>NC_090679.1:3060482-4493850 GCF_013368605.1 Nyctibius grandis
AAAATGTTCTGCTGATGGTTATGACCAGCCATAGGAGCCAGCGTCCCTTCCTACGATCGTATCTAGAAGATCATTCCTGCTTTTTAAAACTGATCTTTTTATAGCCCTTTAAGTAGACTGTAAAGCTAGGTAAAATTAGAACTGTTTACATCAGGTTTGATGACTCAGTTTTCTGTTAAATAGACAGAAATAGAAATGTCAGGATATGAATACTTTTGACAAGCTGTTTCATGGAATTCATTCAAAAGTAAAAAGTGCATTTCGAGTTTCTCATTTTGATAGAGATTTTATAATATGGCTTATATATAATCTA
Source organism: Nyctibius grandis (assembly GCF_013368605.1). NCBI lineage: Eukaryota > Metazoa > Chordata > Aves > Nyctibiiformes > Nyctibiidae > Nyctibius > Nyctibius grandis. The sequence continues at coordinate 3,060,796 of NC_090679.1, forward strand.
TAAAATATATGAAAATATATAATATATAAATATATATAAAAATATGTACTTTTATTATATAGCTTAATTCACAAGTGCATGAGTAGATAGTACATGATAAATAAGCACAATTGCTCAAAGTAAATACTCCTATGAACAAGGCATTGCAGTATCTTTGAGAAAATACCTTTGTTACATTTAATCTATGCAGAAAACCTGAAATTTTAACTTTTTATCGTAAATCATACTGAAAAGGACTCAAGTTATTACATTTTTCCATGACTTAAAAATTTCATGCATTAATTATCTATAGGAAAAAACTGTTGTTAGTACCGTCTATATGTTCAAAGTGAAATGTCATTACCTATTCAGTACATCATTCTCTTATAAGACGTTCTCAAATACAGTGAATGTTGTAAGATAGACTGAACCTAAATGTCTACTATTTCTTTTCAGTATTACTAGCAGTTTTGTAAAGATTCATTAATTTGCTATATAGTAATAGTATTCTGTGTCTATTAGAATTTGAGAAGAGGAATTTTTAAAAAAGAAAAAAAAATGAAAGCTTTTAATAATGAGAAGGTTTCTGTGCACTCTGCGAGTTGGGGGGGAGGACTAGCAGTTTGAAAAAAATCCAATTATGTGTTATTTGTATTATTGCCAATATAACTGTTATGAGTAGGATTTGAAGCTAAGCCCATGCAGTATGCTACAGCAAAATATAGCTAATGTATTTATGTGAGAAAAGTATTCAGGCAGTTTAAAGTGTGCTGAGGTCAATAATCATAAAGTTTCTAATAAAAGAGGGTTCAGTGTGATAGGATTTCCTGAGCAGGAGTTAGTATAATATTTAGAAGTAGGGATTTGTCTGCTGAGGAGTTTGTGAAGCTGCTTCTACAACGTAGCTGTACGTCTCAAAATCGTAGTAATCCACAAGTGTAGAACCATCTAGGATTTTAATAAGAAACATAATACCAGGATTAAATTTTGCTTGACTCTTCAAGCAATGCATTTTCAAAAACAAATCAAAGGTAACCATCTGGTAAAAGTACTAGTCAACACAGTAGACCATGACTGTGATCTTTAACACTGAATCTTGGTGTGGTGTGTTCTTTCTTTTTTCTCATGGTGATTTGAAGTTTATGTAAAGACTTGTGTAACCAAGTATCTCCCTTATTCATTTAAGGAGGAATTTTTCTGTTAAATGTATGAGGAGTTATCAGTCCTGTGCCTCAACAATTTCCTGCCCCAAACCTGGCTAGAGATGTTCTCTATCTGTAAAGTGCTGTAAGTGCTTTGACTTCCCTTGGGATACAAAGCTTTACAAAATCACAATGTCTTATAGTAAGTGCAAAAACTACCGTAAGATTAATGCAGTTTTATGGTTGAGAAATTAAGCAGGTGAGTGTTGGATAATTCTAAACTAATAATCTCGTCAGCCTCTAACAGAGGCACCACATGTGTAACTCTGTCCTGTGTACCTATACAATGTGTTTCTCAAGTGTCAACATTTGAAATAGGTGAAATATTTATGTTGCTTCCTTCTTAATGCTACGGTCAGTATGAAAACTTTGTAATGTTTGTCTTAACTGCTGAGTCTGGTCAAAGAAGGCACAAGCAAGGTAAGTCCTTTGATTTCAGTTGTTAATTTTTTATTTGGGACTGTATATTATTTAGACCAAGGATTATGCACAATTTTCAGAGAAATACACAGAGGCAGTCACCTTGAATCAGTTTAAAGAACGGTATCCGTTTCATGTATGTACCATTTCTATCGGTCATCGTAGTTGGGGATTGAAAAAGTCTCAGCAAGGAAAAACTATACATTTTGCTTTTGGTTTTTTTTTCCCCTAAAATTCTGTTTGCTCACTTTTTCCTCCTAATACAGTAAAAACATCCCAGTGAGAAATCCTGACTGCAGAATGCTTGAGGTCATGTAGCTCTTTAGTTAGGAGACACTGGGCTGCATACATTGACATACATACTTGCTCTGTGTAGATAGTCTTACATAAACCAGATTGAAAATACACTTATAAACCTCACAACTTCTGCTCAAACTCTTCATAATCTGTGAACACTAAAACAATTTTTTCTTTAGATTTCATCAGGATTTTCTCTTTTGTTGAAAAGATCCAGAAAGAGTTGCCCAAAAAAAGCTGGGGAAATCTCTGTCCCTGCAAGCCCCTCAGAAGTAACTGGAGGGAGCCCTGGGAAGGCCAGTCTCCAGTCCATGTTGAACCTGATCTGAGCAGCAGCTCAGAGTAAAGAGGTCCCTTCTGAGTGGTTCTGCAATTCTTATCTCAGTTTTGTCAATGGGAAAGCAAGAAAAAGGAGGATCAAATAATCAACAATAAAATCAGAACCCAAATCAACTGGAAACTTTTCCATTCTTTTACATGACTATTATAATATGCTAATTGGTGTGTATCTAGTGAGATCTGCCTATTCTATCAGTTTTAGTTTAAAGTCACTTTTCTACATGTTTCTCCATCATCTTGATGAACAAATCTTTTTATCTGAAATTGGTGACCTCACATTCTTAGTAATTTTTTTATGGGTGCTAGTTCAGATTTTGCTTATACTTGCAGATACCTTCCTTGGATTGTACTTTTTTTCTTTTTTTTCTCCACCATAAGGCTTTTTGTAGCATGAATAATATTGCTTTGCAATTAGACAATTCCTAGTCATGTGTCTTAATTTTACCTTTTAAAAGGCTCTTGCATCATATAAAAATAACAATGCTGGGCATTCCTGTCATCTGTAACGACTGAGCTGGGGAATCATACTAGTAGAGATCCTGAAGCGTCTTCTGTTTCTTTAGACTCTACAAGATTTCAGAGGCAAAGAAAATAGATTTGCATGGGACTTAACCCTGTACACTCTCATCCCAGTCTGAGAGACAACTTAATTTTCTTTACTGAGAGAAATCAAAGAAACAAATTTCAAAATGAAGTGGAATAAGATCTCCTTTTACAAACAGCTCATTGGTTTTTTGGGTGTCTTTTCTAGTTCTGAGTACACTGAGTAAATTACAGCTGCTGCAACTATCCCACAAGCTTTCCCAGTCCCTCTGGCCTGTGCAAGGCCATGCTCTTGAAGATGGATTCTGTACTCCCCTGGAGGAAGCAGGATAGTTTAACCACTTCACAGCCATGACTTTGTAACTAAATGTCCTTGGGTTTTTGCCGCTCCAGGCCATTACGGAGGCTGCTCGGCACAGGCTGTCATTGAGGGGTACCGGGAGAGCTCAGTCAGCTTTCCTGGATATCTTGCCCACATTTTGTACAGTTATTGTTCCCATTTAATCACAAACTGTGATACTGATTTTGCATGCTGGATGGTGTTACTTACTATGTCGTGGTGTGAAATGAATCCATTACAAATCACTTACGTGTATAGACCATATAATTTGTTTTCTATTCCTGTTATCAGTTCAGGGAAAAAGGATTCAGGCAAAAATGTCACAGAAAATGTGCAAGTGTTAATGACATTGCTGTCTAGTTATGGAAAGTGTGGAACTTGGAAAATCACTGATGTAGGTGAATTTGCTTTAATGTGCCCAAGGTCTGAAATGATGTGTGTATGACAGGTATGTTAGAAATGAAGCATCAGATACAGAGTGCTGATTTCTAGTATTTGTTCGTAACAGTTACCCTTTTCTTACGTGTTGTAACACACTGTCCTAACTAAAATAAAGCTAAAATATAGACAAGCAGGAGTGGTAATGGGGGTGAAGTGAAAGTGAAGAACATGAGTTGAGAAAGACAAAGGATTTAGAAGATTGGCAGAGAAAATAGTGGTCTGAATAGGCGCAGAGCAGAGCTAGGAGATAAGGCAGAAAGGGAATGTGGTTATGAGGCCATTCAAGGCAGGATTTATCTCACCAAAAGCAATGCTGTTTGTCAGGCTCTGTATTTGTTAGGGCTCATTCAGTATTCATGATGATATATGGAAATAATAGTAGAGGGAAGAGGAACACTTAGAGTGTGATACTTTTCCTTTCAACTGTTTTTATTTAAATGAATGGGAAACCCTGCCACATGGTAGACTTCTCAGATGAGCTTCTCACGAATTACTTAGTACTCCATAACTTAGTACTGATGAAGTAATACTTTCTTTAAAAGCAATTATTTGTATATATGAAAGTGTCAGCAGCTTGTGATGTACTATAGGCAAAATCGGTGTACTGCTAATAGAAGTTAGCATACTAAATTAGCTAGACAGAGCGGTGTGTGAGCTGGTGTGACCTATTTCTGCATTTCTTGTGGTAATTAAAAGAGAGGAATAGTTGTAAGAAAATCTTTGACCCCAGCATTGCTTTCATAATCAGCTCCTGAGTAGCAGGATACATAAAATACCAGCTCACAAGGAAAGAGAACAATAAACAAGATTTGTGTGTGTCACTTGTAACCGTAGCTGTCAGGCATATTTTTTCTGATTTCATTTCTGCTTCTCATTTTCAAGAGATTAAGTTGTTGTTAATATGTTGACATCTACTGCTTTATTTATTTTACTCCAGTACTTAAGCTACAAATTTAATCTCTCCTTCATTGTCTGTCTAGAGTGAAAGCAGTACTTTATGAGACCTTTTTGTTGTGTAATGCATTTCTGTATGGATTTCAGGACAGATGATTGGAAAAGTATCAGCTTACCTACTGTAATATAATCTTTCATGGGTGGGAACCAAGGTATTAATGAGTTGCAAGTAAAACTAAAAATATTGCTACTGTTCTAGTTTCTAGAAGGTATGATTTAAGTTGCAAAATCCTAATAAAGTATAATACTATTACAGGTTTACAGATTTAAAAAAACCCAACAAGCTATTATAAGACAAAGTGAAATTGTGCAGCAGGATTGTATCTTGCTTTTTTTTTTTTCCTGTACTTTTTTAAGGACTGTTATTTTTTCCCTTTTCCTGTTGCAAGCTTCAGAGTAGTGAATACTATAGGTGGAGGTCTGTTGGCACATCTCTGACAATGTATGTGTGTTTCCTGTGCTTGATGGTAGTAGAAAAATGGATTGGGATAGAGCAAATTCTGTGGGATTATTATAGGGTGAAAATACATATGAAAAACATTTTAAGCATCTCTTAAATTAATCAAGAACTCAAAAATAGCTGATGAAAATGCCCTCCAATCTCCATGTGATTAAATAATCCTTAATGAGAAGTAGGTCCTTCGTTAGACACTGTGTCTAGCTAATTGAAGAAACAATTTTTGAATACACTCCAGAGCACATGAATGAACAAGCATGGCCTATACATGAAGATGTTTATTACATATTGATAATTAAAAGTTGTTAAATTAATCTTACTTAACTGACTGTGCACAGCCAAAACAGTGTTATGGTAATTGTGTAACTTCAGGGGTTTATTTTGTGTCAATGTAAAATTTGAAAGTTCAATGTATTTCTTGAATTTTTTTCTGGCAGTTCATTGTTGCTGTGATTAATTCATCATGGCTACTTAGATATGCCAAATCTAAATACTACACAACATTGATCTTTCTTTTTTTTTTGTTTCATGAATATGAAGCTTGTCTTAAAACCATAGTATGAAAAATCACGTGCATCCTGCAGTAGAAAATATTTCTTTAACCTGCTAGTGAGAAACAGTGTGACTAAGGGCTCCGATACAGCACAGGAGTGTAGAAATACTGAAGGTAGACAAATCTGGGAACCTCCTCTCCCCCAAATCTCTGGTTAAAATCAAGATTTTGATTTTCTTCCATGTCTTTGCTTTTGATCAGAGGAATTGCCTTTGGGTTTTCTTTCCCTCTTGGTTGTTTTGTTCAATTGAATTCCACTTCCTCATTTCTTCGCACAACTGTGTGGATTGGAAAACCCAGTGTGTACTGAAGTATGGGGCTGGATGTGGTATGGTCATTTCTATGTTCATATGGTCGTGGTTCCACCAATAACCAAAACCCCGTGGCTGTCAGGGGAAATGATGACTGGGCCGGCAAATCCGAAGCAAGTCACAAAATGGGGAAAAGTTTTTAAATGCAAGTGTGCGCTATCTTTGCTGGACCATTTTACTTGTCATTTGACCAATAGTATCCACTGAGAAGACTCCTTGAACTCCTGATACGAAAATTTAAGGTTGAAGAGCCAAGAGGAAAAAGCAATCAGGTTTTTCTCATCTCCTGCTTGACAAGCGGGTGAGGAAGGTGTACAGGTAGGTACAGGTTAATACCCACCTCTGAGTTTGGTGGCTGCCTCGAGTACATGGCTGAAGTGTCTGAGGCGGCATCAGCTACTTGTCAGAAAAAACTCTGCCTGGCTTGGTCTGCTAAGAGTAGCTGATATTATGATTTAGATAAATCTGTAAACTTCTCCACCCCTACTTACAGCTGATTTATTTTCTGCATTTCTATTGAACATGATACTTTGTTTTGACAAAATCAGAGGGGTGAGGAACCCCTGGGCTAAGAGGCATATCAGTCCCTCTGGGCTGAATGGTGCTGCCTGTGTCCCCTCCCTGCCACCATCATCCCCAAAGGGGGACCTCTCTGAGGTGGGTGAGGAGAGGGTTGGAGAGGCCGTCACTGATTCTTCATTTACGCAAAGATCCGCAACGTGCCAGAAGTGCATCAGTGCTGTAACCTGAGCACAGGCACCTTCATCACACGCTTTCAGCACCACGAAGGAGGAACAGAGCTGGGGGACTTGTCCACAGGCTCTTCCATAAGAGACAATAGGATCTCAACACACCTCACTGCTCTCTCCTGGTTACTTCAGTGTGCTTTGTGCAGAGCCGGTGGTTTCTGACCAGGAGTCTGTGCAAGGGCAGTTCCTCACACCAAACTTTTGAGGGCTGGGATAATCACTAAGACCATAATCACAAAGACCACTGCAGGTACTGCATGCAGAACATTTGCACTAATAGTTAATAATATATTAAGATGTATTGGAAAAACTATTCATAACTACCACAGACAGTCTGGTATTTCCCTCATGAAAAAAAAAGCGGAGGTGAGGTTGAGAGTTTAATCTCATACAAGCAGAGGTTAAACCAAGATGCTTATTAAAATAGAATATAATTAACCTGTTGCAACAGTGCTAGTATCTAGCCTTATTGAAAAGCAAACACTGTAACACAAGACTATGCAAGAGTAAGAAAAGCAAACCCTTGCTTATCCAGGAGAATGCAGTGACCATACTTGCTCACGCAGGGAAACTGGGTGGTGTAAGTATTTTACTTTTCTTCATGAGTGATTGGTATGAGAGGTGATGTTCAAGAGTTGCGTGTGCATGGTGGAGAGAAGAGCAAGGAGCAGTCTCATCTGCAAGGTGATCCCTTCCCTTGCCTGGAGAGGAATAAGCAGGTAGTGTTAATATCCTATTAATATGCAAAGATTCTTCCTAGAAGGAAGAATTGCCAGGCCAACGTGACACCTTCTTGCTTCCCATTTCTCATGCAGCATGAGGAAACCCCTTTGTTTGGAGCAGCTGAAAAGGCAGCCAAAACAGGGAGCTTCTGCCACGGAAGGAGTGTTTCTGAGGCTTTGACTGGCTCACTCTGCCCTGCAGCTAATTGGCTGCCAGTTCTGGCTGGCGCCTTTCCTGCCCTCATTATCTTGGCTTACTTCTAGCCTTGTCTTGGCCTCTTAATGCTGCTACTTTTCAGGGTTTCTCTACTCTGACTTTTCATGGCTATTTCCCTCTTAAACAAACCTCTGCCCTTTCTCAGAAAAAGAGGTCAGAGAGGAGCGTGGAGACCAGTGCTGTGTCAACGCTCTTCTTCCTCTTGTGTGCTGTGCTTCTTCCCCCAGTAGCAATGTGACTCCAGAAGACATTTAGGTGTCCTGGTGCAGGGAGGTACCAGTTTTTGCTTGTTATGCTGCTTTTTAATTTCTTTTTCTGTACGTACAAAAGTTGGGTGTTCTTCTGAAGTGAGTATCACTTAGCAAAGAAGGAGCGACAGATGGTTATTTGCCTTTTCTTTTAAAGATGTCTCTCCTTTGTGCAGTGAGCAGGTTCTAATGTTACTTGGTCCTAAGAAAATACCCTGACGAACATGAATAGCAATTGAAGCAAGTGATAACGTACTAATTATTTGGTATTTTTATTGACATGTAAAGGAGAACAGAGCCTGTAATTCCTTTCATCCTCACACACTACCTACCGATTCAAGTTTATCATTTTTCCAGCCCAGCTCTCATACACGTGACAATAAGAAGTATGTGCAAAGCTTTGTGAGAGTGTGGGAAAAGGTTTCCCTTCTGGGATCCCAGAATATTATAGGCAGTGAGTGTTTCCTAGTCCTTATTTGAATGCATTTTTTTGCAAGTGGTTTATTTTGGAAAGTCCTTACTAATCCCATGGAAATAAATGTGGATCCTCTGTCCAGGTTCTTCTGGTACTGGTTGCTCAGATTACTTCTAAGTATGTAAACCTGACATTTTACATGAACTGGGGACTGTAAGAAGTCTGAACCAACTAGCTGTAATTTCATAATAAAGCTGTTTTCTAATCTGAAGTGTTTTGGCAAATACTATTTTAGTTTGGAAAATAAATAAACAAAAATAATCAAGCAACTGATTTCCTGATATCACAATTCCTTCATATAACAAGACTCAAGGATTCTCTTGAATACAAGGGATTTTAACAGTGCCTGCCTTGGTATTAAGAGAAGTGTTTACATTTGAATGCAAAAAGAAGAGTTGCTCTTAAAGCTGCCAGTTTAATGGTTTTGTCTAATTGAATTCTTGTTTAATTCTTAGGAGGAAGGAGCGATTGGCTTAGGTTAATTCAGAAATCGTGCAAAATGTAACTCTTTGAAACCATTTTGAGGTTTTATTGTCACATTTCTAGTTAGCATTTTGAAAGTTATACATGCTCTTTATTCTAAATTAAGTAAAATTAATGAATGCCAAGTTAAATTTGTTTAACTTTGGGCCTGCACCTGTTTAATCATTCAGTCAGAGGATGTATATGGTTTTTATTACATTTAAAATCACTACTTAATTATTAATACTACTAAAATGCTATTAAAACTTAGCAAGTTACTAGAAGCCGTTTCAAAAGGTATTATTGGCTCTTTAAAAAAATAGGATAAGTAAAAGAAGTTGGAGTTGTGCTGTGCTCATTTCAGTTCAGTGTAGTGAAGCCTGGTATTGCTTTCAAGTAGGAAAATTGCTACTCATCTCTGAAGAAGTTTCTAATACTATAAGATCACTGGTGATCCACTATCTACAATTTCTAGTACAGTACCAAGAACAAGGAAAGGACAGTAAGATGGTGATTTTAATTATCTGTATAAATTAAACTCTTTGCTAGAGTTCTGTGATTGAAACTCAGTACTCTAACTTTATTGTTTGGTTATGAGTGTAAACTACATCCCAATTAAATTCCAAAGGATGGCTTGATAGATGTTCACAATCTGAGGCTTTCAGAAGGGAAGAAAGCCTGTCAAACAGTTCAAGATGATCTTGTTGGCTGTGCTTTTTTGTCTCTAAACCAAAACATGCTGTTGGATTGAACATTTGCAGCAGGAAAAAACAATTCGGTATTGCATAGGTTGTGATGTACTGAAACCTTCAAGGAAGTAGACTGTCTCAGTTTTTCTGTCTGCATGGAATTGTGCTATGTGTTTTTTTATGAGTCTGGATATGACCTTCTCGAATTGACCCAAATAATGAGTCATTTGGGATGTCTCTGAACTTCACATTGGTCAGCATCAGGTCTTTCTGTGGCACAGGAGCATGAAGCTCTGACATGGACCCTAGTATCTTATACCCAGTAGGACTGGCCAGGCCATCTTAGGATTTTTTCATACATGTTTTTTTAAATGTAAGTGCTACAGAGTGCTGCTGGCTTTGCCACCAATGTATTCCATAAAGCATTACTGAACAGGTTCCCCTGGGTGGCTGCAGAGGCATATTACACATCTGTAAGGATGTCCAGGTTTGTAAGTACTCAGGGCACATGACTAGTAGAAAACCTACAGAGCTCCTTCTGCAAAACAAAGCAATAGAATAGACCGTTAATCCTAACAATCTGTGGAAGTAGAGCCTCTTGTTCAGTTGGGAAATCTTTCCCTCATTTCAGTTGGCTAACGAAGTCATCTGTCTGTCACTCACTGTTGCCCAGACTCCTCAGTGGGTAGGGTCATTTCACTATAAGGATGATGAAGTCAGTTTTTTGCAGTGCGTAGTTTGAGAACTACTGTGAGGTCCCTGTTTGTGCGCAATTCTACTGTGGATAGGTGTTACCTGCTGCGTATGGACAACATACTGGCTTTGTAGGTACAATATGGGATTTCACACACTGGTCATTTCTTTGAACAGAAGCAAGATGTTGACAATGCCTTGTACCACTGCTGTTACGGAGTGACTGGCATGGGCAGAGTGAGCTGCTCCTCTCCTTTCTCTCTTTCTCAGACCTATGTCTTTGCTGACACCAAACTTTTAGCTTGTTGGTGTTTGTCATTAAGGTTGGTGGAGAATCACTTAAAAATTAGCTGATTGCTTCATTAAATCCATTTCTAGTCTCCTTCTGCTGGAAACTAGTACCAATTGTTACGGTTGCAAAGGTATTTGAACTTCAGATTTCCTTCTTTTTAGAGAAAAATGTTGATTATATGTGGCTGCACTCAGGGATCAGTTCATATGGGATTCCTCTGCAAGCAAGGTCCTCATTAAGATGTGATGACCACATTTTAACCTTGATCTTTGTGTCAACTCAGAATATTGATCAAAGGAGGTTGCACAAGGCTTCTCTAGGTTTAGCCCGCCAACAATAATTTAAAAATATAATTTGTCACTCTCCTGAATAACTTTGATATGTCAAGCATATGTTCTGCACATGATTGTTATTTGTAGTGACTTGAATTATGTATTAATTTACTTGTGAAATAAGTAGTTCAGAAATAAGGAACTTCAAATACTTCTATAAATAGAAAGTACTTGGTGGTTTATGGAAAGTGTTGGTTTTAACACTTTTTTCCAGTCTGTTAACTTTCAACCAACTTCTTGTTTTAATCATAAGCATCTCTGCTTCCTCAATGGATTCATTCCTCAATCCCATCATCTAAAGTACTTCCATTTCAGTAGTCTTTTAAAATATGCATTTATCCCAAGATTATGGGTGGGTTTACAAATATGATCTCCCTCATACTCTAAACAGTCTCTGCTACTCACTGCATATTTAAGGAATTAAATTCTCCTATGTGGATCTATTAATTTTAAGGTAGAGCTGATTACGTAGTTAAAAGTGCCAGAGGAATTCATAGCATTTTGTAACCATAAACAGCTCAATATTGCAGTTGTATATCCAAGACACCTGAGAAAGAAACTAATATTTTAAGTGCAAGGCCTATTTAGGGCATTGCAGGAATGATGACAATAATTGCAGCGAAGAAAAGTAATAGAGCCTATCATGGATATTAGCCAGGTGCAGCATGAGTGATGGTAAGGTGTGTATTATGATACTTTTGGAAACAAAGCACCATGTTTCTGTTTGATTTTTAAGATTTTCTGGCTGATGCTAATGTAAGCAAGCAGCCAGGAAAAGACTGTGACGAACAAATGAGGCCCTTACCCTGAAAACATTTACGTTCTTCAGCAGACTTGCTTAGCTCCATTGAGTGTAGTCACATACAAACCTCGTTTGCAGTGGGGTTTGCCAGATGCTTTAATCATGAGGCCTCAAGTCTAGCAAAGCAATTAAGCACACCTTTCATGCAAGTATTTCTACAGTCCCTTTGTAGTCCACTGTACACTCTGAACATGCTTATACACCTTGCTCGATCAGAGCGCTCAGTATCTCTGTCGTTCTCTCTGTCCTGTTGTCCTGAGGAATCTTCTAGCTACCCGTCTGTGCAAACTGTCCAGCCTTTATCCTGGATGGTGGTGTCTCCGCTGTGGTCTGCAGTGCGCAGCCATCTCGGATGCCTAATGTTAAAGCTGAAGAACATCAGCTTTCATGATATAGTTTATGGGTATTTGGATATAGTTACCTTGGCTACCGTTTCATTTCCTGTTTTGCCCTGGCATAAGAAAAACTTGTTGTATGATTTTTGTTTCTAAACCCACTCCGGAAAAGCATATATTGTTTTCAGTTTGTTTGTATGTATTAGCCATGCAGGATTATCTGAGCAGCATGATTAGGTTTATCTGGCATATTTAGGTGAAAATAAGAAGTAGGAAACATCAGACATTTAGGAGAAGAAAAGAAAAAGTGAACTTCTTTAATTCTGGCATCCATTGAGAGAAGGCAGAGTTGATCTTTCTATAAATAATTTGAAAACATTTTAATATTTATTTAATATGTATCTCTGAGTTTGTTCTCGTGTGATGCTTTTCTGAGTTTTCTAGGGCTGAAAAATTGTACATTCAATGGAAATAGATTAGAGCACATGTTAGTAGATGCTTTACAGACCTTGTGGATTTTTTTGTACCCCAAGTGAGAACTTGAGAAGTTGTTGCTAAATACTCAACATGCACTAATTAATGTACTGTAAAGTCAGTTACTTTCTCAATTGACAGTTTTCCAGGAGAGATGATAGAAGGTAAGAGAGTCCTGTTTTCACTAGATATTGGTTGTACACAGCAGCCTGTGCTACCGTACATCAGCATTCACAAAGTCCCGTCTTTACCTATTGCAGTCTTGATTCTCCTCTTTCTTTTACATTCTTGCTGTGTAATTCTTACTAGTCTTTTTAGAGTGCAGGAAAATAATGAAGTTGTTCCTAATTTCATTGCTGTGTGAGTGCTCTGTCTAATCGTGAGCTGGTCCGTCTTAATCTTAATTCTAAAGGGGCTTTTCTTTTTAACAGCTTCCCAAGGAAGACCTACATACAATCTCTATTGGAAGCTTTCACGTCATTCCATTGCTTCATGAAGAATTTATTAATTTTATAAAGTATGTCTAAGCAATGCATCAGTAATTTATGAATGCATCATCATTTTTGTAGACTGAGGGCATGTGGGAAATATCATTTGTGCCACTGGAATGATGCTCAGAAAACAAAAATGAATACATTTAACAGGCTGTGTTACAGCTGTTTCCTATGGTACCGTTTTTGGCTGTACCTCAAATGTGGAAATCCTCTGAAGGTTATTTATGCTTGTAAATGAAATCTTTGGGGAAAAAAAAAAAACCACAAAAGAGAGGGGTGTTTTTTACATCTTGCTGTATGTTTTCCTTCATTTAAGGACAAAGTTTGGTGAACCATTTAGTGCATTAGTGACTAGAACAGGGAACTTTGCTTGCTAGTCTGTAGCCGTTATTGCAGCAACGTCAGTGACTCTGTTGCCTCCAGCTCCAAGTCGTTGAACTCCAGCCCGAAGGCCCCGCGTGGCCAGGCGATGCTGTGCTGTGCCTCTCTGTGGTCCAAGGGCAGACCTGTGGGGGTCCCGCTGCCCAGCTGAGCTCTACAGCTCCCACCTGGAGGTTATTGTATGGGGCTGAAGGGAAGACAATACAGTTCTGATGCCAGTTGTTAAGTTGATCTCTCTGGCTTGGGGTGTACTGTTTTATACAAGACCAGCAACTGATAAATTTGATATTGGGAACTAGGTGTGTATTTGTGCAATTTTCAGTTTTATCATAGTGAGGAAGGGAAGAAAAGCTAAGGATTCCTTTGGGACAATTAAACATTTCTCTTTAGTTAGTTGCCTGGAATAAGTCTTTGAAGCAATTGATTTATAGACATGCTCATGCACTGGTTATTGTCAAGGAATCAATTTAAAAAAAAAATCAAATGTATATGGTCCTTTTCCTTTGATTATTCTGTTACATGCTATGGAAGACATTGTGGAATGAAATGGAAATGCTATAACAAGATTATTTCCTTGAAGATCTGAGCGTTCTGAACTGAATTAGGGAATTGGCAGAGGGTACACTATTAAACCTTATGCATTTTAATTTTAAAGGGCCATTGCACTAATATTGTCATTTAAATATTTTAAATGTTTTGTTCTCAAGCCTAAAGGGTTAACTTTCAGGTACTGATTATTGGATGTTTACCACACAAGAGCTATAGCTTATGTGCAATAATTAGAAGGGCTATTGTTCTCCAACTGAAAATTTAGGCACTTAGTTTTCATTTACTGACATTTCTTTGGCAACACTGTCAAACACCTACCTACTCTCTGTAGGCAAGTGATTAATATGCAACGTTTACAATAGAGTTATTTTAAAATGTAACTTAAATGGCTTATATAGCACGCTAATGCTAAAACTTTAGAACTTTTACATGCTCTGAGCCTGGACTTTGCTACTGGTAACTTTCGTTGCTGAAATCAGTAAGAATACAATCAAGTACTCATTTTCCATTAAGCTGGTGTTAGGGCTGACTCTAAGAAACAGAAACATGGAAGAAGTTGTTGTTAGAGCAGGTTTGCATTTGAATGTGAGACTGAAAAAAAGTATGCATGAAAGCCATCTGTTGGTAACTGAAACAATAATATCTGTTCCTCATGGCAATGGCCACACACTTTAGCTGGATTGTACTAATAGAGATTTTGAGAGATTTCGAGAGAACGGGGTGTTAGGTGAAACAGGCTTGGAAGCAGAGACATTTATCCTTCTAAAGAAAGCTTGTAAAATCTCAATTTATATAATTCATTTTACAAATTGAAATAAAAAATCCTAGTGAAAAATAAAGCCTGTGATACAAAGATACCTATGAAGCTTCTTTTATTTTCGTTAAAATAAGATACAGTTCTAACGCTCATGTTTTCTGGCTGTGTGTATGTAAATAGATGCCTTGAAAATGTCCAGTATCCACAGGAATATCGAGATAGGAACTGTTGTTGAGATGACCAAAGTACCCATTCAAGCTATTCTTTAATGTCTTTTTTAGAACCTATGTTTTGCACTAGATTGTAAAGTGCTAACAAGTATCCACTTGGTGCAGAAATCCCCTGTACATTAAAAAGCTTCTTAAGAGAAAAATTCTGTAAAGTGCTCAGAGATGATCTTGCATTCACGGCTGAATGAATATCCTTGGCACCACTGATCTTCAGTTGACTGAAGGGGGAAATCAGGAGCGCTAAAGAATTAGCTGAAGGTGCTTGGCAGTTTATAGATTGAATACTTGTGATACAGACGTACCCGCTGTTTGTGTTGTATTGTTCATAAGCATTGCAAATAAGTTATATAAATTGCATTTTTAGTGCAGAAAGTGTGTTCAGGTCACAGGTTTTCTGCATCATGAATTGTTTTGAATGTGTTTGGGAGAGAGCTGGACGTGTGGAGTAATTTAGAGGTATTCATCCTGATGTACTCTTGTTTTTCCAGTTTCTTGTTGTGTTTTTTTTCTTTTAAAGAAAGACCAGAGTATATGGCCAAGGAGAATGAAACTCAGTCACCTTTCCCACCACCTACATGTATGCTTTAAGCTAGAATATTAGAGGCACTTTATGTGTGGGCTGGCACTTCAGTAGTGTAGTTGGTGTAGTTTCATTATATTTGTACTTACTAAGGCATTGGTGTATACATTTTAGTTGTAGGTCCCCTCTGCTTGCTAGGATACAAACTGGAATTTCAACATACTTTCTCTTTCGGTTACTTTTTTTTTCTTTCTTTAATGCACTGGTTTTCAGCTTCAGGATTTTCTTAATTAGGCTTTACCACGTTTATTTCCATCTACATTTTTCAAAATTAAAATAGCAGGGAGAAGAATCAAAGTGAACAGGAAAGTTCACTTTGATTTTTATAAGTTTTTATAAGATTATCTAAATATGGAGAAATTTAATTTGACTTAGTTCTAAAAATATGTAAATCTATCCAGAAGAACAACAGAACTAAAACAACTCTGGCAGAAAATAACACAAAGTATACAGTATGAAGGTTAAAGGCTTACTGAAAGGATTAAACCACTCCTAGGAGTATTCTGTCTGCACCTGCCCTATGCTTTACAAGTTTGCCTGTTGAAAGTTGCGTTCCAGGTTTACCCCTGCTAGAGGATATTTTGTGTGGAAGCGGAAGCTGTCATTTCTATATCCATAGGATATATATTCTGATGTACATACAAATATACACACACACACTCTCTTTTATACATCCATATGTCCCTAAGGACACCAGAAGAGCACAGCCCTCCCTCAAATAACCTGTGACCACCTTTTCCAAGCAACTTTTGACATTTTGGGTTTCAAACCTTGTCCTGGCATTCTGGATTTTTACACTTTCTAGGTCTCTTGAAGGTGACAGCCAGCCAAGCCAGGAAAGCTGGCAGCAGGCTGGCAGCCTGGTTTCCCCAAGGGCATCCCTTATTCAGGCTTCCTGAAAGTTCTCACCTGGACTTCCCGTACCTTTTCGGGGGTATCCCCATTGCTTGGCCATTTTACCTTCTCTGCTTCAGGAGAGCAGTCAAAACCTTGTCCCTCCCTATTGAAAACTACTACAGCCCAGTTGATCGGACTGTTCTGCATTTGTATTCGAGGCTGTGGATCCTCATTCTGTGTTACAAATCGCATGTCCAGTGCCATCAAAAGAGATTGTCCATTGATGTTATAATGAACTTTATGAAGGGAGACTGCTGCTTTTTTCCTTGTTCTCACTTCTGTACCCGAATTTTTTTTATCTAGGTCTTGCAATAATGAGTAGCTCCCTCCTTCTACTGTTAATGCTATGTCATTTTGCATGAGCTTCCAGCGTCAGAAACCCAAGTGGATGTTACTTCTAAGGCTGAGCTAAAGAAGTCTTCTCTGTGTAGAAGTAATTTTCTATGCTCACTTTGTGGAGTTTAAAAAGTAAACAGCATATGTCCAAGAGTGTGTAGGAGGCAAAAAATGCATACACTTAACAACTTGTGTGCCTCACAAAGCATGGACTAGATAGCTGCAGAAACACAGTACTGATACTGATAGTATGTGCTTGACAGAAATTTGTAGGAACAGAATAACCTTAATAGTGTGTGGTTAATTAACAGTCTAATGGAATTATACTAAAATAGTTAATTCATATAAAGCAAATGTCATATTTTTGCTCAACATATTTTTTTCTCTGTATTTTGCACATGGATTTGTATCTGATGCAGTCCTCTTGCTATTACTAAAAGATCCACTCCTGTATTTACATTCATGCTGAACTTCGAGCTCACAGATATCAAAACAAACACTTTCACAGAACTGACTATATGTGCAAGTGCTCATTTAAACTGTGCAGAGATAACGATTTTTTTTCTTCCATCCTTTCCTTCGGTTTAATCATGTGAGTAAAACTATCTAACGGGCAGTTGGTGTGGTGTCAGTTTGGAAGACCACTGTCAGTCCTTTTCATTCACCCCCACCCAGATGTACTCCCTTCATTAACACCTGTGTTTGGTTTTCAGCCAGCAATTTTGTTATCAGTAACAAAAAACTTTCTGGAGATATCAGGCTTGCAAGGATTACTTAATTTTTTCAAAATTACTTTATTCCTACATGTCAGTCACAGAACGTCTTTGTTTATAGTCTTTTAAAACTGTTGGAGAGGCTCTGTGTGAATGTAATGACAGGAGTGCTCTGAATGGTTATCCGATGTGATGAGGAAGCTTTCAGCTCCTGTTTGGGAAGGTCGCAGAGCTCGCGTCAGCAAGCCCACCCAGCGGCTCTGTGCCATCTGCTGCTGGTACGGGGGAGAAGGGAGACGGGAGGCTGGATTAGGTGCTCAGTGAAGACTTTTCTGCTATTGTTACTATAACATCAGACTGGACCTCATATAGCTGAGCAAATCATTAAGAAATTTGCATGTTTTAGCGTCAGGAGTCGGATGGCCGAAAGGCGAAAATGATGAATCCCCGTTTGAACCAGCCAACCCCAGCTCTGAGGGGCTTGTCCAGAGCATCTGACTTGCAGTAATCAGCTCCTCCAGCACCTTACAAAACCTGCCTTAATGACTTTCTATATCACATTCACTTGGTGTACATTAATGAGGATTTTTTTAGTTGTGTTCCTGCTATTTGTCTCTTTTAAGAGTACTTTCAGTGTTTAGCATCATGTTCAAAAGGCTAGTCAGACTTCTGTGCTCGCAGCCTCATTAAAATTCTGTTCTGCACATCCTCTGACTCACACTTTATAATCTATCAGAACACCTGTTTTCTTTACAATGGCCACAAGGCAGCTCAAAACACTGTGGTATTTAGCATTTAATAATGAGCACAATATATATATTTTTTGACACTTAAAATTTCCTTTAGAGAAGTGGATAGAAAAAATCCAGATTTGAATGAATTATCTGAATGTTCTCGTCTGCCCTCCCCTCCTCCCCATGTTTCATTATTCGAATTTTGACAAAACTCACTAATTCTGTAGCAAATGGAGAATGTCTGCGTGACATTAGGCAATGGTCATGACTGGAACTGTGGTGGAATCCACGTAGCAATCGCTTGCCCACAGTATTAGCAATTTTAAATTTGTTAGGGCAGGAAGTGATTGAGATTTGTATCTACATTTAAATACGAGCCCTTCACAGGCAGTTCATTGTGACTGTACCCCTATGAGGATGCTTAGAAGCTTAAGTATATTGTTAAAGTCTGTCTCTTTATCATTCCATTACTTTAATTGTTTGCAATGCCCACTATTGATTTTTCTCTTAGTTGCAGGCTTTTAGAATTGTAGTATTTAGCTTAATATTAGCCATTTGATACAGAAGCAGTTTGAGGGCTCAGCATGGGGTGAAAAATGTGATCTCAAAGGGCGAAAGACTGTCACTGTTATGTAAGCGAAGAATCATTTCCCAGTGGATATGAAATGCCGTATCTTTAGTGCCCTAATAGAGGACATACTGCAA
Organism: Nyctibius grandis; assembly: GCF_013368605.1. Classification (NCBI taxonomy): domain Eukaryota; kingdom Metazoa; phylum Chordata; class Aves; order Nyctibiiformes; family Nyctibiidae; genus Nyctibius; species Nyctibius grandis. Next base: position 3,079,498 of record NC_090679.1, read on the forward strand.
GTTGATTATTGTAATCCTACAGTGTTATCTCATCAGTGAGTGGATTAAGGGAGTTCTTTCTGCTGAGGGGTCAGAATAAACATTTTCATTTACTCCCTGCTGTGTCACAGACAAATAGAGGTGTTATCTAAGAACATTTTACCACACATGGTAAACAAAACTATGGTAATGTACCAGTGATTCTTCTTCCAGCTTTCCACTGTCATATAAAATAGAATGCATGCTGAGACTGAAGTCAAGAAATTGTCACTGAAAAGGAAAAAGGAATTATTACATTTAATGAAGAAGCTTGCATTCTTCTCTAATTAAATTAGCTCACCTGGTTTCAGGTTAGTGAAGTTTCAGGTGTGGGACGTTGCATGTCATTTTTAATGAGGAAATGAGTTCACTGAGTTGGTCCAAGAATCAGGGATGTTGTAAAGTATTTTAAAGGAGTAAGTTGAAAAGATGGGATAAGGAAATAAATGTGCAAGGGGAGGAGATGTGTAACATCGGCAGAGTTAACATTCTGTTGGAGAACAAAATTTCCAAGGAATCCTGTGCCTTAAAAAGGCATTGGGCTGTAGCTGCTTACCCAATATACTCTTCAGGGGAATTTTCATAAAATGGCATAAAGGAAGAGCCATTTTTCTTTTCCTGCTAAATGTTGTTCTTTTTGAAAACTGCTATTCCCAGGGTGAAACCTTCTCTCTAAATGAGATGATTGCAGGGCACATTTTATTACAAGAACTGTTCTTGGTAAGCCAGCAGCCAAATTGTGCGTGGCATCAGAGCACTGGGAAGATCAAGGGTGGCAGCAAATGCAAAGGAAGAACCAGTATCCCATTAAAGTAAAAGACCCGGAGGTGCCTAATGCGGAGTGTTCCTGAGTCTTGTAAAGCAGGTGTCAGCTTAGCGCTGTGGTCTGAATCACTCGGTAGCTACTGCAGGGATTTTGTACGTGGAAGAACAATTCTCTTGGATGACTGTGGAGTTGTTAGCTTCCAGTAATTCTTAGAATGGATTTCTTCCCTATATGGCACATACTTCTAAAAATTATTAAAAAAATAGATGGGTAATATTCCTGAACAATACATAGAGAAAAACCATGATAAAAATGCAAAATTGCCACAGAGTATTTCAAAGGTTTCCACAATCTGCAGAGCGTACCCATATTTCTTCAAACACAGTGTAAAATAAGGGCTGGATGTCATGATACATACTGAACGAGCTACACAAAGGAAACCGAGCTCAAAGTTGAAATGGCCTTTCTATAGAGGAAGAAATCTTTAGCATAATTATCTTCTTTGGGGAATGTACAGGACCATGGCCTTTCACTTCTAAGATGCATGTTGTCCCCCAGCACCTTCTTGCTTTCCAAGCAGAGCTCTACACTGATGCTCTCTCCCAGCAAGGCTGGGTTAAGAGCCACCTGCCGAGGTTCTGCTCAGCTTCTCACTCCTGCCCCATATGACAGTTCCTGTAGTTGTGCAGGTGAAATTGCACAGGTGAAATTTCCAGATCAGTTTATAAATGACACTCAGTTTGGGGGGTTTTGTGGTTTTTTTGTTTGAGTTTTTGTTTGTTCAGGGTTTTTTTTTGAGGCTGGAGCAGTCACTCTTTAAGGCGGACCCTCAGCTAATACGTTTGCAGTCGTCTCCCCTTCTCCTGCCACTTTCATCAGCACAAACAGCTGAGTGTGCTGAGCGGGGGAGAGCTGGCAGGACGGGCAGGGGTGAGTGGGTGCGAGAGGAGGAGGGCAGGATCTGTTTACACAGGGTTCACCACCAGCAAAAATGACAGCATGGAACTGCACTCTCAGCAGACAATTTGATTACTGAGGCAGTGCTCCAAGCACATGATTTATCCGTGTAGCTCAAAACAGATATGAATAGAGCCAGTGTGCTAATGCAAAGCAAGACTTTCAAATAGAGGTTAATCAGATGTGACAAAATAGAATAAAATATAGACAGAATTAAACAAAACATGTGAGTGTTGTATGAAAGAGTGAACTTTACACACTAAATAGAATAAAACATAAAATACTAGTTACATGACACACTAAAATCTGTTTGAATGTGGTTTGCCACATGACAGGTTTCATTATATCATTCGTTTGACAAAAACAAAGAAGTTGTCTCCAGAGCCTAAAAGCAGAAATATTACCAAGGTCAACGTGCATTAGATTTGCTGGTGCGGCAGAGCGTGGCCGTGGGCGCTGCGGCTGGCGCAGCTCTCAGGACATCGCACACACGTTATGGGTAAGTGCTGAGGCTCCAGCGACGACTGGCACAATAGTTTCCTGGGTAACTTCTGTAGCTGCTGGAGGAGTCAAAACTGCACCTTAGCTGATCTAGCTGCCAACTCTTGGTCTTCCCAGTCCCCATCAGAGCAATGCTTGTGTTGGCATAAACCAAACCTTGTCAAGATATCTCTGTGTGAGATTTATGCAGAGTGAAATACAAGTGTGACATGGCCACCTGATGCGTGAGTCTTCTCTATGAAGCATGACACTTGGCGACAGAGAGAGTGCTGAGCTCTGCAGACCTGCCAAGTCACACTCATTTGGAGTGACTCAGTCATTTTTTCCTGTTGGTTGTGCTCAAATATCTAGCTAAATAGCTCCTGAAGTTAGAGATATTTTTTTTTTATGCAATGAAACATTTTTCCAAAGTATTTTTTAACAGTGCTTCTTTAGACATATGTTTTCCTTCTGTTCTTTAATCACAGTGTTAGCCTTGCAAAACAAAATCTATATGGATTTTGAACATGAATAATTAAAAGAATACATTCTGCTTTTGTCTCCTGCTCTTATAGAAGCATGATTTGGATCTTCTGTTTTTGTTAAAACTCACAGTTCCACTGGGGAACTGCGGTCCTAGCCTTAACTGCAGGTTAGCTCCTTAATTTTATCACCCAAGTCTTTGTTATGGACAAAAATGTAACAACTGTATGTAAAGTCAAGAATTTATTGTAAATGTAATCAAAATCATAACAGGCTAATCAAAAAATTACTGTTAGGCCAGACATAGCTATTGCAGCAAAAGAAGGAAAGAGAGAGGGGAGAAAGCTGTTACAGGAAAAATCTCAATTAAAAAAAAATTTAAATAATACAAGTCTCAATAATAATACAATTAAAATTGTTGCACACACTACCCACCATCTACCCCTTCCTTTTTCATGTTATGCTACACTTCCACTGCCCCTGGGTCCCAAGGCTGCAAACTTCAGTCTGGGAGGGAGGTTTTGGCGAGTCCTTGGTGTTGCAGGAGGGGTCTGGCACTGCTGGGGGAGGCTCGAGTCTCTCTGCTGCTGGGGAGAGCGTGGGGTTGCTGTCAGTGGGCTGCATCCTCCTCGCTCTACGCAACGCTTGGGGCTCCTGTTAATTTGCTGACATGCTCTTTCACCCTGCTCCTGCTTCGCTGACCTGCAGCTCTGTGTAACTTCTGAATTTACTGTATACGCAGTGTCTCGTATGAGGTGTAGGCTTGTTCGTTGTTGTCTTCGTTACCCTTAAAAACAGTTTTGCCCACCTCCCAGGTCTGTTTTCCTTTAACTGACCCCTGGAGCGTTTATCGTGCTGGCATTTCCCCTGTCACCCTGCGCCCCTCTCTGCAGCATGCTCTGTCCTTACGCTGGGGTCAGAAATACCGAATGCTGCCCAGACTAACGCTCAGCGTTACGATTTCTTGAAAAATTATGGGTATTTCACCCAAGTACACAAAGCTAAAGAAAAGTAAAACAAATCAGGCAATAGCCACTTGGTTATTAAAAAAATCATTGTTAGAGCTGAAAGCAAAGCTCCGGAGAGGCCAGGCCAGAGGCTGGCACGGCCAGAGGCCAGTGCTGTTGGGTAGCTCAGAGCCTGGCCGCCTCCGCAGGCACTGGCAGCGCCACTGCCAGCCGCCGCTGCGGCGAGAGCTCTGCGCTCTGGCTTTGGTAGGACGGTCCATTGCTTCTGTCTGCCCTACACGCGCTTACTTACACTGATGAGAGCGTTGGTGATCGTATGGATAATAACAAGGCGATAAGAATATTTTTCACAGATTTTTGCAGAGATGGAAAGTGAATGTGTATGTTTCGTTAAACTCAAATAATTTGTGAGTAGAAGCTGAGGTTAATCCTTTGGGTGTAGTGAATGCAAAAACAGTAAAGGAAAAATAAGTTTGAAATAGCAAAAATGCCATGAAAAATTGCTGTTGATCATCGGAGTGGCTCTTTCAATATCTATCACGCTGAAGTTACAGAAGGTAAATCAGTTATGTTACGAGAAACATTATGTCAATAGGTTGTATTTTATAAATCAGTCATGTTACGGGAAACATTGTCAGTGTGGTTGTATTCTACAGTCCTAGTGCTGCTGTAACTCCTTTGCACCATTTGTAGCTACTATCCATAGCCATGTCTGCACAGATGGTTCAGGGGCCAATCTTCGTCTTGCAGTTTATTACCATGGGAATTTTACTGTTAGGTTAGGAGTTCGGTGCAACCAATCAAGCTTCTCCTTATACAAGTCATGATAGCAATTACGTCATTTAACAAATTACAAGAGAGATATATAAAAGCTATAAATATGTAAATTATTAAGTGGAAAAATCTAAGCCTTAGAGAGTTATTGGTGGTAGCGTGAGGATTTATACAGTTTATCATTTTTATTCTTTGTAATACTCCTGTGATGGTGATTGTTTCTGTTTGGTGTTTCCGTATCGAGTGGATTTCAGCGTTCAGGTGATTTATCCCAGTGATAGTGTGGCAACGAGTTCCACGGGGTAACAGTACATTAACATGAGTTGTTCAACAGCTGCCTTCCAGTTTATTCAAGTGTCCCAGCTCCTTGGGCTGGGTAAACGCGGAAGCAGGAGTACGCAGCGGAACTCCCCATCTCCTTTGCTGTCACATTTCCTGTCATTCAGTAAGTACCGAACTGTCCTAGTGCCTGGGCACTCTGACAGTACCTCTATGCAATGGGCTGTACAGGACTTTTTCATACTGCCATTACCCTCCTCCTCCCCAAGGGTTCGGTCTCCCACAGTAGATTAATATTATCTAGCAAATATTACTGTATGTAAAAGGATAACCAAAGAACAAAGAAAGTGAAAATAAATATGAAAACCATGCATGTTATGTGTACTTAAAGAGTCTATTTAATAAAACTTCTGAACTCCTTCCAGCAATACCTAATGAATGACATTGAAATATTTTATCATTTTTATGCTCTGTATACTCATCTATATAAATATGATATGAATGTATGTGATTTTTGTTCAGTTTCTCTTTTTCTGTGGAACAGTTCCTACCATTGACCCTTCATTAAACATCCACGTGAGTATGACAGGATAGAACACTTCTCACAGATCTGTGGAGTTAAACTATGTGAGATCAGTGTTAGAAACAGTTGTGGCCATAATGGGGACACAGAAATTTGTTTAATTTCCTGAGCACAGAATGTTTTTGCAACAAATTTTCTTAGGACCAGTGGAGGAGAGCATGTGGATATTGGCTGTGTGGGGTTTGGTGATGATACTACTGTACAGCTTATCAACCAGCTCTTACCTGTCATTTGCAGAGCCTTGTGGGGTTTAGGTTTGGCTGGGTTTTGTTGGGGGTTGGAGGGGGGCGTGTGTGTGTGTGGTTTTTGTTTGTTTGGTTTTTAACACATGCTCCATTTGATCCATTAGGAGGAACATTAAAGCAGAATGTTCGGCTCATTAAGTTTCAGTCATGCAAGACTTTCATTCTTGGAATAAAAGCTTGTGCACTTGGAAATATTTGAAAAAAATGAGAATGTAGAAATTTGAACAGTTCCAAAGTACAATGGAATTGTGTGAAAAGCCAAAATCCATTTGATAAAAAATAGCAGGTTCCGTGTGCCAGGAAACATTAGGAGAGCATGCAAGTGCAATTGGGTTTTCAGGCTTTACAGCAACGTGTAGAAAGTTCTGCAGCTACATGAATCCAAGGCTATTAAATACTTTTAATACCTACTAAGAATGTGTTCCTGTTATTCTTTGACAGCCGTATAAAATCAGTCTTCTGACAAATTCTTCTTCTCCATTTTTTATTTAGATAAAAAGTTCAATAATTAAACTTTGCCAGTGAAAGTCAAATTTCAGTTAGTGAAAGAGAGAGAAAATGCAGAAACAATCATTTATTACACAATATAATACCATTTCATTTTCATAGAAAGGGAATTTCATTATCTTAAAACTTAAGCTATTACTCTTTCTCCAGACATTTTAATGAATAAATGTTTGGTCATAACAGAAACACTTTTAGAAATTTGTTTTTATTTCAAGTTAAGGCTGGAATTTTTTTCTGCTGTGATTTTCTCTGTGTGCTTTAGGAAAAACTTCCCTGCTGGATAAGTGAAGCAAAAGAAATTGCCCTTTCTAGAGATTCAGTTAATTCAGTATTTTGCGAGGAAATGGCAGAAATAGCACAGAAAGTGGTGAGCTGCTATGAGTTACTAGACAAGCCTTTTCCTAATCATATAGATGGTGGCTCACAAAATAAGTCTTATCAAAGATTCAGTTTAATTAGTGGATTTTTTTTTTTAAGCCATACAGTGAGGTTCATTAGCCCTACGCTGCAGTCCTATACATGGACGCTGTAAGAGTGTTAAGAAAGCAGTGGAAATTAAAATAATTAAATACTGAATATTAAATATTTTTAATATATTAATGAAATATCTTTAACAGGTTGTAAGACTGATGAAAAACAGAAGAACACAAAGGTGCAGATTATTGGTATTCTACACATCAATGATGTAGGTTTTCTTTGAAGTTACCTATTAAAAAAATAGAGCTTGTTGCTTGGACTACGTGTTTTCTGAAAATAGATACGTTCCTGTCCTTCCAAGACTTCTTCTATTTTTACATAAGTAAAAGTTGCTTGAAGGAAAATGTGATTTGTCCCTTGATCATCCCTGGTGAAAGTGTTTCTTATGGACTGCTTCAGGACAGCAGTCGCTACTACTCTGTTGATGACACAGTAGGTAAATTTTAGCAATGAGTATATGATCAGTCTTTTTAGGACCATAATGATTTCTACAAGGAACAGCAACTTGTGCTTACCTCCAGCAGCTCACTTTCTTGACTTCGGTGCTCTCTGAGGCAGCTGCATAACCTAAGTGAACTCTAAATGTATTGGCAAAACTTTCATCAAAAATATGCTAGTGCAGAGTTTTTATTTAAAAATATTTATTTATTTGTTTATTTAATAATACTTCCAAATGCCCAGTGATTCCTTTCAGGTTTGGAAGTTACGTGTTTGAACCGGAATCATCTTCTGTATTTTGTTGGAAAGATACCCTCATTGTATCCAGAGCAGTGAAAATCTGGATTATAGGTGTGCTTGGTATCAGTTTTCACTTCCCTGAACACAGCAACTTGTTAAAGCTGAGTCGCTCTTACGCTGTTTTTTTCCTAACAGTTTAAACATTTGTCCAAGTACCTAATTTTCTTGCCCTGTTTCTTCCTAATAGATGCACTATAAATACTGTATTTGTGAGAGATTTGGCTCTAACCAGTTGTTTATTTTGCAGAGCAAAGAAACAAACAAGTAGTGGCTTTTTTACTCCTTCACAATATCAGCAGAGCACAACTACATTAATATCTGCAGAACTCACAAGTGTACATTTAATTTATTTGCAAGAATTTTACCTCATGTTAGTCGGCAGCTGAGTGTGCCAACCCTGTCTTCCCCAGCCAAACAAGTCTTGAATCTGGAAGTAAAGTAACTAATGAGCGTTGCGTTTGTCGGCAAAGGAGAGAACTCGGTGCTCTTCACAGTGAAGTTGCCTTTGGTGACTTCTTTCCCTTGTGTCATGGGCTTGGAAGGAGAATGATTCCTAAGGCAAAGCTGAGGAAGGTTTGCCATGTGTGAGGGAGCAGGTAATAGGAACCCTGAAACTCTGGAGTTTGGTTCTTGCTTATCTGTGTAATCACAGAAAAAGTAGTCATCTTCCATCTTCGACTGCTGTCCAGCTCAGGGCACCACTTGTACGTAGGTTTGATCAGAACTGTGTTTATTTCCTTCGTATCCCTATCACCGTCTGTTACGGAAGCAATCTTTAGGGTTGTAAATGGCAAAATATTTCACTGTGTTCTAGAACATAACCCATAATGTTTCTTAAGGAAGGGACAGTAATTAAAGGTAGAGAGCATAGCTATTGTAGTTGACATTAATATGTTTACATCAGTAAACAAATTTAAGTGAAATCAGAATTTGCCTCTGAATATCAGTGTGAATAATATTGTGATGCTTTAATAATGAAAGTAAGGTAAAGGTATCAAACTAATGTGAAGTATAAATTACTGTCTCAGGATAAATAGATATTGAAGAAGTTACTCTTCTGTTGAATATGTGAAAAATGAAAAGCATATTGTATTGGTAGAAGAGGTGGTTTCTATTTCGGAAACACCTTTGGGGACTAATGAACTGCCTAACTTCAAGCTGAAAAGAAGAAATTTCATTGAAAAAGTGTAATGCAAAATTGTAGCTTCACTTGCCGTATATTATCTTGCCTGTGTCTGTTTTATTCTGGTTCTTAGAACTTGCATTTTATTATAGTTTTAATCATGTTGATCGGTATTATTATAATCACAAAATGTCAGCCTGAGGAAAGTGATAATCTAGTCATTATTATGTTGTCAATTCATGCTTAGATATCATTTAGAATTTCAGTATCAATCCTGTGATTAGGTATAATTTGTGATATGGCCAGTATTTACAGGTGAGGAGTTACAATAAAACAGCACTTGAGTATTCCTGTTTGGAATTAACTTCCTCATCTGAAGTTATTCACCTGTGCCACCTTAATGATTTTTTTTCTTTGAAACTCCTTCTTGGATGTAAATATTAATATCTGATAGATAAATCATTTTGTATCATGAAATGACACCAGTAACTCTCCATGGCAGTTTGGAACAATTTTCCATGCATGATCAAAGATAAATATTTTCCAAACATCTGTAATATAAATTTATAAGTTACTTTTCAAGACAGTATTACATTTTAATTATTCTAACATTCCAAAACCTTTCCTGGAAATGACCAGCAGAGACACTAATTTGATGTTCTCAGTATCTGCTTAAGAAAAAACTGATTTCATCACTTATATTTTATTCCAGATGCATTTGAAATGAGAAAAATTTAGCAAGATTATTCAGAAATGTAAAGGATTATTCAATTCAAATGAAGAATTTTGCATTCTTTGTTACAGTGCAATAAAGATAAACTATTAAAAAGAGGGACCAGTTAATGCAGCATAAAAATGATGCATGAAATGTGACATCTCTTTAACATTGAGAGAAAACACTTCCCTCCATTGAGTGCTTTACACTAAATGCAAAATATTGACACAGCCCTATTATACCAAACAATAGACTTCTTTCAGAGAGATAATTTTATAGAAGGGGTAGTATCATGTGATCTTATTAATATTTATGAAATATGATAACAGAAAAAAGGGAATTGGGATAGCACTGCTATCTTTATAGACCCTATCCATTTCAGCTTCAAAATGTTTTTCATTTCACACATCAGACACTAATTAGCAAATATCTAATTAGTGTTAGAAGAGTAATCTCTCATGGGAGTTGTTGAGCCTTTGAGCTTTCATGCATGCAAAAATAGTGCCTCTTTAGGTACATTTGTTAAGGTACAGTAACTTTAACTTTTATTTTTCTCTGAACTGTGTGAATTAAAATAAAAAGCAAAATTAAGCTCCAATAATTAGGGGTGGGAAAATGACTGAATTGAGAAAGAGTGAGGCAGGATCCAGAAAACTTAAAAGGTAGGTATTCTGAAAGTTCCGCAGATGCTGGGTAAATTCACTAGACAGAACAGAATGTAATATCAATTTGATTTGTTTTTACTTTCCAGGTGAAAAACTATCTGTAATGTCCCTATTTATACTATATATATATAACTATATATACCCAAAATCAGTTGGACACACAGTACAGCTAAGGATGGAATAATCACAATGCTACAGGAATTCTACCGTTTTGAAGTTTTATAGTTCAAGTATATCACGTTGATAAGTTTCTTGTGATGATAGTTAATTATTATGTGGGTTTTATTTTTGTATTTTTCTTTTATGAGAGACATGAATTTTAGAGAAACAAAATCTGCCTTACTAGTAATTTTGTCACAGAGCAGATAAATGCATTTTAGCTAGAAACGTAGATAGTGCTCAGTATATAGCATTGTGCTTCTGTCAGCATCAAAATTACAAACGTGAAGGAGGAAACAAAACCAGCTTTTTTTTCATTCCGGGTTTTGGCAACACTTCTAAGTTCACTTTAAATTATATAAGCAGGAGCCTGATTTTGAAAGTAAACATACTGTAGGAAATGTATGAAAATAATGTTAATGATAAAATACTTGTATACTGTTTAAATATGCAACAAAATATTAAGAAGTGCTGGAGGACTGAAGAATTAGTCTTTTTTTTTATTCTATTGAATTTGATAATGCAACCGTTTTTGCTCAACTTTCTGAAAATGAGATGTCTATCAAATCTGTGTGCCTTCTAATTCATATTCATAAACATTTTTCAATAACTGTTTACTATCAGTTTAATTTTAAAGATAATGTGGGCTCAAAATGCAGCTTTTAGATGGAGAGAGGAAAAAGGCAATTCATCTGTGATCTCCACTATATTGAATTCCATTTCAGTGGAAATGGCATGTACTGAAGTTTCAACTGTCCTCAGCAGAATGTTTCCTCCAAATGATGCAATATTTGCACAATATCAACTTGCCATACTATCCAGAATCTGGTTCCTAAATATTCAAGAAATTGAGTAGTCTATTCTGTTGAAGGAGCTGAATGGAAAACAGATATAAGTCAATAGCATAAAGGCTGGATGTGCTTAATTTTTTTTCTGTCCAGGCAGCCAGATCTGCGTGGGGTTTACACCTACATCCCAAGTTTATTAATAAAGCCATCAATAGGTCAACACCACCTACCATACGACAGGAGAAGTGATTATCAACTGTTTGATCAAGTGTCAGCTTTTTAAAATTCTTATCCATTATACTGCTGAGCAAAGTATTTAGTCCTCGTAGTCAATACCAGTGAACTCTCAATTTCAGTTTTTTATTTTATGTTGCTTTCTGTCTTAGCCTTTTTTTCAAACCACTGCATATTCCTAAGTTGTGGGTCACTGAATACAGCTGAAATATTTCAACATGTGAATGAAAATGTAAGTGTGAAAAACGGTGCTTAGATTATAAAGACTGTGCGAGGACTTCATAAAAATGTTGGAAAAAATTGAAAGTCTAGCAAGAGAACTTTGAAAAATGAAGCGTATTTAGGAGATGGTATTTCTCTGTATTGAATCCGTGAAAACGGAAAAATGAGTGTGTTTTAGTGCACTTTCCATGCATGGCTTAACAGCGTTATTGGAAATGGACTGATTTACACTGGTGTGGTCTCGTGATGTTCCTTAGAACTTAAAGGGGCATATCAGCACATCTTCTTCATCATCAAAATGCTGCACAAATAGTTTGCATAATGGCAGTTTTCCATATATTGTGACTTTTCTAATTTCAGCTACTGTTTCCGCAATGATACTTAGCTATTGCAGGCAGCTCGTAATCAGCTGGTTGCAATGCGTTTCCATAGAAAAGGTTGGTGTCGTTATCTCCATTTACAGATGAGGACATTGAGGAAGAGGGAGGCAAATGACTTGAAGCAAATTTGAGACTACAACCTACTTTTCTAGACTCCCGTTTGTTTCTCTAGTCACTTATCCTCACTACTGTACTAGAAAGAAGAGTTTCTGAACCTTTTTAAAGTATTAAAGCATATACTGCTGGTTTTAGGTAAACAATCTTGCTTTACAGGTTTTTCCTTGTTTTTAAGGCTGTAGTTGGTCAGGAATTGCTACACAATAGATAGAATACATAATGTATTTTAGCATTTTGAACTTTTTTTTTAATACAAGTGTGTTTACTTTAAATTTAGTGGATGTGTGGAAAAATTCAGCACAGGAGGGTTTTCTTGTGTTGAAAAATTTTTTTTTTTTTGAGTTTTGGGTTTTATTTTTGTGTTTGTTTAAACTTGGGAGGAGACTTTTATTTCTCTTGAATTGCTCATGTTTGTCAGAGCAGGGCATGTTTGTTAGGACAAGAATTTTGTCATACTTCTAGAGAATGTCTGTCTTCAAACACCACTCAGAGGTGGAAGAAGGATCAGTTGATAGTGGGTATTCTGTAGGACTCTGTCTTTCTTCTTTCCTCAAAGACTGAGCTAATCTCTATGTCAACTTGAGTGTCCTAATTTATAACTCAACACCCTTAGGCTTTATTCCCACTCCCCTTCTGAGTAATTGACATGTCAATGAAAATGCAAGAGCAACACCCCCAATGGGTAATAGGGATACTGAGACACTGCTGTTATCTTCTCTTCAAAGGGTCTCTAGAAATGCCTTCAGTTGATCCATTCCTGTATGCCATCTTTTAGGTGTGCCAATCCAGGAGCAAGGGGGGCTTGTTTTAATTTAAGCCCAGTTTTTTTTGTGATCAACATGAGATGTGCTACATATACAAAGATTTATTGTTCTGTATTCATTTTATGTAGCAGAATAATAAGCAAAATGAAAATCGTCAGTATTGTTAAATCATTATACTAGTCAAACCAAAAATAATAATAAAGAATAACTTCATTAGTAATGTTTTTCAGTATTTGTAAGAAGATTTCTGTTAAGCAGATGGAATCAAGCTTGCAAACATCACCTTACTGTAGGTTTCACAGGTGTTTGACATCTGTCTCAAACATTTGATGGTATTTCCACACAGCCTCATTAGCAAGGTCAAAAATCAAAGATGTGTATATAAAGCAGCAATGACCAGATTGTAAGTATGAATCATAAGCAGATTCTTGATATCCCATGAGGATTTACTACTTGTGGGAAAACTTCATCTCCACATTTTATTTAATTTTTCTCCTTCCTATTGTAAAGATACGCTAAAAAAGAGATCTTTTGTGCTTGATGTAGTGACATAACGTATTTCAGATATGTAGGCAAAACTGTTCTTTTGGGTTCCTTATTTACTGTGTTTCCTACTTTTTAGTTTATAGTCTTCTTGTGTTTTTAACTTTTCTCTGTTGTGAAAAGTGACTCTGTAAAAGCATTTCCATAAATTTCAAAACCTTTTGTAAGTCACTTCAGGGTATGCCTTCACCAGGGAGAGAAACTTCATTTCTTTAACTTGACTTTTCATTTTTGATTCTTCAGAAAGTTGTTTTTGAATAATCTGAATGTACTTAGAATTTTTCTACTCGGTTTATGTTAAAACAAAGAAAAAAGTCTTAGAAAGAAACTATTTTATTTTATCTTCCAGAATTCTTTGAGTTATCATGAATACTATTCAGCTTGTAGAAATTATGTGTTGCCATATTATTTCTTAATCAAAAAATGGGACATATTCCCAATTAACAGAAAACTGAAAAGATCCAGCCCAAATGCTTCTTTAAAAAAAAGAGTTAAAACTGAGTCAGGGTCATGAAATAACAGGTGTTTACTTAGTAAAAGGTGACAAACTTGATAATGAATCTGGAGCAGCTGAATGTTGTTCCTGAAGAAGCATGTTCTCCATTTTCAAAACTGCAGATTTTAAGTCTGGATTCAGTTTCACAAATACATTGGCTTGCCGCAATATGTAGATCACAACTAGAACAGGTAAATGCAATTTATATAAGCATATAAATCAGAGAGTGTAATTTTAAGTACACTTTCACGAATCAGATTTGTCTCATAATATTCCTATTAAGTAGGTAAATATTGTTGATCCTCATTATTTAGAGATCAGGTGGCATTAGCAAACACACATTATATTTCAGCAACAGATTTTCAAGCTTGTCAGTTGAATGTATGTTAGGATCTTTTCTAAATCAGTAGTAAGTAGTTCCTGATCTCACACGTAATTTAATCTCTTTATTCTCTGTTTCCTCTTCTGCAAAATGGGAGCAATAATACTATAAGCAAATTCAATATAAAAGTGCACAGAACAGTTGTTGCCACTTGTGAGATCCAAAACGGATATAGCCAACTGTGTTGTACTGTTTTTAGGAAAAATTTCTCACTGTGTTAAACTTATTTTATGCAGTATAACCCACTGAAGTCATGAATCCATCAAAATGGGTTTTATGATGATGATTGAATCCCAAAGCTTCCTAAGACTGTAGGTAATGGTGCTAGCAACAACTGCTTTAGTTAGGCTGTAGTTACTTCAGTTTCTTCTACAACCAATACAAAACGAGAATTAAACTCTTTTGCAGGTATATATATATGGAGTATGACAATATACTCAACATACAAAAATTTTTATTTAAGATAGGCAAAGCAAAATAAAAAAACCCCTAGGTTCATATTTAGCCATATGATAATTAGACTTGCAAGAATCTATATGGGTTTTGGGAGATCATCTAATCTACTTCTCTCATGTAAATTAATGCTTTTAACATATAGTCTCAAATAATGTTCTTTTATTCCAGACTGTAATGTAAATGATAGTATATCAGTTTTATTATCCCTGGATGTGTTTACTTGCTTGATCAGAATTACAACCAGGTGGTACCATCTTCTCACAACAATTTCACTTCCCTTTGAATGAGAATGGCTCATTTGAAGTTTGTGAAAAGCATATCCGTATGGAATTCATAGGATTTCATGTTGTGATACAGCAAGGAGACTTGCTAGAAATTGCCTGTTTCAGGCTGATGATGCAAAACTAGACATCTGTTAAATTAACATCTATCTAACATTTTTGCCTTTCAGTCAAATGCTTTCAAAAAATTTAAATCTTTTTTAGCTGCCAAAACAATCTGTCACAAGATATTTATTTTTTTGTATAATGAGTTACTTAAGGAAAGCAGCATATGGCTGAGTGAGCTGTACCTATGGTGCAGCTCTCCCAGATCTGTACTACCTATGAACGACTGGAAAATGTACATACTTAAATGATTACTTTAGCAAATTTGTATAAATAAAGTAGAACTCTATACTTTTTAATCTGTTGGATCCCTTTCTAATCTGTGTTTCAAACAAAAGCCAAACTTCTAATGTTAATTTTGGTAAAAAACTTAGAAAATGTTGCCCTGCCTTTTTGTCTTAGAACAGTCCATAGGATGATAAATACTTCCTTGTGATAAATCACAGTGTGAGCAACCCTGCATTCACCTACAGGTTTGTTTCTTTGCTTAATTTAGGACATTCATTACTTCTCACATAGAGGAGGATATAATAACACAGTATCAATTACAATTATGTATAATTTTAATAAAAACCTGTAATAATAGATCCTAATAATGACCAAAGCAAAAAGGCTTTCAATGCAATATATAGCGCTGTATTGTGCTGGATTCTCATTCCATCAAAATATGGCTTGTGTACCCTGGTGACACACTCGGTACGCTTTTAGGTACCCCTTTCAATCATGTTAGTAGTCTGCCCTGCCCTGCCCTGTCCTGCAAGAACACTGCTGCCATTTTTGCAGATTAAATTCATAGTGAAATCCTAGCCTCATTAAAGTCAATGGGCCTGCTACCTCTAAGTCACTGCTTGCTTTGCTGTATTTTCTAATAGATAGACACACCAGCAGTCCAATGTTAGAGCTGTTTAAATTATTTCTTTCAGATGAATTTATTTGTATGTCTTCTACTTTTAGGTTTTGATTTATGTATGCTTGAAAATGGGGTTTTGTTTTGCTTTGCTTTTGTTAGTCCCATAGCACATAAAAAGTATGTGTGAATATGAGAGATTTTTTGCTGGGAATAGTCAGTAGCTTTGTAGATGGGTGAGATTGGAAGTACTGAGGATGTGACACGCTTCCCCTCTGGGGAGACAAGAAATGTGTTCGCCCACACCACTACAGCCCTTCAGGGAGCGTCTTATGTTGCTCATTCGTGGTATAGTTTTGGATTTAGTTTCAAAGCAGGAAGAGCATTGTATAAAAATATTGCAATAAGTCACTGTATTTCATTAGTTATTAATAGAAAACTTTTAAGTGCCCTGAAAGGAATCTGTCTGGGCTTCTGTGTCAGTATGATATTTTCAGAGGACAGCATTTGCACATTGAGAACATACGGGGACATAGACTATGGAAATCATTCACTTAAACGTCACTTTTATCTTAGATTTGTCATCTAATTTTAATAAGTTGAATGCCGTGAATATGTTTAATTGTACTTTCCTTACAGTAAGTTGTATTTCTTACTACTCACTGCAGCCAAAATACATACATGTTAATTACAATTTTGTTTTTTTTTTAAAGGTAGCTATTTTTGCTTTGAGAAATATGCTATGTGTGTAACAGGCTGCAGAAACTGTTTTAGGGTTTTGGGGAAAGTTTAGAAACAAGTTTACTCTGGTAAAGACTTAATAACAGTGAGATAAATGGTGCTAGTATCAGCGAAAGAAAAATGAGAACTTTTAAGATCACATTGTAAACTAGGGTACATTGCTAGAGCTCTAATGACTTCAGTGGAGCCTGTAGCATTTTAGCACAGAGAAATAAAAAAAAACAACACACACATGAGCATCCACAACCAGCAGCACCCTCCAATCCCCCATACCCATTTCCAGCAGTCCTCCTTTCCGCCTCCCTCTCCTTACCCGCAGTCCGTTAGCAGGACGGAGGCTGTCAGGTTTGGAGCAGGTCGTATGCAGGTCGGTTTGTGCACGCCGATGTGCCAGGACTAATAGAACAAGCAAGTCCTGGATTGTGTCAAAATTCTTCTGTCGGAGGGACAACAACTTTGGTACCTGTTCTGTACTCATCTTATGGTCTTTGTGAAACTTTTAGGAATTTCAGACCTTTGAGACTCACACAAATTTGTGTGTACCTAGCTGCCTGAATATTTCAAGGAAGGACTGACTGAGAAGCAGATTTTCTCAGAGACAGAGTAAAAATGTACCAATGTTAATGTTTGATTTCTAAAGCCATTGGTCTTCATTACAGAAACTAGAGGAAGGCCATGAAGATGATCAGAGGGCTGGAGCATCTCTCCTATGAAGAGAGGCTGAGAGAGTTGGGGGCTGTTCAGCCTGGAGAAGAGGAGGCTCCAGAGGGACCTTATAGCAGCCTTCCAGTGCCTGAAGGGGCTACAGGAAAGCTGGAGAGGGACTTTTTACAAGGGCGTGTAGGGATAGGGTGAGGGGGAACGGTTTTAAAGTGAAAGAAGATAGATTTAGATTAGATATCAGGAAGAAATTCTTCCCTGTGAGGGTGGTGAGACACTGACCCAGGCTGCCCAGAGAAGCTGTGGCTGCCCCCTCCCTGGCAGTGTTCAAGGCCAGGTTGGATGGGGCTTGGAGCAACCTGGTCTGGTGGAAGGTGTCCCTGCCTGTGGCAGGGGGGTTGGAACTAGGTGATCTTTAAGGTCGCTTCCAACCCAAACCATTCTATGATTCTATGATTATTATTGCTATTGTGTCTATTCTTCAAGAGTCATAAAATACTTTGAATATATAATAATTTTAAAGTGTTGATATTTTTAGGTGCAGTGGACTGTGACAAGCTCAAGCATGATCCTTGCCTTTTCTGGGCAGAGGTAGATTGGCTATAATCTTTAGTAAAGGTGACAGTAATTGTTACAGCCTCAGGGCTATACTGAAAGTCCACTATAGGAGCAAGAAGTGTAGGTATGAAGTTTTTTTCCTACACTGCCTAATAAAATGAAACCTGTGCTTTTGTTTGATATGCTAATAGCAGTCCCTTTCTGTTTCTTAGGGAAATCCTTATTATGTTGAAGCTTCATTCTGATCTGACATGGCCATAAGCTAATCAACGGAAATTTGATCCTAATATCCCATGATGCAAACACTGCCAGTCAGTCCCCGTAAGAGTGCAGGGTCACTGGAAGTCTCCAGCTTACCAGTGCCAAACCATATATGCTCCTGGCCTGGGCTGCTGTGCTCCTCCTGTCTTGTCTCTTCCCCTTCCCTCCTGAGCCTTCGTCCGTAGCTTCCCCTTCACACCCCTCCCACCTCTGCGGAGGTGCTCCTGGCCCAAGGCAGAGAGCTGGCTTTTCGGAAAGCTCCTCGGGGAAATGGTGGTGTGGGTTTTTTGCCCATCTTGAAACTGCGAACATACCATTCTTAGCTGCAGCTGAACACTCGCTGTTACCTGCAGCTGGAATGATGTGTTCTGAGCAGCGAGCTGCACCTAAGAGGTATATATATTTTCACCGGTTGGCTGCCCATAAGCACCAGGACAGACTGTATAGGATGTGTTTTCCTTTAGCTACTGGCAGACCAATCAATGGAATTTTTTTTGCTGACTACAGAATTGTGCTGGCCCTGCTAGGGAATGCTATTTCAGCTAGGGTAAAAACCATACAAACAGTAAAGCCCAAAAACCTCCAGTGTTTAGGAGTGTGGGCAATGTACCTCCAGGCATAGGTGCAAAAAATCTGAAGAGTAAGAAAATTATTTTAAAGTGCTTTTTCTTTAAAATGGGTTCTTTGCTTTCCCTTTCTCTCTCTCTTCCTTTTTTTTTTTTTCTTAAATGAATACTGTTCTGAAGAAGCAGATTTTGGGAGCATTGTGCTGGGAACAAAAGGATTCTTTCAAAGACTTGTTGCTCAGTCTTGTTTACAGGATTTTTCTTTTCCCGGTGCCTTCTAAAATCTTCTCAATTATTTGCTTCCCTAATGTATTCATATTTGCTAGAATAAAACCTTGCCCTATTTTGAGGAGGACTGTACCAAGTGCCGTGGTTCCCAGTCTTTTCTGGGTGAAACATTACCTGAGAAAACTGGCAACGACATTTCTTTCCCCAGCTCTCTCCCGGTGTCCTCCCATTCTCACCAGGACTCTTGCTACGTCCTCACTTCTTCCTCTGTCTCAGGCTTGCTGCAGCTGTGTCCTTGATTGTCTGCGCTGGGACTCCTGCTGCTTCCTCCTCACCCTCACCGGCTCTGCTGCCACCCAACAGCAGAGCTAGCAAGTCACAGTGCTCAGTCTAAATGATCCAGGCTCACTCTAAATGGGGCTTTTTAAGGTGTTTCACAACTGTGTTTGCTAGCATAGCTTCCTTCCAGCATTTCCTTTTCTAGCATTGTTTCCATGTATTATGACTTTTAATTTGGCCAGAGCAATGTGCACAGGCGCCGCGCCATGCCTTTCCTGTCAGGTACCCGTAATGTCACCCAAACATCATGCCTTGGCACATGAGGAACGATTGCACTTGTGCGGGTGGCATTAATAATAATTATGATAATAATCATCTTTGGGAATACATTAATATTGTTTTCTTACATATGTATTAGGTTAACACTTAGCAAAATAATCATAATTAGCAACTTGAAAATTTTGTGTAAACGTTAGTTATTAAACCCTTAAACGGGTCCTACGAGGTATCATTACCACCATTATATAAACAGAAAAAATTGACCACATCAAAGATAATTGTCTTTCCCAAGTTCCAGCAGTGAATCACAAACTGAGATGCAATTTGATCTCCAAAGTTCTATTGCAGTCATGGATTTTGCGTGCTTTAACACACTGACTCCCAGGAGTTCAATGTAACTTCTCTGAACAATAAAAATATTATTGTTTACGTTTTATTTTCTAGTCATCACACCAGAAATAAGTTGTCAGTACTAGCCCTGTGGTTTTTTGGGGGTGCCTATTGCAAATAAAAAAATTTTTTTTTGTATTTGGGATGACTTCTGTGACTATTAGTAGTTGTGACCTTAGGTGTTGTTTTCTACTTTGAAATAAAATTACTGAAGCAAGAAAAATGAAAAGCTATGTTAGAATGCTGTTGAAAGTTAACCCAAATGGCACAGAAATGTCATACCTAGTTGATTATAATAATGCTTCTGTGTAGAATGTTATTTTTGTATACTGCTCTGGTCTGTTTATAACCATTAAGAAGGGAATTTATGCACAGTAATATGTCTAGATTCCAAGGAAGTTATTTGGCCTGTACGTTATAATTTTTATTTGTTGTTTGGCTGCAGGACAGCATATGGAGTCATTATCCACTTAAAAAACAAAATAGATGCAACCTCCCGTTCCACTCGGTGGCTGTTGGTATGGGACTAGGTAGCATCTGTCACCTGTGCGGACAGACTGAGAGGTGGAAGTTCAGTCAGGGCTCTCGGGGCTCTCATTTCTGCCTTTTTTTTTTTTTTTTTTACTACCTAGAGTAACAATCCTTTCCTAAGAACGTGTAGGTGATGCAATGGCAATGTCAGTTTGCACTGGTAAAGAGCTCCCTCCTGTCCCTTATGGCCCATATACGGAAGGCTCACCAGCGTACAACGGATGGTGTGTAGCATGTTTACAATCTGGGATATGCTTGTGCGAAAGTATGAAAGATCCCACTGAGGAAAGAACTTCGATGCACTTTGAGGCTGTCAGGGAACTGGCTGAGGTAAGATTCTAAGTAAGTGCTTTGCTTAAAGACTGAAACACTCAATATTTGAGTGAGCGCTTTGTAGCCAGAGCAAAAAACATTTCCATGTTTGCATGTTGTTGTTTGGAATGTCTACCGATTCTGCGTGTCCCTGTCTCCCTCTGTTGTTCAACTTCCTTCTCTCTTTTTGTGTGCTTTTTAATGGCTTTTTGGTCTTGCTGAATTATAATCGAGTGGCTAACAGGGCGACTAAATTTTAATGAGGTTTCATTTGATTATAACTTAAAACTCTCAGTTTTGATTGGACTCATGTAAAAAGTCATTTTTTTCATTCAGCAGCGGTGTAGTTAAAAACTCACTGGGATCCTGTGTTGAAAATTGTTAATCTAAAGTGAAAACTATACACCTTAATTGTTCACATTACTAGCAGCTATCAGTTGTGCTAATTTTGGTTTTTATGCATGAGCAAAGCCCACAGTCTACACCTGGCTCTGTAAGAAAATAAAAGATCTGTTTCTTCAGGCACCTACAGCACCAGCCTTGTCATGCTGATGACTGTGGCTAGACAGAATTGCCATTAGTGTTAGCCCTTTGGCATCTCTTTTTGATCAGGGAGCCCTGCCGAGCTGTTCAGGTATTCCTCGCACATCGCAGCCCCAACTAGTATCCAAAGGCTCTCTACTTTCTTCTTTCTGGAGCTCTTTCTCCGTTCAGACATTGTCAGTTCTGGTTTATATCAAATACTGCTCTTCTCTCCCAACCTTGCCTCGGAAGGGCCGTCGTGGAAGGTGCACACACTTCCCCTGTCTTTCAGGTCCAGCATCATGCGTTTGCTGGTGCCCAAACATGACTTGAGTTCATCTAAGTTCTTGGGCTTCTTCGTGCCACCTTCTCATGGCACAGGATGCTCATTTGTTCTTGTTCCAAAGAAAACCTCGGTGCTGGAAACCTCCCCCCAGGTGGGTGAAGGTGGGTGTTAAGCTCAGGGCAGCGCTTTGTGACACCTGTCCGCCATTAGCTGAGCTTCCCTCAGCTGTGCGAGAGCGAACACCCCCCCCCCCCCCCCCCCCCGACGGCAGGCACACCCGGGCACGGGCACCCGGGCAGGGGCAGCCGTGAGGAGGCTGCGGGTGTGCCGCGCCTCCCCTCAGGCTCGCGCCCGACCGCCGGCCTGGCCGGGCCCCGCGCGGGGCGGGGTGGGGGGAGGCGGCGAGGGCGCCCGCGCTTCTCCCGCCCCCGCGGAGCAAGGCGCGCAGCGGAGCGGCGGACGGGACGGCGGCAGAGGGGGTGCTCCCGCCCCGCCCGCAGGTGGGTGCTCCGTCTTGCGGGGTGGGCGCGGGGCGGCCCGCGGCTTCTCGGCCTGGCTGCGCAGGGGCTATTCCGCGGCCGCGGGAGGACGGTGCCGCGACCCCCGTGGCGCTTCGTGTCGGGGTGGGGCCGGGCCGCCGCGCTGTGGGGCGGGGAGCGGAGGGCGGCTCCGCCCCGGGCGGGCGGTGGCCGCTGCTGCCAGCTCCCGCCTCGCTGAGGGTCGGGCTGCTCTTGCAGCTTCTGTGTCTAAGTCCGAGTTAAAAAGAAAAACAACCCCCCCACCCCCAAAACCCAAACAACAACCAAAAAAAACCGACAAAAAAAACCTCACAACCAAGGCAACACTCAGGATTTCTTTCCTTTGTTCTTTTTTTTGTTCTTCTTTTTCTCCCTGTTTAAAGAGAGACTGAATGCAGGCTAACGCGCACAGGGCTGGGGGAGGCGAGGCGGCAGGCGGTGGCGGGGCTGCCCGGGACAGCCGGGGCGGGAGGAGAGTGAGCTTTGGTCTCCTTTGGCCCGAGCACCTTGATCCGGACAGACTCCGTCTTAGGAGAGTTTCCGTGTTCCAGTGAGTGCTGTGGTAGAGATGAAAGTATCTCGAGTGAAACCTCCGGCCTCCCAGCCCCTGTGTGGGTGCCACCTGTGTAGCTGTGTTACATTCAGTTGTAATGGTTTGAGGGGCAAAGCACTGTGTGTGGGGCTGAACAGCTTGAGCACCAGCATCCTCCTCACTTGCTGTTTCAGTAAATACCGGGCATCATAACAAAGCCTGTAAATGCTTTATGGACTTAGTGATTAATGCAGCTCTAGTTCGGCAGGCTCGATCGTTCTGTTCGCTGTCTGCAGCTCCATCGCATCGGGGTGAGAAGAGGTCTTTCTTCCCGCTACCTTTATGGCAAACACTTATTTTACCTTGTGAGCTTTAAACATCAGCAGATGTTGAAAGTATTTCAATGACACCCTTTTGTTGCTCTTAAAGAACTTCTTGACAAGTATAAATAAATGTTTCCATTCTGGTCAATATCGGAAAATGTGTTGGAACTACTCAGGCCTTGAGTCAGACATTACCTGTGGTAGTAGAATGGGTTTGGCTAATTCTTATCAAACTGAGCAGCATTTTAAAAATGCAATTCACAGTACTATATGTTTCTTCACACTTCTTTTTTCTTTGTCATGAACATGTATTGGTTGATGTCAATTAATGCTCTGTGAATCTGGTTAGCAGAAAATCTGTTAAGAGTTGAGACAAAATAGGTGATACGATAGAGATACGCAGGCAACAGAATGTTTAAAACATCCTTTGTGACTTGTGCATTGCATGACTGCAGTCATATCCTTTATACTAAAAAAAAAATAAAATCACAACAACACAGCATTGCTTTACATTATTATGGTTACCTTGAAACCTAAATCACCAGAAAATCTATTATGGATAAGGAGTAAGGTTATATAAAATTCTATCAGGGATCCAAACGTTTTCCCATTGAGGTCAATAAGCACAGTTGTAATGGAGGAAAATAGTGTATTTTGAAAAAAAAAAAGCTAAAAAAGTTCTGATTGTGTTTGTTTGGTTTTTTTTTAAGTGTGTTGATACCCCTTCCTGATGTCTTCAACAGTAGTTTCCAAAGTACCAGCTGTTATCTCTATATTCCCTTCATGGATAGGGGTATTGAGTCACGGAGAGAGGACATGTGCTTTAAAAAGCCTCTAAAAAAATAAACCAGGAGGTTCAGGGAAAGAGGTAATTGAGGTTATTGAACAATTTGAGCGTTTATAAGGTAGCCTCTCTGTTTTTTTTCTAAGATTGGACCCCTTAAAAGTCATGCTTTAGGTGGTGTGCATTAAGACGAGCACTTGTGTGTGGTGACTCCGTCATATTGTATAGCATAGTTCATATTTATTCCTGGCAACTTCCAGAGGGTTTTTTTTTAGGTATTCAGCATCTGAAATTGTCCCTTTTTATTCCAGATTTCACAAGTGAGAATCAGATTATTGTAAAAGAGAGTTGGCTGATAAGTAAAGTTTTGAATTGCTTCTGTGATTGTCACAGGAGAGAGAATGTCAAAAAATGACAATGGCTGTAATAAACTGGTTGGCTGAAAAATATTAAAAGTAAAAATAGTTAACACTACTTTTTTCACTTTGTCAGAAACTGTTTACTGGAAACATTTTGCTCTAATGTCTCTGACTTCATAAAGTTGACCAACA
This sequence comes from Nyctibius grandis, assembly GCF_013368605.1. NCBI lineage: Eukaryota > Metazoa > Chordata > Aves > Nyctibiiformes > Nyctibiidae > Nyctibius > Nyctibius grandis. The sequence goes on from NC_090679.1 coordinate 3,103,371, forward strand.
CTTCAAATAGCAGCCAGATAGTTCACCAGTGCTTTTAGTTAGCTGAGTGGAAGAAATAACACAGTCTCAATTGAGTTTCCATGGAATCAAAGTCTGTCTATTTTAAAGAAAAAAAAATAGGAAAAAAATATTGAATGTTATTATTAAATTTTGTTTATTTTTAAATACAGCAAGTTACTTATTATGGATATTTTTAAGAGAATGAACATATCCGCAAAGCCATGTCTTGTTATTTATAATGTGATCTGATTGTGTTTCAGAACTGTGAAACAGTTGTCTTAAAACCAAAATTGAAATGTGCTTTTAATTTTTTTTTTTTTTTTTTAGTTTTAATCATTTCTAATGTAATGTCATCTTCACTTTTTATAGAACTTTTAATATACATATGCTTTTTTGAACATTTCTGTCACTTTTTTAACATTTACTTAAAATACTATGTCTTAAAGTTCTCAAGAGTCAATCATGTCAAGTTCTTGCTGTTCTCAACATTCTAATCAGTACTTTACATTTACCAAATTTTTTTTTATCTTTTGCTTCGCTGTGCATTCTCTGTTAGTGGTGTGACAGGGATAAAGACAGGAACAGCTGTTCTGGTTCATACCACAGGTTCATCAAAACCAATATCCGATGTCTGATGAGAGCTGATGGCATGCCAAGAGAAGTGTTTAAGGGTGCTTTTATATGCCACGTCAAGCCGCCTTGGTGGAATTTTACTCTCTATTCTGAACCACAACAGACAGATAGTAAACCAGAGTTTCTTGTAACTACACACTCTTTTTCTTATCTACTCGTTTGCTTGAGTCATAGTATACATACAGCATGAAACTGTTTATTAAAAAAATCCTATTGACTCATGTTACAAGTAGGACTCTGCACATATGCAGGCAGCAAGTAGGGAGGGTGCAGTTGTTTATATAGACTGTTGTTCTGGCACTGCTTGTATAGCAGCATCTCCAGTGCTTCTTACATCATCGCTGCTGTGGTAACTGTTGGTGTAAAGTTAACTGTTCATCATGAGTCTCTCATAAACGTGCAGAAATGGAAGTCTTCAGAATTCTCTAGGAGTCTTTCAGCTGACCTAGCAGATTCAGAGCGCTTTACAATTTTGTTTCGTGAGATAAGTGGAATTTTAGGTGTTCTATTATAGTATATGACTATTCCACTTGATCATTACATGAAACAGTTTGAAGCATTTAATGAATTGTCAGGTATTAGTAGTAGGATAAGACCTAATCCTGTAAGACCTTTGCACTATAAATGTGAAAACTGGAGTTTTGGTGCAAAAATTGTGGATCAGGACATGAGTAAACAGGAGCAAGTGTTAAAAAGTGAGACCTTTGTCCCTGTGTTCCATTTCCTCTACTGTGCCCTGTATTAGAGATGGAGAGCCATTTTTCTGTTTTCATCTTGGAACTTTGTTCTTTAATAACCCTTTCCCTTTCTTCATTTTTTCGTCATCTGTTGCAGGCTTATTTTCCCTTCCCTTAGGGAAGCCTTCTCCATTTGAAAGAGTTTTAGGCATCCTTGGCACATGGCACAGACCAAGCTCAGCTCCAGGCAAGTCAGCAGGTCTTTGGACCCTGGCATAACAACAAGTAATTTAAGGACATTTCTAGATTTGATTCTGTGCTTTCACAGTATGAAGGAAATATGCTTGTGCCAAGATCAGCTCACAAAAAAAAGCGTGTATTTTGACGAGCCCTGGTTATTAGGGAACGACAGCAGTGGCCTTTTATTTTATTGACATCCTTCTGCTTTTGGCATCTGTATCATAGGTGTAGCAAAGAAGCATATATAGCATCTGGAATGGAATTCACAGCTGAAATAATCTACGAATAGAAGTCAGCCTGGATATAGGTCGAGGCAGTGCATAGGAAACCAACACATCTTCAAAGCTGTGGCTCAGAGAAGTACTGAATGCTCAAGGGTATACTTAAGGCATGAATGTTGCATATTAATTCAGAGGACTGGGCAGTAAACCTAGGCTGTCTTCAGTTTTTAAATGCGTTGCCCAGTACTCTGAAATGAATTGTATGCTCTGTGAAGCTATGTACTCTATTGACTCTGTAGATTTGTACTTCATGTGGAGAACTTAAAATATCTAGTGGTGAAGAAAATCCTTTATGAGCCTTACAGCTCTCTCCTGGAAGCTGGCCTTTGTCTTTGCAAGCAGAACATATCCATACAGTGTGAAGGAGCTCTCAGCCCATGTTATAGGAAGAAATCATGGCAGGGAAGCCTGTACCTTATAAGTAGGTTAGTCTTTCCATTCCTAATGGTAATTGGGGCACAGGAGGTGCACGTGAACTGGCTGCCATTTAGGCACAGATGAAGGTAATCAGTTTACTGCTGTTGTAAAAAACGTAAATCTTCTGTGGGAGATACTTCAGGAATTGTTTGATGTACTGATGACAGTCTTAAAAGGCCTTAGCTTGTGTGACTGTATTCAGAGCTATAGTTGGAGCAAAAATTCTAAACAGAAGTGTACCAAGCAGACAGTAGTGCAAGTTGGTGCCACAGAAGTCTGAATTCTGAAATGCCAGTTCAATGCATATTTTTCTATGGTTTTACAAGTAAATACAATGGGGGGAGGAGGGGAATTATGTGTCCTTTGGAATTTAGTATTCCCAAATAACCAGCAACATACTGATTATCTCCTATTTTAGTTCTTCTGTCAAGCAAAATTTACAAAAGTACTGATTTCCATTCATTCATGAAATGACTGATTTCATAATATATTAACACTTATTTTATGAAATAGAGAAAACTAAAAATTAACTATATAAACAAATAACAACTTACATATTAGTTATTATCACTTACTGAGTTGACAATGATAAGAATCAAAGATTATTTTCCGTAGCCGTTAAGAAATCCATATGACTCAGAGCCAAATTACAAGCTGCTGCTACTGGAGAAGCTTCTGCTGGTATTTTCTCTTTGTTTCCTTTGCATAACACTTGGCTATTTTTTCTATCATGTAACGCCAGCAGTCATAGATAAATTTGTTCAACCATGCATATAATGGGTAAGGTTGTGGTGTTTGGACCAAATGGAGGTCATAAACAATTTTAATTTATAATGATGCTATCACATGTATTCAGTTATGCTCAAAAAGCATTATTTAGGTGGTTTTATAATTCATACCAGCAATAGCATCACATGTTTTCCTTCACCCTGCCAGGATGCTACATGTAGCTTGTGCTTGCGCAAGGTCTTTAACTTGTGCCTCTCTCCAGTATAATTATGTCTGATCGTGATGCTTCTTTTACCACACCAATTTCATTTCTTGTCGTAAATTGGACGCTGGAAAGTTAAGTATGGACAATATAAGACACAAGGGATTTTCTTGTATGCTCTGCCTCTGTTCTAGCCCTTGTGCTACTGTGTTGTATTTCCTCTGAGCCATGAACAGATCGCAGTCTGGGGAATGGTGGTTGGGGAGGGATGAAGGGCCTCACAGGGCTATTCTTCTTTTATAGTGGTTGTGGTGTAAGAGAAAGATCCAAAGGTATTATTGAAACAAGGTTTGTAGAGAAAAAGGTGGTATGTTTTATTAAAACAACTGATATAACTGAGAAAAAAATAGGTGCTTTCAGACACAGTCTTCCTTCAGGTCTGAAACAGAAGAAAAAAACAAAAGGTTGGAAAAATTAGTTCTGTGTTCATGACATCTGACTAGATAATGGGCAAAGAAGAAGTCTTTGCTAAATGTGAAATACAGAAGGATATTGGTAAGAGAAAGTGGTCGTTAGCTCTTTTGCATAGCCAGAGGTTTTCATTTAGCTCCAAAGGATAGGTAGTCCATGAGTATTTCTGACCAGGAGTCCCTTTAACAGGCATGAGTACTTTTGTAGTCTTTTGCCACTTATTTCCCTGTAGTTTGCTGTCATGATGCTCCGTGTTCTAGATAACACTCTCGGTGCGTTTTCCTGGGGGGAGGGGGGGGGTTGTGGGGAGGGGGATTCAGCATAATTGAAACAATGCAACGTGTTGAGTGTTCTTCACTATTCTGTTACTGTGCAAGTTTTAAGTCACAGATGTAGAGTATGTGTTTGCATGTAGGCTAATGAAGTCCTAGACCTAAAACAGAAGAATGATCCAGATTTCTAGCAGAGTAGAGAAGTAAAGGATCAAGAGGGTTTTCTGTGATTAAACTTGACTTGGCTTCCTCAGGTAAGATTGAGGGAAAGCTCTGACTAGTTGTTTTCTGTGTAATGGTGAAAGGATAAAAAATGGGTTGGAAATCAGTTATTTATGTCTGCACAAAATGGCATTACTAGTGCATTTCATTGTGTAGTTATTTTGTAATGTTCTGTGGTGTGGTGCCTGTATGCTACTGGAGTACTGCTTGAGAAAGCTTAAGTGGAAGCCCATTTAACAGCAGTAAAATACAGTTTTTGCGTTCATGTTAGTCAAAGACCTAAGCCTGTCTTATGGAAATGTGGCCGAGTTATAGAATAACTTAGTTCCATAGGAGAATAACTTGCTTTGCTCACTGGAGCTGTCAGGACTCAAGCAGTTCAGTGTCCAAACATTTTTAGTTCAAACACAAGGTCAGTTCTTGTAGAAAAGAATTTATTTAGTATAGTATGTAAGCTTATGCTTAGTTTTAGCCACAAGATCTTGTATCTTTCAGGAAAACAAACAAACAAACTGCATGGATGTTTTCAAGTGTTTTGTTGACCCTGAATGTAAATACAGGGTTTTGATTGCATTGTGAATTTGTAGATAAGCCTGTGAGAATGAATAAATACTTCAAGAAGCATGTATATATGTGTTTGCTTTTTTTGAAAATTATTGTCATGAATATAATCTGGTACATTGCAAGATACATGGAAACTGCTTATCAAGACTTCCACGAGAAAAGCAATTTTCCAATAACGGTGAGAAAATACAAAAAGAAATGGGAAACAAGACAGGAAAGGTCTCTTTCCTAATTGGTATTGTTATTCGTTTTAAGTTGAGTGTGCACAGGCATGTGCCTAGGCACACGCTGCATAGGCAGAGTGACCTTCTTACAGGAACTGGGGACTTTTTTTTTTTTTTTAAAAAAGGTAGCTGGGCACTTCCATTAGAATATTTATTAATAATACTCTGGAAAAATGTGCAATAACTGAACACGTGGATCTGTATTTCTCCTTCCTTCTCCTGTCCTCCAAATCTTCAGGTGGTGTTTATTTCCTTCATGTTCAGAGGAGAAAACAGGAGGCCTTTAAAGCAGCTACATGGCTTCGATTAGGTTCCTTACACCAACAGAGCAAAGAGAAATACTTGATGTAAACCATCACATAAAATGCTCCTTTGCTAGGTCAGGCTAGTGCTGTATTGGTGCACATATGGAGAGAGGTTTAAAAGCCCAGCGTTCTTATGAATATTTTTCTCCTTGTGGTAAATTTTACTCTAAGCTCCTGTGATGAAGGTTGCTCAAGAAGATTAGTGAGAATCTGATTTTAATGGATCCGTATTTATGTAAGTGTATTGCTAATCCCCAGGGAACAAAAAATAAGAGGTGAAACACTGAAGCAATCGCAAATTTAGCAGTAAGTGTGGGGTTTGGGACAGTTTGCAAGCTTAAAGAGTTGTTCTTGAAGTTTTACTTTACAATTATGAAACCCGAATTCTGTCTGCACAAAGCTTAACATGATGGTTTGTGGTGAGATTCTGGAGGTTAACATTCATAGAAAAACATCAATTCTTGTAAAATTTTTGGTACAATAATGATATATAAGTACTCAGTGTTGAAACTGGCCATGAATTCCCTGGTAATAATTCATCAACTCATCTTCATAACCTCCTCTCTGGAACTGGGAAATCCTTACAAAAGAGGATACTGAGTTGCATAGAGCTGTTAAAACATTTTTGTTAAACTAGCTAGGTCCATTAAGACACAGATGTCTAAACATAGCTCTGTGTGACTTGCATAGGCTAACACAGGAGTATGCCATACAGCTGAGATCTAGATCCAGATTTCCAGACTCTTTTGTCACTGACATAGTCCTTCCTTTTCCCTAATAGAGTTGAGATGCTGGGATCCAGGGGGAGGCCCCAGCTGGATGCTGCAGCAAAGAGAAAATATATGTTCTTTTTCAGGTTTGTTTACATTTCTGTTCCCCTCTTAACCTTACATCTCCATGTAATAGCCAAGTCTGATTGTGAACTTGCGTTGGTTCTGCAGATGAGTATTATGCCTTTTGGCCAGCAGAGCAATTGCCAGTTGGCTAAAAGCCTGTTTGCCTTTACCTTAAAAAGGTAAAAGGTATAAACAAAGCAAATTATAGAAGCTGTCCTAATGTTACAAATGGTATATATTGTTAGAAAAAGAACACCAAACAAACAAAAAAACAAACAAATCCGCCACACAGCACTCCCATCTTGCATGAAAATGAACACTACTTGTATGAGGACTTAGTGTGTGGACCTTTTCTAAATAAGTAGAAATTCATAATTTAATTTGAGATTTTAAAAGTAGTTTTTAGCTTGTAATCGCTTTTTTAAAAATTTGAAATCTGATCGTATGTCTGATGGATTCCTTTAAAAATGTTAGTTCTGGGTCACATTTTTTCTTCTCCTACTACTTAGTGCAGCTTCATACAGAAATAACAAGATAAATAGAAGAACGTGTCTGTAATACTTCTTTTTTTAAACACAGATTTAGCAATGCTAATATGTTTTGTTGCTATGAAAACTCAGTTATCAACATTAAACATTTGTTCAGTCATTTGTTTATCAGTGGCAGTTTGTTAGTAGTTATAAGTAGAATTCCATCTGCCAGTTAAACGATATTGTAAATTGATGTAGAAATTAGCAGCTCCTGGTTTTTGGGGGTGGGGGAGGTGTCTTTCCTAATTAATATATGAACTTATTTGCACATAAATGCATCTCTAGAAGCTGGTCGAGGGGAATCTCAGGTATACTGCACACAAGTATGCCAATCAGGCGAATACAGGCACACATTGTGATTATCTCAGTTTTCAAACCTGGAAGAGACAAGAGTGTGTTGCTAAATGAGAGAGGCAGTATGTCATGCTCGCTGAGATACAAACAGAAGCTGCCAGACACTTTGGCTTTATTCTGCAAATTCTTTGCTTCAAAACTCTCCTATCTTTTCTTCATGCTTATTCTCCCTCACGTTCTCATTCTTTCTCTTTCTCTCATTGCTGTCTCGATCTATCTCTTATTGTTCTCTCCCTCTTTTCCTGTCTTTGATGCACATACGTTGTCACATTTCATTGACTCTCCCCTCTTCTCTGTTCTTACACTTACGCCTAGTGGTGCTTTAGCCAGAGCTTGCAGCCTCTCAGGCGAGTTTTAGTCATGTGTGAAGCTCAGTTTGATCGAGCGCTCCTTTTCTGCCTTTTCACTCTTGCAAAAGATTAAAAGGTGGCGTCACATCGCTCCCCTGCTCTTTCCCGCGGGAGGGACTTAAAAGGGACAACAAAAACTAATCACTTTCAATAAGCGTTTTCTTGCAAAAAAGGGACTTAGCTGTGCAATTTGAGGCTGGTGGTGAGGACTGGGAAGGCTAGAGGATGCTTCATACTGCTAACAAGGGAAGGAAGCCTTCAACTGAGGCAGGTAAGAAGTGTCTGAATCCGAATGTTTTATGGAGCGGCTTGGTCAGAGCGGTAGATTTTCAGCGTTTTCTAACAGGCAGGCAACTGCAGCAAGAGGCAGCATCGGCGGCGTATCAGATTCCTTTTGTTTAAGATGTAAAGTATGTGCTATAAATTGAATTAGAAATGGGTTTGTGAAGCTGCTGTATTCATGCTGAATGATTGTTTCCCCCCTTTTCTCTGTGTGTCAAAATAAATCAGAGAACCAGCTTTTGTGAAAGCTGGACTTTGCTTAAGGTTAAATTCAGTGCTTAAATCTCAGTATAAGAAAAGCTTTTGAGTCTTACAACCCTCGAGGAGCTTGGCATTTTGCAGTTTGGTTGCAAGAGCTGAACTGAAAAATTAATTGTACTTGTTTACTCTTCATTTAGTAAGGTAAAATCTAGCATTGAGATTAGGTCTAGGTGAATATGGTTTGTTAGCCTGGCATTTCATCGGATGAATAGCTGTACCCTTTTAGACGCACTGTAAAACCTATTTTGTGTTTATGTTTTGTAAATTGAGATTAAGTAGCATCCTGAATGAAATACGTGACTAAAACTCATAGACTGCATCTGTGTTTAGTAAAGCAATCACTAAATTAGAATAATGGATTTATGTCAGTTGTCAAATGGAGTTAACTCTGGAAGTGCTGTCCACAAGTGCACTTGGATTACAATAAAGGGCTTTCTGTTTAATAGTTATTGAGCTAATTTATCAGGGAAAGCCTATGAACTTAAGTCTTGTGATAATATAAAATTACATAGCTTACAGTGTTTGTGGTTTTGGGAAACATGCCCTTTTATTCTCTATAAAAATACATTGAGGCTCTATAGGGATTCCAAAGGCAAAGATAATTTTAATTACTTTTAAAATGTTACATGCCGATAAGTGCTTTTTATTCACAACTGGAATATTTAGCTATTGGGACTTCTGTTTCTGGTCTGTGCTGGCTTTGGTGTCTTTTTTTCCACTCCCTACATTTCTGCGCCTATATTTTACAGTTGCTCTCTGTATGAGCAAACTAAGACTCTAAATAGAAGGAAGGGATTCTGAGCAGAAATGATGTTCTGAATTTCATTGTCATACTGAAAAGTGAAGGAGCAATCAAGGCTAGTTAGACCATTATTAGGGATTTAAAGGAAAGCAAATAATATTGCAGTGATCGGAGTTATTTGTAAAAGTAGAGTACTAATTAACTGGCTCTGAAAGCAGAGCTATGAAAAGCTAACTTTATAAGCTGTCATAGAGTAAACATTGTTTGATAGGTAGATTTTTAGTGTTGCAGACCTACAAATGAGCATACTGCAGATAGAAATTAATACGTTTACTTGAAAACTTTTGTCTTTATGCGAGTTTACCCTGATGACTCAATCCTGCATGCAGACGAACGAATGCGCGGTGCTGTGTACCTTGCAAAATTCAGTGGCGGTGCCTTCTGTGTACATTTGCAGTAGCTGATTTTACAAGATAGGCAGTGACAAGCCACCACACAGCTGAATGGGATCAAGCCCCCAGGGAAGCCGAGTCTCCCATCAGTGTAGAGGGACTTCACGCGTTACTACTTTTACCTTCAGTGGTAGTTAATCATACATATTCATCCTCATATAAAGGGACAGATTTTTTTCTGAGGACTTAGATGGAAGAACTGGTAAACGTTTCACTGATTTGTGGTGGACATTTCTACTTTTTAACTATAGTTTTGCTGAACTTGTTATTGTTTATTATTTGGCATTGGAATTGCCATTACACCCCTCTTTCACCTTTCAAATGTTTCTATATGTTTTTCCAAGCTCTTTTTACGCTTCAGATCTGTTTAAGTGCACGTTGGATCAAACTGAAGTTAAGAGTAACTCCTCTGCCAAAAATGGAAGTCCTGGATGCAATGTGATATTTCAAATGATATTTTGTGCCTTTAGATAAAGTACGCCTAAGTGTAAATGGTAGATGACTTTAGATGTGAATTAGTCATAAAGAATTTGTTCCTCATGAAATAGCAGAAGAGTAGAAGGTTGAAGAGGAGCTAACTTGATCTGTTTGAGCCCAGAATGCAGGATCTGAATTGCAGATCGTTTATCTCTCCTTTTGGCATTTGCTGCCTCTGCCCTCCTGATGTTAAATGGGTGATTAATATAAATAGCAGCATTTTACTGATGTTCCAGTAGATGTTGCTGGAGAGCAAAGTAAAGATAGCTTCACAGAGGAAAAGAAATTCAGTGACATTACAAAAAGCCAAAGAAAAATCTCAAGGCAAATGGTTATATAGGCTGTTGGTAGTTTAATAATATGAGATCAGTAATTTTTTACATCATCATCCTGGGTTCTATTCAGTCTGAAAATCTGAAAAAGTACATGTGCTGAAATGAGGCGCGTCTAGAGACAGCTGACTTTTTTTAAGGTTTTTAGTTTTTACTTGCCACTTTAAACATTTTATCACTAGTATTAACATTGTTTCATATGCATGTTTTCTCAGAGGAAGGGCTGAAAGAGTATCCACAAAAGTTTGTAGTTTTTTTAAAAATATATTCACAAAATACAAATGTTTAATTATAAATTAAGAAATTAAATGCATGCAACCTCAAAATTAGAATTCCAAAGCACCGAAGTTGCTTTCCTTTGAGAACAGTAAAAGCTTACCAGATCAACACATAACATAATTAAAAACAAACAAAAAAATCTTTCTTAATTTGTATGTTATTTTTTTTATTTGTACATTATTTTTTTATCTATGAACAATTGGGAGTTAGCATTTTATGTGCTTAAATTCTGAGAGAACTTCTGTGATGAATCTCGGATTAATAAACTGTAGAGTAACTAATGGCAAATGCGTGGATAGAAAACTGATGTCCTATGCTAAAACTACTGGTTTATTATTTAATCTGATAAAATGATAAAGCAGTCCCAAAGGAGTGGATGATTCTAGTATACAGGTGCTAAATGATGCAATTTCAGGCAACCACTGACCTCTATCTGTGGGAATATTTATTTTTGGAGATGATCATCAACTGTAATTGATTTCAAATTCAAAACAGTAATGTGTGTTACGTTGTTTTTTTAATCCTAGCTTTTCATGTAAAGTAGAATAAACATGCAAAACTTAGGCTAGTCATAATAAAAATGTGATCTCTCTGCATTCAGCTGGTTTGTACCTATTTGTATCTTAAATAAAAAAGGAAAAACAAGAATTAGTTGGAAGACCTTTTAGAGAAGGGATTTCAGTTTTTAGAATTAAAATTACTATGTTTCACTGAATTTTGTAATACATAGTAGCATTGCTTTATTTAATTTGCTACTTACTGTGTAAGAAAATTTCAGCTTCTGCTTATAATTGGAAAAAAATGCAGATAGAAAAATGTGTGGCAGATCTCTACAGTCATCTCCCATGTCATTTGCATTGCAGATTATTTATTGTAGTTTGGTTTTAGGATTTTAATGGAGTTTTGCAGATGTGTGCACCAAAACTTCTTTAATCTGACAAGCTTTAGGTTAATGTTTTTTTCCTATACAGATTTGCTATTACCGGTTAGGGATTTTCCTTAATATTCTGCTGCTTTAATGTGTTGTTGAATTTGTGCACACATACTACTGTGTACATACTAAGGTAATTCTTTAACCTTCAGAAAACTGTTTGCATACTTAATTATGTGCAAGAAGTGAAATCTTCCTGCGTTTCATGAGTATGGTTTAGGAAATGTCAATTATATATATATATTTATTGAATAGTCATGTGTAGCTTTTTGTGTGTTTGGGTTTTTTTTTGCTCAAACTTCAAAGTTCCTAGGGCTTTGGAGACAATTAGCGATTGTTATTGAACATTGTGCATCTGAGCTGGGCATGGCCAAAAGTTCATGAGCACTTTGACATTTTTATAGTTCTGTGTCATTCAGAAAAATAAGCCTGACTGTTACCACTGAGAGAATTTTACCAGAATTATGTTCTTGTACCTTCTCTACTTTGGTTTACTTTCAGACTTGTCAGTTCAATGAAATGGTACGTAATTTAGTTTAAAAGATCGTAATATGTCATCAGCTTCTAAAGAGAATTCCCTGTTGAAAACATTGGCAAATTCAGTTTAAAGGCTTATGACACAATATAGCCCTAAGGAATAAACTTTTATCTTTGTATTTCTCAGTTCTCAAAGTCATGAAGAGGAAAGCAAGCGTACTTGTATAGTGGAATTCTATTTATGAGTACACTATGAAAAGCTTAGAATAGCTGAATAGGGTAAATAATTCTGGTGACAATTGAGTCTAATGCCACATTTCTCAGCAGCAGCAATATTATATTTCTAGGTTTGTCTATGGATGCTTATGTGCATATAAACAAACACACAAATCTGAATCTATGTATTTTAATTTAAGCCCATTTCAAATTTTAAAATACATACCTAGTTTCACATTATTGGAATCCAGGAGGAATGGATGTGTAGGAGTTTGCGGTAAGTTATTGAAATTTGAAGCTGTGACGTGTACATAGGAAAATGTACTGCAGATAATAATAATTTAATGACTTATTTGGGAAGCTTGTTTCAAATGCATCTATATAATTTGTTTCATCACTATGATAGTTTCATTAAAATTTGATATAAGTTGAATAAAAATAATTTTAAAAAATAGAAATAGGATTTGGCAATGAAGTTATCTTAAGGATGTTACTTCTAAAGGAAAAGACATGGCTGTATATGTTTTTCTCATTTATGCTGAAGTAAATCCTAAGTAACTTGAAGTAGTGGATTAGGTTCTCTTCTAGCTCTGTTGTGTAAAATATGTTTAGCTAACGCAGTTCTTACTCTATGCATGCCATTTTTGAAAGATAGAGTTCAGTTGCTATCTATAGCTTATACTGATTTAATAAAATTCAACCTGTAGCTCATAGCTGGTTCCAAACCAAATAAAATTTGTATTCTGTTACCATGTGCGATATGATTATAACAGTGTGAAATGTTACATTAAAAAGCTTTATCCCCCCCACCCCCCAAAGTAAAAAAAAAAAAAGCTTTATCTAAAGCTTTTTGAAGTAGGACATTTTTTTCACATCATTCTTCTAAACTTGTCTTTGTCTGTGAGATTCCAGAAGATAAAGTCCTATGAAAGTATCTTATGAGTGGTCCTTCTCTATAAAACATGAGCAGTATTAGAAAACCCCTTATATATCTTCTGGGCATTTTGTTATGAAACTTAATACAAAGTATTTTCAGTTGGAAAATGTGCCTTTAAAATTTCGCATGTTAATTTTGTATATATTTGTGATAATATTTTTTGTTATACTTGACACGCAGTATTACCAAGTGATGGCTCGTAACAATATCAGTTATGCCAACATTCGTATGGAGAAATATAGTCTTTTCTGTTCCCCTCATTTCTCTTTATTATTGGATTAATGTCTATTTTGAATAGGTTTTAGTGGACAAATTCAAACTTTCAGCCCTTTCTTTTTGGTCTGAATGTCAAACCCAACACAGGCTTTCGTACAGTTTTTTCCCTGGTAGCAAAATGGAGACAAGGAAGCTACTGCAAGGTGTTATCATTTGGTGGGGGGAAAAGGTGTCGATACTGAGCTTTGGTTTTGTGGCGCTCCCTCCCCAGCAGGTATTCATGCTTAAATGAAACCTGGATTATCTCAATATTTATATTGATATTTCATACTTGTAGCTTAATTCTGTACGGAACAGATAAAGAAGGCTATGGTGTGTTTGGGTTGGAAGGAGACAGAGAGGAAAGGGAAAAAATAGCAAGAGAATCCTCATGTCTAGAAAACACAGGAAAGAAAATTTCTAAGAGCAATTTGTGATTAGGGTAAAAACTGTAACATCAGATACTGCATACAGATTTCTCTAAAGTCAGTCTGTTGTGACATTGCTCTAGTATGTGTACATGCACATAAATAATGTATATGTGCTATACATGTATACATACAGTCTCTAGAGGTCAGTAGAATGTAAGGAACGGGCAGATGTTCGGTTTTCTAATATGAGACTTTGAGATGCAGTGTATCAGATTTTGCTACCTAGAAAAGATGAATATGCTTCTAATGAAACTTGGAAGTGAAGTAATTAATCAGAGTTAACCAAGAGCTGAATGAAAGAGAATCATGTCTGTCTTGTTGCGAAAATGAATGTAAATTACTTGTTTTGGGCAAATTCCTGATAAATGCTCATTTACTTCTAAGAAACTTGACAGAAGTCCAAACCATGATTATTGTATTATAGTTCATTATATTGCATCTCCTTAATACCTTTTTTTGAGAGGATTTTTAGAATGACTGAAATAAAAATTAAAATGGTCTTTTGAGACAGCATTTGTCAAATACCAGGCAAATCAGGACTACAGTGCAGGCAGCACATTTTCTTTTCGTGTTTACACAGTTACCCTTGGCCATCCTTAAAAAATTTATTGTTTTGTCACTTGTTCATCACCTTCCAAAATGAAATCTTTTGAATGAACTGATCACTTATGGTTTAAGGTTCTATTTTCTTTTAAAAAACTGTTTTGATAGTTGCTTATTACAAGCTGCAAGTTTGAGGGTTGTTTTTTTTTTAATATTCCATGCCTTGATTTTGTTTTGTTTTGTTTTCTGGAAAACTAAGCAGATGTAGAGCTTTTATCTCTGAAGGAGTTGATTTGAATTCTAATTTATGCTGCAAGTGAAAAGGAGTTTTGTGTTTCTAGTGGTATTTTATAGATCTAACATCAAAATTTAAAACAACTATAATTCTGTGCTGAAGAATAGTTGAGAAAGGTAGGAAAGGGTATTATAGATGAAATGTGAGTTAACACTGTTACAGTCCTTTCAAGGAGATCTGCATTAGAGCAGGCAAGCAGGGTATGCGGGGTTTTTGATTTGTTCTTTATTTGTTTGTTTCACAATTATTGTGGTTTGGGGTGGAGAATTTTGAATTGAAAAAAAAAAACAACTTAGACTGTTCTGAACAATAAAAGTATGTGAGCTAGCTGCATGAAAAAACAGGTGTTGTAATAGATTTACTGATTGTGGAACATAGGCGAGTACATTGTTTTATGTTTTCATCCTTTCTGGAGGAGGATGATAAATGGGTTCATTACATTATGGAACTGATTTTTTTAGTCAGTATCAGACAAAAAAGACACTGGAATCTAAGTCCACTGCAGTGAACACAGAAAAAATAAGCTTTATTAATGTGATGGCATTCAGCTAGCAACAGTTCAATTATGTGTTGATTCATAGAGGTGATTCCATGATGGCACCTGCTGGGCATGTTTGGTTTCAGTATTCTGTAGATTGTGGGTTTTTATTTCCTTGTTTTTACTAACATATTTTTCCTCATCTTTGTAAGAAACATCTGAAAAGAAAACACTTCTAAAACTTACTCACCAAGCATTAATTCACCTTGTGGCCGAGAAGGCCAATGGCATCCTGGGCTGTATTAGAAGGGGTGTGGTCAGCAGGTCAAGAGAGGTTCTCCTCCCCCTCTACTCTGCCCTGGTGAGGCCGCATCTGGAGTATTGTGTCCAGTTCTGGGCCCCGCAGTTCAAGAAGGACAGGGAACTGCTAGAGAGAGTCCAGCGCAGAGCCACGAAGATGATTAAGGGAGTGGAACATCTCCCTTATGAGGAGAGGCTGAGGGAGCTGGGTCTCTTTAGCTTGGAGAAGAGGAGACTGAGGGGTGACCTCATTAATGTTTATAAATATGTAAAGGGCAAGTGTCATGAGGATGGAGCCAGGCTCTTCTCATTGACATCCCTTGACAGGACAAGGGGCAATGGGTGCAAGCTGGAACACAGGAGGTTCTGCATAAATATGAGGAAAAACTTCTTTACGGTGAGGGTGACCGAACACTGGAACAGGCTTCCCAGAGAGGTTGTGGAGTCTCCTTCTCTGGAGACATTCAAAACCCGCCTGGACGCGTTCCTGTGTGATATGGTCTAGGCAATCCTGCTCCGGCAGGGGGATTGGACTAGATGATCTTTCGAGGTCCCTTCCAATCCCTAACATTCTGTGATTCTGTCATTCTGTGAACCACTGATCAAGTGTTTTTCACCTTTGTCCACAAAGAAGACACAATAGTTCTTAAAAAGTGGAGCCAAGTAGTATGTATCCATAACACACAAATTACTGTTCAATTCGATAAATTGTTGTGCTGCAGCATAGGTCCTTTTAGGGCATACTTGCATGGGAAGGTGTACCAATGCAGCTTTAGTGCTCTCTTTACACCACTGTGGTTACACATGGCTTTTAGTATCTTTGAAGGTGCTTGCAGTTGCTACCTAACCATACTACCTAAACTCGAAAGAAAACCTGATTCTAGAGTCAGGCTGTGTCACAGTGACACACGTATATTGTTGTATAAACAAATCCTTAGAAATTATTGGGTTTTACGCTCTCTGTTTTTCTCTTTAAAGAGGCTGTTTGTGTGGCATTTGATATCTTTCTTCTGTTCATGATGTAGTTATGTTTTGTGTTGAAAAGTATTGATAGGACAATTCCTGTCCTAGAATTAGTTACGTCATCAATTCCCTTTTTACTTGGATTCTAGTTGTTTCTGTCAGTTTGCCTGGAGGATATGCTTCAAAAATCTCTGTTATGCCCCTAAATACTCTGGAAGGCATCTTTCAAAATAGTGTGTGTAACTTTTTTTAATAGTGAGCTAAACATAGTTAATTGTTGCAGGAATAATTATGTTTTTCTTCTCCCAGTGTTCCTTGAGTGTACTGAAAACTTCCTTTAAGCATTACATGTGACTAAGTAAAGAAGATATGGAAGTGGAGCTCAAACTTCAGTGTATCTACTTTTGGAGGAGCGGGAACAATATCAACTCTAAATTTTTCTTTCAATATATGCTTTTAACATAAACCGTGGAGGTAATGAAAGATGTGTTTACATTCATTATTAATATGTTCTGATAAATAGTGAATATCCACAGTCCTTGTTGAAGTCTGGTGGCTCTCCACATAAACAGCACAGAAAAGTTCCAAGATCAGCCTGGTCCTGGTATGTGAAGTTGCAATGTCTGAAAACACCACCTCAGAAAAGAAGATTGGATAATGTGTTCGCATGAAAGAGGTCTAGGTGCAGTGCTTTTGCACAGCTAAACGTAACTGTTTCTCCTTCTCCATTGCTTGGGTTCCTAGCGACAGACTTGCTGAGAAGGCACGAGACTTGTGGAAAAGCCTGTGTTTTCAATCCAGTGCAGAGAAACATACAGTTAATTTGGCATTAAACCCTGGCATTTCTATTCGTGCTTCCTTACTATCTTTCAGGGAGCTGGCAGGGGTTTTTTCATTAAGCTGATGAGTTCCCACTCCAAGGAAGTACCTTATTGAACTATGGGACAAAATGACGTTTTTAGGAAGCAAGCTAGGCTGAGCTCAGTTTCCCTTGGACACTCTGCTGGGTTCTGAGAGGGACTTACTAGGCAACAAGTATCTGGAGAACCACTGTCTGGTGGAATACCTGCTTGTTTTCTATTTTAAACACAAAGAAACTAGTATGGCCCCTCGGAATTTTATATTGTGGCCTTTAATACAGATTTATTTCGTGAGCTGGAATTAATGCTGAACAGCCTGATCTCGCAGTTTATCTGTATAACACTGAAGACCAACTGAAGTTGATATAAACAAAAGAGAAATATTACCTCTGTAAATGGATGTTTATTAAAGTTCAAAAATGTGACAAAGTTGTCAGAGCTATTGAAAACAAATGGTGAAGAATCAGTTTCCTCAGTTTGAAATGACTGCAGACTTTTGGTTTTAGTTGGTTTATGTCTGTATATTTTATTTTACTGACCCGTTGTTGTGTTTATGTGATTATGATCTCTCAGGCACGAAATTATAGCAGTGGTCCATATTTTTAGATACAGTGGCTCTTGTCTACCTCACTGAGAATTGTATGAATGTTTGTGGGGGCAAAACTGAGTCTCAGAATTATCACTTCTGAAAAGTGCATCCATTTTCTTTGGGATTTTTTTCTCCCTCATCAGAAATGCAAACAAAAGAATAGTGGAAAGGGGGTTTTTAGATCCAGCAGCGCTCATGGTGAGTATCTAAATGAGGCATATTTTTGGTTTCAGGAATGTAAAAAGTGGATTGGGTCTTTATGGACTGTTCTTCATGTCCCCAGTCAGTTAACACGAGACAATAGGGAATACCTGGATACAGCAAACATACAGATAAGAAGATTCTGTCTTAAAAGGACCTAAGAAAATATTCAGCACATTCACCTTTCAGAAATATATAAAAGGGTGTTTTTAAAGAATAGTTAAGTTAGCAGTGGGCAGAGTAAGTATGTATTTTACACCTTACACTTCAAGGCATGCTATTGGAGAAAGATGGGTTCTTTTGAATCTACAGCCTAGGCGACAATCCATTTATAGGTAA
This sequence comes from Nyctibius grandis, assembly GCF_013368605.1. Classification (NCBI taxonomy): domain Eukaryota; kingdom Metazoa; phylum Chordata; class Aves; order Nyctibiiformes; family Nyctibiidae; genus Nyctibius; species Nyctibius grandis. The sequence goes on from NC_090679.1 coordinate 3,121,318, forward strand.
TCATAATATTAATAAATTGTCTGTGTGATTATCTATGATTGGGGAGAACTTGATTTCATGATGACTCAGTTGGTCTCTTCCAGTTCTGTGTTCACTGTTTTATTTCTTTGTGACAAGAGGTGTGTGCTTAGAAAAGAGGACAAAAGTGCTCACCTTCCAAAACAAACACCACAGAACTCTGAGAGAATTTTGTGCAAACTTGAGTAACCATAACATTGGATGTAAAGAAATCTGAAATGATAGTCATGATCAGTATCACTGTCAAATTACAAATTATTTCAATTTAAGTGGTTTCATTTTTCTACACACATTTTAAAGTCTGTCACTGTAAGCTGCTGACTTCATCTCGAATGCGTTCTGCAGTATTTACAGTTCTGGATTTGTTAATACTAAATCAGTAATTGTTGGCTTTGAAGAGGGGTCCAGCATCTTCAGCAAGAGCTTATTAAACTGTGAAATATGGATTGCCTTTACCCTAATGGCCTCTGAATCCTATTACCATCCCATTAGAGAGTGTGGGATTTTAGTAATTCTGTTGTTGTTTCCAGTGGGCAGCGAGTACGATGGGGAAGGGCAGGGGTTAATGCAATTCATCTCCTCTAATAGTGTAACAGTGGGTCCTTTATCATTCCATGGGAGTCTTTTCCTTAATGCAGGGAGAGTGGCTTCAACGAGACACCCCCCAAAAAACTACCAAAAAAGTGAGATTTCCTTCATTACCTCCACTTTGTAAACAGAATAGAAATGAGTAAGTCAATAAATAAGCAAATGCCAAGCAGGTTGCAGTCTAGAAGGGTTTTCAGTTGCTATCATTATGCCAAGAGGTATATTGAAATACCTCTTCTGTCAAGATCATTATATTTTTAATTATTTAATTGCATTGATACCGTAGTATTCTGGTTGGTTTCCAAAAACATGAAAGCGCCTTATTCCTTTCCTCATAAATGTATACAGTGTGAAAAGTGTAAACCAAAATCTAAAGCAAATAGGAAAAGAAGTGGTGTAAGTAGTAAGAGTGAAACTTTTGTACATGGAATGGTGGTTGCTTATTTTGATCTGTGTAAACTACCTGCAGTGACAGTACAACTTACTAGAGGAATGGTTTCATAGCAGTTCACAGCAGAAAGGAATGTGAAGCATTAAGTTAGTAGGTGGGGGTAGAAAAAGACACGTATAGAGATTCTGTTGCCTTCAGTAGTGAATGAGGCCAGTGTGTAACTTTTTTGGCACCTGGTATCTTTTTTTCTTTTTTTTTTTTTTGACATGTTTCATGGAGATTTATTTGACAGCTAAATTCCAAATGCTAGAGGCGACTTGCTTCTGATTTCAGAACAGGATCAAAAAGGGGAAGATTTCAAACAGATATTGCAAGATAAGCTGAGAGGGACTTGTCAGCGTAACTTTTCAGATAAACAATATCTGATATACTGATGGGCATACCATATTGAGTTGGGATTAGTTTAATTCATTAAATGTTTCTAGCTAATACTTTTCTTTTTAAATAAAGACAAAAGGGATTATTATTCAAGGCAGTTACTTTACCATTATTTATTTATTTATTTAAGAAATTAGAAGAGACTTGCAAAAACAGTCTTCAATACTGTTTTTTCTTTGTTTTCTTCCATGTTCGTGTTTGCTTCTACCATACCATTGCCTATAAATACAATGGTTCACTTTATTATGAATAGCTAGCATCTTGTGTGCGAGGAGTAAGAAGGGCTAGAGCAGGATCTGATAGAAGAGAAATGGACTACTTTTTCTGAAAGCACAATCCGTAATAGTCATGTGAGTAGCTTTTTATGTCCTACCTGTATGTATTTATGCCTCCTGCATGTTCGATAACAGAACCCAAGAAAGGAGGAGAGAGAGATCTTTACAGAAGCACTTGAGATTGAATGCTCTGTAAATATTAATTAATTTCTCTTTGCAGTGTTCCCTCAGTTAGGTTTGTGGGGCCTTGCAGTTGTTACACACGCATGCTTGCGCCAATGTGGACAGGCACTTAGATCTGTTTTCTGTCACTGGTAATACTGGATCTTGGAGAAAAGGGATTGGGTAGCTCCTTGTCTTTCTACATTCATTACTTCCTAGTAATGGAATATCACAATTGTTGGAAAGAGAAAGCTTGAATTCATATGCTGTAAGAATTGCACCTAGATAATTGCTCACTTAAAATATAAAATCAGGAAACAGTAACCTGGTTTCTTCATTGTGGAATAGGTTGTCTAATCTTTTACAAGAAGTAGCGAGATTTAAATGCCTTACAATATACTGTACAAGTAGGTCAGTGTTATAGCTGGAACCAAATCAACTGATTTGCCAGCAAACTATTTTCCCTGCTGAAATCACCCTCCTCTTGATTTCTGTTGGGTAGGGTACGTATGTCTCAGTACGTTGACGTCTAGTTATGTTAAGTGCTGAACAAATATGCGGGAAGGTATGATCCATGCATTGTTGAGTTAATAATCTAATTATAACCTACTTACATAAAGATGTAGTATCTGAATATTTTAAGGGTTTTCTTCTTGCTTATGAGTAATTTGAAATAAGGGGCTACTAACAGAAACGTGCTTACTTTAGAAAACGACTTTGTTCTACTAAATCTCAGAGTGAATCTTTGTTCTAATCACTAGGACCTAGATGATAATGACAGAGTGAGGGAGTATATATTACATTTCTTTATTTGAATTTTCTATTAATTTCAGAATTTTGCTACATCCTTTCGGAACATACTTAGTAAAACAAAAATTCAGTAAGTAGCCATACTGATACAGTTCCTAATTAATTTGTACGCTCATAGAATCATAGAATAGTTTGGATAGGAAGGGACCTTTAAAGGTCATCTAGTCCAAACCCCCTGCAATGAGCAGGGACATCTTCAACTAGATCAGGCTGCTCAGAGCCCTGTCCAACCTGACCTTGAATGTTTCCAGGGATGAGGCAAGTATACAGTCAAATAGAGGTCAGTAAACAAGGTTTGGCGATATAGGTGTTACAAAAAAAAAAATCACTTTAATGACAAAATTGTGATGAAGGGCAATGTTATAAGACTTTTACTCACCCTTTTGTGTGAACGAAGGAGGTGTGAATGATGACCATCACAAGAGTAAGGAGGGTTTGGCTCTGCATTGTGCAGGTGCAAAGCATAGTGCATGCACAAATAATAAGTGGAATGAAACGTGACCATGTGAAGAGTAAATTTTTTTCAGGGATGTAATGACCAGTAAATACATGAATTATCTACTGCTGTTATCTTTCGACCCTTTAGCCTTATTCCCTTTGGTTAATGCTATTCTGTGTATCTAACAGTGTGGTTTAGCAACTAGTCTACTAATATGTCACAAGTGAGTACAATATAGTTTGATTACTTGCTGTGATACAACCAGGTTTTAATTTGAAACTCGTATTTCATGCTGGATTGTGTTTTGTAGAGCCATGGCTTGTTACGAATATAGCTAGCAGAAGGCCTTTTTTACAGGAGGCTTATCATTACAACTTTTTTGTTTCAAACCTACACTACTGCATTTTTGTTTATATGCTTCTGAACTGCTGTTCAGAATATACTGTAAACTGGAAAGTGCTGGCATCGATTTATGTCTTTTGGGTTTTGGTTTTTTTTTCAAATGTGAGTTTTATTTTCGTTTAAAAACATTGCGATTAAACTTAATTTTTTTAAAAAAGCTTTGAAACAATTAGATTTTCTCAGTTTGCTTTTTGCATTGAAAAGCTGACCTTGTACATTAAGTACTAACATTAATCTGCCATCAAGATCATGTTGTTTAAACGTTTGACATATGCCAGAGAGGTGGAGGGGGAAACAACAAGCAAATAAAACATTTGTGCCAAAGAGCTGCATTTCACGTTGACGAACAACATTGGTCTCTTAGCCCAAATGTAATTATAAGAGAGCTAAACCTAATAAAGCATGCAGTATTTTCATTTTAATCTGTAAAACAGCGCTTAGGGGAAACACTCAGGGAAGGCTGGAAGTATTAAACATAGAGGTAAAGAACTGCATAGTCATGAATGAAAAAACTTCGTGCAGGTTTAGTGGTCAGTTGTTAAACTCTGGGCCAATCATTTAGGAGAAAGGTTGCAGTCTAGTTTCTATAATGCAGTAAAATAGTGTATATTACTATTGAAGATCATTGATTCTACGTAGTAATTGTTCTTTTGAATTCATATTTGATCCTCTCTGGACACAGTAACACTTTTACGTTGCTTGAATTCGGCTCAAAAGGAAGATTGAAGTCTAAAAAAGTAGTCTAGTCTTTTTAAACCAAAACAAATTTTGACTGACAGAAAGAGCTTTCTACAGCTAACGTCATGCTTCTGTATATCTCTGTTACTAAACAGTTCTTTATTTCAAATGGCAAAAAATGTATTTCCAAATACGGTTTCAGTTGTGTGGATTTGCATGAAGAATCGAGAACCAAAATGCATGAATGCTGTGTATAGAGGGCTATAACCTGCAGCATCCATTTATATTTAGAGCGCTAGATTATGCCCTTTTGTGTGTACTTGGTTGAATAATTTTGTCTGCATAGGACATTTAAGCTAAGCAAGATGATCTGTTCTTGTTTGGATCACCGGTTTTGTCTTGGTTACATCTGAAATAACTTACTTAGAAGAACTGATTTGGGAAGGATAGAGTCTTGTTATGGGAAGGCAAGTAACCTGAAAGGTTGAGCTTAATATCTAAAAATAACTGTAAATTAATTAATTCTTTCTTGCAATTTTCTGATACTGACATACCACATGGGGGAAAAGCCAAGAAGCTAATTGAGTTAAGATTAGCTTTGTTCTAACTGTAATCCAGCAGATATTCCTGTTATTTTTTCAGAAAATGTGTGCTAAGCAACTGTCAGGAGGCCTAGCGGTTTGAAGGGTGTCGTTCTCCTCCTACCTCCCACTCCCCATTGTTTTAAACAGCAGGAACTGCAGTTTCAAATAGCTCAGTTGAAGAGTCCATCCTGGGAAGTTTAAGAGAGATCTTCCAGGAATGTTCATTTGAAATGCATATGTTCTGAGGGCAGAAAATAACCCATCCATCTATAATTCTATTATTAAATAGTGGTGATTAGTTCTTGAGATTTTTTTTTGTGTGTGTGTTGGTGACCAGCTAAGCATCCTATCACAGTGATGTGCAAATCGTAGTCCTGCTAGTTTCAAGTTGGGTAAACAGTGGGATTGGACCTTTTAGATAATTAAGGCTGGCGTGGCAAAGGGCAACAGTCTGTGTTCGTGTTTTTCCATGTCAAACTCCAATAATTTTCAACATGATATCACATTTTTCATTATGGGAACTTTAGGATTGTTTCCTCTACCAGCCGTACTTATCCCAAGTACAACTTGTTATATTTTTGGCTAAAATGTTCTCATGAAGTTGTATAAGCAGGGAGCCTTTTTCAGCCTCACTAGTGGAATTGGTATTATTCATGATGATCGGAATTCATTTAACGTTCTGAAATGCAATATCCTTTTTGCAAAGTTTTGCAGTGCTTTCTATGCAATCTTGGCATTGTATTTCAAACCCATACTAAACTGCAGTTCTTGTACAATGTGTTTGCAACACCTGTATATTAAACTAGAGCTATCCAGGTATCAATAATTTTGTGTGGTGGCACATGTAGAGTTTTTTAATATTTATTCCTTCCCTGACTTCTGATGAAAAAATAACCTTTCATCTACATTAACAAAAAGCCTGTCTGCATCAGAATGTCTGCTTTTTGAATTAAAACATTCAGTTTAATTTGTGAATGAATTTGTACCCTGATAGCTCTGGCATTTATGAGAGACACAAGTGACACTGATTGAAGCAAGTATGTGATTCAAATTGAAGATTTGAATATCCTAGACACTTCTGACTCTGTAAAAGCCCGGCATTGCATATGGCTTTTATATGCTTGATGCCAGTGTTCTGACCATCAGAATGCAGGAAGTGGAAGAGTCACTCTTGGTTCCCCCGCTATAATCTTTCTCCTTGCTCCCCCAAAATTTATCTTAAGCAGAAGTACTGCTGCAACTAACACATCATTGTAAAACAATATTCTAATATGTTCCGTTTACTTCCTTAACAAAAATGCCAGCATAAGTTTATATTAACCACTTACAAAATTATTCTGTGTGTATATGGAGAGAGTGGTACATACAAATTAGAAAACAGATTCATAAAATGAGAATTGAGGGAATTGGCATTTTCTTTTCACATTGAAGTCTGCTAATTCAGAGTCACTCAGCACTATATGGAGTTAAATCCCCTTTTGGTGTTTGCAATATAATATTGCATTTTCATTCTTTATTGAAATTTCGAATGCATCTTTCAACTCCTACAGAATTAGCTTGTCTTTTTGTGTCTGTAGGCACTGGATGACACATCATCTGTTTTCCCTCTCTGTCCTGTTTGCTGACTACAAAAGAACATAATGTATCGGTGGCTGGTTTGGTACCGTAAAAAGAAAACCTGCAGTCGTACTGGCGTTACAGTAAATTTGAAGGGAAGATGCTCTTTGTTCGTGTCTTGACCTGCATGGCTTAGTAGTAGTTTCTTCTAGTATATGTTGTCCATGTTGTCTGCATAGTACTTGGCCTTGAGGAGATAGTCTGGTGCTGCGTTGGCTTTTTACAGGAAGGGTAGTTTAAAAGTTCAGAGCAGTACTGCAGTCACTGCAGAACATTCCCTTTTTGTTTGTGTTGCTGCCAGCTTTTGTGTGATTGTGTTGTGCATGAGATTACTGATACTGTCCTGATAAAAGGTATCCCCTGTCTCCCTGACAGTTTTGAGAAGGGGGTAAAAAAAAAAAAAAAAAAAGGAAAAGGCAAACAAATGAACCCCAAACGTGGGCATTGTTATGCTGGGCAGCAGAACTACAGGTTTCTGCATGTTGTGGTTGTAGAGAGAAGCTTCATCGCATGCCTGAACCTAAGGTCTAAAGGGAACTGAAGAACTCCAGAATTTTTTTTTCTCAAACTTTGTTTTCATGTGGGTTGTTTTTCTTTCCTCCAGTGCTTTAGCAACACTTTCACATGTGTCCAGCTACTAGCTGTAAGATCTTGCTTTTTTTTGTGTAAGTAAAGCGGATTTCGCCTTGAAATAGTAAACTCATTAGCTAGTTTGTTCGTCTGCTTAGGAAAGTGTATGCTTCTAAGTTTTGGATTTTTTTTCAATTCAACTTCTTTAACATCAAATTAGCAAAAATAAAAGGTATATTAAAATCATTAGAGTGAGTTCCTGCTTTTACGTGAGCTCAATTTTCTCCTATGCTGTCTCCTGAGATCTGTAGGCAGTCGGTGCCAAGATAACATTGGCACCATTTTCTTATTGCCATGGTGATCCTCAGCTCTGCTGAATACTCAGGGGAGACTATGGTATTTTAAAGCAAGTAGAATTTTGGTAATTAAAAAGGCTGGAAGGAATAATCTTTCTAAATTTTGCCAGCTTGGGTAAATAAGGATAATGAATTATGTCTGAATAGGAGAGTTATTAGTCTGCTTTACTTGATTAGTACAGAATAATAGTCAGCTAAAAAGACACTGGGAGTCGGAGCGGGGGGCAGGCAGTATTTCCAGTGTGCCATCAGCGTTCGAGGCTCCGAACTGAGATCTGCAGCACTTCTCCCCACCCGAGCGCCGGGAAGCAGCGGTGGCTGCTGCACAGACCCAACGCTGCCCGTTGTTGGAGGGTGACCGGCGAGAGGGCTGCTGCCCAGCTCCTCTGGTCTGTCGCCTGCACGAGGAGTTAAGGGCAGGAGTGCGTGCCAGAAGATTTTCCAATTAAGGCTATTGCTTGAAAGTTGGACTCCTCCTTTGTATGCTGTTCTATCAAATATGAATTTCACACATTACTGAAGGCAGGGAATTTTTCAGGCTTCCCATCGTTTCCTCTGCAGTGGCCTATTTTTCAGCTTTGTACGGTTACAGCATGAGTCAGCACTTTGCGTTGTTTTATGATGTTCTCGGATATTCCTTATCCCTTTTTTTTTTTTTGTCCTTTCTCTTTTATGACCTTTTCAAGCATAGCAATGAGTGCACAAAGGCAGCGTAAAGCATGCCGACAGGAAGGACAGTGAGACACATGCTATGCTAATATGTTTGGGTTTTTAAAAAAAAAAAAGTTATGAAATCTTTCTGCTCGCATGATTTCAACCTATTTCAGGTCGCATTTAGCCCTTCAGCCATAGTAGCTATTTTTGCAAAGCTGTCTTTAATGTTTGTGTAAAATATGCTTTCAGCAAGCAAATAAGAATTTAAAATGAAACGTTAATTGTTTTATGTTAAACTTCTTGGATATTTTGTCAAAAAAATACAAATGATTGTGTCACTTCTTTTTAACTGCCTCTGTCTGCTGCATTTGCTCATTGTTATCTGTCATAAGTTATCCGTTAATACTGCTTGTGATTCAGGGGCAGGAGGGCATTTTTAAATGCTTCTTTCATAATATGTGAAATTTAAGTTTGTTAAGTTGCAAAGTAGAAAAAGAAAGCAGGGTTCTCCTTCAGTGTACAGTTTAATCATGTCGCATCTGAAAGACTCCCGTGATGCTTATTAAATGTTAAAAGATACTTCAGTCTATTTTGTATGTTAAAAACCAATTTCCTTATCAGGCCAGATTTTAAGGCTTGCTGCAGCAGAGCTCCCACTGTCCTGGTGACTTTAGAAACCTATAAATGTGGTTACTTCAAAATGGGATCGGTGTGCGTATCACTTGTCATAGCAGTGAATTTAAAAACTTCAGGTGATCCTAACTGGAGTGGTGCAGGCTGACTCTAGAAGGAAATTCCTTCTTGAGCGTGTGAAGCAGGGAACATAGAGCCATGTTAGAGCAAGGCGTAGCTGGGACCACTCTTCAAGATAACTCTTGTGTCTCTCCTCCCTGTGGTTCCGTATTTATACTGTGAGGTAGATTGTGAAGAAAATAAATTTAAAAGGTTTGGGATTAACCAGGAAATTTGTGTTTGGTGTCAGATGGGTACATGGATATTGACTGGTTTCCTTTTCTGTATCTGTCAATAAAAATAGCTGTGTTCACGGGACAGACTATTGCTTCCTTCAGTGATCTTCATATGGAGCTACGGAACAGCGTCACTGCTGTGGCTGCAAAGGTTTGGCAGCTTTGCACGCTCTCCAGCACAGTCAGCTAATGAAGAAAAATATTGCCTTTCTGGGGGAATACAAAGCAGGTGTTGTGCATGTGTACATACACCCACCCTTTATCCCCAGTTCATCTGTAATCCTCCTGATTCGCATTGGACGCTGTTGCCTGATCCTGTTCTGTGCCAATGTGTGTAACACCACCATTTCACTTTTGGAGAGGTGGGTGGATTTGGACAGCTCTGCATCAATTCCTGAGGACACAGAGTAACTTTCCCCAAATGGTTCGGTCTCTAATTAGTGGGCACAGAACCTTGCCAAGAAATGTGTTTCTGGCAGAGCTCCACTTTTGCTGGGTAGGTCAGGATTTTCCTGATTATTATTACTGTACTTCATATGGGATTGATTTTGTTCAACTGGATGTAGTCCTCTAGTTTGTTTTTTCTTATTAATGTCATTGAAATTAATCTTTGGTGGGGTAATCTTTTCAGATTTGTTTGTTTGTTTTGTGGGTTTTTTGGTTTGGGATTTTTTTTTTTTTTTTAGTGTATTTTAAAAAGTTTTAATGAAAACATCCATTTCGGTAGATTATAAGCATGCCAGCTTCTCTAGTTCTTTGAATTACTTTTTTATTATTTAAAGACCATAGTCTAGCCATGCTCTAAATTTACCTACCTTTAAAAAGGATAAGCCTGTTACTTACCTGTCTCTGAGCAAGAATTACAGTAAATAAATAAGCAAAAGTCTCTATCTAGTTATTTTTAGCTTAACTGTGCTGCTTTTCTTCTTATTTAGGTTCAAGATGAGATGAGAACTGCAAATAGCCTAAATTAGTCTGTAGCATTTATATCTTGTTAAGTTTCCTGCTTTGGAAAATACGCAGGAAAATGATTATACGTGGTATTCATCTAGAGGCTGATGAGTTTGTTATAATTATGAAGGTAGATGTAATGAGATGAAAACATCTCTTTCTTTAGGCTCTCTGAGGAATTCCTTCTCTCCATATTGCTGCTGGGTTAACTATTTTCTAACCAAAGAGTTCTTCAGTATTCACTTCTGATATTTTGGGGAGTTTCCTCATCTGCTGTGTAGGAGATTGATTGGCAGCTCTGGTATTAGCATTTAGAGGTGATAACTAATTAAATTCTAAATGCACATGGGTGGGTAATAAAGACCCCTTTGCATCTCATTTATTAAGACAAATCTCCAGTGTAATTATCATTTTACTATTATTTAGCATGCTTAATAACTCTTCTTTGTCTGTTGACTAATTTTTTAGTTCCTTCTAACATATAAACTGAACTGAGATATACTTATATCTCAACTCTTCATCTTGTACAAAGTTACAATTTAGTATTTTTAGTTTTGGTTTATGTTTACTTTTATCTTTCAGGAAGTAATTTGTTGTTTCTGCTTGAAGATTTTCAAGTAATTTGGTAATTCCTAGACTGTCTTCAAGTATTTAATAGGCAGTATGAAGCGTTTAGCTGAAGAAACTGGAAGGTACATGTGGGTTCAATTTATCACTTCCTGTACAGGGAATAGTATTAGCCATGAATCTGTGAGGATGAGACTATGAATGTTTACTATTTGATAAGGAATGCTGAAAGAGTTTCCTTTATATCAGTGTAAGAGCAGATTAGAAATTGCTCCTTTTCCTTTTTGTTTTGATGATGATAATTTTTGTTTGTGTGATCATATTTTATTTTAAAGCTCCCACATTCTTTATTACTTCTCAGTGCAACTAGGTATTAATTTTGCTGATTGATACTGTATGCAAACATTAATCTTAAATTCTTTTAGGATTGTTCTCAAGTACAATATCACATAGTTTAACTTTTAGACCTTGAATTGCTGCTGTTCTGTCTCCAAAGTCCTCCCTTCCCCAAAGGATTCTGTCTGTATGGTTTTTTCCCATGTGCATTTATTTGTGTTAGTAATGTGTTTGTGTACGTTTATATACAATTGTCCAAATGTAATCTGTGGAAGTGCTTACGTTTAAGAACTGGTTATGATACCGTTATTTTCACGTGAGGAGAGATCTGGAGAGATTGAACTGAGACTGGCAAAAGCTTTCCATCATGGTGGTTGATCAACTTGAAACGTTTTTATGATAGCATTTGCACATATATTTCCATAAATTAGGGAGAGGTATATACATAGTCATACCTGTGTCCTGAATACGCACTTTCATTAATCTTTGCTGCAGTTAGATTTTTGCATTTTCCCACATGTCCATGTTTTTATTTTCCTGTTTCTTTTTTTTTTTTTTTCCTTCCCCTGCTGCCTCTCAAGACTTTTCATTCAAGCATAGCTGCTTTCTTATTTTCTGGGCATCCACAACTTAAAGTACAGCAGAACAGATATTCTTCCTTTCTGTCCAATGCCTATTGTCAATGTATGAGACTCCAAAAATTACCACTTCTACAGGTACAGTAGAGATGTACAACAGAACTGCAGAAAGATATCCCCAAACCCTGTGTTCCTTTAGAAATCGGTATCACCACAAAAACGTCAACCAACCCTTTGTGAAACAATGTCTACCTTTTTTGGTTTCTTGACTTTCGAACATTCCTTTTCTTTAACCCTGGAGTCTCTCTTGATGTGATTATATGCCATAGAAAAAGGGAGAGAGTAGGTTTTCTGTGGTCACAAAAACAGTGAATGTGTATTTGCTTCACAGTCATAGAATGAATGTCCGCTCAAGTTAGAGAGAAGGCATTTACAGTATGTGAAAGTTTTATCAAACAACTCAGCCGTGCGTGCAGTTTAGGATGTGAGTAGGAGCGTTGAGAGTGACTTTGCAGTAATAGAGGTTTTCTCAGCTGTTATCAGTCATCTGGGGCTCTGAAGGAATGCATAGCAAAAAAAGATGTAGCATCAGTGTTTGCGAACTAGACTCTTTATTTCATCTTTGCCATCTTTGAAAACAAAAATAGTTGCCAATATGACTGGGGTGGATGTAGCTGTGAGAGTAACTTTGTGCGGGGCTGCCCCCACCTTTCAGGTTTTTGTTGTAAGCAAAAGATTAGCGTGGTTTGATTTATCTCACTTTCTGTTATTACAGCTCCTTTCTGCCTAGGTATCTTCTGGCTTTTTACCTGGAATGATATTTTCTTACAGGCTTTGAGTTTTGTCAGTAAATATGCTAGATTTAGGATGGAGTTGTAGGCAAGTGAGTGTGTGTGTGCAGATTTGTGTTCTGCCTCATGGACAAACTCGTATTGTGTTTCTTTAAGTGATAAGATTGATAGGATTTACCTATTGCATTCTGGCTTAATCTGTAAAAGACTTTTTTTTGACAGTAAACTGTTACTTCAAAAATGCCTTCGGTATAACTTTTCTCTCACATCTTGCATTAACGTCACCATCTAAGTTCATTAAATTCCTTAGTTGCTGAAGACCAGGTTTTTATATAAGTGGCTGAAGATATAGTTAACTTGTTTTGTAAAATCCATAAGCATCGAAATCCCATTTGTGTGTTTGTATTTTTGAGTGTTGGCACAAAAACATGGACAAATTATTTTTTTTTTTAAAAAAAGCATGCTTAAGAATTGGAGGCTTCTATACTGCAAAAAAACCTTGTAATATGCTCCTAGATGACAATTAGTGCAGAAACAGTTACCCATTCTCTACATTTTATATGGCAGAGAGTAAAGGTTCTACTCTTCTCCGTAATTCTGTATCTTTTGTTTTTGGAGACTCCAGTTTACTCAAAATTTCATGACGATACACAGACATATTTTGTAGATTTGTGGCTTTGATCTTTTCGTCATTGTTTCATACTGTGTTGTCTTTGTATTTAAGGTGTTCTGGTGGCAGAAGTCCTTGTATTGTTAAATAATTCTTAAATTAAGTCTGTCTTGCGAGAACGTGACAAGCAGGGATTTACAATAAGTCTGCCTTTTTGAAACTCCAAATGTATTTGTTGAAATGGATAGGTGTGGAAGTGGTCAGTGCTTGGAATAGAGGTTTATTTGTAAGCCATCATCTTTCAGTAAGATTATACCCTAAAAAATGATAATTTTCATGGTACTGTACTTTTTCTTAAATCTGTTAAATAACACACAGCAACAGAAAATAATAACAGTTATTATAGCTGAAGATAATTAGGTGGTGGGTTTTTATCTGAAGGACAGTTGGTGGTGAGAATGTAGATGGTATGTCTGCAATAGAAGTGTCTGAAATCTGGTACTTCAGAGCATGAAGCTTTTAGCTACTGCTTGGGTGTATCAGCATTTTTTTTTTCTTTTGAGAGGAGTGAAAAAATGGATGTTAGGCAGCTGTGCAACTTTTACTTCAATGTGCTTTTATTTTTCTGTTTTAATTTAGTATTTGGTAACAAGGACATTTTGAAAAAACTTTGAATGACTGCTTAAACTAAATGCTGCAAAGACCAGGCCATGCACATAGCCAGTAAAGATGAAAATTGCATTGGAGAGTTCTCCTGTCCCTACCAAAGTGACCTTGGTCGGTGGAAAGATGACAGAGTGCTTTCCTGGCTGCGCCTGACAGCAGTGCGATAGCAGCACATTTGACAAATCGCTCACATTAAAACGGGGGGCACTTTCGGCAGCGCTGGCGTCCCTATCCATCAGTCCTGATTACTACACAAACGTCAGCCGTGGCACAGAGCGCATTTGTCAGAGGGAGTAAAAAGCAGTTGTTAGTAAGAGTACTACCTGTCATACTAATGGACTAAAGCTTGCTACGTTCTGACTTGCAGGAGCCAGCAGATTTGCAAAACGGCTTGACCAGTATTTTGAGAAAACACTTTCTGTTCGCAGAGTGTGATGGGATAATTAAACAGGGAGAATTACAAACTTTGGCTGTGGATGATTGAAAAGTTTCTCGAGTGCTTTGCCTACCTGAAGCGTATTGAGAGACTGTATTCTATGGAATGCTTAATGCAGTAGGGAATCAAAATGCATACTGTAAAAATTCTATTAAATGTCTGATTCAGGTGGTTTGTGGGTTTTTTTTATGCTAACAGAGAAACTATAGAATAAGAGTTCATTCAAAAATATAAGTAATTGAAGAATTGGATATGGATTGATATTTTCAGTCATAACTACTTGTTCTTACATCTTCACTCATCTTTCTTGAGGGTTGTATATGTGCTTCCAATCATTGGAAAGTTAAAAACTTTATCATAAAAGGCAGATTTCTTTATCATAAAAGATAAAGTAAATATGGAACTGATTTATTTCATAGGAAAATAGGACTGCCTTGACTTAGAGTGCTTGTTCAATTGTGTCAAGAAAGATGTTCTGAATACTTATTTACATAATTTGACTTCATATGTGAGCCTATGCTGCTTCATTTTTCACCTTTAGTCTTCTTCAAAAACTAAGTTATACTTTTTCAACACAGGTGAAATAAACCGTAGCAAAAATAAATGCATGTAAACCTGAGCCCCATCCAGTATAGTGGCTACATCAAACTTCAGATGCAGATTGAGTTAGTACATCCATTTCTGTCTGTAAGACAGTAGAAGCATCAGTGAACAAAGATTGTCTTTTCAGAAGGATTCTCTGTGTCTTGACTAGCCAAATGTCCATAATCCATAAGTAAGTTTATGCATACCTTTAGACCAGATGAGCAGTATGGTCATTTCTTCATATCTGGGTCATACGCATGGTCCCTAGTCTAAAAAGAAAGCAGACTACGAGAATGTTTACTAGAAATTTCTTGTGTCATATAAAGTAGAATGAGTTTCTGTGGTGGTTGATGTGACTGTGGTTTGCTTTTATTTGGTGTTACTATTCTGTATAATTCATAAAGGATAAGGCCCCTGAAGATTTCTGTATCATAATTAACAAATTCTACAGAAAGATCATAATTTTATAGTAAATTAAGGCACTGTTAAATAGTGGTTTCTATACAGAGCAATGGATTTTATCCTTACTGAAGAGAGTAGCACTATCCTGTAAAGAAACAGCAGAACTCTGGTATGACTTCTATATTGCAAAACTACCATTCCTAAGAGCTTATTAGAAACAGAATTATTCTGCTTTTTACTCACTCATTAGTCAGTATTCAGTGGATAACAGATTTAATAAACCTCCACTATCTGAAATAATTAAAACTCTGATGCTTCTGTTCTTCCTAATGTAAAACTCTACAGGAAGTTAGTTAATTTTTTTGTATATATAATTTCAGCTCAGTTTAGATTTGTGATATCAAGTTTCTGCGTGTTGTGCTCAGTTCTACATTATATTCTCAAAAATGAGGTGTTACAATGAGATCACTTGCCTGGCTGTAGTCATGCTACTTCCCTAACTGTAAATGTTTTGAAAGTTTTTAGCAAACAGGTATTTAAAAATCACATTTGTCTTCCATTTGAAGAAGATATTGCACAGTACCAGCAAAAATAGCGCTAATAGTCTACCATGTTGTTTTTGTGTATGTGAACTGTTGGTCCTACAATGAGTATCATGTGAGTGGACAAGAGACCCCATTTGACAGAACTACTGAACATTGTAAGCTGATAATACTGGTTGTATAAGAGACGTTTTAACATAAAATATTGTCCTATGTTGAATTGTTACCATTTCAAATCTAGGTCCATGAAATCATGGAAGATTCTTTTTAGGACTTCAGAAGTAAATATTTCACCACCTGTGACTGTATGTTAAGTGTCCACATCCTTCTGAACTTCTGTTGCACAGCTTTAATACAAAATAACTGCCTTTTAAAGTGCCAAATATGTATATGAATGAATGTAGTGAAACTTAAATGCATTGTAAAGGATTTTTCTGATAATAAATAGGACTAATTTTATTTTCATCAGATAATCATGATTTCTGCTCTGGCAAAGAGAAACTGAGCTTTATGTTTTCACCAGTAAAGTCTTCTGTGTTCTGGTGAGCTTAAAAATGAACACGGGCCATGCTTGTCATTTTGTGGTTTTATCAGAATATCTGTGTTGAAGATGGGCAAGTAAGAAAATTAATTATTCTCATTTTATAGAATCCTAAATATAGGATAATTTTCCTCACAGGAAATTCAGAGTCATTTTTCCAAATAATTATTCCAGAAAGAGTAAGTAATTTAAGTTCAAACGTGTTTACCTTTGAACTGTTCGGGGGTTTTGGTGGGGAATCAGTACTTAATATTTTTGATAATGCCAGTACTGTTTTCAACACAGCTTTTTCTGTAGGAGAATTTCTACTTCAGATTTCAGACCTTTCGTCTTGACTTGAAAAAGAATGCAAAATATGTGATAGAGAATACCTCACAGTGAATGAATAAAATAATATTGCAGCTAAGAAATCTCAAAAGCCATCAATTGCTAATTTATTTGCCCAAGTGGAGTTTTTGTGATCTGTTTTTTTCAGAAGTTTCACCTCACGATTTTCCTACCCTAATTATTGTCAATTAAAACAACAAAGCCTTTTTCTGAACACTGTAGATGCTAACAAGAAGTTAGCCTGGGGGAAAGCTGCGTTTGATTTTTCAGTTGCACGTAGGTTCTTGTGTGGGAAAGTTTCTTAGGTATTAATTTTCTTTTTGTGGATGGTTAAGCTTGCATTCATGAGGAGGGAGAAAAGGAAATTCACCTGAAGTGGGAAGGATGTTAGTATTTCTGTGCATTTCCTTGAGATACTTTTGACTTTGTATTGTGGATTAGAAAGTCAGTATACAAAAGTCATTATATACATTGGTGCAGCCGACTGATATCTTTGAATATTCACATGTAGTTGATTGTTGTGTATACTCTCTGTTTGGAGTTTAAAATTCTTTTCTGCTGAATAGAAATTATTGGTTTCTTATACTGCACAGTAAACTGGGAGTTCTCTCACCCTTCCTCCAGTACTGTACATTACAATTAGAGCATTTGATGCAGTGCAGCATTTGCTACCAAGATGAAACAATGGGGAGATGAATTTGAAATGTGGGCATTCTTCTTTGGGTTCTCTATTTAAACAAAACCAAAACACCTCCTGGATTATTAGTAAATGTGTCAGGTGTGTTACCTGGACATATCATTGCTTTATTGCTTTATTAATCTTCCTGCTCTGGGAAGTGCTAGCATGTTTATTTTCACTGTCTTAAATTAATAATGGATTACTAGAATCAGTTACTTTCTTAAAAAGGTAATTGCAGTGTAACGCTAGTAACCGAGATTCCATTGCAACACGATGTTGTAAACCTTTCTTACATTGGCAAATGGGTGCTAGTAATTCTGTACCAAAACCTCCAAATAGCTTTTCTGGGTGTTAGTTTTCCTAGAAAGATCCTGTTCAAATTAGATCCTACTGGCGAAAAGTGATTACTGAACATTATTCTGAACCTATGAAATTAAGAGAAAGATTACCTAGATGTCGTGTATTTCTCACTTTATTATATCCTGGTATGCATGAAAATGTCTCTTTCTGTGCTTTTTTGTTGATAAAACAGTAGCTTGAGAAAATAAACGTTCCTTCCATTTTCATGGCTTTATTGCTCTGTCATTCTCTTTTTTTTTCTTCTGAGTAGATGTAATCAGTTGTGTCATTTACATTAATGAATGTAGGCCATGTTTAGCTCACCAAGCTTGACAAAGAATGTCTCTCAATGTTCCTTATTATTGGAATTTTCATACAGCCAAGAACATACAACATATAATGTTCAATAAGCTAATCAAAGTCTGCAGTTAGCTCTTTGAATTTGATCTTCTTCGAAACCAGAGTGAAAGTCGGGTTGTTTCTAAATTTTCTGGAAAATGGAAATTGCTGTAACGTTTCTCTGCCCAAAACACACCAGTTTGTTGGGAATTTCATTTCTTGCCCAGTTTCATGACTACTCGGCATGAACCCTGAGCGATCTGTCAGGTTCTCAGATCAGCTGGTGCCTTCAGAAGGTAAGGTGGACTTTGAAACCTGTAGGCATTTTTCTGGAGTCTTCCTCTCTTAAGGCAGCGTGGAACAATTTGTAAGGCAAATTCTGGCAGGCTGTTGTGGAATCTGTAGAAAATAATGAACTGTGACAGCTGGGTTTTCCAACTAACTCTAGTCTTCGGCAGTGAGCTCCTCTAACAATATCTTTACTGCATTCCACTGCATATTGGAATACAATTACAGGGGATATGAGGAGTGGCTACTTTAATGATTGTTCTGTGGACTGTTAAAGAAGCCCTGAGGTTTATAGATTATAACATCGTTATGTCTCAGAAGTTAATAAGGGAGGGGTGTGGTCAGTAGACCATTTCAAAGGCTTTTAAAGTAAGCTCAGTAGTGCAGCAAGGAAGCACGATGATAGTCTCCACTTTGAATTTTCTTGATGTCAAGTATTCAGATGGCAGAATAGGAGCAGAGCCCTGTGAAACTGGTAAAGAGGAATGCTATGTAAAATAGTGGGATACTGAGAACTTTTCTGCTACAGTAATGGGAGGAATCTTTTCAGGTACAACCCTTTGTGTTAATGAAGCTGTGCTTCATCTGATTATGGAATTATTTATTTCAGAGTATTTATTTTCTTTATACATTGTTAGTGGATATTGTCGCTTGCATACTTCATCCCAGCTTTGCATGTGCTTTATGTATTTGCATACTCTTCATAGAATGCAAATAGGATCATCCCTGTGCACATGGTTTGTGTGGATGAATGTGTTCTTTCATTAAAATTCTATCTGTGGCACAACCAGCGATAGTGTGCTAAAACGTGAGAGACTATGTTCATTCAAATGTCAAAACTGGAGAATTATGCCTTAGCTGATCTTCCTTACCCTAAATCCATACATGTGTCTGCTTTTTCAGACTTTTCTATTTATATTAAAATTTCAAGGAGACAGGAAGGTATTGAATGTGTCAGAGTTCACTGCTAAAAATCGATATTTTGTAGAGGACAAGCCCTTTTTTCAATATACTGTGTTTTGAACAAACATTAGTAGAATCATAAAAATTTGCACGCTTCTGTTTGTACGTGACTTTGATGTTTCCTTGAAAGGAAGATCCCTTTCTTGGATGTCTCATTATTGATTTTGGAGAATTCACTTGTCCTTTACCTTGCTAGTGTACTTCTCTTTTTGTAATAGGCTGCCTGAAAATAGTGAAACAATAGTAACTCGTAACTGTATGAGTTCAGCTCCTCTTTAGGTTTTGATGAAAAATACTGCTTATGTACAGAATTTTATGCTGTGTTCAAAATATTCCATAAAGGACTATTAAAGCTGAAAGAGAAAATTCATGAGATATTCCAACCAACAAGTATGTTCTCTAGACTATTTACATACTTGTTCTTAGTCACATTTTATTAGTTTGACATTTCTTACAACAGTCTAAGTTTATACTTTATGAACATGGTGAGTTACAGAAGTTGATAATGCTTTCTTTTGCTTGTACAGGTTGATCTACCTGATCAGATAATAGTGCTTTATTAAGCAGATATTACTGAAGAACATATTACTTCAAGGCGATAAAAAAGATAAATGCTTCATTTTTCTGTATTTTAAAATGTATGTGTATGAAGGAATTTTGTCAATAGATTTAAGATTCAGTGACAATTTTGCTCTATTTTATACTGTTCTAGTTCAAGCTTTATAGTACATTTTCTTAAAAAAAGAGTAGAGGAGAGGCAAAGAGATGTTCAGACGTGACAATTGCTTAAAGTGGTGTTTGCAGTGATGGAAAAGACAGCAGTTCCCCAAGGAAGGAAAAACAGCCTTACAGTTATTTTATTCTCTGTATGTACACATCTAAACAGCTGCAGAAGAGCTTGAGTTGGGAATCATCACTTTTGTTGATGATAGTTTTGTCTTTTATTCATCTCTGTACATATTTTGAAACTGCTGCTAACTTGCCAGATTCTTTGTTCGTTTTTTAAGTGAGAGAGTATGGATTTCCCCCCTCCCCCAAGACAAAAGAGAATATTCTAGACAAGGTGAAATTAAATTTCATTTGAACACTGACTTCCTAAATATTCAGAATTATTATTTTGCTCATCATTCCTCTCATGTGAATTTGTTGGACTTTGGGAAATTTGATAAGATGTCCTGTGATGAGATATTGCCAGCTATTGTATCCTTAACATTTGTCCTTTCTGAATTTCTACTGAAAAAAATGGAGATTCTATGCAAAATATTCTGAAACCAGTTTCAAGTAATAATTCCTAAAAAGATATAATTGTAATGTTATAATTAATATAGGAATATTATTTTGATAGACTGTTATTAAATTTACAAGAACTCTGGTGCAAATAATACCTTTCTGCATAATGAAAAAAAAACTATTTCCTCCTCCGTTCTGGTCAGATAGGTTTTTTGCTGTTGTGGTAGGTTGGGTTTTTTTGTTACAATCAGTTCTATTCTAGTGAGGTTAACATGCATTTGCCCATCACGTATTTAGGCTGTCTAGTTTATATTTATCCTGCAATGGGGTCTAAGATTGCTAAATTAAAATTTATTTTTCTGAAAACAATAAGGAAATAAAATGTGATTGTTATCTCAAAAGAGTAATATTCTGTTAAGGATGCAGAATTACCTCTATGCTGGTTTTTCTTCCCATCTGTTCTTTACTCTCTCTTAGTTCTTTTCCTGATTGTTTTGTAAGTATATGTGGAAGGAAAAAAGATAGCCATAATATTTCTCTCTGCTACAGATACACAGCAGTAGTAGTCCTTAGTTACAAAGCTTTCAGAGTCTGTACAACGACAGCAGGAATCCGGTGGCTGAAGTCATCTTTCCACTGAATTAAATGACAAACTTTTACTTAAGCACGTAAGAATTTTGCATCCAGTGAAGTTAGATATCGTTGTGGAAGTCTATGCTCTTTGCCAGTGTTTCAGAATAGTTCCTAGTGGGCAGACTCTCGTAGCTGCTTCTTAGGGTTGGCAGAGTGTGGTTGTAGTGGGAAGGTGCTGGTGTACAATATGGAGTAATGGAAGAGCCTGGAAATGTGGCGTACAAATTGAGGTTCCTCGTCATGAGCAGTCCCAAACAGAAGGCTGTTCGATGTTGAGAGAGCTGATGCCTGAGCTTTTTGGTTGACTGTGATGGAAATCTAAAGGGAGAGGTACCATAAGCGTTACTCCATTTGTGAAAGTAGTGATCCAACTACAGGGTGGCTTTGCTATTAATGTGGAGCCATGACTGGGATTTTTTCACTCTCCATATGATATTGCCTTTGAAATCTCACTAAATGAAACATTTTCTTTAATGAAGGCAGGCATTCTACTTTTGCAAAGCTCACTGTAGCCCCCTCTGCTGCACATACCTGCTCTGGAGATGGCTCTGGGGGTGGAACTGACCAGCAAAAGACATTGCTCTGGCTTTACCTGTGATAGCAAATGTCATTCTAGCTGAGGCATCCAGTTGAGTTAAAGGAGTCATTTGTATCTGGATGAGCAAATGATGACCAGACGACTTACAATAAGTGCCTCTCTGTTTTTCTTTTTTTTTTTTTAATTTCACAAATTTACATCTCAAGAAATGACAGATGTTTAAAATGTGAAAGTGGGGGGATTGTTTGGTTTTGGTTTTGTTCGACATTTAATAAACTAATGAGAATAAAGAATAATGAATGAAATAGTTCAGTACAAGTGTGTCTTCAAATGAGCATTAACAAAACAGGGTGATAGAGGTTTTTGCAGATGCAGCGTATTTCATTGGGTTAACAGACCTCTATCTGTAACCGTTTCAAAATTCAGTTTTTCTGAACGCTTGCTGAAAACTGCAATATCTAATTTAAGTATTAATTAGATAATACTTTGGTTATGAATGGGGAGGTTTGGTACTAAAATATTTTGATGCCCAATTGAAACATAAGCATTCATTGTTCAACTTTGGCAACAGTAGTGTAAGGTGACTAGCTGCCAGCTGGGACGACCTGACTAAAGTATCAGAGTGGGGCAAGAGGACTTCAGATTGACTCATCTGAGACTACGGATTCTGAAATGACACACTTAATCCCTGTGGGTAGAGTAGCTGGCAGTGCAGTTTACATCTTCCCTCCTAGTAATCTGAAAAGTAGCCGTGACATTGGCTCCGGAGGGAGTTGCTTGGCAGCTTTCCCTCTGTGTGTGAGAGAGAGATGGAGAAGGTGCTGTAATTAGTGACAATAGAATGTAGAGAGGGAATACAGAGGAAAAGGCTGAATTTTATTAAATTAAATGTTTTCATCAATAGCTAAGCAACAAACCGCATGTAACACTCTGAATTAATTACGGAAAATATTTGTTCTTCTGCAGTATGCTTGCTGTGTAAATACTACTAACAACAGTAAAGACAGTTCTATGTTATATATAACATTACTATGAAATAAAGGTATATGAAAATTGGATAGTATAATTTGCATTCATTTTGTTTCTCTCCTCAATACTTTTTCTCTCTTTTTGAAAAGGAGAAAATAAGCTTGAGGCTCTTTGCCTTTCAAAGTTGTGCACCACAGATAGTTGCTAGATGTATTAGATATGTAAGAGTTAAAGGGAATTTTTTGTTTGATTGGTTTTGGGGTTTGTTTTGGGGTTTGGATTTGTTTTTTTTTTTTCATTTTACTTTAGGCGTGCTAAATAGCACATAGGTGTTTGTAAATAACGTTTCCCCTGACAGAAGTCCTAAAAATACAGTGTGATTCATGACAAAAGCTGGCAATGATTTTCAAGGTAGGAAAACTGAAATGGCTTATAAGCTAATTTGGCATTAAAATATAGTTGAGATTCGAGGGCTGTTAAAGCTGTGGTAGTGATGTCATTGCATGTCCACTCAAATATTGTTCATCTTTTTTTTTTTTTTCCTGGTTTTTAAATACAGATTTCATTTTGTTAAAATAACATCTTCACGGCAGGCCATGTATTTTTATGATGATTATTCCACTTCCCAGGCTATATAATGCTACCCAAAGGCATGCTGTGCTAACCTAGAAATTCACTTTTTATGTTGTGTTTCTGAATAACTAGATGAACTAATAATAGTGTGCAAGTATATCAAAAATGTGCTTCAGTTGAGCAAGTGCCCTGGTTTCGTTGGGATTTGGTTTGAGTTTGTGGCCAGCCATGGTGATCAGGGCCATTAGCAGTTAAATGCAGGGCAGCTGCCCCAGGCTGGCCCACAGGTGTGTTCTGTAGCATTCTCAAGTTCACTATAAAAGGGAGGGCTTGCTGGGGAGAGGTGGGGCTGGTTTTGCTCTCCTCTCTTCTGGTCTCTCTTTTTTTCCTGGTTGCTGATGATTGCTGTTCCTGGACAACCTGCTGCAACTCTGTAGCTAAGTATACTTTTGTGTGTTTTGTGTTAGCATTTATATTGGTTTCTTTATTTTATTAAGTCTGTTTAATTTTAACCCACGAGTCTCCCTCCTTTTCCCAATTTCCTTCCTCAGTCAGGGAAGGGACATTGGGTGAGAGAAAAACTGCTATTGTTTAGCCCCGGGTGCGGGCTGAACGGAGATAGCAAGGTAATGGTGTCTTTATATTTTACTTGAAAATTTTAATCTGTGAATTAAGCAAATAAATAGTAGTGGTAAACACCACTGAGTGTTTAATCCTAGACTGGGCTCTGGGCTGCCATGGCTTGTAATAACTGCACAGTATTGCTGCTTTGCATGGGAAGAATTGGCCTACTGTTCAGGCAACCCCCTCGTCGCTCCCTGAGGAGGTGGAGAAGGCGATGCATGGGGAAGATCGGAGTGTCTCAGGTCCGCCCCGCAGCTGACCGGTCAGTCTCTGGGATTTCCCGTCTGTGCCAAAGTTCTTATTTTACCATCACAACACGGTGTCCCCAGGTTTGTGACAAATCGTCTAATACAAAGTAAAAAAAAAATCCTTAATACAGTTCTCTGAGGGTCCTTACGGATGTGGAGGGAAGGTTTTTTAGCCTATTCCTGAAATTGTTGCTGTCTCTGCTTTTTGAATGATGCATTCCTCTTCACTTGGTCTGTTCGGTAACAATTTAAAAAATGTGGCACATCATCTGTTTCTCTGTCACTTCAAAATAAGTTTGAGAGATGCAGAGGAGTGGGGATTGCTTCTACAGCTTCTCTAGCAAGTCTGTTTTTTCTTCATGTTTTTCTGAAACACTTTTTTCTTCTTTTCACTTCAAAATCTCCACTGTGGGAACTGACATAAGTAATATTTATATGATAAGATAATATTCATAGAGTATTTTTAAATGTAGTGTATGTTTGTGGTATGCATGATTGAAATGTACGCTTGGATTTTATTCCCTTTCTTTGAGTTGGGTCAGATATTTACTTTTTGATTTACTGTGTAATTTCTGAAAGACTTACTGTCAATTTTTTTTTTAAATTATAAAATAAAATCTACATACCACATACCGTATCTTTGGATAAACCAGCTCTAAAAGTTTGTAGTCCGTAAGGATAGAAACACTCTACAGTATCTTTCAGGAATGACTTGTTAGTCCTGCCTTGGGCCAGGCATCTTTTCGTTGTCTTTTCATGGTGAAGAACAAATTGCTATAAAACATATCATCTGGTACACGATGTTGAAATCCTTTCCAAGAGTACCACATCCCTTTTAGCTAAAGAAACAAATTTGAATTGGTTCCTAATTCACTTGTAACAAATCTATGTTGACTGTTCCTTATCTTCATCTCCTATCTTCACAAAATTCATGTTTAGCAATTGATTCCATGTCTTTTGATATCAGAGTTAAGCTGACAGGTCTATTAATTTCCTTTTCCTCCACTACCCCTCACTTTGTAAAGGCAGATATTGCTTTCTGTTCCTCTGGGGCGCTTTGTCCTCTCTCTGTGTTCTGAGGTGATCACTCGGAGAGGTTAGAGATTTCTTTTTTTCCCCCAAGTATTTAATTGAAAGCCGTGGGCTCAACGTTTGTTGTTCTTGACGTGAATATGCCTGTGATAGTGAAATATTCTTTAATTCATTGATTAAAAAAGAATTGTACACAATTTTTATTTAATTGTAAGTTTTAATCATAATGTACTGCCTTTTTAAAGATAAAAGCAAATTTAGTGTTTAATAATTCATCCAGTTTTATCACAACTTTGCTCCTCTTTTTTCCCCCCTGCCCTTATATTTAAGGGGGTTTTTCCCTCCCTTACAGTTTCTGGCCTGTCTTGTGCTTTATATTTCTAATGATCAGGAATAAAAGTACAATGTATAACCTTACTCCACTATTAAGAGAAATAGCATTAAAAAACCCAAAGAAATCCAGAAGAAATTAATACAGAAGTTGTCAAGATTGAAAAGGAATTCTACTAATCAGAGTTCATAACACACAGCATGAATGTATCAATTGTTCTGTTATGGCGGCTGACTTGACTTGATGTATATACAATTAAAACTATGAAAATTTAATTTTTAAACGTTCTTCGCATACATGAAATACTGTGCTATCCACATTGATTTTGTTTGTACTTGCTAAAAGCTATCATATATGGTAAGAATAACTTTAATGGAAAGAAAAAAAAACCAGAAGATTGTATGTTTAGGTTTTTTTAGCCAAGTGCAGAACATGCACATTTAATCCTGTTGTGATTAAAACACTTAAACATGCACTTATCTTCATGTGCGAGTATTCTCATTCGCTGAAATGAGGCTGCTTATGCTTAAAAGCTTTAGCAAGGCCATATGAAAGAAGAGGTTTTGTCCATTGGTAACTGAATAGTACTGATGACTCCGTTAAAATGAACACACATACAATATCTTTGAATTATGTCCTTGTTGCTCCCATTTTTCAAATTTAAAATATTAAAACAAAGGCAAAGCTATCTGCAGCCTTTACAGTAAAGCAAAGGAAAAGCAGCCTCTTATCATGAATCTGATTACTTGAATTGTGTCTTTCCATCCAACGAGATCGTTCTGAAGACACATAATATAACTCATGCAAAGAAGCAGAAGTAAGAAAAAAAAAAAAAATATCACTTGGTCTGTTGTGCCCAGGCATCTGATCGTAGTTTTAAGGTCATATTTTACAGTTGTCTACTTACTTTTTTTTAAAAGCTTACATTTTGTAATAAGCTTTGCATGCAGTTTCAGTGAGGTGTTGCATGGCTCAGTTATCTGTCATACTGTACCTAGTACAAGTTGAAAGTTTTAATCTTTCTTTACCTTTTTTTTAGGGGTATTGGCACGGTGTTCTTTACAAATACTCTCAACGGTGCTTAGGTACTTGTTGAGGGCCAGCTAGGCTTTGAGACAATATTTTCGTTACGTACTGAATAAGCATAAATTATCCACGGGTCTTACCAGGAGAATATGTAGTACTTATTCTGTAAATAATCTTTCAGAATATTTACAAGGGAAATGTAAATCACCTATGCTCATTTTTGGCAGCATGGTTAGGCTTTCTTTTAAATCCATTCACTATGAAAGTTTTTGCATTAAGTTCTTAATATCATTTTTGAAGTCTGTCAATTGTCAATAATTATGATGTAAGTATATCAATCCGTGTGCAAGCTTATAAATCCAGTCCCTATGCTAGCACTCTTCTGCAATAACTTAGCACAGTCTGAATATGTTAGTAATTTCCATGTGATTTTCCCCTTAATTATTTTTTTTACTTAGTTATGTTTATAGTAATTAGTAAGGGTCTTGAAGTACCAGTGGCAAGAGCAGACTCTGAGTAGATTAAACCAGTATTTTATCACATGCATTCATGCAACTCCTTAAGCCATACTGTGGGAGTTTCTGTTCTTGGCCTATTGTTCTTTCTTACATGCTCTAAAGTTTTGCCTTATCCATGCCAGCAACACTGCATGAGGCCACGCTGTAAGCTGAAGGACTGAGCTGTTGAGGTCTTTAGCTGGTTGCTAAAATTGGCTCATGTTCTCTAGTGAATTACGGCTTCATATTAACCATTTAATTAGACAAGGTAGGTAAGAGATCTTAGCACTAGTTTGAGAAGGTTAATCCCATGCTAAAAAGTGAAGTTTCATAACTTTTCTTTTTAAGGAATTGCCTCATGTTTAAATATACAACAAAGATACCCAGAGAGTAAGATTTTGGTTATAATGATGCTTACTTGCCTTGTGCTGTGTGTGCCTGTAGGTAGCCGCCATTCAGCATCACGATGAATTTTTCAGCATACTGAGAGGCATAAGGGTCAGAAGAGGTAGTGGACTCATTTCATACCACTCCATTTCCTACATAACATTGAGTAACACTGATGGTGCGGGGAAGAGAGCGCAGTCCGGTCTATATGCCATTCATACACCAGATTGCTCTTGGAAAAATGCCTCAAGAGATCATGACATATAAGCAACAATATCACTGTTAGAAACCTTTTGGGTCATTGGTATTCTCTTGTTTTGCAGTCTGAATTGTAGAAGCATGCTTTTACTTAGGCATTCCAGTTTCCAGCACCTTGTGGTTAATAGTTTTATCCCATGTTCCTATCCAAAGCCTTAAATATTTTCTATAATGGTTTTGATTAGGGCATGGAAGTGGACAATCTTTAAAGGTCCCTTCCAACCCAAACCATTTGATGGCTGGTTGTCTGAAAAGGGATTCTTTCAGTTGTCAATCCTCATCTCATTTCTGTTAGCAAAACATGAAGGACTTTGTCAGGAAACTGCAGGGCAGGGAAAACGGCTTCACTCTCTTAAAACAGGCTTTCTCCCTTATTTTTTGGTGTCAACAATCAGAAATTCTTACACTCCTAGCAATCACTTGGGTGGAATAAGAGCACTGCTTTTGCCATGAGATTTTAGTCTGGGATGATAACATACTAAACAGGATACAATTCACAGAGGTGCAGAAATCACCACAAAATTGTATAGACTTCTGTAAATTTTGTTACTTTTTCATGACTACGACAGATGTTCAGTGAGGAAGTAACTTGTCCTGCCTACTGAATTTTAGAATCACTGTGTCGTTTGGAAGAGCTCAGATGTCATTGTAAGGAAATAAACAGGAGGATGTACTACAGAGAAGCAATATTGAATGAAAATTGGCTAAGAGGATATAAATGTAATTAGCGAAACACATTTTCATGACTAGTAAAATTAGCACCCATTTATACATGTTATACACTTGAACCCTTGTTGACACCTGAGGCTGGGAAAATATATCTGCTAATCAAAACATGTAATTATATCCTATGAAGCTGAAGTAACTCGCTGAATCCTTGCTCTTCATGGTGTTAATGATTTGGGAAATTCATTTACCCGACCATCTCAGTTTGTCCTTCTTGCTGTATTTCTGTTCCCCAAAATAGTAAGGTCAGGGACATGCTAAAGTGATTAAACATTAGATCTATGGAAGAGTGAACACCGCATAGATTGTTAGATAGTATTGATATCATTAAAGAAGAAGGTGCTCTCAACAGTGGGAAAAAAACCTCTGGTTGTAAAATAAGCAAAGCAAGATCAGTTAAGATAAATTAACTTGCTGTAGAATTAAAATTCTTATAGACCTTTAGTAGCTGTTGTCAGAGTCCATATCTACATTTAATTGAAGGAGATGATGGTCTGACACAAAAACATAAAGGGAAAAAGTATAAATTATTGGTTTTGTAGGGGTTTGGGCCTGTACAGGAGAATTACGGAGGAAAAATGGGATATAAAAAATGCTTACTAAGTTTAATGATACGATAAAAGATGAATTTATTTTGATTTTCAGCCCAATTGTAAAGGAGCATTGTGGAGATGTGAGAAATGAATAATCCTAATGTAGAAAAACAGTTTATTTACTTTACAAATGGTAAAGTATGTCACTGTCAGTGAAAGGTATGCTGCTATAGCTACAGATGCAGTTCTCTCTCATCTGTTGTTTTGTGTATGCAGTTAGCACAAATTAGAATTTGAGGGCGGGAGGGCAGCAAGGAGAGTTGTAGATATAATTGTTTTATGATGAAAAGTAGAACTAGAAGTTAACTGATTCACAGTAACATTAAAATAATCTTTATCTTTAGTTCTTGCAGTTCAACAGAATCTTCAGGCTAGTTAAATTATAAAGGATTGTAAAAAGGAGAAATGCTTCTGCTGTAGGACAGATGTTACTCATCTTGATTATGCAGCTCTGGCAGGTACATCTGAATAACCAGTCCTAAATATTCTTTTTAATCACCCTGGGTTTTATATATCTAGCTGTCTTAGGTGAACTGAACAAGAAGAAAATGAGGAGAGTTTGTAACAACGCTACTTTACCATGCCTCACTTGCATCATTTTTAGACTAAGTGACATTTTCTTTCTTTTTCTGAAAGCCAAGATAATTAAAATTTAAAACCGAATAAACATAGTGTACATAATGTTTATTAACCACAAGGTCCTGTGAAGAACATTGTAGTATAAAAAAGCATTAACGAGTACAGATATATTAACATATTTAGTATTAAGATGATTCTTGGAAAGCTGAAAATGAGCAGAAAATTGACTACATCCAATATTTAAAGGTAAATTAATTCAGTATCTTATAGTTCTGTTGATATAAGATTACTTCCTTTGTACCCTAATTTCATGTAAGGGAGACTGCAGTAATATTTACATATTGTATTTGCTGTATGCAATGTAATTACTGTCTTGAATTTCCCACTTAGATCTGTTAATCTCATATTTTCAGTTGAAGACTCGTGAAACATCATAGATGTTCTTGGGAAACCTGCCATTTAAGTCCTCCAAAATTATAATAAAAAAAACTTCCTGTGCGTACCTTGGGCTGTCTAAATAAATTGTCTAAATAAATAGAGCTGATGTGATAATATATAATACTGCAGTGAATCTGTATGTATACGTAAGCAGTCTAGCACATGAATGTTCTCTTTGGTTACTCTTAGTTACTCTTATTTATCTACTGGAACTGTAGTAAGAGTTCTCTCAGTATATTTCCTCTGTGATGGGCTATAGGGCTGTCCTGGTTTTGTGGGGATAAAATTTATAGAATCCATTTTCTGTTCCATGTTGTTTCAGTTTGTGGCCAGCTGTGGGGTGGTGATCAAGGCCATCAGCAGTGAAAGCCAGGGCAGCTGCCCCAGGCTGGCCCACAGGTGTGTTCTGTAACATCAATGTCAGGGTCACTATAAATGGGAAAGCTGCTGGGGATGGGGGGGATCTTTGCTCTGCTTTCTTCTTCCTCTTTCTCTTCTCAATGGTTGTGATCCCTGGAGGAACTTGCCACCACTCTATGGGCTAAGTATAATTTTGTGTCTTTTGTATTAGTATTGACATTGGTTTTCTTATTTTATTAAATCTGTTTAAATTTCAGCCCACGTGTCTCCCTCCTTTTCCCAATTCCGTTTCTCAGCTGGGGAGGGCACACTGGGTGATAGAACAACTGGTTATTGTTTAGCCCTGGGTGCAGGCTAAACGGAGACAACGGCAAATCCTGTGTATATGTTGTCACAATTATGCAAAAAGCCAATGTGTTACTTCAATATCAAGAAAGTTCCACTTCTCCATTTAAAGAATCATTAGCTATGATTTTCGGGTATGAATTTAAAATTTTGTGGCCCTTTATACACTTCTTACCTCAAACTGGTCGTGTGTTACGGAATGTGAATACCTGTGCAATGAGTGGCTTCCCTGGACATTCAGAATCCAGGAAGAAAGCAACAGGAGTTTGTTGAAAAGTAGTGGAAGTGGGTCTCTGTAGAATTTTCTGACATAGTGGAGATGTAGGCTCAATCACAAGCCTTGGTGTAGTGTATCATTGCCGGGGCTGAACAGCTCATACCTTAATGCAGCCACGGGTTGTTCATGCTTAGTGACATTTAAATTTAATATTTTTCCTTGTCTGCTGTATCAATTTATATTATCCAGTCATGCAAGAGCATTTTTTTAGCAAGGTTGTTTTTGCACTGTGTTCTGGGGATTAAAAGAACGAAGTGTCCAAAGCACAGGTTTAGTCCACGTAATTCTGCACCTATCTTGTGCTTAATGAAGCAATTTTGCAACTAAAGCACTTTATTTCCTTATAGAGTCAGCAAAGAGTGGTAGACGCTTTTGGATACTTGCCAGAAGACGACTGTTCTGTCTTGAGTTCATTCCTTTGAGTTAGGTAGACAAGATCTCCCTCTGAACATGTCTCTGGAGTGCTTATTTCTCTCCACTGACTGTAGAGTATAGGAGGTCTGGCTTCACTGTCAAGTATTTGGACACGGTCTAAGTTAGGTAAACAAGATCCTACCCATATTTTTTTTCATGCATGCTGGAGATGTTGACCAGTAAGTAACAGCTTAAAAGGGTTTTGTCAGTGTCAGCTTGTAAAAGGAAGAGTCATAAACTTCAACATATTTGTTTTTGGAAAGGCTACTTCAGCTGTGATGTTGCTTACTTGCACCTTTCAGAAGTAGTCTGTACCACCTTGTAGTTCTACCTTTTGTGAAGTACTGTTTTTATAGGCGTGATTTTCCTGGTGGTCTCTATGTACCAGATGATTATTTAGGGTCTGTCATTACTGAAAAATAGGATTTGATATGTGAAAACTTAAATATTTGCAAGTGCTTGTGATGAAATAAGAAGACTGAGTAGTTCTGAATAAGCTGAGACAGAAAAGGCCTCTCAGCTGTGACAGACTAGTTGAAATGTCTGAGTGCCATTGGCTGCTTCATCAATTAATATATTAATTGTATCATGCTATGCTACTTTGTAAAATCCTTATATCCAGAGGTGAATTAGTACATTTGCAACTTCCTCTATAAAGGAGAGGTTCTTTGTCATAATTGCTGAACTCTGTTCGCTCCCTAGTTCAGAAGAGTGCTGGTTTTACAACCATAGGTGTGTCTGTGTTGAAATATGATCAGCAGCCATATACGTTTTATGGGCGATAAACATCATTGCATACAGTAAAGGCTGGGTTTTAAATCATGTTTTCTGATATATACCTTTACTCCTAGATGATTTGATACCTTTAATGCACCACACAATAGCCCGACTTGTCGTACAGCTCATGGGCCCATGGGTGACTGGTGAGGTACTTAACATCCCTGTTTAAGCACTGCTCGGTCCCTCGCTAGCCACAGCAGCGGTATTGTGAAAGAAAGGAAGAAATGGCAATTGGGGGATTACTCCTGGGCTGAGGCACAGCCTGTCTGCTGTTCAGAAAAGGGGTTTCTAAAGACCCATTCACTCACTTGAATTGTCCTCTCCTGCCTATGTTCTTGTGTCTCCATATAGCCTTCTAAGCAGCCTGGAACACATTTCTATTGCCTTTCTCTTGTCTTTCCTGCAAAACTAAACAGGAACCAGTGGTCATCTTGCTGGCAGTGCTTAAGTAACACCTCTCTTTGGAAGAGTCATGTTACTGCATCTCTTTGTTCTGCTTTCTTGACAATTAGATAAACATTTCTGTCATACTGTGCACATTAATCCCTTGTTCATTTTAGTGCACCATCTAGAAAATACAGTTTAGTAGGCCTGTTTCTGAGGGGAGATGTTGTGTCATCTTCTCTGAATTGGGAGATTACATACATTGAAGGAGGAAAATGATTTTTTTAAAGCAACTGTTCTTTTTTTCAGACTGATATAAATTGGCCCAATGGCTAGTACTAAAAAGAAAATCTAAAAAAAAATACTGGCACGTGAAAGTTCTTTTTATTGTGTTCTTAAATTTATCTCTTGGCATGTTTTTACATTAGCTGGCAAACTAGAAGTTCCATGTAGTATTTGATACATAAAGCATCCTTTCCATCCTAATGCACTCATTGGATCCACTGAAAAATAGTGATGTGTTCAGTATTTGTACCCAGCATGAAAAGAGGATAGAAGCTTGAACCAAGAGTGCTGTGCAGGAGTGTCAAGGAGAGGAAACATGGCCTTATATATGGGGCCAACACCCTCCCTGCCTCATTCTGAATAGAGTCATAGTGTCTGGATGATACCTAATCCTTTACCTGAAAGGATGTGTGAGGTGTTAAGTTTGTTTGCCTTGGAGGAATAAAATGCTCAGCTACACCTATTGCAATCTGGACATATTTCTTCAGGACAATCCTCTCTGATTATTGGTCCTTGGAGCTTTTGAGCTGTTTTTTTTTCCCAGATCTAACAGAATTGTAACCAATTATGCTGCGTGTTTGTTTTATCACCTACTCAGCTGTCTTTTCAGGTATACTGACTCTTACTCCAACTTTTTCTACAGATTTTTTAGTTCATTGCTCCTTTACATGCCAGTATGGAGTGTGCAAAGGCAGACACTACCTATGTAGTTTCGTTTTTAGCAGTTTTTCACCAGGAAAACTAGCTGTGAACGTGAGGTACAGTTTTTGTATTAACTTCTAAATTAATTTTGTGTATATAGAGAGTGATAAAGGAGAACAAGGAACAGGATCTGTCTTTGAAAGGTTTGCTGAACTTCTCTCAGTCACAGTAATGGCTAAAGAATTACAACTGTTGCACTTTCAAACAAACAAACAAAACCCTGTTTTTTACATTCAGTCCTAGAAACCAAGTTGGAAGGGACATGCTTGCTCAGGTTCACAAAAGAACTTGTATACACATGTTGTGCTGAGTGCTGTTTCTAATATTCCTTGCTTTTGGAGTAGGGTTTGCAACCTTGAGTAAAGTGCTTAAATTCCTTGTGCAGCAGACAAACAAAAGTCAGGTGATTAAAAAGTTTCGAGGGTCACTATACTGAGCAAGAACTTGCTAGATAAGTAGAAGAACTTGGGATTTAGGTTTCTATTTATACCTAAAGTCATCCTGGTGTGTATTTGTGTAGGGGTTTGGTTTTTTCTTTTTTGACCGATCATCCTCTGTCCAAGTGTGCTATCCCTTGGATATTTCCCTGACCTATTCTTGGAAGCATTCAGTGACACTGACTCTACAATTTCTTCATAATTGTTTCATTTGTTAATAACTTTCCAGTTAGAAGATATTTTGGAGTGTTCAATATCAATCCGTCTTGCTAAAGTTTATGTCGTTATTTCTCCTGCTGTTAATGGGCACGTTGACTCATTGATCGCTAGTTCAACTTTTTTTTCTAACCTACAGTTGGCTTCTCCAGACTAAGCAACTCTTTTGCAAGCCTTGTTTTATAAATGCCTTAATGTTCAAGTTAGTTTCTTCCATATCTTCTAAATTATCTACATCATTAAACTTCAAATTTGATATACATTCCTCAGCCGAAACCTTTTTACTTTTGGTGCGTTATGTACAAACTTTTGCTGATACATCCAACGGTACCTTCCTTGCAGTGTTACTTTGCCTTTACACCTTCATCTGTTCCTGCAGTACACATCAGACTAATCACTTTCCTTTACATAGCTGAACATTAGATCTCTTCTGCCTCACCCTCTAATCTAGAATTTGTTTTAACTTAATTTTATCTTGCTTATCTCAGACCATTTATTCCATTTGTAATGTGATAGAGCAATGATGTAAATCCTGGGGTTTTTTTTATGGAGTGTTATACATGTTATAAGGGAAGATCGTTGAGAGGGGGAAGGGCTTATAGCTGGGAGGTATCACAAAATGCTTCTCTTGCTCTTTCACTCTTTTGTAGGTGTCCAGAATGGCAACTCTAGGACGTACAATACTGAGGTAGATATAATGGTTACTTTAATGAGTCTCACATGAATACCAGGGTCTCAGTGAGTCATGAGCAGTAAAAGGTGAAATCTTTTCAATTTAGGTGACTAGCCAAGTTGGCTCTGACTTCTTTGTGCACCCTTACTCTCGCCTCTAGCTGTTTCTGACCTTCTCTCATGCTAGGGTTGGCACTCAGACATTGTTTTAATGTAGTTTGATGTCTCTGCTTATATCCTAATGATTTTTCTCTTAGTTTTGAGACTACTGTGGCTGATTTATTGCTTTGTTCCTTCTTATATGGCATAAATGGACAATGAATAAGACTTAAAAGATGGGCAACAATTGAAAATTTTGTCAGGAGTTCATAAGGTCTGTTTTCAAATGCCAGCCTGTTTCTGTTAACCTCCACTGGTGCAGGAAATATTCAGCATTTCTAAAATTCAAGTCACTACCTCGCCTTTTTCTTGCTTTCTCTTTAATGAAGGCTGGAACTTTCTTCGTTCTGTTCCCTTTAAACCAGAAGGTTTTGATATAGATTAACACTGGATCTACTTTTCAGACTTCCTTCTTCATCCCACAATAGACCATGTATAGGATCAAATGGCACTCATTTTGATCAAATAAAATACTTGGAGATAAGCTGTCTGTGTATGGCATTTCCATGATAATAACTGTGGAAGAGTGAAAAAAAACAGATTTCTACTTTTTTTGCCAGTCATGATTTATCATTATAAGTGAGCATTCTTTTAGGTAATATAATCAATAACACAATTAATGCTAAAAGGCAAGTTTGGCGTAATCCCAGTTTTAGCCTTTATGAAATATCACTTACAACATTTATACGGAGTAAGATGCCATGAAGTTCTTAATTGCCAGGATTTATAAGAAAATACTTCAGGATGCACTGATCTTTCACTGTGTACACAAACAGTGATGTATGCTGTCATCATTTTGCATGTGTGTCTAACAGAGGCCACAATTTTGTCTGGAATGTTTTCTGGGGAATTTGGCAATTCTGTGTAATAGCACTGTCTTCTGCTGTGGTTTAGATGGCTTTTATCCACTAGAGGCTATTTCAGGATAAATCGACAACCTGCACTGTATCTTTTTACTCAATCACTTCTATGTGTAGAGTGCCAGTAGTATTTTCAGAATAGCACTTATGATAAGGAAAAAGTAGGCATAAATGGGCTGCTGAGAATTTATTGGTACTCCTAGTTCTGTTGATCAGGAGCCTTGCCAACATAGGGACCCAACTGCCTGTTTAGTGAACTGGTAGAGTCTTTTCTAGCCAGAGTATTTCTCCTCCTCAGAGATAAAAATAAGGGATGGTGACTTAAGGGTGGAGTGAACAGGAACTAAGACAGCGTGTCATTGCTGAATCTTGTCCTGACAGCTGCCTTAGCAGAATGCATTTGATAAACTGTGATTGACAAAATACTTGAAAACTGCAGCTTAAAACTGAACTTGTGGAGTATGCGAAAGTAGACAGGATAAAGTAAGAATAGCCTTCAGAGGACACAGAGCTGTCATCACGCACACAACTCTATAGAGTTGCTGTAGGGAAACCTAGACTGTCCTGATATAATAACTACTGTCATTGAGCCTTCATTTGAAGCTAGGTCTTTCGGCAATATTTTGTGCTTTTTTTATTTTACAGAATCTAATGTTGTAAGTTAATTTAGTGGTAGAGAAGGGGCAAGCCAAAAAAATCAGCTACTAATTGCTCTGAACTTTTGGAGTCCATACATAAATTTTGAAGCTTTAGGGTCCATTTTGATACTAAAAAAAAAAATTGACAACAGTGGACCTCATTTCTGTGACTTTACATTTCTGGTTTGAGAACAATTGGAAGTTTCTATTTATTGCAAATTAAGCTCAGAATTCTCCAAAAAGAAAACTCTTCTAATGCATCTTCTGCACAATCGGAGGCAAGGGCTTTCTGGATCGGTGAGTTGTCTTTTCTGTCTCAAATCTATATAATCTCCTTAATTGTCTACATAAAATGTTATATGCCGTTCCACAAGGTTATGGAAATGAATTACACCACTTCTGTATAAATACTGGGATGATTTTCAAAGTAATTCTATATAAATTCAGTTGCAAAATAAGATGTACAGAACACTGCTAGTATTGCCAACTGCAGAATGCTGTGGCAGTGAGCAGAGAGTCTCCTTTCCTTTGTTGATTGTAGTCATAAGGCTGCACTACTAGTCGATGCATTTCTTGGAGCTCATTCTATTTCACATTTGCATTTAAATTCCTTTGAAGAAAAGATAAGATAGAGGTAAACAAATGATGCTTATTTTCTGTTCAATTGAGCTCCTATTAGACATATGACTTTGCAAGAGAGAACATTGGGCAAAAATGCCTAGGTGTTCTTTACAAAGCATCATATGTCCATTCAGCCTCCAGCAGACTTCAGAAAGACATATCCCTGAGGCTTTAATGAAAACATAAATCAACAGGGAATAACTAAAAATACACTTAAAATGAAAAGGAAACTAGGTCGCTTACCACATGACTCAGTATTTGTAGCTTAGATAGAATATATTGCATTGTTGTTCACATCATAAATATCCTTCTGGTACATGTAGAAAGTATTGTCTATGTTTATTTACTCTAAAATGTTATCCCTTTTGAGTCATTGTGTCTAATGCTTTCTCTCGCTCAGTGCACAGCACAAACTTATAATATGTTTATGTATATCTGTCTTGTCCAGGCAGTTCTTCTGGCTCTTCTATAACTGCTTGGTTTGTGGAAACTGGGCAGGGTCCTTAAGGCTAGATTCTATCTATCAGGAAACAGATGAGGGTATTTGTTACTAGCCTATGTTGTATGCAGAGGGAAGCAGCCTGCATGATGTGTAAGGTAAATATAGGTTGTTACATAAAAGAGCTGAATTTGTCTGGTTTTTTTGAGTGTGTTACAGCCTCCTCCTGCACTTTGGTGTTCCATTCATGGGGCAAACTTAATTTTGGTGGGTTTTTTTGAATGAGCTGGGAAAACAGATACATACTGAGGTCATTGTTTTCTCTATGCCAAGTGTTATCCAGGGTAGTGAAGACAAAGACAGTGAAAAATTTCTTGAAGAATCTTATGGTGCTGAATGGGTAGGAGAGAAAATAGCAGGTGAAATTGATAACTGATGAGGAAATATGGTGGGCTCTGAATTGTCTGTTATTATTCAGGAAAGTTATATTAGTGCAGCAGTGGACAATCCTATGAAAGGATATCCATATGATACTACAATAATGCAAACAACACCCTTCTTACATCAAACAAAAGGAACCAGTGGAGAGGTTAGATAAAGAACAAAACAGAAAATATCATCACTGCCATTGTATAAAGGTGTGGGGTGTCCCTACCTTGAACAATGTGTTGAAGTCTCGTTCTTCTGTTTAAAGAACGATAAAGTAGAACTGCAAAAGGTAAGAGCCAGTGAGATGGGTTACCTGAAGTATGGCATAGTTGCCTTGTGAAGAATGACTTTAATATTCTTTAGCGTAAAAAAAAACCAGCGACTGGTGACATGATGGGAGTCTGTACAGTGGTGAGTGACGTAAAGAATGTGAATAAGGCATGTTTGTTCATTGCTTTTTTCCCATATGGGAACTATACAACATCAAATTAACAAACAGCAGATCCAAAATGAATAAAAATCTACTTCATATAACGTTCAGGGAAGTTGTTGGACTTCTTGTCCATGGACTTTGTCAATACGAACAATTTACACTGATTCAAAGCCAGACTTGAGAAACTGATGGAAGAAAAATCCAACCAGGGCTGTTGAATAAAAATTTTAGGAAATCTGAGAGACGAACTCCTGGAGTTTCAGCAGCTATTCTGAAGTATTTTCATCATAAGTTTACTCTAGTTTTGTACTTTTCATTAGGCTAGAGATTTGATAAAAGGTCTTTGATCTGACGCGCTACAGGTTGTACTTAGATTCATTGTTGAAAAGTATTGAGAATAGTTTTGTGTCAAAGCTATAGGTGATCTCATTATAGAGGCTGAAGACATAGTTGGTAAAATTTGAGATTGAGATCTTGTCCTTTGTAATTTTTTTCCCCAAAAAATACCACAGTAAGACAGTAAGTTTGTCTACTTGTCTTCTTGTGAATTGTGTGTTCTTCAAAATTGTTTACAGGCACAGATGACAAATTAGATTTTACCAACTAAAATACCTGAAAACTGTAATTTGATTTTTTTTTTTCCAGTACTAGAACTTGCTGTAGAAAGAGAAGAGAGATCAGTAAGTAAAAGTAGGTCTAAAGGTGGTTGAGGCTCATCAATCAATTAACTTGCCGTAACAATTTAAAAACAAAACATTAATTCTTAACAGTGAAGAACATAACTAATGAGGAAGTCAGATGCTGAAGTTGTTACTTTAAGAGCTTCTTTGTTTTGTTTTGTAAGGCATTATTATTGCTAGAACATTGATCTCGATCACCAGCTCCCTAGGAACACAGCCGTATGTATTTGGTTTAGTGCTGCTTTATGTTTTTAAGGGGCTTGCTTGATTTTAAATGAGCAATGAGCTACAGTGGTAGCATACAGGATGTGGTAGGGCTTATGGGATAGTCAGGTCATTGCCCAGTGTGTCAGTAGGACTAATGTGGTAGCACTTTGGTCCTTCCTACCTTTTTTGTCCATATGTCTTAGCTTTACACTGCTCTTTTGACAGAAGAGATCATGTTTTGGTGGTTTGCTTTTTTTGTTTGTTTGTTTTGGAGGAGGGGCAGGGTGACACAACACCCAACGTGTGGTTATAATAATTTAGCGCTATTACAATTGCATGCTTATACTGAAAAACCTTCTTTCCATTGTTTTATGAGTCCATTAATGTTTATTTCACAGCTGTCACAGTGCTTCATTCTGCTGACATTGGTTGATAAATTAAAACAAGAGCAATCTTACCAAGAGCAGCTAACTTTCCTTTTTTTTTTTTGTAAGGGAATAAACCAAAGTAGTACATGGCAGATAGTTTTTTACATTTTGGTTGACTTATTCTTTGTTTACACTTTCAAGCTGAAAAAGTACAGGATATCAATCTGTATCCCACGATATGAAGAAAAATTCTTTTTAAGGAATTCTTTTTAAAGTTAAATTCTTTTTAGCCTTCTCTATATAGTGTTTGTTTACTCAGTTTTGTGTGCTACCGAAAGTGACGAAGAACAGCAGTGGGTGCTTTAATTGAAGTGTTGATTGGTTGTAGTACAATGCATACAGTCCCCTCTAAATTTAAACTTTGTACTTGACCACTTTTGTTGTAGAACTTGGTTAATGTGAATTTTGTCACCATATTTATGTAAGGATACTGGGTTTATGGTTTGTTTTCTTTTTCAAATAGATTTGAAAAAGTTATACTTTCACCAGGAACTGTTTAGTTTGTACTTCAGTAATTTAAATTCCCCCTATTGGCCTAATAATTCAGATATTGGTCTTTCCAGGCATTAAGTTTTTTATCTAAAAACATAGTCGTTTGAACAGAGGCTGAAATAGTAGTAAGGTGTTATTTGGGAGGGAGACTTGCATGGAAGAGGTATTAGAGAAAGAGAAAGC
Source organism: Nyctibius grandis (assembly GCF_013368605.1). NCBI lineage: Eukaryota > Metazoa > Chordata > Aves > Nyctibiiformes > Nyctibiidae > Nyctibius > Nyctibius grandis. The sequence continues at coordinate 3,161,331 of NC_090679.1, forward strand.
AACCATACAGTACCTGTAGTTGCTACTTGAGACTGATCCTTTTCTTAGTTTTTATGAAATTATTCCCATGAGAATTGTGGCTTATGGTTTTATAAATTATGGGGATGTTGACCCATAGCTGAGTCATTGACCTGTGTGGGGTTACTAACCCATTCCTAACAGCATAAGGTAATAGTTGTTAAATTGACCCTTACTTTAAAAAGCAAAGCAAAACAAAACCAGAAGGAAACAAGTGAGGAAGAGCAAAAGTGTTATGAAGTTTCACTTAAGAGTTTTTCTTTTTATGCAAGTCAATTAATTAAGAGGCAATTACGAATATTTTAGGACTTGACTGTTCAGGGGCATTTGAGAAGATTCATCCAAATTACCAGTGATTTAGTGGCATGACTTGAAAGTGGTGTTGTGAAATTGAGTGAAACTCCTATGTAGACATATTCATTTGGATTTAAGAGGGCCTGTATTTAATTCTTTTTGGAAATAAGACAAGGAGAAAACATTTAATTTTACATAAATAAGTCCACTTGAAGTTTAGTTTCAGTTCACTTCAAGTTTGTGTCAACAGACTTCTGCACAAAGAAATAGACACGTCTATGCGCTCTGCTAAAGTGCTGATCTGAATTATGTATTTCCCTGAATTCTTATGATGCTAGGACATCCTAATGCTTTTATTAGTCCAGAGGAAATGAAAATCAAAATGAAGGTATTTGTGATTTTAAGTCCTGTACTGTTGTTTCTAACATAGCTAATTGCTTAGTTGATTCTGTATAAAAGACATGGCAATGCCCTTGGAAAATCCAGCTCCTGGTGCAGTAGATCTCTTGCTGGTCATAGAATCGTGGAATCGTTTTGTTTGGAAAAGACCTTTGAGATCATAGAGTCCAACTGTTAACCTAGGACTGCCAAGCCCACCACTAAACCATGTCCCTCAGCACCACATCTACATGCCTTTAAATACCTCCAGGGATGGTGACTCAGCCGCTTCCCTGGGCAGCCTGTTCCAGTGCTTGACAGCCCTTTCGGTGAAGACATTTTTCCTCATATCCAATCTAAACCTCCCCTGGCACAACTTGGGGCAGTTTCCTCTTGTCCTATTGCTTGTTACTTGGGAGAAGAGACTAACCCCCACCTTGCTACAGCCTCCTTTCAGGTAGTTGTATAGAGCGATAAGGTCTCTCCTCAGGCTCCTTCTCTCCAGACTTAATAACCCCAGTTCCCTCAGAGCTTTGACCTGCCCAGTACTGAGAGTGTGTTCTGTCAGTTGTTACAGTTTTTGTCCTATTCCTCAAAAAAACGTAATGATCAGTAATAGATGTTGAGCAAACAGCAATGAAAATGTACTAAGTTACTAACAGGAACAACAACCGCTTACTGAAAGTGTGCAATAGAGGGGAAATCGGAGACAATTGGGACAAGCCTTAGGCGCGTAGGTGTGACAGAAATGGAGCAAGTGTTCGTTACTGGATGTTTGTGTGTGAATATGAGGAGGGAGGGGAAGCAGCTTGAGAAATAATGTGGTTTAACCCCAGCTGGCAACTAAGCAGCACGCAGCTGCTTGCTCACTCCCCCCATGATGGGATGGGGAGAGAATCAGAAGAGTAAGAGAAAACTCGTGATTTGAGATAAAGATGGTTTAATAGGTAAAGCAAAAGCCACGCATGCAAATAAAGCAAAGCAAGGAATTCATTCAGTGCTTCCCATTGGCGGGCAGGTGAGGCAGAAGAGGCCTCGAGTCTCTGTAAGCCCTGCTCAGCAATAACTAAAACATCCCTGTATTATCAACACTTTCCAGCACAAATCCGTAACATAGCCCATACTAGCAACTATGAAGAAAATTAACTCTATCCCAACCAAAACCAGCACAAGAAATTAAGGGTATTTATTTGTAAGACCTTTTTTCAATGCTTCTGAAGTGTTAGTTTATAAAAATAAACCGTCTTTTTGTTGTTTATTGCCAGTAAAAATTGGATTATGCCACTTTCATAAATAGAAGAGGGAAAATGAGAACAGAGCTTAGGAGGATATTTAGGCTCTGGTCATATTTAAAGTTCCACAGTTATTTTCTAGCTGAATGTTGACAGAGAGGCATAAGAATTATGGGTAGAGGAAGCAAGCCTTATAAAATGCAAGAAGTTTTCATGCTGTAAAAGGTGTTCAGAGGTGCCTCCTGGTTGCTGGTTACACAGCATAGCAATAAAGAGGGAATGAAAATGGGGAGAGTTATTACAACCTTTCCTTGTCAGACTTTCTGTCGGACAGCAAGAAGATGTCATGTAGGTCTCATCAGCGTGCCAGGCCTTGTGGGAGACTGTTGGGGTGTGAAGGAGATTAGATAAATGTTAAGAAGTAATAGAATGGTGGAAGCGGAGTATCAGTTTCTCAGGAGGCTGCTGTGAGGAAAGGAGGAGAAAATGTGTTTGCTGAATAATGTGCAGAAGACAAGCAGCTAGTCTGAACATCGTGTACCTCACAGGAGACCGGGTTAGGAATTGCAGAATTTGTTCTCTCAATTTTCAAAAAGTGTTGCTAGTATTTATACAAGTATTTAAAATTGGCTGTATCAGCATTGTTTTTTAACTTAAACTGGGGCTTGAGACATCATCTTTGAAAGTAATGTACAGAACCAGATTTCTTTCTCTGTCAGTTACTGCAAGAGCAAATGGACCTGTGGACATTGAGGGGTTTGTGTCCTAGAGGAACGTGTAAGAGAAAAGCATAGTAAATTCACACAGGTTTTACTTTTTCCAGATGTAAAGTCTGATAGGGACTAAAATTAACTTAATGATCTAAAGATTTACTTACAAAAGATTTTTTTCCTAATTTTTGGTAAGGCCAAAGATTATAGGTCAGAGTCTATTCTTTCCTGCCTGATAATTGCAAAATCCATTACTATCCCTTTGAGATGTTTTTTATAACAGGCTGTACTAAATCTGAATAAAAGCTAATAAGTAGATTAGTTAGAACAATAGTCCTCATGAGGATGTTTGATTCTGAGTGTAGCTTCTAGAGATAACCCTAAATGCAATTAGGTTTAACTCCCTGTGAGTGTCAAAGGAAGGTAATACCCATGGAGACTTTCCTTCAGATGATGCTATTTTTCAAGTGTCTCAGCATTTAAATTATTCTCTCCTTTGGGCATTGGTAATGAACTTTTTTTTTTTAAATTGTTGGAGAAACAGAGCTTGGAAACTTTTATTTTAGTCATTACTTTTTGATGTTTTACATCAAAAAGAGGGATGGCTCAGCTTCCTTGGGGGAACAGTTTGTTGCCCTCATCTGTACCCTTTGTAACTGTGAGAATCAAATATCCCAAGGTGGCCACAGACAGGTAAAAAGAGAAAATAGCAGATTGAGTAACACACACAAACTTAAAGGGTAATGTGATAAAATGTCAATAGATCAACTGTTGATGGATTAATTCTGGTTTTTCCTCTGGAAAGAGAAATGAAAGCAAAACTTCTGTTAAAACAAAAATAGAGACAGTAAGGATTTAAAAAATGTGCGTATTATAGGGTGTGATATAACAAAGTGTAAAATTGCAAACTACTAAAGTTCTTTAATTGTAAATACCACACAATTGCACTGTATTTAAGAGTTTGGTCCCATTTTCACATAAAAAAAGGAAAAGAAAAAAGCTTAGCGAAGCAATTCCATGATTTCCTTTTTGATGTATTCCTGTGTATGCATGTGTTTACTTACATTTAACGTCTGTTATTTTTTAAATACGAAAATATGAAAATAATCTCATCAACTGTTACTATTGTATTTTTGGGGCAATTGCTGGTAACACCAAAATGAAGATATTTGCAATGATTTTTTTTTTTTTATTTACCGAAGTGTTTATATTGATAGTCATTGCGCTCTGCACTTCACATATCTTTGCTTCACTTGCATATTGTTCTTAGGATTATCTTTCAGTGGAAAGATAATAATGGAAAAATAAGTGGAAAAATAATCTTTTTTTCCTCCTCGCTTTTAAATCAAAACTCTATATCTTCAAAAGTAAAGCTGAATTAATGAGACACAAGCCAAAATACCTGAAAATGACTTATAGTCATACCACATCAAACTTGAATTTCGTGTGTGGCAAGGAGACATTTAGCCAGTTTAATAAACTCTGTCTGGTTTTATTGTTTGTAAAAGTATAATTTGTGCCTTAAAATTACTTTTTACCCCCAAAGCCAACAATGTAAAACTCAGGAGCTGTCATTGTTTCACGTTATTTCTGTTGCAGGTGTTTTAGGTTCAAAATATTCATGCTTCTAACAAATAGCTAATTTGTTGTCTTATATCTTTAGCACGTGAAGCGGTTTATTTTCTGTTGTTTTGGTCAGCTGTTCTTGTATCTTTAAGTGTCAATGCATTGCCTTTTTTCTTCGCATATAAGAAATTACTGTGCTATAGAGAACACATTTTCATTGTTGATTTGGTGAGTCTTGGGTGCAAGATTAAATTATTATCTTATAAAAATTATTAAGGATTTGAACCTGAGATGTACCAACTAAAATAATTTCCCAGTGAAGCCTTAAAGGCAGTGAAGAACAAGAATTGATGTGACCATACGTTAATTATTAGGCTTCTTGTCTTACTGGTTTATGCAAGGAAATTCGTGTAAATAAACAAAAATAGGTTTTATGTTTCCTGTTTAGTACATCTGAAAACTCTCCTGTTATTACGAAATTCAGTAACATTTTTCAATTGATTTTATGCTTTTCAAATGTAAGAAGAGTTCGTAATTACTTCATGTTTTCAAAATCCAGGTATATTTGAATTAGTTGTGCAACCAAAAGAAACCTGTTTTCTTTTTAGTCAAAGAGAAAGTCTATTCAAAGCTAAAGAATTATTTTTTTATATATATTAAAAATCTGTCTTCCTAAAGTTGGAGAGTTTTTATGAGACAAAAAAACAAAAAAAAAATTGTCCTTGCAACAGCGCAGTTTCACTGGTTCGTGTCTAGTTGAGATGCAGCAGAATGAGCCTGTGTATGTTGACAGTCAATGTAAAAAGTCATCATGCTGCTGCAATAAACAAGAAGTGATTTATTACAGCTGAAAGTGTCCATTCTCCAAATGTATCTTAAGAGTCTGTTTTTAAGTAATAAAGATTAGCTTTTAGAAGGATGTAATGGTACATACTTGGCTATAGGATAATGCAATGAAAATAAGTTAGTATGATCTTAAATACCTGCTGTACAGCATGTGTGGGAACTTTCATGGACTTCAGGTTAAATTCTAACACACGTACTATAGCCAGATTTTTATGCACTCCGTCCTGTTTGTGGTTAATGATACCAAGGGTGGGTGTATGTACCTGCTGCAAAGCAAGATTTCACCAGTGCTACTGCTACTCAATATGCCTTTTTTCATATGTCATTGATCACAAGATAAAAGAATTCTCAATCTCTAGATAATAATGAGTAATGTATTTTTTATTATTCAGAAACGCTATGGGTGGGAGGAGGTGAAACATTTCTATTGGCTGTATTGCACCAAAGGTGAATGGAATGGAAGAAAAGGAGGAAAAGAGCCATCTCTAAAATGTATTTGTTTTATTTCATTTAGATTTTCACACACACCTTTCTGAGAAATTGAAAGACAGACAGACAAGCTGGCAGCAGCTGGCTGAGACAAAGAACTCTCTAATACGTAAGGTTTTTATCTTGCTTAAACTGTATTCCTTGTAAACTTAGAACCTAGTTTAGAATTTGTGGGATTTACAATGATTAATCTTGTTCTCTTTATGTTCTGCTTATTATGTATGGTGGGATTTGTTTGTTTGTTTTTTCCTCCTGGGTATTTATATTCTCTGAAAAAAACCTGATCTCTCTATACTGCTTATTCCTATTTCATTGTTGAGTATTACCTTCCTGATTTGATTGAACTGAGTAAGGGTGGGTTTTTTATTGGGGCTCTTCACTCGGTGGTGAAGGAGCTGCGTTTTCCTTGAGCTGACGTTGCTTCATGGGACAGGGCTCATTACATGGAGAGGAAGAGAGCTAAGACATGTAAGATAGGCCAGATCTGGGTACAGACAGGCATAATTTGAGAACAGCATGGTACCTGTATCTAGCAGTATTTTCCCAAAGGCAGTTACATATGTTTAATCCCCTTGGTAAAAGCTTGCATGTGATACATGTTTCTGCAGCGATCCTTAAATCTGACTTTCTCATGAAGGATGTAGTGATAGCTCTGCTTGTCTTTAGTCTTGGTTTGAATTTTTTTGATCTGAGTTTCACATTCAGACAGTCACACTTGGTGTGACACTGAAGTTTTGTGTCTTAGGGGCTGTGCAAAACAATCAGGGGGCTTTGTTAGGTTTTTTGTTTGTAGGGAATCACCTCATTGATAGACAATTTTTTTTTTTTTGAAGTACCACTACTCCCCCTGCCCCACACCTTTTGTTTCCCTGAGAGCAAAACTCCTTTGGGAGGCGGCAGATGTTTGGAAAAAAGCTTGCAATGTACTTTTTAGCAAAAGAAAATATTAACAAGCTGTGGTAATATACATCCAAAGACATCTTGAGGAATTTTAGTACAAAGATAATGATTCAGTGACATCTTCCTCTTGATGTTTGTCAAATTCAAAAAATGGTTTTCAGTCATTGGGTGCGTACACTTATACTAACTACAGTATCAGTACGTGCCCTTACTAATTTAGCAGGGGACATTTTTTATAGTTTTTTGTCCTCAACACTGCATTTTTTGCCTTGTACTTGACTGGCTAATGAGGTGACAGACATATTTTGATATTTCATTCTTTTCTTCCATTGCAACTGTGACCTAGTACATACATGAGAAGTACTTTTCCATTTGGGCTTTTCATTTAAGCACTTAAGTAAATACTTTGCTGAATTAGGGCCCTAACTAGGAATAATATTCTGCTTACTTAATATTTAAATGAGACATAAACCAAGGTTTTCTTGTCACCCCCAATTTGATTTTCTGATACACTTCTTTCCATAATTACTTGATTGTTGGTAAAAACTCATGAATGGCATTATGCTTTGAATCTCAAACAGTGTCTGAGCAAATATGGGACAGTTTCTTACATAAAATTCTGGAAAGTACTGAGCATCTGTGATTATTTCGTAGTTAATGCAACCCAAGAATTCTCAGTGTGTTTTCAAACTGGAGATGAGGACCATTTTTTTGTGTTTCCATTCTTCTTAGAAGAGTGGGAGTCAGAGCGTTTGGTAGAGCAATTAAATTTCCATAGTGCTGGTATATAATGCTAAAAAATGCCCATTGTGGCATATGTATGGTTGGTAATGAGCATGTAATTAATAAAGAACAGAAATGATGTTGTATATATCTACGCATTTCTGAAGCATTCATGATTATTGATGTTGCAGAAGAGATTTTGGCACAGGTAGAATTAATGAGTTATGCTGTTTAGGCCATACTAAATCTCAAAGAATAATACTTGAGTGCATTGCATTTTCCAGGATCACAGAAGGGTTTTGCCCCACAAATTGCATCCATCTGGACAATGTCTTTTCTCATTCGAAGCTTTGAGGCTTTTCATCAAATATTGTTTCTCTTTGTTTTAGTTCTTTTCCCTGACAACCTGATACCCTTCCCAATTCAAACAACTTTGATTTATATGTTGCTTTTAATGTTTGGTATTGTTTGTTCAGGGCTCTAGAAATAAAGAAGAACATGAGGATGTGTTAATGACTGTATAGCAACTCAAAAATATTTGACGGTAGTATTAATTCTCACCTCTGGCTTGACAGTAGCATGCAGTTTCTTGGCCCAGTTGTTATTTTCTTAAATGCATGCTACTGTCAAACCAGAGGTGAGAGGCCTGTGCTTCTTGTTAAATAACGAAGATAAAAGGATTAGTTCCTTGTGCAGTGTGTGCAAGCCTACCCGAGCATTGAGTGCAATAGAAGACTTAAGAGGGAGGGAGAAAGGAGTGAGTCAAATAATTAAAAATGATGTTGCAGTGCAGTAACAGTGGTTGTCCAGGCAGCCTTTTTTGTACCATTTCCTGTCTTTTGGTTCACTTTGCAGCCATTGTAGTGTGATTTAAGCATCTTTGCTGTTAGTTTCAACATGATGATCATGAGTAAACTGTGAACATACAAATCTGGATGTTGTAGTGGAGTCCATAGTCTCTGAATTTATGTATAATCCTGTCAATAACAAAAGGAGATTTGAATGAATATAGTTAATAAACTCTTTATATATATCATACGTTGTTACAGCAAGCATACCACTATCTCAAAGATGTATGGTCATCTGTGATGTGCAAGTAAGTTCATAAAGTAATTTTGGGATTTTATCAATTGAACTCTAATTAAGATAGGGATTATGCCCTTTCTGGAGGAAGAAAATGGATTGCATTTTTATCCTGTGCGTATGACATTTAGATACAAAACACAACTGGTAGTACGGGGATTTGATTTAGGAGGGTGATCTCTCTGTGGCATGACATTTAAGATCATCAGTGAGAATGGTAGACTGATGTCCAGTAGTACTCAGATATAAATAACTCCTTTTACTTTCTTGAAAATTGTATTTAAATACTGTGTATGGATACTGCAGGTAGTGTTTATAATAATTCTGTTTAAATCACAGTAGTGAGGAATTTAGTTCACTTTGCTGCTTTCAATGTAGGTTTGCCTTACTGAGGATTATATGAGTTTGCATTTCTAGGAAGTTTTTTGGGTTTCCATTTTAATGGAAATTCTTTCAAAAATACATGAGCAAAACCTGGTTTTATCATGGGACTATAGCAATGATTTCTTTAAGTAGCCAAGTCCAGGTTGTACAACTGCTCTTCATGCTACATACTGTTTTGTTAAGAAATAATCAACCAGAGAATATAAACCGCATAGCCAACAGTGTGTGATAAAATAAAATAATGAGAATGTAGGAAACTGAGGGGGCAATAAAACTCTCTTGCTTATTGGGTCCTAGAAGAAAACAAGCTGACAGTTCTGCCAAGTGCCTCTTCTAGGAGCAGACTTAACACTTGTTACAGAATTTGTCTGGAAAACACCGGTATTTGAACTAAAGAATTTGCAAATTTGCTTGAGAAACAAAACAGATTGTGTGTTGAAAGACTGAGCTGCTAGCAAAATACTCGATCATGTCAGATTTATACAAACCGATCTCCTGTGTATTGCACCATGTCCTAGAAAACTGGAAGCCATGAAAACAAGAGCTTATATTTTAAGGAGTTCTATGACAGCTTATAAAAAATAGCTTTTCCACTTTTTATATGAAGGTTTTACCTTAAAGAAACTGATGAAATAGGTGGTAATTTTTAACACAAGCAGTGATAAAATAAACACCATCTGCTAGTGTTGACTTATTCCGTAGTATTCTCATGCTGGGTGATTTTATTTCACTTTTTTTTCAGAAGGAGTTAATGACAGATCTCCTATGCAGTGGAGGTGCATTTTGGGTGGTTAAATGTGGACATAGTTTAGGGAAAACAATGATGAAACTTTTTCAGCAAACTGAAGGAAATATTAGACTACGAAAAAGAACTTAGAAAATATATAGCTGTGTTGATGCCCTTTATTTATTTTTTTATTTTGACCCAATTTATTATTGGATGAAAAATGTTAACCATATATTTATTCTTTCAAAAATACGTGGTTACCATGGAAAACTTCTCATTTAGTCTGTCTTTTACCAAAGCAAAAATCTTTCCACAATGACGTTCTTAATCGTCTAAGCAAGCCAAGTTTTCTATCACGTCCATGAATCTGGGGCTGTGAAGACAGAGCAGGTTCAGATGTCATTTGGGATCAGTGTTATTTTTGTTTACATGGGAGAAAGTATTTAAGGGAGCATAATGTACAGTGCCATCATTGCAACTGCAGAACAAAATAATGAGGTTTATCTCAAGAAACGGTTGAATACCGTAAGAAATTCTACGTATATAGAATCATAGAATGGTTTGGGTTGGAAGGGACCTTAAAGATCATCTAGTTCCAACCCCCCTGCCACAGGCAGGGACACCTTCCTCTACACCAGGTTGCTCCAAGCCCCATCCAACCTGGCCTTAAACACTGCCAGGGAGGGGGCAGCCACAGCTTCTCTGGGCAACCTGGGCCAGTGTCTCACCACCCTCACAGTAAAGAATTTCTTCCTAATATCTAATATGCAGAGTTGTTTACTTCCATAGAGCATGTCTTTATCCTGTAAAGCTCTGTGAAGCTCTCTTTCCTCCCAAGCAAGGTTGTAAAACCAAGATATAATCCTCTGGTGTCCCTGGGTTATTCAGACAAAGACGTAATTCATGGCGTTTTGTGTTGTGGCATATTTTCTTCTCTTTGTTAGAGCTCGGTGGCCTGTGGTCCCGAAGAGCAGTCCCTTCCCAAATTACCCCGGTATGTCCTACCTTTTCCTTCCCAGTCAGCAATGAGAAGTCTTCATTGTGGGAATTCCTGTTTAGCACTTCACTGCAGAGGCATTAACATAATGATCCACTATACAAAGTCCAAACAATTAGGCTGTTAAACCTGTGTTTACTGTGCCAAATCATATGTCCCTATGCTGTTATCAGTATAAGTAGATTTTAATAGATCCAAAAAACTAAATGTCTGGATCTCCATATGGATGGGTGGATATTTAATTTTAAGATTTTGAGATAGAAATTAAAGTCGTGGATTGGAAACTGTAGGAAGAAACCTTTGGCTACTTTAATCTCTGGTAGGTGAAAAAAGAAGATGGACTCCACAGTGACATGTATTCAGACTCTTTGTCTAAAACTTTAAAAATCTCAAGTAAAAACAAATGCAGTGTCTTCCCTTCCTGCCAACAAGGTCCATTTAATAGGATGAAATCCTGGTCCTGCTTTTATGGTTTCACAAAGAATTTTGACAAGTTATGCCAGTAAAACTGTATACAGTATAAACCAAAAATTATGTCTGGGAAAAAAAAATATAAAATAATTTTAAAGGAATTGTAATTTATTTTTTTTGTTGGGAGTCCTGATACATATAGTGAGTATAAATGAAGCTTTGCATTACCTCCTTACGAACACTGGCTAAGGAAATATTGACAGAAATACGTTTAAGGGTAAACATCTGTACTTGTAGTTACTTTAATACTTTTATTCAAACTTCATTCAGTTTGTTATTTTAGTAATGAATGTGTAGAAAAGCAGTGCCTGTGAAGTAATATACGATTAATGTTAATTGTTCCAATAAAAGAAAAAAAGAGCAATCTTAGTGCATTTTTGTCTGTGAAGACTGCACGGTAATTAAAAATCGGAATGAGAATTCACGTGAGTTGCACTAAATACGTATATTAGATGGTGAGCATTTGAAGTCATCCCATGTTCCTTAGCAGTGATAAACAGATTTACATGAGTTACATACTTACATTACAAACCTTTTGACTTGACCCAATCTGTGTAAACATTGCATTTACAAATTATCCAACCTCTCTGAAAGACAGCCTTATGTATGCGTATTATCATTTATGTTAATCTGAAACATTTCTCAAGCTGCTGTGCATGAAGTTAGGGTGAAGAATCCCTTCCTTATTCATACCCATATGTATGCTGTGAAACTTGAGCAAGGAGGGAGACAAGAAAAACTGATTTTAAAAAAATAAATTATATACATTTTTTTTTAATACTAGTGCCATAATTCCTTAGTTTAGGTTTACTTATATTCACTGCTAGCGTAAAAGTGGAGGGAGCCTGACCAGTGCTTTCTTTGTGAATTTCCGTAGCTTGCTTTTATAAGCACTTTCTTTTGTTTGGATTAGGAACTGGAAATATAATGTGCTTTATTCCACACTGGATCTGCATCTGGGGTGAAATTTTTAGTCTATTAATGTCATAATAGTAAGTAAACCAAAATTGGTTACATTATTTTTTTTTAATATGGAGAAGCAATGAGGAAATGATGACTGTAAATTATTTTAAACTATGTTACTTGTGAACTCCTTCCCCATATTCAAGATTTTTACAATCATGATGCATAACTATATTCAGGAGTTATCAGTGGAAGGCCAAGCATTTTGATAGAAAAGTGGGTAGTGGGTGGGATTGTTGTGTCTGAAGAATTAGATCTGCTTGGGATAATAAGTAGAGGTGAAAAGCTGAGATTATACAGCACACTTATTGATAACCATTTCCTTACTGGGACAAGTGAGTTCAGTATTTTCAACCAACTTCACAGTATTTCTCCTGCCAGTAAGACTTACAGACGTACCTGGTCATACATTTTCATGCTGCTTCAGAACTTATTTCCTTAAACAGGATTGTTGGGAGTTAGTGTTTGATCCCAATATAATTGTTTAGATTTTGAGTGATGGTTCAGTAGAGTGAATGTGCTTGACACAGGTTTTTCTGTAGTGTATATGCTCAAAAACTGGCCAGACTTGATTGTACTTGGTTCATTTTTTTTATTTAGAATGAACACTTCGGGGTAGGAAAACACTGTGCCTCAAATCCCATGTGGCTTGAACTACCTGGTCCTGATTAATGAAAATGTCGAATGTGGTGTTAATGCCAGGAGGCCCCAAAAGGCCTTACTGAAACTTACTGACATGATCTTTTTTTTAAATAAAGCATGATTTTTATTTGGTTAAATAGTATGTGGAAGTAGGAAATTGAGTGTATTTTGGAAAACTAAATTATCTGCAACTAGGAAAAAAAAAATCAGGTGGCCTCTATAGATACCAGAAATCTTCCTGTTACCTATGTAGCTTGCAGAATCTTCAGCCTTCTTTGAGCACTGTAATATATTCATTGTTAGGGCAAAACCGTGCTGCTGCCCTTCCTCCTCTTTCCACTCAAAGGATACATGACAGTTCTGAGGATTAGTTGTATATGTTGCCCCTGAGTTTTCATTCTGAAATCTGAGTTTGTGTGTCCTGTGATATCATCCTCATTTTGGGGAACTTATATTGGTGCTTCTCTTCAATGGCAAAAACAGCTTGTGCAGCCTCCCTGACACTTATTACACCGTACAAACTGAACAGCCATGTGTTCTAATTTACCAAGTGCCTGTTTCAGTCACTAGAATTGACAGAGTAATAAAAGGCATCTCTTCTTTTAGCCACTGTCGGGCCTCATTCTCTTTATAGAAAGCCTTGTCAAAAGTAACAGAACTGCATTTGCAGTCAAACTTCTCGTTGCTTCTACCCTTAGCAGTAAGGTTTGGATCCTTCATTCATAGATCTGCCCCAGAACTAGCTTCACTGTAGGTTGGTTTCTGAACTTTATGTCTGATTAAAAGTTACTTTTGTAAAAAATTGCGAGCTCCATATCTTAAAGGCAATATCCAATACACCTGCATTTTTGTAGCTTAAATTTAGGGTTTGCATCAACATCTTGAATACAGGAAGAAATTAAGACTAAAATAGGAAATTAAGACCAGAACTGTCATGACTATGCAATACCATTACACGTAATAAAGGCTAAAGGATTCAAATTCTGTGAACAGAGGCAGAATTGAAATACGGAAAGTATGTTTCAGCTAGATTTAGGTGAATCTAAGGAAGGTAGATAGGATTGACATGTACTGTAGGGATTTCTTCATTTTCGAAGTCATGTCTGTGGTACGCATTATTGACATTCCTTTTAAGGTGGCTCAGAGTTGTCCCAATCTGCAGTGTCAGGAGGTGATGTCATTGCAGGCACGTGTAGTTGTCGGAGTGGTTAATACTGCTAGTTAAGTAATAAAGTAGTAGTGATACGAAAAGTATTGTAAATGTTAATTATTAGCAAAAAAATAAATGGTATTTGCTTTCCTTTGCTGTGCTTTTTCAGACATGTCCTTCTAAATCTGTGGTGGTAGTAGAAATCAAATTGTCTCAAAGTTAAATGTGAAGTAATGGGAAAGGACAGAAATATCTCTGTGAGTACACAAATACACTAAATACACGTGGAGATTCATACAGACAAAATATGAAAGCAATAAAATCTAAGCAGTTGAGCTGCTTTGTATCAGTTAAGAAATGTTCTCTAAAAACAGGTGCTGCTGTTAACCTTCAGTGATTTTAAGTGAAATCATTCCTGAGCAGGAGCACATGGGTGGTAGCTGGTTTGATTGGGGATATTTTAACTTTGCACTTTAGTTATGAAGTTCCACAGTTCCCTGGGACTTTGCAGTGGGTTAGCTCTCCAGAGTGAGAAGTTGGGGTGGGAAGAAGTATTTGGATTGGTAAAGCATTAGAATAGTTCTGTGATCGGTTTGTTGGAGTAGTTTGTTGGGGTACAGACATTACTGTAGCTTCAAACCTTCCTGATATGATCATTTCTCCATGATATAGCTTTATTGTAACAATATAAAAGGACTGAATTTGAGGTATTGAGGCCTCTAAGTAAATTTTAAACTATTTTCTTAGAAAATTTAGAGAATTTATGTTAACAAGATGGAGGTGGCATAATTATAGAATGCTTCTACCTCTCTTTTCCTTGTCAAATGAATACAGAAGAATATATTTTTAAAATTTCTATGCTGAATATGTGTACGTAGCTGAATTCTGTAGTCTGCTCTTAATTAATTTAAATGCAGTTCTAAGTTTGATTCCTTGACCAGGCCATGCTTCTGAGTGTTATTTTACGTGACAATCGAATTAGTGTATAGAAATTCCCTTTCATTCACCTTCATTGTTCTCACTATAGAAATATCTACTGAAATATTCATACTTTTTTCTAACCTCAACCTGAGGTAGGAATTCCAGGTGAGATTTCCTGGAATTCCTGTTAAATACCAGTTTTTCCAGAAGAATTGGATGGTATTAGGTACTCAGACATTTTCAAGATCGCTTTGAAGTGTTGTCTCTCGCCCTTCACTTTCTCTTACATCGTGGATCTTGAGAAGTTGTAATTTCTGAAATGTGCCTTTTCCTCTCTCACCCTGGAGTGTGTTGCAAAGGTTTGACTTCTCATTTGCAATGAGTTAGTCAGCTAACATTAGTGTTAGTTGTAGTGGTAGAATTTCATTAAAAAATACTTACTGAACTTTAAGATTATAACCTTTGGCTAGACAGACGACTGGAATGTAGAATGTGTTCAACCTCTGTGCTGTGTTTTTAATAACATGTTTTTAATGTGTTTCCACTAAAACTGCCAAAAATAAACTAAATAAAAATAGAAATTGTTTATTCCAAGCCCCATTGACATGAGGAGTTATTAAGCCTCCCTGTTGAGGAGGCATGTAAGCATGGGGTTCTATGGAAAGTTACTATTTATACATATTGTATAGGTTTAAAAGATACATTATGGGGTTTTTCCCTACATGTAAGTTCTTTGTGGTTAGCTGTTTCCTGGAGTTACAAGGGCTTCTATGAAACTGTCATCATTAAGGTGCTGTTTCTTTCCAAAGTGCCCTACCCAATGCACCAGGGATCCCCTGAGAGAGTGACACAGGGCAGATCGCTGTGCTGCTTCTCTTGACATAGTGACCTACTCTCCTTTTATTTTTCCCATATCTGCCATAAATTTATACTGCCCGAGTTTAAGTCTCTTCGCATAAGCATAAGCAGGCTAGAAATCTGTTTAAGCCTGACTCCCAACGTAAGATGAATAGTGGAGCATGTGTGAACTACGGATGTGTGTTCAAAACTGTTTATTCCTACAAGCGCCCTTTCTGGTGTTACTGTCACCTGATATTTGCAACGATATACTTTTATCAGTCACAGGTATTTTTGTCTTTTCAGTTACATCAATACATTTTTGAAAATTAAGACAGAGTAGAACCAATGTTTTCATAAACCCCTAGATCTAGCATTTGGGTTTGTGGTTTTTTTTTTTGTTTGAGCAGTGCACAAAGCCATTTCATATATAGAGAGGAGGAAGTCCTTTTAATTTCACTGTTTGATTCTTTGGAGCTCAACTGAGGCAAACCTAGAATATGATCCATTTCAGAAAATTAAAAAAAATTACATTTACCTGATCTCTTTAAACATATGTGATTTCTAAAATTAATCTGGAAATCCTAGAACTTATTGAAATATCTACTTAGCTTTCTTCAAGTGTTTACATACAGGTGTTCGCAGAAGATTTTAATTAGCTATTGAGATTGCCTTTAAAAAAAAAAAAGAAAACCCAACCAAAAAAACCACAAATATATTTTCTACAAGGTTCCTACTATATAAAACTACAAAATTTTGAACACTTCAGGTAGCTGCATATGTGTCTTTTAAACTTAAAACAGCAAAATATGAGAGAAGGTGAGTCTGGATAACTTTTCCTACCCAACTTTAACTTTGCATACTTTCGCTGTGGTTTCCCATTTGCTTGCTTAGTTAGACCTCCTAATTGAATATCTTTAATTAATAGATGGAAAAAATTCTGTATGGGCAAATTACAGGAGAGTGTGTGTGTGTGTGTATTTGTAGTGCATCAAGAAGGTGATGTGCATAGCTGTGGTTTTGTGTAATATATGTTATTACATAGACAGAAATATATCCTTGCATTATATTTATACCTAAATTCGGAAATACAGTGGAATAATATGTGCATCTCTGAGTCCCTGAACTCTGTGGCACAGTTCTTGTCGACTTCACGGGGCCAGCCCTTCAGGGAGTGTACGTAGGAGGTGGGAGATGACTGTGGAGCAGGATTTCATAGCTGCCTGCAGGACAGTGGCTCAGAGGTACCCGTCTGAGAAGGTTCCAGGCACAGTCAGGATGCCTCTAACAAATGACACACAGTTTCTTATTGTGTAGTAGACAAAATGGTTTCTTTAAACCTTTCTGTTCTTAGGCCACTGAAATTTACAGCCATTATTAAGCACAAGGAGGATATCCAATGAATGTTTTGTGCAGTTGATAGATTATGGGTCATGTAATGATAGGAGACAAAGCTTATTGAAATGCAGAATTCATTGGTGAATAATAATTTGTATTTAATAAAATGAATCTTTTCAGACTAACATCTCACTCCCTTCATTTTCTGAAGTGTCGTGTATAGAAGGTCTTTTTATCTTGCTTGCTGTAATGTACAGGACTTAAATAGCCTTATGTCCTGTTCTTAATATCCATCTATCATCTGTTGCACTGTGGTGCAACTCTTTCTGAGCCTTCTTTACATTCACAGGAAAGTCAGATTGTACAGTGTAACATAAGGGTTTTTTATTTATTTTTTTAAACACTAGTCTGATTGGTCTTCAGATGTACTGTGTGAACCTGTGGCTAGAACAACTCTCCTTTCCTTCCATGCTTAGAGTGGAAAATGCAGGTACTACTCTTGAAGTGGTGTTATTTAATAAGAGAGTGACAGATGCCTGCTTATTTTACTTGGAGGAGAACATGTAATATAATTTCAGTTTTGTTTTGTAGATACATATGCAATGAGTTCTATTCTTCTGTTACTTCTGACAGAAAACATACAGAATTTAAGCCTCCGAATTACCAGAATGATATTAACTTTTGAACTTAAATCTCTGTCAGCTTATTCTCTTTAGTCTAAAGTGACAGTATGTCTTTCCTCTCTGTCTCATATGTTGCAACTATTACTGTCTGGCGTGATAAGGTAATTAAGTTACATTTCACTTGGAGCAATATTGGCTAAAAATAAAAAACAATTTGATTTCATAATTCACATCTTGGTACGGTCCAGTTGTCAAAAGTCAGGGTTGATTTTTTCCTATTTCACCTTGCATTTTCAGATTCCCCTGTGTCGTCTTATAGCTGGGTGCTCTCTTAGCCAAGCTCAGGTGTCCTTTCTGCTCCTCTCCAGGCAGTGCGGCTCACAAGCAAACGCACACTAGTGTCAGCAAACACATGACTGTGGTACACTGCAGGGTTAGTTCTTAATTATTGATTGAAGCAATGTTTGAACCTATCAGCTTAAAGGTAAATAACTTCTTAAGCATGTTACATCAGAAGGTGTGGTTAAAGAGATAGTAAAATTATATTGGTTTTAAACTGTTGTTTCTTTATAACTTAGAGATAGAAAACCAAAGGTTTTCTTCTATGATGAAAAAAGGTTACATGTCCAGAAAAAAATGGGGGAAAAAAAATACGCTGAAGAGTGTTACACTGTAGCAGTAGGATAGGTAGACACACATTACATGTATATATACATCTTCTATATAGTAACAGTTATTGATGGAGGGTTTGGCTACTGAGAACCTGGCGAAGCAATGACACAAGCCGAGTATGCTGCCTAAAGAGGGCAGAGTGGTTGAGAAAGATAGTTTACAAGATCTGAACACTCCTGATGTGTTCTTCGATGAATATTATAAAAATGTAGTTTTCAGGTAAATTGCACTGTTCAACAGGTACTTTGTTGGGGGTTGGAGGAGGATAAAATCTGTGGTAAGCTCATGTCTACTAGAACGCCTGTCGTGGGCACTTTTATGTTAGTTGAAAACCTTTATCAGCTTAGTATCCAAAAGATTGTACGCACCTTGACGTGAAAAATAAATTCCGTTAATGGAAAAGTTGTGAATTTACATCTTTAAATAATCAAGAAGTGCATGTACTTTATGAATTGTTTATGCATACCTCACAAAATCCCCTTCACAGCGTGTTGTCATTGCTAAGTATGGTTCATACTGTGTAAAAGTTTCACAAGTAGTAGCGTAAGCAGGTGTTTATTAGTCCAAAATGCACGTGCAAGTGAAGACAAAGGACTATAAATCTTGACTGCAGCACAAGTTGTTCTTTCCTGAGTGACCATGCGAAGAGGCATAGTGTGTAATTGATCTATGCTAAAACATGCACAAGGTGCAGATGAGTAAAATGAGTACTAAACATACTCTAGCAGCTATTTCAATGTAATTTCTTTTTCAATAAGCTGAAGAATTTGCTCAAAAGGAGTCCAGCATACACTTTGTATTGGATTCTAATCAGCCAGTTAAGGGACTCAATAATTAGTACACTAAAGGTGAAAATTAATCAAAAGCTGACAGAACTGTGTTGAAAGCAGAGGGTATACATTGATTGAAACGGTACTTATGGGGCTTTTTGAGCTGGGAATATAATATACGTGGTTCTTTTAGTTCAGTGTGAAAGCAAAGCACATAAATCAGTAGGATTCTCCTGGATGCATTTAAGGACAGCATCTGCCCTTCCTGTATAATGCTGCCTAATACAGTTTTATCTGCACTGGTTTTCTGGTGTTCCAGAAACCTCTGAAGCATGTGATATTTGGTTGCCGTGAGTCTTAACTATTTGCCAGATCTTAAGTTATCCCAAAGTGTCTTGTTTCTGAAGCTTGGTCAGGATATGCTTTTCCTTGGCAGAATTTTATACGCTTATTTTATATATTTGTTTTTTAATTTACCATTTTATTTTCTCTTATAAGCCAGTTAAGCTTTGACAGCTAGAGACATCTCTGAAAGAATTTTAAGTGTATCTTTTTAAGGCATGGAAACTGTTTAATCAATGGTTAAGAGCTGAAAGGTACTTAATTAGAATACAAATATATCATATTTGTTTATATGGTAAATCCAGCACATGTCATATTTATTTGCTCAAAAGCAAGATTCTGAATTTAAGACCTGCATTTCTTGATGATAAGTGATTTATTCTGTATGTTTACATTTTGGGGTGGGTTATTTTGTTTTTCTGACTGGGTTATTTTGTTTGTTTCTTTTTTTTTTTCCACTGGAATCTTAGGCCTGGTCAGCATCATGGTAACCTCTAACAGCTTGATTGGTTTTTTGAGAGCTCCCAGTTGTTCTTAAGTGAGAGGCAGCATTAGCAATTCAGGTTTTTGTGTCATAGCAGGTACATACAGGAAAAGGTGTAGTGGTGATTTTGAACTTTCTCTTATGTTAGATGTAAGTTCTGTAACTTAGGCCTTGGATTAAAGTATTCTTTCACATGCAGCATGACTGTCACTTCTCTTATACATCTGAAATAAATGCTGCTGAAGTTTTAATAAAGGAGATTTTGTGTATATGTATAATGTGATACTAATTATATTTGAGTTTAGAGTTTTAATCTAAAACCTTTCTCTTAATTTCCACTCAGAATTACTTTATACTACTTCAGATTGTTGATTTGCTCCCAGCCCGAATTTCCGATGTAGCACTGAGATATTCATACACTCAGTTGTGTTGGTGACTTTGTGTACCATACTTTGAGCTTTCACGTATCCTAGGCAGTGTTCTGAATAATTTTTTTTCTAGGATGTTGCTCTTTAAAATATTCCTATGAGGTTGCATCAGTTGGCTTTTGACAGATTAATATGTTTTGTGTAAATGCAATCTTAATCACCTTTCTCCTAAATTTGTCTGTACTTAAACATCTGCAATGCTGGAGTTCTATGGCTTGGTAAGGTTGTTCAGTCCCACTTCTAATTTTCTTCTAGGTATATTTTAAATTCTACCTTGCAAGTAATAGCAGGAGGGAGTACTTCATGCAGCAGTGCATCTGCTGATCCATGTTGGTGTAAGTGGCACATATTTCAGTCAAGTGATATGACAAATTATTATCGTTTCATCATTTCTTTCTAAAGAAAAAAAAATCTGACCTCAAGGAAATGTCAGTTATTCTTGTGAATGTAGCCTGCTATTCATTACGTATCTTGAAAAAAAAGCGAGATTTGCATTTAGATCCAATGAAAAAAAATGAAGACAGAACATTATTTAACATACAGTTAACAGGAGTTGCTAAAAACATAAGAAGAAATGGAGAGGCAGGTCCTTATTGTTGAATCACAGTTTTTGAAGTTAATATATGAAAAAGACAACTATTTCTTTAATATATGCTCATTTTCATGATGTTCACATTTCCTTTATTTACTTTGGTTCCACCCCTGCCTCCCCCCAGCTATATCACACATAGATTGGGACGGTCAGGATTACTAGCAGATTTCTTGTTAATGAAGAGTGGTGACGCTTTGCTTTATTGTTCGTTGAAGGCTTTGTTCTGACGGAGATAAATGACATGTTTGGGGTTACCGGGAAAATGTGATTTCATCATTGAATGGGGGAGCTTTGAAACAGTCTTCCTGATTTACCAGTAAGTTATGAATGTGCCAGATCTGACAAAGGGAGACATTTATTCTGATGCCTGAAGCTCTGATGCTGGAGTCAAATGAACATTGTGTCTTGCTGTCATCTATTTCATATAGGTTTCAGTAAATAACAAATTTTTAAGTTCCAGAAACAATCTCCATTGTTCATATAAAAGCACATTGCATAATTTGTCTAAACATAGAAACATAGTGTACACAAAAAGGGTAGAAGACTGCTTGTTATTTAAGTCTGCATGTATGAGAGGATCTGATATGCTTGTGCCAACCAAATTTAGACCCCTTACATAGTCAGTAGCAAAGGTAGGGGCTCTAGGCCCTTCCCTTACTCTTTCTGCTCCTATTTGAGGCACTAAAAATAGGTATCTGAAGTTATAAAGTGTGGGTGTTCCTACCAGGAATGAAAATGAGTGAGAAGTTAACCTTATCTATTTTTGAGATTGGCTCTTGAGGTTGGTGGGTTGGACTGGATGACCTCCAGAGGTCACTTTTAACCTTAACTGTTCTACGAGTCTGTATTACTATCTCTATATCTCTGTGGCATAGAAAGAAGATAATTAATTTGTGTGAGCCCTGAAATTTGTTTCCTGAAATCATAATAATCTTGACCTAAGTGTAGGCACTGATGCTATTGAGACTTTTGACATAATTTTTGGAACTTCCCATCCATTCAGAACCCAGATCGTTGCTTGGTCCTCTGTATCACTGCGGGTTATTCCAGCAGCATGAATAGCAAAGGGGTGGAGACCCACCGTTCTGAAATAATGGCACCTGTATCCCCATTTCTGGTATTTCCCAGAATTGATCTTAAAAAATATCATCAAAAATCTTATCTAATCACAATGTTCTCTGTTGCACATGAAGCAACAGCACTTCAACTTCCGCAATGGTTAAACATTAAATTGTGTGAGAGTGCCAGATGAGGAACATGTGCTTTCTCCTAGACTCGCGGACTTTAAAGGCAGGCCTGCTATGGAGCCCTATTGTTATTTGTAACAAAAGGTTCATTGCCTCGTAACATGATGTTGGTTCCATACATAAATAAGAATTAAAATACTAGAAATTACCCTGTAAATAACATTTAAATCCTCCTGTACCTCCCATGTTGTAGTTGCGACAATTGGCTGATGTTTTTCTGCATGGCATATAGTTAGTGAATCTACACGGTGGGAGGGAAGGTCAGCGGTAACAATTGCTTTACAAACCTGGCTGACAGCACTGAAGCAAAATTTTAGTCTCAATGCTCTCTGTAAATGTGCAATGGAGAGGCTGGTGCTGTGCTAGGTTTCACAAGACTGTAGTGAACTGTTTTCTTCACCCTCTTCACATGAAGTTCTCTACTAGAGATGTCACTTTACATACCTGAATGTAACAGGATTGTGACAAAAATGGCACATTTCTTGTTATTTATCAGACGACAATACACAGCTGGTAAATTCTCCTGTTTGTGTCCTGGCCAAAAGTGTTGGAATGGATGCCTGCGTGTACTTCTGGAATATGTTACTGAAGAGATAAATACGTCCATGGGAAATGCAAAACAAAAAGCTGGTAGTTTTGCACGTGTTCTTCACCCTTACATTAAGAAGGTTTTCTTAGCTTTCAGGATTTGGTATGGCTCTTCATAATGTATTTTATGAGTCCAGTGTTATTCATTGCTGTTCCTTTTCATTTTCATTGAAGTGAGTAGCTATGGTTACTGTATGGCTACTGCAGTCCCATGCAGTGAGGTTGTGAGGGTTTTTAATTGTCAGATGATGTGTGTTTTCAGACTGTAGTAGAAATTCTTCAGCTTCCAGCCCTAACTCTTATTTGTTGAGAAAATACACTTTGATCACAGAAGTTTCATAAGCCTGCCTGAAACAAGGAAATTTGGTAAAAGGTGATGTTTGAACAATGATGTTAAGCCTTTTGAGACGAAGCATATATTCTTTTTGTCAAGGGAATGGAATATGGAGAGGGAAACTGTTTTAGTAAATCCTGTCATAGTTACAGGTTACTGAGAGAAATTGAAAACTTGCTCAAGATAAATGCTGTAGTGGTTAGACTTCAGTGGGCCAACATGTTTGGGAGAACTCAAACGGTATCTGATGGGGAAAGGACATAAGAGAAAACTGAAGTAACAATACCTTTGAGACATTTCTCAGTGCTCACTAAGTTTAATAGGTATTCACCAAGATAAAATTGGACATAAATTGTTGGACTCGTGTTTACTGTAATCTAAAGCAAAACAACTGCTATGCATACTATATGTAAAGGGATTGGTATCAATTGTGTGAGCTCCTGTATCCTATCTTATATCTTGTTTACAGAGCCATGAAATCTGTTTAAAAAGAAAATTGGGAATATTACTGAAACCACTAGGGCTCCGCAGCATTGCTTTGTGAGCAAAGCAGCAGCAAACGTCTAGCATCCATATGGGGTGCCTGATAACACTGGATATTTTCCAGGATTAGTCATGTTCTCTCATGGTGAGTGTAAGGCTACTATTGTGTGCCACGCTGATCTGTGCTGCTGTCGCTTCTGGCGTAAGGTGGCACGGCGTGGCAACGTGGTTTGTCTGAAACTTGATGATATCATGTTAATGGCTGGCTGCCAGGGCAACTTGCTTGAGCCACAGGAGTCTACATTTAAATCAAGAAAGCCATTAAGCTATTTCGCATTAGAAGAGACGCTAGTAATTTCAGTGAATTTTATAATATTTTCACACTGTGCACGTACACTCATACAAATCTCTCACTAATCTAGTTACTTTTATATTATTTTTATACATATTCCTGATTTTTATTGCAAAAAACCCTGGGAGTTAGTATACATAATTTCATTCTTGTTCATTGATTAGTAGCTAAAAACCAGCAAAAGTAAACAACATGATTTGACTTGCTTCTTTCTAACAATGACTATTTGTTGATTTATTGGTAATCAGCAAAGTAAATATTTAAAAGTATGATTGTTGACTAGTAACCTAAATGATAGTTCTGATGCATCAGTTTGTGTGTAGTGCTTTGCTGCAGGCTGCCTGATCGATACCTTCACTGTACATTCTGGGTTTGGTTTTTTAAACACAGACAATACAATGAGAAAGGAAGAAATTGAGGACAGGAGATCTACATATGCTGAAGGGACAAATAAGCTTGAGTTTGTGGGAGGGATGACTATTCAGAAGTAGAACATGTTGGATGTGGGACATGTTATCAAAGGTAATAGTTACAACAGCTATTGAAAAGAGCACAAAGCTGACTGGAACAAATATTAGAAAGGTTTTGTAGTGCTAGAAAATTGTCCCATTAACTGAACACAATATGCAGGAGAAAACATATGGATCAGTCTCATTAAGAACAAAGACAATTGTTTGAGGTGAACCTCAAAGGGAAGAAGAGAAGTGGCATTTCACTTCAGGAAAGACAAAAGAATAATGGGGTTATATTAGAGCAGCATCACATTATCACAGTGGTGGAGTTTAGACAAAGACTGAGAGTGCAACAGTAGGTCTTGCTCGATGTGGAAAAACAAGACAAAGAAAGGATCGAGTCTGTTAGAGGCATACTAAAGTTTTGTTTGTTTTTCAGTGTTAGAAAGCTCTTTCCAGTTTCTTTGGTGGTACGATTCTGTGCAGTTTGGGCAGTGTTGGTTCCATAGACAGTGCTGTCACACAGATTATCCAGAAGAAACCCTCAGCATTGAGTGTAATGTTCCTTTTACTCCGCTCGTGAATTTGCTTTGCTTTTCCTTTTTAAACATGTTGGTTGCTAAAACCTTCATATAATCTTTGGTCTCAATTCCTCAAGCTGAATGCCTAGATTTTCATTGATGAACTGCAGGCGTTCAGCTGCCTTACTTGCTCTGCTTTTTAGTTACGATAGCTTGGAGATGTTGGTAACCTGTATGTCGAAATGTCAGCTGTTCTTTTTGTTGAAACTCATATTTCTGTGCCTGACTAATGGCACTTCACTATACAGTGTGTATACCCTGTGTAGGGAATAGGAGTGCTTAGAGCATTCTTTAAGTAGCACCTTTAACACAAAGCACAAAAAATCCCATTTACAGGTTAGCATCTGAATTTCTGCTGATCGTAATTCTTTAGTAATTAGTTCTCTGGACGTTAGTAAATAAAATAGGGGAAAGAAATAATAAAATTAAAATATAGAAGAAGTTTCTGTGTCTTCTTTTTGTCTCCTTCCCTTCAACAGGTCTGTGAATGCTGTTAGGTATTTGTAGGGGCACAGCAAGACAGGTTTGTTGCGTCTGGTGTAAGGCAGACTTTCTCAGACAGGTAGGCTTGTTTTTCACGTTGATCCCAATATCAAGCAGACAGGTACTCTTTATCGTCCTCTGGTTAAAATAAATAAATTAGTTACAGCTTTTTCTTCACTGTGCTTTTGAGCTCCCTTGTCAACAAGCCTGGTTATTTTATGTGCTGTGTTCCTTTCTTTTGCTGAATCCACTAGTTCCCTTTCCTTCTTCCTCTCCCACTCCCCCACAATTGTATTCCCCTGCATCTTAACTAGTTCATTTAGGAAGTAGCAGACTTCCAGAGGAATTTTGATATGATCTCCCATTATGGAGATTTCAGTCTGTTGCACAATCACGATTCAATCTGTTAGCTAGAGAAGAGTTTAAGAAATTTTTTAGGCTTTAAAAGCTTTGTAACAAAACGAAGCAGTTTAAGATGCAGTTAACAATACAGTATAATATTTATAGTAATGTTTTAATAAAAACACAATTATATGCCAAGGAAAGATATTACTCAAACTGAGATGATAATTTAAAGGACCCAAAGATAAACCTTACAAATTGCAAAAAATCGTAGTTACATCTAAGCCTTATAAGAAATATGTGACAATATTTAAAAGAAAAGAGGGGAATGGGGGAAGAGAATTTTCTCTAAAATAACTTCACTTTTCATCTTCAGGGGGCAAAGTTAAAAAGTACAAGACTGACAGCGCAGAAAGGAAAAACAGCCTTTACTGAATGGTGCAAATATTCAGTAGCAGAGTTTAAAATGCCTGTGTTTTTGGGGCTTCATCATTTTTATGGTGTGCAGCGTGTTACTGGGCAATACTTAGTTATTTAATTCAATTTCTAAAAGAAATTAATAGTAATTTATGAATCCCATTGTAAAATCAAAAAGTTTAATTAGCGTCAGTGACTGTTACTGTCATTGGCAATATCACTAGTATTGAGAGAAAACAGTATAAGGAGAAAATATTTCAAATATTAATTCAGAAGCATATAAAAAACATATATGTAAATGTATGTAGATATATATGTGTACTAGAATTATTTTATATGAAGCCAGATGTACAACAAAGAGTCTTTTTGGGTGAGTAAGATAAAATCACTTTCCAAGATTTACATTTTAAAGTTGAGGACTGATGTACTGTTCAGAAGCACTTTAGAAGTTCCGAGAAAAACTAATATAATGTCCATTGTGTGTGATGTCCTAAGACTTTTCCAAAGGTGTGCACAAAATGTGTTGGGTACAGTTTTATTACTGCGCTTCTGCAAACACTGTACGCTGCTCCCTAAGAAAAATAGTTGTAATGACTCAACTACAGCAATAGCTGATGCACTGGTCCTGTGTGTATGCCAGATCTCTGTTTGGCTTGTAAAAGGTCCCAACTGGGGATTTGTACTTGCATGGAAAAAAAATAGAAGTAGGGAAGAAATTGCTTTAACACTTGAAAATTTTGCAGATTTTCCCAAGGTCTCCTACTGCAAAGAATAACAACATTAAAGGAGGTAGGGTGTTAAAACGTTCTCAGTGCTGGCCCTGTTAAATCTGTCAATCATGTTGACTCTTTTCAGTTTTTAACAGTTCTGTTGTATATGAAGAAGATAATATTTGCACATTTTATACCATCGAT
Source organism: Nyctibius grandis (assembly GCF_013368605.1). Classification (NCBI taxonomy): domain Eukaryota; kingdom Metazoa; phylum Chordata; class Aves; order Nyctibiiformes; family Nyctibiidae; genus Nyctibius; species Nyctibius grandis. The sequence goes on from NC_090679.1 coordinate 3,188,104, forward strand.
CAACTGAGATGTACCCATTTATTCCAAAAAGGTATTTGACCATCAAAAAGCAATTACTTCTACTTAAATCAAAAGACAAATGTGGAGGTGGTTTCGTGAGTAAAATAACATTTTAAAACATTATAAAGTGGAGATAGGAAGGCAGCAATAAACACACATTTTAAAAGATATATGTTTTTAAGCACTTGTCAGAAACGTTAACCTGGTGAGATGTGGAAATGTCAGCCACACTACATGTGCAGGACGTGCATTTGGCATTTTGCTGTCAGCAGGGGAGTTCTTCTACAACTAATTCCTCAGGAACCACACACTGAGTCTGTCTGCAGGGAGGAAGAAGGGCTAGGGGTAGAAGCATATATTGTTTATTTTCTGGAGGTGTATTAACAGGATTTTTTTTCTTTAAGAGAAGACCATGAATTGTGTCAGTCATGCTGTATGATAATTTCTGGACTTGGAATAAAATCCATGTTTTATGCAAAACATGAATCAAACTGTGCAGCTCATTAGTCTTGCAGGTACACATGGGCAAATACTAGTATGCTACATATAAAGTTGGTTAAAAATCTGTTCTGTTGCAGATCAGATGTGTTTAATAAATATTATCTGCTGCTGAAGTATGACTGTTGTAGGGGGACCTGTGTAGCATTTTTTTATTGGGGTCTCTTTTCAGACATAAGGAAAGGGGCAGGAGAAATTGATTCCCTGGTTTAGCCATTTTAGTTGCTTTCCTTCTTCTCCCTTCAGTTGTGCCAGATAATAAAAACCCTGTTTGCTGTACTATTGAATTCAAATGGAAATGTTGGCCCCCAGAATGTGCTCTATCCCAGCAGTATTGGTGATGTTACAGCTGTTTATTTGAGCTATGGATGTTTAATTTGACACAACTGGTATAGTATGTAGGCTTAAGAGCATGGCAGGGAAAGGGAATTTAAGTATCCCTGTAAACTCAAAACCAAATCTGCAGAATAGTATCACATAAAATCAATATATTAATGGATACACAGAAAATAGCGAGTAGTTATAATTTAAGTTTATGCACGAATGTTTTCCCATAGAGAGCTTCATAGGTACACCATAAATGCAAAGAGTTATGATTTTTAACCTCTTTTAGACTGTAACCTCTAAGCATTGGATTCAATGTTATCCAAATTTAACAGTAGTACTAAATAAAGGAGCACCATTGAATGGAAACTCAGATACATAGCAAATAGTTTCCTCTCCTTATTGCATTTTTTTTTTTAAATTTTTAATGTTTATTATGGTTATTTGATATGGTCTTGGTTACCACTGATAGATACTTTTCTATAGTATGGTCAGAACGCCCTGAAAAACTAACAGACTTAGTTTATGTTAAGAAAAATTATATTTAGCATTTTAAGTATGCCTTTGGTTCAGGTAGATATGGTTTTAAATTTTACCCTTCATGAATAAAAGTTATATAGACTTTATAGAGTTCAAAAAAAAGACTTTTTCAAGTTAGCAAGATGTGTTCTGTTACTAATTTTGCTCTCATTAAGACAGTGTTTTCTTATGTGAATAAACTGCAGTAATTGAGTGCATCTTGTTGTTATAAATCCAGAGAAGACAGAAATGGAAAGAAAAAAAAAAGACTTTAGTTCCGTCTAAATAGAAGAATTCTGTCTCGTTCGTCTAGGAATAAGTCACCAAATGTCTTCACAAACCTTTGTGGAATAATAGGTTTTTTGTAAATACAAAAAAAATTATTTCTGGAACTTAAAATCCTTAAATTTCTTTTAAAAGTGTGTTAAGACCCTTAAATTTCTATTAAAAATATATAGCTTTCCCTCATGGACAATTGTTCCATTAATTTTTTTCAGCATTAGGCCAAAATTCTGATTACTGTGCAGAGCAGCTTCACTGACAGCAAATAGATGCAAATGCTGAACCATGTTTTATCTCTGGCAGTAATCATCATTTGACTTTAAATATTATGCAGGAAGACTGTATTTCTTTTTCTGTGTCCTTAGCTGTAGTTAACTACATAGGGAAAACATGAGTAGGAGATTGTGAAGCTCTTTTTCAGTCTTGAGAAATAGTTCATTAGTGGATGAAGGATAAAAGCCTTTTTTCAGAGGTTTTCAAAGCATATATTCAAAGATACTTAACTTAGTGGACTACATATTGTTGTCAATAGGGATATAAAAGCTGAATTATCCCTGTGTTTCAACTGAGACAGCATAATTGGTCCATGTTAGTAAAAATGTTTCAGCTGAAATCCCTTTCAGCAAGTGCTCCTGGTCCCTGTGCACCCATATTCCTGATCCCATCTTTGCTCCACCAGTATATGTGGAAGATAACATGGATTGTGATGGTTTATTGAGCTGCTCTACCAGCTTCTCCCTGGGAAACCTGCTCTCTCTGTCATTCCACACTGAGTATCTCTTAAGACTCGTGCCTGTAAGCGTTCACCCATCAAAATGCCTCCTTTCTAGGATGTTAGTGTGTTTTGTACAGTCTGCATAGCACTGCTTCCCAGATTTGTACCTCCACGTTCTCGCTACCATCTTATGTACAAAAGTGGCTGCACAGTGAGTGTACTTTCAAAGGTGACTCAAATAATGATATAGACTTAATTTTTATCTAGTATGTTGCAGTCATAGATTTGTGAACAAATAGGAGTTTTGTGTTGTTATGTCCTGCATGAAATGTGCAAAGTGCAGGACAGTGAAATAGCTGATGATAAACCACAGTGGTAAAATGGTGAAATGTTGCTGTCCATTTCCTATCAGGGAGACATACAGGGGTTTTGTTTTGTAAGGACTAAGTGCTGTCACTCAACTTGGAGGAAAATAACCTTTTTTTTTAAAAACAGGAAAAATACTTTTTACATCTCTTGTGTTAACTGAAAACAAACCACACGTTCTATATAATGCAATAATTATTTGTAGCCTTACCAAAGAATAGAATTAAATGAATTGGAAAAATAGCTTGGAAAATATCATAACTATCCTTGGGCTTGTTCTTAAGTTTTCTTAAATGGAAAACAGCAATAATTATTAATGCCTCTCATTGTTTTGTCACGTGAAGATGTCACAGGATTCAAGCTCAATTGTGTAAACACTTGATTAAATGTAAAGCTAAAGATTCTGACTAAAGTTTTTCACCGCATCTGAGCAGAGAAGGATGTACAGTGGCATCTAAGAGGATGTGGGGAAAAGATGTAGTAATCACATTTTATTTATAAAATTGTAGTTTCATGGAAACATTTCTATAAAAAAAAAAAACCTGAAATGGCACAATTTTGCTTTGGTTTTTTGCTCTTTCTCAAATGAAACTTAAGCACAACTGTAACTAGTGCGCATATCAAGGAAAAAATTCAACAGCCGTAGCTCTTCAGCATGCTTGGGGCTAGCCTCAGGACCTTACTGTTCCTCTGAACCATACTTTGATTCCCACTCTGTTGGGTTGGGAAATGAAAGTCGTTTTGACCATTTAAACTTCTGGATAGAGAAAAGTCTTTATTCTTTGGCGTTGTAAAAGAAGGAAGAGAATTCGATAGTTTTGGGATGCATGCGGAGAATTTCAGTGACACCTCTAGATCCTTTCACTTTTTTTATCTTGGTGTTGAAATTTTTCATTGGAATCTTAATATTTCTTACAATGTGTAAATATGCTCAGAGTTATATTAAGAAACAAATGGTAATGTATAGGACTAGACTGTACTTTTTCAGTAATTTGTTCTAGTTGTTGTGGTTTCTTGTTTTTGAGAAAAATATCTAGCACTCCATTTGGAGGCAAAAGGCTGTACCAGCTTGTAGGTGGGGTGTCTTGGAGGTACATTTCTCCCAGGATCTCATGTAGTAGATTATTTTAAAAAAAAAAAAGGTATCAGCTTCTTTTATTCCCTTCACATTTTCCTCGTCAGAAATATTTCAACATTCCTGATGGAACTCCTCTGTGGTACCAGAGGTATCTGCATTAAGTTTTCACTTTGACCAAAGTTTGAAACATCCAGTAATGATGGTTAATAAAGCATCAGTGGCTGTCCATATTTTTCATATTCATTATCAAGGGTTCTGTTAAACCACTGTAAACCCTTATTGTTCTCTTTAAAAAAACATTAACATACATGGGAAAAGTTACGGAATGTCACAACTTCTGGTCAAAACTCAGTATGATAAAAGATCAAGTTGTTATATGGTTCTATTTGTTTTCCTTTTACAATAATTTATTAAAATATCTTGACTTAAGAAGAAATCAACTTTCACTTCAGTATTTTTCCTCCTCTGGGGTTTGATTAATAACATGGTAGTCCCAAAGCCGAGCTATTTAAACACAGCATCAGGCATAGCTTAGAAAGCTATGTAAAACTGCTGAAGTTCCGTAATACCATTTTTTAACTCCCATACTGATGGACCAGCACTGAAATGCCCCTATGGCTACATGCTAGTAATGGGAACTAAGCACCAATGAAGAGAAGGAACAAAGGGAAAAGTATTTTGAATCCCTTAATGTTTAAAAATAGTGCCATTTTCATGAAGCTTTCTGTAACTGTTTCTGAACGATGGTCTGAGTCAGTGTTAATGGGATTTGAAGATGCAATTCCATGGTGCTCTAATTATTTTAATCCTGATTTTCAGACAATGTTTTATTAATGGCATTGTGTTAAAAGCCTGCTAAGTTACTCTTAAGTGTGGCAGGAAGAAGGGCCTAATTAAAAAAAGAGAGAGAATTATTGTTTACACCAAAGACTTCATGGAGGTTTTTGTAGTGGGAAACATTACCATTTAAGCCATTCAGTGTTGGAGTAAAGAAATTCAGCGAGTACAACTTATCTGTAGTGCTTGATACTTCACTTTATCATGCTTATGTGTAGAGAGTTGTCTCAAGTTAATGGAATGCTAGCCCAAGTTCTCTGTTCCTCCAGCCTCGTGGTGCTGGTATTTGTTCCTTCCTTAGCTTCGTCTTTCTACAACTTAGGATTTGCAGCGTTCGGCTTAGCAGATGATCAGTAAATGTCAAACAAGTCCAAGTGTTGCTGCCAGCAGAGCTATTGATGTGCTGCATTCTGAATGTGACTTTTTTAATTGATTCCTGAGAGGTCGAAATAGAAAGTGCAAATGCATGAGCACCAGGGATTCGTAGAAACAGGGCCTCAGCATTCCAGCTTTTGTTCTCCGTGTACTTATCTGTGCCCTCCTGACCTTGGGCAGGCGTGAGCACCCACTTGTGCTCATATGTATAATCACCCTAGGAACTGTGAGCATGTAATAATGTAATATAATTTTAGTTTTGCTGGGAATTATACCTGGGAAGACATTTTGGGAAAAACTTATCCTAAAACTGAGAGGGGGAAGACATTTTAGCTGAGTAGCGTGCATCCTTCAGAGACAGCAGGGCCATATTGCAGGCTCTAAGCTACCAGCATGAGGTGTCACTAGTGGTCCCCCGCTTCTCCCTCTTCTCCTGCGTTTCTTTCCTCCTTCGTCTTAGTGACGGCTGCTTCCTCTTCACTTGTCTGTTGGGCTGAGAAGTATTGCATGTGCTACTTGGGCCGTATTTTCTTCCTCTTGCCAAATCCGTATGTGGTTTTTTGACAGGCCAACTGTCAAGCAGCAAACTATGGAGTGTGGTGATACTTGTGTATTCCAGCCAGTAGATGGCAAGCGCAGTCCCACCAGCCCTGCCCAGCTGAGAGATGTGTCCTGTGGGTCAACCCACTTTCCAGTTCTGTGAAATGTGACATAATGATGACTCAGCAGAGAAACAGGGACAAGAAAGGGATTACATTTATTATACTTTACATATAATGTCCCTTGAATTAATGGCACATGGCTTCTGGGTTTTTTTTCTAGACTCATTTCAACATTTAACTCCTTTCCCTTTCCCTTGGCGCTCTTGATTCTTCTTTCTCTTTAAATTATGTATATAATTGGCTTTCCCCCAAGGTCACAAAGATACTAGTCCCAGGAAGTTTTACTATAAAGAGAAAGGGTTTTGACTCACTCTGCAGAACATGGTTTGCATGTTTTACATCTCCGCTTTGCAACCTGTCTGCAGAGTGACAGATAAACATACACTTAATCACAGCTTCCTTACTAAAAGGTTGGTCACGTCAATTTAAGCTAAAATACAACTTTTGGTATTACACTGTGCTGCTTCCTACTTTGATTTATCAGAATAGCTACATTTATATGTCAGATGCAGAAAGAAGATGATCCCAAAAATCAGGCTTGCTCATCTGTATAATCATTTTTGAGCATTTTCTAATCAGGTGCCTTCTGCATTAGCATTGATGATTTTCGGTTGCACTGATATGTTTGTTCTGTATTTGTGATTAATAAGCTGCTTGGATTATTTTTCCACTTGACTCTGTGAGTATGTTTTCAGCTGTAGAAAAAAAAAAGCATTGTTACAGAGGTTCCAGAGAATGTCCTGCGTTTGTCTGTTCTTAGTGACTTCGTATTCCTGGAAAATACTTGGAAACTGTGGGTTTATGAGGGTGTGTTTCACTACTCTTTGCTATTCTGGTCTCCATTTGCATACTGGGATGGAAGAACATTGTCAGAATGCATATTTATGATTGCTGAATAAATGGTCACGCTTGGTGTGTCAATGGAGAGCTCTACCAATCCTATTCGCTTTTATTTTTTCTGCAGCTGGCTGATATGCGCATGCAAATGGTTATGTAGATGAACTCTTCGGCTCTCGTGGTAAACATCCACAGAGAGGTTTATCTCGTACAGACATAGAATGATAAAGCTTTGGAAGATAAATTTTACCCACAGCCTGAGATTAATATCTTGGCACTTGTGCAATGTCATGTGTATGCCCGAACTCTGAAGGTGATGATGAGAGGAGATGGCTCTGTATTTGCTGTGTTAGCAGATCAGCCTGTACGTACAGCCAATATGCCTTCAGTACTGCAGTGAAGTTAGGGAAGGGGGTGGAACTGTGCCTATTAGAAGCTTTGCCATGCAGGATAGTGATTGAATGAAAGAATGACCTAAAAATCTACAGAGAAGTCACTGATATGATATCATACTAGCAGGGAAATTACTGGGGAGAAGAAGCCCTCATCTTTCAATGTATAATACTAGTAAACATGCAAATTAGGTGTTGATGTTTTGTCTAGATGATTCTGTGGCTATCATGTTACTTTCCATCAAGAAGATTATAGAATATACATAGAGTTAAATAACGTGTCCAAAAATAAGGAGAACTTTGAAGTGCAGGTTATAGGCTAAGTCTGACAATATCAAGGGCTTATTTTCTACAAATGGATTCTTTTTAGAGGCCTTTTTATTTTAAATCCTTAGGCTACACCCACATCCTGTTTTAAAAAGTCTTTTCCTGAATATAGGAGGATTGTAACACTGAGGCTTTCAAACAGTCAGCTCTTTCTAGGAGTGTGAGCTTGAAGCAAAATACCAAATAAGGAGGTTAGTCACATCAACAGAATAGAACATACACGATTCAGTAGACATAAACAGCGCCGAATTCAACGGGGTAATAAAAAGTAGCATATGCTAATATGTTAGGGATTAAATGGAGGTGACACAAGTGACATGCTAAGGCAAATTACATTGTTCTGCCATTCTGTAGGCTCCAAATAACTTCTGGCCTGAGGGCTTAAGATGCTTATTGCTTGAAAATAAGAAAATAAAGATAGAATTCGTCTTGTCTAATTAGCGCTAATATAAAAGATTAATCACAGTTAATCATCAGTAAAATAAGACAGGCACTTAGAGAGTGATGCCTCCTGTATGCTTCATCTTAGGGTGGCATGGGAGAAATTTCCCTGTTGTGGTGCATATCTCTGTTCATTAACTGCACAGGTAACTACTTGACTAGTTATGGTTAGATAACTGTTTTTAAATTATTAGAATTAGTTGGAGCCCATCCTAAACATCTAAGTTAAGATGGAAGAGTGTGTTTCTTTCGAAATTCTCTCACTATTTAATTGCTCTGCTCTGTCCTTTGGCATCAGTTGTCTTGCTGCCATATGCTTCTCCGTGGAGGGCACTGGGAGACCAGAGGTGCTGCCTTTTAGCTGCTGTCACTTGTAGGCTCTTTGGACACATAGCCCAAGTTTGGATATTCCCAAGATTTGTCTCAGTTTGCAAATATTCTCAAGAAACTGGATAGGAAACAGTAATCCTATTTATAATCTTCCCTTGACTTAGCTTTTATTTTAGATAAGTTTAACAATAGCAAATAAACAATTTCCAAAGCAACCTAGAAATGGAGTTATAAAATTGGGGAATTAAAATGTTATTAAAATACTTCTGGACAACAGCATTTATTGCAGTTGTCATTTAAAGATTTTTGAAACAAATCTTGACCACAGAAGTGGATAACTTAGTAGTGCTTAAAAACGTCGTGTGCTGGGGCACAGTCTCCGCAGTTATGCTTCTCAGAAGAGCACCAAAGCTAATGCAGGTAAGTTCCTTTGAAGGAATTTCTTGCAGCTTGAAGACAACATAGATGCAAATAAATATTCTTGAGTTTATCTGAAAGTGACTCTCCTTAAGTTTAGCTGAGAATCCTTCAAAGAATTATTCTCGGTGGTTTGTTTTTGCTTTGTTTTTCAGGTGTTCACCTTTTGGCTCAGGAAGTCAAATTGTAGTTACAAACTCATATTGCATGTTGTTTGAGTTTGTTGATTTGCTGTGTCACTTAAGAAAGCCTCCTGACAGAGTCTGTACCTGACTTCTCAGTAAAACAGATGTCACTTTTAGGGATACAGTACTTGAAGTAAATGTCTGCCTGTCCTAGGCGCGCACTGGGATCGTTTTAGAGATCATGCGTTCTAATATCTATGGCATAGCACCCTTGGTATGGTGTTAGGAAGTATATTCTCTGTTGTATTAGTGGCATTATAAATATAATTTATATTTATTCCCATTTTATGGTGAATTTAAAACAAAGTGGCACTACACATACTATGATGAATTTGAACTGATGGCATCCATGGAATTTAATTTATTTTGTCATTATGTATAGTTAATTTTAGATTCATATACACTAATGTTTTGATGATAATGGAAAGATTATTCTTTAGAGCCAGGGTTACTTTTTTTTAATAAAATACGTGTAGTTTTATGTTTCATAGGATTAGTATTCACCTCAGTCTCCATTATTAGTACATTTTATTTATGGTTATGCTTTAACTGCCTATGTACACTTTTTATTTTGTTTTAAAAAACATCCTATTTTTGTAGGTAGGGTTTTGGATTAACTATTCCAGGCTTGTAAATTTAAGCATTCAAAAGTCTAGATCCTAGATGAACAGAAGTGCATCCTGCAATGCTGACTTGCCTGGCTGTGCGCTGCAGGGAAGGAGAGGTAGGATGGGATTTGGATGCTTTAGTACACTCTGTGCTTCCTGCTCGCTAATTCAAGGCAGTTCTATGAGAAGCCTCCGGAGTTTTTGTTGCTCTTTCTACTCACGCTTCCAAGGTACGTGATTCTTGCCATATTATCAATGGAGAATCGCAGGTGCCTAACTGAAAGCAAGTGCTATGGTGCTTAACTGCAAGCCCTTATGTTTTTTGTTGCATCTCGTTCTAAATAGCTAACGAGGCAATTGTCCAGTCTTTGGAGTCAATTTAAAAATGATCACTGCCAGGTATTGCTGAAACTCATATTTACTAACTGATTGGTATAAAGGGCAAGAATTAAATGGACTTAATGATTGTTTTTAACCAACCTGCACACCATTGTATTCGTAATATGTTACGATATTTGAAAACTGTAGTTCATTTACTTTTTCATTGTTTACTAAGAACAACAGAGGATTCTCACTTGGCTGTGAAGGCTCAGGTCACAGAGTAGAGTTTTGTGAATTTCATAGAACTAAAGGAAGTAGACTTTAGCAGGGCTGCCACTCAGCTCTTCCCTTCCCAGCTTGGCCTCACTTCTGAGCAGGAATGTGGAAAGTGCCTCTTGTGGTTTTCCCTCTGGCATCCCTCCTCCGCTTACAGCTCCTCCTCCTTTACTTTTGAGTTTCATTCTATGTTGCCTGCTTGTGCTCCTACAGCTGTGTTAATATAGTCACTGACAGCTTTGGTAAAAATCTAGTTTTACAGATGCGCATGAGCATATGTGCATGTATAAGGTTACCCTGTGTTACTTCAGTTATACATTTTCAGCCTTGTTTTATCTATAAACAAACATATAGCTTATATATTGCTGTCTGACAAATTCTAGTTGCAATTAAAAAGCATAAATGTAATTGTCATATAGTCTTGGTTATGAATTTTTAAGGTAGGTGTCAGCCACTGCTAGTTAGCATGCCTTCCCTCCACCCTAACCAGCCAGAGCTCTTGGTTTTGAGATGTCTCAGAAACAGTGACAGCATTTCCAACGGCTGCTTTGGAGCCTTTCAGAACACACAAAGTTATATCACTGGGAATTAAGTTCTGAAAGTCCAAAGGATAAATTATATTTTATTTGAGTCTTTCAGTACCTTTAAGAGTCTGAAACAGTTTTTTGCAGTTCAGTAAAAAAGAAATATCCCTGCTTTATAAACCTACTTCAGGGTTTTTTTTGGTTTTTTTTCCCCCAACATTCCCTTTGAAGCTTACTACTTGATAGCTTAGCCCAGTGCTAAATAAAATGCCCTTATTTATCTGTGGAAGCTTGGTAATTGCTGCAAAAAGATTCTTGGTGGCTCATAATATACATGTAATCAGATTAGTTTTGAATTCTGTCTCAGTTGAGAATGTAGGAGTAATCCAGTTCGTGGTGGTCTGCCTCTGGTTTTTCTGATGCCTCAAAGGGTGCGAGCAAGCAAGGCCACAGCAGCATCTCGGTAAGGAGGGCAGCTGGTTTCGTGGTGCAGAGAAACGGTAGACTTAAGCGTCTAAGGAAGACATGTCTGAAACTACTGAGACTAATCACAGTGGGTTTGGTATATACTACTTAAAACTTGAAAGCCTGTTTGTGCTGTTAAACTCTCAAGTCTAATACAATTGCATAGTGAGAAGTCTTTTCCAAAGCTGTAAGTGTATGGCTATCTCTGGTACTTCAATTGATTGCATCATGTAGGACTTCAAATACTGCTCCTCAAGAGAACAACCATCATGCAGCTGAAGTGTGTGGATTTCAAATACACTTAAGCAGAGATTAAACTACAGGAGTTTCTGGACACTCTGTATGTACCATGGGAGCTTGGGTAAAGACCAAACCCATGGATTCTCCGGATCTTTCAATAACATTTTCTTCTACTACTTTTACCTTTCATGGGATTCATTCCTCTATGATAATAGCTAATGATGAGATTGGAAGGAACTCAAACGTCAGTTACAGCTTTTAAAGTATTTTGTTTTATTCTCCAGCTCCTTCAAATGAGTCCCAGACTTCATTGTAGTTGAAACAATTCAATAATTCTTTCTTCTAGTCATTCTCTCGTGTCTCGCCCAAGCAGTCTTTCATCGTGTTTTGTTACAGTCTCAGCTTCATCTATGGTAGCACCATGGGAGAGCTGATTGGTTCAGATCTTGGTTCAGAGCAGGGGACAGAAAGACAGCAACTAGCCATTTTAATATGATAGTGTGCATATATAACTGATCTAAATGAATTTCAAATTCTAAGTATCTAGTAATCATTAAAGATTCATTCTGCCTTCAGTAATAATCAAATATACATATATTTATTAAATGTAATATATGTGAATTAGCATGCGTCAGTACATGTATGCAATGACGTTTAATGCCTTTTGAAGCTTACATATTGAGAATCTGTTCCCACTATCCCAGGGTTACATCGCAAGGAATATTTTTATATACTTGCTATAGTTTTATAAACTTCAGTTCTTTATCTTTGTAACTTTTTATAAAACATTTACTAAAAGAACAGCTCTCCAGTTCTCGGTGTGTAACTGTGAGATACTCGTAATCTGCTTGGTACAGGTTACCCCTGTACTGGCTGCCTGGCCACAAGGCCAGGACAGGTACACATTCTAGCAAAGCTTGCAGTATATGGTCTAGTAAGATTTTTAAAAAGCAAATATTTTCATATTCTTCATATTATACCTATTTGTTAGAGTGCCAACAGGTCTTTTATTTATAAGCTTTATTTAACATAAGCTATGAAGGTCTTTAATTTTTCTTGAATGGTACGTTTTAAAGCGTTTAGAATTTTAGCTGCTACCTACCACACAGAATCACAGAATGTTAGGGATTGGAAGGGACCTCGAAAGATCATCTAGTCCAATCCCCCTGCCAGAGCAGGATTGCCTAGACCATATCACACAGGAAGTGTTTGGCAGCGTAGAAACTAAAATCACAAAATACAAAATGAAAATGTCATGGTAAAGATCTGCTTCGTTGTGTTTATTGTTCATTAAGAGATAAAAGAGGTGCTGTTCATAAGGATAAAGGGATTCATTGTCTCAGTTTACTTGTTATATCAACAAAAAAAATGTCAGGAGATCTTTATACTGCGTTGTGGGAGGTGTGTGTTTTCTGTAGCAGCATTCTGGTTTTGGAACTTGGTTAGACTGCTTGGATAATCTGAAGTTATTTAAATTGGTTTTTAAAAAATACAGAATTGATATTCTGCCTACTTGGACTATATTTTAAAAGCACCAGCACTTCAAAGGAAGTTACTGAAAGGAAATCAGATGCAACCAATTCTGTATCCAGCCTAGCAAAATTAGTTCAAGGTATCCTGGGGTAATGCTAAATTAAAATGGTGTTTGTGGTGTCAGAGCACACAAAAATGGTATTAATGTGTTCGTTTTTGTCAGAATGGAAGGAAAGACGTAAAGGTATTTTCTTGTACGTAGGAAGATAACTGTAAACAGTGTAACTAGATAGATGCTTGATTAGGATGCTTGATTAAAATCCCTTCTCCTCACTCATAAAAGACATGTACTGATTTTCAGTCTGCTGGAATTGCCACGTCCGACAGAGAGGGTGTCTTTTAGTAGTTCGATATATCTTTTCTTATTGCAGGATAAATTAGCTCTTAGAAACAGCGATGTGTGCACAAGTGCTAGATGTGGGAAGCATTCTGGGGGTGGGGTGAGGAGTAAGGTTTTGTGTTGTTTTTTTTTTTTAATGAAGCCAGAGAGATGGAGTGATCTGCTTGATAATAAAGCTCAACTTCAATGCCAGCTCCATGCTGTTAGAGCATATTACTAAACAGCAAGCAATGTGGCACAGATGTTGTGGCAGCCATATTTTACACCCTCCAAAAGGTCATGTCGCTTGTTATTACATTCAGAATCAATATTAAGTGAGTGTTCCAAATTTCAGCTGTCAGTTGAATTTATTGCTGCGAACCAAGGCTGAAAGGTTTTCAACTGTGATTCAAGCAAGCTAACGAATTAATAATACAGAGGTATGTGTGGTGGAGAAGGTGATCTGTGTTCCAACAGAAAAGGAAGTTTAATTGAAAATCATAGAAATGAGGACGTTTAGTCCATTCCCTCTACCAGAGTGGACTTGCAGTGTCTGTGTGAGTGCACTGTAATGATCACTGCTAGGGAAGATTTGCAAACAGATTAAATTGTATGCAGCACAGCCAGATACTACCTGTGTGTGGTACTTTTAATGGTCTGTCTTGTAAAATATTTGGACCTCTGACATGCGAAAATAATTTGCAAATTCCTATATTCTGTGCCTCTATGACAATTCTGCATTTTTGTCGTTGTCTCTGGTAACAACAAAACGGAATAGGTCTGAGTGGGGAAGGTGGCCAGCAGTGGTCCAGGAGAGCTGCAGTGGAGGCTTTGGATGCCGAGTTTGCACTTGTGTTTTCACTTCCTCCAGGGAAAAGATAAATTGCAACATCAAAACAGGTTTTGGAACAGAAAAGTTAATGTCATTCAATGGGGTCAATCTTGTGGGAAGGGGTCTCGTGCTTTTCAGTAGCTGCAGTGCTCGCAATTCAGATCTTTCTAGTTTGGGAAGATGTTGGAATTTCTTAAAGTTTCTAGATGTTCGGTATTTTTGATGCTGCTTATAGAGCTGCTCAGAGAACAGAATGAAGAAAAACTCCGGCAGTTTAGAATTTCTCTTTTGTTTTCAGTAGGTGTTAAAGTGACCTGAGTTAGATGAAAAGCATGATTTCAAATCTGATCTGTGTATCTCATGTTTTGTTCTTTCTTTTCTGCATTCAGATAGATCCATTCTGCCAGATTTGCATTTGCTTAAAGGCTTTTCCACAATAACTGCAGTAGCTCTGTGGCATACTTTGTTGCTTTTCCTCCTTCTGTTCCAGAAACGGTAGATTTTGCTTCTGACATATCTGTGAAGGAATTTCCTCCATTTCGAAAGAGTACAACTGATCAGAATTTCAGCTAATCTGCAGAATTTCTCTAGTTCCTCTTACATTTCACTTAAATTTGAACATTCTTCATCCTACTTAATGTAAGTTCTTCAGATAGAAGTTTATGGCTCTTGAAGCTAAACATGTGAAAACAAGGAAAAAGTACAGAAGAGCAGTCGAACTGAAATGAGAGACAACATGTCTCCACATCTGCCTTTTGTGTACTTTTTCACTCAGATTCGGGGGGTTTTTTCACCTTTGAATTTTAAAATACTTTCCTCTTGTGCTAGTGCCAAGAAAAGGGCAACCATGCAGAAGTGTAAATACTGTTGTACCCTTCTGGCTTCAGTAGACATCTGATTAACAAAAAAAAAATAATAGTTTTCCTTAAAAAACATTGACAGATATAGGGAAAATATAATATCAGTCTATTCAGTACAGATTTTGGAGAAATAAGGGGTTAATATGAATGGGATTAAAGACTAAAGGGGAGAGCAATGGGTCAAACATATTAATATGCCAAAGGTATTTTGCTCTGCCACTGTGAACTATTTCTGGACAAAGCATAAGTCATGGATCATGGTCATTTAAAATACTGTGAAGTGTATAGAGCTGATTGAAGTTACCCTCAGTCTACTGCATGACTTCTGAGTGCAAAATGGAACTAGATTCCAGCTCCCCTGCTGCAAGGAAGATCATTTCTGTCACGTATGTTGTTTCTTGTCTTCACCACCACTGCCATTCTTATTCTGCTCGTTGTTTCTGTTTCCTCAGTAACAACTATAGCTATTTGCATTTGCAATGGTCTTTGGAGACTACAAGCCCTGAAAGGATCAGACATTTGTATGTACCTTCAGTTTTAGTGAAATGGTGTTTTCAAGGCCATTGTAAAAATCCACATATTTGTTTTCTTTTAAAATGCAGAAAGGAAGCCACGGAGACATCAAGATACAATCAGTATTTTTTCATCAGAACTTCTTTATATGGTTGAGAAATGTACTTCAGTGCTTAAGTTTAAATGGTTAAACTATGTCATAAACTGATTTTATCTATTGCTGTCAGCTTAAATCTAGATAAAAACTTCTTGTGGCCTTTTTTCTTTTTGTGTACCTCAATAAAGTAAATACTCAAGGTTGCGTGGCAGCCAAAAGCTGGCACATTAAAATTTACAGATGGTAAAAGGCATGTCTTTTCATCTGCCAATGTGTGATTCAGATAGCACAAGCAGACTCCAATCCACTTGACCTCAATAGAGTTGGCACAGCCTTCTTTCCGACTCTATTCCCAGGCTTGTTTGATAAAGCAAAGTCAGGGATGCTTCTGTGGGAAGAGGGTGTGTAGCTTTTAGATCTAAGGTGATTAAAAAATACTTCAAGAAGTATTTATAGAAAAGTTTAATTTTTGTGTATATGCAGTTGAATTCTGTGGATGGCAGGGAGTGTACATTGACTAGTTTGAAGCACTGTCTTTCTTAGATAATACTAACTTCTAAATTTACATGTCAGAATCTGAGGGCAGGTACACATTAAAATGGACAGTACATCTTAATTCCACCATATTAAGTCACAATTCTAGAGCTAAAACTATGACAATATCAAATTATTTGTGTTGGCAGGTTATAGAATATAAATTTAAACCTATAAGAGTAAGCAGACTGATGTGACATCCTATTAGGAAGCTACAAAAAGCGAAGTTTGTGGTGTGGGTTTTTTGTTTGTTTTGTTGGGGTTTTTTTTAAGAAATTATTTTGGTAGAATTTTTGTAGGAACCCTTTACTCTGCTGGATGTGGAGGGGTTTTTGTTTGTATGTTTAGAAAAAAATGTTCTTAAGCACTGAAGGGTAAGCACATGGATTATTGTAGTTTCAAATGACTCTGCACACCATAATACATTCTTAGAGCCCTTGGGTTCTTTCACAAAGGTCCATTTTTCATTCAGCAATACACATGAGCCTCTCTAGCCTGACATCCAATTTGTGTTAAGGAATTGAGCTTTCTAAGATGTAGACTTTTATTTGATGGAGCCCAATAGGGTGCCTGTATCATGTAGAGCAGTAGTTTGCAAAATTTAAGAATCAGCATGCCACATCAAAAATTCAGATGTACTTATTATAACACCTGTAAGATTTTGATTAGTTTAATAATAAATCTCTTTTGTTCTGATTTTTACTAACTTGCATACAGCCTGATTGAAGCTCACCAGTAGTGTATGTAATACAGTAATATATTGTACTCTAAATTTTGATAACCACTTTTGCTAAAAATCTGCTTGCCTGTTATGGACAATTACATATGTTGGTAATCTCCTCTTTCTGTTTTTCCTATTGTTACTTAAATATCTTTGTAGTAACAATGCTGTTCTACTAGATCAGAGGTGTACCTAAGTGGTAGTAGGATCATGAGTAGGAAATCTTGAGAAAAGGAGACTAAATTGATTTTTAAAAGGCAAAGAGCAAGAGGGCTCTCATGTGTGCAGTCCTGGTCACGTTGAATCTGTGGGCAGGACCCGGAGTTCAGACTGCCTGCTCTGTTTGTAGAGTTCTTGAGGGCAAAAGTGTTCTCCTTCCTCATGCCGACCAGCATCTGCCTTCCTGCATCTCCTCTTACGTTTGAAGAACTGTGTTGATTAATCATTCCCCCACTATGCTCTCCAGGCAAAGCACTTGTTTCCATTTATTTTTACATAGTCCTGAGGCTAGTAATTCTGCTCTTCATGGCAGTTTGGTAGAGGTTAGTCCATGCTTTGGTCAAACCATTTTTGCACGGGGTGGAATAAACACTGGTAAGACTGAAGTGCTGTCATTCCAGTAAGTGCTGGGCTTGAGTCAGGAATTGTGCATCAACGCTTTTTTTTCCCCCCTCCCCTCTTCTCTTCTAAACTTTCTCTGAAGAGAATCCAGGTACTGCTTTCAACTGGGCTCTTTAGGTATATTCTGGAAGCAGTTTCTGGTTTTATGGGTTTGTCTGAGAGCTAAGACTTTTAACAACCCAGAAGCCTGTTGTTCACAGCAGCACAGACTGCTTCTTGGTAGTTTTTCTTCCCTTCAAGAATTCTGTGATTAAATATAATTCTTTAGGAAGACTTGATAAGTGTGGCACTTTATATGCTCAGATTTGCATTGGCCTTTGAAAGAGGTGATTCTGGAATTCTATACTTCAATAACTGGAGAACGCACAGGGTTCAGAAAAATTGTGGAATTTACTGCTTGCCTCCATGTTACATCCCCAACAGCATAACAAAACAGAGGAAAAAAACCCTTTTACAGTTAATGTCAACACTTGTGATTTCTTTTTATCAATGTGTATTTTTCTTGTGTCTTGTGCTGATGAGTCTCAGTGTTTAGGCTGATCTTGTCTCTTGTACCCCGCTCTCCTGCCATGGAATAGCATCGTTATTACAGTAGATGGTTAAGGGACATCATAAATTTATGGGAACTTGTGAACTTTCTGGATTATCCTCTAGTTGATACATGTTGAATGACTGAGAGAAAAATTGGAACAGAATTTTTTTTTTATTTTTATTTTGGGGGGCCAAAGTGGAGAGCATCACAAAATGGTTACATTCTTGTAGCAGCATGTGTATGAATTTCCATGATTTACTCATTTTCATGAAGCACATGATTTATTTCCTTGCTAATTCTTTCTTTTGCTATGCTTTTTTTCCCCTTCTGACTACAAAATTAAGTTGGTTGAGATTGGAGAAATTCAGCCTCGGGAAATTTTTTGGGGAATCCTGACTATAAACCTCTCCTATTCATATACTTCTTTCTAGGCATACTTTTTGCTGTTGAGGACAAGATACAGTGTTGATGGAGTATTCTGGAAGTTCCTATGTTTCTACATTCTCACGCTAATTTTGAACATTCTGGGTTTTTTTTCATTTTTTGTGGGGTTTTTTGTTTTCTGTTTTCTCAAGTTCACTCAATGTTTTCTCAACTAAATCATGCAAACATTCTGCTTTTGACAATTCAGCACAGGACATTCACCTCATTTCTTGAGGTATTTACAGGCAACATTCTAAGCCTTTAGCAGTCAGTGGCCCAAGTGGCTTTGTTGCCAAAAGATTCACCACTGTCAGCCTGTTGAGAGCAAGATGAGATTGCTCATGGTTCTGTCTGTAGGAACGTCAAAGGTCACTGGGAGGATTTGGAAGGAGAAAGGAAAGCAAATGCCCCTTTTTCAATTATAATTTGACAAAAAAAGGGATGCTAAACAAGAAAGGAGAAGGTTTTTTACTAGAAACAAGGAATTGATTGAAAATACAGTTATCTCTTCATGGGAGGGAAGGGTGGAAATCTAGTGGTAGGTAGGACACTAGACTGAAACTGGTCAGTGACCGTTGGTTGTAATTAAATAGGAAATGTAATAGTGTGGTGGTAAAAATATATATACATGTAGTTTACAGGGAGGAGGGAAGGAAATCTGTCAAAACCTC
This sequence comes from Nyctibius grandis, assembly GCF_013368605.1. Lineage (NCBI taxonomy): Eukaryota > Metazoa > Chordata > Aves > Nyctibiiformes > Nyctibiidae > Nyctibius > Nyctibius grandis. The sequence continues at coordinate 3,206,779 of NC_090679.1, forward strand.
TAAGAAATGTCTGGGGAAAAAAGGGAAAGAAATTAAGCTTCCTGTCAGTAATGTTGTTATTCAGAGACAGTCCAAAATTCTTCCTGTCCCCAGATTACATTAAAGGACTCATAAAAGCAATTAACATGTAGACTATTTTTCTAAGTCTCTAGAAGATTCAGCATCTAATTACCCATTATGTAATAGCTGGAAGCCAGCAGATAAACTGCAAATTGTTGATGCCCCAGGAGACTTTAAAATACTTTGGTAGTAGTTGTGTTTTTTAAAATATATGGACATCCCTTTAGCATGAACGTGTTCCTTTGAAATTACTCAGTCTCATATTGAACATCAAATGATTACCTCAGTGTTACTGGGGTTTGATCTTGTTCTGGTGAATTAGAACTGATGCCATGTCAAAATGGACTGCCTCTATAAAAGAAACAGGAAAAAAATGAGTTTTATAAACTGATAGCAGAAATTGATAAAATGCAGTTATTGATCAGTTAGGCAAAAATTATTCTGTCCAGGGCAATCTATTTATTACCTGAAACAAGGTAAGAGATTTTAGTGGTGTTATTCTTGCTCTAAGTTTTAGATTTGTGGTGTCACTATTATACGGTAGACCTTAACTCTCTGCAGACTGAAAAGAGAGAGAAAGAAATGATCTAGTGGAAAGCACTGTAAATCAAAAAGGTAACTGAAACTGTAAAATTAATTTTGTGATTTTTTTGGTGATATTCATAGTCCAATTTTCTAGCTTTCCTTAGCATAATTTTGTTATGAAAGTACTAGTCTCCGTAACACATGAAATACCATCCATTTTGTTGGTCTCACTTTAAAGAACAATTTGTCATCTCTGTGCTTATAAACAGGATTTTTGAAATTGCCTGTAGTTTATGCTCTATTTTGATTAGTGCTACTGTTGCCCTTGTTCACTGAAACATTTAAACATAATTTAAATATATTCCAAAAGTTTAACAAGTGCTTATATACTTGCTGAATACAAATGAAAGCTACATGTGTTCATGAATTTACTATTCAAGAAGGAAAAAACTCATCCTGAACTCCCAAGAGCTGAATTCTATTATGGAGTTGGGCTCCCGTTCCGTTTGGGTTTGGTACAGTTAGCATACGGCCACAGTGTACTTCTGCTGAAGGCTTATAACCTTACAGGGACATAAGTGTATTCTGCGGTCACATTGCCGTCTTTCTACTTACCACATTACCTTCCATATAAACTCCTGTATCCTAAATGGGTATTACTCTCAAATGAAGTCTATTATGAGAGTGTGTGTAATGGGTACCTGTCAGAAAGGTTTGTGTAGCGGTTACCAAAGAAGGCTCCTTGTAAACAAGAGACCCCTTATCATTTGTTTTCTCTGAGGTTGTGAAAGGCGGATCTTGATGGATTTAGGCTAGCCCATTAGGGTGCACTGAGTTAGTGTCTGTTCTTGATTTGAAGGGATAAAATTTATAGAATCCCTTTTCTGTTCCATGTTGTTTCAGTGTGTGGCCAGCTGTGGGGTGGTGATCAAGGCCATCAGCAGTGAAAGCCAGGGCAGCTGCCCCAGGCTGGCCCACAGGTGTATTCTGTAACATCAATGGCAGGGTCACTATAAAAGGGAAAGCTGCTGCGGAGAGGGGGGGCTTTTTGCTCTGCTCTCCTCTACCTCCTCCTCCATCTTCTCAAGGATTGCTATCCCTGGAGGGACTTGCCACCACTCTATGAGCTAAGTATAACTTTGTGTCTTTTGTATTAGCATTGATATTGGTTTTCTTATTTTATTCAATCTGTTTGAATTTCAACCCACGTGTCTCCCTCCTTTTCCCCATTCCCTTTCTCAGCTGGGGAGGGGTCTGGGGTGATAGAACAACTGGTTATTGTTTAGCCATGGGTGCGGGCTAAGCGGAGACAGTGTTGTAAAATATTATATGAGCCAAAAGCTAAAGATATATTGAGAGTAAAGGATGGATTATTTAAAAATGTATATAATTTTAAACAAGTGTGGAAAAGAGTGTGAAGAGACCAATCAGCCAATAAACTTAGAACTTGAGGAATGTACCTTAAAACGAGAAAGGAGCACCATTATCCAATCATACTTGCAAAATGTGGAGTGCTTTATAATTTTTGAAATAAGCATGTAAGAATATAGTAATTCCATAGGCAACCATTGACTATTGCAGGTATAGCATGAGAAATTTATTCCTGTTAGCCCTAATTCTACTGTTTCGTATAGTAAAAAAGACCATGATAAGCATAGATGGAAAAATTTGACAATTCCAGAGTTTAAACAGAAAGAACTGTTGCTGTATTAGCACCTAGCAAAACCAATGTATGTGTTCACAAGAAATGTAGAGATAGAGGTGAAAAAAATTAGCAGTAAGTTCCTGAGAAGAAAATGGATTCTGCCATCCAGCCAGAGGAGGATCTTTCAATTAGAACAGGTGGACATAGAACTCAAGATTTTTTTTCCATGTACATATCATAAAATGAGAAAAGTGTTCTACGTTTTGTTTGTGATCAACCAGGATTAGTCTTTTTATATTTCCTGGCCATTGAGGTGTTTTTCTTTTGTCTACTCACTGTTCGAACTCGGGTAAACTCTGACATTTATAATATGTTTTAGGAAGAAATTCTACCGCTTAGCTATAGGTACTGCAGGGAACCCCTTAATTTTATTTGCTTTTGATTTTGCACCTGCTATTTTCATTTGAGATGCCCTAAGTTTTCCCATACCTGTGCAACCTCCAGCAGAAGACAGAAAAACATGTGAGGAAACACAGGTTTTGTCCAAAATTATTAATGACTGTTTTGCAATTAAATATCCAGTTAGGTTTTTTATATAAAATGTGTAGAATATGTATTTATACGGTACATATGCAATATATGTTATCATATACATTAAATAATGATTCACATACATATATAAATGCTTTTCATATATAAAACATATTATATGTTTTTATAATATACATATATACATCTAATATGCCTATATATGTGTATATATATAGTATTGTCTGTGAAAAGTGTGTTTTACATATATATTAGGGCACATACCTGAACACCATTAGTTTGCATTATGTAGGTAGGCTTCAGCTCTATGTCCGTCTGTATCCTAAATGCTATTTTTTTTCTGAGCTGAGATGGAACAGTGTGTGGTTCAGCAGAAGTGTCACTGAGATAAGCATACTGCAGCCTGAGAAAAAAGAAAGGATCCTCAGTGCAAGAATCTCTAGACCAAACACAGCCTAGAAAGCTCAAGGTCTTTTAATTCATCTTTATATGGTCACTCTGCAACAAGTTGTTCCAGGTCATGGGGATTAGTGATTGTGGCCGAGAATGTTTCATTTCTGAGAGATTTAGTCTGCAGTGTTCTGCTCGTTGCAAAGCCTGCTATTCATGAGGCACTGAAGAATTTTCTTGTGTCCTACGTACAGGTTGTAGAATTAAATTTATTACTTGAGACTTTCTTGTTCACTCTGAAACAGGGAAGAAAGATTGTGTTCACATTCTTAACGTAGCATGGACATATGAATTCATTAAGAGAAATGCAGTAATCTTTCCTACATTACAGACAAACCAGTCAGGTCTCGCAGTCAGAACTGGTGGAGAGTATTAAGAATACTCTGAAATCTGTTAGGAGGGCTTTACGGTAGTTTTCTGGTCTCTGCATTTGCATCTGAAACGTGTCCTAATTGATCGTCTTATTTATTGATTAATCCACATAAAATTAGGGATTTTCAAATATTTTTCGTATTGGTTATAGTTAAACATGTTTTAAGAAAAGGTTGGTTTCTCTAGTGCATTGCTTAGTCTCTCTAGTAAGATGACTAGTAACTTTGACCTCCCAGGAGCTTTTGCCACCAGTTTACATCCTAACAGCTAGTTGTGTGATAGTAGTACGTTACTTGCCAAATGCATTAAGTACTGTTGAATACTTAAACTGGTTCTCCAGCATGCGCAGTTCTTCTAGGTCACCACTGAGAAGTGCATTGTGAAGTTCAGCCCCCAACAGGTGGATTTGCTGTGAGCTTTCCTAAAGCCCTGGGTAGGTTTCTCTGCCCAGCTGAGGCAGTGATGGTTACCTTCCTCTGTTGCTTTCAGGTCTTACTTGCATTTTAAGTCCCATTTTAACCTCAGATTCACTTCTTTGCTTTTTCTTGTGCTTTCTGTATTGCTTCTGATTTGCGTTCATTGTCTTGGTAAACTTCTGGCAGAAGAGCACCTCCACTGCATGCTTTCAGCGTTGTTACAGAATTTTTACAAATTCATCAAAAGTGAGTTGGTCTATGAAACAGACTCTTGGCACAACAGAGAGATGTTTTCTTTTTGCTTTGACCGGTTTAAACTTACCTCACCATTGGAGCAGAATGGTATTAATACTTAAATATGACCTACTTATTTTGAGTGGGCAGCATTTGACTGAATGGAATTCAGTAAAGAAATGTTTTTCTGCTCCATGCACTGATCAGCCAGAGTATCTCCTCTGTGTTGCCTGTGGGCTTGGTAATAAGCTTGGGTCTCTCTGATTAGGTGTTGGTGTGTTCTAGCACAACTAGTGGTATGTGAACAAGGTGCTTGCCTGTCACCTGTATTCTCAGACATGAGAAGAACAGTTGTACATCTTAGCTTTCAAATATGTTACAAGCATTTTTCATTAGCTCTGCAAGTGAAAAATCGGAGACTTCTGAATTAATGCATAACGATTAACATGTATTGTAGCATGTAAAAATCACTCTGTGACTTAACATTTGGGGTTGGATTGTGTGCTGTAGGTAGTTCATGAAATCAGTTGATTCCTTTCTACTTCTTATTTTTCTTGTATCTTCACATGATTGAACTTCCATATGGCAGAATGCTAGCGGAAAATTCCCACTTACCTTTCTGAAGTGTGTGTATCATCTTACATGTGCGATAGCACATACAAAAGAGCTCCAGAAATTTTACTTCCTCAGGTACTGAAGAGCATCTTCAACCTTCCTAAACTAAGGATGTATGAACAAGTGTATTGGCTTACTTGTTGATCCAGTGAAGTGCTGATGACTGTTGTGGAGAACAGTATTGGCATACAATTTGTGCTGAGAAATACATTAGGAGGATAGACACTTACTTGAAGGAAAAAGCAGTCAGGGGAATAAGGTATATTTGCGAAGTAGCTCAGAAAAGCCTAAGTGAATCACAGAACCATTACAATTCCTCATTCAAGAGCTAAGGGATAGGAATTAGTGTAAATATTGATTTTATTTTTTTTAGAACCATTATTCCTGAAAGGTGTCAGTACTCGCACAGCTTCCATCATGACATGCTATTTTTTCATCACCTCTACTTCATAAAGACAACTAAGGTACAAGTTCATGTTAATGTTCCCAGCTATGTCTTGGTTTTACCTTATGACCTTGAGAATGTTGCATTATTTATTCATCACGTATACAGTATTAAGTGCTTTTCAGTGGCTGATCCCTGCCCTGATGGGCTTGTGGGCCATGTTAGACATAGGGACAGCAAGGAAGAGGACAGGTTCCCAAACTACCTAGGAGCATATGGAATTGATTTTCAATTTCATTACAGAACATTGAAGAGTTGTTTTATTTGTTTCTCCAATTCTTTGGTTTTGATGGGTGTTTTTTGGAAACAGTTGTGTTAATGTCTCACAGTAGAAGTCAGGCACAAATGCTTAAGAGAAAATATTTTCCTCTTGAGTAGATATGACCTCACTGTATGCAGCTTTTTAATTTCATAAAGGTGCGGGTTTTTTTACGTCAGTGCTATTCAGCAGCGTACAACATGAGTGATGCAAACTAAGCCTGTGCAAACTAGACAGTCTCGCTTTGCACCGACCAAACAGACAAATGTCTGAACAGCGTGAACAAGACAACATTCCAAAGGTGAGGAATAACTTGTTTTCTGTGGGAGCAGAGGAGAAGAGAAATAGACGAAGAGAGTGAAGGTTTATTTAAAAAAAAAAAAGCAGTTGTTGCAAATTATTAAGATCTAATGAAAGAAATAACTATTCAGTTTTCTCCCAAGATATGAGTTGCTTTCTATGAAGCAGAGTAATACCAATTTTTTAAACATAAGCTGCAGCTACAATATTGATAAAGAACATGGAGTTTTATTCCTCATTTGAAACGTTCTCTTATGAATATTACAATAGTTTCAGCACTTCAATGTTGAACTTCTTGAGTTGGACTGATTCAAAGTTACCATAATTGTTTATGTTTTCAGAGGGGCAGATGAATTCAGCTTAGCATTTGTTACTGGTAATAGGTCCCAAATAAGATTTTATTAGTACTAAAATAAAATGAAATCCTAATTATTAAATTTTAAGCCTAAAACAGTAAACTTTATTTAATTAATAGTCAACTCAGAAATTAAATTAATCTCCATAGTTAAAATACAGGAGTATAGCCAACTGCAAACATAATACAGTTGTTCTGTACCTTCATGGGGCTGCAAGACACTGGTATAGGTTAGTGTATCTTAGTCACACACTTTCACACAGATGATGATGTTATGCTCAGAGGTATACACATATAGAAGCAAGCTGTGAAATGTTCAGGAAAGGATATGTTAGTCCTATCCAAAAATAAAAATTTATGACTAGAGCAAGAAACTTGTACTTGAGCTGGAATTTTATAGTGCATATGAAACCAAACACATAAGGAAAATTTTGAGACTAAATTTTGAGTTGGTAGAGAGAGCTTGCAATATGGAGGCAGTAAATGTTCTTGAACATAAGCTGAGAAAGATGCCAAAGAAGAGAATAAGTCCCTAGAAGCAAAATAAAATGCAGATTTGAGAAGGCTGGGAATTACTACATTAATTATGCTGCGTGCCATGTTTACAAGTTCCTCTCCCATATGTGAGTAGTGGATGTAGGCATTGCAGGTCAGATCTCTGTCAGACAGCAACTCGCAGGAACCAGTAATATTCTCTGTCACTCTTCTCTGAACACTATTGTTCACCTAAACCAAAATGGTACTAAACTACATGCTGCTGGCATTTAAAATATAAAGATTATCAAAAGATCTTAAGCTAAAGACTGGAAAGATTGACAAGTGCAAAAGCACACGTCATTCAGGATTCATCCCTCCAGGCGTTCAGTCATAAACTGTTTTCTATTAAAAGAATGAAACATAAGTTGACAACGTGAAGACAGGAAATGGCATGGATAAGCAAAACAAATGAAGCCCAAATTACAAAGGTACATACGCATTAATAGTGAGATCAAGAGGAAGTGTGTAAGTATTTCTGTATAAATCTTAGACACCTACATTGAGAACACTTAGAATATTTTTTGAAATGACAATATCAGCCTCTTTGTAAACAGATACAGAAACTGGCTTGATGTAAGGGAAGGGAATAGGGGCCTTTCCAGATGAGTCATAGAAGGCCAGACTTGGGAAAGACCACCTACGCACAATGTGATTGGAACAAAGGACCTTTCTTCACCGAAAGGGTTGTCAAACATTGGAACAGGCTGCCCAGGGAAGTGGTTGAGTCACCATCCCTGGAGGTATTTAAAAGATGAGTAGATGTGGTGCTGAGGGACATGGTTTAGTGGTGGCCTTGGCAGTGCTGTGTTAAGGCTTGGACCTGATGATCTTAAAGGTCCTTTCCAACCAAAACGATTCTATGACCTAAAAGGCTCAAGAACTAGAAGGCTACTTCCTTCTGGATCCCAGCAAACAGTAAGGCTGCCTCTCAAAGTAAAGTTAGGGACGTGGTGCATGTTACAAGAGATGCAATTTTCTGACTTACAGTTTCAGGTCATGATGGGGCTGTGACAACCAGGAGGTTCTTTTGGTCTTTATCATGGTTTCACCTTAAGGGAGATGGAGGACTAGTATACTTATCTGTGCAAATCTTCTGCAACATCAACATACAGCACAGACAATTATATTCAAGATATAGTTTTGAGCAGAAAATGAGTAGCATGCTCGTAGACATAGAGTAAGGCCTGAATAGAATAAAACACTTTTTTAAGGGGGGGACAGGTAGCTAAGATGTTAACAAACCTGAATCTCCTGCCTAATGCAGTCTATGACTGGTTTAAAGAACTGGAATCCAGTCTGTGATTCCAGTATTTTGTTATCTCCAATACTGGAATCAGTTTATGCTTGAGGAACAATAGTTGTATAGAGGTTATATCCTGTTATCCAAATCAAAAGCAGTGGCCTTATCGTCCTTTTGCTTGCCATTGTCAATAGGCATCTTGGAAATTTGGTGGGAGGAAAGTAGTCAGCAGTACTTTGCCATGTCAGGGGGGCAAATAGAGTAACAAGAAAGCATCATACAAAAGGGGGACCAGCTCTGTAAAGCACTGTAAGGCAAACAAAGCATGTAACCAAGTAAAGTCCAGTTTGTGTTTTCAAATCTTTGTGGCTTTGCTGAAGTTGGAAGAACACAGTATGGAGGCTGTACTTCTGACCATCTGCCTAGGATGAGGATTGACTGCTAAATGTCAAGGAAGATCAGAGACTTTTGTGCACGTAGAAAGCACCATAATGATGTCTTATAACACGCTCTGTAGATTAAGTCTCAAATGATACAAAGAGTACGTTTTTAGATGCCACAGGTTACTGCTTCTTGGAATCCACTAAAGCTTTTGTTTTAACTTTGAGTTGCGTTTGAACTGCTTCAAGATGTAGGTATGATAGGGAAGCTTTCTGTAATGGTGACTGTTACTTGCTTAAGCTGTCTTTATTTCAGGATAGCTTTACATGTTGCCAAAATACTTTTACGGTCTCCCAAAGGTTTAAGAGCCTTAGTTTGGAGAATTATTTGCTGATTGATGGGGGAAGGGAAGGGGGAAGGCAAGGGGTTACCAGCAGTGGTTGGGTAGGGAGTGGATGAACTAGATGACTTCTGATGGCCAACTGTAGTCCACTTTTCTATCATCAACTACTCCATGAGCTAAAGGAACTGAAACTTAAGAAGTGAAGGTGATGCATTCTAAGTACAGCAAATCTTTTATACTTCCTCATAGCTGTATTGACAGTGCCACTACAGAAATTGGCTATGGTTGTGAACACTTTTGCGAAGATGAGCGGGATAAAATATGCACATATTTCTGATGATCGCATTTTGGTATAAAGCCTTTTAGAGAAAAGTATGCCCTGTGTTTTCATTAGGACTTTATGACAGGATCTTTGGAGAAATGAGTAACTCTGCTTTCTGTTACCTTCCTGTCTTTCTACTAGAGATGTCTCTATATAGTGTATCGTTGTAGGGCTTGTCAAACAGCTCATTGTCAAAAGGTTGAACTTTGATGGTTAAAACCGTCTAATCCAAATCCAAACATGTTTCTCTGCTTCTTCTAGAATACGCAGGATGAAATAAAATAAATAACTAAATTTTCATGTGTGTTTTTTATAGCTGTGACACTAATAGCACTTTATCATTAGTACGTCTCCTAATGAAAATATTAGATTTAGTACTTTAAAAGGGACTTTATTCCTGAGGAGCACCTTCCAGTACCAATTCACTTATCTTTTATTATGTTTTTAACAAATCCTTGCCATGTATGCTAATTGTGTAATAGAGCTGGTATTCAAATCAAATAGTTTCTCCTCTTGTGCTGCTCCTTAATGTGGGCAAAATAAGAAGGAGCCACAGCAGGGCTGTGACACTTTAGAGTGTATCCAGTGCAATACCTGGTTCTCTATGTCATCTTTTCAGCGTAAGCTTTGCGTGGCTGTGACTATACCTTTCCCTGGTTCACAGCTTTGAACATGCTTGGTTTTAATATACCTTTTACCAGCTAAGAGTCACTTTTTGAGTATAAGACATTTCGAATGCAAGATCTTGCTCACCTGTATAATGAAATCAAATAACATGGCTGCAGAAATAATGATGTTGAAAATTCAAGGTAATGGGGAACAGCTATTTGCTGTCAATTGCTATTGCTGTAGCAATATTTCTGGGATATTTTTCAGTTATTTTTTCTAGTGTATGTATATATGTTTATGAAGCAAAAGTTGTCATTATGGAATGCAATGTGACATTAATAAGAAAATATTATTAGAAAAAATTAAGATGTTAATAAACAACAGAGCATTAGAAAGATAGCATTGGTCAGGTCTTCATTATGCCATGGCATTGTTTTGCATCCTTGACCTGGTCTTGTTCCTTTCTATACAAAACTAAGGCAGCAAAATACACTTACCAGAGGGATACAGAAATAGCAGCACTTGAAAGACTTCTTAAAGCAGAAGAACAGAAACAGCTTGAGTACCTTTTAAACCAAAGTACTGTTCTACTGCAATACTTTGGCTGAAGAGAGGAAAAACATTTCTGTTCTTTAAAGGGGGGGAAGAAGAGCAATTCTCCTTTCTGAGTAGAGTTGGTTGGAAAATTATGAAACCTCATCAGATGCACTTTATGGTTTTGAATAATACTGTACAATTTCTTTATTGCCGTGTATTTCCAAGAGCTGCTAATGAAGAAACAAAACTGTTTTTTCTATCTAGTATTAACTAATTTGTTAGTAATTGTGTGGAAATACTAAGTAAATACAGTCTAAAGAGATTAATTTTTATTTTACACACACATATATCCCTTAGTAATATTTTAAAGGCTTCAGATGCACAGCATAAGGAAGTACTGCTTATGTCAGCAGAGCAGTGACCTCTTCAGTGGTGTGAAACTGAATAATTGTTGGTTTTGTTTAGAAAACCTGTTTCTGTTTGCAGGTTTTCTGGCAGATATATATTAGCCTTGTTACGTTTTGACCTTAAAAACCCAGATAATTGATATGTAATGAGAAAAGTACAAATAATATGGGAAAAATACAGAAAAAGCAGCTGCTGTGATATAGTTGTATTAGTGCTGATGCATTGCTGTGTCCTTGAACCACAGTCAGAACCACAGAAAACATCTCTTATGTATTTGACTTTGAATTGCCACTTAGCTTTCATCATCCAACAAATACTTGGCCTTTCAAATATTCATGTTTTAGTTTTGCGTTTCTTTGCGCTTTCTGACTCATGGAAAAGAAGGTGGTATGTATAGGTGTGATGTGCAAGGTATCCATGTGGCTGCTCTTTCTTTTTAATTAAGATTGGGGGGTGGGTGGAAAAAAAGAAAAAAATGAATAAAGCTCTGTTTTCCTGTTACAGTCGCAGTGGGATACCTATGAAACTAACTCATCATTCTGCTTTCAACTGAAGTAACATGTTTATAGGATGACAGAAGTACTCTGGTTGGACTTGGGGTGAAGAGGGAACCCCCGCTGTCCCCTTTTGTGTGAGGAGCTCACTGCCATTTTGGGTAGGAACCATAATGAAAGTTGTGCCTTATATGTGTATACTTGTCACTGAAAGGTAAAGTCTAATGGACGTGTTTCTTCAAAGGGCATGTCGAGCTCTCTTACTTTCAGGAAGAAAAAACACTGCTTTTGAATCTGGCATACCTGACTTTTCAAATCATGGCAGTGTGTATACTGGAGAGAGACTTTTTTTTCCTGATAATTGTAATTGAAAAAATACCCCTGACCTGCAGAATTCTGAAAATTGATATTGCTGAGACTTGGAGCAGGTGGCTTCTGATCTCCTGAACCTAGGACGTGTTGACGTGCGGGGTGTATTTTCTATCTGATGTGCTTCTTATCACATACCCCGCTCTTCATAGCAGTCTGACAGTGTCTAAATTCACGTGAAATCAAATGGCTGTAATTTTCTGTGCTCAGTCATGAAGGCAGTGCTACCAAACTTAAGTCAGAAGTTACGCTATAAATGTACAGCTTGTAGATGAGCCATGTTTCATTGCAGTCTACCTTGGAAGACTCTTCCTATACCTAGACTTTTGAGACACTCCTGCCTTATTGGTATAGGCAGGATATGCGTTGTACAGAAAAGCCACAGAAAAGCCGCACGTGGTATCCTCTGATGGAAGCTTATTATAGAGGATAATCTTAAGTTATTGAGATGAGGGACACAGGTGACACCTAAGTAAGGTAGCAAATGGATCCATTATATACAGGCTTTTCTTTCCAGTCATGCCATCTCTCTTTAATTTTGACTGGCATTAGCAAGATTCTAGATTATGCAAACAGTGTAGCAATCAGTTTTTTTTTTTTTAAAAAAAGAACAAACAAATCAGGATTTTCCTTCTTGAAAACCAGGTTTGAGGCATTCTTTATAAGAACAGCGGTTCTTACGTTTATGCTGTGGTGGTTTTTGAGGCATCTGGAGGAACATTGTGTTCCTCCTTTCAAGTTCCAGGAGGAATTTTGGGTGAGCAAAGTGCAATCATCGTGGTATAACTTTAATTTACTTCAGTCAGTCTTACAGATATAGAATGAGATATCTAAGTCTCGGGGGTTGTAAATAGCTGCAGAAATGTTGCAAAGATAATTTATTGTTGTATCTTAATTAAAACTATAATTAACAAATATTTTGCTAATAACATGCTAACAAATTTTCTGAAAGGTAACATAATCAGAGACTTGATTCTTATTTTTCGTGTTCCTTTACAGTGGTGTGTTTCCATTGACATAGATGAAAAGACTTGTAGGTTGGAGGGTTTTTAATATGTTATCATAGTTAGAATCAGGACCAGAATTTTTAATTGAAGATTTGAAAGTTAGTGTTTTGGACCGGGAACAACTACTGGCTTTTTTTCTCTGCAGTGCATTTTTTCCATTAGTAGTAAATGTTCTGTCTGCAGCGGCTGTCTGCAGACTAAAGTCAGAATGCAGCCTTTTACGTACTTTTAACAGCAACAGGAGGACTAAGTATCTGTCCTGCACTACAATACCAGTAAAGTATTTCAAGGTGGCTTAGTCAGCTGACAGCTAGAAATTAGCAGTCCTTATTAAAAAGAAAGGTGTTGTCTTCCAAAATATTTTTTATGTTTATTATATTTTGAAACAGTAGAAGACTCTGATAACATGATGCATTCGTACAGCTGCTGCAAAAACACATTGGTAAAACAGATTTTTTTCCATAATACAATATTATCTGATTTTCACAGATTTAGTTTTAAAAATACGATTGTTCAATGAAGCTACTTATAAGTGTTTATTTTAAAATCTTCTACATTTGTAAATTGCTTTGTGATTCTAAGCAAATTGGAGCTCTGGGAGTGTAAAGCATATTTATTAAATGTTTTGGCCTGTAAAAAATGTTTTTCAAAGGCTTTGTTCACCCGCAACATTCCGAAAGTACACACCGATAAAAGAGCATCATCCTCTGCCTGCATGGAGCTAAGTTCTCTAACAAAAGAAGTGACCTGGACGCATTAGAAGAGGTGATAGAAGGACATATTTTGGCTGGCAAAGTCAGGGCTTCATGTTTAATTTAAAAGAACATTAAACCTTTCATGTTTAATTTAAGGAAACAGTAGAACGTTGGGATTTATAACCCTAATGATGCTATGTCAGTGCTACCTGATGTTAGTGGCATGCCTGCTGTACAGGCTGCAGATGTATAGAAACATTTTACTAAAAATGCCTTTGTTTTTGTTACTGAGAAAAAAAGGAGAAAACAGCTAAGGCAGCAACAACAAAAACAACACATTAGGCATGCACTACTAGTCGAGCTAATTCTAGGGGTGCTATTAGCAGACGTTTAGGCAAATCTATTAACATTTAGCATCAGCACAAATGCAATTGCATTCCTACTTTTCATGTTTCTGGCAAAATATGCATGGCCATTCAAGGGAGGAAAAGGACATAGAAGCCATTTGTTAGGTAGTACAGCCTAAATAGAGAAAGAAGTTTCAGGGAAATTGTTAAATTGTAAAAGAAACTTGACTCAAAAGATGTTACCAAAAAAGAGAGCCAGATTTCTTGAAGAATAATGCTGATCAAGTGTTTGGCATTTTCTGTGCATCACCACTGATTTTAATTTTTAAACAAGTCTTAAGCTTTTACACACTTTTATATTTAACTCTTCAATTTTTTTCTTCTTGGAATCTGGGAATGCCTTTTGAAAAAGGTACACAAAGTAATCTTTTTGAGGTGCATCCACTGTGCTGTTCAAGTTAAAAATATAAAAGAACATATTTTTCATCTTCTAAGATATACCAAACAACTCTACAGCAGAACAGGCTGAAGGGGTAGATACAGTAATTGTCTTATTTTTGACAGAGACAAAGGCCAAATGCTTTATTATAAGTCATAAAATATCGATAGGGTCCACATACTGTAATGTCATGCTGTAAATGGGAAAATTCTTCCTAACTCTAGCTTAGGTTTTTTGTGGGTTGAATGACATCATAAATTATATGATAGAAAATTCCTCTTCAATTTTGCAATTACAGTGAAATATTTTGAAAAAAAAAAAGCTGTCATGGATTCTAACTGTTATGATTATTTTTTTTTAAGCACTGAAGTTTATTGTGTATCTTTTACTCAAGGGCTCAACTTTTTTTAAATGTCTGGCTGTATAGTCCTTGGAAATTTACCATCACGGATGTTACAGGGGTTCCCTGTTTAAAAAAGATGATAAAGCATTGTTATTCAACTGTTTCTATTTTTTTAAATTTCCGTTTGTATTTTATTGGTTATCTTGTTCTTTGAGCTACCCAATTTGCAACTTGATATCAGGAAGGAGAATTTGTGAGCCAAAATAGAGGAGTCCCTATGTGTACTTTATTATAGATACTTCTGCTACTGCTCTGCCTGGTCCTCTCCTCCGTTCCTCTAAATGATGTTAATTTATTGTGGCCTCTTGGTCCTTTGGAGAGCCCACAGCTCTCAGAGGCATTCATAATGCTTGTTGCCTCTTCAGGCCCTTTTGTTTTTTCCAACTATGTAAAACATTGATACGTGGAGAAAAGACATCTGACAAAGTGTGGCATTAATCCTTTTTCTATATTGAGAGTTGTCTATACTAACTTCTACTATTTGTCTCCTACTCCCAACACGTGGGTAGGCCTGATTTTCATCTTCATTTCAGTACTGTATGTTGAGTTTAATCCTATTGAATCAGTGGAGTTATAGCAAATGAAACACTGAGTCTTGTCCAGGGTTTTTATTCTGTTGGTTTAGGAACACTTTGTGTTGTCGGGTTATGATGTTAGAATGTCTAAGATCCATTGCAGTAGAAAGGCACAGGTTTGATTTTTGCAACTCTACGCTTTTGTTCTGTCCTTTTCAACTGTACCATTGTGTTTTGCAAGTCTTTCCCACACACCCACACCCAATGCCCCTTGCATCCTTCCATCCCCAAGGAGTGTTTTATAATTCAAGATAACGCAGGTCTCAAGAGCTCTGACCTGGAATGGCCTGTGGCCAGGGAAGGTGTGACCTGTTTGGCCCTCTGTCACTGTCTCCCCTCCCAGCCTTGGCTCCTTGGTCCTTTCTCACCTGCAGGGAGGGAGAGGTGGTACCGAACAAGGGCAAGTGTAGAGTCCTGCATCTGGGCAAGAACAACCCCATGTACCAGTACAAGTTGGGGGCAGAGCTGTTGGAGACCAGCGTAGGTGAAAGGAACCTGGGGGTCCTAGTGGACAACAGGATGACCATGAGCCAGCAGTGTGCCCTTGTGGCCAAGAAGGCCAATGGCATCCTGGGGTGTATTAGAAGGGGTGTGGTCAGCAGGTCGAGAGAGGTTCTCCTCCCCCTCTACTCTGCCCTGGTGAGGCCGCATCTGGAATACTGTGTCCAGTTCTGGGCCCCTCAGTTCAAGAAGGACAGGGAACTGCTAGAGAGAGTCCAGCGCAGAGCCACGAAGATGATTAAGGGAGTGGAACATCTCCCTTATGAGGAGAGGCTGAGGGAGCTGGGTCTCTTTAACTTGGAGAAGAGGAGACTGAGGGGTGACCTCATTAATGTTTATAAATATGTAAAGGGCAAGTGTCAAGAGGATGGAGCCAGGCTCTTCTCAGTGACATCCCTTGACAGGACAAGGGGCAGTGGGTGCAAGCTGGAGCACAGGAGGTTCCACTTAAATTTGAGGAAAAACTTCTTTACGGTGAGGGTGACCGAACACTGGAACAGGCTGCCCAGAGAGGTTGTGGAGTCTCCTTCTCTGGAGACATTCAAAACCCGCCTGGACGCGTTCCTGTGTGATATGGTCTAGGCAATCCTGCTCCGGCAGGGGGATTGGACTAGATGATCTTTCGAGGTCCCTTCCAATCCCTAACATTCTGTGATTCTGTGTGATTCTGTGAACACGGGGAAATGGGGCCAGAAACTCAAAGGTGTGCTCGTGAGCCCTTGTTGGTCTCAAGTTTCCTGGAACCACTGAAGAATACGGTGGTGTTGACAGCTAGAGGAAGAGGTGAGGAATGGAGAGTTTCTGAGCTGAAGTGAGGGGCCATCTTCTTTCATCTGAGGCTTCTCCAGATGAGCCCCTTGCTTAGGTGTTTTAAACTTTCTTCTTTGTTACTAAAATTCTGTAGGGCTTCTAATTGTATAAAATTCCTATAGCCCTTCTCATATTTTTTCAGTAAAAAATTCTTTACTGAGAGAGTGGTCAAACCTTGGAACAGGCTTCCTAGAGAGGTGGTCGATGCCCCAAGCCCATCAGTGTTGAAGAGGACAGTGTCCCTAACAGCATGCTTTAATTTAGTCAGCCCTGAATTGCTCAGGCGGTTGGACTAGATGATTGCCATAGGTCCCTTCCAACTGAAATAGGCTAGTCTATTCTAACTCTTAAACCAAAACTTTGTGGTAAACTCCCCAAAAGCTTGTTCTTTGACCACAGTGCTCAAGAAATTAGTACTCTAGGTCCGGAAAGACGGAACTATAATCTTCATATGCAATAACATGGCTGAAACCATCCCCAGTTAAGTGAAACTGTTGAATTTGAGGAGCACAGCAATAATTTCTGCTAAGGCTGTTTCTTCCTTCATTACTGAAGGCAGATCTAAGGTTTAATACAGTCAGTACCACGCGTATGGACATAGCAGTGAAACAGATAACCGGTGTCCCTACATGTCCAGAGGGCAAGCTGTAGCAAAGCAGAAAGCTTTTCTGAGCCTGTGTAACGAGTCACTGAGCAACACCTCTGACACAGATGGGAGTATTCCTTCATTTTGGGTCACCTTTCTAATAGTGGCAAAGCAACGTGCTACCTTTAGTACATGGTGTTTTAAATAACTGTCAAGAAGCAATAACAACGAACAGGCTAATGCAGAAAATGGACCCCTTAGTTACTTTTAGGTTGCAGAAAAGCTCTAAATGGGCTTGGTTCAGAAAAATGTTGCCAATCTTAACTTCTTTGTATAGATATTTAAATTTGAATGTTGCTCCGTTAGAGGTTGTTCAAGTTGATAAAACAAACTGACCTTTGACTTAAATTATAGAGGCAAACTCTTGCGTTATTTTATCAGTGTAAATATTCTAATATCAGAATAGTTAGGCAATCACTGATGTCAGCTTTTCTTCAGTGATGTACCTGTAATATTTAACATACTATAATTTTAATAATGAAGACTCTTTTCTGTCTGCTGTCTTTGAGCTAGCTGCTATACTAAGTCTGTGGTAGTTGCAGAAGATAAATATGCATTGATAACTTCTCTAATACTGGGCAAAGAATGGAATGGATACTATAAACATTTTCAGTCCTAATAATTTCTATAGGAAGGATATAGCAGTTCATTTAGTTGTTGATTAGTTTGGGTTTTTTAAACCGTTCTCAGGGGTATCGTTACTCTAACAAAATTTTAATCAAGTCTTTCAGTAGCAATATTGAATTTTAAAAGTTAGTAGTTACTGGTTACAGCATGACTTCGTTAGTATACAGGAGAATCATTCTGTGGTGATTAACATCTATTCGCATCTTGGAATGCATTATGGGTTCTAAATTACCATAGAAATTAATGCAATCTTCTTAAAAGGGCTTAAAATATGGTAATAGATACAGCATACTAGCACCTGCAGCTCAAGGTACCAAAGTTATTAAAGTTGGATATAATTATATTTATTTTGCAAGCATCTAAATGGGGGGGGGTGGGGGAGGATGAGAAAGAAAGCTTAATAAAAATTAAAAAGGCACTCAAATTGAAGTCAATTTAGATTTTTAAAATTTTCTTTTATTTAACAAATATATTGCTATTTGTGATGCGTATGAAATACTTCGTAAAGCCCACTTTGAAGTTCAAAACCTGTGGTAGAATTGTGGCATTCCTTGTACTGACTTCATAGTATGAATTCAGTCAACTGGGTTGCTTGTGATTTACAACAGTAAATCAAGGAGAAGATAAATTTGTTGCACAAGTTTAATTTTTCAAGGCTGCAGGTTCTTACCTGTGTACTGTGCCTGTATTTTTTTTTTTAAGGGTCACTTGCAGATTAGTTTTCTAGTTGGCTAACAGAAGAAGCATGAAAAGCAAAATACGGCACCTGCTTGTGACTCAGTTTCTGGTTTACACCTGGGCAGATATCCTGTAGGAACAGGTTAGCTGAGAGCAAATCAGTGGTACCTGAAAATGAGCAGCTGCGATTAACTTGGGACGGGTGTACTGTAGCACTTTGCTCATTTAGAGATGCGATGCATGGATAAAGAAGTAACTGACCTAAACTTGACTTCACCTCCCATTCTGCAATTAAATTAAATGAGCTGGCCAAGAAATAAAAGTTCTTTTTTTGCAAAAGGTTAGGATTATTTCCCCAATGTAAAAGGAAATAAATATATACATGTTTCTGTTGAATATCTGTGGCATAAGTAAATATCTCCTTACTACTTATCCTCTTATTCTTTAGATGTTTTATTGAATGAATCCCTACCTATCTTCAAGATAACAAGAAGACATGCTGACGTTTGATGCGAGTGTTCATTGTGCATAAAGTGAAGCATGTACAGCACATTAAGTGCAGATTTGGAATGCCAAGAGAGATTTACAGATAACAGAAATTAGCAGAAAATGCTTCTTATTATCAATAGAGAAAAGCTGTATTTTAAATGACAGCCAGATGCTTGTTTACTATGATTATAATGTTAGTGGTAATATTCTGTTTGGAGTTCTGTGTGCACAGCAGCTATTGAGGTCATTGGGAATTCTGGGAGACTTTAACCCCTACCTTTTTCTTTCTTTTTTTTTTTTTTTCTTTTTTTTTTTAAGTGAAATGGTGACTGCTGCTTACAGTGCCAAACAGTATGAAGTAACATAAAAATGGCAGCTATTTAATGAGGTTTTTTGTTTGGATTTGTAGCGGGGGGGGTGTTGGGATGCATGTGTTTTGCTAGACATAGTACAGGAAAGCAAAATCTTTGCAGTATCATTAGATTATCCTTCATCAGTACTTTTGTTTCCATTTTCTCAACAGTTCCGTCATCACCAGATGCTTTTAAGCATCTTTTGGTATTGTATGATGGTCTTAATGAGACAGAAAAACAAGTTTTTACTGTATAAGAATGAATTCAGAATCTTTTTGTCCCATTTGGAATGAAGTTAGAATTACAATTTAGTCCATATGTAGGTATTCTTGTCCAGCTGTTACACTTGAGATTTACTTTAGCTTTAAGTTGGAGACTAAAAGTAAGAAGTGAAAGAGAAAATGGAACTGAAAGAGAAAATGGAATACAAATGAAGGGATTACAAAAAATACCAACATACCACACCCCCCAACAAAACAAAAACCACTAAGGAAAGTCAATAAACAGTGTAATTACTAATTTGTTCAGAAATGGGAGTAATGGTTTGCTAAAGTGACATGACCAGATGCAATAACTAACAGTTTGTCAGGGCAATAATAATGGTATTTGTATCTCTTTTAATTGACTTTAACCTTTCCCTTTGTGTGGAACAATTAAAAAATTAAAGGGGAAAGTATTTAGAGAGACAGATTTATGTCAGCTCTTGGTTTGCACCATTTTAATGAGGACAAAACAATAAAGACTCTCAACAGATCCTAAGGTCTGGATGATGAATGACTGTCTTCCACTGCTGATTCACAGTATAGTGCTCAAGTCTTATAAGTTACTGTTTAAATATGAAAATATAAATTCCTACAGTTAGGAACTGTTCTTGAATGATTTACTCTTTCTCAGGAATATGTATGCAAATGTATTTGAATAAAAATGAAATGTTTTGCTTCTTGGCAGAAGGAAGATCAAAGTGGTTGGATTAAAGAAAATGTTTTTAAGGTGTGGTTGATTTTAAAATAAATAAAACATAGTGCACAGATGTGTTTAAATGTATTTAGGATATTCAGGCATGTCTTCAGTAAGTTGATCATTAATCGTATGTAGTAGAGTTATGATGAGAATTTAGCAATTGCTAAATGTGCCATTTTCCTAATGCAAGGTTACACATGTGGTAAATAAGTAAGTGGTAGTTTTAGTGGAAGTGTGGCTAAGTAATTATTGCCTATTGATCTTTCCTTAGTGGCTTCATTTATTAAAGGTGTTTTATTTGGTTTGGTGGAAATCTAGTGCATCAAGCTTATAATTGAAAGATGATCCTTAGGGTTTTTTTGCCTTATTTTAGGCCTTAATTTTTCCATTTTTTTCTTTTGGTTCATTTTATTTCCTTGAAGAATATCTGAAGTAAAAATCTGAAAGTGGACAAGCAGTGAGTCACCCTGTTCACACCCACATATGCATTGGAGTTTATATAGTGAGCTGCAGTATCTAAAAATAGAATTGGGAAAGACATGCATGATTGCTGGCTATTCCTAAGGGAAACTGAAGGTGGTTAAGAAAGGAATATAGCTCCTCTTACTCGTAGGAGCACTAAGAGATATAAATCCCATGTAGTTACCTTTCTTTCACTAATAATGTCTTCACATACCATTCACAAGAGAAAAAACACTTGAAAAATAAAATAGGTATTACTCTCAGCGACGAACTACTACATTGTTGGTCTGAAAGTTTTATTAACAGCTCACACATATATTTTTATGATACTTTTAAAATAGTGAATTATGAACGATTGAAAATACCCTCCAGCTTAATCGAGAACCATTATGTCTAGTAATTGCCAGTGATTTCTGCAAACAGCCGTTGTTCTCTGGCCTATTAACATAATTTGAATTTTTTATTGCACTTCATAATTATCTGTTGGAGTTAACAAACAGGCCCATTTACTGAAGTGTTTAAGAACAAAAGCCCCAAATGGACTGGATTGTGATGTATTATTTCTATTAACCGACCTTGCTGGAACAGTTTTGTACATCAGTTTTTGATGAGGTCATGACTTTGGATAGAAGAGGAGTGTGGATTTTCTAGTTTTCATTTCAGTAAGTGTAGGTAAAATGGCATCTTTTACAATTGTCTTTGACTCTTTCTTACTTACCTACTCCATGTAGTCCTCAGTACCACTTCAACATGATCTCCATGATAGCTGGAGAGAAGCGCTATTTCAGCCTTATATATTTAACAAATTTCATCTATTTGCCATAGCAAGTTAGCAAAGACAGAAGAAACTTGACCCCTGCTTAAATTATAATATTTATAGATCAAGACTCCTTTGTAGTTCTGTGATTTGTAGTGAAAACAAGCTCCTCATCTATCAATTAGCTTTCTATGTACTGCAATAAAATAAATCACTGGAACGTACTGTCTTATTACTGTCTTTCCCGGCACACAATCACATACAGCATACCGTCATTTGTAATACAAAAACCTCCAGTGGCAGAAAGATCTCCTAGTTGTTCCTATTTCTGTCATTCTTCTTTGTAGGAATCGTTTTAAGCACATTTTTCTTCCTTGAGCGTTTAGACCTCGAGCCTTCAGGTAATCTTCTCAATTAGTCCCTGGGGCTGTAGAGAGGCAGGAAAGTGCAATTCTCTTTAACAGCTAAAATTGCAGGTTCAGGTTAAAATTAAGGTACAAGCTTTAAACAATCTGGTATTGGGGGAAAAGAAAGATGATAGGAACAGATAGAAACCCTGGCCTTTTGGCTAACAGTAAGGTTAGTGAAATATGTGATTGACTTTTCAGAGAGAATTGTAACTAACTCTTCCTTTGTAGCCTTCTGGCAGGTGATATGTCAGGCTATGTATGATGCTTCTCTCTCTATCGATCTTCTCTGTCCTACTGACTTCATCTGCATTCCCCTAAAACCCGTCAAATGTTGTGTTCAGTCATTGTAGGGCCCTAGTGGAAAGTCTGAGAAGATCTGGGGGACAGAGGACCTGGGGGTGCGGGTGAGCAGAAAGAGGACAATCTTACAAGTGCTTTGACCTAAGCCAATTGGTTATTTAGGGCATTCAGCTATCAAATAATTTCACCCTTCATTTATTGCTTCTTTCTATGGCAGAAACATTTTACATTCCCTTTTACATTCATAATCAGAAAGCATATACCAAGAAATTGGTATAACTATTGGGAAAAATATGTTAGTGATGAAAAGGCCATCTTTGCTATAAGCAAGGAGAAGCAGTTCATAAGCAGGTGTAGGGGTTTTCATTTGTTGTGTTTGGTTTTATTTTGGAGGAAATGCCTTTCAATGAATTGACAGAGTCCAGCTGTAAACCTCCATTCGAGACATGGGCTTTCTGCAAGCTCTGAGTAAATGAGGATTGAAATGACATTTTTTTTTCTTCAGGGATGTTTTAGATATGTGAGGAGGAATGAATGGAAAATTTCTTAATATGTAAGTGTTCTCCTATCATTGAAAATGGTAAAATAAATGTTATATAAGTGTGATTCTTTGTGCTTTAGTGGGGGAGGCACCTTTTTGAAGACTAGGCAAGAAAATCACCCATTGTCTTTTGTCATAGTTAAGTCTAAACTAGGAATCTGTATTGTTATACTACCTTTAAGGTAATTTTTATTGTGGGCTATGGCTACTGTTACTGAAGCATATGCTTACATCATATTTGCATGAATCTCAGGCTCACTGGTTTTGCCTTGCAGGCAATACTTTTTCTTATCTTTAACTTGCTGTTTTGTTGTTTGGGTTTTTTTTCTTAGTGACATCAATATAAAGTAAAACATACATCTTCGTTCTCATGAGCTAGGAGAAATTTTTTCTGAAAATAACTCAAAGGTCAACTCTTGGTAGGGATAGGACACCGTATATCCTAGTGTGTGTGCACATATACTTGTGTGTGTGCGTATATGTGTGTATGTGTTTATATAAATACCCACATCTGTGGTATACACCTAACTCTCATATATTGTGTGAATTTTTTTTCCTGTTACTTACAGCAGCATAAAGGAAGATCCTTAAATTGGGGACTGCCTCAGAAGGGTTACCTGCAGTAACCCCCCTAGTGAGGATAAACAGCATGAGGTTTTTTGATTCTTATGAGACTAATGTTCTAAAACATTTAACATTTCTTTTATAATTAAACTAGTATTTTTATCCAAGAGAGAGTGAAATACAATCCCTTTGAGCTGTATCACACATTGTGGAGTCTCCTTCTCTGGAGATATTCAAAACCCGCCTGGATGTGACCCTGTGCAACGTGCTCTAGGTGAACCTGCTTTGGCAGGGGGTTGGACTAGATGATCTCCAGAGGGCCCTTCCAACCCTTAACCATTCTGTGATTCTGTGATTATGTTGGCATAATATAAGGATTTGTAAATACTGCACAGGATAGAACTAGTGATTGTGTGTGCCTTATAATATGCTGGTTTTATTTCTCAGTCAGTCTTTGACTCCTTTGTGAGTGTTTTACGGTTTTTATCATGTCTACTATGAATTGAGAAGATACTAGGTCTCATATTAAAGTACTAGCAAATGAGGTTATTACTTGTGGGATCTTAGGGGTTGACCTGCCTTGCATTTTCTTTTGTTGCTGTTGTATGTCATTCGATTTAGTGTGTGTGTATATCTAATAAATAACGGGATTAAACTGAATAAATTGTTGTTGTCACTGTATAGTTGTAGTACATAAACGCGTGCTTCAGGTATTTAATTGCTGTTCTAACTCAGAAGATAGTAGAACACTCCACTGTTGTGAGTGATCACATGGTTAATTTTGCAATCCATGATGAACCTGAAAACTGAAATAGCATTGTGCATAGGAGAGAGTTTACGTAGGTATTGTTTGTAAAACCAAGTCCTACTGTGCAGAAACAAGTCAAAGTTTTGAAAAATGTGTTTGCTGTGTTATGTTCTGTATGTGTATGTCATTTCAATTGTGCATCAGGTAATATTACGTATTGCAAAGGAAGTTGTTTCTGCTGTATTTCTCTACCTCACTGCTTACAGGTG
This sequence comes from Nyctibius grandis, assembly GCF_013368605.1. Classification (NCBI taxonomy): domain Eukaryota; kingdom Metazoa; phylum Chordata; class Aves; order Nyctibiiformes; family Nyctibiidae; genus Nyctibius; species Nyctibius grandis. Next base: position 3,230,825 of record NC_090679.1, read on the forward strand.
ATGCCAAGGTAGTGCCAAAATTAGACGTGTTGTGACCTGGAATTGCTGTGGGATTGTTTCGTCTGGATGTGAGAGGGAAACTGTCAGTGTATTTAACATAGTGCCAAGCTTTTAGTTGGGAGAATTGATTTTCTTCATATTTTTATTTGTGACATGCAGTTGTAAGTATAGTAGTTGATGTAATTTTTACCTTAAAATTCCAGCGCAAATGAATATTTGAAATAATTATCCCGAGTTAAGAAGTTCAGACAAGTTAGAAGTTGTTTTTATGGTGTGGAGACCTGACTTCAAGCAAGGGTGAAAAATAAATACTCCCAGATTGCTTAAGTACTTTTTCATGTTCTCTGTCTCCATCGATAGACTGAATTTTTGACAGTGAATGCATATACAGTTATATTCAGTTCATCTTCCCCGACTGTTTTCTCCATAAGCCTTCAGCTGAGTTTAGTTATGACTTATAGCTTGAGCATGGCATTTGGGAAAAACAGAGAAAGTAGTATAAATGTAAATGTGAAAAGCTACAGCTCATTCTGGTTTTGAAATTGTTGGTGTGAAAAGAACTCAACAGTGTTTTATTTAAACAAGGTCTGCTTCAACCTTGATTGACTTGCAGTAAATTGCCTGGTACGAGAGGCAAAAGGAAGTGGATAGAAAAATGGCAATCAGCACCAAATGTTTCACGCATTGATTGACAAGCACCAGAGATGTGCTAGAGTAAGATAAATTGGCTAACAGAGCCCATCTTGACAGCTCCTGAGATGGGAAAATTGTTCCTGTTAATTTGCTACTGGGACCTTGTCATTTATGGGGATATATATTTGAGTGCCTTCTAATGGTGTAAACAAACTTTGGATTCCTAAGTAGCATGTTTCAGCTTCAGTTGCTTTAATTCTTCTCTGTCCATGTATTTCTGAGCTATAGGTATAAAGCGCTTTAAGATGGAAAAGATGAGAGAAACTGTCAGTATTTTAAAGATACAGTTCACGCTTAAAGACAAAATAGCACATTCAAGCTCTTCTGTAGCCTGTTTGACTTTCATTGGGGTTTTTACTTTACCAAAAGGCATGGAACAAAGCCCATTTGTTTTTAGGGGAAGGACATGTATCTTTATTCCTTCGTTCTGGCAAATTTAACTGTAACTATAATGAAAAGGATTCTTACCTTTTTAACATGTCTAATTTTGTGCCTAATTTTGGGTACAGGTTTTCTTAGTACTGCGCAGTGAAGCTCCCTTTTCCATATAGTAGTCTTTCGTGTCCGCAATTTTTTTTCATTTAAAGGACATTTTGTCTTTTTAATTTCCTGTACTGTTCTCCCAGAGTGCCATTAATTATGGTGACACACAGCAATGCTAAAATAGTTACTGGCCCGCTAGCTGTTGTGTTGCAAGCTGCCACTCAGAAAGGCTTCATTTTGGCTAAATCTTTTCACATAAAATGAAATTTGACATAAACCTCACTTAAGAGATCAACATTTTTCATCTTTCATGCAAGGAAAGTGAGCAGATTCCTGTGTTTATTTAAGGTGCAGCCCACAAACAGTAAACAATATTGTCCTTTCTTCCATAATTTATATTCTGTTTCTTTATTTCAGTCTACTTCCCAAACTCTGAACTGGAAATCAACTTTACAAAGATGGAAATATTTCAAACCTTTTTCAGTACTGGGAGTCAACAGAATTTTATCTGCACTTAAATTGCTTATTTGCAGGTGGTTTGGTAGTTTTGTCCATAATCCTGTATTTGGATACTTTCTGTATTCCGTGTTTTCTTCAGGGAATAGTCAGCTCTACCAGAAGACATGAGAGAGATTTTTAAAGGGCTAAATAGGCCTAGCTCCGTATTAGTGATGGTATTTCATTTCCCCCTTTGGTTTTGAACTGCGGTTTAGCTCCAAGCTGTATTTCTATATCTGAGCACAGGGGACCATCCTGAATCGAATGAACACAGCAGCCTGGTATTCCAGTCAGGAAAAGACTGCTGTCAGGGGAGCTTGTCTCTGTGCAAAAGCTTTTCAGGACTCTAGGGTGAAATTCTGGCTGTGCTGAAGGCAAAAATACAATTTGTATTGACTTATATGGAGCTGAGATTTCGCTGTGGTTTGCTATTAAATGGTGACATGTTCATTCCTGAAGCAGGATCTGTTATGGGGTCTGATAATTTCTTGTCAGGGCACACAAAGGTTCAGTGTAACATACCATAACAGTCTTAAACATTTGTAGCACCCGTTAAACGTTTAAGAAAAAAAAATGTTTTTGCTGCCTGAAGATGCAGTAAGACACAGGGAAGTTAAATGCTAACGTGCTTATGTGCTTTGGAAAATCCCACCAGTGACATACAAGATTGAGAAGTCAATCCTTCAGCTTCTTGGTACACCCAAGACTTCTACTAACGTCACTATGGGTTATGTAAGAAACACAAGATTGGATCTTGAGAGAAGAAACCAGATGATGCAAGAAAAATGTAAATATCAGGATAATATCATGTAAATGTAAGTATCAGTATCAAGAGTAATGGAAGTTTAATTCCCATCATGCTTTTCTTACTGCACCATAGTATCTCCCAGCACTAAGGTACAAGCATCTTTAGAGTGTATCACAGTGGATGTTTAGCGCTATTTCAGAAGTACGTTCCACACACATTTAGGAAGCAAAGAGGAACACTCTATTCAAACTCCAGGGGTAACGAAGAAAAGTAGACTTTGATAACCTGAAGCAGAATTAGCCAGAATATATCACTGGCACTGCACTATATGATAGAGCAGGTTTTAAGCATATTATTTAAATTATCTAGCCATTTCCATAATACTGGTCATGTGGAGCCGTGTGGTCATTTCACATTTGTTCATCAGAAATTAGAGCTGCTTTTTCAGTAGGTTGCAAAGAGTTAACACAACCTCCCTGATCGTTATCCAGCTCCCACCAGTTAGTATTCTCTTTGTGTGACTTTCACAGAGTTTGTTAAATAATTACAGGTTGGAGTTTTCTCATGTTGTTCAAGATAATGTTATTTTTCCCACCTATTAGTGACTCCAGGCATCTGTATCACTAATTATTGCAACATTCCTGGAAATAAATTTCTCTAATAGAAATAAAGTCAACATCGTTCAGGAGGATATGTAGTGGAGGTGGCGTGAGTAGTTGTTTAACAGTATTTAGCATTTCGGTAAAATAAGGTGAACAGGAGGTGTTCGGATAGTGGAAACAAGTTTTTAGCACAGCATAGTCTGAACTCTCTGTGTCACTAGAATAAAGATCAAATCAAGTACTTGTAGATTTATGTAAGGAGGTAGATTTCATAGGGTGCCTGCTAATTACCTACCAGGGTGTAATTACAACCCTTTCATTAGTGGAATTCCCTGGCATGAGTGCTTAGCTCTGTATGAGCTGATACAATTGATAAATAGGAAATTTTCTTTCTTCCCTGTTTTTAAAAGCTGCACTATAAAAGTGGAAATTTAGTCACATATGATGGTTGTGAATCTTCCAGTAAGTTGCTTCTAAATACATTCTTAATCTTAGAATGTTATTTCTGTCCCACAAGGAACAAGCAGTTGATGAGTTGTTATAATTTAATGTTAGTTATAGTTAGTTCAGTAAAACCTTTTTTAGGGAAGCTAAGTTAATGCAAATGCTCGTGAATTATGTTCATCTGAATTGTTTCTTCTTGCTCTGATTTTACTGGCTAAATCAGAAGTACGGTAAGATTGGAGAAGACATTTTGACTTTATGAGTGATGGGAAAAAATCACTGAAACAAATTACTGTTTTCCAGCTATGAAGGTATCAAACATATGCCAAGTAATCAGCTTGCTAGTGTAATAGGTTCATGAAGGAAAAGAGTTTTCTAATCTTATTCACTGATGTTTTTCCCAAGACAGCAACAGCTTTTATAAAATGAGGCTTATAACTTCTCATTACAGAATCTAATCTGCCCAAAAGACATTGAACAGCAGCAAAACCCTAACATCTTCTAACTGTAAATTGTTTTTATTATTTATCTTTGTTTAACTAAAAAAGAAAGGGGCATCAGATGACTTAACAAGACAAGAATTAAGTGACATTAGCTTTTGACAGCAGCAAATTATTCCTTTAAATACTGAATTGGTTTAGGTAATTTTTGAGTCATGGCTGTCTACTTATTTTTAATATCCAAATTCCATAAAACTGCTATATTTTGTAGATGGATTGCGTAGGAAAATTAACTTAACACTGAAGGTCAGAAGAGAACTGATTGATTTCCAAGGTAGCCTTATTCTTCTGCATAGATTTTAGTAATGGTAGTATCTTGCATTGGTACAGGGGTTTTCATATTCAGGAATTACACATGCCCAGTACTTGAGGGAATATTAACCACCTACAGAGGTCGAATGGTTTAAGGAAGATAACAAAACTTGAACAAGCTTGTAGAATGCATCCTTAATAAAAAATAGAGACCAGGACTTGCTGGTTCTTCTTCAGTCGTCCCTTTTCTGTTATCTGTAGTTCTCAAACTGTATTCCTGGGTGTGCAGTAAATGGTTCTACTTCAGAGGACAGGGAAAAGGAACATATTAAATAGGAATATATTTTAACATTGGATTTTTTTTCTTGGTGACAGAAAGTGAATTCCATTTTAAAATTTTTCTTTTTTTTTCTATCATGTGTAATACCTTATAAACAATTTCTTGTCCTGCCAGCAAAATTTAACCAGAACTATAACAAGGCTAAACCAATGAGACTTTATGCATTACTGTCATGAAGAATCTAGGATTATTTTGTTTTGTTTGGGATTTTCTTGATTTATCCCTACCCCACCTTACCCCCCGTAGGATTGCTTGGAAACGTAAATATAAGTTATAGCATGTACTTAAGAAGAAATAGTCTTCAGAAAGTCCCTCTGAAGAAAAGTAGCTCCAGGCTGCCCCAGGGAGCAGAGCGGACAGTAGCCAACTCGTCATATATGCAGCCTGCAGACGTATATGTAGATACAGCTATCGCACTCCACAAATGGCTCCACCATTTCTTCCTTGGCAGAGCAGAATCTATGGTGCGTTGGTGAAAATGGCGTAACCTGGCTCTCTGAGTGCCGGGCTCTGCAGCTCTGCTCTCGGGGGAGCTACTGACAAAAGATGCAAATCTTTCTTTATACATTGATATAAATTGCCTTTTGGGGCACATTCTTGCGTATGCCATAGTTACAGAATTTTTTTTGTTATTATTATCTTCACTCTTTGTGCTCTTGCTTGGATTTTGTGCTTTTTTTACGTAACAAGTTTTGAAAAAACTAAGCAAGGCACGTAGGGTGTTGTTCATTTTGTTAAATGGAAAAGGTACAAACCCATAGGACTGATTTGTCTTTGCTGGTTCATTGATATGTAAATCACAGGTGATGACGTACTGGGTCTAGATCTCTTTTTTGGCATTCTCTTTTAATTGTTTCAAAGCCACCTTCTGTCTTTCGCTGGTGTGATTTGATGGTATCAGCTTCATCCTTAGTTGTTCTGACTATCTGTTTTAATGCAGAGAAATACCTAAAGACATCAATAAACAGGTCTGTGCAGGAACACCTGCCCCGTGCTTTTGGAAAGAGCTTATTTTCTCCTTTGACTCCTGTGAAATAGGCTTTTTCTTAGCTTGGCTGGTTTTGTTCATTTGTTGCTTTCGGAGAGATAGGAGCTTCAGAAGCACTGGAAGTACCTTTCTTTGGTGATAACTCCCTGTCATCCAAATCCTGATTTATATCTTTCTTTTTTGCTATTTTGAAGCTTGTTTGTCTTAGAGAAAAAACGCAACAGGAGTTTAGGCAACAGAAAGCAACTTGATGCTGAAGAAAATGATCACAAATTGTGGAGATTTCTTTCCTCCTTTTTCTTGCATACTTCATTCTGGGCTTTTGTCTTGGCGACTTGAAATCAAGTCTGATGAATAAAGGGTTAACTGAGTCCTCTTTACGTGACTTTCTGGATGAGGTAACTGTTAGGTGGTGTGTCTTGTCTCTCTCCTGAGAGCTGGCAGTACAGGCCCCTTAGCTCTGGGAGAAAAATGACTTTCACCCCTGAGAAAAGCTTTGCCTGCCAGGGCTCCACACTGGCCTCCAGTATGCTGAAGTACAAATGCCATTTTAGCTGCAAAAATAATAGATGCTGTTACTAGACAGCAAATGGGTGATTTTTCCTGTTGTCAGTTAACTGTAGTAATTTCATCAAATACAAAATATCTATATTCCTTATGCCAGCTATGACAATATATATTTAATTTATTGAATATGACTGAGAGTGCCCAGCCCACTGGCAAGACGTGCTTTGCACACATATTTGAAGGACAGGGTTTTTTACTTGCAGAAAGCAATTATTCTGGGGAGGAATCGGAGCCTGCTGAACGTGCTATACCTCAGGAAAGTTTCACCTTCATCAGCTGCCTGCTTAATTTATAGTGCTTTGCACTGCAAAAACATGCATCTTATGTTATCTAGTTGTTTCCTGACACATTTAGCAACGTTTCTCACTCTTTAAAGTGAACTTAACATTGCTGACAATGTAGTGGAAATGTAGTGAGAATGTTTTGTGTGCTGGAGGAGGAGGGCGGTGGCAGCAGGGTCCTGGCTATGTTCCGTGTATTGATTCTGCTCAGCTTTCCAGCTGTTTCCTGAAGTAAGGGAGGAGGAGGAGATCTGATCCTTCTCCTGAGTTAATGTCCAGCCAACGCCATTACTAGGTACCCTTCCTTATATAATTTTAGTAAATATGAGCAACGCAGCACCTGCTGTTAATGGTACTGTCCATCACTTAAGTCACTAACAATTTTATGGGATTACTTTATAAAGGGTGCTGCACTTTGGTGTAACATGAACATCAGCTTCAATCAGTAAATGTCAAATCTTAATTGCCAGTTAAGTGGTTTACAGGTTCTGTTCTGATGGCATCAGTTACATAGAAACAACTCATTTCCTTTCACTTTTTACTTCCCTGGCTTCCTGCATTCATACTTGAATGCTACTGCATCTGTCAAACAGTTGTTTAAAAAAATAAAAAGTTGTCTTAGTTTCCCTTCTTTCTGCAATCTAATGTGTTGACGATTGCACAGTGAGTTTTTGGCTCGCGTATATCTTTTATGCCTGAGTCCTGGTCCTGATGGCCAGGGCTGTAGAACAAAGACATAAATGACTTTATTGATAGGAATATAAGTGACTAACTGTAGTTATTACAGATATTTATTTTCTGCATGAATAGCAGGTAGCCTAACTTGGAGAAGTGCAAAATAGTTACATCGTAACCTCTTGATTATGAAGATTACCAGCTGTTTAAAGCTATTGAAACTTGATTTTGCATATAAAAGCCTCTACACATAGGAAAATGCCTTCATAAATGTAATTTATCAGTGAAGATACGCTGTTTAGGTATATGAAATTCTTAGTGTGACATGCTGAAAATGCATGGGGTTGAACAATCTACAGATTTTTGCTACACATGTGCTGACCTTGGAAGTGGGATTCTCCTGATGGGAAGAGTTTGAGAATTCCATTGCAGCTACAATAAGCTTTGAGATCTGTATTTACCACTTCTGGGATTCAGATCTTTTCTAACAAAATAAGTTTTTATATTGAAGTGGATAACTTAAGAGTGTGGTATGGCAACAAACAGTTGTGATCTTCACCTCGACAACGTTAATGGCAAAATGGCTATGTAAGGAGTCTGGACTGATCCTCTAGACCTCTTAAAATAATATTTTTTTGATATTATGTGTATCTATCTAAATGTGTGTGGGTAAATTTATTTAACTATAGAAATATTTATATAAATATATATGCATTTATGTTTCTTATATGTTAGGTAGTAATACTATGCTATAGTACAGTTAGCTGAAAGGTTACTTAACAGCTCTTCAAGGTGTATTTTTGTAATGCATATTTACACAGTGACTGCTTATGTGTCAGAATTCTTAAATTTTGGTTATTTTTGTCCTGTTTTCTCCCTGCTTCCTGTCGTGCACCGTGGTGGAAGGTAGAGGCCAGGGTATCACACACATATGGGCTTTATTCATCCACGAAACTCCAGGATGGAGTTTTTTTTGCAAGAGGAGGAAGAAGGGGGATTATGGAAAGCGCATTGCAAAAATCCTTCAGTAACTGATAAGCAGCCGCCTTCTCTTCTTTGATTGCCTTTTATTTATGTATATTAGTGCTAGGAGTGATTGCAGGCAGTTCTTTTTTTTTTTTCTTTTTTCTTTCTTTTCCTGGTGATGGATTTTGGTCTTTTACGCTAACAGCAACAGGTGTAGCTCTTTCCCAAATGTATTATTGTGATTAAGACGAACAGAACTCTTCTTCGCTGTCTTGTAAGTGTCTGGCCTTGAGACAGTCTGCTCTGTCACCTCATTGCCGCGTTACACCATGACCATATGTGGCAGGTTCCCACTGGTAAGCTTGTGCCTTGTTGAACCTCAGTCTGGCTGTGAAGTTGTCCTTAACAAGGAGAGTAAAGGAATTCCTCCCACTGATGTCTGATCTGCATACTCAGCTTTTGGGGATGTCTTCCTGAAGGTGGTTGTGGAGCTACAAGCGTGGCATGACTTTTGAACGTTGATTCTATGGCAGTTTTTAACCCTTAGAGACTTAAAGTGTAGCAGGAATTGAGGAATGGTTTCATAAAAGTTTCTGTGCTGATGAAGAAAGATGTGACTGTTAAATGGAAATAGTAGGTATATGCTGTCTGCTATATACTCTTAGGGGACAAAAGGGGAATATAAGTGATAAAAGGATTAAAAAAAGCCCTTGCAGAATGAGGTGCCATGTGGCATGGAAACCCAAAGCTATCCCAAATCAGAATGCCTTCCAGAAGGAGAGTTACCAAGTTTTTTCCTTAAGTCTAAGTAATAAGATGATATAAATGACAGGAGACTGTAATGAGGGGGGAAAAAAGGAAAATTTTTTTTTTTGCTTGTCTTCTTGCTTTTTTTGAAAAGTGCCCTAGAAATACTGTATTCAGTATCTGTATGAGTCTTTGCCATGCATGAGTATATGCAGTATGAGCATGCATATGAACAGGTATTGGAAGAAGAACTAATATTATTTTTAACTATTGAAATTGTGCTATATCAGTGTTCAGACTTTGGTTTCCCTTTCTAGCAGTTGTATCTGTTCCATGTTTCTTTGGGTGTATTACACAACTACATTATTGCTGTCAGTAGAAGTAAGTATCCATTACATAGAGTTTCTGTCAATGCACAACTAGCTAAAATCTTATTCGTAGAAGCTTTATCATATTAATATATGAAGAGTAGACACAAATTGTATGAAATCCTATTTACATTATGGATTTAACTAAGCAGTGTAATAGAATACTGATGTTACCATGCATCACAGTATGTTCTATAATACTGTAGGGTATTGCAAGTCCCATTGTGAAGTGGTGGAAATTTAGAATCATTTCAAGAGATGGGGGGTTTCAAAATACGACACTTGTGATATCTGCAGACACGTGAATGGGTTTGGCAAGAAGCTCAGGTTTGTGAAACGTGTAAAGCTTAGTCTGTTTTTTGAAATGGTACAATAATACATTGAACTTATTTAACCAAGATACTAGTATTCAACAATATGAATCAAACACGTTATTTCTAACTTAAAGAGTATATAGTAACAAATAAATTGCATTTATTATGCTCTTTATCACCTAACTGAATATGTTCAATTCTGTTTGGTAGTTTTGCAGCCATTCTCTCAACTGTGGCACTGCAGACAGTTACCCTTTACATTCGTTTCCTAAGGCAACAAAGCTTAATAGTATCTCTTTCTGTTCCTCTTCAGTCATTTTTCAACTCACTTCCCACCGAATTTTACAAAAGATTGGGTGTCTTAAGATATTCTGTGTGTTTCAGGGGCTGGGGGTGGAAAGGCACAGAGAGAGAAGACTCTCTACTAGAGCCCCACTACTGTGAAGAGAAAGGCTGTAGTGGGAGTTTAGTGTTTAGTGGATGCCAAAAATCAGCTTGACAGAAAGATCAAGAATGCCCCAACCACAAGAAAAGTTTTAGTCAAATTTGGCAGCTTACTAGGAAATCTAACCACAGGACAGATTGGCAATAGGTTCTGTGGCTCACAGACATCTATGTTTTTCAATTAACATGTGCTTATGGACAAGTCTTCCTCAGGAGCCAACTTCCCACCGAAATAATGCAACGTTTTAACTACTTGATACCTTCTGTTTCCTCTTAAGCTATGAACAGAGCTGTAGTAATTAGACATTTTACCTTGTCTTGAGGGATTTGGGCTGTATTATTCCATGACTAACAATGTGGTTGGCTTTCCTGGCAAAAGAATTCTTGTTTTTTTCGTTTCTCTCAATGTATTCTGCAAAAACGTACCTAAATTTCTCTGAAATACGATATGCGGTTTACACAGATGGAAGAATCTTTTTCCCTTCATCTCATAACATCACATGTCCAATGTTTTTATAATGCAGTAATATATTTCCGTATGATACAGTAAATGCAGATTTTGAATTTATGAAGGTGCTTCTTTTAACTTCACATGTTGAAGAAGAGCGAGAATATGTGAAAATTAGATGCACACAATGGGCACAGTGTCACATTTGTGTCTGAGGTGTGTCAAACCTCAGCCTCTCTGCTTGTTTCCAACACATGGCAAAGAAATAATTAGAAACTGGTTTTGCTCAATCACTTCCCTTGAATGTTTAGGATCCTCACTGTAGTATTTCATAAGAATAGCATAATCCTGAATAATAACAGTAATTACTCATGTCATCAATATTAGAATTATTTCCTCATAAATGCAAGTCCACAATGAAAATATTCAATGCATGTTGAATTTTCTCTACCATAAAAGACAGTAGATGAGGGTTACTATGGAGTAGCTTAAACCCATTGCTGTCGTATGGTAAGTTGGTCATGTAGTCTTACTATGAATTTATCCAGTGCTAAAATATAATAAAAAATAAGCATAATAGTCACTTGCTTATCTCCAGGTACTTATTTGATTTCAAACTTTTTGAAGGTAGGAAAGTAGTTCGTGCTATTTTCTGGTACTATGCATTGAAAGGGGTTTTTTTAGTATCTATGGGTACCTTTGCTTGATTGCTGCTCCCCAGATGTAACTTGTATGTGATGGCTGGAATTTTTTCATTTTCTTGATTGCCTTTTCTTTTTACCTCCTTTGGAATTTGATGTGTGACTCTAGAAGATTAGCTAATGATATAAACCTTAGTGTAATTCCTATAAAGTGAGGGGTTCTTGATTCCAAAAATGAAGGTGTAACTAATGAGACAGCCAGTGTGTATTTCCTCTGCTACTGTTTCTTTAAGAACAATGGAAATAAGAAAGCACCATTTCATGTAGTTTTGCTCCAGTTTCACATTTGTAGCTAGCATGCAGCAGATCTCGCTTTGCCTCGCAGACTTTGGCAGTATCACAGAGGTCATATTTTCCTGTGTATAAATTATTCATGAACAATTTCTCCAGTGCACTAGATAAACTTGCAGAGATCAGAATGTGTGTTTCTCTTCTTCCTCTCATCCCTATAATTGGCCATGTTCTATCAGGCAATGCAAAAAAAAAACCCTCAAAACCTGTCTTCATCTGTGTGCATTTGAGGGAATGGATTGATATAAAGTTATGGGTGCAAGCTGGAACACAGGAGGTTCCACATAAATATGAGGAAAAACTTCTTTACGGTGAGGGTGACCGAACACTGGAACAGGCTGCCCAGAGAGGTTGTGGAGTCTCCTTCTCTGGAGACATTCAAAACCCGCCTGGACGCGTTCCTGTGTGATATGGTCTAGGCAATCCTGCTCCGGCAGGGGGATTGGACTAGATGATCTTTCGAGGTCCCTTCCAATCCCTAACATTCTGTGATTCTGTGAAGTTATGAGAGCAAAATTCACAAAAGCAAAGAGTAAATAAGTATGAACGGGGTTTTTTTGTTGACTTGATGCCACTAGTTTAGTTGACCAAAAATATATTGTTACAGAGGGCTGAGGTATATCGTGCACATTAAGGATGGGGCTTCAGAGTTGAAATTAATCTGTCTGGTGAGCTAGGCAAGAAATTCTGTCCCTACAGCACCAGTGCAGAAAGAAATGAGAGTGAAAGCACAGGAAAGCTTATGTAGAGCTTCCAACCCATATTCCAGCTTAGCCCATCTCTACAAACGGAGTCATTCCCTTTCAGTCCTGCTGCCCCCTGTGCTTCCTATCACATCCATCGGTGGGTTTTGGTAAGTTCTACAACAATGCAGGAAGAACCTTAGCTTGGAGGTAGCCCTGGTGTGGTTCTTGTTACGTGCATCTGATAGATTCCTGTACTGGAGCGATTTCCCTGGTTAAAAAAAAAAATTCAGAATGCCACGATAATTTTAAGAGATTTTGGCTGCTGTGTGTGTCGGTGCCCATGCAGAACGGCTGCTTCTGATCCAGGGGCGTGCAGTTGCTCTCATTCACCGGCCTCTGTTCACCTGATGAGTTACAAGCTGCTGCTGCTGCGGAGAGATTTTTGAAATGAGTTCATAACATAGCTGCTCACAATGCCTTGAATATGATACAAAGGGACAAGTTTGTACCAGTGGAGAGATTTTGTGGCTCTGTGCAGCAGTAATCGTATGTAACGATGGACAGTTGCAGTGCAATTACTTGGCTGTTTGGGTTTTTTTCATTACATTCATTGCTGATCTTTGATCCTGTGTCCTCTTTCCCAGGTCGTCCCATTCCACCTACATCCTCGTCTAGCCTTCTTCCATCTGCTCAGCTGCCCAGTTCTCATAATCCTCCACCAGTTAGCTGCCAGATGCCATTGCTAGACAGCAATACGTCCCATCAAATCATGGACACCAATCCTGACGAGGAGTTCTCTCCTAATTCATATCTGCTGAGAGCGTGTTCAGGGCCACAGCAGGCTGCCAGCAGTGGTAAGGAAATTGCAAACATATGGAGTTTGTTTGTGACATGTTTGTGCTGGTTTTATGCCTTGTTTTGCAAATGTGTTCTTACATGACCACAAAATTCAGAGTGTATACGGAAACGAGGTGAACAACAATCTTAGTGCTTTATTTCAGGGAAACTTTTTTATAAACACCATACATCATATATGTTTTCCCTTCGTTTTACTATAGAGGCCTTTTTAGTTTTAGGAGTGTTATAAGTAGTATAAAAAATATTATTGCATTTCTGTCATCAGAGGGGTTTATTTGTCCAAGTAGGTTTTTGCTCCTTGAGGCATCTCGTAAGAGAGAGGTGCACACACAATGGTTCTTTGTTCTGCAGAGGCACATAGTCCAGTATCTCATGTAGGTGATGAGGTTCTGTATCTAAAAATGTGTGTTGCTTCTGCCATTCTGTGTCTGTTCTTGTTTCAGGATCTGTCTGATTCTATACTCCCAATGTCACATTTAACTAAGATACTGCTTTTTTTCAGCAAATTAATTCTTGTCTTTCAGGCCGCTGTTTTAAAACATTTGCAGCTCTGCTATCAGTCATATAATCTGTAGTGCATAGGGTTTTTTTTTTCTTTTCTTTTTATTAACAGATGCTGAATTTTCATTTTGACAGCCAAAAACTGAGAAATGAAGATGCAATCCCTTTTTAGAAACACAGGCAAAACAAAAGATGGCTATTATAGCTCCTTATTTTTGCCCTTTTTTTTTTTGAACATCAATATCTGTTGCGTCATTCCTGTCTATTTAACTAAACACTATAAATTTATATCTTATATGCAGTTTCTGATCTGCTCAAGTTTGCTCTTTCCTGTAACAATAATATTGGCCTTTGTGGCTGCATACAGTACACTTGAACAATGCCCTTTAAACAGCAGCTGGTGGTGCGTGGTGGGAGGATGAGACACTGAGCAGAAGTTGAAACGTAAGATTCAGAGTCAATATAAGGTAAAACTTTTTCCCTAAGCATTGGATTGGAACCAGTTGCCCAGAGAGCCTGTGCAGTCTCTGTCCTTGGAGGTTTTCAAGAATAGGTTGGTTAAAATCCTGAGCTACTTGGTCTGACCTCAGAGCTGCCCTTGCTTGTCAAGGGGCTGGACTAGGGACCTCCTGGAGTTCCTTCCATCCTGAATTATCCTTTGACCCTATGATCCAGTTGCTATCTCAGATATGTTAAGATATAATTACACAAAGAATTAATAATTCAGAAATTGGCCAAGTTTCCTTGATACTTGAAGTTTGAAGGTGGAAAATATGGTACCAGTTTTGAGGGGGTTTTTTAAGAGGTTCAGGGAGATCTGGGGAGCTGCAAACCTCAAAATCTGTAATGGGCAACTCAGTAGAACCCATAGAAATGGGAAAAAAAAAAGTGGATATGATCTGTCTTTGATGAGTCAGTATAGCATCTGTAAAGGGTAGTCCTGCCTTAGAAACATTCAAGAGTTCTTTGTAGGGGTCAGCCATTTCTGAATAAGGATGATCTAGTTGATAAAGGGCCTTTGTATTTTCAAAAGGGTCTCAGCAAAATCTGTCACTAGGTGCTTTTAAGGAAACTAAACTAACATAGGGTAAGAGGGAAGATTCCTACACGGTAAGACGTTATTTGAAAGATGGTAAGCAGAAGCTGGAGCTCCCCAATGAATTTTCATGGGATATCAAGATACTTGGAGAAGATGGTGAGGTGTGGGGTGAGAAAGGTAGCTGATGGCAGGGTGCTAAGGATGAGATCAGACTGTGAAGAATCACAAAAGGACCTTGTGAGACCAAGTAGCAGGTCAGTAAAATGGCAGAGGAAATTCAGGGCAGGGAAACATAAAATGACATTCATGGAAAAAGCAGCTCTGGTTCACTGGTTAATGATGGACCATTACCAGTCAGGAGTGAGTTGTTGGGGGCGTGCCTGCTTCATCTCGGAGCTCAGGAACAGGTGAATGTTGACAGCTGAAGAAAGGAATGAAGAACAAAACAGAGAACGTTGTTCAAAGGATGTGGTGGATCAAACAGTGTATTAGGGTTTAAAGGGGAATGGGAAAAGTAAATGGGAGGGAGATGCAATGAAGTTTGCTGAGTAGAAGATCAAGGTCAGGGAATGTGAACCAAAAAAAGATACTTGGAGGATACTTGAATACTTGATATTTATAGCTGCCGTAGGAGACTGAGTGAACCAGCATGGCTTTTCTTATGAGGCCAAAGGAAGGAAACTGCAGTAAAACAATATCTGAAAATTTGATGGAAAAGCTCTTTGTTTCTTTTTAAATAATAGTCATTGTTTCTTTATATCCTTAACAGCTTAGTGTTTCACACTTGTTACTGTGGACTGTCTCAATGAACCTTTTTGGCACCCTCAGATATACTTTGGTTTGTTTATGAATGGCTGATTTGTTCGTTCTACATTTTAACAGGTTTTTTTCCCCAAAATATTCCATTTCCTTCTTTATTAAACAGTCATGTATTACATAATGACTTTTAATTCCCAGGGTATAAGAAATAGCTTTTTTTTTTAACCATAGCCACATGCATAATTGTTTGATCACCACTGAGAGTGTTCTGTAGCATGAGTTCTCCTGGACTTAGTACATCTTCTGGAAACTAATAAACATTTTCTAGCGATCTCATTTTTTTTCTGTAATTCTCACAATGTTTCCTTAGAGAATTTATAAGAAAATACCACAGATAGTGATAAGTACCTTAAATTGGAAAAGCTCACCTTTTTTTTTGTGGCTCATCCTTATTCTGGAAAGATTTTCAGAGTAGCTTTTACCACCTACATGACATGGAAAGGTAGACCATGCTTTGCTTTTTTTTTTTTTTTTTAAATAATTTTTAAAATCTGTTTTAGTTCAAATGGAAACTTAGCAACATAGACCCATACATTTGGGTGGAAGTAAATAAATTTAAATATTTTGTTTAAATTTAGGTTTGGGTTAAAAAGGAAGATTTGAGGCTATTTAGATTTAAGGCTTAGATTCCAGGTAATCTTTGACCATTAATAAATTTTTGCTAGCACTTTCTAGATTCTTCTTTAAACATTTGTATCACAGTCTTCAAACTACGTGCTGAAGATGAAATATTTGCAGGTCTTGTACTGATTACATTATATAAGTGTCCTCTTGTTTGTCTGATTGTACACTTATGCTTGCTTCAATCTCTACGATTACAGGATAGCTCCTCAACAAGTTTAAGATGAGTCGTCTTGGATATGAGGTGATAGTCATCCCCCTGTACTGCCCTGTGCCCTTCACAATAGCCATTCTTGATATATCTGGAAAACTCATTTGCCTAAAAAAATTACTTAATCAAATCTTCCATCAAATGAGCAATCTATTGTTGATATTATGAAGGCCTTTAATCTACAATAAATCTTTGTTAGAACTCATCAGAGCTTCCAGTTTGAGAGAAATGTGATTATAGCACTCTTAAAATGACATTACATCATCGGGGTGATTGGTTTATCATGTGGAGAAGCGACATCAATCATAACTAGCATAACCACCCAGTAAATGAATTCAACCTTTCTACTGCAGAACAATGACACAATAATTGCTCAAAATCAGGCTTAAAATGAAATCAGAAATGCACTTTCTTTAAATATGATGTTAACCTAGTGGAATATATTATTAAAAATCATGTTTGAGGAAATTCTGTGTAATTAAAAATACATGAAAATGTATTCCTTCTTTCTCTCATTAGAACCTGATTTCAGTTGCAGAATCATTTTCTGTGCAACAGATATTATGCTGTTTTTAATTGAACTCCCATCACTTAGATTCCTCTGCTTGTATTTCTTAATATAATATGCAGCACAATTATATGCGATGAAGGACAAGAGGTTTTTGAAATCTGGTGCACCTGCTGATAGTATTTTGAAAAGCACAAATATCGTAGAAGGAAATGAGACCTTTTATCCATGATAAGTGTCACACCATTTGCTAGGATGATTTCTTACAGCTAACAGTAGGAAAAGGTTTATTTCTTCTTCCTGTATCTATTGTATGTATTTTCTTTCTGGTAATATAAGGTGACTCATCTTGTTGGAATGCCATTTTAATGGCTTCAATCATAATATAATAGGCTGGTTTTCAGCCTTACATAGGAAAAAAAAAAGATAAGGTTTTTTGTTGCCAGCAGCTTTGCCTTTACTTTTTTTATATAGAATTTATTCCTATTAAACTAAATTTTGGAATCCCAACAGAACAACTGGTTGGTTGGTTTTCAACCTGAGTAAAACACCTAGGATATACCTACTCCCACAATAGTTTTTGATATGATGGATCCATAATTGGATACATTCATCGTCAACCATTCTAACAACGAGAAAGTAAATGCAGAATGATTTTCAGAGTATTTTGGTTTTGGGAAAATTCTAAACTGTGCATTAGATATTGCCAACGATTCCCAAGAAGTTCCTGAAGTTTAACTGGAAGGGGGATCATGCCCAGTTTTTCCATTTTAAGATGTCTTTTTGGCTCAGAGGCAATAATACAAAGCAGTTGGCTCAGCATAACGATATTTGCCTGCAGAGCAGTTTGGACGCTGCTTAGAAGACAGGGTTTGCTTTGATTTTCTTCACAAGCAGTTATTGGCAGCGAGGAGAGAGGAATGGAGAAACAGGTTGGCTTGAGTGAAAGAATTGTTGTTTAGTGTTGTCTGTGAGTTAGAGCTGAAATAAAGAATGAGGCTTTTTATGCTTATGACCCTAGTTTGTATTAATTTATTATGTAAAATATCAATATTCATTATATTCAGCATAAATATCTGGAAGGATCTCCTGCGTTCAACACATATTACCTGTCTATAGGATTTCCTAATTATAATGTCTAATTACCACCACCTCCTTGCAGTTTAATCCAGTATGTAAAAATCTTTTTTTTCTGAAGAAAGCCAGAACTTTCATCAATGCACTGTAGCTGGAGGTCTTATTTGAGATCCTCTGCTGGGAGTGCTTGGAAGTATATGTTTTATAACCCTCTACAATCTGACATCAAATAAACAGAAATTTCCAGTTTCCAGAGTGTAATGCAAACCCATACAAAAGATAGCCATCTTTAAGAAATAAATGAATCCTATAGGAAAAATAATTACATCTCCTTCAGATGATTAAGTATCACCCCCTACTGAACGGAGAAAGTAGTTTCTTTATCTGCCAACTTACATGGTAGAAAATAAAGCAGCAACAACAAAGATCTAGAATCCATAGCCTATTTTTTTTTCACATAAAGGATTGATTTTGGCTTACTTAAGAGACTGAATAAAAGAGTTTGGTTATCTCTGTAGGTAGCACCGTCATCTTATCACCAGAAAGACATGGGTTTAAACTGTAGTTAAGAAGCCTAGGCATGCATGGCTGTGCCAGCATGTCCCAGGCTAAATACGGAGCATTAAACATTCTGACAGGAATCTCATGGTGTTCAACAAATGGAAATGCAAAGTCCTGCCCCTGGGGAGGAGTAACCCCCTGGACCAGTACATGCTGGGCTGGCCAGCTGGGAAGCAGCTATGCACCTGGGTATCTTTGGGGACAAGAGATTGACCATGAGCCAGCAGTGTGCCCTGGGGCAAAGGAGGCCAGCAGCACCTCCTTTGCGCTGCATTAGGCAAGCGCTGCCATCAGGGTCAACGGAGGTGCTGCTTCTCCTCTGCTTGGCACTGGTGAGACGCATTTGGAGTGCTGGGTTCCCCGGTACAAGAGACATGGACTTAACTGGAGCATGTCCAGTGAAGGGCCACTAAGGTAATCAAGGGATTGGAGCGTCTAATACACTGGGAGAGGCTGAGAGAACTGGGACTGTTCAGACTGGAGAAGAAAGGGCTCAGGGGGGTCTCATCCCAATGGGGAACAGTAACGACAAGGGAGACAGGCTCCTCTCAGTGGTGTCCACTGAGAGAACAAGAGGGCAATGGGCTTAAATTGAAATATAGAAAATTCGGTTTAAACATAAGAAAAACTTTTTTTACAGTCAAGGAGATCAAGCATTGGAACAGTTTGCCAAGAGAGGCTGTAAAGTGTGCATCCTTGGAAATACTCCAAGCCATCCACTATAACAACTTCAGCAATTAGTACCTTTTAGAGGTGGGGAAGATCTATGGGTTCTTTATATGGCACAAGGCTGGCCAGGACTTAGTGAGTAGGTTTGTGGTAGCTCCTTGTGCATCCCCAACAAATGGTACAGATCACTCCATTCCACACTCTGCACTCTCAGAGGTTTTGTAGTTTCCCGGTGTTGACTAGTAAAAGGGTGAGATTAATGCTGCTCAGATTCAAAGCAACTTTCTTGTGGTGACTTGAAGTCCATGAGCATTCTTTCTCAATCTGCTCAGTATGGTGCCATCAAACTTGTCTTGCTCATACACTGTCATTACAGGTAGTAGAGGTCTTGCCCACACGCTTGCACAGAAGATAAGCATAAAATGCTTGATCAGTATTTATTTTTCATTTTGCAGAAATTTTTTTTTTCCATTTGGAAGTCCTCATTCTAAACTGTTTCATCAGGATTGAAATCTTCCTCTCCTTGTCAATGTTACAGTTGGGGGTGAGGAGAAAGGGGGTGTTGTTTTACTTTGGTGTTTGTTGTTTGTTCTTGTGTCTGTTGATTTTTGGTTTTGTTTATTTTGGTCTCTGTGCATGACTTCTGAGATGAGGTAGGGAGGAACAGTAATCCGAAAGAGCAGTTTTGGCCTTCTCCACCTTCACCTTTCTGTCCTAAATTCTGTACGCATTTGTTGAGATTTCAGCAGTATCTCTTTCTGAAACCTCTCAGAATACTTCATTTTAGACTTTGCTAACTTATGCTTAGATCAGCAACAGTTAAAATCAGTTAAGGTTGCAGGGTTGGTTTTTCTAAATTATTTTTTATGCTTTCTAATATCTGCCTGCAAAAGGCAGCCCTGTGTTACATCTGTGTACACGATTATGTTGAGGAACAGTGCTTCCTAGTCAATATATTCACAGGGAAATGCTATAACCACTTTTTTTTCTGATGACATTTTACAACAATGCAAAAAAGCGTTGCAGATTGATTATTTTAATTTCTGTTTCCAAATTAAGAGGAAATTATGTATGTTTGGTTCTGGGTCCACTGTTGTTATTGAGAATTTCAGTGCTATAGGCTTTTTTCTACCTTGCCACCCATGGCTGTTACGTGCTGCTCCAGCAGTAGAAGCAAGCAATGCTAATTTTAAGAATTCTACACTTAATGGTTAATGTAGCTGAAGAGCACAAAACACTGTATATTTATCAAAGACTTCTCTTCATCAGGTGACAATATCTAATAAAGATTCCTCTACTACAGTAGATAAGACTGAACAGAAACTGAAAGCTCTTGGTTTCTAGTGTTTATACTGTGAAGACTGGCTCCTAGCTGTGAGGTTTTAAGCAATAGGCTCTTTGTATGCATATTGTTTTAAACAGTGTATGCATTTAGTAGCAAGGTCTTTAAATAGATACTTTTTTCCCCCAATTTGTTTTTAATACGTAAATTCTCTAAACCCTTAATGGCCAGTCATGTTCTAATTCTGTTGCATCTCTTGAGCATTAGGTCTAATTTTAGAGCTTTTGACTGGAATTAGAAATGGAGGGAACAGCATGAACTAGGTTTTTCCATTGAAACTGAAGGGTGTACTTTCTCGTAAGTATTATCTCCATGTTGCTGGAACTATTACTGGTATTATTGCTGCTGCTAATCTGTGTAGCATATGTTGACGATGCCAGCAGATGTCTGAATTTCAGCCAGAAGATGCGATTCTAGTTCTTAAGATATTGCAGAAACATTGTATTTATTAATTTATGAATGCATAATCATAACAGACAAACAAATCTCAAACAGACGGTTCTATGGTAATAAAAATGATAATGCATTAGAAAAAGCTATTGAGAACAGATTCTAATTCCATTGTTCCTGTATTTTTCTGAAGCTCACCATGGTTTTGAGAGCCGCAGAGATTTTTCTCAGCTGCTTTTACATCATTTTAGTTTAAGGCTTGTAAATGTGTTAAACTGGCAGCCTCTAGTAATAAAAGCAGCTCGGCAAAGCAGGTGAGGTACCGACTTCCCAAGGTTCCCTGTCTCCAGCATGTCACTCTGCTGTTTCCCGATACCCACCATGATGGCTGGGAACCACCTTAGTTACGAGGCCAGTCAGGCCTTGCTTTTTCTCATTGCCAATCCTTATTCTGTCTCCTAGCAGCTGGTTTGAGATCACCAATAAATGCCATGCATTTGGAACTTAAAGGCTGGATAGTAGTGCTCTGTGCTGTCATCCCAAGAAAATGGGTGCCTAGCCTTGGTAGCTTGCTTGAAAACTGAAAGGCATTGGGGATATTACAATTATAAGCAGAGTAACTCTTTTTCATCTTTTTTTTTTGTTTGTTTTTCCATATGCTGAGTCCAGACGCTGTTTGTGTGGGGTTTTTTTATGTGTAGAAAAGCCTAAAATTGTTCTTGCTAATGCTCTCTGTTATAAGTTGTGCTATATGGAAAGAATTTCTCAGGCTTTCTAATAAGTTTGTCTTTTGATACAGTTTTGAATGTTCTGAACTACCCCTCCTTTTTCATTGGCAATGACATAGTAGTGGATTCTGCAGCTGTTTATTTGGAAATGCAACACTCAGAAAACATTTCATGTTTTTAACTGTCACCAGCACTATTTAGTAGCTGATTCAAAGTGAAGAGTCAAGCACATGTAAGCCATGTATGCTTCACAGATTATACAATCGAGAACCTAAAATTTAGGATATAATTTCTTCAGAATTCTTTGCAATAGTTGTTCTGTGGTTTGTTTTCTGTTTGGTTGGTTGGTTTTGTAATAACAATAAGTTTAAAATGTTCATTCTTTCTCCCTATAAATCCAAATAAGTGCTGTTACAAACTCTTGAAGGCAAGGAGACACTTTTCATCTATTCACTGTCTTGTCTTATGGATTTTCTGATTTTGATAAGGCAAAGCCGTACACTTCTGCTTTATTTAAATGATACATTATGAATTCACCTAGTACTTAACTATTATTCCTGTTTATAGAATTATTTCAATAAATTTACAGTTATATAATACCTATTTCTAATATGCTTATAAATATTAGCATCTTATTGGGCAAATCTGTAAATATATGTCATCTGTTGATCACATCAGCATCTCTAGAAACTGAGTTTATCTTCATATAAAGCATGATGCAATCAATAGAAATTAGGATTATTTCCTTTAGAAGATGTTCAATCTTATTCTAAAAACTACAGGAGATAAAGAACTCACCACATCACAGGAGAAACTGCTCAGTGGTCATTAATTGTTCTCACTGATATTTTTTTCCCCATTCATACCTGATGCTTTGCCTGACAGTTCTCCCATACGTGTCTTTTATATCCCTTTAGCATAAACAGAGAGAAATCTGAACTCTGTCATTTTATGCTGAATATTTTTCCCCTTCTGTTTACCTGGAAGAGCCCTGTTGCCCTCTGGGCATATGTACACTAAAAGGGTTTGCACATATAGCTTTATTGACAAAACCTTCCACTGAAAATACAGCTCACCCAAGCAAAATATGCTCTCCTGTTATTTCCTAATCCAATTCCTCAAATGGATTAAGCCATATTGTAAAGAGGACTCCTTTGCTTGCATTACTGAATCTTCTGCTGGGTTTTGCTGACGCATGCTTTTGTAGACCAGGATTTTGGCTCTCTTTCCATTTCAACTTTAGCAGTAACCTTGTGCAGCCACTGTTACAGTGGAAATGTAATAAAAGTGTGTGGTTCCTCCATTAAACAGCTGCTTTATTTTGATGCAGATTTACAAATGTTTCTTGTAGGGAGAGCACGATGGAGGTGCACACCCATGGGGTTTGTGTTGGGAGGCCAAGTAAGTGTTCAGAGGCTTTGATGTTGTGGAATGCATTCAGAGCTGAGCATGGCATTGCAGCTTGGTTCTGTCTGTGGTGATGCTCTTGACTGGCGCCACGTCTGTCCTGGTACTGCCTGTGGATGGCTGGTTTGCGCCACTCTACAGATTCAGGCACTGGAGGAGGTTGAGTGGAAGTCTTGAACAGACCAGTTCCTTTGTTTGTAATTCGTATGTTGTTTGTAATAATTACAAACTAAAACTACGGATGAGATGTTATTTTTCTCGCATAAGCTAATCAACCAAACAATATTGCCTTCTTTATTACATTACAAATATATGGATTTTATTTTTCTACCAGATTCTTACACAGAAAAGCTGAGGACTCTGAATGTTTGTAAAAGTTAATTACTGGCCTGAGTAAATGCTTACTTTTTCTGATATCTTGACATCAAGGCACAGAGGGAATCCTGTTCCATTTTGTCAGCTCCCCAAATGTTTCCGCAGCTCAATCTGTGGCATTCACAAGTGAATGAAATTGCATCTCTCGCCCTGTTCGGTTTGTTTGGATTCTGTGTTTTCTTCCACTCTGTAGCAATGCTGCGCTTGCTCCCAGTTCCCTAGGCTGCTTTTATTGCAGTGACCTTTTCCATCTACGTAGGGTGCTATTTGTCGTTCAGCTCTCCTTCGGTCCCTGCCTCACCCCACCAAGGTATTGCCTTACATGTCGCTCCTTTACAATAGTTCCTTTCTATTTAATGCATTTGTGTTGGATATCATAGGGCTGTAACAGTGTGATGTTCAGTAATTGAGCTTTTCTCTCCTTTTACTCAGGTCAGGTCTAATGATTTGTAAAATAAATATATACACACAAGCAGAAACATAAAGGCGTCTTTATGATTATAGTGATAGCTGGTGCTTACCTTGTATAGCTGGGATCTGAAAGAAACTAGTAAATCAAAAGGAAAGAGATTTGGCAACTTAGCATGGAAGCTGTACTCCTTTGAGAAGAGTCCTTGTCCTTGATGCTCTGTTAATTTAGGAGCAATAACTGGAACACTGTAGAAAATGAGAATGACCTTTTATACATGATTAAAAAGCAATATGTGGGTATAGAAGCCTATATATACCAAAACCTTAAAAGCTAGGGAGTCTTACTCTGCTGCCAGATCTTTCAAAAATCTGCCAAAGAGGGACCAGCTTACTGTGAACGACCATGCCCCAAAACTGCCATTCATAACAGCACAGAAAAGTTCGGTATTGTCTCAGTACTCCCTGAGAAAAAGATCTAGGACCTTGTTATTTTAAAACATCCCTCTTGGTCTTGAATCTCCAAACGTGGGGGACAGTTGTTAGTATATAATAAAATGGGAAGTCCCAAGTGCTAATTCACGTGATTTGGAGAGAACTCAGAAATCTGGGCTTTAATATTGCACACTGGATTAGTTAAATCTATAATGGATAGGCCACGGCAATTATTTTGGATTTTACAAATCACTGTTTCTGCTGGAATCAGTGGGAATTTTGCACACCAAACGCCAGGCTAACTCCTGAGCTAATACATACCATAATGAAGTGTGAAATGTTCTGCGTAACAAAACACTGTGTTTGAGCATGTTTGTTAGGACTTGTTCCCACAAACAGGTGGATAATTGTTTCACTTGACACAAATCTGTCGATTATAGGGACTAGCAGACATGAAAAGGTGTAAAATCTTTGTAAGTTTATGAGCTTCCAGGTATGTGAAACCATAATTTACGAAGTCAAGAGAAGGGAATTTGGGGAGTTAGAGCTCAAGTGGTAAGTGATGGCTTTGAATTATTCTGTCAAGCTGTGAAAATGAGGATTGGGACTGGGGTGGTTTGGGAGTGCATATGAACCCATAGTGAGCCTATAGTTTCATCAACTCCTGGGACCTTCATTTCCAGTGTAGCTGAAAACTTGCTACAAAAGCAAAAAGGAGTAACATGGAAGCCAAAAAAAAAAAAAAAAGGTAATTGGTAAGGCTTATGGGGAATGAAAGAAGAAATTTGGACTTCTTTGATTTGCAAATTTGGCTAGGAAAAGCAATATGAATTACTTCAATCTAAAGCAAAATGTGGGTTCAGGTTTTTTGCCATTTTAATTTTCAGCCTTTTTGTTTAACTTTCATTCAATGTGAGTAAAAAAAAAAACAAACAAACAAACAAAAAAAAAAAACCAAACCCAGACACAAATCCTCAAAATGAAAGGTGAAAATACTTGCTTAAAAATCTTCCAAATGAAATGGTTCAACATTTCAAAAATAAAATAATTATTGTTTTAATTAGATGTTTCTGTGTTTTCCAGATCTCTTGTCCCTTCCTCCCCTATCTTTTTTCAGCTAAAAATGTAGCAAAATTTAATTAAATATTCACAAATAGTTTGTCTCCTTTTGGTCTGAAGCAGGCACTAGGCAGAAACCAGTTAAAGAATAGCTATTTATTCTGAAATCCATTAATTTAATAGACATGGTAAGGCCAGTCAGTTATACGTGAGTGCTCTGTGCAGCTGGAGAAGAGGGCGCAGAGAAAACCAGACCGCCTTGAAGGAAGAATTTCCAAGAGTTTCCGATTTGAGACTGACTTGAAAGCATAATGAGATTATGGAGACCGATGTGTATGAACAGCCTGGGAATTGGTGGTGCTGGTAATGCAGAAAGGCTGGTGAGGGACTGTACTTATAAAACTGATCTGAGGAAAAGACTCAAGAGAGTGACTAGAAACCACACTTTGAGAAGTGTGCTGTCAGCAGCTGAAGCCCCGTCCATCTACACGGGTAGCGCAGCTGTTTCTTCCAAATCATTTACAGAAAAAAGTTAAATGATACAAATCACTAGAAATCATCATCCAGAAGTACACAGATGCCCACAAAACTTACTGCTTCACTTGTGTTTCCAACCACGCACCAGTTCTTCTAAATATCTTTCTTTTTCTTTTTTCTTTTTTATTGTTGACAGCTGGAAAGCTTCCACATTCTTCATTCTTCCGTTCCCCTGAGATCATGCCAGAAATGCAAATACATTAGTGTGTCTTGTTTCATTTTCTTTTTTTTGGAACAATTTCCATTAATATCCTGCTGTCACAAAGCAACTGGTACTGTTTCATAGCTCTTTATCATGCCAGTTTTATTCTGGGGTGCTACAGCGATTGCTCATCAAGACCCAGAACCCCAACACCATAGGTGACTCTTCTGGGTAACATGGAAGTTAAAGTGTTCAGGCAGGTTTAGTTCAGATGATGGCAACTTCTTATTATTGAACATTTAAATGTCTTAGAGGAAATTAGTACTGGTGGACCCTGCTGGATCAGCAGCCTTTGCATTCAGTGGTTTCATCATAGGATAATGTAAGTTGGTTTATAGAATAGTATTTTCTTTATAGGACAGGCAGATTCAATTCAAATTTCCAAATTCCTAAGGGATCTGCAGGCCCCAGTTCAGTTTCTGGATAGCTGGATTGATGTTTGTTCTCTCTAGGTGGTTGGGTTTGGTTTGGTTTTGGAGGTGAGGGGAGGATGCGTGTGGTTTTGGTTGGTTCTTTTTGTTTACTTTTTTAAGCTAGATTTTTAAATATATACGTTAAATACATCATCGTCTTTCTGGGAGTCTTAATTTTGGACTGCTTTTTAATAACCAGTCTGTTAGCTTCATTTGATTAACAAAAAAATACATTGCAGTTGGTTCTTTTCAGGAATTAATGCTCTAGCATGCTGGCTTATATTAAAAGGATCTACAGAAATATCACCATTAGGGTTCAGTCTGTGCAAAAATTCTGCAGTTTAATTAGTCCTAGTTCCCAGAAAATCCTCTCAGGTGATTTTACGAGAAAGCATCTAAAAAGTTTGAGAAAACTGTAGTGTAATTATATCATTTCAGATTTTGGTTTAAGCGTAGTGTTATCAAAGAACAGATAAAATAAAGAGAAAAGAAAAAAGCAAGCTTTCCTCTGTATGGTTTTCCTAACCCCCGCATGTGTCTCCCAACACCAAAACTCTCTGTATTTCCCCCCATTATTCTTCATTCTGAGCAACTGTTAGACTTCTGTGCCTTTTTTCAGATAAAAGTTTTTATTTTCTCACTGCAAAGCAAGCACAGAGCAGCTGTCACAGATGGGAAGCAGTTAGTACTTCCCAAAGCGACCCAACCTTGAGAGCAGAATTCTCGGCTCACTGGGCCACCGTGTTCCTATAGAAATTGCCAAGTTCTATGTGGAAGTACATACATATTTTCATGAAGTTTGATGCTTTCTCCACCTTCAATTTGCATTTTGAAATCTGTTGAAGATATGAGACGTTGTTACTTTAATAGTATAATAACGGTATGTGAACGTTGCTGAATATTCCCATGGTAAAGTTCACAGCAATGGAGAACCTTTAGAACAGACATACAGCAAATTGCTCAAAGACAGAACAACCTGTGGCACAAATCTGCCTGCTCTAACAGTCTTCATAAAACTAAAGATAACGTGGTTTCTTACTGCTCTCCTAGCTGCTTTTTATTAATCCGTGTTATTAGATGATGGTTAAAGGCTCTCTAATGATTCCTTGTTTGTACCCTATTCATCAAAATTCAGGTAATGAAACTGTTTTCCTGCTTTAATTTGTTCTTAAACCTTGTTTGAGCCACTAACTCAATGCCTAGTGCTACTTTTAGCACTTTTTCTTGTGGCAATCTCTGTTTCACAACTGCAAAATGTAAACCAACAAAAGAATATGCTCTATAGCTGAATTTTCATTGCTAAGCAATTTGAAGTAAGGATAATAAAACCACTTGTTCTTTACAAGTGATCTATATCAGAATATACATCGTTTTTATGCTCTCTCAATGTAAACCTTAGGATTTTTGCAGAATTTTTTATGCCACAGTTCTTTATCTGAAAACGTTAGAAGTTTACTTACAGGATTTAAAAAAGAATAGATAATCAAGCTTAAAATAGTAGTGATTTATTGGCTGGTCCACTGCAAACATTATGTATTAGTCAAGACATAGAGGCTGTACTGTGAAGAATTTTGAATTTAGAATCAAACTTCAGGTTCCTGCAGTTCCATTTATCTCTGTTAAATCCTTTTCATGAGACATTTAAGATTTGATATTGATAAAAATTAAATCACCACAGGGAAAAAAAAAAGTTGAATCTTCACAAAGACGAGACAAGTATAAGAAATATAATGCTGTCGCTTTCAATGATAATAAAGTTGGGTTGCTGTTTTGAGTCTGCAAGAGCTCCAAACAAGCCATTGGTACCCACTTTGAGAGTACTTAAATGTCAGTGGCTCAGAGCAACATGTAGTTCTGCTGTGTCATTACAGAGAATGGTTATGCCTCACATAAGCTTTATTGGGCTAATCAAGTCATCAGGAATTTGCATGGAAATAAAACTGTATAGTAAAGATTTCAGGAAATAAAATTGCATAACCACTTATAAGGACAACACACATCTGATTAAAAAATATTTTTTAAATGTGTAATGAAGCAAATTAAAATAACAGTGGGTTTCTGAATGAACTTGGAATATCCAAGTTTCTTCTGCAAAAGCCGTGGAGTACACAAGTGAAATTTACTCACATTTTGGATGGGCATCACTATGCTCAAATGTTACATTGCCCACCATGTCACATGATGAAGTGTATGTTTTGTGACCTCTGGAGATCTTAATGGAATATTCTGACAGCTGTCAGTAAAGCAAATATTATTGTCCAATAGAAAAAATGATCGTTATGAAGAACGGGGTAATTAACACCTGTGCTTACATGCTTCACTGCTCCAGAAAATTGGTCCAATAGGCTTGATACATCTCCAGGGAAAGAGCTAACAATTAAATAGGTACAAATAAGTATTGTCTTTATTTCATAAATCTTCAAAATCTTGTAGCCCCTACTTTTTAAGGTGATCATTACCTTAAAACTTTTATCTGTAGTGTGATAGAAAATTCTAAAAGAATTGGACAGAATTATTCAACTGAAAACAAGAACATTTAAGTGTCCTGTAGAATGGTTATTGTGTTAAAATGTTCTTACTGTTGAATTTGCCAGTTAAGAATATCTTTGAGGAGTCTTTGAAAATAAGTTTATTCTCAAATATGATGGACTTTATAGCATTTATATTATATGTGGCCGTTAGCTTAGGAAATAAAGCTACTTATTTTGAATATTTTTTTTTCATGAAGAAAATAATTCAATCTCTGTTTTTAAACCACTAACCACTATTTATAACCCCATTGTTACACTATTTCAAAGCTATTACAATATTTTGCTATTGGTAATATTGCAGCAGATGTTATTTAATAGATATTTATATTGCTAGGTGTGTTTGGTTATTGCCCATGTCCATCCTGGAGACCTCTATAGTTTATAGGCGATTTTCATATCGAACATACATATATACATGTACACAACCCCTGTGAGTCAAGCTCTCCTTCCCATATAGACATGTACTAAAGCAGCGCTACCCAGACTGGGAGAAACACGCTCCGTTTACTTGTCCTGTATTTTGTCAGTGCTAAGCAGATGGTGGACACTGTATGGCTAAGGTAATGGAAATAAAAATTTCCTTACAAATAGTATGTCTGGAAAAATAAAGTTACATAACCTTTAAAAAAAAATCAATTACTACAAGCCAAGAAATGATGGAAAGGTGGGTGATAACTGAGACATTAGTGATGGCAGGACTTTGAGGCATTCTTAAAAATTATATTCTCTGCCAGATTTCTCGGGACTTCTAGCTGTCATTTAATCACTCAAATCAGCTTTTAGCGTTTCAGAGGGTCAGAGGAGATAGACTTCTAGTTCATTTTGGAAATGTGCTCATTGTTCAGGTTACCAAAAGAGGCTTTACTCTTAAAAAAACCTTACTCCACAATGAATAAGCTGAGATTTTAAATTTTCAGATTTCTGCCTGTAATAACATTTGGAGGAGTTCTGCTTTAATCTTGTACTGTTCTTTACTAAGGGGAATAAGGAGTCATGTAAACTTGTTTCCAGATTTTTTTTTCATGCCAGAAATGGTGTGACAACTTATACATGTTTTATTTCTGTTGTCTGGTGTTGGCTAGAAATTATATCTTACACATGGTAATATAACCTTGAAATTCATTAGGCTGGTAGCTGGGAAGTGTACAGATGGTGGGGTTTGGCACGCCAGTGTTTTTGGTAAAGGTCTTCTCTGTTTGAAGTCAGTGATTCGATCATTGATTTATTTATCACTGGTTTATTGTAATTTAAATGAAAACTTAATTAAGCGAGGTTTGATTGAAATTCCATACGAAGAATGCAAATGTTGGTAAATGATAATTACTATCAGAATCACTAAAGTATTTAAAATGCTTAGAATGTCTCCTGTTACCTGTCTGGCTGCTTTGTTTTAGCAGTTCCTTTCCGACTCCTCCACTGTGTTTCTCAGAGTGTACTTCTGTGTAGTAGTATTCTGTCTTACCAGGTTATGGAATGGCTTAATTACAAACAGCCTCTTCAAAGCCTGGGAGTAAACAACAAATTTTAACTATTATATATATTAGTTCTTGGACATTTGTGCTGTTGTCATTTATCAAATGCTTGAGCTTGTTCAGCATCAATAAATACAGAATCAGGGCTGTAATTTGAGGGTTTTGATGTTTAGGTTTAACGATGGAAAGGAGAGCTAGAGGCGTAATGAAAGAGAGCCAAAGACCTTGAGTTTATTAAAGAGGAAAGTTGAGCAGAAATAAGGAAATGCCATTTGGGGCAATACGGGGCTGAATTAGAAAAGCTGTAGCGTGCATTTGGAGTTACTCCGAGGTAATTGATCAGTGGGTAAAATCCTTACACAGAGTAAGTACAACTTAGTGGTATTTACATTTATAGCTAGCATTAACTGAACCTCTATCAGCTGTAAATTATCTCTGTATATGTTGATGTACCCATACAGGTGTCCATGCTCACATGTGTTGTATGTAATGTGCAGTGTACATATGCTATACGTATATATTAGTATGTGTCTGAAAAAAAATGAAGGTGGAGAAATCGGTTAGTTGTTTTTTTTTTTTAATTAGGCAGAGTCTGGGTATTTGAGAAATTCTTCTGGACAAAAGCAAGGAAAAAGGCATTATCTGTAATTAGAAATAATAATGTATAATTGATTCATTTGCCATATTTCTACAGTTCTGATTTAGTTGAACAATGCAATCATTATGCCACCAGTTTTCAATAGAGGTGTCACAATGAAAAATAATTGCAATATTCCACAATATTAACTGTACCCTAATTGCAAAAGTTTTGAAATATAATTACCATGAAAGCTAATGCGACAGGGAACATTAAGCATAATTAGTGTATTTTTAAAAAAGGGAAAAACTGTTAGAAGCTTGTTATTGTCTCGTAAGGTAGCTGCAAATTAGCTGGATGCAGAGCACTTTCGTCTAGGTTTTCTATAATTTTAGTTATTAGCACAGACTGCAGTAAATTTATTTGACATAGCCCACACCTGCTAACCCTGCAGGAGAGAATTTCTAATGTGCACAGGTCCCAGGCTTCTCACAGAAACTGTCACCATTTCCTGGGAGACAGCAGTGGGTAAGATTTAGGTGTGGGTTGGTTGGGGGGGCGTTTTGGTTTTGTTTTTTTTAATGGTCAGTCATGCTGCGCTGCTCAAATTGCACTGTGTTTTAAGGAAGTTCTGCAAAAAGATACACCAAAATGCTATTATGAAGGACTTCAAACAAAGCATTCATTACACAATAGCCATGTTCTGAAAAAATACATAGTATATTAATTATATATTTTCTTTACAGAACAACTACATGCTTTCACATAGAGCATGAAAGTTCACCCATAGGATTAGAATTTGGTTTTTTTGAAATAAAGAAAAACAGTATATCGTACCACTTGTATACTAGAGATGTTTCTGTGCCCATGTAGCAGGGGGATAGGATCCAAGCCGTAAGAAGCAGCGCTGATTTTCTATAAGATTAAATTTTCAGTAAGAAACATCTAAGAGATTTTCCTGTGGGTTTTTTTGGTAACATTTTGCAGGTATAAACTAATGTTTTTCTGCTGCTTCTGTGTTTCAAAATTATTGAAACATGTTTTGGAATAAACTAGATCAAACAAATATATAGAGGAACACCATTAGCTTCAGTATTGTTAGTGGACACGGGTTTAAGAAACACTTACATTGCTTGGTCTTAAATTGCTACTAACCACTGTGGCTACTTTTTATCATCTAAATATGCTGTTATTGAAGATGTGTAAGAGATTTCTTTTTGAAAGGAAATTAGGTCATACATTAGATAAAATTTTGGATTCGGTAGTGCAACTCATTTTTCCCCAGAATCATCTCAGGGGAAAAAAGGCATCTGATGCTGGTTTTTGGAAGTGTAATTGATGAAAACATTTTGTTTTCAGTTTAATTCCTGTGATTTTTAATCTGTCCGGTGTCTATCAACAGCAAACGCTCTAACATTGCTGCTAGGACAATTTAAGGCCTTGTGGAAACTTGTAAGAAGCATTCTCGATTTTCTCCCTCAAAAGTAATTCTAATTTAATTCAAGCCCAGGACAGAGCTAGTTTCTGCAGAGGTAGTGGAAAGTTTAGAACTGAGCAAGGCGTTAGGTATGGAAATCCAAATGACGTTTACATTGTGCATTGGGGAAGTCAGCCATTTGAAAGCAAGTAGGAAGAATAGGAACCTGTTCTTTCTTTCAAAAGGTAAACTGTTTCCTTTATTCAGCCTAACCCCATTTTCAATAAAAATCTATTCTGCAAGGGGTGAGGTGGGTTTTTTAAGTTCTGTTGAACTGTGGACATGGAAATCCCTTTATATAGTCTTTCTGGGTACTTTTACAGGTACTTCACTTATGTTTTGAAGTGCTACAGTAATTTGAAACATCTGCAGGTGTTTCTGAAGAGCCATTTAGTGTATGTGTTCTGTAGGTTATCAAGTCTTATGAGAATACTTCCAGTTAGGAAACATCACTGCAGAGTTATCGAAGCAGGGGGGCCAGGATCAGAACAAGGTACGGGAATGTGTGATGTAACACCCCAAACCAATGGGCAGCCCCCAGAAAAATTAAGTCAGATAGTATTAGGGATGATGCTGTGTTCTCACTTACATCCATTACACGCACATAAAGAGACGAGGTTATAATCTGTTCAGATTCTTGTTTAAAGAAACTTAGCACCCTAATTTTTAAGTTAGAGTAAAAGATGGCAAAAAAAAATATACCTGAGCTACAGTGAAGAGTATGCTTACATTATCCAAAACAAAGAACATGAGCTCTAATGTGTAGGGCTGGAATGCGTTGATTCCCTTGTTTTATTGGATGTATCCCCAGTTTATTTTATTAGCATGACCCTTAAACTGTTTCCCAGCATGCAGAAATACAAACCCACTTCAGAGGGTAGGTCTGCACAGTTCCTTGCCGTCCTGCTTGGCGCGGGCTCCTGCCTGACCAGGAGCTGTGGTCCCACAGCACGAAGATACGCTCAGGTTAATCAGTGTTGCTGAGAACCTCTCTAGGTGCTGAGAAGCAGCAAGCACCAGGCTTTTCGAAAAGGCCATCATTTCAGAGTGTCTCAGTAATGATGCCTTTATTGAGAGCCTTTTCGTTTGATTATCCACCGGTGCTGAGACTTATGGGCAAAATATGGCCTTGGTTTGGCAGTACAAGTTAGCTCTGGTCTGGGCTCAAACTAAGCTCATTGTTACGAGCAGCCACAGCGGAACAGAGCTGAACTTCCCTGGCCCGTGGAAAAGGAGCTGGCTGATGTCACTTCTACGGAAGACTGATAACTTTTTCTTAAAAGGCATTAATGTTTCTAAAGTGCCTCGTTTTCATAAAAGTGATATATAGCTTCATGGTATTACAAGTGCAGCCTGCATGTGTCTTGTGTTGAAGTGCAATAAGATGTTGGCCAAATATCATGTTGGTAAAGTGGGAGAGTCTTTATAATGCCTTAAAGAGAATGCCATAGCCAGCTGTGAAAGAGTTCATAAACAAAGGTTAGTTCAGTTCTAGTTTAGTGTCTTACAAAAACACAAGTTATTATCCAGCTCTTTTACTACTAAAATAGGTACTTAACAGATGCCATAAATTTCAATTATCAATATCCTGTTATTAAATAGGGACTCATCTACACAGTAAAATACTCTCTAATATTAATTCAGAATTAAAATATGACCCTTGTTAGCAAACTGAACTACTCAAGAATTAGTAAAACTATAGACCAGTGAGCGTGTGCATACACACACATGTCTGAATACACCATTGTGCCAGAAATCTTTTTGACCACTTGTACAAATGCATTAAGTCAATGGACTTTATGAATATATGTGCTTCAGTCATAAGACCACTGGCAAAATGTTTATCATTCAAAATGTGTTAAACGCATTTACTATAATGTTTATTAGAATATTTTTTCTTCTTTCACCTCCCTAAAACTGTGATTAAGATCACTTACAATTATTTTTGGAGGGATGCAGAAAACTTGTTTCTTGTTAATGATTTTCTTAAAAGCCTAGGTCTTCTGTAAATAGTGCTTAGGAGAGCACAGTGAAATAACGTGTAATTAGTTATACATAACCCCTCACACTATGTATTTTTCCATGTGGCTTGAGAACTCCTTACTCCGTTTCCTCGGGCGTCGGCAAAGCGTCAGGCCATGGTGTGACAGCAGCTCAGGGAGCTGCATCTCTGCTGCTGAGGTCGGTGCCCGCACTTGCCCGCGGGCTGTGCTTTCCTGCCGCCATCCCCACTTTGTGTCATCACCAGTACTCCCAAGAAAGGCCTGACCCATGGAGTTGATATGAAAATTATCTCACCCCCGGGGAAAAAATTGGTGCTTAGTTCACAGGCTGATAGCTCCTGGCACCAGGTTCCCTCACAGTGGCACAAGCATTAAGCACGGTGCAGGAGAGGGTGGAGTTTGGTAGAGATCCCAAGTTAATCAGCTCTTGGCCAGGGAATCCTGTTGCTGATCCATACCTTGGGGCACATTTTCATCATTGGTTACCTCCAGCCAAAGACTGTGCTGCTTGTGAAAGCCTCAGCCCTCGTTTCCCCTGCCTCTGGCTTCCTGCTGCTGCCACTCTCCCTTCCTTTGGGCAAGCTCTAGAAACTGTCTAGTGAGTTGGATCGTCAAAGTGGTCTGACTGACAGCCAGGCAGTCCAGATAGCAGGATTTGTTTTCAGTTGGATTATCGGGCTGGTTTGACTCGAAGCACGCTGGTGGGGTCACTTACCAACAGAAGGGAAAGAGGCTGGGGTGGGAGAGCTGGGACTAAACTGCCTCTTCTGGCAGCAGTCTGGACTTTGTCAAAACCAGCTGGAAAGCTGCACTCTTACAGATATTTGTGCAATAATGAGCTTGTAATTACCTCTGCTTTGGGCCCACTGTCAGTGACCCCATTGGAGTATGTCCCACCGTGCTGAGAGGTGCTACTCCTTATTTATCATTTCATGTGTAAGTCTGAACTGATTCTCATTGCTGAGCTCCCTGGACCAGCTCCCTGCTCTCATTGCTGAGCTCAGAAACATGCCATGCTGCTTGCTAGTCCTTTCTCTGATGAAGGACTTTGTAGTTTATTCCATCTCTTCTATTTTTCACCTTTCTGTACTGTTCTTGTTTTTTCTTTCTTCACACCTCCTCTTATTCTTCCTTCTAGTTATCAGTGAACAGTTCAGTTCTTCCTTATTGCAGCCATGGCATAATCACAGGGCCTTCTTTCACTTTCCCAAACAACTTAAGAGTTCTGCTTCATTTTTAAAGATCAAATTTAATGTATCTGTTCTTTTGCAAGCAACTTCAAGCTATGTGTTTTGCAAGAATTGCATTGTTTCATTATTTAATGATTACTGTTAACTCCTTGGCTGAATCCCACCGTTATTTATTATATAAAACTTTATTTCATTAACTAGATTGAAACAGGTGAGAGTGGAGAACAGAACTCTGACAGACAAATTTAAATATGTATTCAATATCCAAAATCAAGCTTTAGTTTTTCAGGAATTAATCTCCATTTAGGCTCCTATATGAAAAAGAAGCATTTCTTTCTTTTTTTTTCCTTTGATCTCACTCATGCATACAAAGATGCATGTAAATACTGAAAAGAGTAGATTTTTTTAAAATACGCTGTATATAGCATAGAAATTGGGCCTCTCATTACCACCACAGCAAGCATTTGTTCTTACTACTGTTCAGCATATCTAGAAATGAGACTTGCATGTTCTTCCCTCTTGAAATTGTCTTTGAAAGCGAACATTATCAATTGTGGTGCTAAGGGCTTGTTTTTGCGAAAAGATTGCTTTGGTGGGGAGCATCAGCCCTGATGGATGCGGCGCCTTCAGAAATGCTCGCAGCACTGTTGCCGCCTTCTTGCATTCTCTATTGGTAGCATTTTTGGGGGGGAAAAAAAAAAGCTCAGATGAATAATTTTGTTCTTGATATATTGGAGGGGGGGTGTGGATTTTTGACTCACTCTGTTTTGGCTTGCTCAAGGGTTTGGAACGAAAGAACAGGCTGGGGTGGGAAAAAAAAATCACATTAGATTTGCGAGTTGGTCACCTACACCCGCTGTTCCCCACGAAGCCATCGCCAGTGGGTCACTTAAATTATCAATCCCTGTGAGCACATGTGGGGATGTTATTGTCTTGAGTTCCTTGGTGAACTAACGGTGTGTTCCTACTATTTGCGGGAAACAAACATTAGACAACTGAATCTTCTTTGATCTCCCCTTTCTTTTGTCCCTTTGCTGCATAGTTGACACTGAGAGGGTATTAAATTAAGATGCCAAGCCCAGCTTGCTTCGCTCTCTTTCTTGAACAGGGAGGGTACCTTCATTAATTAACATAAGCATTAGTTTAATCACCGTAACCCTTATGATTCAGAGATTACTCTTAACCCCTGAAACATAAAAATATAAGGGAAATACCAGTAACTAATTTGTGTTCTGTGCCTCACAATGTATAGGAATGCATGTTCCTCTTCTCATTAAGACTTTCTGCTGATTTTTCATGTACGTTTAAAGTCACACATTTCCTGTTGGGATTTACTGCCATAAATAGCTGTCCATTTTTTATCCCCACCAGCTGTGCATTTGAGTAGGACGCAGCAAAGTTTATGAATCACTTCTCCTTGACAGATCGTAACAATCACAATATTCTGCCACATAGCCAACAGCAGCAAGTGAATTATGTTAGCACTTAACTCTCCAGAAAACTCTGTTCAGTAATTAAACATTAAGCCTCTGATGCTTATCATCATTCAATGCCAAGACCCTTTACAATACAGGTTTGCTATCTTCAGGTAATGATATTAAGGATGATAATTTATTCTGGAAATGTAGCTATCTGAGACGAATGAATTTACTGAAATCAGAATTTCATTTATAAGCTGGCTTTTCGGGACTTTTCTCCTAATTCTGACATTCACCATGCAGGAATATTTATTTGGTTAAAAAAAATCCTCTGAATGTAGGATAATTGACAAAGAGTGATGAAAAGAACAATATTTAAAACTGTGGCAGCAGTAGCAGTGTGTGTTATAATGCAGAAATCTGCCTTCATTCAATAAGGACAAATGATCCAGCAGCAGTTCAAGCTTTGGGCATCGTTTCCAAGTTAATCTGCTCTGCTTCCGTGTCAACATAAAATTGAGATCGACTCACTAGCTAACAAAGCAGCTCAGGAAACTTCAAATAAATATTCAAACTTATAACAAATACAGCACTGCTGACAGAAAGTGTGAAGTCTGTTTTCCATCAGTGCATGTACATAGCTCATTTTATATTATTGTGATGAGAAATAATAAGGATAACCCTCAAATAAATTAATAGCTGTGTGTTGTTTGGTGGCAGCCGCAGCTCCTGCTCACCAGCTGAAACTGTAGTGCTCTGTTCACTGTTAGTAATTCTCCGTTTTACAAAAAAAAAAAAAAATGGCCAAAGAAAGATAAAACACACAGAACTTAAAAAGATCTTAAGCTTAAAGTTGCAAAATCAAGCATGTAGAAGCTGGCTAATTGTCAGAACTATTCTGGTACCCTCAGCCCTCAGCAGCTTTGTGGCCAGCCCTGGCGTGTGCCCCAGGGCAGCAGGGCTCTCTTCCCACTGTTCTCATGGTGGTCTTTTTCCATCTTTCCTATTAATTCAGTACACAGTCTGCTTGTCTGTCTGGTCCTAATTCTCATTTTCCTGGCTCGTCTTCTAGTGTTTCTTATGAACTGACTTCCACTCTTTTCTTTGTCTGACTCTGTATGGGTCTTTTTGTTGTTTTGTTTCCTTCTTTCCTTTACTGGGATTTTCAAATGTCTCTGTCTTTCTCGACTCTCTTTGTTAGGTCTATCTTTCTGTCACGTTTCTCCCAGCACCTCCATGTGTTGTTCTCTCATTGTCTCCGTCACCCTGACTGACAGCTTTCCATTTCCCAACTCCTCATCCCACCTCCATCTTTTCTAGCCCTCAGTCCTAGGCTTCCTATTCTCTGACTAACTAGTCAGAGACAAGTCCCAGCCCCTGTTCAGGTTAGTTCCAGTGTCCTGTCTCTGCAGCCTGGCATCCCTTGGTGGCTGCTTCTGCAGGTCTGGTTCTCATCTCTGTGTTGCATTGCACA
This sequence comes from Nyctibius grandis, assembly GCF_013368605.1. Classification (NCBI taxonomy): domain Eukaryota; kingdom Metazoa; phylum Chordata; class Aves; order Nyctibiiformes; family Nyctibiidae; genus Nyctibius; species Nyctibius grandis. The sequence goes on from NC_090679.1 coordinate 3,269,163, forward strand.
GTAGGATCCTTTGCCCATCATGAAACGCTTTGGAGAGTGCATGGTGTGCAGCAGTGTCTTCTACAGCACTGACATTAGGAAAAGTTCTGCGTCATCACCAAGTCTCCTGATACCGTTAGACTTCTTGGACAACAGCTCATTGTGAGTGGAAACCCCCTTCTCTAACTTTTACTCTCCTCTCCATAATCCCTGGTCCTCCTGACCTCTTCTGTAGGTGGAGGTGTAGCAGGACTTGAATACAGAGGACTTCACGGTGGAGACAGCAGTGTAAGATAGAAATGGGAAGCACTAATGTTACCCTTCTGGGAGAGGGCCATATCTCTGCCTCAGCATCACCTTGTCCAAGACCCTCTGACTCTGTGGATTCCATGCGTTCAGGTGCCCCTATCTGCTACAGTTGATGGCTGGTCCTCTTTGAGCAGGTGGTAGGAAAACGTTAGCCACTTCTTGTCTTTCCTATCTGTGCTGCCACTGCTGCAGAGAGGCTTTGCTGGGAATTTCATCACCAGTCCATGTGGGCAGAGACGCTGTCAGTCAGGACAGTCCAGGGGAGAGTATGAGGCTACTGCTACCAGTTCCTAATGATTTTGATAGTATTTGTTGTCACATAAATTGAAAAATGTGATAGTGCTGTATTGACTGCCATAACCCTATGGCGTACTGTAGCCTGGAGCCCTGGTTGCAGGGGAGAGAGGAAAACCCTTCTTTGATCCAGGCAGGCAACTGACTGCAGACAGAGTCTTTGAAACTGTGAAATTCTCAAAGCGAAATATAGCTGTTGTGTGCATGGACACACGGCTGGCAAGGAGCATTTCCCTGACAGAGTCACCGCACTTCCACGTCTTATCTCTGCTGCAGAGCACAGGGTATTCTAGCTGTTCACACCAAATGTTCCTCTGTTTTCTTTAATATGGGCAAATCAAGATATTCCTGCTGCCTGTCTTCCAGAAAAAGTGTAAGCTTTTTGCCTGACATTTTCTAAAACAAGACAAGGCCAATATGGTTTTTGTAGAATGATGACCAGGCGGTTTGGGGGTGTTATAAGGAAGAAAAACAGAATATTTGAGTAGGCAGTGCAGGACAAGATTAATAATTGGTTGAGTTTGTAGTGCATGGGATGGATGTACAGATGGAACATTGTCAGAAATGTTGTGGATATGTAAACTTAAGTATTTCTTTTTTTGTTCAAATTCTTTTATTGATTTTATTAATCTTAGAAAAATGGTGTAGAAGGAGCTACATTGAAATTAACCTTTATTTACATCTTTAAGAATAAGACAAATATTTGAAAATCACTATACAGTGAATAGGTGCAGTATTTGAAACAGCTGTATTGCATATTGAGATTTCCTTTTAATGTATCTCTAGGATACAAGCAGAAATTAAAATACTGAAAATACACAGTGTCAATGCTGTTTGGTTGTAAACAAGAAGGAAGTTTACGTTATTGGGATACGGAGTAGCTGTGAATGAAAACCTTGGGCGTGAGGCAGATGCAGCAGAAGCTCACATTTCTGAAAAGAACTCCTGAAAGAACAAGAGTACGTCTTTCATAATATGAGGTTAACATAGTTAATTCTTAGTAACCAAAAGTGAGTTTGGCTTGCGAGATGTTAGCTGTTGGATGATGTTTTATTTTTTTCACCAGGCTGGAGTAGATATAAGGTTATTTAAATAAGCTTTGAAACCTTAATTCATCTGGCAAACTGCTGTAGGGTACTAGAAAACGTTAAGAGGAAGAGGAGAGGAAATTCTGAAAGCAATTAGAGAAACCTTTTGACAGTTCTTTCAGCACATAAAAAGCCAGCTTCTTGCGAGAAAAAAATCTCCTGGCGTTGGTTTCGGTGTCTTATGGACAGTTGTGCCATCAATATGCAAATGCAGGATGTAGGGGAAGGCATGTTGAGATACTTGCGGATTATTCAAAACTAAAACAAAATTACCAAGAGTATAAATAAGGTTTTTTCCTTCAAATCTAGCAGTCAAACTTTTCTGAAATTGTTCGGTGTTTTAATTTGAAATCTGGTTTCTTGAGCAGTCAACCCTGTGATCTGAATTTCTCCATATGCATATTCATGTGTGTGTTTACATATTTGTTTGTTTATTGCATCTGGTACTTCAGTGATGTGTAATTTCTATTTCTTCCTTTTGTCTGGAGGCCTCTCATATTACATTTAGATTGTACCCTTTATCATCCCAAATTGACATTTATGCTTTTACCGCTATTGTTTGCCTAGCTCCTCTCTGGTATGGATCAACAATTTGTTTTAATCTGTGTCACTTCTCCTCTCTCCCTCTACGCAGAGATGCAGTCATTTCGCACCAGCGTACGCCCACGGAGATTGTGTTAGCAGCAGCGCAGTGCCTGCCCCCTCCCCTCCCTGCAACGCCGGGGAATCTTAATTGCTTTTCCAGTTCGTTTATAAGAACGCAGAGACAACAGTACGTGCGAGACCAGTTCTGACAAAAGTAATGGTATGCCAGTGCCTGTGAATAAATAAATCTGATTTACATAGAGGAATGCAGTGGCAGTAGAAAGGAGGTCACAGAATGGAAGTGAATAATGGTTTAAAGACATTATTCCTTGTTTTTAGCAGGGAGCTGAGTAAAGTCCAGAGCGCTGTAGAGCTTTTTGTGGCACGTTGCCTTACAGGTGTGGTTGTCTTTGTAAACAATATTTTTTGTTTTAATTTGCTAAAATGACTAGCTCGAAAACTTTGAGGTATAAATGAGAATTAAACAAGAAATGTTTGAATCTCCAGAGGCCTCAGGAAGCTGTTCCGCTTCCTGTGGATTTTTTTCTTTCTAATAATCATTTTAACAGTTTGTGTTCAGTTCCTTCCCTAAATCTGTTCAGGTAAAAGCTGTGACGTGAAATAGTGTAGTAGGGAAGAAATACTAGCATAGTCCATGTGTAGCGACAGATTTGGAGCTGTAAGCAAAGGGTTGAAATGAGTCAGATTTACGTACTGAGTAATGAATATCTCCCTGTTGGAAAGAAGGAATAACGAGAGCAATCAGCATAGCCTAGTGGAGAGCAGCGTGGGAAAAGGGTTCTGCACTATTCAACAGATCTATTTAGGTATGAAGGCTGATAATGGGAACCTCATAAAATAATCAGAGGTGAGCAGGGATATAGAAGCGATATAGCCGGGGCCCCTCTGCTCCTTTTTTCCTGTCTATAGACCAACGTCCCTGACCCGCTGCGTACGCAGCCTTCCAGTGCCTCGGTGACCCTTCTGCTTTGCTTGGGGTAAACTTCACACACCGTGAGTTCCCCGTGTGTTACAAACGCTGATGGTGGGGCACAGTGCCTTTTCAGGAGGGAAACGTGCTGCACCGTACGGAAGGACGTGCTGTAGAAGGAAAAGGTGGTTTGCATTCATGTACATCCCAGGATAAATACTGACTATTTGTAGATGACAGTCACCAGCTTGGTAGGAAACAGTGCGGATGGATGTGTTTGGGAGGGAGAGCCTCTGTGTTAAAATTTGGTAGAGAAATAGGAGGAATGTCATAAGGAAGTGCAATGTGCATTTAAACTCTATATTGAGTTACTTGGTAACAGCAGCAATATATATGTATCTGCATATATCTAAAGACAAAGAAAAATAATATTCCCCTGCCTTGTTCAACTCTGGAAGCTCTAACTTTGTGAAACGTCAAAGCAAGTGAATACGTTTTGTGCGTTTGCTCCAGCAGTGTCCTTGTCAGTGACAGCGTTTCCCACTTACATTTCCTTCCCTTATTTTTTTTCTTCTCCCACATAATGGTTATTCTTGTTTTTACCTCAAGAAAATAAATACAGTTACAGAGAGTACATGTGTGTTTAGAAAAAGGAATAAAAAGGAAATAGATTTTCCTTTTTCAGAGGTCTCCTGCTCTGCAGTACGGGAGAGACAGCAGCCCAGCAGGATGCCTGCGCAAGCCTGACGGTGACAGTGCCAGATAGATAATTCAGGGACCACAAATAAACGATAAGCTGTTTCTAGCTTCTATGAATCATGAGATTATTTTTTTTTTTTCCACATCCCCTATAAAAACTGAGGCAGGCAGCATGCCTGTCTCTTACAGTCTTATCAAATGTGAATAAACAACGCCCGTAGCACCGTAGCTCTTCAATTTATGATGTAGAGAAGCCTCATTCAGTTTTAAGTCTGCGACGTCTCCTTGACCAGCAGCTTTGTTTGCAGTTGCACTGGGCTTCTAACTGCTTGGAGTTAGAAAATAAGATGTGTGAACTAATGCTATCTGAAGAACAAATGTGTGATACTTGCATCTGGACTGGCTAGTATGAATCTTGTGAATTACCAAAAAATGAGAGCAGCAGAGTATTGCCTTTTTCACTGAAGAGTTGTGAAGTGTTAGAAAATTGAAGAGAGTGTATTATTGTGTCATTTATGACAGTAATATAAGTACTTCGGCTGTGCCTAAGCAATGCTTTTGTTTTTATTTTGCTGTGTTGGTGCTGCAGTTCATTTGAGCAACATATACCAATAACTGGCGTGACTCACAAGTGAAGAGAATAATATATAATGCGAAGTAGTTGGACTGAACAGGAACCTCTAACTTAATTTCTGCAGTTTATGCCCAGCCATAAACTGTGCTTAGAATACAGGCACAGGATTCCTGCGTTTGGAGTTGGGGATACCTCAGTCCCTGCGACAAGCTAGGGATCTTCCAGGGTGAACCAGAGGGACGCCAAACTACCAGATGTCTGGTGCTCGTTGCAGAGCTCGGCGTGCCCCAGCCTGGCCCCGACCTCCCTGCTGGGCACTGGTTCGTGGCCGTAGTGCCGGCGCTGGAAGAGCTACCGGAGCGATGGGTGCTGCACAGCCACCCCTCCCAGGGGATGATGCTGCTGAACCACCTGCAGAGACGTTTGGTTGGGTACCCACGGGCCAGGAGCCTGATCTCTGCGCAATAGATGGGTGTGCAATCTTTTTTAACCAGCTCTGCACACTTAGAAAATCCACTGGGCTTGATCAACAGATCTGTTAGTGTAACCTGGTAGTTGGGGTTCTCACATAATTGGTTAATGTATGACGGTAGAGAAATACATTGCTGCATCAGTTTTGGCAGTGTAGGTGATCTCTAAAAGGCAGCTAAAAGGCTGCCTGTCCTTCTAAGCAGTAGCAGCGTACCTGATTGTCAGGGCTGAAACCAAAGGACTGTGTTCATGGCTTCCTGCTGTGGTGGGGAGTCGATCACAAGCCACCTTTTGGCTGCCTGAGCCTTTGGTTAAGTTTCCTTTATTAGTCTGGGGCATAGCACTTCATCAAGGCAAATCCTCTGCTTGTCACCTGATGATGACATTACAGTAAGCGCCTGTTCTCACCCGCCATAGTCAGGTATGCACACACCTTACTGAAACACTAGTATCAGAATTCACTGGGAGGGATTACTGACAGACTTTTAAATATTGACTTCACTCAGCTCAGACTTGAGTGTCAAAAATGCGTGTCTACGCACCTTGTAGTTTTTATAACTCTTAGTTCTCACAAAATCGGTATGATTTCTTACCCAAGTCCACATTATATAGATAGTGAGAACAAACTCTTTGGGGACATAGTCAATACAGAAGTGGTGGGTTTGTGTTCACTAACACTGATGCAAATGCAGAAAGCTTTAGGAGATTTTGGGAACGCACTTGGCACCGTGACCCCGGTTACCACAGCCTGTGTGCCCGCCCAGGCTGTGCACTGAGGTCCTCAGTAGCTCTGCATTTACTCCACTCCCCATGAGCGTGGGTCAGCTCTGTCTGCAGCGGAGGGTGCTGTAAGGTTCCCATTCTAAATGCTGATCGAAGTGTACAGAGAACAGTTGTGTTAAGTAGACGTTTTAAATCTTTTTGCTTTTTTCACAAAGCTAAGCATGAATGAGGCATGATGGATGTAGGGTAACACATAACACCTGCCACACCATGAGAGTGAAGGATGCTGTACTTCCTAATGTGGCATATTCGTGCGTGTCAACTCAGGGTATGTCGTAAGTCAGCCCATGATTGTCTTTCTCTTCGGTAATAAGGATGCACCATGCCATCACTTGATGTCAGAGCTTAGCAGATGTGCTGCATTTTTATTTTCTTCCATTGTTGTGCATTTAGAATATTATCATGGAATATCTACTGTATTACAGTTATTTTCATTGGTCTGTTTACAAAACTTCATCCCTCCACGCCTTTTTCTTCTTGGAGTTCATTTAGGTAGTTTATAATCAATAGTTAATAGAAAAATGTCAAGTTGCTTTTGCATTTCTCAACACTGCATTGCATCTCCTATCCCACCACCTGTTACATAGCTTTACTGCCTTTTCGAGGACCATGTAATATATTGTATTTTAATTATTTTTAACAAAATATAACTTTTAGAGTTAGCAAGGTTTGTTCCCTGTGTATCTTCTCAATTTTCAAGACCTTAAGAACTTTCTACTGGACTTCTTTCCATTCCATAAACATTTTTCCAAATAATGAAAATATTTCATTCACTGTCCGATGATTACCTTTTTCTTTAACAACCATCCATTCCTACCATAAATTCCTGATCTACACGTCTAAATCTAATTTTAGTTGGCACTACAACTCCTGTATTGATACAGAAGAGCTCCTTGATCTTCAAAATTCCCCCTTTTTCAGTTTTTATATGCTAACGTGTGTAATATATTGCCCCCCTAGGATATTATAGGTGATTTTAATTATGCAGTCCTTAGTTCTTATTCTTTGAGCAGCATACCATCTTATTCTCAGACTTGCTCAATATTCTCAGTTTTGAGAATGTGTAGGCCCTTTGACATGCTTCTCAAATTGTCAGTGGTATGCCAGCTGTGTTGTGTGCTCTGCCTTAGTTTTTAATGTATCTTGAATTTCTGTCTTATATTGAGTGCTATTGAAAAAAAAATGTTGAATTCTGAATCTTAGTATTCAGGAATTATTGTAATACCTAATATTTTCTGAAAGTGTTAGCATTCAGAATGCATAAATAACTGCATCTGGTGGCTTTCCTGTTTCCGTATCTGTGTGTTAAGGGAGAAGTAACATTTGAGCAAGTCATTGAAGTTAGCGAATGCAGCTGTCACGTTGCTGGATCATGGTATCGTTTCCTTATGATTATCTCCAGTGGCTTGCTCATGTCTGTCAAGTATATGAATTTACAAACCCTGTATTTCTTGGCCTTCTAATACAAAACCTGATTTGGAACCTGGAGTTCCTGCTAGATTTATTTTTCGTAATATTTAACCTGATTTATTTGTGATGTGGAGCAATCTCTTGGTGTTCCTTGCATGTTTGACCTGTTGTTTAGAACTGCTGTATCACCAGCACAAACAAAATCTGCGATTAACTCTGAGACCATGAAATATTTCTGTTGTCTACAATTTCTTCTCATAATGAAACGATGGCAGTGAATAACAAGGGAAGAGATTGCATTCTCAGTTTGACACCAGCAGCTGTATTAGCCTCTTTGCTTAAGTTTGCATTTCATTTAACTGTAGAAGCCATACCTTGAAATACAGTTGGATAAACTTAATTATTTTTGCTTGCTTCCCGTAATATTTCAAGATACGTGAAATTGAATCACAATAGGGGTTATCATATACTTTCCTAAAATCTTTAAAGTTTATAATGGGCAGATATTGCTTTGTTGCATTACACCATTTATTATCCTTTGTTCGTGCCATAATCAAGTCCTCTTATTTCTTTCATTTTGCATTTAGAAGCTCTGTCTAGCTTGAATTGTTTTATTTAAACCTTACTTTATTTCCTTGATCAGAAATATAATCTTCTTTCTGCTTGTTGAGAAGTTAGAATTGTAAACAGCTTGATACCACCATTTTGGGTGATAGAGAAACACAGAGCATGCTGAAATACAATCCTGTTTAGGGAATCCCATTTGTTATTGAATACAGCTCAGAAAGCTCAAATGACAGCAAAACTGTCTGCCAAGGGACACGCTTTCAACAGTGCAGAATTTCACAGTAAATTTTGCTTTCAAACCAGTGCTCCTTCCTCCGTGGCCTGCCTGCCCCTCATGCCGTGCCCCCTGCACGGAGCAGCCGGCGTCTCAGATGCCTTTGAGACAGGGCAGCTCCGTTCAGGTGGGAGAGGGGGCAGCTCCTGGCTGCTGCCCTGGGTTTCCCTGCGACAAAGCCTGACCCCATCCCCACTCAGCAGCCACAGGGCCACGGAAGGGTTGGAGGCTCCAAGCAGAGGAGCAAGCGTGGGGCAGGAGATGCTGGAAGGGAAAAGTCAGGGGTAAGTGACGGGGCTCGAAATGCTGGGTTTGCAGGGTACTGCAGTGAGTAGGGTAGAAGTCCCAAATGGTCCTTATAGCTACCGTGAACGTTATGTGAAATAATGTTCCAATGTCTTTAAGGAAAAAAAGGAGATTCATATGTGTAGCTTATATAGATATGTAACTTCTGGAGAGAAGGAGCTGAGGGAAGGGGAAATAGATTTTTACCGTGAGAAATTTTTTGTATATGATGTCACACTGTCCTGGTTTTGCGGGGATAAAATTTATAGAATCCCTTTTCTGTTCCATGTTGTTTCAGTTTGTGGCCAGCTGTGGGATGGTGATCAAGGCCATCAGCAGTGAAAGCCAGGGCAGCTGCCCCAGGCTGGCCCACAGGTGTGTTCTGTAACATTAATGTCAGGGTCACTATAAATGGGAAAGCTCCTGGCGGGGGAGCTTTTTGCTCTGCTCTCGTCTCTTCTCTTCTCAGCAGTTGCTATCCCTGGAGGGACTTGCCACCACTCTTTGAGCTAAGTATAATTTTGTGTCTTCTTTATTAGTATTGATATTGGTTTTCTTATTTTATTAAATCTGTTTAAATTTCAACCCACGTGTCTCCCTGCCTTTCCCAATTCCCTTTCTCTTTTGGGAAGGGGACACTGGGTGATAGAGCAACTGTTTTAGCCCTGGGTGCGGGCTAAATGGAGACACATACAAACAAAAAACTGGAAGGAAACTCCTAGCCTACGGAGTGGAGTTCTCCCTGGTGGGAACACATGCCTTTCAATGGGTAGCACAGGTTACACACAGGGAAAAGAGGAAAACGAGTAAATGTTGTTAATTCTCATCAGAAACATACAGTCATGAAGAAGTAAAATACTGTAGGCATATATGGTATTCATAGTTTGCCCCATCGATGCAGTTTTTGCGTTCAACCCTCAAGAAAAGTTTTTTTACTATCCAATTAGTTTTTATTTTATTTCTAGTGAAGAGTCATAATATTAATTACCAACATAAAAACAAAGGTGCAGTGCACCGAAACAAATGCATTTTTATGCTTAGATTAAAACATTACTTGTAATTGTGTACAGTGAAATCTTCTTGTTGTCACAGTAGTGTGAACAGGGTTATAAACTTTTAAGTTCTTAAAAGGAAATAAAAGAACTTAATAAATAAAAAGAAATAAAATAAAAAAAAGTATATTATCTTCTAGATATGGTGTAACCTACCATTACTTACCCAAATATTGCTGCATTTGTACTGTATCATGTACTTATCAAACATCGGCATGGCTCCTTAACTATTTCCAAAACAAGAGAGTCATTATTTACCCACTGTGAAAATAGCCTGGTGTTAGTGGTATTAGAAATCATTAGCTCTATTAAGTCCGTTAGCAGCTATGCTAGCAGCTGGAAATATCCTGCAGCTCAGGAGGGCTCCAAAATGTTCCCCAGTCATTATATTCTAGATCACTTTGTTTTCTTGTATGGTGAAAACAGATTATAATCACATTCAGCTACAGGCAAGAATAGTAGCTGACAACACTCGTAGAAAAAGATTTATGAAACTTTTCATTGCTTGGGGCACTATTGTGTAACGAGGTAACAGTGTTGTCCCTTAGATAGGAGCGTGAGTGAACAGTTCAGCTATGTCTTTCTGTCATCTTGGTGTACTGTGTCTCAAAATGACACGGTTATCACACCATAAACACAGCCCAAAGCATTAGAGATGTCTAAAAGCAGGATCCATATTAATTGTTAATGCGTAAGGAAGAGACAGATCTGTTTATGTTAGCTTAGGAAATAGCAATCTATTTTTTTGAAGATTATAGAATATATAGAAGTATCAATTTTGCCTTATCATTGCTTGCTTTGAGTAGGATTGATTCAGAAGATGGTATCTTGAAGTGTTGGGGTTAAAATAATTCCTTTATCAGTCTCTACTCTGGGTGAGTTTGACCCTTCAAACAGTATGTCTAAGTGGCAGGATTAAAATAATTTCTCTAACGTAACTTAAGGTCATGGGTTTGGTTTTTTCCTTAGCAGAAGCATTTTTTGCAAAAACTGCTCCTTCTTGAGAAAGAATAATAATTTAGTTTTGTAAAAGCTACAGTGTTGAAAGAATAATGATGTGTCTGTGAAAGTATCTTTTTAATTTACCATGCTACAGGTGTATAGCTATTGGCTCCCTATTTTTAAAACCCTCTGAGGTTTAGGAAGTATATGTCATAGGACTTCCCAGTAATGTCTCAGAATTTGGAAACAAGGTAGTATCACTAGGACTAAGGGGAAAGATGTACATTACAAAAACTGCTGCACATTTGTAGCACTAATCAAAAAAAAAGACGACTGTGTATTTATAAGTAATTACAGGTATAGAAATGTCTACAGTATATGATGTAGCTATACGTGATATACCTATATAGATATGCGTAATGTGTGTAGTACAGTTTACCCTGTTCAATCCTGCATTCCTCCTGCCTGTGCAATTCCCTTGCCCTGTCCTTGACAGCTCTCCTGGTTGTTTCCCTCTCTTAATTTACCCTGAATCTTGCCTGAAGAGAAATGCAGACTGGCTCAGAGGAGCTCTACAGTTTTTTCTTTTCCTCCTTTTCCAACTTGCCCGCTCTGCTCTCGTGGTTCCCTGTCTCCTTGTACCCCCCTCCCTCGGGCAGGTGGCTCCTCGGCTGCCTTCGCCACCCCACTCCTCTCCTCCTCCTCCCAACAATGTTCCTTTAACTCCTCTTTCCTCCCCCGTAGCCTCTGTGGTGCTGGGCCGTGGGGCCTGGCACCGTCCAAGGCCAGGGTGTACCCGTCCCCCGCCCCGGCAGCCCAGCTCATGCTGCTTGGCACAGCCGCTCTGCTGGGAGCCCAGCTCGGGTCCAGCGGGGCTTGTTGGCTTCACCTGCTCGGCATGTGCTCCTGAGCACACGGGGATCATTGCTGTGTATCAGGGTCTTGTCCTGTGTATCCCTGTACATACCCAGGTAACTGTGTGTACCTAATAAATTGTTAACTTGCTGTGTATAAATTCCACCATTTTAGAAATTCTACTTTGTCTATGCTTCCTTTTTCATTGATCATCTAGGGTAAATTAGTGTAGGACTGGTTCAAACTGAATCTGTAACTCCCTTCTGTTCATGTGGAGAGCTGACATCTGCATCACCTGAGTGCCTGTCTGGAGCATCTGACGTATCTATAACTAAGGCCCTACAGACGTTACAAAGACAGCACGCCTTCTCTTTTTATGCAAAACCCACTCTGGTGTAACATAGCTGGAGCAGTAGGAAAGGCTAAAATGTTTATTTTGGGAGCTGGCCCAAGTGAACAAATAGGTGCAGAAAGATTGGAGTGGAAATTGTTATATTTGATGTGATGAATCGGGTTTTGTAACAGGCTGAGACTGGTTTGGTGCTATGCAGGGCTGTCGGAATTCCCAACAGTTACGCAAGATGTTTTGAGTCTTATGCAAGAATTGGAGTAACAATTTTAAAGAGAATTATTTGATTAGGAAAAAAACTGTTGGGTCTTTCTACGTCCAGCTGTAAAGATACTCCACACACATGGGAAACATGGGAAAGAAGAAGATGGCATTTAGGGAGGAAAATTCTTAGCAGTGTTTTATCTGACTGGGAAGTAAGATTGTATGAAATTAAGATGAAGCATCTGATTTTGTATTTCTGTGTCACCAAAAATTATGGACCTTTATGTTATTTGAAAAAGTTTCTCAAACGTATAGCACAAGGTGTGTCAGTGACTGGGAATTTCATATTTCAGCAGATGCTACAGGAAAGTTTTTTTGCTGTAGACATGTTTAAGGATACTGTCTCTAAAGAACACAAATCATACTTGTCACTAATTATGTATTTCAGCAATGGAGTTGTACAAATTAACAAGTCCTTTGTGATGCTGTGAGTGAGAGATGATTTGTTGTTGGTGGTTTTTTTTACTAGGAGTTTAAGATTAATTATCTTGGAGGATAGATGGTAAGAGATGATGAGCTGAGGGGTAAATCTGAACTACTGCAGAGATGACAGGACAGGAAAAGAAATAAAAACTACAAACGGAAGGTATGAAAAAAACCCACAAGCTAAAGATAGTAGGTAGCAGAAAGAGAGGGATGAGGAGGAATGGAGCAATGGTATTTGATGTTGAGTTTTTCAGACACCCTCAAAGCTCTAGCACTATGAACCAGTCTGTTAGAGCAGGATGGTGCTGTATTTGCCTGTGCTGTTTCACTCCATAATCGGCATTATGCCAAAGTGCTGTTTTTCTGTTCCCTTTCTTATTCCTTTTCCTTCTGTTTTTCCACCTCTGAAAGGCTTTTCTTGTCACTAAAATAGCACAGTTCCTTTTTCTTTCCAATAGCACCTGTACCATCACAACCACAAAGGTAGACGATCCCTTCCTGACCGTGGGGGGCTGTCCTTTGTGCAGATGAACAACGCTCACGTTCAGCACGTCCATGGTACCCGCTCCTGAGAAGGTCGCAGGCTGCTCGTGAAACTTTCCTGTATTTACCAACCCAGTGCCCCATCGGGGTCTGCAGTGTGCTTCTCTTTGATAAACGAGGGATCTGAAGTGGGAGCGCAGGGTGACTCAGTGACTCTGACACCATCCTCACCCTGGGTTCCATGCTCAGCTGGGGGTTTGTTCAGGGCAGGTAACCTCTTCCCTTGGGTTGTAAGCTCATTTCGGTGCAGTTTGGCACAGCAGCACGAAGTTGCCCCATGGCTGAGGCAGGTACAGTCTAATGTCATGGCTCCGAAGTGCAGCAAAGTCACGGCACCTTTTTGCCAAAAGCAGGGCATATGCAGCTTGTGCCAGCCACACAGCGGTACCCACGGTATACCCACCTTGCTCTTCACATGAGCCTGTCACTTGCTCCTGAGTTTGACTCTGAGGCTGCTTTAGCAGCAGGTTCCCCTGTTCAGAGAGTGTTTTGCTGCCAAAACCTACTTTTAATGAGAGGACCAGCTGTTCTCCCTCAGGACCAAGCTTCCGCTTGCTCCTTAGCTTGCTTCTTAATTGTCTTATCACTGATGAATAATTTAATAATTTTTTCTTGAGTGTTTCATAAATTTAGAGTTTTGTGGAGTCTCAGTTAATAAAAAGACAACGTACAGCAACAGTTCTCTCCCCGTCTGCTCATGGCACAGCTTGCCATATTTCCCTGAGCTTGTATCAAACAACATGCAAGTAAATAGAAGTAGTGAAACCATATCAAGATGTCTATCAGCATCCTACACGGATGTGTAGTCTGGGTTTTATTCCAGACTACTTTTTATGATGCAGAAAATATGCATGGAACAGTCGTTAAGCTTTAATGATGATTGACTTGCCCTGTAGAGGGTAGCTTTTGGTTTTATATTTCTGTTAAAATGTACTAATTAGGCATTAGCTTAAAAATGTAATTCTCTCCAATGGATAGGACTTGTGTTACGTACCATTTGGAAAATCTATGATCAGCTGTGGGGTTTTTGCTTGGGTTTTGTTGTTGTTGTTCTTTTACAGCTAGCTCAAAGGTCAGGCAGAACGAGACTGCATTTTGAGACCTTTATCCAATGTAGAAGCTACCCCATTTATTTCTGCTCACTGAAATACATTATTCAAATAATCTGCATGAAAAAAAAAAAACGAACCAAACCTATTTGAAGTCATAGTTAAACTTAAACATGGGTTACTTTCTATTAGCACCCACAGGAATTAGTTTTCATGTGTTTTAATTTGTTATGACTGGAGAAATATATGTGCCAGGGGAGAAAGGCCTGTTGTAAGAAGAGAAAAAGACCAGGGTGAAACCAGGGGACTGGTTCAGTCACATGATTCAATATTAGCTCATTGCTCTTTATTTCAGTTTATGTGCCTGTAAAGTTCTGATAACATCCTTACCTTATGAGGCTTCATTTATGAAGCCCCTTAAAAAGAACACAAGGCAGATATTTTAGAGGACACGTAGTATTATCATTATTATTACACTGTAGTTGTTGGTATTGATCAACTCAGTGTTGGTAACATTGACTACAAGCAGTTTTGAGAGATAAAAACTCTGTAGTCCATGTGCCAGAGTACAAGGTTACTGGGTTTTATGATCCCTTTCTGTATCATGTTTTACTATTCAGTTTAACATCTCTTCTGCCTTCCCATGTTTGCAAATATTTCTTTCCAAAACACTGATTTAAAGCAAAATCTTTGCTATCTGAGCATCTTTGTGACTATGTCAAAGATAACTGTAATTTGTGAAAGGTGTGTTTCATATAAGGTCGTACTTTTATCCAACACACCGGTGATACCCTTCTCAAGGTGCAGTTTGATTTCTGTTATCAGAATAAATTTCCCCATTAGTGAAGTTGTCTCAGCTGATAAATGAGTGTAAATGAAAATCTTTCACATATACCAGTAGCAAGAATATTACTAAAAATGAATAGGTATCTTTCTTTTTTTTTAATTCATAAGATAACTGTTATTGGCATGGAGAGTCACAGCTACCTAACAGCAACAGTTTAGCTAGATAAGGTTTATTTTTTAAAGTAATTTGATTTTAGTTCATTCCATGTTAAGTAAGGACACCTAATAAGTATCCCACTGCCTAAAACTATAGATAGGTGAAATTTACTGGTAATAATATAATGAAAATAACTTTCACTTACAATACTAGAGATGTTTAGGAAAAAAAAATCCTCTTGACTTTGGAATTTCTTAAGCTTGACTTCTCTGTTTCTGAATGTTCCTTGGAAAATGTCATTGATAAGAGGTCTTTGCAGAAAAGCCTTGACATGTTGAGCATCTCTCTATAGATAGCTGTGAAGACTTAACACAGATTTTTCTTGCGTATTAATTTAGAAATAGGAAGATATTATGCTGTCGTTCTGTATCATAGTTTTAATATCAAACCAAACTAATCTTATTTGATTTTTTAAATACAGAATTGCAACTTAATATCTACTAAATTATTAGTATCTTGCCAAATTGATGTAAACGGACTCCCGCTTCTAGTGGGGACTATGACTGGTCCCTGAGGCTGCTTCAAAGCACATGGATGGTGGGGACTTTTGATCCAGGTGTATCAAACTAAATCTAGTCCAAATTTAGCGCCCTACGCTATCCAAACAGCATATAATGTAGAAGAGGGGGTCTAGGACCTTCTGCTCTCATCTACTGATCTGTATTGTGCCAAATTACTTACTAATCTGCATATAACCTCAATGTATAACACACAATCATGAGAAGGCTCCTTTCAATGTAGAAGACTACTATCAGGCTACTTTAAGAGCTCATAGGACACATTTATTTAGTGTCTTTTTCCCTTCATTTCTGCTGACTCTTTCCTTGCCCCCATGTCTCCGAGAAGCAGAATTCTTTGACTTACTTCAGAATCCTCCTGGATCTCCTTTTCTTCTCTGTCATGATTTCACAAGGCAACTTCAGTATCAAAAAGTTTTGACCCTTGGTCTGTGGGTTTTCTGAAATTCATCTATGGCATTATGGCTTTAACCGCTGTGAACTTTTTCTGTCCAAGGGATTTCAGCAATCCACACAGGTTTTAAAGCAGAGATTTCAAACATAGATTTTTGATTACTTCTCATCATTAGAAAAAGCTGTTAGCAATTTTTGCAAGGTGGCAGATGTTTATCCAGAGGTTTTAGCCAAACTGCAATCTTGGTGTATTGTATACTCTCTAGTCTCCTGTGACTTTAGTTGGATAAAATATTGGGGTCATCCTCCTTTCCTGTTTTTAAATTCTTCTTTAATATTGCCTCTATCATTACTGTGAATACAGTATTGCATCTAAGAGCTGCTTTCTCTCTTCCTTTTCACAGTACTACACTCCACTTAGTACTGTGGTAGTCTCAGAAATTCTGAAGGAAGAAACACTGTATAATTCCATTATCATAGCTCCTTTTATACCCTAAATAGAAAATGGAATCTGTTTCCTCATTGCTCATTTAATACTATATTTCTATGGCTCTTTACTTAGAGTCTCTTTGTATTGCTGGTCTCCTCAGAAAAATAAAATCATGGCCTTGAGACAAAGGAGGACGGGTACAGGTGGTGTTGATCTGAGTACCTGTGGTGAAGCTGTGTTTTCACAAATGTATGCCGTATAGATAACGGGTAGGGCTGTGCTATTTGCTGTCCCCTTGCCACTGGGAACAGGTAGCATCGCCGAAAGACACTGCACTTCCCCTGCGTTCTGTTTGTTCTCGTAGTGTGGGCCCACTTCAGTGTTTGGTGTCTGCCAGCACGATTACACAGTCTCTTCTGGTTGTAAATGCGATTGCCTTCTCCGTGCTGGAGAGGAAAGGCCAGTGCGTATTCAAAGGGGGAGCCCAAAGCTGATAGTTGCATTGTAATTGTGGAGTCAGAGGTAGGCTGAGGATGTCAGGTAAGTGAGCAGTGACAGTGTTTTCTGTTTCACTGATCATAAGTGATTAGACAGGTGTATTTTATTAAAAAGGAAAAGAAAAAAGACCCACAGCCCTGTTCTGAGAGCCTCTTCAAGCTCACATAGTAGAGAGCTGCACTGAGGTTTAATGTCTTGATGAGGATTAAGTTTCTGCAAGATGTTGGTAATGCTGTTTAGATAAGACAACACTTGGTCTTCTCCAGCTAGTCAGAGTTTTCAGTGGGCTGCTTCATTTCTTCTTTGCTAGAGAGTGTTTTTCTAGCCTTGCAGTAAGTTCACTCATGGTAAATGCAGCAGTAGTTAAGTATTTGATGGGGTGCTATTGAGAGGATTGCTGGACAGCATGAACTCGGTGGGTGCCTCATCATGATGGTGTTAGGCAGTTAATTTTCCTGATCTCCGAGCTGCCCAAAAGCCGGCTGCAGTCTGAAAGCTGCTTTGTGGTTGGTGTGGAGCGGTGCCTTAAGCAGCACACCTTGGCCCGCAGGTGCAGCCCCGGGTCGGTGCAGGGAGGTGGTTCCCAGACCAGGGCTGACGTTCCCCGCGCTGGCCTGGCCTCAGCTCTGCTGTGCCGGCGGCTCTGCTCTGCTCCGTGCTCCCAGTCCTTGGATCCCTGGGCAATGCCTGCTGGCGTCTGCCGGGGCCTGGCTGTGCCTTAGCTCTGCCGCGCTGGGGGTCAGGGGCAGTGGTGTGCCAGGCACCCGCACGGCGCCGAGGCTGTAGGTGATGGGGACTGGGATCAGCCCCTGACAGCCGGGCACGTCAGACATCGTATTTTGAGAAGCTGTAGCCCATCTGCGGCACCCACTGACAAAGACTGATCGTTTTCATAGCTGGAGTTCTCCTGTGTTGATTTTTCTGTTTTATCCTGTGTGACTTTCGGGCTGTGGTTGGTTGGGGCTTTTTTTAATAAGAACTGCTGGCTTTATGTTGGCTCATTTGCTGCTGAGTGATAACCTGTGTGAGGGCTTTCATACACTGTTGTATGATACCCAGTATTTTCACTCATTAACCCATGGTTTCATCTTCTGAATGACAGAACCTGGTGTTTGTGGTAGCTGAAGTTAACCTCTCTGGTACCTTGAAGAGTCAGGCAACTGCGACAGGACTTCTTACTTGAATGGTTTGTGACTTTCGTTTTTGTCCACTACCAACCAATAAAGAGTTCAAGCCCCGTTCCAGTGCCTATGGAAGAAACGCCAGTCATGTAGTATTGCAGCTTTTGGTACCCTGGAGGCAGACAAATGCTCATTTCTTTCTTGTACTGATTTGTACCTTGCCTGCTTTTAAAAGGAGAAATATCCTATTGAAAAGTCTGATTCGGTGTAACATATACATTGCATTATATTTGCTTTTCTTTACTACAGCATTATGCAACATTCCTCTTACTTTTTCCATATAGTCTACACAAATTATTTTTACCTGTTCTACGTGTTGGGAAACAGATGGTTCAGGTAGTAAATAACTGGCTTCCCCGGAGCTGTGAAGTTGAATTGTCCCAGGAAGCTCCTCCAGGAACCTTGTATTTACTGGTATATGTCAGTAAGTCTTCACATTAACAAGGCATATGAGCGTTTGTTTCCACCATTTGATTATCAGGTGGTTCAGCCTAAAGAAAAAACTGTATTTAATTATTATTTTCATGCTTTCTTTGGGCTGAAGGCGTAATATTGTGAATATTTCTAAAAAAAACTCTCTAGCCCTGAAAGCCCATGAAAAAGCATTGTAGTAAGACAGAACGTGTTTTTTTTCTTCTTTTAAACAAGAAAACTAGTCTATTTTTGTTGATACTGCTGTTGAGCTGAAAACATTCTAGATTGGTATGTAGTATGCATTATGTTGAATCATCCCAAGGCAATAGTATAAGACAGAATAAGAAAAAAATTCAGCAGTTGACAAAAGTTAGTGCTGCTGGGAAGTGATGATAATATTTCCTGAGAAACAGAGAAATTACGGGATGCTGAAAGCCATGTTCAGTGTATTTAGTTTCATGAATAGTTCAGCTGCCAAACTTCTCAGTGGTGAGGCTTGACACTACAGACTCTTAGAACAACAGAAGAATTCCAAATCATTACTCTGCTGATAGACCTTTCCTTCTTAAAGGCTCTGCAGTACCTGGAAGGCTGATTTATTAAAAAGCTCGCCTAGGCATTGCCGAGATCTCAGTCTCCTGTTAGATCTTCTGTCTGACACAGTTACTTTCAGTAATTTATTTTGAGAGACTCTTTCTTGTATAAATTTTTTATGAGGGTAGATTTAACAAAAAAAATTAAGATTGTTTTGGACAGTGCTTAATATGTTCTGTGACGTTTCTGAAATAATCAAGATAATGTGCTGCATTAAAACACGTGTGACTAGCATTTCTTTTGCCCCCTTGGAAAACGGCTTTGTGTGCTAGCTGACAGCGGGGTGTAAAATCCGAAGTGCTGCTGTAATAGATTTGGGGATGACTTTCTATTGCACCTGGCTCCAGACTCACAGCGAATTAGAAATTACAGTACCATTATTCTTTTGTCACTATGAAAATTTTCAAGCTTCTCCTTGGACCATGCAGGGAAACAGCAGTTTTCAAGCTGTACTCCTATCTGGAGAATGTCACCAGGCTGACACTGCTGGCCTAAATATTTCTGTTCAGAAGTTTCTGAATGTTGTTCAGAAAAATGTATGTCTTCACTTTCTCTTTGGTGTGATTCTCAGTGCATCAGTGTGTAAGCTTTGGAGAGGGTTTGTGTAAGTCTCTAGATAGGGATCAACTCTTTCCCATTCTGCAGAAACAGGTCTATAGAGCAACACTGAGCGTTCTGCACTAAAACATTCCACGGTAATTATGACAGTAATGATGAACTTCATTGCTTAGAAATACCTATGTACACTTTTCTTTTTAGATCTTCTTACATCAGTGCCTTCTTCAGACAGAAGTCATATCTAAGCTAAAGAAGATAAATACACCCTTAGACTCTCTGAAATATGTTTTGTATCTATTTCATTATTGGAAAACTAGATGAGAAGGTTGATTGGGAAAGATGTGCAATGCATGGATTGTTTTTTAATTGGAAAGAAGACTCTTTTCTTTAACCTCTCCGTGACTCATTTTTATGATATGTAAAAATGGAAATAGTATATCTACCTTTATATACATATATACACACACACATACCTGTATAAAAGTGTCACAGGACACTGAGTCCACATAAAGCATTATTATTAAAGTGATGTATTTTGCCATGGACTAGCCATTATTTTATGCAGCCAGTGCACCTCATGCAGTGTGGTAATGAATATTTAAGTGATGTATTTTGGCAAATATAATTAGTACATAGTATGTCAGATAATACTATTTTGTAGGGCAGTGGTTTTTAACCTTTTTGTAGGTGACTGTCACCTACATAACCAATCAAGAAAATTGGATATATGACTGTCATCTATCAGGTTAGACTCCTGGTGAATGGTCCGACTTCTTTGCCTTCGCTTGCATGAGTACGCACCCCACTTTCCCACAACTAGCCCACCCATCTGGTACAAATGCCAAATCTGCCATTTCTTTGGCTCCAGCAATGCTGAGAACAAGCTGATATTCCTGCTGCAAGCAGGCTGATTCGGTCTAGATGCACTTGGACGTCTGCACAGAGAGTCTCAGCACCTCTGGTCTCGGCAGTGTCATGGAGTAGCAGTCGTGCTCTGTGTACACAGCAACAGCTCAGGTCTGGCGGAGTTAATTTGGTGGCTGCTGCTTCGGCCTCCCCTGCGATGAACTCGTGCTACGCAGACAGGGAGGCTTTGCCTGGCTCACACTGCAGCAGTACCTGGTCGCCTTGTAAGCGGTGCAGTGATTTACCTTCAACGCTCCTGCGAAGGATACGGATAAAGACGCTTATAGATAACAAATGTTTCATCTGTAATCGCTCAAGGGTTGCCTCGGAGCAGGATATAGAAACTGTGACAAAATCCTAGACTTTATCCATTAAACCACCTTTCCCCTTTTCTGTGATTGTCTGGATGTTGTGGGTAAGCAATGGGGTATTTTTTGTTTGGTTTTTTGTTGTTTCTTTTTTGCCTCAGCAACATTTAATTTCCTATTCTAATATTGTGCTGAGGAGGTGGCTGCAGTGCATTGGCAGGGACTGATAAGTGACTTACAATTTTATACGACACATTTACTGAATTTTCAGTTTGAAACGTACAGTCTGGGATGACAGCCAGTCATTCAGCCTATTCTTGCCTCAAACACTGTAAAAACACATGGACAAAAGAAGGAACACCTGGCAAATGTTTTGGGTTTACAACAAGAGAGAGAATTAATGATATCCATGGTTATGAGCGAGATAACTTGCTTCTTTACAGCATATATTGAAAACATTTTCAGAACCTTTAGTTTCCATTTAACATTAGGGTCTTGCACAAAGTAATTTAGAGAATTAAAGCAAACAAACAGAAGAACTGAAGCAGATACAGCGTAAAACAGAGTCTATATTGCTGGGAAGGAACCCTGGTCCCACCCTGCCAAACTCAAACGCAGGCTGAAATCCCAGGGTGAAAGCTGGCCGTGGAGACAGCAGCTCCTCGTGACACTGTTATATTCCTGGGTGTTTCGAAGCTTTCTTTTCTTCCTGACTCAGAGTAATGTGATCTGCCTATGAAGATGAATTTAGCTTGGAAGGTGGCCCTGTGGTTCTGTGAAAAACCTGTTACTCATTGTGGTAGCAGATGATGTGGTTTCCTTGAGAAAACAGTGCGGTAGAGTTATCTGAATAAAGAATGAGGAATACTGAAGACGGGGTTTCTAGTGCCGGCTAACAAGGATTTTCTGTGGGTTTACTTTATTCATTTTTTTCTTTCAGTGCATCAGCTTTGTTATCTGTTTGTGTTCAATATTTATATTGTTTAGATGTATGAGGAAATAGCTGCATCATTGTTCATGTCAGAAAAATAGTATATGCCTGGGTTTTTTTTTCTTTTAGTTCTTTTGTGAAAAAGATTGATGAGGAGGTGTTTATATGTCTCTAGCATTTAATTGTGGCACAGAAGCTAAATCAGCACAACTAAGATACAATCTACATTACTTTTTTGAGGTAGTATTGACAAAGAACTGGGATGCAGGGAAGTGATTGCTTTGCTTAGATTAGGGATGCTGCTGATTCTGCTTTGAATTTAATCCCTGAGGTGGGAGATTAACTTGATGTCCTCAGATCGTTGTGCTGCATGGATTTAGCGCATGTGTTAAGTGAGTGTACTAAAGCCTTGGAAGAACTTGAAAAATAATTTGACCATGTTAAAGCAGATCTGAAGTTTCACTTTGTGTAGGAGGAGACATTTGAACTGTGAAAATAGCGGAGAAGTGGTGTCTGAAGCGTGTGCTCGGGAGCACATAGCCATCGCTGCGGTACTTGCACCGCTGTGACAGCCAGTGGCTTTCCCTGGTCCCTGAGGTTGCCAGGCTCGTGCCAGAATAAGGCTGTTGGGATGTAGCGGCACAGGCTCCCGAAGGGTCCTGCCCCCCACATGGCAAGTCCCGTGGCACCTCTGCTGTCACCCTGTCCTGTGCCCAGCCAGGCAGTGGCCACGGGTTGTGCTTGGGGCTGCAGGTCTTTACTCTCTCTTGTGTGTGCAGAAGAAGGGAAGATCATAGGGACAGAATTATGCTCAGGGTTGGTTTTCTAGTGTGTGTTTGTTTTTAAGGAGACAAGTGCTGTTTTGCATCTGTCTTTAGCTGAATTTTACCTCTGTGCTAGCCTGATTGGTTTAATTGTTTTACTGGATAAAAGAATGAACAAAGCAAAATATTCTTTTTTTCTTATTTTTTAGCATTTTGGTTCTGATTAAACCCAAATAAGTGAACTATATAGCTTACGATTACTTCAAATATCATTACTTCTGTAGATCAGACTTTGTGTTCTCAGATTACTTAATTAGAACACAATTTATCCTCACTCAGCTTCTAATTTGGACATTAGAAAGGAGCATTGCTGATATTCTTGACCGCAGTAAGATCTCTTGAAGAATCACGTGTTGATTATATGGTCATCAGGCCCTGATTTTTCAGAAGCGCTCAGCACAATGTGTACTAAAATCCATTAGAATTAGGTATGTTTGTCTATTTGTGAATTTAAATCAGAAATGAAAAAAAAAAAAAGCCAAAACATGGAGGGTACCAGTACTTCCGATTTCCAGTTCTCTGATTTTCATGGCGGTTTTAAGAGACTCCTCCTTCAATCCTAAATGTTTGAGATTGTATAGTGTATTCTAGTGAAACCCCAAATTCATGTAATAATTGAGAAAAGGTGTGATTTCCTCGCTATTTGTCTTCAAACCGATATTGGCAACTGCTATATTAAAAAAAAAAACCCACACAAAACTCTTTCCTGATGTAAAAAGCCAGATGTACTCCATCGAGACGCTTATTGTGTTTAAGCTTCCAAATAATGAAGCAATCAGCAAGGGGCTGCCGATTGTCATATCCTGAGGTACATTGTGCCAGTCCCTTGGGCTGCTGATCTTTCATTACGGGACAAGTGATTTACTTTTCTGAACTTCCGAGCTCAGCACATTTGCAGGTACTGCTGTTGAAGTTTTAATTTAGGCAAAGATGCTCATAAAGAAGTGCTCAGATGTTCAGATGTGAATCCAATTTTATATCCCTGGCAAGTTCAGTGGTGTTCAGCTTCTGCCTTTGATTCATTTAAACAGATTTATGAAGAAGCAGCATACTAAGCTTTTCTCTCTCTCATATGCACATACTCGTATGTGCATGCTCCCTAGTTAGTACTTTTTATGTACACAAGCTTTTATATGTTTTAATGTAAGCTATATCTATATAATGTTGATATCGGTATTTGTTTTATTATTCTATATTTAATGCTACATTCATTTTACGCCAGATTTCTGAGGTTTTGCAGCTGTAGTATACGTCCAGTTACTTCTGCACAGCTTATTTTGTGCGGTACGTTTTATTTACTGTGTGGGAACTGAGTCTTGAGGCAGATTAGATTAATTCGTGGTAACTTGAATTCCGTTCTTGCTTCCTTAATCTTACAGAAATTCTGTTCATTCTTATTGATGTGCAGTTGGCTCACTTACAAGAACAGCCTCTGATTTTGTGGTTGCAAGATTCAGAGTCTTTATATAGGTGGCACTACTGTGACTCTTGGAGCAAAACTTTTTGGTTTATGTGGGTATGACTTTTCCATATTTATCCTCCAAAAGCAAAAGCTATATCAAATGTATGTAGAGAAAATACGAAGCACATGAATCTTCTGAAGTAATTTTTAACACAAGGGTAACATGTTTGTATTTTATCACTCATAAATATCCACTTGCTGAAATCCAGACATGCTTTGTTTAAAGCCAGCACACAGACTAGGCGAGCAATTCCACTTAAGCTTCTGTGCGTGTGGAGATTGTCCAAACACATTTTCTTCCTTCTGTGCCTTGCTCCACATGCTCTTCGGGAATGGCGCAGGACCTAACGTAGGTTGGATGTTTATGTCTTACGAGGTCCAAATGGGCGTTTTAAACGCAAAGTTTGCTGGGCTAAACAGTCTCTGTCAAGCTTATCTAATACATACCTGAGGCAAGGATAGTGAGGTGAGCAGCACATATGATGGCCCTAAAATTCAGGATGTGTTTGTGAAAGGTGTCTTTGTATAAAGCAGTTGACACTACCGTAGGGTGAGCATTCAGGCAACAGACGTTCAAAAAAGATAAGGAAACTTCTGTGCAGATTTAAAACAGCCTGTGAAGGATACAGAATTTATTATCGTTCCATTCCTGAAGTTTCTTGTCACAGGACAACTTGTACTTGCCTCGCGCGGGTCCCAGTGAACCTGTCTGTCTCTTTGTCAGCCGGTGTGTCCCCAGGCCCACGGAAACGCTTCAGAAAATTACCACGCTCTCTCTGAAGAGCTCTGTTCTCTGTCTGTTCCCTGGTTGTGTCGCTGTTAGGAGTCGGTGCTGCCATCGCTCTTCCCTGGGGCGGGCAGTCGGCAGAGCCGTGCCGGGCAGGAGCTGGTCCCGGGGTGCCCAGGACCGGGCCGGACACAACCAGTGCCGCGGCTCGGAGGGCCGTGCCAGCTCGCCCCGCTGACCGCCTGTGTTCGAGCTGCAGTGTCGTGGGCTTTTCCCTACGCTAAAGAGAAGAGAGGGCTACTTCTCCTCTCTTGGATGGCTTAACGTGGGAGTCTGAAATATCCCACTGATCACGAGAGGTGTTTTGAGAAGAGCATTCAGCAGCCTGAAATGATCTCAGTTCCTGGCTGTGTGGCCTGATTCTCAGTTGGAATTAGCCCCCCTTGAACAGTTTGTTGATTTTGTAGGTGGGTTTGGGTTTTGTTTTTTTTTTTTTTAAATATTGGCCTTAATTAACTTACAGTTATTTGATCAGTTCAACAGTTTTTCTATAATTCCTTGTTTCATATAGAAGTAGATCAGCTTAGCTGCAAATGGTTTTGCCTTGTGATGGTTTTTTTTGATTGTTTGATTCATTAAGTACAGAATGTGCTTCAGTTTCTAAAAACAAACACACATCATTATAATTATAATTTTGCTAATATTAATTTTTCTGATTATTGTTCACTAGAAAACTACAAGTTGATATAAAGACTAAAGCATACGGTTCATAATACACTTACAGTGTTTGTTTTCTTTACTCTCTTTCGCTATTTGTATTAGAAGTTATTGTGACATATGGAATTGCACTTAAACTTATTTACCATTCTGCCTTTATGTTTAGAAGTGGCTATGCTAGAATGACACCAACTTATATTTTCTTCTTGTGTGCTTTTTATTTTAATCCATTTGCCTTATTGATTAGAAAAATGTATTGTTATTATCATTGTCAGTACTCAAAGAATGAGAAAAGTGTAAATGCTTTTTTATCTCTAGAAAACATCATCTGTCATTTTTCAATGAAGGAGGCAGAAAAAGTAGCATAATTTTCAGATTTGTTTGTGTGTGTTTGTGGCATTGCTGAAGAGAAAAATACAGGCCAAATCCTGATCACGTGGGAGACCATGAAAGATACTGTCATTGCATTGTTGCTCTCTTTTCATGCTTGGAGTTTAATCTTCTTTCACTGGCACAAATACTGTTTGTTTGAAGCTGATCAGTAAAATAACAGTGAGTGAAAGCAGATCGAGATCTCTGATTAAGTTTTAAGACTGTATTCTTAAAGCTGTATTTAATCCATTAATGTGCATCTCCTTAAAGATCCTAATAGAAACAGAGGAAAAAGTTCCTCTGGGTGGGTGTACTGAATGGTCAAGCTAGATTGCTGTCCTGGCTCCTCCACCGAGAATCCATAAAGAAGTGTTTTTAAATGTAAATAGAGACTGTGCAACCTCGAAACGCTGTTTTAAATCTCTAATCTCTAATGATCACTTATCCGATTGAACCATGTTTTAATACCTCGAGGTCCAAAAGGCACACAGGCGTAGTTTCCTGTTTGTGGGGTTTTGCTTTTTTTCCCAGGCAGTGGTCCCTTGAAAATGCCAGGTACAATACGCATCAACACGCATTTGTGATTTATTTTTCTGTTCTATTTTAGGCCCTTCAAATCATCACAGCCAGTCAACGCTGAGGCCACCTCTCCCTCCTCCTCACAACCATTCACTGTCCCATCACCATTCCTCTGCCAACTCCCTCAACAGGAACTCACTCACTAATCGCCGGAACCAGATCCACGCGCCCGCTCCGGCGCCCAACGACCTGGCCACCACCCCCGAGTCCGTGCAGCTCCAGGACAGCTGGGTGCTCAACAGCAACGTCCCGCTGGAGACCAGGTGGGTGGTGTGGACGGACACCCCAGGGGGATGCACTGTACAGAGAAAACCTTTTGGCTTGTTGGGAGATGGAGTTCAGTTCACTTCATGTCAATGAAGGCTTTGGCCGAGGCAGCATTGGGAGTTATTGGCATT
Organism: Nyctibius grandis; assembly: GCF_013368605.1. Taxonomy (NCBI): domain Eukaryota; kingdom Metazoa; phylum Chordata; class Aves; order Nyctibiiformes; family Nyctibiidae; genus Nyctibius; species Nyctibius grandis. Next base: position 3,295,705 of record NC_090679.1, read on the forward strand.
AGAATTCCTACAAGCCTCTGATGCGCTCTGCATTGGAGGACGGACAGGTGGACATATCTCTGTTCACATGTCCCATTTTAAAGCCTTTTATTCCTTTGGCCCATCCTTGCATACACAACTCATGGTATTAGTACAGCATATTTTACTCACAGGCTTAGGGACAACTTACTTAGAATTCACGTTGTCTGTGTTGCGGAAAAATTATACGTTTTGCCTTTCCTGAAATAACAAACAGAGGCTCATTTGAAATTACACATTTTGGGAGATGTTAAGAAACAATCGCAGATTCGAGACTGACAGTACTATAATTTTAATTTATATTTCATCCCGCACGCAACCTTATTTTAATCTCTTCTGTATGTGTTAACAGCTTGATGCCCATGGGGCAAAGAGTTGCATTTAAATGAAAAGGTGCAGCACTTTGGCCTGAAAGATAAATAAATAAAGAAATGCCTGATGTGCTGCCATTCTAAATATTCTGGTTTGTTGTCATTTGGGGTATGGAATGTCAAACATATTTAACTTGCACTTTAAATAGCGGAGCTGGTAGAGCTGATCTCCCAGAATTTAAAATTAGCCATTGCGGTGCTGAAAAAAAGTGATGGGAATGGCAGGGTGTTCTGGCCTGCCCAGAGAGCTGTAAGCACAGCGTACAGGTAGAGGAGCTGGGCTGCTTGTGGCGCTGGCTCGTACTGTGGTGTCAGCTGCTTGGTTCCTGCAGCTTCTGAGAGGTTATGTTTGAATTGCAGCCTTCTGGGGAATTTAATGCTGCTCGACTGGGTTACACCCAGAGTACCTAGGTGTGGTACAGCTACACGGCCCTGCAGTCTCAGCCCAGTCCCTCCCAGAGACTGATTAAAGATTGCCGTCTGGTTTGGAGCTCTGGGCGGAGTCGGTGTAGTTTATGACACCCAGGGTGTTGTTACCCAGCAGTTAATCAGTGGTTGTAGCACCACAGGGAACAAATGAGGCTGAAAGGAGCAGGGAGTCTGTGCCCAGTTTTGGAACGCTCCCAAGGGACTTCATTCACATTGCCCTACTTTGCTCAAGTGCCATCAAGAAGTGGAGGGAATGAAAAGCAAATGCAAATTATCCAAAGCCTGAGATGTCCAAAAAAAGAAAGGAAAGGGATTCTCACTTACTGAAGGTTTGGAGGCAACTTTGGCCAAAAAAACCCCTTAAGAATGAAGCTCTGCTGTTCACTGCTGCTTCTGTGAGAGCATCTGCTACTATTTAGAACTTCATTTTGGCATCCTGGATTTGGTCTTTATCACTAAGAACTACAAGATAAAAATGTTGGTCCTGTTCAGCCCGGGCCAGTTGTTGCTGTGTGGTTCATTGCCCACAGGGTTATAATGTACTTTTAATTCCAGTGTAGAGTAACCCACTACTGTTCCTTGTCTATCTGTTTTCAGATGAAGTTGTTCTTGGGTACAATAGTACCTGAAATATGTCATTGCTAATGGGTTAAGATTTTCCCAGCTTCCCAAACACTTTATAGGGAGGGAATTCCTTTGGGGTATTCACAAAAGGATTCTTTGTCATAATACTGTCGTTCCTGAGAAACAGGACTGGGCGTTTGCCTGGCTGTTTTTCTTTTACTGTCTGATTTTATGCCTATTCCCTGTGTGTGGAGACTATCAATTCCATTGCTACCTTTGGTTCTTCTCCTTTTCTATTTTTTTTAATCATAAAACCTCTGGGAATATATATGTATTCATGCTGATGACAAAAGGTTACTTTATGAATATTGTTATTTTCAGAGGTTGCAAGATACCCGGCCGTTAATTGGCGCTTTTTCATAGATAGGTTTGTCATAGGCAGGCGTTAAGATATTAGAAAACATCCTGACAGGCTTGCTGTGTTCTAAGACTATTCTGGAGATGCTTCAGGATTGATTTTTCTTCTTTTCTGAAGTAACACACCTGACAGGACTTGATGACAAGTTTCATCGCAAGAATATTAACTCAAGATGATGATTTTTTTTCCCCTGGTTTGCAGCGACTTTTGCTGAAATTGATGCCTGCAGAATCATTGGAGACTTTCAGAATTAACCTGTAATTCTTCCACTTTAAAATTGGTATTTCATCTAAATTCATACCAGTAGCCACAAAAACAAATAACACCTTTTTGCTAGCTTTTTAGTTCAGCCTGTATTTTAGAGCTTTACCTTGTTGTGAGACACTGATCCCTCTTATACTGCCTCTTCACAGTGCACTATGCTTGAAGTTTTTTTCTTGTTGTCAGTTTATTAATGTCAGTAGTGGAGTGCTCAGGAGGCAAAGCCAGCACTGACAGCACCCGCTTTATCAGCAGAGAGTTGCACAACTTTTAGTTTTCACCTTTCAGTTGCCTTCAGTAGATTCTGCTCTCGACTGAAAATAATATGCAAGTGGGCACATTACTGATGGTGAAACAAAAAGCAGTACCTGAGCTGCCTGAAGGGAATGCTTTATGTCAGCACTACAAAACTCAGATCACAATTTAGATTCCAGTCGTCTCTTTATCTAACAGTACCAAGCGTTGAAATCAGTGAATAATACAACATGTGTCTGTCTGCGTGTTATATTTTCTGGTGAGAATGTTTTTGCCTTCCTTTCTTTCCTTTGTTATCTTAGGCAGCTCGGGCTAAATTCAGACTGTTTGGAAACAGCACATTTTCCAAATATATCCTTTCTCCACCTCTTGTTTCAATATTGGTGGTTAATCATGTTTGATTTATTTTCTTTGTGATGTAAAGTATGTTTTTACTGCTTGCACATGTTTTCTTGTACCCTCTTCAGGCAACTATACCCCAAGTCTCCATGTACCCTTTGAGGTTTTGTATCTTTTACATAATTATGCTTAGCTGTATTGCAGTAGCTTGTTGCTTTTAGTGGAGTGAAAAGATTGCAAAATGCTTACACAGAGTTGTGAATTACACTTTTTTTTAGAGTCACAGAATGGTTTGGGTTGGAAGGGACATTTAAAGATACCTGTTTCCAACCGCCCTGCCATGGGCAGGAACACCTTCCACCAGATCAGGTTGCTCAAAGCCTCATCCAACCTGACCTCGAACGCTTCCAATGATGTGCGCTTGGTTTTAGTGTGCTTGTTTCTGGTTCAAGGCAAACAAATATGGACTACAGCTTCCCTAGTCCGCTGCTTCTGTGTGGCTGCAACAGGCCCCAAGGTTGGCTATGTAATTGTTCTGTTTTCTTTGAAATAAGGGTCTGTAAAGGAAGGGTTGAAATATCTTTAACTAAGGATGCAGTAATGCATTGCCATAGCATTTTTACGGTGCTATTTTTATGGTTCATTTTTGCAGTACTTAGCTGCTTTACCTTTAGGCTCAGAGGTGCTGTTTAATGCTCTTTAACTTTTATTGTCCTCTTGCAGTCTGTTTCAAACCGTCTCCTCCTCTTCCTTTCCAAAGGGCTGGTTTCTGTGTTTTCCAGTTAAGAGGTGCTCCTTTATTGCTTCTTTAATCATTGCTTTCAAAGAGGATGAATGATGAAAATACTACCTTTGAACATCCCAGTGCGGGTCTCATTACTTCTAGACAACTAGAAAGGCAGCGCTCTGCTTTAAAGCTTGAGATCCTTTGAGGGCACAGGGAGAAAAGTATGGCTTTGCAGGGAAGGTTTGCATCACTCTTCGCACTGTGAGAGTCCCCTCACACAGGGCCGTCTGCAGGCACCCGTCAGAAACGGAATGACTCACAAGTGAGGGTAACAGAAGAGCTTTCATGGATGGGTGTTTGGCTGAGGTTGCCTAATGTACTAATGCCTGTTCTGGTACTTTATATTGATACTAATTTAGCTGGTTCCATTATAATTAATAATACTTAATCCTGGAGAAAAAAAAAAGACAAAATTAAATAGAAATTAGTCTTATTCTTCAGTCTCATAATTAGTCTCATACTTGGAAATATTTTCAGTTCAAATCATTTCGTTGTAAAGATTATTTTGTATTAATGTCTGTAATTTCTTTGAGCTTGCTCACATGGATCTGTTACTAGGCGTCAATAAAGAATGTAACATACTAATGTTTCTCCTGTGTTTCAGGAGAAAGGATGATGGTCACGCTTCTGGTGATTACAGTATCTTGTTTCCTTAGCAGATCTTGTGGGCTCTACTATAAGAGCAGTGGTCCAAATATAGGGTCGTTTAAGCAAAGTTCAGTTTAAAGGTTGAGTAATCTGATAATTAACCTTAAATACTCCCATATTGCTCTTCAGAATATTTGCCTGCTGTCCTGGGTTCAGCTGGGATAGAGTTAATTTTCACAAGGAGCTGGGAGGGGACCCGGCCAGGATAGCTGACCCGAACTAGTCGAGGGGATACTTGGTACCATAGGACGTCATGCTCAGTGTATAACCTGGGGGACCTGGCCGGGGGAGGAGGGGTCGTGGCTCGGGAACGTGCTGGGCAGCAGGTTCTGGGTGGTGAGCAATTGCATTGTGCATCACTTGCTTCGTATATTCTTTTATGTCTTCTCCCCTTGTGTTGTCCTATTAAACTGTCCTCATCTCAACCCATGAGCTTTACCTTTTTCTTCCGATTCTCCTCCCCATCCCACCAGGAGGGGAAGGAGCGAGCGAGCGGCCGCGTGGTGCTGAGTTGCTGGCTGGGCCTAAACCACGACACCTGCTCCGGAGGTTCGAGCTGTATTTCCTGCTGTACCAGTCTGGCTCCAGCACAGTCACTCTGGGCGAGCCTGAGGAGGGAGAGCCAGGACAGAAACGGGAGATTAGGGATGGGGTAGCAACGTGAGCTGTATCCCAGTCTGTACCAGTGCAGAGCATGAACTGAAAATCGTGGGACATGACAGCAGGGAAACCTCTGCGCTCAGTGTTGTTGTAGCTGCAGCCTTCCAGGCGGTGGAGGAGGGAACACGGTGCACAGCAGCTGTGTGGGGCTAGAGCAGTCATGGCAGAAAAGCCAAGAAGAGAGTACATGACGAGTGGGATTTAGTGCTGAGGTTTTGGGTTTGTGTTTTGGGGTTTTTTTGAGAAAGAAATTAAATGTTTGAAATGCTGTTAATACTGAATTCAGATGCTGTACCATGTTAGGGTGTCAAGATCAGCTGCAGAACTCCTGAACTGAATATGTAAACTTGAAGTTTCTGAATGTGTGGAAGTGCCGAGTTACAGCTGCTCGCCACAATTGTCTGCCTATTTTGAATAATGTCTCAATATTTTGATATCTTTATACACCTTGTTGGTTTGCATTTATAAGTTTTGGGTTTTGCAGAGTGAAGAGGCAGCGTGAGTGACTGTACAGGAAGAGGCAGGTACGTTTAGGGTGTTACTGCTTATTTAAAAAAAAAAAATCATCTCAAAGGATGTGATTTAGGTTTCTATTTTTTACTTTTACAAGTAGACTGATAACAAAATTATTTTAGATTTGAGCTTATTATTCTATTATTCTCTATGATTTATAGACGTGAAATAGCACTGTTGCTAGTACTTTTTCTTTTTTTGTTAAGCGAGTGGTTGAATTAAGAGCTAGTGAAGAGCTTACATGTATGCCTTTTAAAATAGAAGTGTTTTGAAGTTATGTTCATTAATTGATGTAGAAAGCTAAAAATGAATGGACCTGCTGAAATGCAAAATGCTGTTGTCATTATCGTCATTACCGGAATAACAAATGTAGGCATTATTGGATTTCATCACTTTGACTGCACTATGCAACATACTGCGCAGATCTTTACAGCAGAAAGAACACGAGTTTTTCCACTTAAGAAAGGAAAGGTCCTATGGTTTGAGCTGAGTGAGCTGCCTAAATCTTCCTGTATCTCCATTATTGATCCTGCTCCCATTTAATGTACACACATATGCAGGGTAACTGTTACATCTTTGGCTATTCCTGTAACTCTTTACTAGCTGTTAACTACTAGTTTTATTGCTGCATTCCTGGAGAATAAGCTATAGTGCAAGGAGGATATGGCTGAATTTAAAGGGTGAAGCACTTATTTACTGGCTAACTCACACGGAAGCTACCTAGGATTTAAGCTGACAGGCTGAGCGAGTGTGCTCAGCACCTGTTGCAGGACACCCAGAATCTCTTGGCCACACAGGCACCGGGCAGGAAGGTCAGGGGTGGCCCCTGTAGCTCCCTGGGGTGGCTGAGCTGCCATGTTCCACCAGCTCCATCACCACCAGCCATTCAACCCACTGCATCCTTGCTAGCCTCCACGGGTTTTCCTCTTCCAGATTTTATGCGCTTCCACGTTGGTGTTCTCCCTCTGAAATTCGTGAGTTACTAATGGTCTCCATCTCCGCAGTCCTTCCTCTCCCCATTTTTTTCACCTTATGTTTCTACAGACTCTCTTGCAGCTCCTTGTCCCGACTCAGCGGCTTTCCGAGCAGCCTGAGCCAAGGCTGTGCTGTCGGGAGGTACCAGGGTCAGGACTGGAACAGGCAGCGAGAGCCCCAGGAGGGTGCTGGAGGGGCGCAGCTTACGTGGGCATTAGAGAGAGAGCAAAGGTTGTAAAAGCTTATCCAACAGTATCTTAATTAACATCTTCCAGATCAAATGCAGGTTGTCTGGTGAAGAGGTATCTGGTACAGAACTAGTGCTGCAGCTGTGGTACAACACACGTTTTGCCTTTTTTTACCTACTCTATGTTCAACCGTGGCTTTGTGAACATCGCTTATTTGTTTTTGTTTAATAATATGACAGATCAGGGTGCCCAAAGGCTGGCACCTGCCTTTTTGTACAACATCCTACCTTCCTGTCAGGCAGCTTTCAATTACTGTGCTTTTGTGTGTCCAACTGTGTCTTTGTTAAGAGCATGGAGATGGCAGTGACAAGCTCATCTGGTACTTAAGGCAACATCGGTGACACTCTGCTTAACACTCTGCATTTTTTTTAGAAGACTGCCTGGGGATGTGAAGTGCCCAGCCTTTAAGGACTTGTGAACCTTTCAAGAGCTGGGAAGCTGGGTGGCTGCTGTGAGGTTCGGAGTTATGTTACAGCGGATAGAAGTGTCCCGTTGGCGTTGATGTATTAATTCTGAATTATTGTTTCTGTGCCTAATAGAGTGTCCTTAGCTCCTGCACCGTGCACATTTAGTTAAAAATTATGTGCAGCAGGCTGAAAAACACTGAAAATAGTGTGTCCTCATGAGGGCTGTCCTCTGCTTGTGACAGGCAGTTGGGTGTGAGGGTGCACATAGGCACACCTGCGTAAAATGGCCAGTTCATTTCTGTAAGTGTGTATTTTAAATAGCTCATCATGGAAAAATGTATCATACTGAGTTTAGTCTGTAGACGTGACATGATTGAGACAATTTCTTGTAACTAAACTATTTAAACACGTGTAAATAACATTTTAAAGCTTTATTGCTAACTTTAGTGCATTTGGGGAATACCAAAGTCCCTGTATTCCGGGCACTAAAAAGGGTAGAGACTTCTCTGCAGTTTTACCATGTCAGAGACCTCTCAGCTGTGTAAACCTGGCTGATAATCCTGTTCTCTGCAAGAAATTGAGAGCAAGAACATGCAATTAAATCTCATTTGGGGAAAGACTGAGAGACCGTTACACAGGTCACCAATGCTTGCACCAGTCTAATGCTCAGAGTTCATTCTTAGCATAAAAGGCATAAGAACCGCTTGTAGTTTTCTGCAATCTTGGTTTCTTTCTGTATGAAAGTTAGAAAAATGCCATAACACTTCACTGTCTGAATTTAGCAGCCACTTTGAGGCTTCCACTGACATAAAATGACTCATGGCCACATTTTTGGAGGACTTAGAAGACTACAAAAGATCTTTTTTTTTTTCCCCCCAATGAAAGCCAGCATGTTATGTTCTATATTGCGTTCATTTTTTCCGCTAAGAATAAATGGCTAGTACAATTATAGACAGATGTGATTTTACCACAGTGTGAAGATATTTTTAAGTCCTAGAACCACTAAATTGAGCTGTTACTGTTCTCTTGGTACGCATATTTTCTTTTTTATTAGTTACTGTTAAAAACCTATGAAAAAAAACTATGAAAAAAGGCAATTTAAGCATTACAACTTTGTTTCTTTTTTCATACAGAATAAGCTTAGGATAGTATGAGGAGACAAAGAAGCAATTTATGTTAGGAAGTATCTTGTTCTTTTCCTTCCTTTCTGTTACAGTTTTTCATCACAAAACCAATTTTTTTTTCTCAGCTGATTCTTGCAGCATGCTGCCATGACAATCTGTCCAGAAAGCAGGAAGAAAAAAAAAAAGATTGTTCTTTCAAAGAATATGGAAGTTAATACAGTCGCTGTCGGATCACTATTCCCTGAACACCAGAGGTCCTTTTGACCTGTGGGGAAAAAAAATGCTATAGAGCGCTCTGAATTAATGAAGAAAGCAAAATATAGCTTTTTCCATTTACCATTAGTCCACAGAACTGTGGACAAATGTCCCCTTGCAAGCTCAGCTTTCATAGATGTCACCTTTCTCCTGGTGTCAGTGATGAGGTCCCTGTCTGTGACCCAGCACATCAGCAGCACACGCTGCTTAAAACAAAGCGGGGAGTGTTTTACAGCCCAGAAAGCTGGTGAGCGGCAGAGGAGAGCACTGAGCGCGCTACAGGCTTAACTCATTTTCTGCGAGCAGCGTGCCAGCTCCTTCCGTAGCTTCATGGATGCTTAAATTACTGAATCGTTGTACACCGATAATCATATTTTGTAGTTCTTCAGTGTAGGAATGTCTTCATGATGCACAGAAATTCGGGAGACGGGGCTAAGACTTAGCAAATTTACTCCCATGTTTTCAAAATAGAAATTTAGTCCCAATCTAAATCAAATTAGTGCTCATTGTGAGGTAGAAAATGTGTTTTTCTTAATAGTGTTTGATAGGTGAACAGGTAAGACAGAATGTACTGTTTTTTTCAATTCTAACATGGAATCTATTTGAAATGAAGTGAATGGGTAGAAATAAGATCATTTCTTTTCATAAGCAGTCATTGTACAATACCCCCCAGTCTTACTGCTGTGAGACTGTAATTAATGTTGATAAATGCTCATGTTCCCTCTGTGCAGCTTGGGCCCACAGACAATTGGTTGTACCAGAGCATGTCAAATCCCACATAAAAATACAGCTATAGATCATTGGGTTTAGGGATGGAGTTGAGACAAATCAATTTATTTCCATCAGTAGCTGAATCTAGATGTAAAACTCTGGGGGTCCAAGTATTTTACCCATTATGTTCTCAGTCTTTCTGGTATGCTTTACTGTAACTTAAGGTATTTCTTCTAATCTGGTCTCAAATTTATGAATGTAATGCCAGTTTTCCAAAAGGGCTTGGTGGATATTTAACATGTCTTTAGTTAAATGTATTTTTAAAAACATTTAAGGCATAATTACTATCCTTTAACTTGGTGTGCTAATGGTTGCCACTTGCAGGTGTGACAAAATTCAGAATTTATCCAATTACATTTTTTCTTGTTTTGCTTTGAGAATGATACCATTCCACATATCCATTGCAATCGGCCTTTTTTGCTTCTATCAAGTTCTGATCAGTTTTAACAATATAATAGAACTCATGTTTGCATGGATAATGTTTTGGTTTTCTTTATCTACTTGATGTATCTCAAAGTGGATCACAGTGGAACTATTTTTTATTCTACTTATTTTTCTTCTCACATGAAACAGTGTATGATTGACGTGTTCTATTAAAACATATCTGGATATTCATGAATTCAATTTTAATGGGAGCAGAGTTTCATTATATATCTGAGTTTACTTTAACAATGCTTTATATTAAAATTTCTGGTGGCACTGTAGCTGCCTTCTCAGCTAAAGAATAAAATTCCTGGGTTTAAAAACCTTGACATTTCAGATAAAGACAGTGCCAAGGACTGCAGTTTCCAGTTTGATTCTGCGAGATCTGCTTTTGGGCAAGAAAAAAGAAAGAACTGTAAGAACTGTTTGTTGTAGACCCTTAGGTGCGAACCTGAAAGGGCCACTCACACCATGAGGATTTACGAGGAGAAGGGATCCTGGGCTGAGGCAGATGCAGAGTTGGCCTGAATGAGAGAGATGAGCCTTCCCGTCTGCCTTTGTCTCACCAGATCTCTCTGTCCTTCCGTCTGTCAGTCCTTCCTTCCTTCCTCCCTCCTGCTCCATGTCACTTCAGTCCCTAGTTCCTATCATGGAAGCGGTATTGTGTTCCCAACACTGGAGAGCAAGCAGAAAGGGCTAAACCCGCTTCTGCTAACAAGTGTTAATCAGGTTTTAACCAGACAAGAAGAACAGAGGTGTTAATAGATCTGGTGTAACACAACCAGCTTGATAACATCATTTTCCCAACAGTTATTTTAACCGAATTGTGGCAAAGTAAAGAAACATCTAAAGTGAAGTGTTTTGTGAAATCAGACTTTCATTATTTCTTGTAACTGGAAGGTGTGTTTGTTAATTTAAAAGGCTAGGTCATTTAGAGGGGGAAACCCTTTCAGCATCTGCCTTTCCTGTGTTTTCTCATAGATCATGTACAACGTGCAGAAAAGAAATCATTCTAACATCTGATGAGCCTCACTGATGAGGAAAAAAAGAACAGCTTTATTTGAAAAAAATGACAGAAGGTTTCTGTTAAGTAACTGGTTAGAATATTCCGTTTTAATTCTAATACTTTCTTTGTTTTACAAATACTACCTTAAAAAAAAAAAACACAGAATTAATCTGCTTGAGATAATTAGGCTTTGAAAGCCACTTCTTATTGTGTACTTGTGTGTCTGAAGTTTTTTCTGCAGTGTATATTCTCAGAGACTGTCTTCAAATGTGAATGTTTAATGATAAAACTGCGAAACCTAGCCAGCCTTTCTTTTACTGTCTGCTACCTGTATGCAAGTTCTGTGCCATTTATTGCGCTCTGGGTTTTATTTAAAAACAAATGCTTTAATAATCTTTAAAATCACTTCAGTTATTCTGTATAATAAGTATACAGTAAACTCTATGCTTGGAAGTATGCATATGCATGATGATGGGTTGGAAAAAGTACTTAGGAAACACATTACAATGTCAAACTTCCAAATCATTGTTGTAATAAACAGTGACTGAAATTGATTCCAAAGTTCTAACAAGTGGTTTGAGAGTGACAAACTGCATTCTGATCTGAATAAAATCATTAAACGTTTTTACATTCGAGGTAAGGTGTAGGTTATTTTAGGCTATGGTTTTGTTGATTTTGGAGACTACTGAGTATTTTCTATCTCATTGATTCCAAGGAGCACTTGTTTTTCAGAGCTGTGAAGGGGTAGGGTGTGGAACGGATCTTCAAAGCTCTTTTGTCTCAAAACAAGTGGCCTTGAAGACCACATGTAAACCTGTGACCTCAGAAAGTATGTTTTGTCATAAAGTTAAGTGTCATAAAGTTACGTGTTCTGTTGTACTAATTAAAGGTTACAGGTATTTTCTAGTGGACTTAGTTGCTTTGTCCTGATCAAACACAGGCAAAAAGGAATTGATAGTGACATCATGTCTGAATATGAGCTTTGTTACTAGGCTGCTCGCACTTCTTTCAATCTCAACTGGTACTCAAAGACACTTCATCGGTCATGCTGGTGTGTTAGCTAGTATCTGTCCACGTTGCATCTAATTACAGAAAGGATTAAGCAGATGTCCTGACAGAACATATCCTGACACTGTGTTTTAGTGACAGTTGTTAAGCTCTGGTAGCAAAAAGACTATGAGAATTTTCATCTCCTTATTTCTTCATAAAAAAATCATTTTTATTTTTAGTTGAATTTAGCTCATTATGGCAGCTGGAATGGAACAGGAATAGGACATACTCTTTCTTAACTACAGGGCTTGCCATTTTCAACTATGTTCCATTTTATGTTTTTCAGGCATTTCTTGTTTAAGACATCTTCTGGAACTACTCCGCTGTTCAGTAGTTCTTCCCCTGGTTACCCGTTGACCTCAGGAACAGTTTATACTCCACCTCCCAGACTGTTACCTAGAAATACATTCTCCAGGAGTGCGTTCAAGCTGAAAAAACCCTCCAAGTATTGTAGCTGGAAATGTGCTGCTTTATCTGCAATTGCTGCTGCAGTCCTGCTTGCCATCCTGCTAGCATATTTCATAGGTAAGGCTGTGTTTTCTCTGTCAAATCACATGGCTATGTCAGGAAATGAAAATTCAGCAGATAAAAGGATGGTCAATCTGTTTCACAAATTTGTGTTCTTACTGAGCAAAGAAAATTATTATTCCTTATACTGATGAATGAGGAAAAATAAAATGTACAAGTCCTGTTCACTGTCATTAGAGCAGTGGAAGCAAGAAACCGATTCTCAGTGTGCAGTTAACTTTAGGGATTGAATATGCATCTCATAGATGGTCCAAACAGGGAGTGATGTAGTGATTTTTTGATGTATGACCATATGCTTAAAAAATATTTGGAAAAAATTGTGGTAGGTGGTGAATCCATATAAATAACAGGAGCAACTGACATTTGAATTCTAATATTGCCATCACATGCTAACTTTAGATAAAAAACACAAAATCATTTTGATTAATAAGTCTCAGTCTGTATCTGCCTGTGTGCCTAAATTCCTGGTGGTGTTAGACCTAAATAGTTAGTTCCATTTTGTGTGCTGTTATTTTCTGTATTCTATACATCCTTAGTATTTTGTAAGCAAACATATAGAAGGGAAATTCTAGATGTTGTGCTTATTTCCTATGATAAATATATTAATAATGACCACACTATGTTCTAATTCTTTCTGTGGTCTTTTGGGATTTTTTTAACATGCTCCTGTTATTTTGTCTGTCTTAATTTAATTCATTTCTGACTTTACCCCCATCCTGGTTTCGCTGGGGTGAAACAAGAGAATCAATTTTCTGTTACGTTTTGGTTTAGTTTGTGGCCAGCCATGGTGTGGTGATCAAGGCTATTAGCAGCCAGGTGCTAAAGCTGTGAGAAGTGAAAGCAGCTGCCCCAGGCTGGCCCACATGTGTATTCTATAACATAAACCTCACCTTCATTATAAATTGGACACTTTGCTGGGGATGGTGGGCTTTTTTTTTCTGTTCTTTGCTCTGGTCTTCTCTTCTTTCTCCCTTCTCAATGGTTGCCATCCCTGGAGAGTTTCACCACTACTATATGGGCTAAGTATAACTTTGTGTCTTGTATTAGCATTAATATCGATATTGGTTTTCTTATTTTATTAAATCTGCTTAAATTTCAACCCAGGAGTCCCCCTCCTTTTCCCAATTCCCTTTCTCAGCTGTGGAGGGGTCTTGGGTGATAGAGCAACTGGTTATTGTTTAGCCCTGGGTGCGGGCTAAAAGGAGACACCCTCCCCAGGTATCCCCCTCATTGTCTGTTTTTTTGGAGGTTTTTCTAAGTGTCTACACAAAATAGCTGTGTATTCTCTACTTTTTACAGTGCATTTGACAATACAGTGATGACAATGACATGCTGCACAAACTTTCTAGCTTCTCTTGAGTGAATAGCAAAATTATGGTAGCTTGTCAATATTTCTGTTAATACTTTCCAGACCTGTTCTGTGTGGTTTTTGGTTGATCTCTGAAATTATTCTCATATATAGTGCTCAAAAGCCCTGTAAAGATGTTCTGAATTTTCTCCCTGTTCTCTCCATTTGAAGAGAATGATTTATTTATTTATTATCCTATATAATGTGACTCAGAGGATAGACACTGTTTTCTAAGGAAACCCCATTTTTCATACTAATGAGCTTCCATATGTAATCAATATATACAGTAGCGAGAGAGAGCTGACTGGCTACTTTATTGCTGCTGTCGCTTTAGGCCAGGCCTCCATCCCAGCATACTCAATACTACAGAGCTAACCACCTTTCTGTATTTCTTTATAGAAAACCTCAGAAGAATAACAGCCTTAGTCTGATATATAAATAAAAAGACTGGAAAGCACATGATTTATTGAACTTGACAGTTAGCGTACAGCAGCTCTCTGTTTGAGTGATTATGCACATGGGAAATGATATACTGCAAGTTGAATATTTTAATCATGTGCGTACCTTTGAAGTGATGGATTATGAAATGTATTTTTCCTTGGTATTTAGGTTACTGTAATCTAAAACAAAGCTTTGCAACATGGTTATGCCTTTCTACACTTTCATGTACTACCTAAGATGAGAGAATGTAAGGCAATGCATTAACTCTTAATAATTGATGAATGATCTATCATTTCAAGTAATGACGTAAGTGATCCATTTTGACAGAAGTTTTTGAGATCTTCTTTCCTGACTAAAGAATGATGAGTGCAATAGAGTTGGCTAGTGAACGCAAGAAAGCAGGTTTTAGGAAGAGAGTGTTGGCTCAAGGATTAAATAATGAGAAGTTACCTGACAAGCTTCATGCCATACACAGTAAAGAATAAGTAGATTGAAGGGTAGCTGTCAAAACCAGAAAATAGCTGCAATTAATCCTGTGAATAAATTTGATGGATCCACTGTGATCATAATTGGAAGTGATGGAAAAGAGGGAAAAGAAAACAAAAAAGAGATTGCATTGCCTTAGGTGCATGAGAACAACAGAAAGGTAAAAGGGATGTGCTTTAGTTAGGCCATTTGTTAATTTAATTCCCTTACTCTCAGCAAAAACTCATAAGATTCATTCCACATGACAAAAAGCAGGCATAAGACCATCAGCTATAAGCTACTCCACCCATCAAATTGCTGGGACTTGCTGTCCTCCAATAGTATCACTTAAGGTGCTTGGTACTTAAGGTGCTAAATCATATCCTTATTTTTAAAAAGCACCTGAAGACCTTTTCCTTGTTCTGCAGTTCTCTGGAGGGTTACCTTCTCCTGGGTACATGCAGAACTTGAGTCCTTGAAAAAGCAAATACCGTCTCTCCTGGGGAAAGAGCAGCAATGCGAAATACTAGTTGTCCTGCTCTTCTGCAGCTCTTTTGGAGCTCCTGACCTACAAAATAACTCTGTCTTGCTCTATCAGGAGGAAAAATGTTTTTCTGTTTTCAAAACTGGTGACCAGAATAATGTTCAGATCAGACCAAAATCCCAGTTCTGTCCTAATCATTGAGATAGTGAGAGAGTGAGAACTGTTAATCTACCGGGAGAGCTGGCAGTTTTAGGATGAAGAAAGATGTTAAGTTCCCATAGGAGGAACTTAACTACTGCAATATGGACTGCAATAGTCCATATTGCAGTAGCTCCTACTGATGTGTTTTGCTGTCTGAATTTCAGTCATAGGAGAGGCTTTAAAGGTGCTGATAATGTTTTTCTGCCGTACATGTCCACAAAGAAAATTTCTTGCTCTCCACCATAGCAGAGGTTATATCACTGGCGTAACGTTAGCTAAAACTAATAGTTATGGAAGAAGTCATCAAAATTTGCAGCAAATGGTTCTGCTACTTAGGTTTGTCAATATATCTAGGCTGTGTGAAGATGATCACATCAATGCTAATCAAGACTATTGCAGGACTAGATGAAAAAGGCAATGCTGGAAAATATGAGGTAAATTATATTGAAAGAATACTTTGAAGTTCTCATAGTCTTCAGGATTTCTAAATGAATTGTCCTGTAATAAAAGAGATGGGGGAATTGATATGGATAGATCACTGAAAACACGCTGTCTACACATTTAAACATTGGACTTTCAGAGGACTGCCAAAGATTATGGGTGGCATGAAAAAATTTCTAATGAGGGTTGATTTAAAGATACAAGCAAAAAAGTGTCGTAACAGATAGAAAAGAATAAATATTTTTTAAAAGTATTTAGGCATTCCTATTGCCTTTCCGATAACACACAAATAAAAATACAATGAATGAACTTAAAAGGCAGAACGTTTAAAGCTTTAAAAATAAATTCATAGCACATAATAACCTTTGGAACTTTTTGCCACACTACGTAATTGATGTTAAGTAAAGATACCACTGAGATTTTAAGAAGTTAAACATTTGTCAAAATAACGACCATATGTCTTGTTAGAAGGAAACTTTGGCTTTTATTTTCTTTTTTAAGATACATGTAGATTGATAGTTTATATCATAAAATGCCATCGAAGTTCTGGCTATTTAGATAGGCTCTTCCTTTATAGGCCAGTCAGTACCATTGTTATCTGAGTTTTCCTAGGTCTTCCTCTGAAATTTATCCTGACTGATAGCTGGGAAGAATCCCTGCAGGTGTGTGTGGCACTGGTCTGCTGTGATATGGCATGTGTATGTGCCAAATATGCTTGGTTTTGTACGTGTACAGTTTGCTGTCTTAGACATGCTGTTCTATACCTCAGTTCCTTTACCCCGACGGAGTTTCTGCAGAAACTTTGACACACATCAGATTCACCAAGTTGAAAATAAATTAAGCAACTTTGGGGTTTTTTGTTAAAAGAATAGACAGAAGCAAAAAAATTCAGATCATTTCCATGAAAAAGAGCTTTTGAAGGTGTTTCTGTGGCTGAGCGTTATATTATTTTTAATAGTGGAGAATAGGAAAAATTCACTTCAGTTAACTTTTTCCTTACATGGTATACAAAATGTTGTCTGCTTATTTAAAGCCAGGTTTATCACTTCTCCCTGTTTCTTCAGTAGCCAGATGTAAATGAAATGCGGAGTATAAGTTGGTAGTATTGCACAATGGTTTGATAAATTCCAGCATGCAGTATGTAAATAAAATTGTCCTACAATCCTGTCTGAGACGTACATCATTTCACAAGGCCCAGGAGTTATTCCTGTTATCCTGGGGTGACATATGAAGAATGTAGAACCAGCCATTCATATTAGGACATCCTGAAGATATTGGAGTGGTGGTAAAACCCAGTTACAAGACAGTAATTTATAAAGTGTCAAAAGGAAAGCATATACCACACATATTGTCTTTGTCAGAGTGTTCACTTCAGAGGTTAAGGGAGTGATGAAAGCATTTGTCATGTTAAATTAGTTTTTAGCTCTTTAGATTCATGCCAAACTTGGAGGGGAAGAAATATAAAAAAGAAGAAAGGAGGAGAGGAGAAAGAGAGTCACCTTGTGTTTTTCACAAAGTAGTTGCTGCCAAACATAAATACCACATTTTTGTAAGCCCCTACACTGCTCTGATATCTGCCAATCTAACTTTGAGCATCGAAGAACAGCTGACCATCAACATGTCAGTATGTTAAAAATATGGTAATTTAAAGTATTTAGGCTTGCCTTTGGGGGAAAAAAATAGAACTGTTATTTCCTGTGGAAATTAAAAGCTACAATAGGTTTAAAGATGCTCCACTTGAAAATAGTGTGTTAAGACTCATACATACAACTTTAAGAGTATTGATGCTATTTTATCTACTCCTGTCATGTGCAAGAAGGTATGGGAAAAGTAAAAGGAAAATGACAGAAAGAAATTATGAGAATAGCATGCTTGCACTGCCTCTTTAATGCATATGTTGTACATGAAAATGTTATTACTCATTTATTCTTCCATGTTATTTGGCCTTAAAGACTCATGAGGTTTAAGATGAATTTCAGTTGTCTGCATAAACTTAAAATACTATATTCACTTCTGTGCTATAGAAAGGGCTGAATTGCCAAAGGGTCTGGCAGTTAATTAAGCAGATGAAAATGTCTGTCTTTTTTTATTTTATTCCCTATATATATTTAAAATTAAAGCCTGAAAAATAGCTGTGCACAGAACAAATACTTTGGTAAATTTCTTACTATTAGAAAGCATCGTAGTAGGCTTTTAAGGATAAAAGACATATAGGCAAATAAATGGCTAATTTATTTGGTTATCCCTCTTGTGTCCACAAAAGTATTAATTTGTTTCTGTGAGAAACAATAAAATTTATGGGGTTTCTGAAAAAATTACACTTGGAAGTAGGAGTCTCATCTTTACCCTGCATCAGATATGTGTACATACCACAGTTTGCATAAAATTGTATTCTTCAGGTGTTGATATCAACTTGAATTGTTTCCTTCCCACAAATGAGTCAGATATTTGCTAATGTAAGTGCTTGTGTGAAGTTTCTTGTTCATTCATATTTGTAATTTCTTCCACTCATAAGTCCAATTGTTTTTTTGACCCTGATTCCACACGTCAGGACTTATCAAAAAAGTTTGCTGAAGTGGCTAACTTAGTATCAATTTATTTTATCTCTCCCTCTGAGTTGTTTTTGATGAATGGCAACCTACATTTCATTTGATTTCTTATGTTTCATTTTTTGTTTTTCACTTTAGAGTCATAAAAACCACTGACTTTGTCTTGTCCAGACTTCACTGAAATCAAATATGCTAGACATTTTGGAAACCAAAACTGAAAGAAAGGGAAAATCATGCAAAGATGGAACCTCTGAGCAGCAGAGGTCATCTGGCTGCCAATCACTGCTATCAGCTTCGCTTGAAGTCAATGCAAACTGAGGGAGCTCTGTGTCTTGCAAGATTAGCCGATGACAGAAGGTTCTGTTCTTAAATTTGCATTGAAAATAGGTGTCAGTTAAGGGGCAATAATTAAATTTTAGAATATGCCTGTCATACTCTAAATGTCACACATTCAGTGACTCTTGTTGACTGATATCAGTCAATCTGAGAGAGAAAAGAGTAGTAGTAGCTCGGTAAGCTTGTCCGATGCTACCTCTGAGAAGAGAGACTTTGAGCCTTTCGTGGCCCCATTCCATAAGAAAAATATGCACTAGTGCTGGGAATCGTGGAGCCTGGCTCCAGGAACTTTAGATGTGTCCTGTTTCACAGTCCAAAGGTGTGAGAGGTTCATTAGGTGATGACAATTTTCCTAGAGACAAAACGCTCCAGCTGCTGTATATGCATAATGCCACAAAGAACAGGAGGATTTTTATGTGAAATTAATTGGCTATAGTTTGTCTGTGCTTTTCCTGAGTCAAAAATAAAAGCTTGATCTGCAGAGTTGTTCCAAGAAAAGCCTATGTAGCTATTGTTTTGTCTAGCAGAGATGTAGGAGATAAGGGGAGTAGCTGCCTTTCAGGGGAGGGGCAGCCTTATCAGCCTGTTCAGTTCTCTTTGTCTTTGTTGAGGATTTTCATACAGTAAACGTCAGCACTTGAAACTAGAGTGAGACTAATGTTTCCATAACTCACAAAGTGCTATCATGTCCTTAGCACATGAAACAGAAAACTCTTTCTGCTTAGCTACCAGGTCGAACAAACATCCTCTGAAACCTTGGCAAGAAGCAGGAGACCAAAAGGATGTTTTCTTTGGTGTGTTACTGGGGTTGTGTTTTGGGGGGCACAGTTCTGTATGTTTTTTAATGTATATTGCACGACACAATATTGGATGAGTCTCAGAAAACGTTTTTCACAGATGCTGGTAGTGCTTCCCAGAAGCTGTTAAAACATTTCTGTGAACTTGAGTGGTGTAACTGCCTAGCTGACGTTAGCTATACTAGCTGGTGCTGCGCTACTCAAAACGTGTGGTGTGGTAGAGGTTAGTATCCCAAAAATGAGCAATGTGATGTAATAGTATAGTAATGGCTAACCTGGAAATTTTAGAGAGAGAGTGTTTAAAATTAGTTTAGTAGTGCAATTATTATTTATACAGTACAAGTTTTGGCTTTTTCTACTTAAAGCTGCAAGAATGGCTTCCTCAGAGCCGCTTGCTTTTTTTCCCCTCCCTCAGTTGTGAAGCACATGCTGTGCTTCACATGCGCTGTTGTTGTCCTACCATGCACAAGCAAGAAAATATCCTGGGTTTCATAATGGCTGTGGAACAGAGCCTATTCTCACTTTCAACAGTGCAAAATACTGAATTTTTTTAGTAGTCTAGGATTTAATCCCAGAATCACAGGTATGAAGTCTTGTCGGGGGAAAGAGATATCAGAGATAAGGAGATGCAAACAGGTCTTGCAGAAAGTCGGGGGAAAAAATGATGAAGAAGCTTTGAGATACTTTAGTGAGACATGCTTTTTAACCTAACCCAACATACAGAGACGAGACTGTTTTTCAGGGGAAGGGTAAGCATAAGGGATATTCAAGATTAAATTTTGCTGATATAATGCCAAGTCAGAGACACCTGTCAAATAAACCTGTGGTCATTCTCTCTGAAAAGTCAATGTTCAGTGTAAACGTAAAATGTCTCATTTCTCCCTAGGGAAACGTTACTCTGTTAGCAGCTATTTATATTGAGATCACCAGTTGATCATTTATGGATTCATTTATGTTGATTATTTGTTGCTGTGCTTCTTTATTAACTCATTGTGCTGTCTTGCACTTTGCATGCTTACGGATTTTATTCATTTAACTGTAGAAGTACGTGTTTGCCTTTAGGAATACAACTATTGCTCAATGGGGTTAACAGCAGGGTAACAGACTACAGAAACTATGGAGCAAAATAAGCTGAACAGTGGGAAGAGAAATGACACATGACTACGAAATGACAGAAGACTTTACTCACCATGTAATATAACGTGGTGAAATTACCTCCTTTCAATAATTTAAAAAATTGTTTAAGAAACAGTTTTCAGGTTCATTTCAGCTTTTGCTTATTCAGACTTTAATTCTACGTAGTCTCGCTGCATCATACTTTGAGCTACCTGCTTACTTTCACTATTCAGGTGCAAAAAATCCCAGCCATCTTATATATTCTATATGTCCAATAATAAAGTCATTGACTTGCCAAGGTCAGTGAGTTTGAATACCTAGCACATATTCATATTGTGTTGTGCCTTGTTATTGATTCTTCATATGATAGCTTTGTAGTTATAATCAGGAAAAATAGCATTTTCCATGACGACCTATCTGATCCCTGGGTCAAATTTTGCACTTCAGGTTTAGGTTTACAAGGTCATAGGATAATCCATGTTGGAAGGGACCTCTGGAGGTCTCTAGTCCTGTCTTCTGCTCAAACTTGGGTCATCTCTGAAGTCCAATCTGGTCTTGAAGACCTCCAAGGACAGATATTGGGGAACCTGTTCCATGCTTGACTGTCCTCGTGGGGGAAAAGTATTTCCTTATATCGAGGTTGAGCCTTGTTTCAATGTATACCCTTTGTCTCTCATGCTCTTCCCATATACCAGCGTGAAGAGCCTGGCTCTGTCTTCTTGGTATGAAGCTGTAGGTGTCAGCAGGCTGCTTTTAAGCCCCCATAGCCATCTCTTCCCTGGAGTAGACAAACCCAGCTCCCTCAGCCCCTCATCCCAGGGCAAGTGCTCCAGCCCCCAACCATCCTGGTGGCCTCCCCTGGACTTGCTCCAGTTTATTGGTATCTGTTGTATTGGGAGGCCCAAAACTGGATGCAGTTATACCTAGAAGTGGATTAATGAGTGCAGAGCAGATGGACATAATCATCTTCCCCAATCTGCTGGCTGTGGTTCTGTTCCTCTAGCCCAGGTTACTGTTGGCCTCCTTTGCTGCCAGGGCATGTTGCTTGGCTCTCTGTCCACCGGGACCCCAGGGCCTTTCCCGCAGAGCTGCTCCCTAGCCTGTGAGTCCCCCAGTTTGTACCACTGCAAGGAGTTATTGTCATTTCTAGTGATTTGAGGCCTTTTTGCCTGAATAATGAGAAGTGCTAAACTCTAAGACATGTAGTCCTTTCGCTGAGTATGGGTGAATTCTTGTTTTACACAAGAGAATTTGACCATGATATGGGTATAGGGGAGCCAATGCCTGTTTTATTTAATAGAGTAAGAAGCGTAGGAAGGAGAGGCTCATTTTTTGACTGATGCATGTTTACTTTCTTAATATTCAGGGAATTCTGTCCTACTTCATTTCTCATAATTCTTTCTGACATCAGAAGCTTGAATTAGAATGCCAAAATGAAGAATGTAGTTGGTTAGAAAAATCATGTTTTGACTTGTATGTTGAGCAGATTTGATAATGAGAGAATCACTACTGAGCCCCACTGTGATTATTAGACACTATTAATGTCTTTATCTTGGCTATTACTAAATAATTACTAGAAAAGACAGGCATTTGTATTAATATAGTTCCTGAATGGAAAAGGAATTTCATTCCTTTATGTTGATCTCACAGGACCTTACCTAAAACTTTAAATATGCTCTGGGTTTAGTTTGTTTTCTTCTCTGGGATGTACAGATTTATCCCCCTGTGTCGTGTTTAATTTTTAAAAGGTAATATACATGATACATAACAGTGCTGCAGTTAATTTAATTTTAAGCTCTTTTTAATTTACTGTTTGGTTGATCAGCTGATTTCTTCCAACATTTTTCTTACTAAAGACTTTCTGAGGAAAGCCACAGAATAGGAGCTGTTTTCACATACTAGTGCCAGTGTGGCAGAATAGGTTCCCCATCTGCTGGGTGGGAAGGGGTACCCTCTTTCTGCGGCACTTTACTTGCCTTGCAGGAATTGACCTGGATTAGGCCAGACTCTTGGAAAGGTCAGTCAGTCTGTTGCATATATGCTGCCTGTACCTCAGTGTTAACTGCTGGTTTGTTTAAATCTGAGTGCGATATTTTTGCATTTATGTTTCATATTTTGTGTATTTGCATCTTCTCCTTTCAATTTATTCATTCCTCCTGCAAGAGACTTCCTGCTTTCTGTGAGGCGCAGATGACTGCGTGTAACTGAAGTAGTAATCAGAGGCTGAAGAGTTACATGAGGAAGGCGGGAGATTTCCAGAAGGCCCTATCCGTGTGTACTTCAGCAGGAGCCAAGGCCTCAAATCCTGGTTCTCAGGATCCCAATTTGGCCACATAAACCAACTTTAGTGCAATTGTATCAACAGCAAGTGCAAACTGCTACTATGAAAAGGTTTGGCACTGTAGCCGAAATAATCCTGTGTAGTCAGAAGAACAAAATTACAAATTTTCAATTTTAAATCAGGAACTTTGTGCTACAGCTATGCCTCCTAAGCATGGACAACATGGAACCCCTGTGTAGTTCTAGGGGAGCTAGTTTGATCCAAGGCTTGTGGTTTATCAGCAAATTCAGGTTTTGCTCCTGGCAGCGGGAATCGGTCTCAACTGAATTGGAGTTGTGGGGTAATGTTTTCTTTTGCAGGAGAAAGGAGATTCTTCTTCTGTAAGAATGTACTGTTGCTAGAGGATTTCTGTGTTCAGTTATTAAAAGTTTTTAAAAGAGAGGAAAACAGTGCTTGATACGCTGAGAAAATTAATAGATGCTGGAAAAATGTCAGGAGTATGTAGCAAGTATCCCCAGGTGATATAAGGGCAGGTGTGAACTTGTGGCATCTTTGCTGGTCTGTGGTAAATGCAAAATACTTTAAAGTGAAATAGAAGTTAAATAATTTCCCAGCACGCATGCTAGCAGTTACCAGGGAAAGGCAATGCAACATCGCAGTCACATTTACCTCGCAGTAGTGGGTTATTATGCCTATATCATATAAGGTCTTTTCCAAGGAGAGAACTGTGCATGTTTATAAGAACGTGGTGCAGAGCTGGGACCCAAAAATAGAGAATTGTGTTAAAAGTGTCCACAAGACAGCAGAGAGCACAAAGAGAAAGATGCAATTTAGGCCCATAAGATTTATTGAGCCAAAAGTTTATTTCACCTGTTGTTTCTTTCTTCATATATATATATCCCCTTCTACATCCTGGGACTCCATTAATCGCTGAAATGCAAAACCCCAACTACATGAGAAAAAAGAAAGGAAGGGCCCATGATGGAGCCTGCTCATTAAGAAAAGCTCAGGGATCTGATTAGTCTTACTCTTGCATGGGGAGTTTTTAACTTTTCTTTGTCATTTTTATGCCATTTTAACTCTTAAAATAATGTTATTGTCTTTATAGCCAGAATTTATTTTGAACCTTAAAAACATTAAAGTTCATTAACATGGGTCAGGGATTTGGGGCTTGGTTCATTAAGAGTGTTAGGGTCTTTTTCACAAGAAGAATTTTTCTGCACCTCTGGAGGTTTCCTGAAAATCCTAAAATAAATAATAGAAAAACAGTGATTTAAAACCTAATTTCTAATACAAACCAGACCTGGCTGTCTAGATGAAGAATAAGCTTCAATAAATGGGAGACAGACGCAAGCCTCTTCAGTATGAAGAGTAGCGAGGATGCAGAAATAGAAATAGGTTTTTCATTACATGAGGGATTATGCTTGGCCCAGAAATGCCAAATATTCTGTGGACCGCAGCTGCACTTTCTGTCTGCTGTTGTATTAGCTGGTAATCGTAAAACAATGATGTGATGGTAGATACAGCTATTTGTTCTCAGAAATACAGAAAAGTCGTTTTCCTTTTCTTTGCTTGGATTGCCATATTGTACTCCATGGCATATCTTAAACTTCTATCCTTTTGCAGCAAATGGGCTACGAATTAAAATATACATTTTCCTTGAGCACCACCTGAGGATACACATGCAGCTGCTGATGTGCTCCCTTAGCCAATTTTTCCTTCTGTCGTTCTGACACTCCTTAGTCAATTCAGGGACTATTTGCTTTCACAACCTGGGTCAGTGCAATTGTCTAAGCAGCCACGGGCAAGTACTGACAATTAGGCCTGCAGCTAAGGAAAGCGTGTTACCGCTACTGAAAGCAGTGAATTTATAGACATCCAAGAAAACAGCAAGATACATCTTGCTACTTGATTGGTTTTCGGTCATTTGATCAGCACTACTCGCTCTCATATTAACAGAGAGACTGGAAATAGTATTGGTTTTTAGGATGTAGTTTGGTGAAGGGTTTCAGTCAATCTCATCTCAGAATATTTGTAAGTGGAAATTACTGAGGTTGAAAAGCTGTAACTTTCATATCTTTTTTAGATTTTATATAGATCTCTGACAGAACGAGTTTTATCTTTTGCTTTAGGACATATAAAGGTTTAACAACATCTAATACTCACAGTTCTCTCCATCTTTAGATTTTTTATTTTTTTCCTGTCAAAAATCTCTGCATGTTCTTTCTATGAAAATCACTGTGAAAATGGTCTGCTTAGCTCTACTTCACTGTGCTATGAAGTATTGTTTTAATATGTTGTTTGCCTTTTTCAAGTGCGCATTCGTAAATCACTCATCTTTTCTCCTATATTTACCAGTAGAAAACTGTAAACAGCTAGAACAGAAAAATACTTTTAAACCCAGTGTAACTTGCTTAACGTTGTTTGGAAACTCCTGGAATACTAGATACACGACAGGTAAATTGAAAGAGTGGGAATTTGCTTTGCTTTGACTGTGTATGCATTTGAGAGTGTACACTTTTGACTGTAGTTTCCATGATTTGAGGAACAGATGTTTAGTGTGGAATTCACCATTTCAGAATTCCTGGATACCAGTTTCAGAGCTATCTGCATCCCATCCTGCATTTCAACCCAAGTCTGAAGTAAGAGCCCTTTTAGTAGCTACTTTTAGTAGTGTTTTGCTGATGAGTAGTCCTCAGTACAGCACAACTGAGGGCTTTAGGTCATCGGGCAGCTGTAGTGTGCTAGAATGATCCATGCAGTCCCTGGGCTTCTTCTGGCACTGTCTTTTTCAAGGGGCCCAGAGACACGGGAAAAGAGTGAACTGCAGGTTGTGGATTGTGCTGCAGACCCTCCCCTGCCAAGCACTGGCAGCTACGTGGCCTGGACCTTGGAATGTCACCTCACATGGTGGATGCCTTTGCCCTGTGACCAGTGTGCGCTCAGTCATTTCCCAGGGAAGGGGCAGCACATGGCCTTGGACTGACTTCATAAAACCCATCCTATTTTTTACCTTTGGAGTATGGAGCCTTATCCTGAGCACAAACCTTAGCTTTTCCTAATAGAAAGGTCCAAACCAAAGCTCAGGGCCCAAAGCTTAGGAATTCTAGTTCTCTCAACACATAGATTATTTTTTTGACCTGTAAGCTGACCTTCACGTGCTTTCAGCAGATTTTGTTTTAAATGCTTTCCATTAACAGCTTTGGCTGCGTGCTACAGCTTGTGTACTCTGACAGTCCCAGAGCAGTTTGCAAAAGAGGTGGCATTGCATATATTGCATACCTTGCTTTTTCTTAGTATAGTCATGACTCTGGAATTGTATGGGTTTTTTATAGTTGTACAAAGCAGTTTCTTAAGTTTAGTGCTCAGGGGTTTGACCCATAGGTAAATTACCTAACGCAGCAGGTCACCACTAAGTTTCTGTGTGGGTGCTTTTAGCCAAAATTTATGAGTTTTCTTACTCAGCTTTACTGTGTGACCCCAAATCGTTCTGTTTTCAGAGACGAAAGACTTTTGTGTTTCTCACAAGGCTAAACAGGCCTCAGGTACCAAGGGTAAGATACGGGGTTTTGGAGGTGGCAGTAATTCAGTCTTTTTCTTTGCTCAGTAAGGTGGCTCAGGAAAATCTTCAGATGAAAGATTTACTGATTTGATCGAAGGGTGGGAGACATGCTTTGAAACTAGGTTGATTCTTTTAAGCAGTCACTGTTTAGCTAGTCTCATAAGGGTTAGGCATGCGAGTACTTGTAGGTAAAGGTGAAGGAATATAATTGTATTGAAGAGAACAGTGAATCTTCCCTTGGCTGGAAATTTGAACACGATCACGTCCTTTCTTGGCTGAAGGAAAATACAAAATCCTAGATGCTTTCTTCTCACCTGAAGTGTCTGTAGTGCTGTGGGGCTTCTTCCTACCCTCTTTTGCTGGGATGTCTTTTGTTAAATACCATTTACATCAACATGCACGCGCAGCATGCAACGTGTGTTCAGTCTTTAGTAAGTCACGCTACTTCTCAGTGCCAGCTGTGGACTGGGGGAGGCCTTTGAAACCCATGTGTGTCACCTTCGTGAAATATCCCCTTTGTCAGCTCAGGAACTGGAAATCCTGCAGTCATTATCCCTGGTTTTCAGTAATACAGATGCCCTGCATGCCATTTACAAATTGAGACATTATGGCTTAGCATAAAATGCCATTTCAGTTTGAACTCTCTGACTAGTCTGGTAAGATAACGATGATATTATTCTATGATAGTTTTACCTTTTAAAGCTTTTCCTAAATGTAAACAGTTTTTCCCTAGAGCCTTTTTTTGGAAGTAAAAGGTCTGGATTGAAATGGCAAGCTTAGAATAGAGTTTGGGCTGCAGATTATGAAAAGGCCAAATTTGTAGTAGACAGAATTATATTATACATGTCTCTAGTTTTGCTTATTGTTTGTGTCTATGTGTATAGATACCTACAAATTGAACTGATTTCTATGTTTATATTTTACTGATTTTTTCACCTGCTTTTTATTGTGTGTTAATAGATGCACTTAAGTCCTATGTAGGTAATATTTTGTTCTGTACTAAAAGTAACTAATATTACTATAAATTGACAGAACCAATTACAATATTTCCCCTATTCTTTAGTTTGCTTATTTTATGTATTTGTCAGAATTTTACCCTAGGCCCATTCTTGAAATTATTCCACGTATACCTTTCTGAAGTTTGTTGGAAGTGCACATGTGAGTAAAGTCAGGAACGGGAAAATTAATCATAGTTTGTGTAGGCTGTTCTGCAGCAGGGGAGAAGTGTACAAAAATAGCTGAGGCAGTAACTGGAAATACTTCTCTTTGGTGAAATTCACAGTATCTCAGAGTGTTTAGTATTTTGGAGTAATCTAGTACATATTGGCCACTAATACTTACTGATAATAAGTTATAAAATTGTACTCTTGTAATGAGAAATGTGACTTAGACCGATGGTTGCTACAGGGTCAGCTGTTGTTTCAGTGCAATATTTTATATAAGTTTTAGTACACCATACGTAAGGTTCACTGAACACTAAATCTAGACTGTCCCAACAGATTTACAGATCAGCCAGGTCTGCAAAAAACTGCTGTTCCCTGTGTACGTTTCTGTGAAAGAGAGCACTAGAGAAAGTCTTTAGGCAAAAGCCATTTAGGACAAAGCAGTTTGTCCCAGTTACGAAGCTGAGGAAAATCCCTCTAACTCTCATTTTGATGGTATGGATTTAAAACCAGGCTGTGGTTGGGCAAAATTTGAGCTGAAAGTATCCTCAGGCACCTCTAAGGCTTTAAAGCAAAGTCTTCTCTGTTTCACTGGCCGAAGGTGCCCTGCGAGCACGGGGTGAGAGGGGAGGTGGGGGGGTCCGTGCAGATTTTTCATTTCCTCCTCTCTTAACGTAAGATCATCTGGATTTGACCATCCGTTTCTTCCCTGCCCTTGGCAGTGGTGCAGACACTGCTTCACGGTGTCTCTCTGGCACCATCAATCTGTTGTATGAGCTTGCAAGTCAGAAATGGACGGGGATACCATGCTAGGAAAACAAATAGCACTGGTGTCCTAGCCAAGGACTAACAGATGGGGCTAAATTCTGCTATCCTCTTAGTAAGTCTAGCTAGAAAATTGATAACCAGCTTTGTCAACTTAAACTGAAATAAACTAAGTCCCCAGGTCTACAAAAGGAATTGCATGTACCACCTCATAGCGCTTGCCCCCGTGGGCGAAGTTAGGGTTGATAGATTTCTTTTAATCATAAATATTTTTTTTTCTTCCTCCTTCCCCAAATTGTATTTCCTTATGGGCATTTTAATGCTTGATGGTTTGGACATCTTCTAGATGACCCAGATATTGCTGATATCTTTCAAGAAAATGCAATTTTAATTATGCACTGGGATTTTATTAAGGGAAAACACATATTCTGTGGCACTCTCATAATTAAGCAAAAGTTCATGAGGAACCCATTATTCTAAGTTTTATTTTCCTTAAGAAAAAGCAAGCATCTCATTTAGGAGCAATAAATTTTGTAAGTTTTATTTGTAAAGCAATAGCTGCTGTGATTGAAATTAAACATGGAATCATGCTGCTTCTGATTAATTCTGGCACAGAAGAGCCAAAAAAAAGGACTTGATTTTTCTGTAAATAGACTAAATTAGCTTCTGGTAAATAATGATAGTCAGAGGAATTGAAAAGAAAGACAAAAGTTTTATTTCCTGCTCAATGAAATTTATTCATTTTTTAAAAATAATGCTTGAAGTTAAGGCTATGATTCACTGTTTTCTAGAATTGAGATGAATAGTTGTTAATGCTAATTTAGCTTATAAGCACTTTACTGTGGGGAAACTAAATGTTATTATTCCTACATTCCAGATGACTAAATTGAGTTTCAGTAATGTATATATTTTACATTACTGTAAAAAATGGATCTTGGGTCTGCTGGTTTTGAGTGTCTCTTTTGAGTGGTATCAGGCTCTATATTCTGGTATTTAAAAATGATGTGATCACTAGATCTAATGAAGAGCATTGGGTTTCAGAAAGAAATCATAGCACAGGGTGGTAAAGTATGATAGACAATTCATGCCTGTTTTCAGGTAGTTCAGGAGGAGAGATATGTGTGAATGTTTCTGTCTGTTGATAATGAAGCGACTTCTTCACCAAGAGCTGGAATGATAACACGAGATTCACTACACTCACCTTCCGAAGAATCCTAGATGTTCCTATCACATTTGGAGCAATGTTTTCTCATTCTTTTCCCTTACAATAGGCAAAATATTTTTTTCTGACTAACATCTCAACACCTTTAATTGTGAATAACTAACATCTTGTTAGTTATTTTAATGAAGAATATTGGTATACTATTTAAGATGAGTTCTGATATTCTATTAGGACTTAATATGAGGGTCAACTGAGCTTTGGGGACTTGTGCGTCAGGATTTTTCTCACTGTTCTGCTCCACCTAACCACTTGTTCCCCAGCTAGTTTGATTTTCCCAGGTAACTTTATGCAAGGAGAGGGCTGTAGCATTGGGTGCTACCAAAGCAATTAAAATCTTCCTGTTTTTTTTAGGATGCAGGATTTACTCTCCCAGAGCAACCTTATCTATCCGTTTTTATTTCAGGACCCCAAATTATTGTCCCTGTGGGGCAAAAGATTGCTTTTCAGGCTGTTTACTGTGGAAGCACTGTTCCTTCAGGAAGTGCAGCGCACCCTGCGCTTTTTTTCCTCCTGTAAGCTGAGAAGAGGGGAAATAGAAATCAGCACTGCCCAGCTCTGAGGAGGCTCTCTTGAGGGGAACCAAGCCCATGATATTAAGTGAATCCACTGGTTGTTGCCAGGATATCAGGTATAGCACAACACCCTTTTGCCCACACTCAGTGTTAAGTCACTTTTTATCATTATTTTAGCCGAGGTATGTTATTTTTCCAGAATAGACAATGATAAAGGAGAAAATTCTTCAGAGTAGGAGTGAAACTGGACCACTTGGGGAATCTTTCAGTGCTACTCCTATTCTGAGAATAAGTGGCAAATACCAGGTTCTGGGGCTATCAGTCTGGTGTCTTGTATTAGCAGGATGTTCACCTTAAAAAGTAAAATGAGTTAAAGTACAATCCAATGTGGCAAAAACTGTAACAATAATAATTAAGTATTTTGCATTAATGCTCTGTTCTGAAGCAAAGATGACAAGTTCTATTCTATTTCCTATGCAACTTGATGAAAAGAACTTTACAGAACAAGGAGAAAGACCAGCATGTTATTTCTGCTTTCTGGTTGATTCTCTGTTGGAGGGAGCAGATCCCAACCCTGTAGTGAAGCTTTCAAAATTACTCTGCACAGTAATCTCCCTTTCCCACCTCTGGTTTACTCATCTGTCTTCTAATGGTGCTACTACATGCTCCTTCTTTCAGTGCTATCACATGTAGAAGTTCTGTTTTGTTTGTGTTACTGTTAGTGGTGATAACTTGTTTTCTCATTTCAGAATCTGCAGGAATCGAGTCTGGTTTCAAGGAAAGTAATTTGTATGTTTCTACTGAAAAAAAAATTATAAGTCCTTGCAAAAGAAAGAAAAAAATATAAGGAGATGTGAATGTTAGCAGTAACTATTTGTAATGTCGACAACTCTGTTTGCCAATGGTCCCAAATTGCTTTTAAAAATTTTAATAGTTGTTTTGTGGAGAAGACAGTGAATATTTTGATCTGCGCAGTAAGATTGTGATTTCATCCAAATAACCTGATCTAGATTAATTAGGAGAGATGTTGCAATGCTGCTTTAAATCGCTTATATTTCCATGATACAGATTAATAAAATTAGATTTCTTTTTCTTGATCATTAAAGTTTGACTCTGTAGAATTTTGTTCATTTTTTTGATAGCTTTATATTCTTTGATTTCTCTGTGGAATTAGTATAGAAAAATGCAAGTTTTCTTGTTGATGTATATGAATTGAAACACAACTGAGTACGTCTTATTTTACTGTTTTGAGGATTGCTCTTTAAGTGCTTGTACTCTGGTGGAACAAGCAATGGTGTGCAGTGTCTTGTGCTACTAAAAAGTTCAATAGCTCCAATCTACAGCATTCGCTTGCCATTGCCTGAGCATTTCTGCCACCAGGTCGCATGCTTGAAGACAGTCAGAGTCCTCCTTGTCTTTTCCTCATCCTCAGCCCAGGTTCCATATATTTTGTCAGTTATCGCCACAGCAGGTGTCTTATATCAGATAGAGGCCCAAAAAACTGTGAAGCACATAATTTAGCAATTGATTTACAAAGCAGACACTGAAGGGAAAAATACTTCTCTGATACTAGCGGGCAACCACTAAATCATCAGCCTACGTGAATGCATCGTACAGCCATGCATGAGGAGATTTCAAGGTAAACTAAGCTAAGCAGCATGCCATGGCTGGCAGCTGGGTGATGTCAAAGAATACAGCCTGCTTCTGTGTCGGGGTTAGTCACGGGGATGGGGTCCAGGACCCCGCGCCTCCCACCTCTCTGCTCTCCCAGCAGCTGCCAGGCAGGCCTTCACAAGTCAGTTTTGTGTCCCTGTCACAGCTAGTTGTCCTTTGCAGTGCTTGTGTCAAGAATACTTTTTAGTAATGATAAATTCATATTTGTCCTTTAGAAAAAAAGGAGGAAAACCATCAGTATTATGCTTTGTTTTCTAACTTTTTGCCAGCTCAGTCTCCAGGATACCAGTGCCTTATGTACACCAGAGTAGTGCTGCTGTGGCTGCTTGAGAACGGTTCAGATTTTTAGTTACAGCGTTTGACAGTATTTCTGACAAATCCTGTATGAGGATATTTAACAGGGGATGTTGCTAAATTCATTTCTTACGTGTCTACTGCATCGATATTTACATTACTGAATCATTTGCACTCCTTCCCGCATTTATCGTACATGGGTTTGGTTACAGCATTTCTGAAGTGGTGGGGGCCGTGTTTGTCCCGTTTCTCTTGGGGAACACGGAGCCTTTGGCACTGCTGGAGGATGAGTGCCCCAGGCTTGGCCGGGCTCTGTGCAGAGCAAGGCCGTGCAGTGCTGGTGGCAGGACAGCGGGGGGAGAGTCGCGAGGGGCCCGGCAGGCGAGAGGGACGCGCCTGGCCTGGCTGCAGGCCACAGCAGGGCTCTCAGTGCCAGTGAGAAGCCATGAGGGGTGTGAGGAACTAGGGGGTGACTAGCGACATCTGCGATGTCAGCCTGGTGCTAATAAAGAAATTAGTTTCCCAGATCACGAAATGTCTCTTTTGCCCACAATAGATAAGGAGTCCCAGGGCTCAAGCAGAGAGGATCTGGCCCTGTTTGTAGCTGAGCAAAGACCCTGGCTTCCCTGAACTGTTTTTTCTTGTAGCGAGGAGGGTGTTGGTCTCTTCTCCCAGGTAACAAGCAATAGGATGAGAGGAAATGGTCTCAAGTTGTGCCAGGTGAGGTTTAGATTGGATATCAGGAAAGATTTCTTAACTGAAAGGGTTATCAAGCAGTGAAACAGGCTGCCCAGAGAAGTGGTGGAGTTGCCATCCCTGGAGGTATTTAAGAGACAACTAGATGTGGTGCTTAGGGATATGGTTTAGTGGTGGACTTGGTAGTGTTCAGTTAGTGGTTGGACTCAATGATCTTAAAGGTCCTTGCCAACCAAAACGATCCTATGATTTTTTTCACAACACTGAGCTCAGGGTTAGAAGCTTTAATTTAAACTCTGAATCATGCAGAAGCTGATGAAAAGGTACTGAGGGAACAATCTTGTGTTAAGAGTATGGGGTTTAACCCCGTATCTCTTTCTTTGGTCTAATTATCAATTAGACACAGTCCTATTGACACTGCATTCTCCCTCATTTCACAAAGCTGACAGTGGTTGTATACTTCATGTGTAGATTATAAAGTTGCTTCTTGGCTCTTAGAAAGGAAAACTGCAGGTTGCTTTAGTGTAAACCAGTTTTCCTTGCAAATATGAAGGATTTACTGCCGTCTATCTAAAGATATGATTAAACTGCTGTGGACTAGCTCCTGCAGTTTTCATATAGTCCCATGGCATTTTTCTATGAGGAATCAAGTTTCACTTCCCTGTTCTGCATGCAGCTATTGAACCTCAGTTCGATGGCACTGTTCTTGGCTCTCTAGTGATGGGTTTGTAGTAAGACATAACATGTATGTGGTACTTCGTTGGCCATAGTGGGTCACAGCGCATAAAACTGGTCCTGTGAAGGATGCCCGAGCCCAAGATGCAATGCCTTTGGCCACGTTTGTTCCTCCAGCTCACTGTTACTGGTATCAGTGGAAACCATGAAACATGGGACAAGTGGCCATGGAACACTTAAGCTATTTAAGGATACTTTTATTTTTATGTCTTCTGTAATGAAGCCTTAATGTCCTTGCTATTGAATTTACATGACAGATCTAGTGAATAGTCTAGAAAATTATACCACTAATTAAGAGGTACCTTAAGGACTGGGTGCAGGAACAGGTAAAATGTATGCATTATGGCCCCAATCTGCAAAATTTATTCTCGTAATTATGGCCATCAATGCTGGCACAGCTATTCTCAAAAGCAAAGTCTGCATTTGTAGGTAAAATTTTTGTAGGCTTGTTCCGTGTTCTGGTGTTTTAAGGGTTGCTAAGATACAGGCAGAAAGGTAAGTTTATTTAATAAATTTTGTTGAATAAATTTTATAAAATATTACTGTGATCTGTGGTTCACTAGGTTATATCTGAGTCTTTGCTGAAGAGGAATTGTCATGAAAAATAGTATGGACTTGATTCATGATTGCATTATTCCTTTTTCACACTGATATAGCTACATTGAAAATAATTGTCTTACACCAATGGGGCATGAAGAAGATGCAGGGATGAATTTGGCTCTGTATCTTGAAACGAAATATGTGCTGTTTTCTGTTCGACATTTGCTGTACCTTAAGAAAAATCATGAGGCAAATTACATCAAATCACCTATTAAAAGAAACATTTTCTTGTTCTGTGCAGTAGAACTGATCTGAAACATTTATGTGTTCAGAATTTTTTGAAAAGCACACTTTTTTTCTTGCCTTGTGCTTAAAAATTGATAACCAAGGGGAAAAGACTATTGAGTTATAAAAATAGTTTTGTTTCTTGTAATTGTGTCATCCGCTGGTGAAACATAATTGAATGCAAAGTTTGCATTTGCAAATGACCTTGACTAAAGTTTTACAATTCAAAGAATTCATTTAATGACTTAGACAATCTAGAACGCCAGAATCACTTTACGGGGCAAAATCTCTGTAGCTCCCACTGAGGACCCTGTATTTGGCAAAGTCAAGAAGTGACTCTTTCCACCTCTTATGGGATGATTTTAGGCTCTGTTTACAAAGAAAATCGGTATGAGGCAGCAGTTCAGAGTGAGACTGAATGATCTTAGGAGTCTTATTCTTGCCTATGGCTTGAAGAACTAGCTTGTAAACTCTCTGGGGGTACCTGGCTCACGGAGGTACCTGACATGCTCTGCTTCCTCTGACTGAGGCTCTGGCTCCCGGTTTGATAGCCAGCCAGCTATACGTCCCAGTAGTTTTTAAGCTTGTACCTATTAATCAGGCATATTCTAAATGGACCGTGGGCGTGGACAACTGCTAGACAGGGAATTTAATCTTTTGCCTCTGCTTGCTGGAAGAAGAATTGGATGGCATTATGAGTGGGGAAACATTAGTGGTGTCCTAAGCTGGCAGATCTGGGTTTTGTTGGCAGTGCAGAATCTGTAGGAGACTCAGCTCAGTGTAACTGAATATGGTCCTGGGCATCAAGATATTTTTAATTATTATTCTGCCCTTTCTGGATATTTACAGTTCCACTGTTTTGTAGAACACCTTGGTTAAAATGCAGTATCTGTTTACTGTAGTCTTGCTGTTAGTCTCCGTGTCCCTGCAGGACTTAAATGATACTGTGTATACATACTTTTCAGCATCATCTGGGATGTTTAAGGGTATCGAATATGATTAAGCAACGGGCATTGTTAAAAATATTACTTGAAGAGAAGGATATTACAATCATGCCTTTGGATTTCCTTCTTTAGAGCAACCCATGTTTTAATGACCTCATTGGAGTTTCATAAACTTGAAACAGGCCTCAACCTGCTAGATGTTGGTTTCTGGATTCCTTAATACACCCTCTTGTTAAGAGTTCATGTTCATCATAGTCTGCTCTTTATCTCCACTCATGTAGATGCTCTAAAATAGATGAAACTCAGTGATCAGATAAATGCTTCCTTTTTAACTTGGAAAAATACATGTGATTTAAAAAATAATTTAAAATGGAACTTCCCTTTATTATGAGTGCTATTGTGAGAATTGGGCTGAAAGCCATACAGTTCCGTCCTTGCCAAAATGGGGCATAACCAAGTTTGTTTAGCAGGCTTTTCATGAGTGTCAGTCCTTATATTGAAAGCTCCTATCCTGTCACCTGTTTTTAAATGCTTCAAATTTAGGAAGCCTGCTGCAGATGGTATCAGTAGTTTAACTGATCTGAGGCCTTGGGCAAATTCATTTGAATTGCTTTGAAACTGCATATTCAAAATTCAATAAAATAAGAGGGTATGATGGTGCAGCTGCAGCATATCCCTTCCAGCTGGGTAAGCTGGGATGTTTCAAGGCCCTGGTCTAGCAAAGCCTGGGTGTAATATACAGATTATACAGATAGTTGCCAGGGAAGAGGTTTTGGCAGGCTGGGTGCAGCAATACCCCCTGCCAGCAGACTTGGGAGTAACAGTGGCTTTCATGCTATGTGGCATTTTTTGCTGACTTTCCTAGACAGAAATTTGTTGGTGCAATAGTGGCAGCAGGCCAGTGGGAGGGGATTGCCTCCAGGGTAAAGGGATGGAATGTAGGAAAAACAATAAAATCAGAACGCTCCAGTTGTTTTGAAAGTGATTGGCTCTCCTGAATGCCTTGGTGTGGATCCAAAATTATCGGCTCCATGCGTGGGTTTTGTTAAATTGCATTCAGAAATCATATTTGCCCTTGGGCAAATATCCTTGCTTTTATGCATACTAGGCAAGTCACGTGCACCAAAATGGAATTCACATGGTGCTTTAGTCAAAAAGCTAATGTCAGTCATCATACCTTTTATGCATATCCAGTCCCTTGGTTCTTTATTCCTGTTTAAATATGCAGAAGTGCTTTTTATTATTACCTTGCCTGTAAAGCACTGGTATATATAGGCCATGCAATTTATTACAGTATAGACCCTTCTCTGCATATTTATTCAGCACTTACAACTATAAATTAAGATCATGAGGCATAAAATATTTTGGTTGTTGGGTTCTAATTTTCTGAGATTTCTGCTGTTAAACTGTGGAAGTAATTCCTTTATGCGCCATGCGTCCGCGCTTTCCAAATAACTGCTTCTGTAGCAGTACATGGCTTATCTTTGTTGCATTGTAGTGCCGGTATCCTTGTGAGCCTCACAGTTCTGGCACAACCAGCACAGTGCCTAAAGGTGAGATAATCAGAGAATACATGTGGGGACGTTATTTGAGCACCATATCGTTGGACTGCACAGTATGTCCCTAGTTACTAAAAGGGCTACCATGAAATTTAATTTAGAATTTTACAGACACATTTTGAATTGGAAATCTCTGTAATAACTTTCGCTTTGCTCAGCCTTTTAACTGTGAAATTCAGTTGGGGAGTTTTGAAACAGCGGGTAGCGTCGCAGCACTCTAGAGGGATTTTGCCAGAATTCAGCTAAAGTGCTTGCAAGTGTCATTTCCATATTTAACTAATTTCAGTTTTTAATTAGCTCTGTGTGAAAAATGAGAGTTCACGCTGAGCTAAGCTGTCAGCATAGAGTCTTGTTTCCTTTCTAGCCTCTCAGGACGATTATTGCAGCATCCTCGGGTTTTGTCAATGAGAGTGCTTAGCCCCTGCGCGCTCAGTCCCTCCCATTGTTCCCTGACAAGAGTCAGTGAGTGTGTTGTGTCTAGCTTGCTAAAATGAAGAAGGTAAGTTCTGAAAATATTTCAAATACAAAATTGATTCAAAGAACTTCATAGGTCTGACTCAGAAATATACAGCAGAGTATAATGCCTTCCTTCTTCAGATCTCACGGGTACTGTGCAGTCCGTTACCTTGTTCAGGACAATATCTGATCATTTCAGCTTCATTACTTATTGCATTGGGTAATGTTACGTTTTAGAAAGCACAGTGAGAAAGCAGGTTTTTTTCATGGTGCTTTCTGCAACCTGAGTGCTAACAATGCAATGCTCCAGAGACTGTTTCGTCCCAAAGGCCTGCGGTCCTCTATAAAAAGAGAACTGCTTTTGCATAAAATTCCACAGCGTAATATAGGGATGAAAATTTGTTAATCCTGCATCCGAGCTGAAAATTTACCTCTGAGGACTTGAATGCAAATGTTAAAATACTTTGCAAGAATGAAGTGAGAGCTGCAGTTTATGTAAACTGCAAAAACACGGGATGTGAACAGGTTTCTGAAATAATTTTATGAACTGATAGCAATCCTGAGCTACATTTACATGGCAGTCATATAATACCATGGTTATTTTTGAAAGAATGCAGTCATTAAGTTGTCAAAATCACATTTAAATGGAAAAATTGGGGAAATAACTGTAGGTGTTATCACAGGGTTGGTTTTTTTTTTTTAAACCTGTCCTGGAAGGTGAGATTTGTAAAGATCTGTGAATAGGTTTGGTAGTGTCTTCATTTTAATATCTGTTCATATCCTAGCAAAATAAAGGTTGTGTATATTTTATTTCTCACTAATTAGTGTGGACAGCCACTTCCAGTAGACAGAAGCAGATTTTCTCTTATTAGACCGTAAAATCAAATGCATCATTTTCAAATTGAAATGGATGGGAAAAAAATCTCAGCTGTAGCACTTTCTGGGTACTTAAATGTTAGCAATATTGTGAAAGAAGGTAAATACATTGCATAAACTTGTCAGATACAGTGACGCTGAGGAGTTTCTAGTCATTTTTCATTTAAGTTATTAAGGAGCAGCTTTGATACCTGCTTCCAAGATGAAGGAAATTCTTGAAAGGAAAAAGAAAAAGGAAAATAAATTTCATAGTGAAGAGTGAGGCTGAAATGCTAGATGGATTTTCAATATAGTTTAGGGTTTGGTTGGGCTTTTTTAAGATATTATTTACTGTTTCATCCATCAAAGAAAAAAAGATATATAATCCTGGTGTGGTTGCTGGCCAGCTGGGTGTTACAGACATGAAGAAGTGGAACTTGAGTGTTAGCTGTGAAGTACTAATGTGTAGTTCTAGCTACCGTATATTTGAAGGATAATTCCTGGTTATTTTATTGGTATTATTAAGTAACATTGTTACATATGTTAAAATTTATTGTATTAATCATTTAACATAATTAACTTATGCTTTACAAAGTGTATGTAATTGACGGCAAAGGGTTTTGAGGGTATGTAATCTAGTTCGTATTTTATTCTATGATTAATTAATTGTATACAGTGATGCGTGTGCTAATGCATTATCACTTATGTCCAATTCGCCCTGCAATTTAAACCTTTGACTTTGGAGGGTAAAGTTTTTTACGAGATGCATCGCTGTTGCCTGCAGAAAACACTGTTTTTTCAGGCATTGTTACGATATTCGCAGTCTCAGATACTTAAAATATATAGACAAGTTCTGGAGTGAAGCTCTCTCCACTGAAGTCAGTGACAATTTTGACCTTGATTACAATGGGCCTTGATTTTAAACAGCTCTAAACTGACTGATGATGAGCATGCTGCATTGCTGACCTCAGACAGTGGAATTGGCTTTTGCACCATTTTGTATGTGAGATGGAAAGCTTCATTAAAATGATCAGATATCAGATGCTCTATACGATAAGCTGGCTTCATCTTTCTGTTGTGGACAGCAGTTCCATCTGTAACAGTGATTTCTACTCTCTGCTGTGAATTTTATGTGTCCTGGTTTTGCGGGGATAAAATTTATAGAATCCCTTCTCTGTTCCATGTTGTCTCAGTTTGTGGCCAGCTGTGGGGTGGTGATCAAGGCCATCAGCAGTGAAAGCCAGGGCAGCTGCCCCAGGCTGGCCCACAGGTGTATTCTGTAACATTAACGGGTTGCTATGAATTGGAAAGCTGCTTGGGGATGGTGGTGGCTTTTTGCTCTGCTCTCCTCTACTTTTTTTTTTTTCCTTCTCCTCTCTTCTCAACGGTCATGATCCCTGGAGGAGCTTGCCACCACTCTATGGGCTGAGTATAACTTTTGTATTAGTATTAATATTGGTTATCTTACTTTATTAAATCTGTTTACATTTCAACCCATGAGTCTCCCTCCTTTTCCCAGTTCCCTTTCTCAGATGGAGAGGGCC
Organism: Nyctibius grandis; assembly: GCF_013368605.1. Lineage (NCBI taxonomy): Eukaryota > Metazoa > Chordata > Aves > Nyctibiiformes > Nyctibiidae > Nyctibius > Nyctibius grandis. Next base: position 3,335,020 of record NC_090679.1, read on the forward strand.
TTGGGTGATACAACAACTGGTTATTGTTTAGCCCTGGGTGCGGGCTAAAAGAAGACATCCATATTATAAAAGACGATTCAAGACATAATAGATAAAGAAAAGTAATACAAATATTAATATTTAATTAAATGTATATTATGATGATGTTCCTTAGCTGAATCGGGATGTAGGTATCCAAATTAAATATAGTTGTCTTCCATTATGCATGGTGCACAGTGCTTGAAATGGGTTTATGTAGACTGGTATGCTATCATGATGTTTCTTGGGACTTAAAATGCATATGCAAGCTTTTCTTCATTCCTATAGTGGCTGATGAAATTGTGTAACAGGATGTTTTGGTGATGCAGCTGATAATCATATATGAACACACACACATATACACATAGAAATTCCTTGTAAAATGTATATTGCTGCAGTCTGAAAACTTGTAACTCTGCCACTTCAAAATAAAGCAGTGATCTGAAACTAAAATCCTGGCATCATATAAACCCTTCATTGATTTCTCTGTTTTCTAATGTACTTCCATATTGGTGTGATCACACTGAAATCATGTCCTCACTTGCAGCTTGCACTTCCTTACCTGCTCTAGAATTCTAGGTGGGAAGATGAGATGCAGGAGGGCAAGCTTTCACCCTCTGCTTTGTTAGAAAAATTATTTTTCCTGTGAAGGCAAAATAAGCAAATTTCAGACTTTGAATCCTGCCAAGAATAAGGCAGGTATAAGATTAAAAATAGAATATATCCCAGTTATAGTAAACCCGTTATGGGAAATGCTTAATAGAAATTATGTAAGGACAATGCAAAAAAAATTTCTGAAAACATAACTGAAGTCCAATTTGATAATTGTTTATTTTTTAAAAAGTTGCCATAAAAAAACCCACAATGGAGTATGAGTTACAAGTCTGTAACAGACTGGTTGTGTAAGATATTTATCAAATAAAATCTATATGTTTCATTTTCATATATGTTTCCATTCTGAATCAGTAGGACATCTAATTCACAATACATTAATAATGTCAGCTTTGCAAGGCATACAGAAGGTCTAAATCTGCCTAGATGCTAAATATGATCTGTACCTTTATCGCAATATCAAGGTACAATTTAGGCTATGTTTATATATACCTTTTGAAGCATATAATGAAGTATAAACAGTTTATAGTGTTGAAAATGAATGAGAAGCTTTGGGAGAAGAAATGTATTTACTTTTCATCCTCACATTTATTTCTGCTTTGCAATGAACTTTTAACTCCAATAATTAGTTGTGTAGAGAGTAAAACCTTAAATTTTATCATTCATGCAAGGTTTTACAGTCAGGTGATTAAATTAAACTACTCCATACAATTTCTCTTAAGGGAAGAATATACTCTGTGAGTAGAAATTATACTTTTTTGCACTGTGGACAGAAATTTGGCCGTTCGTAATCATGCCGTTCCGCTTCATTTAGTGTATGCAAAGGAGTAATAAAGGTAAAAACTATTTTCTTATCCATATGGCTAACAGTCAGAGGTTGAGTTAAGGTCTGAATGCTTTGGAACAGTTAGATTATGAAAATCTTGTTCAAAGTTTGTGGAGATTAGGGCAGTTGCAGTTTCGGAAGAAGAATGCAGTCGAATAAATGTTTGACATGATATGCCTTAGGGTTACAGTCAGTATTAAAAGTCAAGGAGTTACTCTAATTCTTGTAAGTTCAGGCATCAGTGATTTAAGAGGGTATATTTGTGTCTATATTCCTTGAAGCGTTAGTTTCAAGCCTCAACCAGGTTCTTCTTCCTTACGGGAACAGAATAAAGACGAGCTGGGTACTTTGTTCATGATAATGGTGTCTTTTAGGTGTGAAATTAAAATTGGATTCAATTTACTTTGTATTAGCATTAAATGCTCACAATTGCTAAAAAAAAAATAGGTTTTCTATTGTGTTTTAGTCAAGAGCATCCCTTTCTACTGTTCTAAAAGTGGCTGTATTTTGGCAAGGCTGGTAAAGTGGATATTGTATAATGTGATTTGGGACCTTCCAGGCTGAAAGATGCTGCGTTAGGTAAATAAGAACATAAACACTTTTCTTAGTAGTTACAGCCGTCTATTTCAGATGCAAGACCAAAACGATTGCAGCCTTGACTCTTAAAATTGCTCTAAGAAGTGAGTCATTTTATACAGTCTCAGGAACTGATCAATCTTGTGACAGTTTTCTATGCTCTGTACTATCTAAGGCCTGTCACGAGAATAAATGAATAGTGCGCTGTATTCTGCTTCTCTTTTAAGGTCTTTGTCATGAGATTCCAGATTCTGAAGGTAGCATGCAATGCTGTTACCCTTTCTGTGACAAAAAAAGATTGCTGAAAATGGCACAAAATCAAAATGTTTCAGTCAAGAAGAGTGACAAGAGAAAAGTCGAAAAGTCTAAACCAGGGATTCTTTCTCGGTCCCAGTTAGAATGGTGACCGGGGAACGAGCAGCTACCCAAGGTACAACTCTTGTTCCTGCAGGCTGAAGCTCTGCTCTCCTGTTGTTATCCTTGGAATGGGGAGCCAGGTCTTCACGTCCTTCAGTTTTCCCCCACCCCCAAAGTAACTGCAAGCGTGTGTAAGCTTTTCAAGTATTTTTGGAAGTAGAAAGACTGAAGTTGGACATAGAGGAATGAACTTTCAAAGCATTGCACGGCAGATAAGCACACAAATCATATTACTACTAATGGGATTTGTGGGTATATCTTTCATGCTGTGCTTTGAAAATTCATTCCATTCAGTTTGCTGATGTGCACAGGGAAAGAAATCCGTCAGCTTGGGAGGAGAGGTGTGACCAAATAAAAAAAAAAAATTGCTTTTTTTAGGTGCCTCTGTTTCTTCCATATGAACACAGTGACAATGAACCATCCTATAGCCCTCCTTCCATCTCCTTTTTCATCTTTAGTAACATTTATTCAAAAGAAAGCAACTGATAAATCCCAGCAAAGTTTTGATGTTGATTATACCAATACACTCATTCATAGGTCTTTTATGGTGTGTTTCTAGAAAATGCTTTTGGGGCTGGATGCTTCATAAAGCAAAAGCCCTGTTCTAAACAATTTATTGTCTGAAAGAGTTTACATGTTGAGGGTGAAATCAGGCCTAAGGATTGCTTTCTTATGTTTAAGATGGTATGAAGTCAACTTTCCTTTCCATTGTGTTTTCCAAAGGCACAATGTCTCCCGTGTCTCCCTGGCGAGCGGAAGGAGCATGCCTGACTCTTCTGCCGCAGCGCGGAGGCACTGTGCTTTCCCCTCTTACGCAGGAAGCGCTGTCCTCACCGAGAGTGCAGAAGCAAAGATAAGGGTCTGCCTCTGCTGAGGGTTTCCCTCAGCTCACGTCCCGGAAAGTGAGGTGCTGAAATTCGAGTTTTACTGTGACTGCGTTTATAGGATCACTCGTGGATTGGAGAAGCACAAAGCTACGTTCTCTCTGCAGCTGTGAGAAGGCTGACAGGTCCACTAGCCTGATATTTATTACATTCATTGTTTCATAAACTTCCTGGGTAATCAGTCCTCACAGCTTTCCTCATGTAATCAGAAAATACACTGTGTCTTTCTCTGGAAAGTTACAAGAAGTTATTCTTGTTATTTTAAGTAAAACTATTGAAGAGCTCAGGCACAGTTAACAAGAGTAGAAACTTGTAGATGGGTATCATACAGAAGCTTGTATGTGAATAACAATATCAGCTTAATTCAATTGATGGAGGAGTGGAAAAAAACAAGTTACACGATATAAAAATATGCAGCAGTGTCATTGTGGTTGATGGAATTCTCCTTTTTAACATGGTGAACTAAAGAAGTGACTCTGAGAAGTGAAAGGTCTTGTTCAATGTTGTGTGTAGGATAAAAGAAAAATGGTTCTTTATTGTGCTCTCTCGCCATAATACAGGAAAACTTATTGTTTTAATGAAAATAGTGTGATCTGTTAGTTCTTAAAGTTGTGTATTTTGGTGGTGCTTTAAATGGGGTTCCCAAATGAACTTTCAATTTAAATTTATTAAGAAAACATAGTGCATACCAAATAGCATACTGATGATTAAGATGATTTACTGAGAATGAATGACCTTGAAAGTAAGCCATCTATTCGTTGTTGAGCTTCAGTGGTCACAGTCAATAAGCAGTACTTCTTGCATACATTCTACCAACAGTAATATTAAATTTAGATAAAGTGATCTATTTTTTTAAATACTACTTTAACCTTTCCTGCAAACAATTGAATGCTCACAAGTGGAGGAGACAATATGATCAGGAGTACATCCAAATGTTAAATGTGAAGTCTATAGGATTCTTCATCATTAATGTTACAACACGAGTTCATAAATTCCCTAAGTACTGGTAGTCCACAGAATTTTTTTTTTACCTGATCTTTAATCTCTGGTATCAAATGTAAAAATTAAATTCTTATCTCCTGTGTGCCTGAGATAGGGACAAGATATTTTGAAAATACGTCTCTCATAATCATAACTGACTCTGCTTTGCTATTAAATAGAGTATTTACTGTTGTGCTGGTGAATAACTACACTACGTTGAGAAACCTGCACAAACTTTGTGGCATGTCAGCAACTGCCATTTTATATACTACATTCTCAGCCGATTTAAATGTACTGAAGCTTATGCCCTAGGGTACCTAAAAATCGTACTGCTTCTAGGAAATGCTTTGCAGCATAAAAATTCAAGGGTTTGACTGGGATGTGTTGATCTAAACATTCCTTAGATTGTCTGGGCTGGTGGATAGGTAGGGACATGCTGTGGTACAGTGTAGGGGTAAAAATGCATCAAACACTTCAAGAAACATTGGGACTAGTGGATACACCAAGGAGTGTTATATACGTGTAGGAGCAGCTGGGTTTGGTTCTTGTAGGTCTTTTATGAGTTGGGGGGAGGTGGCATAACAATATTCTTTGCTTTGTTCGCTCTTCTCGTAATGATTCAATGTTTGACTTACTTGACATTTTCAGGGAACTTTATCATCTAGCCCAAAATTTCTCTTTGGTTTGATAATAGTCAGTTCAGAGCTCATTATTTTGTACGTGGAGTTGAGATTATTCCTCTCTAGCATATGTTATTTTATCTTAACCGGGTTTGGATTTCGTCTGCCATTTTATGGCCCAGTCACTTGGTTCCGTTATGGCCTTACGCAGTTCTCAGCCAGCCCTCTTTTTGAATAATGCAGTAGCAGCAGCAGACTGTTCCACCACCCTGCACGGCCTGTTTTATGTTTGGAATTCTATCATATGTATGATAGGTTTGGATTTTTTTAATTACTACTTTTAACTGTCCTGTAGATAATACATCAAAAATGGCAGACATCTACCCAGCAAACCATATGGTGCTTGCTTTTAGGAAAAGGCCTGGGAATGTGATGAATTTGTCTGAGATCTCTTGGATACTCTCCGGAGAACTCTGGCATCCTTGTCACGGTCACACTAGGTATTCAGGGAAGAATAGAAAGTTCTGGCAGTTAGTCCTGAATTTTATGAGAGACATCATTGTTTCTTTAGCAAGGAAAGGTGATACTTGTTCACATTGTTTATTTTAAGACTGCTGCTTTTCAGTAACAAAGACTTGTATTTTTTTGGTAATGATTTTCCAAGCATTTAATATATGTTAAAGTGGAGGAGTGACAGATTAGAACTTCATGGGGGCAGTGTCTCTTTCTGCTGGTAACAGAATGTGAAAAGGCATTAGTATAATTGTGAGTCTGGGTCCTTGGATTCAGCAGCTTTCTTTGAGACAACTGCCTCGGCCATCGTTTGATAGGAGGAGTCATACATGCCGTTCTATCTGCATATACTGACAGTGCTTGTGTTCCTCCTGCTGCAAATGCGGATGAAGGCTGGCCAGCAACAGTACCGAGCAAAGGATGGTGTCAGCCTCTGTAAAACATCTAAGACTTTCTGAAATCTTTGTCAGGCGTGTTTGTTGCCAAGTCCAGATTTTGTGGGAGAGAACTTTTACTGATGTCCACAATGATGAGGTACTTTATACATAAATAACGGTTGCAGAATTGCCCATCTGACAAAGCCCAGCTGTCCTCTGTGTTCAGTTTCCTTTAATTCTAAGACATGTTAGCAAAATATGGATCTCAAATGAGATTTAGTTCAGCAAATTCTGATTGTGTGTGTATTTGTGAACTGTCTTGTAACCTCTTCAGATGTGGGAGGAGCTATGGAAGGCTTCTTACTTTTCTTGTTATAGCTACCCAGTAATCCATGCTCCTCAGACAGAGACGTGAAAGAGCTAGTTAGAATCCAGTGTAGTGTTTTCAGGCACCGTGTGAGTTTTTGCCATGCAGTTCCTCCATTGCTCTTTTCTGACCTTCAGACCCCTGCTATTCCTGTCTTGGGCGTCTCTTGAGGAGAGGTTGTCAGTTGTGATGAATTGTGCATTCATTTTGTAATGGGGGCAAGTAATCACTAGGGAATAGGCCTAACGCACTCATTTCACTTGTGACTTGGGTTAACTTGAACCTATTTCTCCAGAGGAATAGTAGTAGAACATTAAACTACTATGTGTCTAGTCTTTTAAGTAACTTATTTTATGAATACTAATTGAGATCAGTAAGATCAGTTTCTGATATTCCTGGAGTTCTGTTGCATGATCAAGAAGTAGTAACTAGTAAAGAACCACAAGTCTCAGCTGAATAAAATTCAATACAAAGTAAGCATATAATAATGTTTAATTATTTTTTCGGGGGGGGGATACATTTATTCTTTTCAGGTTATCCAGGTTACACATTTATATGCACACAGAAGTGTAAAACACTAAATTTCTTTTGCTTCATACAAGTATTGTGGTGAATTAAAATAATATACAGACCATATGAAATAAAAAATAGATGTGCAGATAGTTCTTTGAATATATATGCTATAAAATTACATACTGCTAAGATTTGTTAGGTACCTTTTGTTTCATTATGTCTGTGATTCATTTGGCCTATGATTCATTAGGCCTGATTTGGAAATCACACTGATGTTGCTCAAGACTAAGTGTACTGGAATAGCAAGAGTTACATCATTGTTCACCTCATGAGTGGATGGAAAGGAAACTTCTAGTGTTTCCGCTCGCCTGTAATGCAACAGCCTACATACAGCAAACGTGCTTTGAGTGTTTCTTTGCTAATGTTGTTCATGGTATAATGGACCAATGTATTTTTCACATAAAAAGAGACTGGTCTGCTACAGTTCAACATAATATGACTAGATATATCCTGACAAAATGAGATCGTGGTTTGATGTGTTCATTTTGGTTGACAATAATTTAGGGTTTAGTAAGCCTGACAACTTGGAAAATTAATCTGTGGAAACATTCTGAATTCTGTTCACTTTTATAATCTTCCCATCTTTTTGGGTCGCTTAGGGATTAGTGAATTTTCTAACAAGCAAGTGGTGCGTATCTCCCAGACCTCAACTGGGAAGGTGCAGTAGGAATGGGGAAAATGGTAGATCATTAATCTGCATATTTCCCCCGTTAAGAAGGAATACCATAGAGTAAAGGGATAAGTGCAAAACCTGATTCTGCCCTGCCTGTTGGCAGACACGGAACTGTACTATAAGGAGATCTCTAGCACATGAAGACACCAGGGGTCTCTCATTTTAAAAATACATGGTCAAAAGTGACAGGAGAGCACAAAGGGAAGACAGAGAGCTTTCTGAACTTGGAAACCATTGTCTGTTAGACTAAATTCTGCATGGAGTGAGCACTGGGTTTATGGCCAGAACAAGGGAAGGCTGAGAGAGGAATGTGGGGACACTACTGAGTCTTAGAGAACATTCAAGAAAGTTTTGCATGTAAGTTTTGTCATTTTTCTGTGGATTTGTATACCTTTTGGGATTTCTTAAAATAGTGTGTGATTCACTATAGCAACCTCTATCTTATGTAAGCCTTAGATTGATCTGTGACAGCTCTACCACCTGGAGTGATGAACTAGTTCTCTGCTTTTGTTCTTGATGTGCATGCAGGTTTCTCTTCCAGTTTGAGGCGCTTTCACTCTGTGTATATGTGTGTGTTGCTGGGGTGAGAGTGAGAAATTGATTATTACTTTTTACCTAAACCTCAAATAATTTATTGGTTTTATATTCTCATTTTTTAGAGCATATAAATACACAATTCACTATCCCGAGTAACTAGATGTCAGTGTTAAATGAACCAGATAAATTCTGACAAGCTCAGTGTTTAAAAATCAGGTATTAGGGACAAGAGCTTAGAAAATATGCTTAAATGTTGAGGGGAAAAAAGCAAACAAACGCAAATAATACCTACAAAACATAACGTAACGTAACTGCTCTGTAAAATATAATTTATAAATATACCATACATGTAACAGATAAAATGGCACTTTTTTGTGCTTTAAATCTTCAGGGGTGAAGGTTAGTCTATAAACCAAATGGGGAGTTCTGGAAAATGAGTTTTAAGTGGGCTGGTTTGGAAAATCAGTGCTCGTCTTGATGATCAGCTTTGGATCTAGCTGAGTATCCCAACTCAACTGTCTGGTGAATATCCTTTGGAGAAAATGTGGCCAGTATTGTAACATCTCATGAAGGTGTGTCGTTGGGGAAGAAGGCAAAGCCACAGCATCACGGATTATTCAGCTGTAGTTTAAAAAAAAAAAAAGCAAACACCACAACAGAAAAAAAAGGTAACTGACACAAATTCACTCGCCCAAATTTCTTTTCTGATACACATGCACTCAACTTCTGAGTGGATCCCCGTATTTCTAATTAAACGGGCTTCTACTTATTCCTTTGCCGGAGGCATTTTTGTTTGATTAACAGAACAAAAGGTTAATCATATAGATTTGCCATCTCATAGCGTTCTGAAGCAGGAGAGAATAGGTAGCTCCTTGTTCTCCCTGCTCGGCTGCCAGTCAGGTTTGTTATGTGCAATGCAAACACAGAGCTTTCCCCTCAGGCCCCTGTGACATACTTTTCTCGAGGTGTTCTTGGCAGAAGGTGAGCGTTCCTCATGTTTCAGTTGTCTTAGTGGAAGTTTGTAGATCACGTAATGGATATGTGAGCTGTGCAGGAGATAGTAATCTTTTCTGTGTCTCTGAAAGGGACTATAGCAGACATGCAAATCCCTGCCCCGTTAGGAAGGAGCTCTAATTGCTCCTACCTAATGTGCATCTATGATTAACACACAGAACAATGGAGTTATTAATGAAATCATGGCGTACTTGGAAGCAGATGAATCAAAGCTTTTCTTAATACCACGTTAATAATGGTATTATCTTTTTTTAATTCCTTGTCTGAATTTACCTGGTAATTATAAGTTAGCAACTATAATTCTTTTGGACAGACTACTAGTTATGATTTCCTTATCTCTTTGTTGTGAGGAATGGTTCACACTTGAAGCAGCAGACTTTCATCTCTGCAATTGACCTACATTTATGGTTGCGCTTGCAATAAAACAAAAAAAAAATGGAACTTTGAATAGAGACACTGAGAGTATAAATCACAAAAGTTTAATTCTCCTCTATGATTTGTTTTCATTTCGGGGCTCTGAAAGTCACTTAATCTTGATGCACGCATTGCTTATGGGGCTGGGCCAGCTGAACCCTGCCTTTGGAGCCCTGGTGCGTGTGTATCGCGTGGGAATTGCTGACAGCACAAACACGCCACAAGCTGCTCTGCTCCCTGGCATCCCCCGGCCCTCCCACGTCCACAGCACACATGATGTCTCTCACTCGATGGGGAGAGTCTGTATGAGCTAGCGACTTGTTTGCTGTTTGAGCTCTAAGAATAATTTTTCAATTTCATTGCCATACTGAAAAGAAAATCAGGTGCTTGAGATTTGACTAAAAAGCCTTTTAAAATATTTGTTTTGACGAAACAGAAATGTTGTAATTGAATAAAACATTTGACCCCACATAAAATTTCTGTATATTCTCCAGGAATTCTTAAACATTCCTGAGAAATAAATTTTGAGTAGTTTCTCAGCAAAACATCCTTTTCAGGTTCATACCTGGTATTTTTTAAAATACCAGATGCTTTAATGTATTTTCAAATCTTTTTTCCAATTGAAAAAAAAAAAAATTGCAAATTGAGCATGAATGCAAAATCTGGCAACTGCCCTCTTCACACAAAATGTCTCCTAATTTTGGTTACTATTCTTAGACATCTGCTTGGTCCGTTGGAATGTCTAGGGAAAGGTGATGTTATGAAAGCTGTCTTGCTTCTCAGCTGCTTTTGTCAAAAATATGGAGGTTAAACTCTGCATAGATTGTGTGCTGAGACATTTTCAGGAGATGGGATAGGTGGATTCTGGGGTGGGGTGTGCTTTGGTTTGTTTTCTTGGGTTTTAGGAATATGTGTAAGAATTGGTCACATCTAAATGGATTCCCTGTATTCGGAGGTTATCTGTCTGAGTGATGTCTCGAGCACTGTGAATTGCAGTTCCTGTGATAAGTCTTTTGCCATACCTATCCCTAAGGTTTAATCTCTGAACACGTAACTGTGTGGCCACTGCTGGTCTGTTTGGGACCACAACAGCTCTTCTACAATGGCTGGTAATTGGATGCAAAATATCTGCTAATCTTATGTGGATCTGACACTGCAGAAGTGAACAATTATAAAGGTGCCCATAATCATATGTATTTTCTGCCCCTAAACTGTCAGTGAATCCCTGCAAACACCATTTTAGTATGTAACTGCAAATGCTGTTCTCTGTGGTATGTAGGTTTACATACATCCTACGTAAACAGGAAGAGTGCTGATGGTGGATGTAAAGAAAGTGAATAAAAACAGCTTTGCGGATTTTTCTATCCCTCACCACCACTCTATATTGGGAGGATGCCATAGGGTTAATATGATGAAAGCATGGAGATGTATTCCGGTACCTTCTGTTTATACAAGGTGAAGATGCCCATAAATCCACTAGCTGAATGATTCAGACCTGTCAAGTCTCATGCATTATGCACAGGACTTATTCGATTAGCCCCTACCACAGTGCCTATAACTCACACCCTTGCGAAGGTGCTGCCGCGGCCTTTCTCATACTTCACAGCTTGTGTCAGGCGCAGCCGCACGGCCGCCGCCGCACCTGGGGCCACCCCGGCCTGCCTCCGGCCGAGGGGGGCAGGTGCTGTGGTGCTGCCGGAAAGCTCTGCTGGCAGGCGAACCTGCCCTGCCCTGCCCGGCACTGCGCGTGGCTCTCCGTCGTGTGGCCCACACGGATGAGTGTCATGCACTGGTTTAGAAAAAATTATGAGGTCAAAGACCTGGGTTTGTCAGCAAAGTTTAATCTACAAAATGAAGACAGAGGCTGTTAAATCTATTGATTTAAATAACTTGTAATAAACACAAAATAATTGCATTACAATGTCATTAGTATACATAGAGCTAAAGCTATTTTTATAATCAACATACGAATTATCACATATAATTTAAATGTGCAGCTAGTATTTGCCGTAGCACTTTGTTTCCAAGGGTCTATCCCCCTGTAATGTGTGAATCAGCAAGGTAGTACACGATGCCAAAGTCTGAACAAAATGCTTACCTCTCTGTTTTGATATATACTGGGTCGTAAGCATTTTTCCTTTTGTATTTCTGTAATTTAGAAGATCTGACAGCTGAACAAAAATAAGACAGATTTATGTGAGTCATCAGGGCTTTTTTGTTGTTGCTGGTTTTTTAGCATATTAACATTTCTCTGAGACAAGTTGATTTACCGTGTTTTCCAAAAGATGCTTAATTGAAATTAGCTGTAGTCTCTCCCCCAACATTTTTATCTGTGCGCGGCATATTTATTTGTCACGACCTTGTGTCTCCGGCAGCAATGCACCTCCTGGGGCTGAACTGGCAGCTCCAGCCGGCGGACGGACACACCTTCAACAACGGGCTGCGGCCGGCCTCGGCGGGCGCGGAGGACGGGGCGGCGGTGCCGACGGGAGGCAGAGGTGAGGCTGTGGCGCTCGGCACTTCACGGGTTCAGCTCTCTTGCACTTTTTGATATATATACTCACACTGCGATGTATGCAAAATCTTTTTTTAAGGCTGTTTTTAGCATTGCTGGTGTTTTCTGCATTCTATTGCTGGTAGTTGTTTGCTGCTTTGCTGCCTGGGTACGACTGTTGTTATTCTGTTCCTCTATACATTAGTGCACAAAACTATGTAATATCTAGAACCTCATCTACTAATGAAGATGTGCTCCCTCAGACAGTAATGAAGAAGCGCTCAGTCAAAAAATGTACATTTCACTGGCTATAGGTCCTGTTTCCAGGTATAGTTTAGAGATCTCAAAGAAAGAGAAAAAGCTTGACTTAGTAGGAGAAGTACATTGTGCTGCTTGAGAGAAGTCATTAACTTTGGCTTCCAGCGGGGACCAAATGCCTGTTTTTTCTTCTTTCTCGGATGTAATTCTAATAGAAAATGTCAAGGACAGCAGAATGTGACCCATAGTAAATAATCTTTCCTGTGATATTAGTTTGAGCAATGTAGGCAACAAATGGATTCTTTTTCTCCTAAAGAATAACTGTGTTCCACTGGAGGATGGCAGAGACAGGGCAATGAGAAGAATGAGGGAAAATCTAGAAACAGAAATACTTTCTTAAACTGAGAAAACATGTATTAAAAATACAGAGAAATTACATGTCATGGAAAGGATTTTAATCATTTAAATTGAATGCTTTTTACTGGTGAGGTTCAGGTGTTTTCTTTGCTGCATCACAATAAGACTTTCCCTGCTTATTGCAAAAATTATAAGAAGACAGAACGTTTCAATTAGTTAAAGCACCTCATAGGCCTTAGTGTACTGTGAAGGTGGGATGAGGTGACTGAAACGGAAGAGAAGAGCACTTGCTATTGGTCAACACAAGAGTTCCGAGCTGAGCATCGTCTTGCTCTCAGGACCTGTGGCTCGTGTTAAACTTGCTGATTGCCTTAGCAAGTGTTAGAAACAAACGCTAACACAGGATAGTTGCATTGGATGTATTGGAAAAAATTCCCTTAAAATAGACCTGGGAAAGGAAGCTGAGTTGTTCTTTGGTGTGCACCATCATTTCAGAGATTGGCTTCTGTTTTCAATAAATGATGCTGCTGCATCTCAGCTTCTTGACGTTTTCTGTGGTGGGACTAATTTTGGCTTCCTCCTTTTCATGAAATCCTGCATCGTAGGGTGGCAAAAAACTGTAGCTTTTCAGACAGCTGTTGGCTTGGCCTTCACCTCTGACTGACTGTAGGTCAAACTGGATGAGTGGCCCATCCCTAAGTACAAGGCAGAATGTTTATATTACTGCTGAACTTCTTCCAGATTGTGCACAGGTGAGAGACCCTATGGTTTTAGGCAGGAACCTGAAGAGCTCAGGTCTGCAATTATGGTCACTTAGCAGACAACTGCAGTGTTTAACACGTTTTCAAATTCCCTCCCCTGCAGCTTTTTGTTGCCATCTCTGTGCAAATATAGGGCAGCAGGATTGTTGAATTGGAATGTGCTCATCTGCCTGGGGCACTTCAGTGCAAATTCTGGCAGTTTATCCCAGCCCTGCTCTAATTAGCTTTGCACATGTGAAGAGGCTGAGATGCCAGCTCTTTTGGGAGTGGTAACCTCCTGTAGAGGAGACAAGGAGACAGAACCGCTAGTTATGTCTTGAATTGCTGCAGTTAGCTTTCCTCAGAGCATATTGGAAAAGTTTACTTGTTCTTCTGACGTTTTGTAGAAGGTTGCTGAAATGTTGATAATCTGGGGGAAGAGGGAAGAACAATCTTTAGGCAAGTAAACTTCCACAGTGGAATAATATGAATGACAGGTTTGGATGAACACAAGGAATATCTAAAAGACAAAGTCTTATAGCAGGGAAGGGTGAAAAGTTTTTCTACCTCACCTTTCCTTTTATTATGTCCAAGTTAATATTGCTATCCCAGCAGTTTTCAGGAAAGCCTCTGACAGCTTTTAACACAACAGCCATTTCAGGGCTCAGGGCTCCAGCTGTGGAGAGTGACCTTTCTATAATTGACACAACTCAGGATGAAGCCTTTCTTTTCAAAACATGGGTCTCCCGAAGAAACCTTTAACCCCTAGACTGAGAACGGCCACTTAAAGGCAAGCTGTGCCTACTCAGCAAGCAAGGCATTTTAAAGCAGAGCAATTTGAAAGGAAAAAAAAGATATTTCAATTTGATCTGCTTGTTCCTTATTAAGAGACTAAATTCTAGTATGAAATAATAAAACTGCAATTTAAGAGGAATGTAAATTACTTTATTACTGCATTTTCCTATCTGAATGAAAACAAAAATCACTATTAAGATAACACAGTTGCAGGTTTTTTTGTAATTACACACTACATCTTGCTAATACTGGGGATGTCTGAAAGGAGTAGGCAAGTGGAATGGGTAGAAAAATCCTCAGTGCTGCTGTAAAACTCCAAGTGAAGTCCACCATGCTCTGACTGTAAACAAAACATGAGATAGCTTTTTGGTTTTTGCCTTTAGGCTCTGGAAGTTGTGGTGAACTAGGTATTTAAGAGACAAAAGTAAAGAAAAATTCCTTTCTTAATACAAATGATAAGGTAGTATCCCTTTATAGTACTTAAAAACCAAAAAGTTATCACTGCCATGGAATTGTGGAATTGCTACAGGGATGAGATAGTAATGACATTAAAAAAAAACTTTCTAAGAGTAAAGCCCATTTGTCTGTTACAGTTGCATAAGGATAATGTTAGAATTTTGATGTAATAAATCTAAATTAGGAGAGAAAGTGTTGGGGGGGGGGGAAGCATGTTTGGGAATAATTGCTTCTTCACAAAGATGTGAATTAAATGACCTTATGGGATTTTTCTATGCCTAGATTCTGTTAATCTATGCCAAAAATGTATTCTACATTTAAAATTATGTAGTAGGCTAGACACGCATTTCCATAAAATATGTGACTGTCTATGTGCCGTTTCCTTTCTAATTGACAGAATATATTATAAAAGTCAACTTTAATGATTTCAGAGGACACCTAAGATAAACTACCATTTATGTGGAAATATCCAAATTAACTCCAGGTGCAAATCCAAGTAAAGAATACTTGATTTAGAGGTTTTTTTGTTTATGACATATTGTCTTTGGTGTGCTCACAAATTTAGCAGATTTTCTGCTAATTCAAAATTTACTTAGTATTTTTTATCTTAATTATTTGCTATAGTAAGGTTCTATAAACCTGAAAAACACAGTAAGAAATTGTGGGCTCTGATCCTAGAAACCCACATTTTAAAAGGCACCTGGGATAATTATGGGCAAGGATTGTGGACCTGAAAGATCACTTCAGATAACGTAAATACACTGACTAATTGGAAAAGGTAGATTTTAATTTGTGTTCTGGTACACATAACCCAGGGTTTGTGTCTCATGGGACCAACCAGCTTGATCCAGGTTCATGCTCAGTTTATGAGATATTTCACTGAGTTTACCACTGTGTGTGGATTTTGAAAAGACCATTACAGTTAATTAAATGGTAAAGTATTGAAGTGTCATGAAAAATACTTGTTTCCAGTTACGAAAATTGGCTTGTTTCAGTTATCAAATTCAGCATTGTAAATAAAATGGCAGTAATTAAATGAAGAAAGTTAAATTGCTGTTAAATTTGACACCATCTTACTTGCTTGACATGAGAGGGGGGGAAAAACAGTTTTCTACTAATCTAGCAGAAATTTGCCTTGAGTAGATATGGAAAGCTAACCGCAGCAGTCATTGTGAAGCTCTATAGGTTGTCTTCAGCTCTCTCCAAAGGATGTTAAGACCTCTGCCAGATGCTGCAGCTTCAAGTCACATTTTGGTTTGCACACAGAAATTATTATTTTCTAATAGTTAAGATATTTTACTGGCAGTGCAGCAGGCAGGCAACGTTAAAGGAATAACAAAATTATTAAATGGGAAGATTTGGCACCCTTCCATGTTGGTGAGTTGGGGTTCAGTTGCAAATAGATTAGGCCCTGACTTGACTGCCCGATACACTGGCACTAGCCCCAGCTGTGCTCCTGCTGGAACTTAATCCTACTCATTAGACGGTATAAGGACTCAGGAACAACTGAAGGGAAGTCTTTGTCATGTTGCAAAAGATAAAAAGACGAAAAACTCATACCTCATTAGCAATGTAAACAACATGACTCTTTTGGTTTCTACTATTTCCTTTCAGACTCTTTGAAACAGATGATCAAAATATAATAACAATCAATGTATTTTAAATGTCACTTCCGTTACCTTCATTCAGTTTAATCAAGACATGCCATCGTTTTCCAGGTGGATTAATCTTATTAAGTAGTTATGTGGCTAATGTAATGTAGATCTTAATTAACACGTTATCAAGCAGAAGTATTAATATGGACGCCATGGAGGCTTGCAGACGTGGTCTTCTGAAAATATACCAGGCTCTAGTGCTGTCTTAGCAGAAGCAAAGTATTTGAGTTCAACAGAACAGGAGTTTTATTTATGTGATTGTGTTGATGGTGATAGTATGAGTTGCTATGTATAAAGTTAGGTGAGGAAGTGTATTATATACCATCATAGATGATTGTTATGTTGATGTAGAAATTCATGCTAGTATGTATTTGTTCTTTGTGAAATGCAGTGAACTAACAGATCTTAATTTTATTTCAGTTACAATTTGCTTTTGATTCTGAAAACAATGAATCCTGTGAAGCCGTGCCCACGTGAATGTGAAAATGTGCCTAAATTTTTAGGTGTTTCAGGGTATTAAGGCATATTTCTTAATTTCACCTGCAGGGCTAGATTGTTTGACTACAGCTGAGCCAGAGCAGTGGTCTGAAACAGACACTTCCTTTGCAGAATTCCTTTCCTTTGGCCACGATAGATATATGGGGTAGTGACCAGAAAACCTGAGATTTTTTTTTCGTTTCAGAAGCTTTTTTACTGGACTCCTGAAAGCTCATGCAAATTCAGAAGCTGCCTTCCTCCTCACTTCACAAAATAGAGCTCATTAGTACCTCAGCATCTTCAGCATAACTGAAGTTCAAGATATGTCGTAACAGCGTCTCCAGACAAACTCTCATTTCCTGGCTTTTTACTTTATTGCATCTGTGGGAATTTGTTTTGCATCAACAGTCAATCTATTGTACACATTTCAAAAATAATCTGTTTTCACTTGGGTCCTAGGGCACTTAAGTGTTAGTAGTAGGTATTTTGAAGCATAAGTTCATATAGGAAGTGATCAGTGTGGTAATAGTGCATAGAACTGATCTTTCCACTGAAGAAATTTGTGTAGAAAAGACGTTTTCTACTTTTTTTTTTTTTCGTTTGCCTTTCTGAAACAATGAGAAATGTCTGGTCATAAGTAGCAAATTTACCTGAGGAAAAAATCAAGCTATCATTGAAAACCATAGTAATGCCCACGCATTCTTTTTTTGGCAAAAAGTCAGTGGAGTGTATTTTTATATTGAATGGTTTCCTTTACACAGCTGTACCATAAATTTCTTTGGAATTCCAAGTCATCTGTGAAAATCCCTGACTATATAACAAACAACAGAAAAATAAGTTAGATAAAAAGAGAAGGAAAGCTATGTCTGCAGCAGTGATCTATAAGAAATGCAGAGGTACAGGAAGAGAAGTGAAAGAGAATTTTCTTTAACCAACATTGGTGATATTTATTCCTTATATTTAATTTGAAATTGTCCAAATTATCTTGGTAGTTCATTATGGATCCATTAGAATGGTTATTCTGCTAGGTATTTTTCAAAAGTGTTATCAAGACACAATTTACAGTCATCACCGTTATAAAGGCACGCAGTCAAAGCACTGGAGTTAATTGCTATTTAAATGTGATGTCTGTAGCGTGACACTGCTGGTAGCCAGATTTCATTTTTAGTTTTTAATTTTAACTACAGTATGGGAGAGGAGCCCATAATAAATACTCAAGTATATCTGCTCTGAATGTAGATACAGTTCTGCCTCCATAGCTGACACTGCTTGACATCAGTTAAATTAAAGGCTGACTGGGCATGTCCTGTCAGCTGCCACCTTGAAACTGACCTCCAGCTCAGAGATGAGACCTGCTGACAAGTTCCCATTGCTGTTGTCATGTACTGCCTATTTGATAGCTTCAAAGGCAAATATCCTTGAGTGCTAAAACTGTCTTTTCAAATGTATATGCTAAAATAGTAATTCAGCTGGGTAAATAACACAGCAGTTTAAATGAATAAGTGTTATTTAGTTGATAAATAGATGTTTGACTGAGCAATTGAAATGGCTCCCCTGGTAAGACGAAGAAGTATGCTTTTAAAACTCTTTTTTGTAAATGTTTATAGAGAGGAAATCACAGAAAAAAAAAAATCAAGTATCCATGGGGTTGTGAGGTAAGCAGGCAAAAATCTAAAACAGTTCCCCACAGCAGAGATAATGATGTTGGGATTTATTTGTTCACAGTATTATGAGTTGTTTGGGTTAGTCTTTCTTCCCAGGTTTGTCAGTTTGTCACATCTGTAGCTTCACTTAAATGCAGCTGATGTTCTTTGAATGTGATTTGCAGTGGTCCATCAAAATGGAAAAGCTTCTAAAAATAGCTGGAGGGGAGTGAGGCAGGTGGCAAGATGCATGCTCTACATTAGGAGGTGAAGAGTGAAGAGAGCTATAAAAAAAAGTTTAAGAGTCTCTAGAGACAGAGTTTATAAGTGAAGCTGTTAGTGCGGAAAAAGGCATTGCAAATATAAAGCTAGGATAATGTTCTGCTTTTCAGGTTTAAAAAAATAAACTTAAACCTGTTAACTAAGAAAAGAGGTTCAGTGGTCATATCTACTTTGCATTTAACACCACATCACTTGAAGGAGCCGTTTCAGTACTTAATAGCCCTGGTGTATGTGTATGTTTTTATATATATATTTTATATATATGTTACATGACGTTAAGTGACTATAAGCTGCTTATTTTTTAACTAATTGGAATGTTAGATTTGTGCTAATACAAGCCATATCTCTAAATGTACTTGACCACTGCTCCATTGAATTCTGGAACTGTATTAAAAAATATAAAGTATTATATATGTACACTGTATTAAAAAGTATAAAGATAAAGTATTGCTTAAAAAGAAACTAAATGAGAAGCAGATTCCAACATGGGGAGAGGCTTCTGATTTCAAACAGATCTAAGCTCCAGATTCCCACCAATTTTACGTGTGGATTTCAGAAATAGATTACACTTACTGACTTCGTTATTCCTTATGTCGAAGATTAGCACTAGCTTCTGTGGACTGGAGCAGCTTTATTGTAGTCATGAAATTAACCAAATTGAAAAATTATATAATGCGGATAATTCATTGAGTATAAGGAGTCTGTGGACAGAGTCAGAATACTGAAAGAGGCACTGGTCTATTAATCTTCCCACCTTTATTACTCATACAGCTTTTATCATAATAATGCCTACTTTAATACTTCCTGGAAATAGCTTTTTCTTTGACTGTTTCACTTTAACTATGGAAATACTGATCCTGAAGAAGCGTGTCAAGGTCTGGAGGGTCTGACCTATGAGGAATGGCTGAGGGCGCTGGGGTTGTTTAGCCTGGAGAAGAGGAGGCTCAGAGGTGGCCTTATTGCAGTCTACAACTACCTGAAGGGAGGTTGTAGTGAAGTGGGAGTCGGCCTCTTCTCCCAGGCAACTAGCGATAGGACAAGAGGACATAGCCTCAAGCTTCGCCAGGGGAGGTTCAGATTGGACATTAGGAAGAATTTCTTCTCAGAAAGGGTTATTAGACATTGGAAGGGGCTGCCCAGGGAGGTGGTGGAGTCACATCTCTGGATGTGTTTAAGAAAAGACTGGACATGGCACTTAGTGCCATGGTCTAGTTGCCATGGTGGTGTCAGGGCAATGGTTGGACTCGATGATCCCAGAGATCTCTTCCAACCTGATTGATTCTGTGATTCTGAAGGTTCTCGGATTAGATACAGTTGTTCATTTAAGTATGCAGAGTCTGCTTCCAAAGAAATAATTCACAGCACACTTTTTAAGAATGTTGAAAAAAAAATTCATCATTTATTGCCATAACTTGGAATTGTGAAGCGAAGTAAACGTAATGTTGTACTCAAGGAAGCTGAAGGAGCCCTTAGCCTTAGGCTGACTTCCCAGCTCTGCCAGTGATTCCAGTATAGCCTTCAACAGGTGATTTTATGTGCTCTGTACCTGGTTTTCTTATCCATGTGGGTAAGGTCTAATTGAAATTCTAGTGAGATGGTGCCTGACATCATTGAGATAGGAACTTTGAGATATCCTCGGTTATGGTAATCCATTAGAAATGAAATCATGTAGTTTTTGTGAAACATTACATGGTTGAATCTGGCTGATATGTCTGTGTTCTTGGGTGGCTCTAAAAGCACGTTACTTGACGTTCTCAGCCATTTTTCCTTTCGTTGCAGCCTGCCTTGCAGCTGCTGCTTCTTTCTTTTTTTCTTAGTGCTGTGGTGTTATTGTAGACCCATTAACACAGAAAATGAAAAAAACAAACAAGTTGCCCAAAACTGTATAGCAGTTGCTATTCAGAGCATTCTTTTACCATTTCAAAACAGTGCTAGCGTAATATCTGTTTCATTATGTACAAGTGTTAAATGCTGCTAACATAGATAATTTGGAATGTATAATTGAAACCATGCTATTGCAGCGCTCTCAATTAAAGATAGTCAAGCCAGAAAAGCTGTTATGTACTTACCTGCTGGAATTATATGTCATTCTGTGCCATCCTGTTACATTCATACAGTGCTGGAATATATTTCAAAAGTAACTTGCCAATTATTGAAAATAGTATTATACCATGAAAAAAACATGAAGTAAACATTAAGCTTTTAACAAATACTGTCAGGTTGTATCAGAGGTATCACTACCATCCAATGTTAGCAGGGATTTTCTGTGGTTTTCTGGTTTTCATGGTGCCCGTTGTAATAATTTTTAAATGGGTTTATCACCATGTTGTTTGGGAATATGGAACACAAGATCAAACATTGCTATGTACTGTAGCTTTAAAGCACTGATAACTCTTCACATATCACACTCCATGTTTAAAATATGTGTAGCCTCAGAACCATCCTGTCCATCTGAGAACAGAAGGGATTCGTATCATGTTTTAAAGGTTGACTATTTCATGGGCTGGAGACCAGAGCACTCAACCAGAAAGGTCTTGTGTCTTGTCTTCAATAATGCATGCTGAAGAACCATCAAATGATGGATTTTAACTAACCACAGCACAAGGGAGAAAGACTGGTAGATGGGCCCTGCTGCAGGCAGAGAGAACTTAATAGGCAGCACATGGAGTTGTACTAACTTTCTTTCACAGAGGGCGAAGATGCATGTTAGAGTACGGACACAGTCCTCTAAATCCTTTTCTGTGCATTTCATTTCTTCTGTCAACTCTTGTCTATGACCTGGAGTTTACTGGACTGCTTTACTATATATAAAACAATGGTAATAAAAATTTGCAATCAGTTCATTTAGACTGAAGTTACCCCTTCAGTTCATCTTTCTGATATCTTTTTTTTTATACCCTGGTTGCTACAAGATGCAGCTGAAAAGACCACAGTGAGATTTTTATGTGCTTAATTGACTCTGTACTGTTACTGTATTTGATCAGGAAAGAGCAATCTCAGAATTAAAGGGTTGGAGGGATTAGAAGATTGCAGATGCTCCACAGAAAAAGGTTCATAGCCTTCTTCAAATACAGGGGCCAAATTCTTACATGCTGATTGAAACAGCAGGCAGATTGCATCAGAATAAGAAACGAAAGTTTGATTTAAAAGGTGGTATTGCCACAGATGTTCATCTTGAGTCAATAAAAATACCTGTATTAAAAGCAGTTATCTCATTTGATTTATATTTGCTTTTGTTTTATAGGACCATGGGTCGCTAGGAATAGCAGCATAGATAGTGGAGAAACAGAAGTTGGCCGCAGGGTCACCCAGGAAGTGCCCCCTGGAGTGTTTTGGCGGTCTCAGATCCATATCAGCCAGCCACAGTTCCTGAAGTTCAACATCTCCTTAGGGAAGGATGCTCTTTTTGGTGTTTATATAAGAAGAGGACTCCCACCATCACATGCCCAGGTACTTTATCAATGTATTTGTTAGCTTTAAATGTCAAAATGCAGAAGTTTAGAGCGTCTGTGTTAGATTTATGTTGGAGCTTATGGAGCTCAAGTTTAGGGATTCCTGGGAATTATTTCATTTTTGATATCTGACTGCACACCCTGATATTAAGTTTTCTAGGTTATTACATACCTCAACAGTACAGTGATAAAAGAAGTAATCAGTGATGTTCTTGCCATTCAGGTTTTTAAGATAACTTGCAGTTTGGCACTCAAGGTTTTACGTCTCTGACAAAATCTTGGCACCAGTTGGGATAAACCTCTCCAGTTATACACCAGTCAAAAATGATGAGTGGTGTTGGTCAAACCCACAATATCAAAGCACTGTATACAGTTGGAATGCATGCACAGCTAGATGTGTTAACATATAATTATCTTATCTTCATAGAAGTTTTAATCTCTGCAGGCTGTTGGAATGACATCACTGGGGTATGCAACAGACTTTGCCATCACTGCTACCCAGCCGTATTAGAGAACATAATGCAGTGGTCATATGTTTGAGAGCTTTAATTTTACTACTTTTCCCTCAAAGACAGTATTTAGGTATAATATCTGACTCAAACATGGGGCAAATCTTGCAGTTGGAAAACCCAGTTCTTCTTGATTTGTAACCAGCCTCAAAGATGAAAACTCAGTAACACTGCATTTTTACAGTGACCCTGTAGTACAGAGCTAAGGGCTGTAGGTAAAGATAGTTTTAAAGTTAGTCAGACCAAACTTAAGTATCTTTTCATTCAGAAATTACCACCTAAACTTAAAATGCTTTATTTAGTCTGTGATTTCCAAAAAGCAAATGTAGAACTCCACGATCCCTTTTGGAAAACCCTCATGTAACATTTCTAGATGCCTTGCCCTGATTTACAAAGAACTGCTACTACTTTTTTTTCATTTGGTAAAGCAAACTGGAATTACATAAATGGTTAAAATGCACGATCCAAGCGAAAAGCCCAGAGGCTTTAACATAATTGCATTGCTACATATTGCCATCTAGGGAAAGTATGTTCATATTGCTTGCAAGGAGATGTCAACCCTAAGTGAACTGTGTCCATGTGCATGCACAAACTCATGGTGCAGTGAACCAATTAATTTTCTGGGGAAAACTACACTTACATTAACTGAATTTTGGATCTGCCTTCCCAATGTGAGGCAAATTTATGGGACTATTCAGCATTGCCTCTTGTTCCTTGGTGTTTATTTTTGCCTGTAGTCTGAATTGAGGAATTCAACTTTAAACAGAGTAGGGAAGAAAGGAGAGAAGAGGTTTACGTGGATTTATGACCTCTGCTTCTAAGAATTTGTGAGCAAGGAGCTTTGGCTGTCCAAACTCCATGAACTTCCTGTAGTATGCTGTTTTAAAATGTTCTGTGAGTTATTGAATATATCTGACTGGTAAGAAATAAGGATCAGCAGTCCACAACCCAAGGAGGGGGGTACAACTGGTCAATTTTGCATATAGCTAGAGGTTAGCATACAGCATCCTGAAGTTCCATACGAAGATTAGATAAATTGGGGAAATTGTAGAGGGCTGTTGACTAATTTTGAGCCATTTCCAGACATCCATGCAACACAGAAGATATCCACAGAGAATATGTTCCAGGGTGGGAGCCTTTCTTAAGAATGTTTTGATTTTGGCTGTAATGCTTCAATATGTTGTCTTGAGAGCAAAATTCTGTCTATGGATCTTTAACTGTTGCAATGAGGTAATGGCATAATTCATTGAGCATGTCTCATTTAATTCAGAATTTTGGTGCTTACTTCCCCTGTCATTCCACTGTGAAAAAAAACCTCAGCAATTTAGTTGAGGAAAACAAAAGTATAAATCATGAAGTGAAAATGGCTTAGGGCAACCAAAGCTCCTAAGCAATCATCAAGGTTTGCTATAAATACAAGTTAATTATAATTGTCTGACTAAGACATGATGGAGGTATGCCTATATCTTTTACAAGAAATCCATTTGGATGTAACTGGTAGTGCAAAATATTTTTTTAATTCAAGCTGAACTTTAATTTCTATTGCACTGTGATGAAATGTATTTGTTCTAGGTTTCATTATGATGTTCTCATCTGAGAAGGCTATGATCAGGCAAAGTTTCTCTTATTTCTTTCACTCCACCTTAGGTGGATAGGATATAAATTTCGTGACCTTTCTGTTAAATTAAATAATGAGAAATATCAACTGTGTTTCCTACTGAGCTGGATTTCTCCCCAGAGAACCTGTTTTCCAGTCTTTAGAGGAAGCAATTCCAGCCCTCCCTCTTCCATAAGTGGAGTTAATAAAATCCACCAGTATAATCTGCAGAATTGCTTTCCCATATTCATGCAGGGTCCTGTTGCTCATCAACAGAGTGGTACAGCAGAAGATTGGCATTTTTGCTCAGCAATAAAAATTCAGCCAACCTGCTACCAAGAGAAATATTTTGGAAAAAGAAAGGCAAGCTGTTACAGACCTGAGTTAGTGAGAAGAAGCCTTTTTCTGACAGAAAGGAGCAGAATGGTTTTGTATTAATGAAAATAGTCTGAAGTTGATACCAGACAATTTTTTAAAATTGAAATTTAAAATCCTTGTTTCTGCAGGTTAAGGACATGAGCTGTAAAGCAGTGAACAACTAAACTTGACAGTTCATCACTGATCAGTGCTAATATGTCAAGCCAAGTAAAATCCTTTGTGGGAGCAAATCAATAATCAGCAAATTAGGTACATGATTAGCCTGAGACAACAAGATGCAGTTCCTGTCTGAGAACCCTGCTGAGATTTAACCTTCTCAGTATTACTGTTTAGCAAATATTCCAAATGCCTGGTTTAGTCAGTCAAACTGATGTAGCTGTAAACTTGTCTCGGAGCAGCCTTGTGTGCCATGTGCATGGGGAATGGAGCTCTAGAGAAGAGGTAAAAATGCAGTTTTGAGTGGCAGGCAGACTAGAAACAGGTATGCATTGCTTTCAAGCAAAATTCTTCCAGCCTGTGTAGTACTACATAGAAATAACAAAGTACACATTGCAGGCTTGAGTGATCAATAGGGAGTTAGTAGAAGATAGCCATATGAATAAAATTGATAATGTATAGAAAATGAACTGAAAATGTCAAATAATGCATGAAGTGACTCTACAGAGATTATAGCAATTATGATGTTACTACACGTTGTTAGAACATTCCAAATGACGCATGAAATAAGGTAACCTTATAGAAACATCACTGTAATGTCTGGAGAAGGCAGTGCGTGAAGTTGTATTGTTTTTGTTTCCAGCAGAGTGTTTTATACTTACAAATTTTTCATGTCAAAATGAAAACTGTTTTTATTTAGAACAGAAAATGGCTTTATTTGAAACAACTTGAATAGCTGGGGAGCTTCAGTGTTTTATTTATTTATATTTAGGTGCTTTGACTACTTTAAAGTTGTCTGATGGCAACTGTGCTGTTATTACTGAATGCTGTGCTGCATTGTACTGGTTGTGTTGTGGCACATTCAAATGTTGAAACAAATCAGTTGGCTGTCACTGTGGGTACCAGATGTTTCATGGGTGTGTTTTAATTAATAATTACCAACGGGATTTCATGAAGAACTAATTTTAAAGCACTTTGCAAACAAGTTTCCCTGACACATGTTTTCTTAGCTGCTTAGGTCCTACAGGGCTTTGGCATAAAGACGAATGCTAGCCACAACACCAAACCCGTTTTTTACTTCTTTTTCCCCCCTCCATTTGAATATGCATCCGTTATTAAGACAAGAGCTCTGAGAAGTCTTCCTTTTCAGTTCCTAATTTCAAACACTGTTAGGGTTTTTTGTGGAGGCATGCAAATAGTTTAAAATCTAAGAAAAACCCAAAGATTATGCAGGCTCTCTGCATTTTCAGTCTTGACCCCTGTAAGCTCTCTTTGCTTCGCCGTGCTTTCACAAGTAGTTCATTTCATGTATGCAGCTGGGCTCAGTCGATCTGTGCTATAGGGATGGCATTGTGCAGTGCAGTCACTGCCATATACATGAAGTTCCAAAACTGTTTTGCTGACTCCCCCTGATTACTGGAAAAAGAAAGTTCTTATTAGCCTATGAATAAGATGCATCGGAGGATAGAAGGCACTGAATGGAGAAATTATAAAAACAAATTGCCCAGAAAGAACTTAGTATGAGATTTAGGTTTGTAAATAGAAGTATGTGGTAGGGGTTTGGTATGCTGTGTAGTAAAAATAAACAAACTCACTGAGAATGTGAATTTAGAATCTGTTTAGAGAAGTAGGCTGGCAAGTCACTTGCTTAGATGGATCTTTAATCATAGTGGGTACTCCCCCCTGCAAAACTGAACACTGAAGACGTAGTCATTTGGGATTTCTGGTGTGTTTTGTTTCTGAGCAGTTTTTGCCATTTTTGCGTGACTTTCAGTATGAAGCCATGAAATATAAAAGATCATTAAAAAAAAAAAGTCAGTGAAACTTCGAAATTACTTCAGAGATTTAGTTTGGTTTGACAGATCATTCCCTAATTCATGTGACTTAGTTGTCTCTTCCTTAGCAGTTGTATGTGTTAGATTAAAAATTCCACAGTTGCTTCTTAATGATCATGAAAGTACTTTCATTCTTTTCCTAGATGGGTCTTCTAATCTATGCATATTTGTCAATAAGTAGCTTTAAAGTAAGAGTGATATCTTCAGAACAACGTTATATAAAAGTAATTAATCATGCAAGTCTAGTAAATCAGAAAATCAACAGGGTCACAAGAAGCAAGATGATGATTCAGCCAACCGTGTGAAGAAATCTTATCTGGTTATGCATTCACAGTACCATCTCGGTGACCCTTCAGGCAGGGATTTTAGATTTTGGGGTACATACACCTAGTACTTGCTGACACATAAAGATTGTACACCCAGGGAACCATGAGCAGATACATCATTTTCCTTCTTTTTTCCTCAGTCCTGAGGAATCCAGAGAGAGATAAAAATGTGTTGTTATATTCTGTATCAGTTTGTGTCGGTACGCCACCATTCATAAAGTTATTCAGGTTTAGTCATTTTGCTTTTGCCTGAGCATGAAATGGTTCTTCATAGTTTGATTAAAGAGGGGCAATACCAGTCTTACCTGTACCAAAGTTAAAATTCTAGCCTTGTGGGGAGTCATGACAAGGGACCTGCTCTCACTAGATCACACCCCATCGTTGTGAAAAGAGATTCTGCAGCTAAAACTACTTCAAGCAGTTTCAGCCTGAATACTCTTCCCCTTCGATCTTGCCAACTGCTGAGCCTTCTCTACTAGATGAGGTAGAATCAGCATCAAACAGAGGGGAGGCAGAGGAACCTGCCAGCACAAGCAGAGACGAACAGCATGTTGCCAGTGAGAAATGTCAGCTTTTATTGCTACTTCCTTAGTTGACCCTTTGTGAACAATTGTTCTGAAGAGCAAGATTTCTTTTTCCCAAGATGTTTCCCGAGTAATAACATTTCCCAAGGAGATGATGAGTCTGTCCTTAACCTCTGACTGTTAGACAATAGGTTTTAGCAGTATTTCCAAATGTCATTGATTTAAGAGAGAGATATATGAGTGTTTGGCACGTCTGATACTCTGAAAGTTACTGACATGTCAGAATTCTCTAGATCTCTGGCATGTGTTGGCTTAAATGTACTAATCTACCTTCTCCTGCAAAAATCCTATGTGAAAAAAAAGGCTCAAGTGGATGGCAATATGATAATAATGGTTTGGTGAAACTTTTTATTCCACTTCTACTCTTTCCCACTTACTTTGGCAATAGCTTTCAACATTAGTAGACCTGGGCTCAAATTCCTACCCTGCCATGGATTCCCTTTGTGGCTGCATATTGGTGTCAGTTCCACATGTTTAACAGGAAGGCAATAGTATTTTCATAGTTTTCCCTCTTTTTGTATGGCTAAGTGTATCAAGGACTCAATATTGCTTATACAAAATTCTTTATTGCATATAGTGTGTATTATTTGCTAGAACTCACTGTTAATGAGTGGAATACAGTGTACAAGACAGCCCTCTGTGGATGTTTAGTCAGTTTAGGATGCAAGAGTATGGCTATTTAAACTGAAAGCAAGTGAAGGTGTATGTTTTCTCAGAGCTATTGCAAGCACAGACTGTATGTGCTAGAGATAACAGAGAAATGCAATGAAACTACTGGCAGCAAGCACATACTAGTACTGTATTTTATTGAACATGTACATTTTTCTTTAATGTCCATCTGTCTCTATCTACTCCTACATAGATAAATGTGTCTAAAGATGTGTTTTCATAGGGAACTTGTTATCCAAGTGTCAAAAGATTAGATATATTGTTTTCGTTGTTTCTTAAGGGCTTCCCTTAGATAGGGACTGTGAGAGCTAGTAAGTTGAGCATAGCATCAGCTTGAGAGCTTCAGAATAACAGACATTAAAGACAGAAAAAAAGCCTACTAGGACACCTAGTCCAGCTGCTTTGTTATGCAGAGTTATTCCCTGTTGTAGGTTAACCAGTATTTTTTCCATTCCTGTTTAATTGTGTGATGCAGTGGCATCTCCATTGGGAGGCTATTACTGAGCTTAATAAATGGGAAGCTTATGTGACATTCATCTTAAATTTCTTTCTTCCTTTTTTTAGTTTCATGCCATTAATGGTGCCATCCCTCTTATACTCTAAATAATCACTTGCTCTGTTTGATCCCTTTTCTAAAGATTAATGTAATGTTCTACCTTACTTGGAAACCATCCAACCAGAAATTCTTAGTTTTCCTTAATAAAAGTTCAATGTCTTCAGCCACTTGATTTGTGTTATTCCTTTCCATGCTCCGTCTGGTTTTTGTATCCTACTTGCCCCCGATTGTTCCACATACAAAATCAGATAAACAACTCTTACTCTATGATGTAAAATTTATACAGTGCATTTTTATCGGGTGCTGAGTTAGCTAACACTAGATAAACACTTCATGTTTGTGCTGTTCCTGTTTGTTTTCACGTTCTGGGGGCTTCCATTTGATTATATCACTGGAGCTGCATCTGAGACTTCTGTTCTTCTTGCAGCAAGAATTATTGTAGACGATCACTTAGAAAAGGGTGTCTTCCATAGGCTGAAGGTTTACAGCTTTGAAAGCTGTGTAGGAACCTAAAATTTGATAGGCCAAATCATTGATTTCAACTTTCTCAAAACCCAACCGTTCAAGAAACACCACTTGTACGTTTTTTGATCACCTATGCAGAGCAAAGATGCCTAATTCTATGTCACTGTTTAAGAAAGCATGAGAGTCAGAATCTCTGTGTTCTATGGTCGACTAGTAAATATTAGTTTCACATTGACATATCTTCCAGAAATACTATTTTATGACAACGTAGAAGAGAAAATATAGTGTCGGATTTTGAGCTGAAGTATCATTCTCTATTCACTTCTGTTTGTTTGGGGGTTTGTTTGTTTGTGTTTGTTTGTTTTCCTTTTTTTTTTTTTTTCCTGTTTTTTTACCCTGCAGTATGATTTCATGGAACGCTTGGATGGGAAAGAGAAATGGAGTGTGGTGGAGTCCCCACGGGAACGTCGAAGTATTCAGACCCTTGTGCAGAATGAGGCTGTGTTTGTTCAGTACTTGGATGTGGGTTTGTGGCACCTGGCGTTTTACAATGATGGCAAGGACAAAGAAGTGGTGTCTTTCAGTACAGTTGTTTTGGGTAGGTATCATCACAAGCTGAGCATTTTTCCTCTCTGTTTAATACCTTCCCTTACTTAAAGTCATAATACTTTCTTGCAGTCTTCAGTATTCAGCCTGTTTATCCCTATATTATGTTGTGCATTTTTTTTCTTCAACACTACTCTGTCAAAAAGTCTGTAATGGGGTGCTGATTTTAATTTGCTGATTTCTCTTTTAAGATTTTAGCATTCCCATAGATCTCGAGTTTAGTTCTGGAAAACAAGACTCAGATAAGTTCAGTCTGGGTTGAAGCATTCCCCAGTTAATATTCCTCTCCCTTATCTCTGTCATTTTTATATTTGTCATTTGCTTCTCTGAAGAAGCTTCTTTACACCCAGGTGGAATAGTATCCAACAAGAGAGCTGTTTAATCTTAGTCGAAAGACAGCACAAGAAACCGACACCTGCGAATGAGGTTATTGTTTGCAGTCACCCCACACATTAATTGAGTCGGTTAATTAGCCGTAGGCTAATAGCTTACTACTCACCTAATACTGGGTCATCTCCTCAACATGGTGAAATCAAGAGCAGAAGAACATCTAGCCTATGATCTGAGAAGCCTGCAGTTTTGTTAGAAGAATAGGCTTACATTTAGTTGAAAATCAAACTGAGTCTAAATTCTCCAAGCTTTGTATAGAAGATTTGTTGAACTTTGAAGCATTTAATGAACTTTGCTGAATATCTTGTCTCAGTGGCATAAAAAATTCTGAGATAGTCTATGTGCTATTCTGTCCTGGCTGGTGAAGTGTTAAATGGCAGTACATTGTATAAATCTATAATTCCTGTTAGTTTAGGGAAAGAGAAATTGCAAAAAGTCCAAATGACTTTTTAAGCTTGATGAAAAATAGTTGGAGGTCTTTTCCAGTCTTGCCTGATTAATGATACGAAGCTTAATTTTTTCCTTATACGTTAGTATAAAATTCAGTTTGTTGGCTTCAGTCCCAACAGAGGTAAGAGGATAGACAATACTGTGTCTTTAAGTATGAATATAATTGTTTCTGTTAACCTCAATTAAGATGAAAAAATTATTTTTCTTCCATAGCTTATATGTGGTTTTGTGAGAGTTACTAGGTGCTATGCAGGTTGATATATATATTTGCATATTTGCCCACAGAAGGCTTTTTCTGCTTCTCCAAAACCAACAAGAACATTTGTGCTTATATCTGTTATGCCCCTGTTGTGCTTAGAGGACCTTCAGGTGTGATAAACTGTCCTTAAAAGAGTTGCCTTGTCTAGGCTACAGCTTTCAAGAGCATCAAAGGTCTAATAGGTAGACTACTCGATAGTGCAATAATAGTAATTGGACTGAAATGTAGAGAAAAGTATAGTGTTTTGTCTGGTTCAGAAAGTTTCTCTGATGTGGGAGAGGAGAAAGAATAACAGAAATTATGTTAACTCACAGACAGTACTAAATTTACCATGATTTTGAATATATAGAAAATGCTTTTGTGTGCCATGAAGCAAAATAATGAATAAATCTATAGACAAGCTTCTTCATGAGGCAAATTGATATCTTTGAGCATTATGTTTCAATTTTTCTTTTCATTGTTTACATGAATCATTTCAAGAGGCCAAGCTAATGACATCTCTTTGAAAGTTTGCTTTAGGGTTTTTTTATTTAATGTCCTGCAACTGTGAAATTAGATGTAAAGTTATGCTTGAAAAATACTCTGTATGTTTCTGCTAGTTCCAAATCCAAAATTCATTTTCTGTGTTGTACAGCTGCTGTTTGTTTGGTGTCTGGGACTAACACAGCCATTTAGTTTGGGACCACAAGTCCCACAGCAACAGGAAGTAAAAGTGAAGAGTAACAACATTCCAATTAGATTTTTGTTCCAATAATTCAGTGTTGAAAATATGTTCCGCTGAAATCCAACAGCTTTCAAAGGAAAGTGATTTTAAGAATTAATTTGAAAATTGGAATTTTATTTCCTAGAATTGGAATTCTAGGGAATCCTGCTCCGGCAGGGGGATTGGACTAGATGATTTTTCGAGGTCCCTTCGAATCCTTAACATTCTGTGATTCTGTGATTTCTAGGTTGTTATTCTGCAAAGTAGTGTATATATTATCCAAATAATAACAGAAACTGTAGAAAATAAATATTTTGGTACAGCTGAAATGTTATCATCAGGCTGGTGTGCTTACTCAGATTATTGAAGTCATCAACACTTCAGTCAGTCACTTAAACTCTAGTGGTAAACTTTGTCCTCTGTTTTTACAGACCTCTTCATCCTCTTGCATAGCTACTTGCACCTTTTTTTATTATTTTTTTTTTTAGGATAAAGAATATTTGCTGGAGCAAAAGAGCTTCTCTTTGTCATGTTCAGATATTTCTGTCAGCTTAATTTATGAGGCTTTAAATGTCTGTAGAAGGAAAAGAAGATATACTTTGGATAATCATTTTCACATGGAAAAGTGGTTGTGCAAGATCAAAGTCTCATTGCAGAAGGGAAATTGTCAATTTTCCTAATGAGGCATTATGTTTGCTGCATAATAGGAATTCAAACATAGCTGTAGAGGTCTTAAGAGGCAGTCCTGTCTGCCCGCTGGAACAGAGGACTTGAGCACGATGAGAAGACTGAGTTCTAATGCTGCTCGGAGACTTAATATGTGACTTTAGTATATCACTAGATCTCTACACTTATTCATGCTGCCATAAAACTTGGTACCTTTCTGTTTCACCTGAACTTTGTGGTGTTGATAGAATTAGGGATTGTTCTTCTAAGTATTGAAGACAAAATAAACTGAAGAAAAATCAGGCAAAGAATTTGTAGCCTAGATAGGAACCAACTAACATGCCTGTGATGCTTGTATTTCAGATTCAGTGCAAGACTGCCCACGTAATTGTCATGGGAACGGCGAGTGTGTATCAGGTGTCTGCCACTGTTTTCCAGGATTTCATGGAGCAGATTGTGCTAAAGGTATCGTTTTCCCTATGTTTACAAATAACCACAGTGTGTGTTTGTGATGTATGGATCTACAGTGCCTGCTAGTTAGCATGGGTCCAAGCTAGATTCAAATAGATCAATATGCTTTTTTTTCCTTAGCTCGCTTAGTTAAATATGATCAGGTGGAAGTATTGCTACATTGCTGATGAGCTTGCCATAACTACAGGTTTTTTTGTGTCAAAGGTAGTAGGCAGAAATGGCAGAAAAGATTTATTTTCTGTAAAACGGGAGGAATTATCATCAATGCTTTCTGATAATCATTAATTGGTCTGCAACAGAAGATTGATTATCATCATCGATAGCATGTAATGTATATTTTGGCTTGGCTGAGCCTTTCTTCTAGTTTGTATCATCATTCTTTCTTATACAGTTACTCTTTGACCAAAGGAAGTTAATCTTTTTTAGGAAAATAAGTAGGACTTGATAAAGTCTTGAAATAAAACTTTTCTTAATTGTCGATTGTAAATTTTAACAACTAAAACTGGAAGATGCATGATTATCAAGGAGTAAACAGCGATCTAAAAGACAACTATGGATTGGCAGTATGTGTTTACTACGTTTTTCTGAGAGTTTGGGATAGCTGTCGTAGGGAAAAAATTCATAAAGGAGAGCCTCTGTTTTACACAGCTAGTAGCACATATATTGTCTAAATCAATGACTTTGTTGAGTTGCCTGCTGTTCCTGAGCACAGTCATAGCATTGTACAGTTTGCTTCCTTCTTAGTTTGTGTGAGGTTTAGGCCCACTATCAATATCAGGTGCTTACAATTGTTTTCCACAGGCATAGGGTTGTTAGTGTTCAAAGGGAGAAAGCCTGGTGTTTGAAAGCTTTTTGAAATGCCTTGAAGGGCCTTAGAAATGTGGTCATTTCTTCTTAGACTCCTGATCCAGTCCTGAGGACAGTTTGTTGTGCCCCACCTCTTTCACTGGTGTAGTAGGGTGGCATCCAGCATACCCATGCGTGTCTATGAAATGCTCCTTGATTAGCTGTATAGTCATACTTGGGGGAGTAATTTCCATTTTGTGTCTCCATATTTGGCTCTTAAAGGTGTCCCAGCACAAAAAAAAGAAAAAGACCCCAAGGGCCTTGGAAAGCTAATGATGTTATTTCAGTGCTAGCCCTACTCATTTTAAAGAATGCTTCAAATACAGCATGCATGTTGTCTCATTACCTGAGAAATTAAGACACTTGGCAAATACGTAGGGGAGATACCTGTATATTACAAAGTAAATGGTGTGATGATGTGTGCTATAAATACACGTTGACAGCTATATGCATTTCCGTGGTGTTAATCTGTGACAGTGTGCATGCAGTGACTGTGTGCTTCACTGCCGCTCTTCACACATACGTGGCCATTAAATCAACTCATTTGCATTTTGAGTCGTGGAGCAACCTGCATTGTGTACTGAACCTCTGTGTAACACTGTATTCTGTGTTAATTCTAGAAAATACTTCATTCAGGCTATGCCACATAAATAGCTTTTTTATAGGGTACTTCTCAAACTGTATCTGTCAGGCTTCTCCTACCCCTCAGTGCATTCCCTCTGCTTCCTGCTTCATCCTTTCTGTGTTGTCTTTTTCCCCCTCCAAAGCAGAAATGGTTTCTTGGA
Source organism: Nyctibius grandis (assembly GCF_013368605.1). Lineage (NCBI taxonomy): Eukaryota > Metazoa > Chordata > Aves > Nyctibiiformes > Nyctibiidae > Nyctibius > Nyctibius grandis. Next base: position 3,369,282 of record NC_090679.1, read on the forward strand.
AGCTTCTTTCAACTCTCTTAGTGTTTTCTTGTCAGACGTCATGGTGTCTCTAAAGAACAAAGCAGCTTGAAGAACTACCTAAAATGACAAAATGGGTGTGTTGACAGAATTCTCATGTTCCTCTGCAAGCACATAGCTGCACATCTAGATACTATGAGGCGTACCCAGAAGTGTGTGACTGAGTTAGGGTGTAAGAGCTGTAAGCCTCACCCATTTCACAGGCACTGTCATACCTGTTCACATGTCCACAGATTTTTTTCTGCTTACTTGAATGCTGATTATATGTGAGAGCAGTTTCAGAAGACAGAAATCAAAATTGGGATTGTATTCATGGTAAAACACAGTAAAAAGAGATAAAGAGTTAAATCTTTTCTAGCATATTATATGTATGGACACATGTTTAATATACATTTACCATAATGTTAAATTTATATTTAAGCTGTCACAAATATGGAAGGGTAATGATTTTCTTTCCATCTGATTTTATTATTATTTCCCTAGCAACACATCTTTCAATGTTTCAGTTCTACACTGTAAAATAATTTGAGGCAAGACTCAAATAGAGAAATGTGGAGAAAATGTGAACAAGCTCCTCAGATGGCTTTTAGAACTTGATTAATGCAATAACACAGCAGTCTCAGAGCTTCCCATTGGATGAAACCCAAGTTTGATATACATGTAACATGATCCTTTATACGAGTGAATCCTCGGTTACAGGGCTGATCTTGAGGGCATCAGAGGCAATGAATCTTGAGGGGAGTCATCTGCAAACTATTTGCAGGCAGTGCACAGGTACTCCCTCTGTTACTTTACTCCATCCATGTAGTTCTAAAAGATGAAAATGAAGGAAATCTATGAGGGACAGCACAGATTTGATTTTAGATCCATTAGCTCCAGGAAAATACCATGAAAATTATTAGAAAGAGATGAACTTTTGGCCCAAGCTACAGGCTGAAATACACTTTCATACCTTGATTGAAGTGGAGGAAATTTCACCCTCTCAAACGCCAAATACTTGGGGGTTTTATTTCTCCTCTTTATCTGTGGAAATAACTTATTCTCATGTAGCCAATATCAACAGATTTACTCAGTCCTTGCTCAGCCAAGATTCTCTTTGAAATCATTTGGAGTTTACCCTTATTAAGAATTCCATCTAACACACAAAAAAGGTAATGATACATTTTAATCTCATGTGGATAAAATATGGCATTATAAAGAAAAAGAAAGTCTGATAATCAAAAGATAATTCAGTGGGTAGAGATATATCCTGATAAAGAAAATGTGGATAGATTTGCTGTAAATTGAACTGCACTGTGAGTAACCTCTTGTGCACATTAGCTGTAGGAGTTAGTGATAAGAAACGATGCTATGGCCAAGGATTGATTAAAGAATCAGACATGCGTCTATGATTATGTTATTTTGGTGTGTTGTCTCTTTTTTGTATTCATCTCTATTTTTCTGTAACCTCTATGACATAATCGCCCAAGTATGTTAAGGTGTCCTTCTTACCTAGTGCTCTCGCTGTTAATGTCTGATAATAGTTTGGTCTTTCAACTACCAAATTCTGTGGTAATTCTGCAAGCAGGCATCCTTCGTTGTGTCCTGCTTTCCACCATTTGTAGAGTTCAGTGTTATAATGAGTTGGGTTCCTAGATGTGACTGAGAGTTGGCTATAATTTTGTTTCATCTCATACTATTTTTGAAGGGCGTGCAACTCTTCCAGTCCTTTAACAAAAATACTTCCAAAGACACTGTCATGCACTGTTTTGCAAATGTGTTGAGAGCTCCCTTTAATTTTGCATTTTAAAATACTAAGTGGATTTGCATCATAAGCATATTTAGCTAATCTGAAAAGGAGAAACAGTGTACCAACACATGGGATTTCTACATTGACACGATGAGCATAGCCTGTTACAAAATGGTGTCCAATTTGTAAAAGAAGGAAAAAAAATGAGTCAAGTAGCTCATGTTAGCTGCCATGAAGCTGCCATTTAGCGGATACTTCTAGTTGATTATGCAATGTAATAAGAAACGTTTAATATTTTAATCTAAATGGATTGAAGGCTTTTGGATTTTTTAAACCAGAAATTTGTATCATGTTTGATCAGTTGACTTTTTAATCTGATTTTAAGAACTCTAATGATTCAGATTTGTGTTATACACAGTTTCTTTTCCTGTTCTCCTTGTGTGGGTTTTTCATTATTTTATTTTCATTCTGTTTGTTTTTGGCTTACTGGCAAAGGACGGCGCCACTTTAATAAGTATAAAAAGAAGGGTAGGTTTTTTAAAATTTCTTTTTATTTCTTTTGCAACATCTGTTTAGTTTGAAATAGTTACTAAGCTGTAGTCTGTCTCTTTTTAAATTTATTCTAATGGCTTTGCTGTTTCTGATGATTGCCCACACCACAATGAGAGTTCCTACCACTGACATTTTCTTTGTTATGTATGTACTGTTAATCTCTGTATAAAAATGTAAAAAGCTGTCAATTATTAGGTAAGTAAGGTATAATTGCTAGAAGTAGCAACTCTTGCTTTTTCTGTGTTATTATTCAAATTTCAGTTGTTTGGGACTCTTCTTGCTCTGAGGTTATTCAGAGGCTTATTGCTTGGGCAGTAGTGCATAAAGCAATGGTTTTTTTGTCCATTGAATACTCTGCTTGAAACTATTCTCTTAGTGCCGTGCCCAGAATGCTCCCAGTGGCGTAAGAGATTCTGGGAGTGATTGCAGTGGGGAAAACATGCATTTCGGAGTGCATCTTGCTGATTAATTCAGTACTGAGTTCATCGCTGCAGAGCATGTGGCCCACATGAGTGAGTGGTGTCCAGCGTATGCTGGCAATGTGTAGGAGTTAGTATATCTTCTCTGTGTGAGTAAGAAAAACAAGATTTGCCTTCATAACTCGACTAGAAATTTTAGGAACTGAAAATAGTGCAAGCAGACAGAAGCTCACTGGGCTTTGAAGGGACAGGTGAGAGGTGATGCTGAATAACCTTTCTCCTTTGCCTGTCCTGCATACGTTCGTAGCCTGATGGAAGAGATGGGACCTGTGGAGAGGCAGCACTGCGAGTCTTCGGTGGCACAGTCAAACTGGCAAATGTGTGTCTTTTACTATTCAAGTGAATCACTGAAAATTTATGCAATAACAAATTACAGATCAGACAAGTGAAGTAGATTGCAGTAAACCATAGTACCCAAAGCAGATTGGTTTGGCAGAGAAAAGAGTGGGAAAGGAACAATAGTACAGGAAAAACGCTATTTTTATGGCATTATAAAGAGATTGTCAATTGATCAATAGTACTTGTTAAAGCTAATCTATTGTGGTTAGTGCTTTACAAGCAAAACAAATAAAAACAGCACCTACCTCCAGGAATTTACCATGTCAATGAAAGTTGAAAGGGAATGAATGGGAACCAATTGACAGATGTGGAGATATAAAGAAAAAATGTGACAGGCAATGTTACAAACACACTAGCTGTGTGACTGTTGTCAGTTTTGGGAAACACTGTGGTAAAAGGCAGCTTTAAAGAGGGATAATGGGACTGATAGATAACATCATGTGGATGGTGGGGCCTCCAAAGGAGACAGAGCATAGGAAAGGGCTCAGAAAAGCTCTTTTTAAATGTTACTTGTTTAAGCGTTGTAAGTCAGGGAGAGGTTGAAGTCAGAATTCTAGCAGTGAGCAGTCTGGGGTGAAGCGGGTCTGTAAACTAAGTTGGAGCATGAAGTTCATGTTCTATGTGATAAGAAGAAAAGACCTGAAACAAGACAGGGAAAGAAGAGCCATGTAGCTGAAGGTTAGATTAACAGATTAACATGATTTTTTGCAGCACTGTTGCACACAGACATGACTGAAGAAGACTGAATTTATCAATGCTGGGAAAAATGGTGTTGATTTAATGTAGATTTCATTTGCTGAAAGCTAGGTCAAGAATTCTGACAAAGAGATGCAATGCAGAACAGATCTGTAAGACTTTGTCAAAGCCTGAATGTGAGGTGAGGAAACGGATGAATCAAAAATAATATCCAGATTATGAACCTGAGTGACAGGTAGAACGATGGTATTGTCCACTGTGACAGAGCAAGAATGCAGGGGAGGGCTGAGAAATAGTGAGTTAGAGAGAAGAGAGAAATTAGAGAAATAATAACTTTATTGGCAAACATTTTATGTGTTCGTAATCATAGCATGTCTCATCACTTACACCGTTCTCATTAAAAAAAAAAGGTGAGCTTTCCTTTGCAAATACCACATTCATGACTTGTCACTCACACATCTCGCATCCTTTCTTGCAGTTGATAAAATTCAGCATGTTCAGCTTCCCTCTTATTTTCTCTTTCTGGGTGGGTTTGTTTTGGGGTTTTGTGTGTTTATGTGTGCCAACTTATGTATGTGCTGCAGCAGCAGCGCAGCCCTGGCTTGTCACTCAAATCTTCTCTCGCAGTGGGTGGAAGCATCATTTTGATACTTGAACAGACAAGGCTGTCTTTGGCAATGTTCCTCTCCATCAGTTCCCACCTCTCTGACTCAGTGCCTTAAAATGCCTTTGTTATAATTTTTTTTCTCGTTTTCCCAGTCTCATATTTTATTAGCAGACATTTTTCATTTCTGGCAAACGGATCATGTCCTCACTTCCCTTCCGATGAGTTCTATATACAGGGCAGTACTTGCCCTTAGTTTTCGTAGTTTTACGGAACTGCAGTACACCCTGGAAAGGGTTTTGTGCCATTAACTGTGCCTAAAATAATTACAGAATAAATAAATGGACATGTAACCTATTTTGACAATGATTGACAGTCATTGCTGTCTATCAGCTGCTAGCTTGCCTGCATGAAATAAGATAGTAGCTTTGATCCAGTATCAGGTAGACAAGTAGAGCCAACACAAAATCCACCACTCTTAACTGTTTCTAATTGGTAATTTAAACAGGAGACAAGAACCGCAGGGGTCACAGGCTGAATTCTTTCTGATTGTTAGTGGTGCTGGCTCCAAAAGGGGCTCAAGGCACACAGTCAGTAGCATGACATGGAATAGAATACAGGAACCATCATTTCTAGTCTGCAGCTTTCCTCATCGATCCTCATGAACTCTGTTGGAGATGAGAGGTAAAAACAGGGGACTGGAGAGTCCAGAATTCTACAACAAATACCTTGTTAAATTTCTTTTACAACACAAGTCATTTAGCATCCTAACATTTCATTGCTCTTTAATAATATGTACCTGTCCGTATAGTACATTGTAGGTTAAATGTGAGTATTAGCAGGTGTTTGCAAGGCATGTGCTATTAGTAAGAGGTGGTGACATAAGAGTATTCAGATTACTCCCTAGCCTGCGCCAGGCTGGAATTGGTGCTTCATATCCTTTATGGGATATTTACAAAGGGAATATTTCCAAAGGTGAAATAGAACCCAGGAGCTACTTTTAGCGTTGTAAATATTTGAGAAAACGGACTTTAAAAGTATGGATTTCAACAAGTAAAATATGAACTTCTCGTTGTTTTTAAAGCTTTTATGGCTTCTGCCTATTTCAACATTAAATTCAGGGTTATAAAGAATTTATTTACCGAAGAGCTTGTCCTGAATAATTTCAAGTGCGGATGCTCCTGTTGTTTAAAACCAAATCCTTCTGTTTGTTAGAGTTGTGCCTTTACAGGGCAGCAAAAATGCTTTAAAGTTTTTTAAGTTATTTATTTAATGTTGTTAAATATACCAAATACTTGCATCTAGTATAGCAACTTAATTACTATTTGTTTTCTGTGTTAAACCACCAGTAAACATACAGCCAAATTTGTGCCCATGGATTGCATTGCCCTTTCATATGTTTCTAAATTCATGTTGCAGCATATGAACTTGCAATTATGAACGACTCCTTTTCCCAAAGAGCTTGCAGGATAGTGGTGCAGCTAAGAAGGCAGACTTACTTCTCTAGGAGAAAATCTCAAAGACAAAGCTAAAACGATTAAGAAAAAAATGGGGAATGCTGAGAAATTCGGTAATGAAGGAGGAAGGAAATAACTGAGAAAAGTTGCTAATACCACTGCTGAACAAAACATCGTAGGTAAAAAGATGTGGGCATGTAAGTGATTATGAGTCTCTGATTTCAGTGAACACCAGTGCATCTTTCTCTGATCACTCGTTACCCAGCCTGTAGAAATTCAGAGACCAAAGGCAGAGCCACAGGCAGTACTGTAGCTGAGGCCTACAAACTGCAACCATGTTTTATTGGCTTAATATGTTAAGGAAGTTTGCTTTACTTATGTCCAAGATGGAAAGCAAATGGAAACGCAGTAAAATCTTATTAATGGATTTTTCTTCAACAGCATGCTAGTAATATTTTCATACTTATTAAAAGCTGGGTACATTCATTTGAGCTCTAACAGCTGCTTTTGAAGCCCTCTCTATTATCAGTTACTTCACTTTATCTTTCTTCCCTTCTTATACACGTGCAGTAACAGCACATCTATCTGCACAAGTATTTTCTGTTTCAATGGAATTCCAATAAATAGACTATTTCAAAAGGTTCCCAGTGCTGCAAGGAGGTGGACGTGCATACAAATACATGCAGGACGCAAGCCATTTTGCAGCTTAGTTTCTGGCAAGCCAGAACTCTGTCTTTCAATCTTATAATACTTACATTAGTGGCTAGGAATGTCTCTGCTCTAACTATACTCTGCTGAGCTGAATTGTACTCACTGTGATGTATGCTTTGTAATTTGTTTTTTGTGTTTAATTGGTTAGCTTATTTAATTGTGTTGCGATCTACGTTTTGGTTTTAGATTGCATTGTCTCCGTGGACTTGTATTGGTATTTGTTTATTTCATCAAGTTCTAAGAGTTTGTCTTTGCAGTTGTGTTGGGATCATCTTGGAGTCCTTGTGATGATGGTAAATGTCATTGAAGCGACTATGATTAAGTAGTATTGTAAGTCACGTTATAGAAATACAGCTGTTAAGAGATCCTTAGACATTTGCCATCCCTGAATAACAGAAACAGCCCTGAAGCACAGCTTCAGATTTCAGCATGTGTGACTTTTTTCATATCTACATTATATCTAGATTTGAACCTGTAATTTAGGTCTTTTCCTATATTTAGACCCTATTTGGGTGAGATGAAATTCAGTTAGCTGTCATCCCCCTTTGCTTTCTCAAACAAACAAAAAAATTTCTAATTCTAATGTAGAAAAATGTTTACATATCTGCAGCTAGTGTGGAACTGTGCAATTAATCATGTTATGATTTAAACCTTTACTGGTAAATTTAATAAGGCAAATAATAATAATGTAAATGAGACCAAAGCAGTCTGGGTTTTAAATACCCTGAGTACTGCAGCCTATGTGTGCAGTCCTACATCTGCTGCACTGCTATTTAGCCAGAGCTAAAACATTACCAGAGAAGTAACAGTTTTTACACCATTCACTGGGAATGGTGTAAAATCTTACCAAATTCTTCAAAAATATTTGAAGAAATGTTTCACTTTTTCATTTCTTTTTCTAGATGCACGAATGACTTCATGCTGTTAGTGCTTCTCTGTAATGAATCACATATGTTTGGAAGGATAATTCTTGTATTTGGTGTTTGTCCTTTCTGTTGCTTTGTGTGAGTTTGAAGCATCATCTCTTTGATTCTTCAACAGCTCTTTCCACTGAGATAACTACCGAAACCTCTGAAATAGCTTAGTTTTCCCTTCCTCCTCAGCTTTTCTAGTGATGAAGTTATCAAGACATACAAATGAAGATCTACATGCTTGTCTATGACAGTAGTCGATTTCAACATCTGTTTATTTCCATCTGTTTGTAGAAAGTAAAATTTATTTCTCTGCATGTTCTTCTAGTCGTATCAACCTCACTGCTAATATCTAAAGCAGGAACGTCACAGCTCTGATTCTGTGTTACTAGTTCCCACAGAAAAAGAGTTTTAGATTGCAGGGCAGTGTTTTCAGGACATGTGTATCCACCATCTACATTTTCTTCCAATCCCATTTATCATGCAGACAGTTGAAAAGTATTCTTCCCTCTTGCTTTTTTTTTTTTCTTTTTTTGCCTTTATTTTCAAAGGCACAAAATATATGGCAAACTGGTCAGTTGCATTCTCCTGTGGTAAACCAGAACCAGTGCAGAGTAAAACCCATTTCCTTGAATGCATTGATGCATGTGAAAGAGAAATTGAACTGTGCTGCTCTTTAAGCATGTAGAAGATAGGGAGGACCCGAACTGGATTGGCTGCAAATCGATCTACCATTTTGCATATCATCTTAGTGTACTGCACAGAGAACTACGATGTTTCCTTTAATGTAGGTAGAGACAGTTGCAGAGCTGCTGCAGTAGTGGAGGGGGAACCAACAGGCTGACGAAGTGTTGAATCCAGAATGCACTGACAAGAGAAAGTCCTCGAGACATTTGAACCCTGGCACACCTAGCTGATCATTCAAGTGTCTAGCTGAGCTCAAATGTCCTCTTTTCTCTCTGTCTCCAATTTGTAGTTTGTTTCATACTACTTGAAATTTTTTTTTATGTTCAGCTGTGACTTTTCCAGTGAGGCGGTACAGTGGCCTTTGTCTCTCTGCTCTTAGGACTCTTAATACCTTTAGAGAACTAAGACTTAGATCTTTGATGGTTAGCTAGATTGTCTAAGCTCATCTTCACGCTAGCAGTAATGGGGCTTCAACCTTTTCAATCCACCACTAAATTAATTCCAATGTATCTGACATTTGCTTAATTTTTATTTTGCCTATTCTTACAGATTGCATTGTTATTGTTACTAAAAATATTGTAAGGGTCTATTCATGAAGCAGAATTTTCTTGTACCAAGTGAATAACCACAGAGATCATTTTAAAAATATGCTGTGGTTCTGGAAATTGCTGTGAGATAGTGTGGGAAGACATATTTGTATTTCTCACATAGATTTTTTTTTTTTGTAACAGTTGTAAGCAAAACAGTTATCTAATGGAAATAGATATTTTATAGAATGGTAGAGGAGGGAACAGCAGGTGTTGTCTTTTTGACAGATAAGGTCACACTGAAGGCAATGAGAAAAACTATGACCTGTTTGATAAATCTTGGCCAAAGCAAAAGTTTGCTGAGTGTTCAGAATAATGTAAATATTCATTGTGCAATTAATGCTGTTCAGTCACTTCTATAAAAATCCTGCTATTTTTTTTGTAGAACAGCTTAAGTACTTATCGATTGAGAACTTCTATAACTCCCAAAATGGAGGCATCTCCATATCTCTACAGGTATTTTAAATGAATCGAATTAATCATAGGCTTAAAAGTCTCTAGTGATCTTCGTTAACTTTCCTGGGTTTAATTAAAACATCTGTGCGCTTTTAATTTATCGATTCATCCAACTCATATGTCATGTTTTTAACACACCCCAGCATGCTCTGCATCATTTTTAACCCGATTTCCACTTAACTAAAGCAATTAAATTCACCCCGGATTAATTAAAGCATCCATACTTTAGTGCTTAAGTCAGCGTGTGCTGCTTTCCCCAAATGGTTTCTGAATGTCAGAGATTTGACACACCTGATGGGTTTTTTGTCCTTCTGGAAATTCTTCTGTGAATCTTTCTTGCTTACTAATGTGCAGTTTGACAGAGCAAGACAAGGGAGCTTGGTAAGGCTGGGGTTTGGGCAACTGAGGGTAAGGATTGAGGAGCATGACAACTATGAAGGGCTGTACATTGCATTTTAATACTGACCTGATGCCTGCAAGCATAGAGTTACACTACTATTAAATCAGTTAAATTATTTGTGGTTCTGTAGTCAAAGTAAACAGTTTCATGAAGTAACTAATAAAGCATATAATGTTAGTAACAGTTAGTCATAGATGCTCATTCTTCTGCTTCTGAGTGAATTTCTACAAGACGACTTCTGCTTGGAGGAGCACAAGGTCTTAGAGCAACCTAAAAGATGTTCTAGATCTTCCTAATTGTCACTGTTCTCAAGAACATTTCAGTCTGAGGGAAGTTAGTGATCTCTGAAGAGCAGGCAGTCTAGTCAAACACCATTCTTCCTGACCATGCAAATATCATGTTTATGTGGCATAAAGAACAGATGAGAGAAAATGGTCCTGGACTCATTCAGTCTCTCATTACAGAATTATTTTCTTGGGGCTGTTTGCTAGGGATGGGGCAGCTTCTTACCAGGAAAGTAGCAGAAAAATAGCATAAACTAGTAAAAGTGAAACAGTGTAAATCATGGAGTGGTCTTAGAAGTTATTTCAGATTTTCATATCCATAAATGAACTCTGGTTAAAACTAATAGGCATGCAGACAAGTAGTGAAATGTGCACCCAAGTGATTAAAATAGGTTTAAACATAAAAGATGAAGGAAAGTGTTGTCAAACAAAACAATTGTGGTTTTAAACTATAAATAAGAATAATCATATATTTAATGTCTCTTAATTTTTAAAAATAACTTATGGGCATACACTTTGTTTAACAAGGGATGGGATAATTTATTGTGTTTCAGTACTGTTTTGTTTAAAATAATAGTGTGAAGTCCAGAGCCAACATTTTGTTGGCTCTAGATTGTCAGAAATTAACTTCTTAAATAACTGGGCTGATTTTCTAAAATGCAAACGTTTGTGATTCCTTTGGTTTTAGTGGTTTTGTGCATTTTAAGCCATTCAAAAATGAAGATTGTTTATGTCTAAATAGATATAACTTCACTTTAGGAAGTTGATTGTAGGCAAGAACTTGGTTGTAGCTTTTGGAGTGAATCTAAAATTATTCAGGGCTTTGGTATGCAATTGTAGTAGGATTGAGCTCTAGCATCAGTAAAATATGTGTTCACCTGCATACATCTTAATCTAATTTGTCCATTGAAGAGAAATTAGCATTTGTAGACTAAATGCTACATATGCATCACCAAGATAAAGACCAAAAAGAGGAAAAAAAACAGTACTATGTGACCCTATTCGTATTTTTTAGGTATTTGAAACCAGGCGGGTTGTAGATGAGATTGGGTTTGGATCTTTCCTGTATTTCTACTCCAGTTTGGAGCTGACCTGGAATGCATTTATTGATTTCAGATTAGACTGTCATAAACGCTAATCCATCTTCTTTATGTACTGGCAAAATCATGCATGATCTCTCAGCAGTAGCAGCTTAATCTCTGCTAAAAGGAAGTCCAAGTGTGAGCTATTACAGAGACTGAATTAATTATCCCCTAGAGGAACTGCACCCAGAAAGTTCACTCGTAAGGTTCATTGGTAAGAAATTTGACCTACATCTGTCTTCAGGTACAATTCCTGGTGGCCAGTGAAACAAAGAAATTCATTTGTATTATGCTAGTGTGTATTTCATTTTTTTTATATAACTAGCAATTTGTGCAACTCTGTCCAAAGAGCGTATCAAAACTGCCCAATCTGTAGGTTCAGATGATTTTTGAGAGACAAGTATAGAATGTTAATATGGTTGTATTAAAGACTTGAAAAACATTTACTCTGTTTGGTGATACATGATGACTTCCCCCAAGATCAGAGACACTGGGCTGACTTGCACCAATGAATATAAGGAAGAATTGTTTGGGCAAAACCAGACTCAAAAAATTTGGAAATTCTTCTGGATGAGAAGACTCAAAATATGTCTGTATGTTTGGAAACAGAACCAAGATTTTGTCTCACCCCAAGCAAACTTTGTGTAAGCCTCAATAAGCGCTATGCATGCCAATAGTAGTGCGTATCCTCCACTGTTGGATTATAATAGTTACAGTAGATCAATTAGATGTACAAGTATGTGACCACATGTACAGAACAGGTGACCCTTATGCAGTTTTGTAAGTGCATATGCTGTCAGGCACATTTCTTTTAATCTGTGCTCTTTAGCAAAAGTTTCAGGACTGAAACTCACTTCCTCTGCCGAAACAGGAACATCTACAGATAAAAATAATCTTTATTTCTCTTAGATCTGACAAAGTTCTGTACAGTTCAACAAGGCCTGAACAAACCTTACATAGGAGTATAAATACTTCATATTGTTTTTTTTCTGAATGTGTTTGTTCATATAGAGCTTGTATTACGCAAGTAAAGCTCTAACAGCTCAGACCAAAATTCCATTTTGCCCAGAATTTCAGCTCTGATGGTAGCGTACAGCAGATAGTTGAGGAAGAGTAAAAATTGTATCTTTGATGCTTCTCCAGTAAATTCTTTTGGTTCTAGAGGTAACTTGTGTTAGGACTTCCTACAGTAGATGATGTCTCTTTGTGTATAGTAGCCTTTGTAGATTTTCATTCCACAAATCTGTCTAATTATGTGTTCAATCAGGGAATATTCTTCCATGAGTTTTAGCTTTTCAGGTAATCTTGTTAAAATTGCTTGATGGAACAGTTGGCAGTACTTAGGATGTTAGGGCACTTTAGATGGTGTCTAAGCGCTCTGTTAGTGCAGCCTTAAACTTGCACTTCAACACTCAGTTCTAATTTTCCTTACTGCGTACATTGTGAATAGGCAGTCAAGCTCATCTTTTATACACACCAACTTGTGGTAAGAAGAATTGGATTTATATGCAAGATTAGGACTTAAAAGAATTATGGATACAACCATTCTGGTCCTTACTTAAACAGTACCCCAACAGGCTTGATGCAATTCTGTCCACCCAGATGAGTGAATCCCCTCACCAGCCTGCTATGAGCATCTCACCACAAAATTCTGTGATACATATGTTGAAAAATTTTTATTTGATATAGAGTGACTCCTGACAGCTTGCTGGGCTCTGAATAAACCTGTAGATGGCACAAAGGAAGCTAACCTCCTTCTGCCCTGCTTGAAAATTTATATTTGGATGTAAAATTGAGCTGCTTGCAAAATAAGAGCAATATAAAGGCATTGCTTGTGACTTGATCCAGGACAGGGAAGCATTGCAGATGCAAGTTCAAAAACCTTTCAAGTCTGCATATTTTTGTGCCCAGGGACTCAAATATCTTTCAAGAGAAGTATACCAATTTGTCTATTTTATGAGGAGGAACTGAAAAAAAGTCTGCAGTAGAGAACTGACAGCCTAGATCCTAGTGGTACAGGACTCTCTCTGCACCAGGGTAATGTTTGCTCTACAGCAAGAGGAACCAAGCCAGAACTCTGCCTCCAAATCGTGTTTGGAACTTCAAGTAGCAAGGGAAGGCCTCTCAACCAAGCAGCTGTGTAACTAAACCAAGTTCTGCAACAGCCTCCAAGAGTTTGACTCCTCAGATATCCTTTACTGGTTTCTTGCCATGCTTTAGAAGAACACCTCTGGTGAGTACGTACATGTGAATATCATAAGGGTGGGTGAAAGGAGTGTGTACACATACTGCAGCTGGGATACCTGTGTGTTAAGTGTCACTGGACAAAATGGTGGCTTTTGATGGCAGACCATTTGGGCATTATCCCTTACCATCTCCCCTCCTAGTCCATGTGTAACAGGCTGTTATCAAATCACCTTTCCTCATGCATCAGGGAATATTAACATTACTCCAAAATACCTATCCAAAGATAACCTTTAGAGAGAGAACTTTTAGAGGGATGTTTGACTGGTCTTTCCTGCTCAATTCATGGTCTTAAATGTGTGCAACATACAGGACTCAAAGGTTTGTAGTATCTATTGATCACCTGAGACCCATATTAAGAACTTAGTCTGGTTTTGTTCAAATACTGGTAAAGGGCAGAGTCACATCACATTTAGGGTTAATACCTGTTGGGCTTATTCAGACTTCACTCAGGAGATATACCTTTGTGCTTAACTTACTTGAGTGTTGCCATAACTACTCCTGAAGACCTCTATCCACTTTTTGACAGTGCTGGTGTGTGATACACAGTTGTCTTTATGCAGCCTATCTGTCCACAGAAATGAGATGGAACTTGATTGTTCCATTACATAAACCAACCTTCCTTCACCCTCCTTCAACGGACTTTGAACAGTCAATTCTGCCCTGGAATAGGGGCCATCCACTTTGCGTTGGGAAAATAAGCAGTCCTAGATAACAAGAACTCCAGATGACTATTGAGTTGTTTGCACATTAATTGAAGCCACCTGGATGTAAACTTAGAGTGGACTGTTTTGGGTCTCGCCCTGCAGCAACACAGTCTAGCAAGTAAGCATAGCAGACCTCTTTTTAGACTGCCTACTTCTGTTTTTTGTGGAAGAGTAGCTTGATTCTCTCTCTAGAGAATCAAGAGGTTTATAGGCTTAGGACAGCCTATAAACCCATAGCAGAAACATTAATGAAGAGCTATTTATTACAGCAGTGACAAGCCAGCTTGTTATAACCTACACTTGCCTGCATTCTTGCTTACATGTTTCTCCTGCAATCTTAGTGACATGGCAGTCTTGGAAATGCCCAAATCTGACCAAGAACCTCTGTCATTTTTCTTATTCTCAAAGCGATATTCCTGATATATAGTTTGTAGAATAATCCCAGCACAGGGTTGTAGATTAAACTTTGTGGCTTTAGGTTACAAGTATCCTAATCTTAACTGTATTCATTTCATCCCTAAGGTTAAATGACAGATTCTCTCATTTGTCCAAAGTCAGTTCTGGTGTCACTGACATCTTGGCAATGCACATTGCAGTGGCAGACCACTGAAGACAGATTACTGTTCAATTTAGAAGCTTCACAAGGACTGAACAGATTTATGAACCATAGCAAGACCTTTCACCTGGTAGGAGGATGAATAGAGGAGTGAAAAGCTGTGACATGGCTTTCAGCTTTACTTAAATTTCTGAAGCACCATAGCAGAGTAAGGGAACACTGAAAAACTACTGTGAGAGCTCTTTAGCCCAAGACCCAGCACCATCTAGTAATCTTTCTTCTGCTGTGCCAGTCTTTGGTGTTCCAGAAGTTGAACCCTGAAAATTCAGGTCAAAAGTGGGAGCTGAGAATGGCCTTCCCATAGACACATTCCAAATAGCAGATATACATCTCTTTTAGTTGGACCACAGTTGCTCATGTCTTAATGAGACTTAGGGGCAAGGCGAGGAGAGAAGCAGTCTTATGCAGGTGGCTGGCATAGTATTATCTGGCTAGATCTAGAGTGGTCACATCTAAGTTGCTTGGGTTTTTTTGGTTTTGTTTTCTAATTTATTTTAATAATGGATTTATTTCTGCTCAGCCCCTCTTGCAGGGGACTGTGCTGTTCAAATAGAGTTATTGTTTTTATTTGAGTTTTGACTCCAGAGGAGAGGTTTGCAGAACAGAAGTCCTTTCAAGTGTTGAGTGCCTTGTTGACCTGTAAAACAGCAAAACAAAGCTACTCCTCGCTTGTATACAGCTTGTAAGTCAACTCTAACTTTTATCTTTATGACTACTTGAACAAATGTGGTTTGTTTGAAGACAGTGTCTACTGCCTACTGATTCGTTTAGCTTTCCTGGGACCTTTTCTTTCTATGCAGCTTTACCACAGCATGGTGAGGAGGCTGATGGGCAAAAGCAAGCCATATGCTGGCATGTCCCAGTGCAGTTGGAGAATCCACATTGAGCAGCCATTAATAATGATAACTGAGTCTCTGCAATGGCTCAGAAGCGTGTAGAGAATTTGCATCTAACAATATTACTTCCTTCTGCGGTGGAATTGAGCAAAGGGACTGCGAGCTTCACCACCACATACAGGAGCTGAGAGGTGCCTTGTCCTAGAGAGAGATATTTTTGTGTTAAGATGAGGCCCAGATAAAGGGACAGTGTCTCTACAGCGTATCAGGGTATGGAAGGTGGCACCAAGAAACCTACCACTCATGATTACTCTAGGTCTTCAGGACAAGCTGCCTTCTGATCACTCACCTTGAGATCCTCTACACCATGACAAGTAAAGAGAGCAGGACTGAAGTGATTACCTTTCTTGCAGTGATTTGGGAAAATGTATCTATGTCAGCCCAAACAAGACTTGTAATTGCAGTGAAGTAGAGAGTTATGGACAAAGGAATTGTTTGTCTCCCCAGGTCTTCATACCTGAAGAGTGGAAGTGTTCCTAGTTTGATCCCTTTCTTTATGGCCCGCCTATATGACTTGCAGTAGCAGCAGTTAGCATATGTAGGCAGCGAAAAGCAGTGCATGCTGAAAAACTGAGATAGACTCCATGATGTAACGCATGCGGAGAGAAGGAATAGTTAGTCATGCAGCATTCAAGTTGCTACTAGTTCAGCATATGTATATCATGGAAGGGTGTTTGATGATGACGTGCAAAAAGATGTAAAATAGGCTGTCCTAGAGTGCAGTATGGACATAATGGATATTTGTCTGTATTGTAATTCAGTCCAGCTGGTTCAGTAAACTTAATTTTGAAACCAGCTACAAAAAGCAAAACCAGTGGAACTTTAGCATAGAATTTTTCACTGAACTCAGTAAAGCACTTGTGAATATATGTCACATCTGAAATCAGAACGTTGCTGCTGAAAATATTTTATTCAGATTTGTATTCATTTTTGGAGTGGGGAAAAAAAAGTTTTAACAAGACTCATAGTAAGAGAGAATACCAGGAATGAAGTAGAAAGAAGTCTATTGCTACCAAAGGATGGACAATATGGCCCTAAGACAGAGGAGGGGTAGTGAAAAAAATAAAACCAAACTTCAGCATACTGATTTTGTTATTATTCTACTGTAGAAAAAATAGACTAAAAATGATTATACATGTGACATGTGGCACACCAACCTATAGTCTTAATGGAAATAATTCTCAGCACTCTTAAATTTTAGATAACATCTCAGGTTACAAATCTAAATATATTTTTTTCTGATCAATTTTTTCCCATTTCAAATAAGAAAATTTGTGAAAAAAATCTATCCTGAAGTGTGTTTTTGCAGCAGATCAATAAAACAGCTAAGATTAATAAGGGTTACAGGACTGAACAGTGGAGATGTTGTGTAACTGGACAATTACACATTTCTTTGTAGGAGATCAATTACTTGGGTTCTTCTTGATCATTCAGGTTAAAGGGATAATAGAAGCAAGAAGACATTATGACCTTTTAATGATTAATAGTAGCTTTTGAGTATATTTTTGGCACTGTAAAACTAGCTGTTAGTTTCTAATTACTTTGAAGGGTGAAAAGACAGGGAAATACTTTTCTGTCTTCATCAAACTGCATCAGAGAGAAGAGCACAAAAGTGTACCTTCTCTCAAAGATTCACTTCATTACTCCCATTTTCTCTTATTCCTCTGTTGTTTTTTCCATTTCTCTGGCCGGTGACCACACATTCAGACTTTGGCAGGCATGTAAGTTCACAGATCGCCATGTTCACATGGGCGATGTGGGCATATAGGAGTGTGAATATGCCTTAGTGTAACATTAATGTGCAACTGGCTTTTAATAAACCACTTGTTTCTTTTCATTGCTCTGCATACGTACAACATCTGATTCCTGACATCCAAGACCTGCTGACTACCTTTATTATTCATAGGCTTCACTTCATTTGCATAAATGAATAGTTGCTCAGAATGTGTCTTACCCCCTTAATAGTACAAGAGAGAGGGATAAGGGTTAATGGTGCTCTCTTGGCAATACACACAGGGTTAAAGCAGTCACTCTGGGATTTGGGGAAACAAGGTTCAGCAGGGGTATTGCTGGCAAGGTGTATTGTTGTAGCTGAAAACTTGTGTTATTCCTGTGTTCGAGATTCTTACACTGGAAAAAAACAAGTCAAAGGGTCTAAACATATCTGGGACATTAAAAAAGTGTTATGGAAGAAGATAGATGCTATATAATAAAATGTTCTGGGGGCTGAATGTTTCTGCTGTCTGTGAAAATTGAATGTTGACTAGTGGAACAAAGCAGAGTAATGTCAGACTCAAATCTGTTCACATTGCCTCCTTAGTTATCCCAAATATCATCAATAGTCTATAAAGAATAGTAGTTGTATTCTCAGAAGTTCCCAACGCATGTGTGCTTTATTAAATAGTAATCAAATTATTTCTTTGGGAAATGAAGAACTGAACTACTACAAATTATGTTAGGTTTTTTCCAGTAAATTAACATAATGGAATATATGTATAAGTATTTGGTAATGGATTCTTAGTGCACTTTTACATGAATACATGTATGACCCTATATGCTGTTTTTCTTTCGTTCAATTTTCCAGCTGCCTGCCCGGTTCTGTGCAGTGGCAACGGTCAATACTCTAAAGGCACTTGCTTATGCTACAGTGGCTGGAAAGGTCCAGAATGTGACGTACCCATCAGCCAGTGTATTGATCCCTCATGTGGAGGTCATGGTTCCTGCATCGAAGGGAACTGTGTCTGTTCTGTTGGCTATAAAGGAGAAAACTGTGAAGAAGGTAGGACATTTTCTTTCTATGTTGTGTGTTTGTTTTCTGGGTTTTGGAGTTCTTAACAGATAGAAAAAAATGGAAAGAACAGAATAAAAATTTAAATGTAGAACTACTGTAACAGATTATTGTAAAAGAGGGGTAAAAATGTAGTCCATCACAATTTTACTGATCTATCAAAGTTCAGACAAAACCTCTGACCTTCTGTATACATTGTTTTGCAGTACTAAGAATGTCTGCCACAAGTAAACCTGAATAATACCTTTGTTGAAGAGTGAAGATAAATCTTTTCTTATGGATTATATTTATTGAACAATTTAGATGTGAAATGCAGAGGAAAAACGAACAGTGGTAGACAAAATGGTATAGCTGCAGCTCCACACAAAGCAAACATATCAGTCATTATTAAGGCAGAAGCTGATGAAACAAATTTGAAAGACTTAGGTATCCATGTTACTTACAGACTTAATGTAGGACAAATTACTCCTGTTAGCTGCAATCATATGAGATTAAAGAAAGGTAGATGGCACACACAAATAATACCTGTCCTTTAAATGCAGAAAAGCTCTTCATGTTGAAAGTGTCCAATTCCATGTGTACGTAGAATTGGCAAATTTAACAAAATAACCCATGCAAAATGTGGTCATAGATAAAGTTCGATACTGGTTTTATTCACAGTGTTTTCTGTTAGAATGCACAACATAGATTGGACCACTTTTCTTTTTAAAATATATTAGTATGGTTTTAAAAGGGAATTTAACTCCCCAGACGATTGCTAAATAGACAGTTCAGCATACCGTGGCACATCCTCAGAGCAATAGTAGTTCAAGCTACTTTATAATGACATGTACCACCCCATGTACCAGTACAAGTTGGGGGCAGACCTGTTGGAGACCAGCGTAGGGGAAAGGGACCTGGGGGTCCTAGTGGACAGCAGGATGACCATGAGCCAGCAGTGTGCCCTTGTGGTCAAGAAGGCCAATGGCATCCTGGGGTGTTGGGGTCCGCGCGAGGAAGGAACTACAGCACACCAATATGGTGCTCTAGTAGCTTCTTTATTTTGGTTAACACACACTTTTATAACCTACATACTCTCTTATGTAACGGTCACACACTAAGCTATTGGCTACAAGTATTGTCCATAATCTGGCTGCGTGCCACCTCTACTGTTCTAATTGGATACTTACTATAAACTTAAGCAAGCCACATCCCTATGCTTTCTCGCTATCTCATGCTGTTACATAACAGTGTACTGGTATGTTCTCTCTATAACTTTCCCACGGTCCAGGCCCCTACACTGGGGTGTATTAGAAGGGCTGTGGTCAGCAGGTCAAGAGAGGTTCTCCTCCCCCTCTACTCTGCCCTGGTGAGGCCGCATCTGGAATATTGTGTCCAGTTCTGGGCCCCGCAGTTCAAGAAGGACAGGGAACTGCTAGAGAGAGTCCAGCGCAGAGCCACGAAGATGATTAAGGGAGTGGAACATCTCCCTTATGAGGAGAGACTGAGGGAGCTGGGTCTCTTTAGCTTAGAGAAGAGGAGACTGAGGGGTGACCTCATTAATGTTTATAAATATGTAAAGGACAAGTGTCATGAGGATGGAGCCAGGCTCTTCTCAGTGACATCCCTTGACAGGACAAGGGGCAGTGGGTGCCAGCTGGAACACAGGAGGTTCCACATAAATATGAGGAAAAACTTCTTTACGGTGAGGGTGACCGAACACTGGAACAGGCTGCCCAGAGAGGTTGTGGAGTCTCCTTCTCTGGAGACATTCAAAACCCGCCTGGACGCGTTCCTGTGTGATATGGTCTAGGCAATCCTGCCCCGGCAGGGGGATTGGACTAGATGATCTTTCGAGGTCCCTTCCAATCCCTAACATTCTGTGATTCTGTGATTCTGTGACATTCCAGAGTTTATTAATCCTCCAAAAGGAGGAGCAGTCTGAGAACTAAAGTGATAGGCCTGGAGCTGCATGGTTTTAGGACTAAAGAGTTTCTATGGAGTATTCTGAGTGGGATGCAGAGCTGTCCACACGTGTATCGATTTTTATCTTACCCTGTAGTAAACAGCTGTTTCTCCTATCAGGAAAGAAAGGGAAGAAAACTACAGGGACCCAAACCACTAAGGGTTTTATTCTTTGGGCGTGGACTACAGTCATTACCTTGAGGACAAGATCTTGGATTACTCTAAGTGAACTTATTTTGCTAAAAGCAAAAAAAAAAAGGCAAGGATCCTCACTAGTGGGACTGCCAACATTGCAACTGTTTCCTCAGTTCACTCCTGTTGTCTCCTTCCAGGAAAGCTTCACGACACTGATTATTAAAGCTCTAATCCAGAACTCAACTGAAGTCAGTAGAGTTTTTCCACTATTTTTAATGGGTTACATTTTAAGCTGTATCTGGAAAATTCTGTTTTGTCTGCTAGACTTGATAGTTCGCAGGTCACCCTGAGTGTATGATTATAGGAAATATTTTAAAATTATCTGAAATGCCTTGCTATAGCTAGCATTCCCATCAAAATCAAAGATGGAAAAGACTGTCTTATAGCATGCTCTGTAACATCCAGTCTATTCCTCAGGAATGCAGAAGCTCTCTTTCTGGTACTAACTGCAATGGTTTGCTTAGTCTAGTTAAGTTATATAAATTTCATCATGTTTTCTGTTGTTGTATAAATGCTCATATTATTAGAGAGACTATGGTAGATGGCGTAAAATGATCTTTCTCTCATTTGATTCTGTAAATTTTACCTGATAAGCAGTTCCTCTCTCATCTTGATTGTAATTTCCAGATACTTGCATGGAGTTCTCTCTCTGCTTTCGGTTGTCTAGAATGGCTGTGGTATATTTGGCTAGACATCTTGAATCCCCTAGCACTCCTATAAGAGAAATAGGCTCTTGTAGTGCTTCATTCAGCTTATCCTCAGGTGAATGTTTGAAATGGGTGCAACAAAAGCATCACCAACTCCAGAGGTTTATAGAACAAGCTAGAGCATATCTTCTTGCAAAGGTGTTAACGCCATCCAAAGTGGGAAACACTACAAAATATTGTCAGTGAACAAAGTTTTTGGGGAGATTAATTACTATGTGAGGTGAAAGGATATACGTTATTTAATCAACACTGTGCTTGAAAGGATGAGTTTTTTCTTAAAAAGATAAGTGGATTACAAAGGCAGGAGGTATTGACTGCAAACTTGGAAGGGGCTGATAACATGACAAGAAAGGTTAAAATAACCTTTTGCATACATCAGTGGGCAATAAGTAAGTCAATAAATTTATTTACAAATAAATAAAAGCCAACCATTATGTTTCTACGCTAAAATTCCATTTCTTCTGTACATATTTCTCACATTAATTCAAGAGCTACAGTAAAAAAGGTATAATATGAAGTGGTGTGTCTCCAGTTGCAGGTAGTCATCTGATCTTATTTAAATTTTTTGCATTAATTAGAATTCTACCATTCTAATGGTAGAATGATACAAATAAATACGTCCCCATTTATATATAATATATAAAATCTCCTCTGTTGATCTGAGCTTCCAAAAGGAATGATGAAGGTTGATTCATTTGCTATTTTCCAACTAGGATATTGAATTAGAAGTGGGGCAGCATTTTTTTCTTCCCGTTAGCTTTTTATTTCTGATATTCATCACTGTCATATTGTTCAAACAATTTACCTGAAATGAAAGTGGCACCAAAATCAATATTTGTGATGCACAATTTTTGCAGCATAAACACTGTTGTTCTATTAACAAATTTGCACACAAGATGAAGTGGCATATTTGTCAGGTTTCATTCAATCTGGTTTGGGGGGAGACGAGTGAAATTGCCAAATTAGGTTAAGTTAAGGGTGGTTTTCTTGTCAGGTTCATGGTCGAGTCATTTTTCAATGACATTTAACTTTGTAAGTGTAATTCATGGCTCTTTGGGGGCTTTGTGGTACATATTGTTCAGAAAACTCCTTGACCTCCTTTTTTGTCCTTAGGGGGATATAAATTGCTTTCAGTACCTTTTTTGTCAAATCTACAGAGGGCCCGATACTAAATGAGCTCTAATGATCTGAGCTGCCAAGGGGCTATGAATTCTAAGTCTAACGTACTTGCTAATGCGCGTTCTTTGTTTAAACACTAAAGTAGCTCCGTTTATAAATCCTTATTAAATAGCACCGTAAACCCTTCTGAAGACTTGAGGCCAGAACCTTTGCAGCATAAGTCAGTTTAGTTCTATTGCAGGTAATCACGCTATGCTAATTTTAGCAGCTGAGGATCAAAGTAAAAACTCTCTTCAATTTAAACTTTGAAAGCTATTACTTACCCATATCATTGAACACAACAGCTATGAAGTATGTATGTCTAGAACAAAGGACAAAGGTGGTTAGTGTGTTATCCTTTAAAACAAGGAAGATTGGGGGCTTAGGGGCACTGATAGGCTTATTCTGCAGAAATAAGTCTTGTCTGCATGACTACTGTAATTCAGGATAGAGGAAAGACAGTTAAGTTATGTAGCAAAAGGTGGTGGTTTTCATATGCTCCACATTGCTTTCATTAGTACTTTCATTTGAGAAGGAAGTTGATACATCTATGACATGGAGAGTACATTAGGACTCATCAGTATCTCCTGAAGTTAGCTGTCCTGCCACATACAATGTTATACACATATTACCCTTTTAAATTTTCCATTAAAATATCATCATCTAAAAAAGTAGACTGAATTTAGGGGGGAAAAATAACCTTCATCCTAAAAGTAAATTGGTCTAAATATTTGTATTCTTTATTTCTTTATTCAGTCAGATTGTTTTATCACAGCTCTGTGTCTTTCGGGTGCAACAGAAATAGTATGAAAGACATATTCTAAACTTTGGACGGTTTCTAATTTTGTTAAGCACCAAGAAGGAATAATAGTACAGGACAAGCACTCTGGATAATTTTAGAACAATTTATGAATTTATCAGATCTTATCTGAACCACAAAACAATCTTGGTTTACCTATAAATATGAAATTGCATTATAATATTTTCATGTCCAATTAACTAAACATTAAATCTTAAAAGAAAAGGAAAAGAAAAAAAAAGTGTAGCCGGTGTCATCATTAAAATTAAAATCTTATAACAAATTTTATAGTAATTTATTCCTGTACTACTGTAATCTGAATTAAAATCAAAACTATTCTGATAACTCATGTTACTGCATCTCTAAATGTGTCTGCCTCAATCCTGTGTATTGTATCTAATCTATACACTTACTTTAAATGTTCTGCAACTACATAAAATAATTTGACAAGACTCTATGTTTATAGAAAAGTTGAGATTTGCAAGATGAAGTATTGTTCACATAAGGTAGAGTGAAAATGTCTCTGCCTTAATTTAGAAGGATCAATTTGGAAAAGATGAGAGATAAATCGCTTTCATTATAAACTCAGATCTTCCTAGAGCTGCAGGAGAGAATGCCAATCATTCTTGGTCCTTCTGTTGTGAGCTAATATCTACCAGTCATGAGATGAATTCGTTTTATTTAGGCCATGAATTTGACCTTGGCCCTTAATTCCACAGCAAAAGCAGCTGGTAAAGCCTCTATGTTGGTATTTGCAGTAGAGCATAGTGTACTTAGACAAATTCATGATATAAGATAAAAATTTGGAAAACCATTATGTTACTGATAGAGTTTATTTGAAAGACAGCTCATAACATTCCTTTATCAGGATTGAAATGGCAAGTGAAATTTCATTGGATGATTTTCCATCATAACTATTTTCACTTTCTTATTCTGTTGTTTCTAGAGTGAGAAAAGATTAATTGTATCTATATCAGTTTTTCTTTATTTCTTTAAGAGGAATTATCTTCTGGTTAGAATACAGGTTGAAGTAACTAGGACTCTCAGTTTCACAGCTCAGCTACTAATGGAACACGAATCAAATGTTCAGAAGTGCCTGAATAGTTTAGGAGTCTAAATGAAGCTGAAAGCCACTGATATATTGACTTCTGGGTACTTAAAGTGGATGTCATGATGGTATTCTCACAATGCTTTAGCATTTCAATAGTCATAATAGCAGTATTGATGAAGATACTCCAAAGAAAAATATCCTTTAAAATGTGCGATTTTTTAATTTTTTTATTTTTTGTTGTTATTTAAATATAGTACATGAGTCATTGGAACTTCAATGTATTTCAGAAGAAATGTCCTTAGGTGAAGGCTTATGTGTGGAACTCTTATTATATATACTTAAGTGTTATTTTTACGTCCTTGTGCTTCTTCACTACAGCATTCCTGAAGTAAGCTTTCATTGTTCAGTCACACCCTGTTTTATTTGGAGCTAATGTAAAGCACGAATTACTTTGCACTTTCCCATTCTCAGGCCAGGTGTTAATATGACTTGAAGAACTACATCAATTTGCTTTGTTTATCACAGTGATACAAACTTTGCAGAGCATGCATCTACGTGTTTTCCAAACATTGTATTGTGTGAACTGACCTTTCTCTACATTGTTTTTCTTTTCTTCTTTAGTTGATTGCTTAGATCCAACATGCTCCAGCCACGGCGTCTGCGTGAATGGAGAATGTCTCTGCAGCCCGGGTTGGGGTGGAATAAATTGTGAGCTTCCCAGAGCCCAGTGCCCAGACCAGTGTAGTGGGCATGGTACCTACCTGTCTGACACGGGTCTTTGTAGCTGTGATCCCAACTGGATGGGTCCTGACTGCTCCGTTGGTAAGAAAAGTATTTCTTCCTGATTTTGCAATAATGGTCCTATTTTGTTAAAAAGTTAATATGTATGGCAAATTTGAAATGTAAATAATTTTGGAGATTGTGTCTGGAACATGTTTGGTCCTGTTTAGTTATGTTGGGAAGAAGTGTTCATGTATCTTTGATACTATTTTTTGTGACATAAGTTGTGACTGTCAGCTGGGGGGCAAGGGGGATGCAGTTTAGGAGTTTGTATTTCGTTCTAATACTGACCCTCATTTGGACTGAAAAAGTTACTTAAGTGCTTCAAATCTGTTTCCCAACTGTAATTACAAATTGTAACTACGGAGCACTTCTGTAATTTATAACTATGTTTATAACATTAGGTGAATGGAAAACACTACAACTAAGTACGTTTTTGGGGTTTGCTTTACTGTGCATCAAAGTGCTACTCATTTATTTAAAACATCACAGAACAGGAAAATCTCTTTTCAAATGAAATGTGTTTTTCCCTTTTCACTTGTACATGGAATATTTAAAAAAAATAGTTTTAGAGCGAGAGACACTAAAAAGCAGACACAAAAGTGTAGGCTAAAAAATTTCATCCTCTCCAAAGCTACAGTTGTACAACTTGATTATTCTAACAGAAGGAGATAAAGAGAAAAAAATAATTTTGACAAGACAGCAAATGTTCTATTTGTGGGGAAAAAACACTGGGAATTTTGCATTTATATTGTGAGATGAACCTTGAGACAGAGCTGTAGGCCATAAGCATGTATCTCAAAATAATAATTACAGTTTTCATACTTACTCAGTTATTTCTTAAGATTAACGACTTAGAATACCCCACCAGTGAAATGAATATCAAGATGTGTTTTTTCTGCTTCATGCATCAGCAGCCAGAAAAAGTCATGAATTAGAGTTTCACTGTCACTTTCTTTGATGATGCATGAGGCAAAAGACCCCTCTGCTTTTCTACAACTTCACCTGGCAGAGCGCAGTAGAAGAATTTTTGGAGTGAGACACCGGATAACTCACCATGTTAGTAATAGGATTCCAAAATCTCTCTCTTGAAAAGTGTCTTTTACCCATCACTCCTAGAATCTAAGTGACCCTGAATTGTCACCATTCTCTGCTGAATGAGTTTTAGGTGAGTAATAGCTGTATCAAAATCACCAGAGGTCCAGGTTTGAGTAAAACAGAGCTACATGCTCCCCTCTGCACTGCTGACAGGTGTTGAGGAAGCTACCGCTGAAACCTGTTTGTATCTGAATAGAGGATGCAGCTCTACAGCAGTCTGTCCAGCATACAGTAGCAGATCTTTTTAAACACCTTTTTAATATAATTTAGTTTGGTTTTAAGCAAAAGTTACATGCTGGTTTTGATCATAATATGAACAGGCCAGCTTTTGACAGCACACATTTTCAGCAAAAGCGTGCCTGTTCTACTCACTCTTCCCTTCATGACCAGGCTGCTGCTTCTCCCCCGTTGCCGCTGGCGTAAGCTAGCTGTGATCTTTATTCTTTTCTTCTCCTAGAAGTGTGCTCTGTAGACTGTGGCACTCACGGGGTGTGCATTGGTGGAGCGTGTCGCTGTGAAGAAGGGTGGACAGGAGTGGCGTGTGACCAGCGCGTGTGTCATCCCCGTTGTACGGAGCACGGAACTTGTAAAGATGGGAAATGTGAATGCAGAGAGGGCTGGAATGGGGAGCACTGCACCATTGGTAGGCAAACGACAGGCACCGAAACAGGCACATATTGCTTTCTTTTCATAAATCGTAGAAACATAGTTACTGTTGTGTATTGTAATAGGCTGTTCCTTTAAGGACCCTAGTGCTTTCAAATATTATCTCTGACTTAAAACGTGTTGGGTGAAGTGCAGATGAGGCCTTGGAATCATTTAAAATCAGTAATAAACTGATTTGTAGAGAAAAAAAAAAACAACCACAAATTCCACAGCAAATGAACATAAGTAAGTAAAGATGTAACAAATGGTCCATCACAGCATCCTCTGAGCCAAGGTTTTCAAACTTAACTAAACATTCCTTTGTGTGAATGGCATCTTTTTTAATTTCCTGGTCTGATGCATCAGTGCTCTCCTGCTATTATACATCACATCTGAAACACATCACCACCATCACCGCAGAGAGCAGGGGTCAAGTTGTGGAGGAATAAGTGTTCCTGGTGTTACAGAAATAGCTCCCTAGCGTTCTCCTGTGTTGTGCTGTGACAGTGGGCATGGTGTTCGCGTACAGACCATCCCAGCATGGGAGGGCCTTGGTGGCAGTGCCACATGCTGCTGTACCCTTGCCTAATAGTGTGCTGCTCAGTGCAGCGTTGGCATCATGCAGAGTGCTGTGACTAACACGATTGCATCTCAGCTGTGATGTGTCAGCCTGGGAAGTTCAAAAAGGTTATACTTACACAAAGCAATGATGTTCTATCCTCTCAGTTACAGTGCTTGAAAATTTATTCTGAAGAGGAATTAATTGCTTCTAAATGAAGTTCTTTATTTTGTCTCTCCAAGCAGTCAGGTAGTATATTTGGATTATTTTGTAAAGTTACTGAAAACAAAGGAAAAATTGTAATTTTCCTTATGCTGTAATCAAAAATGGGAAATTCTGAGTGGTCGCATCTCTTCTGAGAAGCCTGAGCAAAATTATCTGGAACAAGAGTATCCCACTGCTGAGACAATGTGAGATTCAGGCGAGAGCATTTTTCTCTGAAGAATTTTTGGAAGACTGTGAGGTATAACTTAAAAGAAACCTAGTGAGTCCAAATCCAATGTTAAATTGTTTTAATTATCTTAAAGTGGTAAATTTAACAAAGAAAAAGAGTAGATCAATTGAGATTTTCATGGCAATCAGGGACCCTAATGGGACAGTCCTATTACAAGTGAATTGTTATTTCTTTACTTAAAAGTATGGTGAGATTCTTGCATCCCTCAAGCTGTTTTTCTTTTTCA
The DNA here is from genome assembly GCF_013368605.1 of Nyctibius grandis. Taxonomy (NCBI): domain Eukaryota; kingdom Metazoa; phylum Chordata; class Aves; order Nyctibiiformes; family Nyctibiidae; genus Nyctibius; species Nyctibius grandis. The sequence continues at coordinate 3,397,141 of NC_090679.1, forward strand.
TTCCCCTCTGATTTCTCCCTGGATATACAAGCGTTTCTGATACACACATGAGTTGGAAACTAAAAGTATGCTCTTATTGGAGAGCAGAAAAAAAAAAAAAAAGAAAAAATAGATACATATTTTTGGGGCATATCCTTTGATGTTGTGGTGCTGCACGCTTCCACCACACTATGCTAATATGACTTAAATCAAAGCTTTTATGACTGAACACTTTGTCACCAGCATAGATGCAGAGTGTTTTTTCACAATTGCTTTCTGACTTCCATTGTGTCAACATATCTCTGCTACATTAATCCAGGCATTTTGTTTTCATATTACTTCCCAGATCTTTACAAAATGCCTTATAAATTTCTTTTGCATTAAATTGTGTAATAATTGCTTATTTTAAAAGTTGCTGCTTTGCACAAAACTTGTTTTGCTTTATAATCTTTTAGTAAAATGCCTATGTTTAGAGGTAATTAGTGTATTTAAAGTCTTCATTACTGTGCACACAAAAGGATGCCTTGTACTGATATCTTAAAAGAATTCTGAATATTACCAGCTGAACTAGTAAACTCTGAAGTGAGATTTTTAGTCTAATTTTCAGAGCTGTGAAATATTTCCCCTATTATTGATGTATATAATCAGTTCCTCTTTTCAGAGGAAGGGTGATACTGCTTGTCCTGGTTTTGCAGGGATAAAATTTATAGAATCCATTTTCTGTTACATTTTGTTTCAGTTTGTGGCCAGCTGTGGGATGGTGATCAAGGCCATCAGCAGTGAAAGCCAGGGCAGCTGCCCCAGGCTGGCCCACAGGTGTATTCTGTAACATTAATGGCAGGGTCACTATAAATGGGAAAGCTGCTGGGGGTGGGGGCGATCTTTGCTCTGCTCTCCCCTCCCATTGCTCCTTCTCCTTCTCTTCTCAGTGGTTGTGATCCCTGGAGGAACTTGCCACCCCTCTATGGGCTGAGTATAATGTTGTGTCTTTTGTATTAGTATCGATATTGGTTTTCTTATTTTATTAAATCTGTTTAAATTTCAGCCCACGTGTCTCCCTCCTTTTCCCAGTTCCTTTTCTCAGCTGGGGAGGGGTCTGTGGTGATAGAATAACTGGTTCTTGTTTAGTCCTGGATGCAGGCTAAATGGAGACACTGCTAAAGTGATTAAAATATGCATGTGTTTTTTTTTTGTTTGGTGTGTATTAGAATGATTTCCTTGAAACTTAACGTGGGTCTGCCCGTGGCAAAGATGAGACTAGGACAAAAAAATTTAGGTTTGCTCTTCTAGTCATCATATATTAAATTTGTGCAGTCATAAGTTGCCTGTTTTATGGAGACAGATATATATTCTTGTGACAGGCCTGTAATAGTAAGAATTTTCATATGTTCATATCATCAGGCCTGATTGTGAGGCCATTTACAAAAGCACAAAACATGATGCCAGAAATGGCATTCAGTTCGGAGGGACAGCTCAGCTTCATCCCACTGATTCCTGTTATATGGGGCTGAAACAGAGAGAGTTTAGACGATTATGGTGGTAAAACTGATATTTGTCAGTATTTGTACAAAAAATGTTAGAAGTTACCACTGGAAAATTTGTCCTTAGTGTGGACTGATACTTTGGAACAAAGACGAGTTGCTCAAGATGTTTTAAACGTTAGTGTGAAGAACTAAAGTGTACTTAAATTTTACGGAAACTCAATTTAAAAGTACTCCCTTTATGGTTTTGCTTTCAACTGAAAGGTTGATGGACCATTTAATGCCAGAATTACTTACGGAGGGGTGTCCACCTAAAAAGGTAATATTCAGGAATGAAAATTTGATGTATTCAAACATTGATTTTAAAATTTTTTTTTAAATATTTTATTTTATTTTTTTAATCCAAAGCCATTGTTTTAGGCCTGTTTGAAAGGTACCTGGCAAACTGCACAGTCTGTTTGTCCTAAGGCAGAGCCAGGCCGGACCAGAGTAAAATACCATATGAACAAAGGTTGAAACTCTCCCTTCCCTGTACATAGTTTGAATGTTGAGTATCCATATTAGGTCTTCAGGAGCAATGAATGGCCAGGCTTACCTCACAAGACATTTGAGAATTTCCTCATTTGGACTTCAATCAGAAAACCGTGAATCCTGTAGGAGAGTGTATTTACTCTGAATTTCCATTTATTGCTACACCTACTCTGAAATCTCTTGAAGACAGGAGAAAAACTTGCCCACTTAGAATGAATAGATCTAATTTGTGAGGAAAAACCCCCAGGTTTCTATATACAAACCAAAATATATTTTCTTATGCTTGTGTTTCTTTACCAGTTTCATGTGCTGTATTCACATGACAGTGGAAAAGAAATCATTATAGCAACCTGCAGGTATCCAAGTTCATTCAGGATATTTTATTCTATTTAATATCAAATTAGGCCTTTATAGATAGTTGAGAGAATGCACACTCTTTGGCACTTCATCGTTGAGTATCTGAGCTCAAAAAATTTAGCAAAAATGCGGTTTCTTCCTGCATTACCTGCGTTTTAACAAAAACACTCTGAAAAGTCTCCCAGAATGCCACTATTAGCTCAGCATTAACAAGCTGATTGTACAAAGCAGCTTTTATCTATGTGCAGCAATAGAATTACACATAAAAATCAGTGAATGCAAATTCCAAGTTACACAGATTTTGGTAAATCTATATCCAAATAATATGAAAATGAAAGGAGTGTTGTCTGGTCTTGCTCAAATACTGTACATAGCAGAGCAGAACTCTACACCAGGCACTACATTTTACTTTGCTACTTCAGGTAAGAAGAAAAATTGCTTACTGGAGTGATGATAAAGAAAATTAATCCTTTCCCAGTGCAAAAATAGACCTGTCAGGATATGTTTATTAACTGATTACTATTCATTGATTGCAATTATGGAGGAAGTTATAACTAAATAATAGAGGGTAATCTAGATGAGGAAAAAAATATTGGAAAACTAATAACAAAGCAAAAGACTAAGGATATAGCAGTTGCTAAATCTTGAACCAATTTCATGCCAGAATTTTAAGATGGAGGATTTAGCTTTCCCTTGAATCATCTGAGTGTTGTTAAAGCATGCTGTTATAAAACAGATCTGTTACTTTCAGTGAACATAATAATCGGATGTTTAAAACTGTTGGTTTTAAATGTTGTGGACAGTGTTCTCATATAGACTATCAGGATTGTATACTAAGGACAGTGTGATATATATGGAGAACTTAAGAAGCAGTCAAAAATACAATTTTAAAAGCGTAATTCCATCTGTAATTCATATCCCTGCAGCGTGAAATACGACTGTTATTAAGTCATTGGTAAAAATCTCACTGAGAGACAAGTGAAACCAGGATTTAACCCTAAATATTTATGAGTAAAATTTAAAAGTCTGCAAACATATTGTATCTTGTAAGGTAAGCTCTCACCAGAAGATGATATATGAGGTTTTCTTTGTGGCAGCCTGTCGTATTCCCAAAGCTTTGCTCTGTCTCCTCACGTCCTACATTACATGTAGGTTAAGCACTCTGCTTTCAGATAGAAAGTGAGGAAAGATTTTGCAGTAAGGAATATTTGATAATATGGATACTGTGCTGCAGGTTACAATCAGGACAATTCTTATCTTCTCTGCTCCTTTTTTCTTTTATTTTCAATGCAAATAAACTGTACCCCCTTTGACAGCCATAAGAGCTGAACCTGCTCAGCAGAACGCAAGCAGGGCTGATGTGTGCATCTCTGCAGACTCTGCTCCCTGGCCTTGGTACTGTCACCAAAATCGGGAATAAAACTCCTTAACTCTGGGTTTAACATGAACGAGCAGGCATTACTTTATTACGTCGCCAGGGTCATGGGGGATCGCTCCACCTAACATGTCCACCGAGAGACAAAAGCACACTCATTATATACATTATAGAAAAATGAATATTCATACAATTCCTGAGTAAAGCCCACATATTCCAAGAAACCTTATGCATATGCTAATATGTAATGTCCTTGCGCGTGCGTACTAAATTGGGGAAGGGGTCTTTGGTGGTCTCTGGGGGTCGTGATCCCCCCATAGTGATGCTGTCCGCTGTGTGACCCCGCTTCTGCGCAAGCGTGGTTGATGCCTTTCTGCTGACACACGCAGGTGGCTCCGAGGCGAAGATCCTGCTCTGGTTCTTACAGGATTTATCTCTACTCCTGGTGCCAGAGCTGTGAATCAAGTCATTTAAGACACTACAAAGACGTTGTTCACAGTCTTGTTTATCTTTGGCCCTTCGTTGTAATTAGTGAGGAATTTAACAGAGACCTTGGATTCTCTAAGAATAAGCACAAGCAAGAGTCAGTGATAGCTGTAAATTTAAGCGTTATCAGTCCTAGAAGCAGACTCTGTCTGCAAAACATGCAGTTAGCTTCAGAAAGTGCAGTTATTTTAGCTGAAAGGAAAATTACTGAAAGAAAAATTGATTCTGTCTAAAGGTTACACAGAGCAGGCCTTTTAGGGCCTACTCTGTGGCCTACTTTTACTAAACCGTCTGGTATCAGTACTGCTGTTCAGGATCGAGCTCCAGAGGTGAGGGTCTGCCACTCCCTTTCCTCCACTGAGTCCTTGGCCTCTGTACTGGAAGTGTAAAATGGTAGGACGTGTTCCTTAGTAAATAACGGATTTGGAATACTTTATCTTCTATATTTTCAGGTCTTTGAATAAAGAAGAAAGATTTGAAAGAACCACGATCCTATCACCTGCATGGTGAGAAATAACATAATATTTTCAGATATGTAAAAATGTGCAGGAAAAAGGGAGGACTCTGTGTGTCCAGGGTGATTAAGATAAGGAGTTTAAGTTACAGTATGGGAGATTTGGGTTAGGTGTTAGCAACAGCCTTGTAACAGTAAATGAAAAACTGAAGTAGATTGTCTAAGGAAGTTGTGGAATCCTCATCAATGGAGCTTTTAACAATAATTTAGACAAATGTCTGTCAGGAATAGCAGAGAGATAATTCATCCTGCCCTGGGGCAGAAAGCTGACTAGGAAATCATTTAACTACATGAGCTCTCTTGCAGTCTGATTTCGAATCAGCTTAAAAGGAAGCATTCCTTCTAAGTAGCTTATTTTATAATGGCCTATGTTAAGATTTGTACTGTCATCCCCTTTAAGAATCTAATGCCGCTCTTAGAAGTAGAATTGATCATTTATCCAACCAAGGAGACTAATCTATGTGTTCTGTAGTTGCAGAACAATGGGTTGTCAATGTATATATTGAGCCACTCTGAAACATCCAAATGAAGAGCAAATATTACACCCAATAGGTAAATACTTGAAGTACCAAGACTCACTCAGCGCAACACTAGATGGATAGTATTCCACCTCTGTTTTTACTAAGAAGCTCACTAGAAATTTTTTCCCTGAGTGTTTTGGGATGACTATACCCTTTCCAGCTTTTTGATGTGTTTATATTTTTTTTAGACTGGAAGGAATACCACGTAAAAATTTAAATCTTTACACTTTATATCTTATCATGAAGTCAATAACCAATAGAAACATTAATAATGCAGCATTGTGTTATCTTTGGATACAGTAGGATATTTTTGTCCCATGATAATGCTCTTTGTGTCAAAGATTTTTTCTTCTACTACTGACTTTTCGTCTTGTAATTACAATGGTAATGATTCAAAGATGAGGCAATTTTCAAGAGAGATGGAAAGTGTGTGGGAGGAGACAGTGGAAAGCCATCGTATCTGACAAAGTGCAATTTAGAAGGAGCTAGATATATTAGACTTCTCCAATGCACTTGTAACTTAAAATAAATCTGTGGCAGTTTATAATCTATCAAGGCATAAAAAACCTCTAATAACGATGATAGAAATTTAGATTGCATGCTCTGTGGAGAAAGGAACACATTTTTTCATTTGATTTGAAAAATGCATAGAATGTTTGGGTCATGACCACTTTTCATTACTGATTATACAGAAATATGTTGGTAATATGTATGATTACATGACCAATTGTCAGAGACATTGGCTGTTTCTGTGTCTGCAGATTCAGGTTCTTCACCTGTATAATACAGTTATCCTGTTGTCTTTACACCTGGTAGCAGGTTTCTTGATAAGCACATCTGTGATGCTGTTTTTTAAGTATGTGGTGTCAAGCTTTCATGTGGAGTGTGATAGGGTGGTTTCCCCCTCCGTGCATTTCTTCAGCAAAACAGAAGAGTAGCAGATACCTCATGAATTAATCTGAGAGATTCTCAACGATTTCTGTCATTCTCTGCGCACAATTTACATTTTCATTTCCATCATGCAAGCATAGACAGACTCATAAGGTAGAAGTTTTCCTTATAAAATGACATTCTGGTCATGTATGTTATGTTATATCATGTTATGTTTTATAACCGACCCATGAAAATGTACTAGTCAGTCAGACCAGTGGTCGTCTAGCCCAACATCACTGTGCTTCAGTAAAGATGCGAGTTCCCAGTAAACAGGCAATTAGAAATTTCTTCCTGGAAAGATAATGCCTTTTATCTTTTCCAACTACATTTCGTATTGGAGTGCTTTGTTGGTTTTGTAAATGTGTCTTTTATTTCACCTCCAAAACTTCTGAATAAAATTTCCTGGCTGTAAAGTCCCCAGATTACACACTGTGTAAATAGCTCTTGGTTTGAATCTCATGCTAATTTTTGTTTCTGATTTGTAACTTTGTAAATTCCTATCCCAGTAACTAAAATATGCTTTGCTACTTTTCTATATCAGGGATGAGTAAACTTTCTAAGCAATTTCTGTAGCACTAAGGAATCCAGAATTACCGTATGCATCCTCTTACTTCATCATAGCTGAGCAAGATAGCTGATTATATATATTTGGAAGGAAATATTCTGTGCAGAGATTTGTATACAGTGAGAGTGGTTTGACTTTCAGGGAGTTTAGAAACATAATTTCTTTTCATCTGCAGAATTTACACAGGGCAGCTGGGGATCTTTTTTGGCTTAAAAGGCAAGCTTGTTCATGAGGAAGAACTTTCCTGTTTGCATTCTTTGCTGAGGACTTCCTGTAAATGATTGAAATATGTCACAGTGACATGTCAGAACACTTGAGTGGCTTTTTTCTTTCTCTGTATATAGGATATTTACAGAACATGACCTTACTTCTTCCATTTCTAGCCAAAAAAAAATTTAATGAGTGTGTTTTCAGCAAAGCTTCCTGCATTTTTGTCTTCAGAGATGCACCCAGGAGATAATGGTGAATAGCTTCCCAAACTAAAATCACGTTTCTTTTTTCTCCTTTTGGAGAGGCTTCTGTATGAGTTATATTGATTTTTTTGGCCAATTCTTGAACTCTTAAAAGACCACAAAAAGAGGGGTAGGGCGAACAATCAGGCAGCTGATCTAACTTTTGAAAGGGCAAAGCTGATTTTGCTGTTCGTAGGAGTATTCACAGCGTGAGGCAATCTTCTCTTCTTCCACAGATAATGTTTTCTGTATTATTTTGTACCCTGTGGTGTCAAGCACAGCTTCAGCAAGTGAGTGAACCGCATGGTGTTGCTGGATACACAACAACAGAGACACGGGAATACTTGCGAGAGGTCAGTGACATAGGCTGTATGGAGATAGAAAGGTAGCAACGGATCTTGAGAAATATATATATGTGTGTATGTGTGTGTATATATATATAAAATATTTATTATTACTAAGAAACAAATACAAAAGAGAACAGTATCTGCCCATCCTTTTGAGGCCTGCTTGTTAAAGCTCTTTTCCTTAATCACTTGCATTATTGCTTATACATTCTCAAAGTATAATTCTTGTATCTTCAATATCAGTTTCACATAATCTTTCATGCTTGAAGATGCAAATAAAGCCAAACGTGTTTTGCCTGACTGCTGCAGACTCTGTGGAATAACAATTCAGACACAAGGCTTTACCTTTTCAGCTTCTTGTCAGTTTTGTCTCCGATTCCTAAATAGTATCAAATTACCAGCAGGATGCATTAGAAGTTAGAGGCTTGTCTTCCAAAGATATTGGATGCTTTTGAAATTCTCTGCTTAATATTTTTGTAGTTGAATGTTGTATTAAAAACATTAGTGTCAAAAAGAAAAAGGAAAAAATGGTCTCTGAGGCATCTCTGAAGTGTCAGTTCAGGATTTGGCTGTGTGATCTATTTAGGGCTTTGGGGAAAAAATGGAACTATTGAAAGCTTTATCTTTAAACTGTCAGTTATCTCTTGTGCAGTAACTACTCACTGAGGGTGAAATACACACTGATGTTGAATTTTGATACATCCTTCTTTTGCTAAAAGCCCTTACTAAGACACTTTTTTAAAAGATCCTAAGATCTTAAGAATTGAATATGAGGACTTGTTCAGGGTACCAGCTATGAGGTATCTTGAGCCATTCTTACTGAACAAAGTTTTTACAAAATTTATGTTATTCGTCTCTTTTCTCTTGTTCTTTCTTTCCATTCCTATTCTGACCTGCTTATGAAATGCTTATTAGGATAACCGCGCTTCTGGAGATTATTCCTCTAGGTAGCCTCAGTCTATTTCATTTTAGATATAGTTCTTCTATAGATATAAAAAGAAGCAAAGTTTTCTGTCCAGCAGAAATAGTCATATAAAGTAGTGTATCTTGTTTGCCGAAAGAAATAACAAACATCATTTATGGAACTGAAATGTAAGAACTAAATACAAACCTGAGTGTTCTTGAAGGTGTTCAGGTCTGAGGTTATGGTCCATGTTCATCTCTGTATGTCGAAAGTAGAGATAGTTGGAGTAATATTGGGGTCATTATTACCTGATTTCTAGCTGCCATGAAAATGGTAACTAAGTGTTTCCATTTCTGCAGTTTCCAGGACATACTTCTGTAGTTTTTTCAGTAATATAGTATTGATTGACATATAACTGTCCATCTCCTTCTGACAGTTGTATTCAAAACACATCCATGCTGGGATAGATAGAGGCAGAGCAATACCGGTGTCTCATCTAGCCGCAGTTCACAGTCGTAGTACTAAAAGCCGAAGGAGAAGTGGGACATGAGAAATGAAGGTTACTGTATTTATCCTCATTCTCTCTTTATTCAGTAACAGGACAAGAGCAGAAAGGATTCATGGTCCAGCTGTCTCCTTGAACATTTTCAAATCTGAGAGCTGACCCTTAGCACTGGCTGCTACACACTTGACTTAAATATTTCACTCTAAATAAGTACCTCTCTTAAATAGTTAAGCAATTTCCATGGAAAAGTAGTGACTTTTCCTTTCACAAAGACTTTAGTGTGACATGGATCATAATATTATCCCTAAAGAAAATTTAGGCAGAGGAGACATGGTTGTCTGCTTATCCATGTAAATCTTTTCTCCCTCTCATTCTACTAAACTTAGAAGATAACTTTTACTCTCGCCTTACTGTTATCTGCCAGTTCTATGGCCCATGACTGATGTCTAACATCTGGGATTTGTCGCTTTTTCTTGTGCTGTCTCATTGGTTATTGGGAGCCATGCAGTGAGTCCAGATGTTCAAGTGTAAAACAATTTTTGCGTTCTCTCAAACCCAGCTTACATAATGGCACATAAGTCCTACCCAAGTCATTTGTGTTTTCTCTGTTGTGCAATGCCTTTTAAAAGGCTGTGGGTCTCCTGCATTCTGTAAATAGGGAGCCATAATTTTGACAAACTGCCAGTCAATGTCAGGGTTTACTGCTTTTTCCTAATCCCATTGTATTTTTAGTTTCTATTCGCAGTTTTTAACAGTCCAGCGTGGAGCAGATTGATCAACTCGGCATCAATAGACTGGCTCACTTTTAAAATGCTGTAAAATAAGATACCATACAAAATAGCTGCAAAGTTTAAGTATTTCTTCTTGAATGTTCTGGAGTGATTAGGGTGCACTGAACTACATGAGCTGGTAGTTAATCTTTCATATAATTGAAAAATATATACACTTTTAACATTTTAGTATATTTTTACAGAAACCCGTACAAAGTAAAGATTAATCTTTTCTGTATTCATTCCAGTTAATTATAAAATTGCAGATGAGATTTTTTTTTTAGGGAGATATTGAAAGAGTAAAGTTATTCATGAGTGTGGCAAATGCGTAAGATTCATAATGCATCTGGACCACATAGGTTTTAATTTGCCTTCAGATAGTCAGTTTGTCACAGCATTGAACAACTGAGCTAAAGAACCACAGTGCATCAAGATGCAGTCCCTGTTCTGAAAAGAAATAGTAGTGATAATAGCTTTTTATCTAAGAAATAAAAATGTTATGGTGTAATCATGATTTAAAACCATTCTTTTTAATTAAAAACTAAATCAGTTTGTAATGAAAAATGTTACTAGGTTGTTATTTTAGTCTAGAAACAATACTAAGAGGACAATTATCCAAAAGAACAAATTAACAAAAAAAAATCAGTTTAGGAATAACATGTTTACCTAGAACATGGTGATTTATTGATCTTAAAAGTAGTACTGCTTCAAATACTGTTATTTTCCAATTGTTAGGAATCAAAAGGGATTGCTGAGCTGCTTGTGGAATGAGTTTCCTCAAGAATAGCACTGAAGTTATTTTTGTAAATTCAGCATGTACAAACACAAAACCCTAAATGTCCCAGAAGATGCTGATTCTCCTAAACCAAGAGACACATTAGTACAGATGAGAGAACTGACTTTTTGTTTTAACCACTGGGAATATCAGAGAGCAGAACTCAGTTCCTAATGCAGCCTGGTGCCATCAACTTTTCAGCACATTTTAAATATAAACTGATCTGACTTCTTTGCTTTCTGTTTAATAAAGCAGGGCAAAATCTGTATATGCTGGGCTACAGATCACCTCTCTCTGAAGTTAATAGAGGAATTAGCATTATAGCGTACAGTTTTACAGTGCAAGATAGTGTGCCCAGAATTAAGCAGTTATAGAAAAGGAAGTTGAGTGTCTCTCTCTCTTCCCTATTTTATTTTTAAATTGCAGAGTCTCTTGCATTTGAACAGGAAAAGTATTACTGAAAGCAGGAAGCTGTAGATCATTATTTACTGCTGAAAAGTGAAAGCACAGTATGAATTTGTTAAAATGTTAGCAGATTCTGATTAATTCTACTCCTTACATATTTTTTTCAGAGTAATTTGAGAACACTACAGGAAAAATAATGGCAATATGCCTTTTCTTGTTTCAGAAAAAATTGAAAAGATGTTTTAGACTTAAGACAGAAAATCACTGCACAGGAGTTTGTTAGGAATATGAAATGAAGGTTGATGTTGCTCACCATGCAGCATTGTAAATAGATGGTTGAATTGGGGCGGGGAGGGGGTATAGTGACATAGATTTTTATACCAAATGCATCTTTTTGTTGGCTTCTTTGGAAACTAGGGGTAAAAATGCTTTTTGTTACTGCCTCCCTTGGATCGTTATTAATTGATTCTTTATCATGAAGCCAATCCATATATATCTTCACTGTGCCCTGTGAATGAACCTTTTTTTTTTTTTCCCCCAAAAAAGTAAGTCAGAAATATTGATTTAGAATGGAGAAAGCCTTCCATATTTAGAGAACGGGTTACCAGAGTCAAGGTCACTTTGTTTGTGAAAGCTGAGAGGGCAACAGTTGCTTGAAGGAAATACTAGGTGGGTGTTACACTATAGAAACTGTTAAGCTTGTGTAAACAGGTCTGCACTCATTGTTTCTGCATGATTCCTCTACAGAGAATGGCTATGGACCAGAAGCCTTAACAATGTATATACTGTGTTACTCTTGCATATGTGGCTAGAAGGCTGAAGGGGAAGTGAAAAAATATATACTGATGCTCAAGGATTAGCTTGTAGTTGCAGCTTTCCTTAATTAAAATCCGGAGGGGCCTGTAGAGGTTATCCATTTTATGATTTTTTCATTGGAATCTTTTGTTATATATTGTATAACCATTTTGATTGCTTATATGCTGAAGAAAAAAGTGAATCAAAATTGGTCAGCCCTCCCCTTAATTTCAAACAGTAGTTCATATCCTTTATCAAAAGAATTAATTACATATGAGATATCACTCGGACACCAAACTTTGTGGGTACACTGAAGTGTCTCCTCAAATTGTTAATATTTTCATACCACATGAAATTTGGTAAAATAAAATGAAGGCAGTGCTTATTAAACCCCAATGATTTCTCCTGTCCTTTTAATCTTTCAATCTTCCATACAGAGAGAATTTGATAAGTAAAATCTGTCTTCTTTCACCAGTATTTGTATTTCTAGTCACCATGGAATTCCTAAAATCCTTATTACCTAATTTAAAAGTGTTACTGCATGGAAAATTTTCAGTATGAGATGCTTTGTGAAGGGAAATATTTATTCTACAGTATTGAGCTAATTTAACATATTTGCTTTCCATTTAAAACTGCGTCTGCTTATTCAACCTTTATAGTTAGTTTCCCCTGCTGTACTAAGGATTTTTGTCAGCATTTCTGAGGTAAAACACTGTATTTTTAAAAATTTCTAGTAAGTTGTATATAATGTGTCTGATTTCTTAAGGTGAATGTTCCTACTGACATTAAATGGGAACTTTTAAGAAAGTTATTTGCAGAACATGCCTCTAGATCTTAATTATTTATTTTATTTTCTGTATTTTATTGCTTGAGAAAAAGATGTTATAAAATGTGGGATGTCATTCAAATGGGAACAAATGACAGTGAAGTGAAAAGGAAGATGTCTGTTTTTTTCAGCGTTGCTTGTATTTTTTTTGTCCGATGACTAAAAATTACAGGTTTGCTAAAGATAATGTTTCACAAGGCTGCTGCTACTGATCCCTTACTTGAATTAGGTAACTTCATTCCAACTTAAGAAATAATTAAAATTAGTAAATTGTTTCATTCAGAATGAGAAGCAGGTATGCAGGCTGGAAAACGCACTTAAATGTCCTTGGTTTACTGATTTGTACCTTGAGGAGAAAGGCGATGTCATTGAACTGCAGGATAGTTTTTCCAGTGAGTGATACCCAGTTAAGAAGGATTCTTGCGAAAACTTCCTAACTGCTTACAGAAGTTATGACAGTAAACTGGATATGCACTATGCCTGATTGAATATATTCCCAAGTATGTATTTACTCTGAAACCTAAAGCCATTCCAAAGTTCACTTTGCTTGATTAAGACCTGTGGAGATCTCATAAACTCAATGGAGACAAACTGCAGCAGTCCTCAGGTGTGACACCTTCAGCTAACATTTGGGTGTTGCAGGGTGCTCTTCTGTTAGCTAGTCAGGGAATAGAGAGTGCAGTATTATGGAAGCCCTCTGCAGTTGAAGTGAGAGCAGTACTTCTCATTTTCTGCTCCAAAATGATGAAATATTGCTGTGCAGTGGGAAAGGCTGCTATATACTGCTTGGTTTCACAGCTTTGTACAAATCGTTATTGTCTAAAGGAAAGCCTAATTAATGTGTGTTTCTGACATGTTCCTTCAAATGTGGTAACAGCTCAACTATGGATAATAAGTGAAAAATAATACTATACCCAGCTGAAATTATGTGAAACGGGCAGAGTGCGGTAACCAGAGTTATAATTTTATTTGAACACTGAGGATAAATAAGGCTAATTAATAACCTGGATAGAAAACAGAAGTAAAATTTCCTTGACATGCATCTGATATGTTTAGAGATATTATTAGCTACTCATGCTGTATTTTCAGTGTTGCAAAGAGCAAACATATTGCACAAAACTGTAGCGAACTGTCCTTTAGATGTCTCATGCAACAGATTTTTTTGTTGTTGTTTTGGGGGTTTTTTTGTTATTCGAAATTTGGCTGGTCTTTGTTTTTAATAATGTTAAGTCTGCTTTTCCCTGTTTTTCTTTTTTAAAACTGAAGCAAATATCATGACAATACGTAGTTGTGCGCCTTTTCACCTGACAGGAACAAGTGACTAAAGTGGATTCATCCAATGTATTGATCATACAATCGTATTGCAGCCGAGGTGGAGCGATCTCTAGATTTCTTGGCTGCATCTCCAACTCGCTTAGATATTGTTTCTCCTCCGGAGAGAAGTGCTCATAGCAAACAGTCCCATTATAACTAATAACATCCTGCCTGTCCCAGCATGGCTTAAAGACTCTGTCAAATATAGATCCAAGGCAACCAAGTTAAACGCCCCATTGGTGCTTCTAATGACTTCAGTGGAGAAATGGAAAAGAAATACTCTGTCTGTAAGCAGAAGACTTAAGTATTTGTTCCAGAGCGTTAAGGTCACTTCTAGTGAGGCTAGGGGAGGAACAGTACTATCAGTTGCCAGATAGTAAATATTTTTAATATAAAGCAAGCAGAGCTTAAGGTATCTTTTCTCTTTCAGATTTCTTCCAAGTGCAGATTAAATACTTCTGGCTTTCTTGGGGGTGAAATGGTGAAGATGATCTCCCCAGTAAATCAAAATCAGTTTCCCAGATTTATTTAGTATTTTAAATATCAAAGCAACTGGCTATGTTTGAAGGATTATGAGGTTTTTTCCTTCATCACTTAGGCAGATAAAGAAGGAATAAAAAGAAAGCTATCCTACGCTTTGTCTGTGCAGGCAGGATTAAAAACAGTTTGTTTGTGAAAACAACGTTTTTATTTCTGTATCTTTTATTAGTTGTGCAGTTGGTAGACATAAAAACTGGAAAACTGAGTGATATTCATGAGGTTTATGTATGCTGAAAAGGGATACAGAATGGATGCGTAGCACTTTATAATTAAAGGCATGTTTATAAAATGTATTTTATGTAGTGAAATATTCATTTTCTATCCCACATCTGCCAAACAGCTCAGCATACACAAATACTCACATAACCCAGAATGCATTGTTTGTGTATTTTAATTTGTTTTACGTATGTTGCCTATGTGGCAGAATACTGCTCCTATGTTGTGAGCATTATTTCATCCTTTATATTTGTATATGTTTAAACTCCATAAATTCTGTCTCTAACAAACATGTGAGATATATTTATTTTAGTATTCAAATATCCATTATTTTTTGTCACTACTTAAGCATATTTTACTATCATGAAGATTTAGGATTCCTGCAATCCAGAAGGATATGAGAAGCTTTTTAGTATATGTTATCAAGGCTTTTTTGATTCCAAACTATCCCACAATACTTCTTAAAAACTACTTTTTTTTCTTCAGTGCTTTCTTTTGATTTTTCCTGTGGGACAGCTGAAATGTTTGGACTCCGTAGTCTGAAACCATACAGTGTGCGGCCATTTATTGGAATCCATGTTATTAATACTTTAAGATGATCAGGTGCAAAATGTAATACACCTGTCTGTATAGCTCTTGTCATCCTGAAGGGGTTCCAAAGGTCTGTACCAAATTAAGGGATTTTTGCTCATAGAGCATGCTAATCTGTTAGACAGTAATGGAGGAAAATGCATACTTATGTGAAGGCTCATATTTATTCTTCTGATAGAGATAACCTGCACATTTATACAGGATCTGCATTTGCATACCTGAAAGTTAATTGCTAAATTATAAATTCTACATCGATATCTGATGAATAGCAAATAATTATGTTGTAATAATGCCTGAGAAAACTGGGATTCCCTGCCCTGAGAATTATGAATTATAAAGCGCTAAAACTGAAGGGTTCATAGATAATTCAAGTTGGAGGGGTTGTCAGGAGCTCGTCTAGTCCAACCTCTTCCTCAAAGCAGGGTTAGTTATGAGGTCAGGCATTAGACTCAGGCCCACAGTTTTTAAGGCAGACTTCCTACAGCCCTCTTGTACGTTGGATGGGCTGTTACTCACCACTCGACGCCATAGCTAAGCGTCTTCTATAGCATATTGAGCAACATAAGGGTATAATATCTGCTTGTCCTCACTACAGTGCCCTACAAATGCTGGGTGGCATTTATGCCTTGAGAAAAGCTAGCCAGTGACAATGTAGTCTCCTCTGCTGACCCATCAGGGCGTTCACAGAGAAAAAGTCCATCTGCCTCACTGGAGGGTTTTCAATCAAATGAGAGATCTGGGAGTACTCTGTGCTACCAGCCAAAGCCTTGGTAGCAACAAGCGATCCTGCCCTTTTCAAGCCTGATCTTCTACTTTTTATATCGGCAGGGTCTTAGATTGAAAATATTTGAAATTAGGTCCTACCTTTGTAGCATCTTGAGGTATACATGGATTTTAAAAGTTCATATCTGAGCAGGTGAAGGATGAGGCTTACCTCGAGTTTTATACAGGCTGCATTCACAATATCATTAAATGGGGTTCAGCTTTGGATAAGCATGGCACCACGCCATCTCCATTGGCAAGCTGAGTCTGACTGGGAGCGCGGGATGGAGTAGCAGCATCCTTTGTTGTCTGGGTTCTCTATGAAAACTGCATAACGGAATGTGAAACCAGAAAAACGTTTAAAACCATATGAACTTTCCTCCAAAGTTAGAATAGAATACTAGAGGTACTTCAGTAAGCTGGGTATGATTCTGAGCTCATACATAGTCTTAGCTGTTAACAATTGCAAAATTAGGGTTTGCATTGTTTTCTATCTGAAACAAGGAAAAAATAGGTAATTTATGTTGAATTTTATAAATTTCAGTTAGCCAAATGAAACTAAGCTTTTGAAATCTGTCTGGGCTTTGGCAGCACAATATCAAATACCTTTTTGCCAGCTACAGATATCACTTAACATAAGAATTGTTGTATTTTTTCCTCTTTGTCTCTCCCCATGATGTGAAGAGGATAGAATGGGTAAGGAGTATGGCAACATGACACAACTTTGTGCATCAGCATGTGTGAGATTCTTGAAGCTTTGTAGTTAATAAGTATATCTAAAAGTATACCAACACTTTACCAAAACATGTTTCCAATAATTAAAAAGCGAATTGCATTGTGTGCAAGGAGGTTGAGTAGCAAACTCGCACCGTCCCGTACCCCTGCCTGCAGTCTGTGGAGCTTGTGGGGGCTGTGTGGAGACAGGATCCCATGGACATCCCACAATTGCAGGACTGGATCTAGTCTCCTGGCTACAGCAGAGCATTTGGTCTCTTAGCATTGCAGGAGCCTCTCAGTCTTATGACTAAACTTCCCATCAAAGCAGTCTCCCTTCTTTCTTGAAACTGTCTCTTATAAATAGTCCAAACTCTTGGACTGAGCTGAAGCTCTTTGTGTATACCCAGCCTTCTGAGCAGACATGGATTTTTTGATTATTGATCTGTTTGGTTTCCTCAAGTCTCGGGACAGTGTAGCACAAACTGTTACCCACTTTTCCCTTCACAGCTGTTGGCAGCTTGAAGGGGGGTCACACCAACTTGGTTAGAGAACTTGGTTGATTGTGCACAAGAGGGAGACCTCGAGGGTGTCTCCCTCTGAGAAAGGAACGGGAGCCCAACTGCCTGAGTCGCTTAAAATGAGGCTGGATAAAATGGAATGTGCTGCTGGGAACAATCCCTTGTTAACAAGGCATGATGCTCTGACACCCGTGGGGGTTTTTTTCAGTCTCAAATTTGTGTGACCTGTATTACAACATGCTTTCCTCTGTCTTTTTGTGTGTGGGTGGGTGTCTGTATCTTTTTTATAGTTTTTTTTCTTCAGAAAGATGCAAGTAACTTTTCCTGAGACTTCCTTTTTAATACCTGTAGTTCCGTTTTGTGTCAGGTTTACTTCTCCTTCTAAACAGTCACGCATGTTTTGCTCACATTTTCTTATTTTGTTTGGAAAGCTGGATGTTCTCTGAGTTCCTGCCTTGACATGTGAAAGACAGAAATTGCATAGATATATAGTAAATAGAATTTAGGAGGAAATTCTGTTTTGGCTTACTTATCCCAGACAATTTAAGGAGCCTTACTTAACATTCGTAATTGTCTGCCTGCACAGAAAGTATTAAAGTGGAAGAAATCAGGATTCTGGATTCTTGAAACTTCTCGGCCTTTCCATTTTTTTCAGCCTGTTCAATAAATAGAATTGTAGCTGGCTCATTCTTTAGTTTTAACTCAGGCATGTATTTATCTCTCCCAATACATCTGCAAATATTTATTCCATACATCCCTTTGTTTGATATCTAGCTTAAATAAATATTTATGGTATCGGGTAATTTAAAAAAAAAAGTTTTCTCTGAAAAATAAAAAGGAAAAAAAAAAAAGAAGCAAGGAAGGCAGGCAAAGCATCTTGGTGACAAATGCTTCGGTGCCACAGAGAAGCCCCTGCTCTGTGTGGGCACTCTCTGGAACCGCAAGCAGCACGGCTGTGGTACTTGAACACTGAAATCAGGCTTTTTGTTACACTGAAAGGCTGGGCTAATTCTTAACAGTTTGTCAATCTATATGTCTATCCTGCTTCGAAGACCTGAGCTCGTGCTTCTGCATGGCTCTCCGGCCTGTTCTGGAACTATCCAAAGTCACTCAAAGGGGCCTCACCTCTCACTCAACCATTACTATATTGCATTGACATACGTTTAGTTATGTGTTTTGGATTTGAGTTTATTTTAGTTGAAATATTACTGTGTAGAAGATAACGTGTGTGTGTGTGCACCTACCATAATACTATGTGTCATTTTTATTTGTATGCCCTTTCTTTGGCTTTAACTAAGCCCTGTAGGCTTTGGAATTGAAGGATTAAAAAATAACAATAGCAAATAAAAAGCATAATTTTATTTTCAGTGTTGCTAGGTACCTCATTCTATGTACCTCATTTATTATTGACTAGATAGCTGTAAGCATGCCAGCAACTCACTAGGAATGAACAGAAAATATGAAAACAGCGATCATCCTCTAAAATCCAAATTAAACAGGCTATTACCATTACTGCTTTTATGCCATTTCTCTATATTCTGTAGGTACCAGACTATTTTTAATTGCTACAGTTCTGTATTTAACAGCTGTAAAGAGGAGGATTTAAATGCAGTTTAAATGTTCCCCTTAAACAGAAGATATGATCTCTTGATTTATGTGTAATTTTCCATGTACAAACTGAGTAGAGGCTAAAAACATTGTCTGCTTCTCTAAGTGGTTACAAGATATCACCTAGAGAGATTTTACTTTTTTTCCCTATTCCCTTTTTTCCTTTAATTATACTAAGAGGCTGCCTAGTCCTTAAAATTTTGAAAACTTTAAAAAGAAGAAGATTTCTCTAACTTTTTTCCCTAGCTGCCCTTTCCTTTTCTTCTTTTTCAGAGTGATTGGCCCCACCGTAACTGGGAGTTCTGATGATTATTAAGGTTTAGATTGAAACCACAAATTTGTGCCTTTATATTTTGATTTACTTAAAATGTTTGTTTTGGAGTTTTAAAGTAGTTTATGCAAAGGAAAATCTGTATATGCCTGAGTAGCTGGGTACGTGTGTATTTGTATACCTGAAGTTTGTGAGTATCAGTGGAATGAAAAGGAACTCTGTGCAGAATTTACCCAAAACTGGATTAGAGTTTTTGATGTATTGCCTAGATAATGGAGGTTAATTTGCTGAGTTAAAAAATGAATTAATCACCTTACAATTTAGTCTCAGAATAATTTTATTGTGGATAAAATCTATTAGTATTCTCTTATAAATATATGCAGCCCTATCATTTTCTTAGAAACAAGCACTGTCCATAGTGATTTTGTTTACTAGTCGTAATGATTCTGCAGACTTTCTTGTTAAATTCAGCTTTTCATAAATCTCTCATAAGTTTTGAAAATATGAAACTGTAGAAATAGCTAAAGCTTACATGGGCCTGGAGGAAGCAGTAGACTTAATTTTGCTTACAATGACCTCAGTAACAGCAACGTTTGTTTTCTAGACTATATATTTTTCTGTTGTTGCTGTGAATAACACTTTCATTTGTATTGTTATAGCATCTTCTAGGTCCAGTCATGGACTGTGGCAATGTGGAGCTCTACAAACAAATAACAAAATCTAGTATTTTAAGCTCATTTTGTCTTTTCGATTATAAGGGCTTTCAGACAGGAGCTTGCTGTTCCTATTGCGTCTAACCAAAGGTCTTGAACCTTCTTGATCTATTTCTGCCATGAATATTAATAATGTGAAATAAGATGAATGTAATAATTGTATATAAATAGTAGTAGTTGACTAAATACTCCTGCTCATATTGACAGGTTCTCATTTCTCGTGGTGTTTTATTAAATAGCCTCCTGTTCTTCTGATACTATGTTATTTACTTAGCATCCATGGTAGATCCTCTTAGTAACAGGCACAGTCAAGAGACAGAAATCTAATTGATTCCTAGAGGAGGGAACTCAACTATTTTATGGCAAAGATACACTGTTTTTTTTCCTAAGCCACAGTCCTCTCCTGTTGTTACTGAGTATTCATTTGTACTATGTATCACTAAAGTTCCTTTCATGGTAATATACCCTCATCCTATGTGCATTGCGCTGGATAAGCTGAGGAATTGTAAGTGAAGGTCTTTCAAGTACTGAAAAACAATGTAGGTATATGGGGGGGGGAGGGGGGAAAGTGTCCCCAGGCACTGAAGCAGTTAAATTTGCTGAATCTCTGCTTACCAAATTGTAGAGTTTCAGAGTTGTCTTCAAGCCTTTTTTGTGATCCATGAGAGTCAGTGTTCTCATGGTACTTGCTGCTGTAGATGTGGTATGATGTTAACTTGCCAAGAAATGGGCTTTTTACACCATGAGCAAGGTAAGAATGTAACAGCCTGTTTGAACAAAGAGAAGCAAGAAACACCATGAAATCCATTAATGAATCTGTTCTGTTACTCCAGTGTAGTTGGGGAAAAAAACTGAGAGGAAATAAATTCAGGCATTAAACACTAGCCCTAATGTTCCAGAACTGCGAGATGATAGAGACTGTTCTGTTCAGTGAGAATGCTAAAAAGTGCTTCGGGATCTCATATGTACAAAACACCGGTTTACATCATTGTCTGTGAGATCCAGAGATATAATGCCTTTATTTTCTCCTTTTCCTTTACCACTGCCTTCCAGCGTTCACTTTACGTGATTGCTGGGCATTTGATCCATCTGTGGTACAGAGAGGAATGAATTTTAGTATTTTGATTTTGAAACCTTCTCTTACTCTGACGGTCCCTCACAATGCTAGTCACAGATTCCTGTTTTTGCTACATTGCAAAAAGTACTGAAGTCTTTCTTGCTGTTTTAATTGTAAATGCATATGTACCTCTATTAAAGCTCCCAGCTACCATCCCACAGGCAAGTTGGAGACTGAAAGAGAAGGGAGGCTGCATCAGTGTTTCCCCTCTAGCAGGAGCAGCCCGTGCAGAGACATTGCTAGAAAAGTGTGAGACACTTGAACTGCTGTTGCCCGTACTCTGCCTGTTCTGTGAATAAATAGGTTGTCAATCTAGCACTTTAAACAAGCACTTTCTTCTTTTTTAACCTAGCTTTCTGACATTTTCCATTAAGCATACTGTAATAGAAAAGATGAGTAGAATCTCTGTGCACACCAGGAATAGCAACCTGTCTGCTTAGCTTGAAGGGCCCTTCTCTGTGCTGTGACTGAGCACTTCATACCATGGTGGATTACTTCTTAAGGTTAGATGTCGATAGCCCTTTTCCCTCTGTGACTACCTTACTCTCTCTTTGACTACCTTACTCTGTGAGTGAATTCATAAGACAGCCAGGAGGTAATACACTGCTCGGTGTGAGCTAGGACTGCAGACTGAAAGCAAGCTTTAACAAAGCACTTAGTGTTAGGATATGCTTCGTACAGTGTGCGTTTCCAGCAAGGGCCATGTGTCCAGCTGTGAGCAATGAACATTTGCTGAGACTCTGAGCGCTCCTCAGCTAGGCACTTTGTGACCTTGTCCACTGTCAAAACCCGTTGAAGTGCATCAAGGCCCGTTAGCCATGTGCAAATGCTGTGTGTGCAGAGGATGTTCATTGGTACTAATCATTGCGCACATGCACATGTAGGAAGATTTAAATAGAGATATTCAGTGCACTGCCTAAATATAAACTTTTTTTTAGAAGAAAACTTGTTATTAATAGATCATAATGGAGCTCTGTTGCCTAGGTGGTCAACAGGCTCTTAGAACAAATTTTGGTCTAATAGACTCTAATGCTCTGTAAATATTTGCTTGAAGACAGACAGGCATAAACAGCAATGCATATATGCACACACGCATGTACGGAAACACACATAACCATGCAAAATATCTAAATAGTCCATTACTTAAAGCTGTTTTGAAAGTTAATACATCATTAATTTAATAGATCTTTTAAGCAAGTCATTATTGGCAAAGTACTTGGATCTTATTGTAGTCTGCTGCTGGTTTTTTCCCTTCCTTCTGATGTTTATGTTATTGAAACACCAAGTCTGTCTTTGGAAGGCCACACTTAAATAAACTCTGTGGAGGTAACATAGTGTTTCCTAGCAACATCATGCCTATACCAGTGATGCTTGCTTCTCTCTTTAAGCTAAAAGCAAAGTCGTGTCCATTAATCCCCAGCTGCACGTAAAACTTTTCAGAGATTTTGCTAGCTCCCTACTGTTCATATTTTCATCTTGCTCATATACTGCAAAGCAAACTGTTTTGGTGATTTAATTCTCCTCAGTGCCTCAGTATAAAGCCAACTGTGTGTGTATGTTCACAATTACTATTTGTTTTTCATTTAAACAAATAATTTTTCCAACGGTATGGTGCCTCCCCTCAAACGTTATCATTTTGGTCATTCAAACAACCTGACAAATGAAAGAGATGAAATAAATGCCTTGAAAATATATTACCTGTACTGCAAAGCAAGTGCAAGTTTTTATAGCTAAGATATGTAATGTCAAAATAACCTTACAGTTACATGAAAGGGGCACTGTATTTTTTTAATACACAACAGCATTGAAATAAAACTTCTAGGACTTGTTTCTGTCTGCTGATAGCTTTCTGTATAAAATGAACTGAATGGTCTTGGCCCTGTTCACAGAGGTCTGGTGTCTTACTCCACAGAGCTTTGGTGGAGATCAAGCTGCTGTGCCAGTGCTACAAATGATGCAGGTTCAGGCACCTTGGTAGGATAAGGCACAGGAACTTTGGTTGCTGTTATCTATAAAGAACCTTTTCTGTGGGACAGCTAAGGTCTCAGCCTGGCAGCTTCCCCAGGCCCAGCATTCATTTCTTAAAAAAAAAAAAAAGTAAAGGAAGCTTTCAGAATTACTTTGAAAATTAATGTGGCTGTGGACTACTTAGTCCTATTACAATTTAATTAATCACTATCAATGTATCAGGTAACAACCCAACGAGGAAAAGTAAAAGTGAATGCTTACTTATTGTGATACCAGTTGTGTGAGTACTGGGGGGTACAAGGCAGCTCTCTTTCCTGCATGGGAAACCCCTGCAGCAGTGTGAAAACCAGTATGAGATCAGAGGAGCTTTACTCTAACATCACCTGGCTGCAGCAAAGGCAGCTGGGAGGAGTGGGAAGAGACACAAACTCAGAGCTGTGACTTTCTGACCAGGTTTGTAGAAACACCCAGGCAGTGTAAATTAGTGATTTCTGGAAGGCTGTTCAGCCTTTCCACACTAGTATGAAAGCTGTGCTAGTTTGACAGTTGCTCCTGTTCCCAGTAACCTGCAGAGGCCAAGGGGCACAAAGGCGACATACCTTTCTCCAGTCTTAGTCTTTCTCCAGTGCTGCACATCTGAAGCGGTGTGGCTCGAAGAAAACATTTATTTGCTTTCAGGATATTTCCCACTGCTGCCTTCCTCACTCACAGCTGGTGGAAAGAGTATCCACACTCTGGTAGTGTGCCCTTTAGTTCCCTGGTGCTCTTAAAATGCCTGGGGAAGGGAGTGGAGTACTTCATAGTCACATCTTGGGGTCATGGTGGCAAATGCAAAGGGCTAACCCAGCCAGTCAATGAGACCCGAGAGGGCTGCAGCAGGTCCCTGCAGATCTTGATGCTGATAGTGACCCATCACTGCTGGTGGAGGGGAAAATGAGTGTGAAGCTTTGTGAGCTGAGATGAAATTTTCTGCCCCAGACCAAGCAATGAGTCTAATTATTCTATGTCGTCTGGTGGCTGTAGAGATGGTAGGATTAGACTCTATTTCCAACCCAAATGAGAGAGCTTGTGAATGATTGGGATCCAACATCTACTGTCAGTATGGCAACACAGTCTTCTCCTCCAGCTCAAACTAGTGAAAAGTTGCTATGAGAGGTCTGCTGCAGGACACTCAAATCTTCTTTAACCTCCACAAATACACACGCTTGTGTGGATTGGATGTTGATGGATTTGGTTGTGTATGCCAAGGCTTCAAGCACCTTGCAGGATGGAATTTGGTTTTCTTACCCTTTTTTGATAATGTATATTCAGTAAGATACAGTAGTGCCTCCTGAGACTCATTTAGTTTCAGGAAAATAGAGTTAATCTATTACCAATGGGCATTTTGTTAGAACATTACCTTAGCAAATGAATATTTTTGTTCCTAATTCAGCTCTTCTATACAGTAAGTCATATCATATCCATAATCAATTCAAAACATACATCTTTTGTGGGATACCTCTTCTAACATATCTATCAGAAAGCATGAAATATTTTGCCATAATATAAGTAAACTTAGTGTTAAGTAAGTAGGTCTTTTAAAGTGACTGTTAAAGAAGGAAAGTATTTTCAAAACTATTTATTTAAACTTTGTGTTTAGAGAAGCTGTGGAGAATTATGCAATGCGCCCTGTAAAAGGCACCCTGACCACTGACATGCTTGTTGCAGAAGACATTCTCCCTCATATACATGTGTACATGCACATGCAGTGGGAAAATTGTAAGAGGCTGTGATCTTCTGTCAGCAGACTGTTACTTCTCTCTACTGCCTTTAACTCAAGATCTGAACCTTTACAGGGTTCAGATATTATGGCTGATATTATGGCTGATATTATGGCTGATATTATGGCTGATAATATTAACATATTATGGCTGATGGTAGGACTTCTCTTTTGGCTTGAGTTAAATCCCTGCTTCTCTGAGGCATCCCCTTTCTTTACCCTCCTTCTCCACGCCAGGGCTGCAGATCTGGGCCAGGAGAGCGTTTGTCCCACGCGCAGGAAGGAGGCTTTTTTGTCTGCACAGTAATACTGTCGGAAGTGTGAGCAGCGGTGTGAACGAGAGCGTCTTGTACTTACCTTCTCTGTTTCTTCAACCAGATGGCTGCCCCGATCTGTGCAATGGCAACGGGAGGTGCACGCTGGGCCAGAACAGCTGGCAGTGTGTCTGCCAGGCCGGCTGGAGGGGGCCCGGATGCAGCGTCGCCATGGAAACCGCCTGTGCTGATAACAAGGATAATGAGGGAGGTGAGCAAAAGTCTTTCAATTCCCTGTCCCTAACGAACCCAGGGTTACACAGGCTTTCTTCCTGAGTCCTTTTCCTTCAGAAAGGCTTTGGCTGTTATTGCTGTCAGGTGGTGGTGTTACGCTTCCAAAACAAATGAAACTGAGTGAGCCACAAATGTGGCCTCGTGGAGGGACGTGGGGACCCACAGTGCCAGCGGCGAGAGCAAACAGGCAGGCTCAGTCCCGCCCCACATTCCACTGATGCCCACGGTGGAGAGCATGGCCCAGCAGACCAGAACTTTTTCCTGCGGGCTCTTGGCACCTGTGAATTGCAAAACAACTTTCTGTGCTGGTGTGTGCCGGCACAGCGGCTGATGGAGCGGGATATTTAGCTGCTCTGTGCTAGAGGCCAGGGTCACACTCTCATGTACACAACCTGTGTAAGCAGTTGTAGCTTGCTGTCATGTGGCACAGTTCATGAGCCAGACTTCAAAGGGCTGTCCTGGTTTCATGGGGATGAAATTTATAGAATCCATTTTCTGTTCCATGTTTTTTCAGTTTGTGGCCAGCTGTGGGGTGGTGATCAAGGCTGTTAACAGTGAAAGCCAGGGCAGCTGCCCCAGGCTGGCCCACAGGTGTATTCTGTAACATTAACATCAGGTTCACTATGAATGGGAAAGCTGCTGAGCGTGAGGGGGATCTTTGCTCTGCTCTCCTCTCCCTCCTCTCTTCTCAACAGTTGTGATCCCTGGAGGAACTTGCCACCCCTCTATGGGCTGAGTATAACTTTGTGTCTTTTGTGTTAGTATTGATAATTGGTTCTCTTACTTTATTAAATCTGTTTAAATTTCAACCCACGTGTCTCCCTCCTTTTCCCAGTTCCCTTTCTCAGCTGGGGAGGGGTCTTGGGTGATAGAACAACTGGGTATTGTTTACCCCTGGGTGCAGGCAAAACAGAGACAAAAGGACTGAGTGAGGTGTGCTGAACAGTCATACATGGTAAGGCTCTGAGATCCCAGTTCAATTTTCCCTCTCCGTTATCAGACATATCCCTATTAAATACAGATTTTGTGTTCTGTGTTTATCTTCAGAGATGGCTGTAGTTTGTCTTGTTTTGTAGAGCCTTCCATGGTGTGTTAGGCTACGCTGGGCTGAAAGCAGTGCTGAGAAGTTGTGCCATCTAAATAAGATTGCTTAATCTATCTCCTTCATTTGAAGTAGCTTTCTTATACCTTTCATTTCAATGTCTTCAGTAAGTCAGGTAGATCCTTTTTCACTTACTTCTGCTCTTTATTAAAAGACAAACATCAGACACAGCTTTGAGACTCCTTCACTTTTCTTTGGCCAATAATTAAACTAAAAGGTGCATTTGTTGTTTGATTAATAAATGTCTTTCTTACGGTATTTCCTAAAACTGCAAAGAAAGATTTGGCTTATTTGAATGGCTGCTTATAGGGTAAAATTGTCATTAAGATGAGTGCTTTAATTTTATGTAAAATTTCAGTGTGTAGAAATTGTTCCTAAGTCCCAAACTGAAGAACAGGTATATTTGGTTTTGATTACGTGATATTAACCACCTCTGAATGTCATCTGCTGGTTTTAATCTGTAAGTCCTCTGTTAGTTCCTTGGTTTCACATGTAATCAGTGTTTACAGAAATATTTTAAAAGAGCTGAAGCTGATTCAGTTTCAGAAAACTGAAACTTGCTTTATAGCTGTTACTGAATTGTAAAGAGCAGAATCTAACTGCCAAATTACATTAGTTGGCATTTAACTGTACAACAAAACCCACTAAACTTGTGTTAAGATGCAATGTAAGAAACTGACAGGTGAACTGCTTCGGTTTGCAGTTTTTACAGGCTTTGAAGGAAAATTTGAAAATGGATGTATCACCAGGTTTTCCTCAAAACAAGGCATGAGTTTGGGAAACATTATTAGAAATACTGGAATAAGATGTTTACTTACTTACCCAAGACAATATTCTGCACTTGTAAAACAGAGAGGCAAACAGAGGAAAAAATGACAAGTGAGACCATTCAGCCGTTCATACCAATTTAAAACGGCAGAATTCTAAAACTTAATTCATGGAAGGCAAATAGTTCATCAAAGTGAAAGAATACATAGAATAAATATGCCATACTACAGATAGAGAATATTCATCAGCATTTCCATGCATGCTTTCTGTTTTCCATAGTCACACCTGAAAGAAAACTGTTTGGTCTAGCTGAGAGCTAGAAAGATTAAGGGGAGAACTCTTCAGACGTTCTCGACGCTTGCAGGGTGAAGTTGTTTTTTTCCAGAGGCTGGAGAGGTTACTGCTCATTGCTTCTTGTGAGAGGGTAGATGGTTTGAAAATCTATGCCTGTTCCAAGGTCCAAACAACCTGAAAAGTCCATTTGACCCACACATTTTCACATGGGGATTTTATGATAAAGGCAGAAATTAATTTCTTGTCTTCTGACCCTTAGCTCAGTACTTTAATGTGGCGATCATTACTACTCTCTAACGGTATCATCCTTATTATGTTTCTGTAGAGTTTTTCTGTAAGGGAGCTCAGGTGCTGTTCAACACCTGCTCACCGAGCTGTTTCTCCACATACTCACAAGGTATACCTGAAAAACCCAACAGACAAACCCTTTGATTCAGCCGCGCTGTGTTTTGTACATGGCGCAGGTGGTGCAGGCTGAGTTACCCACAGGCTGTGTGGCACTGCAGAGCTCCTCTCCCTCATGCCTTTGTGATTGTTGCTGTTTCGGTTTGCTTTATTATATTTTGAGTTTCAGATCTCTCTGAGATTGCATGGGGTCCTTTCCAGTACGTGCTGTAAGGTCAGAGTCATTGTCATTCCCATCAGTTTGTCAAACCGTCAGTCACAAGAGCTACAACAAAACTCAAAACTGAACCATAACTTTAATTGGAAAATGCTTCTGTTTTCCAAAACATGTTTGGATTACATAATTTACTTACTGTGGCCACTTCTAAATCTAATCCCTTTCCTTAATCCCCCATTAGTCTAATAGTTATTAAGCATCTTTTGGGGGGATTAGAAATAGCTTTATTTTAAGACCTGTACTTGTGATTACAATGTACAATCCCCCAATAGACACGTATAACCCATTTAATTCACCGTGGATTTATTTTAGGAAATGAAGGGATTAGAAATGATATTTTGAGGAATGGGAGAAGGTACGTTACTTTTTAAGTTCATATTTCTTTTGACATATTGCGTAAGGAAATCACTACGGGGCTATTTATACCCATCTTTTTACAATGACTTCTTTGTAATAGTGTAGTTGTTCCTAAATTGCGAAATGCTTTTAGTATCGTGGAACAGTTTTCATAAATTGTGTGTGTTTAACTAGATTTCACCTTAGACCTTACAGTGCTTCCAAGTGAAATGGACCATGTAATGCATAGCAAACATCATATTTATTTTCTAAAGAATAGTTTCACTAGATGTTGGATGCAGTTGATCTCAGGAACTCGTTTGAGGGCCCTTTGTCCTGAATTCTATGGGATAATTCAGGAGAGAGATTTAAGAACTCTGGCCTCTGCAAAAGCAGCCCTGGCAGGAGTCCTGTATCACCCACTTGGGTTACTCTTTCTAGGTTTTTCTTTTACTTCTTTCTCTCTTCCCCCACCTTTTGCATCCTTTCAAACTTACTCTATTCATGTTTATAATTGTTTTAGACAGGACAGTTAAATGATGTAATCTCAGAGAACGGAAAACAGCCAAAATTTTGCTAAATTGGTTTGTTTCAGATTAGATCAGGATAGAGAGGGGAGGTGCAGGTGATTTTAAAAGAAAAAAAAAGCTTAAATGCAGTCACTGCTTATATCACTTCACAGATAGCATTTCTCCTCGAAATATAATTATCTGAACTAAAATTGAGTGGGGAAGGAAAGGAAGCAACCCATAGCAGTATGGAATACTAAGCTAAATAGAATGAGGAATTCCTTGTTTGTTATGCTAAGTGGGACATTCTTTTTACAGTACATTTTAATTTATTTCCACTTGGCTTTCCAAAGAGAGTTGTGCATATCTCAGAAGGCAAATTTTGCCCTTCAGTTTGTTGCTATATAGCTGTAACCCCACCAAGTACAGTTGGTGGTAATTCTGTTTGGCACAATACATTAAAGATAATGAATGAGAGAAAGCCAACTATCTGCTCCAGTGTGAATTCTCTTCAATTCACGAGAAAAATACATTTCTAGAGAAGTTCACTGTCAGGACAGTGCACTTGACTGATTGAAAGGCTGTTTATTTGAGTTGTCTTAGAAAACTCATCTCTGAAATTAGACAGAAAGAAAATAGAAAGAAAAGAGAAGTGTCTTCCTGCAATAAACATGTAGAAAAAAATTGCTTTTAGAAAATTACAAATCCTGTGACTTGATACTGCATCAGGCTCGTGACATTTAAGATAATACAAGTATTTCACAGCACAAAAGCAAATCATGTAATTTAGCTTGCCTCGACAAGCATTGCCTCAGCAGGGGTCTCTAATTCAGCACAGACAAAAGATTTTATGAAGTTCTCAATATAAATACCCAGAATACTCTTGGCGCTGAAAATACCTTCCCAGAGCCTGTACAATAGTCAGTTTTAGAACATTAAATGTAATGAGTAGTTGAAATCTATTGTGGATGGGGACTAGAGTGAGTCACGTAGGCTCGAGTATAAAACCTGTATCAAAACTAGACATTATGTGAGTTTGACAAGAGCTAATGAGTGTGCTTGTATGTGATTTTGTTAAAACTTCATGTCAGCCTCTAATCGCCTTTTCACACATTAGCCAGCTTATCCTTACACTGTCCCTCGCGGGATATGTTACTACAATAACATGCTCTTATAACCTGCGGAGCAGCGAAAGCAAGAAATTCAGTGACTACAAATTCCACGGTTTAAAAAGCCACCGGTTGCTGCGTAGGTGTCCATGTGTGCACTGGAACTGAACAAGCATCTTTTTCAAGATTGTTTTCCTCTTGGAGCCCTCTAGGTCAGCTCTGCTCTAGGCGATGCGTGGTTTGAAGTTGGAGCAGCAATAATGCACCCGTACCCACCAGTTCTGAAGGACCACCATATGCTCAGTGCGTAGCTGGAGCTACGCCTGCAGTAGTTTCTTCCAGCTGGTGCTCTTAGGGATGAGGGTTTTCCTGACTGCCAGAGCTCTGGGAAGCCCAGGGATGCTGAGTGGGCAAGGGACATGGGGCTGTTGCTCTACCAATGTCATGTTCCAGGGTACTTTAAAACCTCATTAGGGAGTTTTTGGGGTGTTCAGAGGCACACCCAGCTTGCACAGAAGCCAGGTTTATTCTACTTTACCACAATTTGGGATTTACAGTCCAGCTTTTCCTGAAAGGCAGCTTTGGTGCTGGTTCCGGAAATACTCCGTTGTGCACACGGTTTGTTATAAAAGCCAGATGTATAATGGATATCCTGACAGTGCACAGATCGCTTTCCGGTTTGGGTAATCGAGGAACGGGGCTGGAACAGGATCATAAGCATTTCCTTTCTTGTTAGCACCAGGAACTTCTGAGGACTTATTTTGAATGATGTATGCCAATATAGGTAACAGTAATCAGATCAAGCTACAGAAGTGAAAATTTGGGTTAAATATTAGATAAAAAATTCCTGGTAATAAGATATACTGGATTGTAGAATAGCCTGTCTATGGAAAGAGTTCTGCATGCCATTTTAGAGCTCAATTAAAATATTTCTGTGTTGGCAGAGAGAAGGCCTACTCTTTTGATAATCTGATAGAGCATCTCTAATTCTTTCACCTTGGGTATATTAATACTACACATAATTAAAATCAGATCATGATAAATTAACTAATTTGCCCTTAGAGTGATCAAAGGCCCTTTTGCCCTCAGGGTTCATAGTAGCTGCTGTTCCCCCCCCTTCCCCGCCTCCGTTTTAATCATCACTCTGAAATGTTTATTGGAAAAAGAAAAATTTCCAGGAATTAGGCTCTGAAAGCCCCCAGCTCCTGGAGCTGGTGAGGTGTAAGGATGCCCTCTGCTGAGCATGTGCTCTGAGGTGCTGCGTTGGGAACAAAATTGTCCCCTGCTGGGTACAGAAAGGAGTTTCTCAAGCATCTGGATGTCAGGGCAAAGTTGACTCATTCTAACGTTCATCGTGAATTGAACCTGAAGCACAACCTGCAAGTATTTGATGAAGAGTGGAAATTAAAGATAACTTACTCATAGAAGTTGAAAAAAGAAAAAACCACAATAGCATCAACTTTCCAAAGAAAGGTGTAGTGCAAATCTGGAATCCAGTCACCTGAATGTGGTGAGAAAGATACTCAGTGGTGAAAGAAAACTGATGAGGAGAGGTTCTAAGTACATTAGCAGTAAAATATTTCACTACTTCTACTGAGAGCTTTTTAGGCCTTGTAATGATGTTCAAGAGGAACACAATAATAAGGCCATCTTAAAACAAGGCACACACGAGTAGATTATTCTACTTACATGTAATACTTTAAAAATGTATTTTTACTGTGTAGTTAAGTCTGCCAAAAAGCTTGTGGAACAGATCACGGAATGTCGAGAAATGTGTGTATCCATTAGCAGAAGTGAAGTCTTCAAGAGGAATACTATGTCGCTTGATTTGTTTCTGAAAAGATTTGGGAATTCAGACAAACCACGAACAGCGATGGAGAGCTAATCCTGTGCTGCCAGTTTAAATCGCATCAAAATTTCCTATTTCTTTCTTCTCAGTTAAGGCCAAGTCAGGAGTTCTTTTGATCTCAAATTGTTGAAGGAGGTTCAGCACCATCTTAACTCCCTCTACAGTCTCTTCCCTTTAGCACACAGAGTTTCAGAGAGCTGCTGACTTCAAACTCAGATTAACTCACTTCAAACTCAGATGTGTATGCTATGAAAAGCAGCAATATCTTGGTGAGGCTAATGGTGAGGTTTTTGTTGTTGAATTAACCATATAAATAATTCAGTGTGCCTGAGGAAATCTGGAAGACGACAAGCTCTGAAATATATATTAAAAAACAAAATACTGAATTCTAATTAAAATTCATGCTTATGGCAGAGTTTTCTCTTACAGAAGGTACATGTTTTCTAGCCCTTGTTTTAATCAACTGAGTCTAATGCAACTAAATGATTCTGTAAGTATTTACTTCACTTCATATGTAGTGGTACAATATGGCTGCAGAAATGGGCTGATAGGAACCTCATGAAGTGCAAGGTCCTGCACCTGGGGAGGAACAACCACAGGCACAAATGTATGCTGGGAAACACTTTTTTATCGTGGGGGTGACTGAGCACTGGAGGTGGTTGCCCAGAGAGGTTGTGGAGTCTCCATCCTTGGAGATACTCAGAAGCTGTCTGGGCATGGTCCTGGGCAATCGGCTTTTGGTAGCCTTGCTTGATCAGGGGTGTTGGATGGGATGACCTCCAGAGGTGCCTGCCAACCTCAGCCATTCTGTGATAATATGTCCAGATAGCAAATTAGGCAAACATGAACTAGAAACAAATATATTCTGACAGTAATCAATACTCTTTCATACATAGAGTCAGAGATTTTAGAGCAAAAAAGTAAATAATAGCAGCAATGCAACTATGAACGCAAACAGTATAATGGTGTATAAGCCTGTGACACCAAACAGCAGTGCTCAGGTTCTGGCTGCGTGTGCTGAACAGAGCTATACCTCCATTCTGCCATTGCAACAAGCTGGATCAACTAGTTGGCAAAAGCTAAAAACATCCTAACTCCCAAATCCTACCATCTGGGAATAAATTAGTACAGGGGAATATAGCCGTATATTATAAGTAATAATGTTCCAAACAAGTAAATCATGTATATTTATGTTACGGTATATGCCTGTCTTTTCTAAATATTCTTGTAAGCATCTGAAAGTGTGCGAGTCTGAATTCACATAACCACATCAAAACCTTCCTACATGAAAGGAATCATACGCAGGTTTCTCACTGGTATTGAACGGAGATGTTTCTAGCCTCCCAGGTCCTGAACTGGCAATTCAGAGCAGTTTGATTGCCTGCTTGATTGTTTGTAAGATAACGGTGAGATTGGCAGTGACAGGGTAATTTACTGAAGATTGCAATGTCAGACTATATCCAAGGGGGCTTGTGAGCATAAAGATGTGATTCGCATGACTGACAGGATGCTGAGAGATTGATATGCCAATTGAAAGTTCATGGTGTCATCAGAAGCGTTCGTTCACAGCAGCCCATAATCTGCCGTGTGATGAGGTCATTACAGACAGAACACACGCTCACCTCTGGTAACAGGTATCGCAGAAATATGGTGCAGCTTGAGCAGGTAAATGTAAATTTGTCAAAGGGAGTAATTTATATCCTGTGTTTTGCTTCTGTTATTTCTAATGTGTTGATAGGATTCTCTTGACTGGTGGTTGTCTGAATAAAAGAACTGAGTGGACTAAACAGTGGGCAGTTTTGAGTTCATAGTTGTAGAGGTGTCACAAACCGAGAAAGAATGCAGGATGCCGACAAAAAGTTCTCAGAGCTTAACAGGGAAACTGCCTCGAGTTATAGTCTGAAGCTTATGGTGTCCTTACAATGAAAGTGGGTGGAAAATGGACTGTAGCAAAAAAAGAAAATTCTTACCACCACATTGGAAAGGATTTCAAGATGAATGGAGCTCTTAATGTGAACAGGCGACTGACCTAAAGGCAATGTATATCTCTCACAACAAGGTAGTTTGTCTAACTTAAATTTCCTTAGAGGGCTGAATGAAACATTGTCAGCATACCTTGGCAAGTTTGGTTTTAAATCAGAAACAGTCGTTTCAGGCACATACAATCCATTGGAATTACATGGTTAATTGTAAAATAAGAAAGCTTTTTTTGTAGGTTTGGGTTGGTTTTTCTTTTGTTGTTGTTTTTCAGATTATCACTGTGTAGGGTAATGCTGGTCTGTTGGGCATTTGAAAATCCTGAAAATACAGGAGTCATGATCTTACTTTAAGGTACTTTTGTCAGCTAACCTGATGGAGCATTCTCTCTTGTGTATGATATTCAGTATGTGCCCAGACCATATTTGTACTCAAAAGTCAGATTAATATGCCTTGGGGAGCCTCTGAAAGTTTACAGACCTAAGTAGATTGCAAATTGAATGCCTGATTCTTGCCAGAGTAGATTAACAAATGTTTCTAAATTGTTAGAGATAATATTTTAAAGTAAATGGTTATTAATTTATAAATTGCAGTAGAACTCCATTGAGAGAACATATTTCAGTTAAATGATGATACCAAAGGAAAGGATGATGCTAGAAGTTGTTACTCTGTATGCTAAAAATAGTCAGTTGTGATATATCTAAGTATACACATCGGTCTCCCCATTGAGGATTCCATTTTAATTTCTGGTGTTTAAATTCTAATTTTTCTTAAAAATACTTCTTAAGAAATATTCTTGATGGACAACCTAATATGCGATATGATGACTGAACCTACCAGCTTTGTGACTGATCCCTCCTTATCCAAGCAGGCAAACAAGTTCTGATTCAGCTATTTATGGGAGGTGGAAGTTCCAGCAGCACTTTCCTATTAATTGCCAAAATGGGTACAATGTAATTTTTATTTTACTTAGGTAATGACAACTTACTCTGTCACCCCCATCTCCTTCCCTCGTGTCCCCAAATGGAACAAATGAAATTAAACAGCATAATTCCCAAGACTCTTATAGACCAGCAAGGAAATCTAAAAACTTTGTAAAACAAATGGAAAGATTTAGAGAAAAACACACAAAAAAAAAACCTCAACAAAAAATCCTGTACTCCTCCTGCTATTCCTTCTTCCTAGTTTCAACCCTTAACAGATTTCTTTGGGATTGATTCTCATCTAACACTGCTTTAAATTAATTGTAGCAGTAATGCTGTTTAACCAGCGTACTTGAGAAAGTCCCATCCTCATTGCATTATTGGTTCAATTACCAGTTTTATGGTGTAGAGATGTTATGAAGAGCAAGCATTAACATTTTTTCCCAGTGCCTTAAGATGCCCATTAGATATGATTGCTTGATAGCACTGTGCAGCCGGCTGTATCTTGATGATTGTTACCTTTCAGATGGCTTGGTTGACTGCCTAGACCCAGACTGCTGCCTCCAATCTACTTGTCAAAACAGCCTGCTGTGCCGGGGTTCACGTGATCCTCTTGACATCATACCACAGAGCCATTCTGGTTCACCAGCTGTGAAGTCATTCTATGATCGAATCAAGCTCTTAGTGGGGAAGGACAGCACTCATATCATCCCCGGAGAAAATCCCTTCAACAGCAGGTAGCAGCTATAAATATGACGCTGTATCTGTGCAGTTGCACGGTATGGGAATATTTGTCCCAGAGAATTTATTCATGTTTTAACATTAGATGCTACTTTCAGGTGCTTCGTGTGTTTGCACCTCAGGCATGATTCCCACTGAGGGCACTTTGTTGCAGCTTATGATGTGGCCTTTATTTTATAACTCGGACTTTTAGTAGCATTTTAACATGCTGGCAACACTAGAAGAAGGTTCCTGCCACTGAGTAGGAGCTTCTGAGATTTACATTTTACAAAGACTACAATCTAGAACAAGGGAAAAATGCGAACTAGTTTCCAGTTAGAAAGAGATCACATTTTATTTAGTGCAATTAACACATGGATTAACATTTTGAATTATTTTAAAGATACATTAACTTAGGGGAGTTTATTATTTATTCCTTATATAAAACTGTTTTATTTGCTGTTTTGCTTGTGTCATCAATGCATCTGACTAGATTTTCATTTTCTTTTTCTATGTCTGTTCTTCCTATGATTGTTAATTATATATTTATAATGAATCTAAAAGCCAGCATATCATTAATTGGTATTTGATGCCATTGTATGCTTACAAAAAGAGTGGTGTTCCTATTTATCAATATTATTTAAATGTGTCTCCATGGAAGATACTAAGAAATTGAAGAATATGTTAATTATGTTCATATTGCCAAAGTTAAAACTGAAGAAGGAACTTAATTTGAGATAATGCCCAAAAGATTGGACTTCATTACAGGGAACTGTTTTTTCAGACAGAATTTCATTATAGGCTTACTGGGTGATGTGTAGCAAATCACTAAATATTTGTGTGTAAAATTAGGATCATAATGTTTCTGGATACAGCAGGCAGGTTCCCATTGCATTCATCCCTGCGATGCTCAAATAGCACAATGGTTTCTATATTCTATCAGAAAAGCCCTGTTGGATCCTACTCTGTATAATATGGACTTTATTCTATTCTATAAAATGCTCTGTGCATACACACATGGGGTTGTTTAGAAAAATGGAAAAAATTGTTCTGTTTTCATCTAAATTGATTGTGATTTTTTTTTCTTCAGCTCTGTAAAAATAAAATGAGGGAATTCTTGCAATTTTCTGCAATATTGCATGAAAAGGAAAGCAAGACAAGAAAGAAGCTTACTAATTCATGAGGCTAAATAATTTGTCCAAAAAGGAATACAGGCTACAGCATAAAAAGCGTATAGTCCACAGGCTGTTTGGTACATGCTGCTCTATATATGTTACAGTCAGCAAAATTCCCTTGAGTGAAGAGGAGCAGTTTCCTGTTACGTATTGTATGCTAACCAGCACTTGAGCTGTTGCCTCATTAAGCCACCCAGAATGAAAATGGGTGTATTCCCTGTATCTCTATTCCACAATCATCTGATAATCATTAGTTGTCTTATTAATATGATCCAACACTTTATTCCTAGATCTTGAAGTATTTTGTAAAAGCAGGTGATTATCAGTTCCAATTTCTAGATGAGTGTAGTGATATGCAGACATTCTTTTGCCATCCAAGAATGTTAGAAATTATATTAGAAACAAGCTGTTTATGTATGGATATGGGTTGGAGTCTTTGAAACAGTCTAAGAATTAGAGCTCTAGACTAAGCGGGAGCTGAGCACTTCAATCCTGAGGCTCCTTTGAAAAAATCCCATTTGAAATTTTAGATTTTTTTTTTTAAATACGTTTTCTAGGCTTCCTGGTGGCAGAAGTCTTAGTTCTGTTTTATTTCTCTGAAGTACGTCGCATATTTTAACATGCCTTTGCAAATGGCATATTAATGACATTTTAAAATTGGCCTTAGCCTCTAAGTTGTGAAAGTATTTTTGAGAATTCTACAGCTCAGCTGTTATTTTAGGTACCGATTTCAGGCAAATCTAATATATAGTGTCAAATTGAAAGTCTTAAAACTAAGGGTTTTGACTTTTTAAAAGTGGCACAGGGTTAGACTCCATTTCACATATACAGAAGCTGCCATAGTCTCAAGAAGTAGCTGCCATGAAAGATAATGGCCTCTCTCTCTTCTTAGCTCAACCTCTCATTCTACTGGAAGAGAAGAAAACCTGGAACAAAACAGTGGTTATGATTTTTTCCAGTACTAGTATAAGCAAAGGAATTTATTTCCTACCTGCTAAAGCAATAAATAACAAAATGTATTGACTGCAAAATTACTTAGCTCTCGCTGATCATTTCTGTGCAGAAACAGGATGAAACGAAGTTTTCAGGAAAAAAAAATAACTATGTGTTTTCACATTTAACTTCCATGTTAAAAAAAAAATACTTAATATATCAGCTTAATTTGTCAGTTACACTTCTAAAAGATTACCAAAAAAACTGTTGTCCTATGTGTGACTGTTAGACAAGATATTACTTCTTATAAATCCAGATTTTAGCTACAAATTTTAATATCCATTAAGTCATGAAATTAAAGGTAGAAAAAAATTATTAGTTCTCTTCTGCTATGTGATTTCTTTCTAAATCTGCATTCTGCACTGTTCCCCTGTAGAAGCTTGAGTGACTATCTTCCTACAACTATTGCTCTGTGTGTGTGTAACATAACTTGGTCCAATGTATTCCCAAGTAGATTTTCTCAACAGGTATCAGTTTCTATTAAATTACATATTCTATTACAAAATGTTGATTTTGGAAGTTAAAATTTGACCTGGAGGGTCAAGAAATGGTTGAAAGTTCTAAAAGAAAAGTAACAGAAATGGCTCATTTTCATTAATTAGTTTCTTCTTTATGTAGTGTCAAAGAAAATATTACACCTTGTTTGGAATAAAAATATGAGGAAGTAGTTGTTAAATAGCCAGTATAATACAGTTAGAAATTTACATCACAGCACTTTGAACATTTCAGAGTTTAATAGAAAAGACCTGAAATCAGTTCCTGATATTACTAATGAAAGTAGATGTTCTCTGATATGGGGATGATGCAAGCATCGTAGCTGTCCCAGAACTCAACTGCATTTTGTCAGTTTTCCGCAAAACCCAGCTCAGTTTAATCCCATTGTCCTACAAGCCTGAGGCCAGAAATCTGTGGGGTCAGGATGCTGTGCCTGTTGGTGTGCCTGAAGCCTGCTGGGATTCAGGGGCAGCTCCACTCCTGCCAGCACAGAGTCAGTTCAGAAACGGGGCTTTTCATTTTCTGGCTCTCTGTAGCTACAGATGAGAGTTGGTGGCTCATGCTGGAAGCACTTAGTGCTGAAATGGAAATCTTCTCACCTAGGACTACAGCACAACGCAATTCTGTGATCCCTGAGACTATGGGTTGCAGCAGGATTTAACTCTCTCCCTGTTTCCCAGGATCACCTTCTCCTTTTTTCACGTTTCCAGTGTAGAAATGGATAGCCGTCTACAAGGAGCTTCTGCTTTTCCGTCTCCCTTTTACCGTGCAGCTTCCTCGACTCACCAATCTCCTCCTTTCCGGGTACAGGGAAGGTGGAAGGGAAAGGAGCCAGGGGCTGGAGACTCCTGTCCAGCTGGGTGAGAGGAGAGGAGAGGAGAGGGGCAAGAACAGACTGGCCATGCCAGAGAGCAGCCGAGCAGGGGGAAGTGGGGCTTGCTGCTTCCAGCGCTCCGGAGGCTGAGGATGCAGCCAGGCAGGCAGCAGCAATTTCTGCCCGCTGTGCACTTAGCAGCAGCAAAGCACTCTCAAAAGAAAAATTGACTGTGCCTCTTACAGGAATAACCAGCCATCATCTCCTTTAGGTTAAGCAAAGTTGCTTGACCTGTTGGCTAAGAAAACTCTTTATTTTGCCCGTGCGTAAAGCTGGCCTTAAAACCAAATCCTTTCTCCTGCTGACAAAGTGAAAAGCAAGGGTTACAAATCGGGACCAAATGCAGCGTACAAACATCAGTCACTCCCTAAGATGAAGGATTATGAACCTTAATTGGGAAAATTGGTTGTATAAAACAGAGGTATGGCATTGCACCATATTTTTGAAGTGTATTAGGCAGCCACAGACATGCTGTTGTAGCCAGGGTGGTTTTCGAGAAGTGCCCGATCATTGTTTCAGTGGGACTTCAGGGTCACACTCCTGGCTTGGCTGAATGTGAGGTAGCTTTCTACTCTGCAAAGCCTTGTCAGACAGTGAGACAAAGCCTCATTAGACAAGGAAGGCACTGACTCCCATTCTGTATTCACAGACCTCACTGCACAGATAAGCAATTTCTTGATTTAGATATATAGAGAGAGCTGGGCAATATTGTGGTATCTTCAGTATTCCAAAAAACTTTGGAGTAAATTGGATTTAGAGTAAATGAGGCACAAGTGTTCCACTACTCAGTTTATAAACAATGTAACTTTGCTTTTGTAACTAACTTTAATACCTTTAATTATCTTTCTTCTTCAGTCTTGTGTCCCTTGTAAGAGGCCAAGTGGTGACTACAGATGGAACTCCTCTAGTTGGGGTCAATGTGTCATTTGTCAAGTATCCAAAGTATGGCTATACCATCACTCGTCAGGATGGCACGTGAGTTTCCTTGCTTCACTGAGTACCTATTTCCTATCATTGCTGATTAACAGATGGTGTGATCTAAAGGAACCATGTGGTATCATGCATTGCATTCCTTCCAGGGCAAAGAGCTATGAAGTAAACACAAAAGTAATTTTTCACATGCCATTTTCAATACTAACTGCAAGTAAATATGAAAAGGCTGACTTTTGATAATAACATGTTAGACTCCTTTCAATTAAATTGCTCTGTATCTATGAAAACATTTGTAGACTACAGCAATATCTAGCTGAAACCAGAAATAGTTTGTTTTAAAATGCAAGGCAGGCTAACACTGCTAGGAAAAAAAAAAAGCAGTATCATTACAGAATAGTATATTTTGTTAAAAGTTCCCTTCTGCCTCTATTTCCTTTTGAAGATCCACTGTCTTTTGAGTTTCTTCAGGGTAGAATGTAATCAAAAGATTCTAATTGAATATATTTAGACAACTTCCTGCTGTGCAAAAAAGTGCTTTTTCCCCCTTGTATCAGTTGATTTGGAATGCAGACAAATTCAGACAAACAAAAATCAGTGTATTGTGGTTTATCTAGTTTACTGGCTGGTAACTAGAACAGTTTATCTGTGACACATGCATTGTAAACATTTGCCATTTTCTCTTGATCTTGCATGCAAACAATTGAATTGAAATAATTCACATGAGTCAACTGAACTATAGGGAGTATTTAATTTCCACATTTCCCAGAATATTATGCTGTTATAATAAAAGTATAATTTGTTGTTGATTTCAGTGGTTTAATACTACAGTAAATGCTGCACTGAACTATATTTAGATCTGAATAGATTATTGAAATCATTGAGTAATTTGTTACCAGCATTTACATGAAACAACTGATACCTGCTTCTGTTGTCAGAACAACTTAGAAGTATTTTACTTATTTAGGCCAGATTTCAAAACGCCTGTGCAGCTCCACATTATTGCTATGATTATGTAGGGGGCTGGGGGTAAATACCTCATCTCCCTGAGAAACAGTAGATCAGTTGTCCTGGGGACAGGAATTCTTATCTTGTAGAATACAAACAGCAAAACTTTTCATTACAATTCTCTTACTGCCATGTGTCCCATTCTGTGCTTGATGGACAGCATCTTTTAAGAAAGGGATAATTCAGTGTCCGGCCCAGTATGAACTTGGCTTCTCTGCTGATTCTATATATAAAGGTGACTTGTAATAATAAATGTGATGGGGTTTTTATTGGGTATTTTTTAATTATTTAATGCAGATTTTATAATATATAGGAACAAGGCTTGTCCGGATGACTTCAAATCATTGCTTGTCTTGGCTGGATTTCAGTTGTTTAGTTGCCAAGGTTCACATCCCATTACTGATCATTTGAAGCATGACACTTAAGATATACCTATTGCTGTAGGTATACCTATATACCTGTTTCATTAGCCAGGAATGCTATTACGGGAATTACTCAGTCTTGTCACTTCTAAAGCCCACATTTTTCTAGGTTTGACTTGGTTGCAAATGGTGGAGCATCCCTAACCTTGCACTTTGAACGGGCCCCGTTTATGAGTCAGGAAAGGACAGTATGGTTGCCGTGGAATAGCTTCTATGCCATGGACACGCTTGTGATGAAGACAGAAGAGAATTCCATTCCCAGCTGTGATCTAAGTGGCTTTGTCCGTCCTGATCCAGTCATCATTTCATCACCGCTTTCAACCTTCTTCAGTGATGCTCCTGGCCGGAATCCCATTGTACCAGAAACCCAGGTGAGAACAGTGTGAGTGAAAAGAATATAGAAATCAGTGGTCAGATGCTAGTGCTGACCTGAGCACTTACCACAGAGTCACCATTTGTCCCCTGGAATTGCTGTAGCAAATGCCTCTGTAGAATTGCATTCATTCTGACAGATACCAGGTTTTCTAATGAGGTCTGCAGGAGATATCCTAGGTTTATGTCACCCAGACACATTTATCTTTGACTACCTTGCACTTTCTAGTTATCATACAATATATCAAGTATATCTCTGTGTTTCAGTTGACAGCTTAGGTGTTGCAAGAGAATTTTGCAAAGGCTTGGTGTGTGCTGCCAACCGCAGGCTGTTTTCTTATATGTTATTTAGGACAAAGGAAAACTACTGGTGTTATTGTTTCACTACTTTATTCAGTTCATCTTTACTTTATACTAAGTGTTAGTGCAAGTTGCAGGTTCCTATGACTGTATTTCTTCTGTTTCCCTTGCATATAACTTGCAGTAAAACTAGTACTTGTTTGCACTTTTGCCAGCAGTGGGCTCTTAAAAAGCAGTGTACACAGACGCCAAATAATTATTTGTCCAGAAATGTTAGCTGAACTGCATCACTGCACTCATTTGAAGATAAGCATTCCCAGTAGCAGAAAGTCATAAATCCATAAGAATAATCAAGGAGATATTATTCTAAAAAAATAACAAAGCAGTAATGTAAAATGTTTGATCTTTTTTCCTATTCAGGTTCTTCATGAAGAAATTGAGATCCCTGGCTCTAGTATAAAGCTTAGCTACCTGAGTTCCCGTACTGCTGGATACAAATCCTTACTTAAGATCGCCATGACTCAGTCACTTGTGCCACTGAATCTAATCAAAGTTCATTTGATGGTAGCAGTAGAAGGGCATCTGTTTCAAAAATCATTTCAGGCGTCTCCCAACTTGGCGTATACATTTATCTGGGACAAAACAGATGCATATGGGCAGAAGGTTTATGGGTTGTCGGATGCTGTAGGTAAGTCAGCATATACAAGCTCCAAAACTTTCCAAATAACACCTGTAATTCTTAGTAAGAAAATTGCAAAGATTTCTTATGGAGAAGCAAATACGGACTAAACAGTTCTTGTCTTCCTGACACCATTTATCTTTGTATTATGTTTCTTTTGCACATTAAATATCACATTCAGAGGGTCTAAACTCCAACATCATGCCTGTGTGTCACAGTTTAAAGCTGGGCCAGCTATTAAACCTGTGGCAGATGCTCTCTGTTAACCCTCCCCACCCCACAAAGGGAAAGGGAAAAGGGAGAGAGACTTATGAGTTGGAAAGTTAAAACAGTTTTAATAAACTATAATAATGAAAAAGAGTATAATAATAATAATAGAAATAATCAAATATATACAAATATATATACAAAACCAAGATCGAGCTCCCCTGATGTCGGCCACGTCACCACCAGCACTGCAGGGCAGGCTCCGGGAAGGCCCAGGCTGGGCCCAGCGACGGTCGAGAGCTGGATTCAGGGATGCACAGATTGGGATCGGGGGCAGCAGGAAAACAGACAGAGTCCTCTTCGGACACCGGCCATAGCAGCAAGAGGGCAAGACCCTCGTGATCCCCCCGCTTTATACCGAGAATGACGTGTATGGAATGGAATACCATCGTTGGTCAATTTTGGGTCACCTGCCCTGTCTGCTCCTCCCTGCAGGTGCAACTGCCCTGTGGCTCTTCACTCGTAAGCAGTGAGGAATTTAGCAGTGACCTCGGTTTCTCTAGGAATAAGTACAGCAAGAGCCTTTCTGCATAACATCCCTACAGGTGCCTCAGCGATAACTACAAACTTCGAGCGTTATCAGTCCTGGAAGCAGACACTGTCTGCAAAACATGCAGTTAGTTTCAGAAAGTGCAGTTACTTAGAGGAGACTTAGCTGAAAGTAAAAATCACTGAAAGGAAAGTTGGCCTGGTTTAGGCCAAACCAGGACACTGTGTTTCCTGATTGGTAGCTGACTCAGAAGGTGTAGACCAGACAATGGGAAAAACTGGCCACAGGAACTTAGGTGAAACCTAGTCCATCACTATGTTTTTATTTTCTTTCAGTTAACAAATGAACCTCGTGCTGAACTGGCTGGCATTCTTCAGGGCATTTGGATTTTCACGCATGTTGTTGTTATAGCCTCTTGTGGTATAACGTGTTTGAAATGAAAATGGTGTTTTTCTAATGCTGTTCAGTCTCGTAGTTCTAGAGCTATTTTTAGTTCGCTTGGTTCTAGTGGGTGGGAAAAAGAGTGATCATCATAATATTTTTAAGTTTTCATTTTCATTTGAGTATGGAACAATTGTGATAGCACAACAGTGCTAAAAATGGGCATCAGAGCTGTGCCAGTGTGGAAACAAAAACTTATTTTTAAAATCTTATTTCTTTTCTATATTTTCTGAAATCTTCTTTACTATAGCTTTTCTTTCTTACATTATTGCATAGGATATTGCCTTCCTGACTAATGCTTACAGTGCATGTGTGCTTAAAAGCACACAAAGTTTTCACTGCTCTTTGGTATAAGGTATGTAAAATGAACACAATAATGCGGTGCACATCTGGCAAATTCAGGGTTTGATCTTGTCCTGTTA
Source organism: Nyctibius grandis (assembly GCF_013368605.1). NCBI lineage: Eukaryota > Metazoa > Chordata > Aves > Nyctibiiformes > Nyctibiidae > Nyctibius > Nyctibius grandis. Next base: position 3,441,381 of record NC_090679.1, read on the forward strand.
TCTGATATTATATTTTTAAAATTATATTTCTTACTCTTCTCTCACCAAACCAGTCACTTCCCCTTGCCAGCTACTCAAAGAAAAGGGATCGGATCCCCGCAGAGTACATGTGAATGAAGTTTCAAATTTGTGTCTAGTCAAAGATTTCAATTTAATATTGTAGAATAAAAGAGAGGAATATAATCACTCCGTCTTCTTGAGGGGGCTAGGGAACTGGAATGATGAATGATTTGAATGTGCTCTGGACATTTAATTCACTGTTTGTTCAGCAAGTATATTCGATTTTATTTTATTTCAGTTTCTGTGGGTTTTGAATATGAGACTTGCCCCAGTCTCATTTTATGGGAGAAGAGGACAGCACTGCTGCAAGGATTTGAACTAGATCCTTCAAATTTAGGAGGATGGTCTTTGGATAAACATCATGTACTTAATGTTAAGAGTGGTGAGTTAGTTAATTCCATGTGTTTTCTATGCTATATGGAGTTTTGTCTGAACGCTTTTTATCTCCATTATATTTACACTTTAAAAAAATGCAGTATCTCCACTTTTTTTTGTTTCCTCTTTAGCTCAGTAAGGTATGGGACATGTTTCAGTTGTCAGAAAATTTTTGTAGAATTCCAACAAATTTTTTACTATTCTGCACAGCATCTTAAAGTCCAAATCTTTATCCTCTGTTCAGTTGTTCACTTATTCCTCTGTAATGTCTTCCTGTCTTCTTTGCCTGTTTTTCTGATATTAACCACACCCGTTCCTGGTTCCTTTTCTTTACCTTTTCCCCTCTAATCTGAGATGGGGCTTAGAGGACTGAGAGTCTCATTTGTCTTTTTCTTTTGTCACCTTTCTGTTTTTCCTCACTCCTCTTTGTCTTTACATATCCTAAGCTGAATGTTCCTGGTCTTCATATTTTACCAGAGGCTTTTAGGGAGTTGAAAGCTTAGCATATCTTTCATTTGATCCCTGTAAAGTGTTTTCTACAGCCTCCCTGCTGATCCCTGAATTTAGAAATTGCAAAGTATATTGTTGCTCAAGAAATCTAAAGTAGTGCTCAGAATAGGTGAGATCAGGCTATTTGAACACACTGTAAGTGCTGTGCAGTGGAGCAAACACTGTTGAGATAGCCATTTGGATAGTGCCTGATACTCACTGTTGTCACCAGTGGGGAGCCAGTTACATTAGGATCATACAGCTGCGTTTCCAAAAGAACATGAGGCTAAAAGTTTCCAGCCAGATTTCTGCAATCTTTGATACATTGAAAATGGTCCCTCTGTCAGAGAATACGCTCCTTTCTTGGAGCTGGGATCTGTTCTTTGAACCAATATTTTGAAAATAAATCCTATCTCAAAGGCATTTCTTGAAGCCTAATAAAGATGGTTACCACTAGCTTCCCTCTCGCCTTTCATCACTGATCCTTAGCAGCCCTTGTAGGTGTTTCATCTTTCTCCTATCTTTTCATTTTCTGTGCTTTTGTCTTCTCTGGCATCTCCATTTCTCAATTTTCAATTTTCCTGAAAAAAAAGTGTGAAAGACTGAGAGGGGAAGAGAACAGTAAGGTTGGTACAAAATTCCAAACGAAACATAACATAGGCAACTGGAGTGAGAGGATCCAGGGACACAAATAAGGAGCATGTCTCCGCTGCTTGCATTTTCACTTCCCAGTTAATAAGACAGTCTAAACCATTGTGCCAGGCCAAAGAGTTGTATGGCAGAGTTTTCTTTTAATGAATACCAAAGGACTCTGGATTTAGGTTTGGGTCTGTGATTGTGTATCTGTGTGGTTTTTAACAGAGAATCTTCGTTACACCTTTATTTTTACTACTGCAAGCTCTTTCACTGTTTTTGCACCATTGAAGAACCAAATGCTGGAGTCGTTTCAGGGTACAATCCTTAAGAGCAGCTGTTGAAAAGAGAATTACCTGAAGTCCCCTGCAATGAGTGACGATAATAACCACTTCTTCTCTTCTTCGTTATTAGGTATATTGCACAAAGGCAATGGAGAAAATCAGTTTCTAACTCAGCAGCCAGCTGTGATAACCAGCATTATGGGGAACGGGCGCCGAAGAAGCATATCCTGTCCTAGCTGCAATGGTCTGGCAGAAGGAAATAAACTTTTGGCCCCTGTAGCACTGGCAGTGGGTATTGATGGAAGTCTCTTTGTTGGAGATTTTAACTATATTCGGCGTATCTTCCCATCCAGGAATGTTACTAGTATATTGGAGCTGAGGTAAGATGTTACTCTTGGCATTTAATTTCTGTAGCCTGTGCTCAAATCAGCCTTTACCATTACTTTTTATAATTTTGTAAAACATTGTCACTTTCAACCTATTTAAATTCCAGTGGAGAAATGGGGCACAGAAATGCATAGTTCAAAGTCTGTAGCTTATCAGAGCAATGACTATAGAGAAGGACTAAACAGTACAAACCAACTTGTACAGAAAGTACAAACCACCGTCTTCTGTCCTGCTGGTGATCATTTGATACAATCTCCCGTCAGTACTGTACATCATTTAGTTTGTTTGTTTGAAAACTGCAGTATCGACTGCCCTTAGGTATTGAGCCACACTGACAAGCAAAGGTATAACAGTCTTATGAGGTTAGAAGGGAGGTTTTCCTATCAATGGTTTTGAGAGCCACTTTCCCACTTCTTTTCCATACACGTAAGTCTATTTCTGTAGGTTGGTAAGTGCAGTTAAGATTGACGCACAGAGTCACTTTGCATCATTGGAACTCTTTTTAAGATTGTATCTCTGTCCCCCCATCCCATGTCCCCTCCCGCCCCCAACAGCAAGATTTGGTCACTTAATAGGGAAGGCATGAGTGTAGAGTGTACCCCTTCACCCATTTCTGTTCCATCTCCTTTTTTCATTCTTCTAGGAGAGGCAAGAGATATTGCTTCAAGCCATGACTCATGCAGCATTGTTGAGTATTTGCAGAAAAATGAGGAAAAATAGCTTGCATTGGCTGTCTTCTGATACTTCTGCAGCCCACTCAGGGGATAGGATTAATGCTCTTATAATTGGATATAGCTGCAAAGTACATTGAGTGAATTTAGGTCATTAGCCTTTTTTTTAATGATATGGCCAATAACCAATTCCTCTGCTTCCACTGTACTTTTGGTTTTTAATTAGTGGGAAAAAGCGCAAAATGACTGGACTGTTAGAGAATAGGAGGCCTAGCTCTATTTTACACCTCTCTTCCATTCATGTCATTCTGTTGATGTCACTGTTGTGAATTCCAATTTATATAAGAGAAAAGAGATCTGATTCAGGCCAATTCTACTCTGAAATAACTCTCTGACACCTACCTCATACACCATCAGGCTGCCTCGTTATATTTAAGGGAAAAAAAAAAAAGTCATAGATCATCCAGTGCTTTCTGCTAGCAGCTCAGTATAAACCACAGAAGGTAGCTGGTATGGATGTGTGATCTGCTATAAATATTTGTATCAATATACACTATAACTCTGCATTATATAGAATATGCTGATTTTTTTCTGATTTGTTCAGTTCTGTTTAGCTTTCTAGTAAATAGGACTAAGGCTTATAGGTGAAGAGAAACATTTTCAAATTAGGATACTTACTTTAAGGCATTTATAGGCACCTCACTTCCTCATATCAGCCAGTGACAGTTTCCTAGCACACCTGGTATTTGAAAATGTCTCCAAGTTTACAACAGTATCAGTCTGAATACTTTGCTTTCTCTCTATGCAAGAGAGAACTTGGGCTTTTCAGCACGTGTGAGGGGAAATAGGAAAGGACATCAGTAAAGAAACAGAAGATGGACTTCTTAATCTGCTTCTGTCCACTTTCTCTTTTCTTTGATGAAAGTCTGTTTTCCATAGCATAGTTTCTTTAGCTTCTGTTATAACTATTAGCAACGAACAATAAAGCTGTTGTATTTTGAGTGCTATTGGACAGCTGCAAATGACTTGACACACAGATTTTTAGGATTTGCAGTGATGTCTTTTGCCCCCCTGTTCCTCTAAAGCAAATTAAGGTCTATTCCAGCAAACATCATCTGTAGCAGTAATTGTTATTCAGTGGTCATCTTAAAATCTGTATGAGTTACCCGGGTAAGAGTTTGAAGATATGAGCCATTTAAATATGAAAGAGAGCAGCGTATCAAGTAGCTTGAATAACATTGCAAATAGTATGTCCGTAAGTATTATAAACCAAATACATCACTTTATTTACATTTCACAATGGGTGTAATTTTGGTTTTACGTAAGCCAACATAAATCTTGAGTAGCTTTATAAGTCAGAATATCCCAGTGTGCATATTTGCTTCACACTGTCCTTTATGAAGGTGCCTGATCTGAGTGGCTAATAGGAGTTTTGACTCAAGGATGTCGCACGTCACACTTAACGTTGGTATTGCAAGTTTGGGGCTGTGCAGTAGTGCTGCAGCTCAGGAGTCATGCACCTCCTTGTTTCACTCAGTGGATATTCCTAAATGGAAATGACATAAACACAGTGAAACGCTGTGGTGTGGAGAATGTATTCATCTACTTCTGAGGAAGTAGAGGACACTCTTCCTTTGCATTGTTTCTAGACAGTACACTAGGGATCCATTAATGCTATAGATCTCCCATTGTACAGTGTCTTACTGCTCACTTAGAAGGTTTGGTTTTTTTTTTACCCTAAGATTTTCTTTGATGGGCTTAAATAGATACCATGTAGCATCCAAACTTGCTTTAAGCAGTTATTTTAGAGACTTGGGGGAGAGGAAAGTAAACTGTGTAGTAGAAATTTGTTTAGAAATAGCCTGTTGGAAATCTATTTTGATTAAAGAGGTTGCCCCAACTCATGGACAATATCCTAAGCCCAGTGCTTCCCCCTTTCCAGTTCTATATTCAGAAAACTGCCAGTTTCTCTCTCTCCTAGCCTACAAGCTACAGAAATTTCCACGTGAAAACTCTTTCAATGGTCCAGAAGGTTTCCTGTAAGATACGTGGGTGTGGGGGCTGGGGACAAGGGTATCCTACTAGGGAACTAGCTTGCAACTCTATCACTTCCAGTCACTCTTCATCCATAAACCAAGCTAAGGCTAGTGCTAAAAAGAGATATCTTCTCCTGTGTCCTTTTGTAAAATAAAACAAATACTATGTTTGCTTTACCATCTATTCTTCAGCTAACTGTTTGTTCTTTTTTCTTCTGTTCCCTTTCTATAAAGAAATAAAGAGTTTAAACATAGGTAAGACACGAGCTCTTTCCCATATAATTTGATATGGTTTGTTTGCTTCATTGTGTTTGCTTTTTGTGTTGTGCTTCTTGTGTAATGTTATGTTCTTCATATGCCATATATAGAAACATTTTTATGTGCTAATTGTGTGTTATGAATATGATAAGCGTTAGCAATTATGAAATGCAGTCAAAAAGCAACCAAATAAGTTCTGACAGTAATTAGAAATTTCTAGTAGAATGCAAGTATAATGAACCCCAAGCTAACTTCTATATAAACACTTCTCCCTGCTGTTTATAATTGGTCTAAATGGTTGAGGTAAACTACAACAGCAGTTTTACAAATGCCAGAAAGGTTCACAAAAGCACTAATGACTGCAAATAGGTCAAAAACTCATTTTCCGGTCATTAATGATTTTCTGAACCCTCTGTCCTTTTTCATAATTTAGTTTCTATTTTCTTTCATCAAATACATTTAACAGTTAGTCAACCTGCACTAGATGCAGTCACTGCAAGATTCATGAGGGAGGCATAACCTTTCTGGACATTAGGAGAAAAGATTTTTCATTGTCTCACCTGAGCACTGGGCCTTCTGGATGGCAGCAGCATAGGAAGCGCTTGTACCTTCTTCCATGCCACACCTGGGATGGGGAGGATGTTCACCCTGGAGAATATCAAGGGCAAGAACAAGAAGAGCTGTTGTAAACTATTCCAGAGTGTCCTGTGCATCACCCTTTTAAAACCATACTTTCCATTTCTGTGATACAAGTTAGATGCAAAAGATGTCTGGACTAAACAGTATAATTTCCCCTTTACAATATATTTTGGTATAGCAAGTGTAACTCCACTAAATTTTCTTATCTGGATGAATTCATTCACAATTTGCTAATGATTATTGGTGATGCTGGAGGGTCCTCATTTGCAACTATAAGCTTAGTTAATTTTTCAGGTGCTTAGAGATTTGCTCTGGGCAGCTTCTCTTTTTGGTTAAATTTAAAGAAAAGCTATTGTTGCAACGTTGTGAATGTGATGCACGTATGAGAAGAACAGGGAGGACAAGCTGATCCTGCCTGTACGTGCTGTCAGGCACCAGGCTCCCTCCCAGACCAGAGTAAGGCTGCACGTGGTGGTAACTGCTGCATTCATCAGGGAGGGCTAGAGGCGGAGACATTATTGGCAGAGACCTCTGAGCCATACTGAATATCTTCTTATAATTCAAATATAACATTACAATGGCATGGAGAAAAGAGAGGCAGAGGTCTTTAACTGCTCAGATGCCAGTTTGAGAAATATTTACTACTCATTTATAAAATACATCCCTGTTTGAGGTAATGTTTGAGTTTCTTTGGGGACACGATGAGTGCATGTTGCCTTTCACCTATCATCTTCTGCCAAAGTCCCCCAGATATTTTTACGTCTAGAGTCTCCAGCTGCCTGTTCCTTACGGAGCTCAGGAAAGAGCAAAGGAGTATGCATGCAACAGGTCTGCAGCTCCCTGATCTGGAACAAAAGCTCATGACTGACTCCCTGGGGGAGATTCCAGTGGAGAAAGTCAGGGAGAGCTGCTTGGACACACTAAGGACTGCAGGAGAGGAGAGGGAAAGAAGCCCATGGTCTGCCATTGCTCTGTACCCTGACTCACACCTTACCCCATCCTCGTAACAGTGGGACATAGCTGGGGCTAGCTGTGGGCAGAAGGGAGCAGGGGGGTGCTCCCTCAGGAAGGCAGACACAGGCTGGCAAAGTCATGTCCGAAAAGCAGAGGGACCTGGCCAGTTTGGGCAAGTGGCTGCTGCTCCCCCAGGCATTGTTGGGAGCAGCTCTCACCCCTGGGACCAAGCAAGGCCTCTGCCTCAGGCAGCAAGCGGCTATGTCAGTGCCCAGCTCCAGGTTGTCCCTGCCTCCGGTCTCTGCGTTTGGCAGAGGTGGGGGTGCCTCATGTTTTAGAAGGGCCAGGCAAAAGGCACTGCGGGCAGCAGCAAGCCTGCAGCTGCAGCGCTCGATCCTCAGCTGATCTGCTGCTGTTGCAGAGCCTTGAGTGAAGTTTGGGTGTATTTATGAGGTATGGCACACCATATCACAGCAAAGTTTGTTCTTCAGTGTAAGGGGAAAGCATGGTGGAAGAAGAGAGCAGAATTTCAAAACAGTAACAAATGTGGAGGTGTTTGTATGGCTCAGATACTCGAGAGACTGGAGAAATCTTGTAAGTGGAAAGAAATATTTTTCTATGTGGCAAAGAAGATTGAGCTTTGTTTTAGAGAGATGAGAAGGAACGTGATAAGGGTCTAGTGAAGAGGTGCAGTCTGTTGCTGAAGATAAGGAGAGGAACTTGGGGAATAAAGAGATCGCACTCTAATCTCAAGCATGTCACTAGTCTCCCTGCATAACTTTGTCTACACCACTTAACCTCTCTGTGCCTCAGTTTCCTCCTCTGTAAAATGGGTGTAATACCCATCTTTTTAAAGTTCTTTGAGATCCATGCATGAAATAAACCTGCCAAGTGTTTTTTGTTTATTGTATTTTTTCATCTCTGATTTCTACACTCCTAGACTTCAGCAGATGGTATTACCTCTGCCTACTGAATTTTGATCAAACCAATCGCCTTCCTACTTTCTACAGTTTTAGAAAAAACTGTTATTGACCTAAAAATCATGCCATGTCAAAGACTGGCATAGAGGAAGATAACTGTAGAAAGTGGTATTTTTGGGCCTCCTCATTCCTCCAGATCTGTTCATGACCACATGAATGCAGTTGTCTTTGTGCTGCCAAAAGTGGCCTTATTATAGTTTCAGTGAGTCTGATCAAGAAATGGCTTATGTCCATCATAACTTACCTCTGTGTATCCTCACTCTTGGAGATGGGCACTTTTGCCACATGAAACTAGGAGTGTGGATATTTGGAGGCAAATATCTCTGGTTACTGGTAAGTAACCTTCATTTTTTTTCTTTCTGTCTTCATTTGTCTTCTATTCTTTGAAACCACCATTGACCTTATTTATGCTCACCCATAGGTTCCAAAGGCTGGAAAATTCACATCATGCTTAAAATCCAACTAAATTGAGTTAAACTAGCCAGGCAAGATTTTGAAAATATTTCTGCACTGCACTTCTGTGTGTGTGAATGTATATATATCGCCAAGACTGACATTTCTCAATTTGCAGATGATTTGCTAAAGTAGTTGCAAAATGTGACAAGCTGTCAGAAAACATATATTTCAGAAGAGAAGTAGCTTTCTGTATGAGCACCCATTCTAATCGCAAACTGAGGACCAGTTTTTCAATAACAGAAGGTTTGGAGTTGAAGTCAGACACTCGGGGTCTCTGGTTTTGGTTAATAGAACCAACTTCATCTGCCATAAATGAGATTCTTGATAAGAATGAATGAGAACAAATTAGCTTTAGGAATAAATTTGTTATGCCTCTGCCTCGTATTTATACAAGACCTCACAAATCTTGTGGCATAATATAAGTAACTCAGAAGCTGATTCTTTCATCTTACTCCTATGACTTCTGCTTTCAAGGGAAGTTAAACAAGGTGGCGGGGAGGAGCGGCAGCAGATAGAGATAAGCCAAAGAGAATTGACCTGGAGCAGATCTAAAGGGCTAAAGAGATCAAGAAGAAAATCTTCTGTGCAGCTTTGGCTTATTGGGCTCTGCTGTGGAATGTTTGGTGTAGCAGGGTGAATGAGATCTAAAATGACAATCCTTCTGAAACACTGACCAATCCCTAATCAAGTTAGGTCCTCAGACGGCAGTCCTTCAGACCCCACCTCTGTATGAAGGTGTCAGACTCGCTTTCCAGATCTCTCTGTGCCTGATGACTATCTACGCTCTGAAAGCCTGTGAAGTTTCTAGACTGCTCAGCTGTTTCTGTTTTATGCTTTCTTTTTCTCTAAAGCAACAATCCCGCTCATAAATACTATCTGGCCGTGGACCCTGTTTCAGGCTCACTGTACGTGTCGGACACCAATAGCCGACGGATATACAGAGTCAAGTCCCTCAGTGGCACGAAAGACCTGGCTGGTAACTCGGAAGTGGTAGCGGGGACTGGAGAGCAATGCCTGCCCTTTGATGAAGCCAGATGTGGGGATGGAGGGAAGGCAGTGGACGCAACCCTAATGAGCCCTCGAGGTAAAGTAGGAAAAGAAGCTAGAGAAAATGACTGCGTGAGACTAGGCTGGATGTGGAAATAATTATCTGGCAATTAAATCACTCCTTGCTCGGTAATTTTTATTCTGGGCTTTAATTACAGTGGATTGGCAAGTGTTCGTGCTTTGTTTAGTTAAAGCAAACTTTATTACCCCGACACTGAATGCCGCAAAAGGAGAACAGAACACAAATTAGCAGGGTATCGCTCACTCCAAGAAGCAAGATTGTAAACTGGGAGACAAATTGCTGTTTGAGATATAGTCTTTGGGGAGAAAAGCTGCCCGCTGTGGCTTTTTTCATGAGTTTTTATTCTATGTATCCCCTTTTTCTTCAGAGGCGGAGGAAAAATTAAAGGATTTTTGCCCTTTCCAGTTTCTAATTTTTAACAAAAAGTTTTCAAGATTATGTAGAGATTTGGGGATGTGTTTCTTTTTAAGATTTTTTTCCCATTGTTTCATCTTTATTGGAAGGATGAATTAATCAGGTGTTTCAAACATCTTCGGTTTTTATTTCAATGGTTGAAAAGAACCAGATGATCTTAAAAGCGAATAGAAATGAAAGATCCTGTTTCTTTGCATAAGTAGTAGTTTCAGTTAATACATACAGAGTATATTAACAGGACAGAGCTGCTTGCATGTTTTAAGTTAAACCTCTAGATAGAAGTGAAGAAGATACAGCTTTATCTTCTCTCACTGCCCAATAGGATGAGCACTGCAACCATTTGAAGACAAAATTTTTAGATCAATATTTTATTTTCAGCCCAAGAAACGGACAAGGCAGTGCGCCAAATCAAAGCGGGAAAGGCAGGTGAGGAAAAGCCTGCGCTCCTTCCCAACAGACAGCGGCACCCTTCTGTTCTCCAAAGGAGCACCCTTTCATGCTGTGCCTTTCCTCTCCAAGGACTCCCAATGCGACGGGCATTGAAGCTTTCCTTTTTTTTCTAGGCTGGAAACCCCTGTGTCTTCATCTGGAAACACCAGATGTTCTTCCCATATTCCTTACTGCAACAGGTCAAAGAATTAAAAAGTATCCTGAAAGAATATAATGCTCTCTTAATTTTTCAAAATTTTTAAAGAAATTTTAAAAGATTTCTAAAAATTCTTCATCCTCATCAGATCCTTCAGATGAAGAAAGCAACACCTCAAATTTCTGAGATTAAAACTTAGGAGATATTTTTTTAATTGGTTTTATGTATTGTTTTATCATACAGAGTTTGAATTTATAAATAAGCTGATGCATTCTGCTGGCTTTTTGGCATGTTTTGGGGATTTCTGCGGTTTTCTTTTCTTCAAAGCCCCAAAGGGGCTTTAAAGATGCCATTTATTCAGCAGCTTGATGCCATTTATTCGCTTGCTTGACGCCATTTATTCAGCAGAACTACAGGTACTTGGAGGGTTCCAGGAACAGTGCTCAGGTTGGAAGGGAGGAAAGAACAGGGGAAGGGAACAAACGTCACCATCTTGTAAGCTTTTTAATAAGATGAAGCCTGCCTTGAAGCTGGGAGCCTCACTGCTTCACTGATGCCTGGTTTTGATATTTTCAGGAATTGCAGTGGATAAGTATGGACTCATGTATTTTGTTGATGCCACTATGATTAGAAAAGTGGATCAGAACGGAATTATATCAACCCTGCTGGGCTCCAATGACCTAACTGCTGTTCGACCTCTCAGCTGTGATTCCAGCATGGATGTCACCCAGGTAGATTCTTACTGCATGTCTTTTCTTCTCTGCCTTAGAAGAGATGTGCATCTATTTTGGATGACTGCCTGGCCACTTAAGAAATATATTATGCAGCACAAGATGATAGCATATTTGATTCATTACTGAAATGAGTGAACCATCCTTTTACTGTGGCTAACACAGGTTATTTATGCAACTGTAGAGAAATAAGGTTGAGATAATGGGAGTTATTGTCTTAATTGCCTGTTTTTCTATAATTATTGTAGAGCTTCCACAATGTAGCTTTCATTCTTTGCACAGCAACACAATTAGCCAAAGTTACCACTGCACGTAGCTTTAATATTTCTGAAAAACAAAATCATTGTTTGAAATAGTTGCCGTTCATGACTTGGTTTCATGATTTACGCTGATAAACCCCTCACTAATTTGCTGTTGTTACACATGGAATTTTAAACACTAGAAGTGTACTTTTCAGTTATGAGTTTTACAGTAATAATTTGTGCAACTCATAGGTACGGCTGGAGTGGCCTACTGATCTCGCTGTCAATCCCATGGACAACTCCCTTTATGTCCTAGAGAACAATGTTATTTTACGGATCACAGAAAATCATCAAGTTAGCATTATTGCTGGACGCCCCATGCACTGCCAGGTTCCTGGTATAGACTACTCTCTTAGCAAACTGGCTATTCATTCTGCACTTGAATCAGCCAGTGCCATTGCCATCTCACACACAGGAGTTCTTTACATCAGTGAGACAGATGAAAAAAAAATTAATCGGCTACGCCAGGTAACTACCAATGGAGAAATATGCCTTCTTGCAGGGGCAGCTTCAGACTGTGATTGCAAAAATGATGTCAACTGTAATTGCTATGCTGGGGATGATGGGTATGCCACTGATGCCATCTTAAATTCACCATCTTCCTTAGCTGTGGCCCCAGACGGTACCATCTACATAGCTGATCTTGGAAATATCCGCATTAGGGCTGTCAGTAAAAACAGGCCCATTCTTAATTCTTTTAACCAATATGAAGCTGCATCTCCAGGAGAACAGGAGCTGTATGTCTTCAATGCTGACGGGATTCACCAGTACACTCTCAGCCTTGTTACCGGGGAGTACTTGTACAATTTCACCTATAGCAGCGATAACGATGTCACGGAGGTGATGGACAACAGTGGCAACTCCTTGAAGGTCCGTCGGGATGCCAGTGGGATGCCCCGCCATTTACTGATGCCGGATAATCAGATTGTCACACTGGCTGTTGGCACTAATGGTGGACTCAAGCTGGTCTCAACGCAGACCCTGGAGCTCGGATTAATGACATATAACGGAAACAGTGGTCTCTTAGCAACGAAGAGTGATGAAACAGGATGGACAACATTTTATGAGTAAGAATGTTTTTGGATATATTAAGCGTACATTTATTTTTCAAACAGTAGTGAGTAGGCCCTAAACTGATCCTACTGAAATTTGTTGTAGGCATTTCACTGGTACTGAATAAGGCCGTTACATCTCAGTCTAGTATGATACTGGAAATGATTAAGTGGCTTCTTGATTTCATCGGTTTTGCGGGGTCCTTTGGGTGGGTACCAAACCACCTAAACTCCTGCCCGCAGTCTGAGGCCAGCGGGGCAGCTCACCCACCTCCAGCACCAAGGACTATGTACCGCATTCAGAAACCTGTGTCTGATTTACCAGAGCGGGCCCCTGCTCTTAGTCATCAGCGAGGCTGCAGATAGCTTGCATCCAGACCAGCCCCCAGCAATCCCTGGCTCCTACTGAGCTGCCTCTCTCTAGGAACCCTAATGCTGTGGTTTCTGGTGGAACTCAAATTATATATCTTTCTGATCAGACTCATGTATTACTCAAGGTTGTTAAAATGTTGATTAACTTCACTGATGGCTCATTCTTGAGACAAGTGAGGAAATTAGATCCCCAGCTATCTGTCAGACCCCTGGTGTAACTTCCATAATTTGCAGAGAACCCAAAAGCACACTGGTGTTCGTGAGCAAATAGATTAAAAAGACAGAACTACCTCTTCAAATGAAATTCATCAGAGATGAAGTTCAAAAGTATATTAAAAATCTAGAAAAACTAGTCAGATTTTTATTAATAGTTGTCCTATCCTTAGTAGTCTTATTGCCATTTATTGATCAAAATTTTAAAAACAGAAGCTAAATGATATATTGAAAATATGTATGGCAAGTCTGATGTCATATATTTTGTTTCAAATAGTTAATGAATGAGTACTAAATACCATTTCTCAAATTAGTGGGTAGAAGGTATGAATAGGGCTTTATATTTAATTTTAAATTGTAGGCTTATTTTTAAGGTTACAGACTAGCAATGACGCACACCTATTTTAATTTATTAATGCATTCATCTTGGCCACCACTTTCTTTCTTTTTAGAGAAAATATAAGCAATGCGAGAATAGAAAGAGCTGTGTTCAGTCTGCTCAAAATAGATGTAACTGAGCATTTCACAGCAGTATTTTGTCCACACTGTGTTTTCGTTTCCGTACAAAGGAAAGCAGTGCCCTCTCGTGGGCCCCTCCTGATGTGGCCCTGGACATTGAACCACTGCAATTCTCCTTAATATTTTGCAAGCAGTATTTCTTTACCACACATTAGTTACAAAAATAATCCCGTTATGTGAATGCATGAGGGTATTATCTGCTGATTAGAAGATCAAGTTAGAGCTCGCTGTACTAGACGGTGGTAAAATCTCGCATTATTGGTGATGAGATCTGGATGCCCTTCTAAATAGGTTTTGTTGTTGTTGTTTTTTCCTCAGTAGCTAGCTCAATATTCAGGTCAGAAGTCATATAAACTAGTTATTTCTCAAAACACCAGTAATTAATTGTAGAAAATTAAATAGCAACATAATTTAAAACTCTACATCAAAATCAATGAAACGTTAAAAAAGGTCATCAGAAAGTTACAAGTTACAAAACTGGTATAACTGGTGGCTGAGAATCACGTGATGTACTAAGTTAGCATAATTTATCAGAAAAATTGTACTACGATTCCTAAGTAAATATAGAAGGTAGGTGCTTTGATGTCTTACTGAGATGCATCTGAAAATATAATTTAATGTGTATATAGTGCTGACATGTTGACTAGATTTTTTTCCAAGATCAAATAAGAAAAGATGTGCAAGCCTTGCCTCACGTCAGTGGAAGTTACGTACCATATTTAAGTCTAAATAGTACAGCCTGAGGTACTGCCTTAGATGATTAGTAACTTTGATGAGGCAGCGGAAATAACTTACTTTCTCCCAGATTTGTACGTACATTCTCATCAGCATAGAGCCCAAAGATGAGAGGACAGTATAGACATTTTTTTGCATTAAAAATGCATAGACTTTATAGTGCGTGTATAAAATAAACTATACACGGTGACTCCTGCCTAGGTTAGAAAAAAAACCATAAAATCCCATTCACAAAGACGTTAAAGGAAGGTATGTATATGTGCGTGGAAAAGCCTATGTGAGGACTAGAGGTTGGCTATATGCACTGGAGATAGTAATTACAAAATACTAGAAGAATAGAGGCCCCTCCTTTAGGCTGATTCTAAGCAGCTGACTTAAAGTGATGCCGTAATATGCTTTGTCATCTCATGTACCCCCACCGTTGAGGGGTTTATGAATAAGATTATGAGAATTATTTAAATCAAATTTACAAACCTAAACAATCACAGTCCACAGTCACTCAGTACTGGTTTCTGGTTTCTATTTGTTCTTCGAAGCAGCTTCAAAGTGGAAAATTCTGTATTCATCATTATGCAATTTATTTTGGTAGCTATAAGTTGATATCAATTGAAGATGAAAGAAATACTTAGCCAATGAGAGTTTATAAGGACAACGAAGTAGTTTTCTGTGCCATTACATTCATGTATTCATACAGAGATAATCAATACCCAAAACTGTTAATATGGCAGCAGAACTGGAAAAGAACAAATGTCTTTTAATTAGTAAAATACTACATGAACTAAAGTTCTTATGACAAATTTATTTCAGTGCATTTATATCAACCAGTTGTTGAAGTCCCAGGCTATCTTATTGGGTGTATTCCTTTCTTTTCTCTGAAACTGCACCCTGAAAATGCTCATAGAACTAAATTTGTGCAGTATGTCTAGGCATGCATGTGTCTATGCAGAGAAATGCATACACAAACTATTTTTATCTATGTGTGTATACACACTCCATACATATATATATATATAGTGTGTAGGTATATGCATGCAGTTCATTTGCGGCAGGAACAGGCAAGGCTCTTAAATAATATAACAGCTACCAGCAGGCTCACATGGGGTAATTTAAGCTAGGTTTTGGGCATGAAGCACAGATCTTTGAAGTGGTCCTCAGTGGTATTCTGCTTGGTCTCGGGAGCATCCTAAAAGAATGCTGCAGTTTTCTTCTTGAATCAGCTTCATTTTCATAAGGGAGAGAAAATAGGGATATATATAAATGTATGTGGATCTGCACCTCACCCTGCTCTGTGTTCAGTCAGAAGCTGCTGTTACTCCTTGCTGCAGTACTGTGTATGGCACTGTCCTAGCTACTCCTGCCTACAAGCTGTCGAGCAGTACATGTCTCAGACCTCCAAGACCAGAATGCTAGAAATAGAAAGTGCAGAAGACATAGAGGTGCCATAATATTGGGCATGGGAGAACAGCCTTCAGTGCATCCAGCACTGTTTTATTAATTTAAAATTTTTTACCTTTAAGGTAATTTTTAATAGGATTTTTTTGATGCAATGGATAAAGTAGAAATGCCTTCTTTATACATTGGTACTGCGTGTGTATATAACATTTAAGTAGTGAATATTTTATATGCTTAGCTCATAAACTAAATGGTCTGCAGATATTTATAGAGAGTACTTCTGTATGTATCACTTCAAGCACGTCCATTGCTTCCTTATAAACCCTTTCAATCTCAGCCATTGCTGATTTCAAAAGTTGTGACAAGCACTGGAAAGCATGCCTCATGGTGGGGGGCAAAACACTAATTTCTAGAAATAGCACTAGAATATTTTCATTTTTCTGTTTCAGTCTTTGTACATCCTCATCCATATTTACTTTTTAGACTGCCCTTGCACTTTGAACAGAGATTTTCAGTGAGTAGCCCACAGCAATCCCCAGGAATCTTTCCTGGGTTATTTAAAAACCCAGCAATGTGAATGAAGAGTTTAAATTAATGTCTCGTTTGCATTGCCTAAAATATATTTGCTGATAGGGAATTTGGCCAACCATTTTTCTGGATGTTCACCAAACTCTGCATAGTTGTGCTCAAGCCATGCATAGACTTTTTTAGTTTGTCTTAAATAACATTGTCCCTTCTGTAATATTTGACACCTAAGTATTCTTTTTGTCACTCTGCTAATCACTAAACATACCAAAGTAGTCCCCATACAGACTCTTAGGGCCTGTCTCATTATTGACCTTCAAGATTTTTGAAACTGTCCATTTTTTGTACTTTTTGTTTTTCCTTGCTAGGTGGATGCTTGACTGGATCAACTTCTTCCCTCATCTATACTTTACGAGTACTTTTCAATATTTTTTTGTGGAGGCTTTTATATAGACTCAGCCAAACCCCCGTTCATAGATTATTTCAACATACTGTCTTTTAGCCAGTATCTTGTTGATATGGTAAATATATATATATATATATATCTATCTATCTCTCGGTAGAAGCTTGTGACTTTTATTAAGAAAAACCATGCTGGTTAATCTTTATTTGATCCTGAACTGCTTAAATGAGACCAATATATTATTGGTCCCTTTTAGGTCTCGTGGTGCTTTGTTTTATTGATTTACTTCCTTGCCTAATACTTCCATTGGTTCTGGTAAGGCTTGTTGCTCCACAGGTGATTTTTTTTCCTTCCTCCCCAATATTCAGTTGAATGAGTGCAACCATTTGCAATGGATTTGAAAGGCATGTTTTATGGTTGTATTAACTGAGGAGCCAATTTGTGTATTAATTTTGGAGATATGCTATACAGTTCAAGTGGCCTGCTTTGAGGTTTCTGAATGTTTTACTTGTAAAAAGTCATGTTGAACGCACTGATTTTTTTTCATCTTCACAGCTAACCACGACGTACAAAGAACTCGGCTAGCTCCGTGATACTAAACGTGCTCCTCTTCTCTTCTGTTACTCTCAGGCAGTGCAATGGATTTACCAGTTCTCTTCCAGGCTTCCTGCTCCCTGGATTTCTACGTTCGAAGGATGACCAGTTGGTTTCAATCTCTACCTAAACTTTTCCCTTTATCTACACAGGACACTTTTTTCTTGCCTTTCTGCTGTTTAGAAGTATGTGCGCTTTGGTAGCGGCTGGGTGAGAGACTCTTGCACAAGTAGAAAGTTGCAGCAAGCAGAGTGTCAGACTGGAATACTGATTTTGTTTCAGGTCCCCATTTCTTGCCCTTAAGATCCGAGGGATTGCTTCTTTAGCATACGTATGCACACAAATAGAGCATACTAAAGGAAAGGGAGAAACAGTATGATTTTATTTCAGGCAGCATTCCTTCTTTTCCTCCTCCTCAGGCTTTATACCTCTAAATAAATTTAACTTAATAAACTCATGGAGAGCCCTTTTTCTTTTATGTTTTTGTCTTTATGCCTCTGGAGCACTTAATTTATCTTCTAAGGTATATTCTGAGTGCTGACTGCTGCCCTTTGTGCACCTCCGACCTATCCTGTGCTGTAACTTCTCATCATTCATCTTTATGAGCCAAAATACTGACCCCAAAATGCAGTTCAATACCACAGATAAGATTTAAATGAAATTATTATGTTCTCAAGCTGATGTCTTATTTAATCTCTTATGGCAAGTTCTTTCCTTGATATGTCACTTAAGGCCATACTTAGTAGTTTTCACTAAGTATTCCATTGCAAATATGCAGTGTATGCAATTGTATATTGTAGTATCCACCATAAGTCCACGTCCTTAGAGTGAAATGCAACTATTAAAATACAGAAGAATTTACAAATTATAATTGTTTGAGCCAAATATCACTCTGTATATCCATAATAATTTAATTAATTCAGTAATTTAAAAGATGCTACCTGGATTTACACTCATGTAGTTGAGATCAGTATCTCTAAAAATTATTATTTCATCATTATAGACTCTTTCAAGAACAGAGAAATAGGTATGGCCAGGATGTTCTTGAAAATCTGTTTCTTTCTGGTTTTTTTTGCACAAATGTGGTGCATTATTAATACATTGGGTATTGATGAACATATATCCTCATGCTTTTTCACTCTCACTAACTTTTCTATTAGCTATGATCATGAAGGGCGTCTGACCAATGTAACGCGTCCCACTGGAGTGGTAACTAGCCTTCATCGAGAAATGGAAAAGTCTATTACCATCGACATTGAGAATTCTAATCGGGATGACGATGTCACGGTCATCACAAATCTCTCCTCTGTGGAGGCTTCCTATACAGTTGTTCAAGGTACCAAAGCGCACTTCTCAGCACATCTAACCACACACACAACTTGCCAAAGCAATTCACAACAGATCTGTGTCATTAGTACACCCATGGGCAGGGGAAAAACGTATAAGGTTTGCAAGGAAAACTCCCATAAAGCTTATTCCTAAAATGACAGGTCTTCAGGACAGGTAAGAGACATTTCGCAGTCATGCTTTCTGTCAAATAGGTATGGTCATTATCTGCTGGCCTAAGTTAGTTCCTGCCGTTACCTCTCGGGTCAGGTTCACTTTACCCACTCGCATATTTCTCTGTACGTCACTGCCAAATTGGTTCTGACTTCAGTGCCCCAGAGACACAGTCTGACTGCTGACTGCCTGGGTAGAGATCCTTGTGGAGAGAGAGGCTCAAGTAGCCTCCCGCTATTAGAAATGAAATCTTCCCAGTTTATACACTACCATTAATTAAAATGTAGAACAATTAGGGCAGTGGATGATCTTGTGCCACAGTGAGCACTTCCGAGAACAGCATTACAGCCCAAGTATGGCAGGAGAGATCAGCAAGAAAGTGGTTAAATGTTTGCGTAGAGCTTTCCAGCACTGCACAGGCATCGTATCTGATGAAGTGAAAACAGTCAGTTATCAAAGATAGACTGAAAGGAATTTGATGAGTGGTGGGGATTTTTAATTAAGAAATAATGTCACTGGAATAAAAATATCATCGAACAATAGTCTCCTCCTGACGTAAGTGTCAACGTTTATAGACTATTAGACCGTGACATGTCTGGTTACAAAGACTTGACTTCTCTTATACCAGATGATTAATTGTGTAGATGCTGTCCTTCTGTCAGACAAATATTGATGCTTTGGTGACAGTTGCACACTGTAGCGCTCCATCCTGAGAATGGACTTGGCTGTGTCAAACAGCTGGAGAACTGCACGGCCATAAAAGTACGGGATTATTTGTATAACTCTTCTCCGACAGCCAGAAGGCTGTGGGTGTGCACATCAGGCTAGCGCATGTCTGGGAGGGGCAGCAGGAAGGCAGGCGAGTGAAGGAGTGTGGCTGCCAGCTTGCATTGCTGGAAACTCACACCTTGAGGATTTAAAGCCAAACTGTACTGCTGTACAAAGCCTCTGCTTGGAGACAGCTTTTAAACAGGGGGAAAGAAAAAGAAGAGGCGCTTACTTCTTCCTACTCATAAAGAGTCCAGCAGTCTTTTTTTCTTTTTGTCCTGGAGTTTAATGGTTTGTTGTTTATACAGCAGTTCAGTTTTCAGGAGTTTTTGTTCGTATTAGAAATAAATTACGTGGTTGAACACATATCACTGTGCATTTTGATTCACGATTAAGACCAAAGGGAAAACATAATGAAATAAACACAGTATCTCTGCAGGCTCACTGTTACACTACTGTTCTTTACATGAATCTGTAACATCTGTAATTTCCACCATAGTACCACGTAAATGGTAATTGCAGGCTGACTTCATTTAACATCAACAGGAGTGCAATAAAAAACCAATCAAATTAAGCTATATGTTTTCTTTATGACTGGAGTAGCTAAATTATTTTCTTTTCATTATTGCTGTAGATCAAGTGAGGAACAGCTATCAGCTCTGTAATAATGGTACTTTGAGAGTGATGTATGCCAATGGCATGAGCATTAGCTTTCACAGCGAACCTCATGTCCTGGCTGGGACTGTGACTCCCACCATAGGACGGTGTAATATTTCTCTGCCAATGGAAAATGGTTTAAACTCAATTGAATGGCGTCTGAGGAAGGAACAGATTAAAGGCAAAGTGACCGTGTTTGGAAGAAAGCTCAGGGTAAGTAGAATCTGTCATTACAACAATGATCTTTTCTTCTGTGGGCAGAATATTAATTTTCCATTTTGAAGGACATCTTTCCTATTTTTGTTAAAAATGTACACCTCTGGGATTGTCTTTGGTATGACAGTCTTTTCTTTATTTGAGAGGTCAGTGAACTGCATGGGATCATCTGCTGCAATCAGCTACAGAAGCTTCATTACTAAAAGTATTCTAAAAGAGGTTGGAAAAAATACCCAGAATATTGCTGCAAGTCACTCTGCTTCTGAAAGTGTGTGTGGGGGGGGGGGAATCCAACGACTCACCATTTGTAAAAATGATGGCACACTTACCACAGTTAGTCCTGGGAGTAAACACAATCACAGCTTGAGCAGTTACGTTCTGCTGCTGTAAAATCCCCCTACAGATTCATTGACACAGGCATATTGTGTTTATTCCCTTTCCCAAATGGCACGATTGGAAAATAATTGCCATAATTACAAAGTCATAAGCATAAGATAAGAAAGACACTCAGGTCATGTAATCCATCCCCTGCCAAATTAAAGATCTGCTGCAGCCGGATTAATCCCATTCTGTGCTTAGCTGGCCTGCTTTTCACCCCTTAAGTACCTAAACTTTCACTGGCTGTTCAGTAGGTACAGTTTTGGCAGGGCTTTCAGATACTGGGCAGAAAACAAATGTACCGCTGATCAAGGTCTTTTAATAATTCTTGCAACATCATTGGACATGAGATACAGTTCTGTGTGTTCAAGATGATATATTAAATGCAATATATTTTTTATTCTATTAGATGTAAACAACTGTGTAGTAATTTACAAAAAATAGTAAGACTGGGATGTTAGATTTTGGTATATTTCTATTCCTTAACACCTAATTCACAGTGTTGAATTAACAAGCCTTTCTGTATTCTCACAAAACCTCCGAGTGCACCTATTGGGGAGAGGGGGAAGGTTGGACAAAAAATGGAATGAGATTAGCAGCTAATCCTTAATGACTAGACTTCACGGCTGCGTAATTGATTTTTGATGCGTTGACCTGCAGAAGTTGATTATAAGTAGAAAATAGATCAGCTCTGCATTCTGACTAGGTGTTCAAAATAAAAATAAATAGGACCCTGAAATGAAATTGCTGTAATCCTAATTCTCAATGCTAAAAATTTAATAGAGGTACTTGTGGTAATTAGCTGAAGTTAAACACATCTTAGAGCTGAAATCTTGCCTGAGATGGGTTTTCTTGCATCATGTTTATGCAAATCAAAACACCGCTTTATCTAGCAACACCTCAACATTTAATTGTCTGGTGTTAGTTCCTGTAAATAATCACATATCCGTTTAGCTCTTTTAAATGAAAATCACTATGAGATTATAACAGGTTGAGTGGACTGAAAATGAAATTTGAAAATGAGGGAGAAAGCGTAGAATTTGTTTGCATCTCATTTATTCTAATTCATCTTTATAAATTGTTTAGTGAATGAAATAGAGCGAGTGTGTTGGAACGTTGCGGGGAGCAGGCAGCAGGCAGGGTGGGCTGCGGCAGCTGGGACAGCTGTGGCACGTACTGGTACGGACGTGGGGCACTGCTGCAGAACTGACGCAGCGCCGGGATGACCGGTGGGAGGGCGTGCGGAGCCATTTCCTGAATCCCCAGTGCAGAATCCAGAACTACCAAAAGGGATTGTTATTGTATGGGATTCGCCTCTTAGGAGTACTTACTGGAGCCCACAGCCCTTTTCTTCAGGTGTTGCTGCTACCTGTGCCCCCAGCGCCGTGCGTCCATGCCGCAGGCACACTGAGCTGGACCTGCCGGCCGGCACGAACGAGCCTGGGCAGACTTCGTTAATCCACGAAAGGAAGACCTGGGCTTCACCTTTGTGTTATCCCACTTACTGTCTGCTGCTATTTTACATGCCACACGCTCAGTGTCTTGCGGTAGTTTCAGATAAAGTCTTGATAAGCTTCCCTCTGAAGAGGCTTTGTTACAGCGCAGCATCACATCAGTGATTTTTGTTGCAAGACCTTTACCCAGGGCACAGAGGGCTCGTCCCCACTGCCACTTGGTCAGCAGCAGCCAAGGGAAACCCACATGCGCATGGAGGTAGTGGAATAAAAGAGGGAGCTGCTTAGATAATCTTCAGTCGTGGTACTTGTAATAGCATTATTAGTGTTCCCAGGAAGAGTGGGAGTTAGTCATTTTGTTTGGGTTTCTATATAATTAACATGACACTACAATTACACCCTTTGGTTTTACTTATTTTGCAAATGAAAATGAAGTTACTGAATTATCCAAGCAGGTGCTGCTTTATTCTCCAAGTGATGTTTGTGTGTGCATAGCTCTTCTGTGTAATCATTTAAAAAACCCTAATACTTTAGCTTTTCACAGAAAAAAAAAAACAAACACAAAACTAATAAACTTTATAATGTTTTTGAGAAAAGGGAGGATACCTGGAGTCAGACTTTCCTACATGCAGATTACAGTTGCAGTTACTGTAATGGAGGGAAGAAACCCCGGAAATCCCAACAGCTTTGTAAAGCTTCAGAAATTAAAAAAAATAAAACCAAAACAAACAAACAAAAAAAAACCCGCACAAAAAAAACAAATGCTACAATTCAGTTCTTAATCTTTTTGAAAGACTTTTGGTTTTTTTTTTTTCTTTTTACAAACTCTGCCTGTCCTTAAGAAATTGGGGCCTTTCAGTCATACACGAGCCGTTTAATGTTCTAGCTAAATGTTTTTGAGAAGTTAAAGCTCTCTTCTGCTTCCCCAAGAGCTCTGTGAAGGGAAGGGATTGACCCTACGTTTACGCAACTAGAGTAACCAGTTGAGAAAGTAGTAATGTTGAGTTTGGTTTCCCTGGCTTTGTTTCCATTACAATGGGAGAGCAGAATATGATTTATTTTGCCAAGGTGTTTTAAAAAAAAATACCCTGTCTTTTCTCTGAGGAGGAGAAGTTGTTGCTGGGATAACCTTCAGGAAAACCCACAAAAAAGAGCTTTTTCTAATGACGCTCACTAAGGAAATGCAAACTGTTAAAGAGCTAAATTTTATTAATGGAAAAAATTAGGATAATGGGCGATAATTTGAAATAATTATTTCTTTGCAAACAGAAAATTGTATTAATTTTACATTTGCTTTCTGTATAACTGAATTCCTGCAGAGTTGGTTGGGATGGGAATTGAGTTTACCCCTGCCAGTGAAATTATCTCAGAATATTTTTTATGTCCTCGAGACAGGCTCAGGGTTAATTTACATATTGTTTGATGTGCAGTTTAATTTTGGATAAGAGAAAACCTTGCTTAATCAAAGCTACTGTAAAATATAAGCTGAAGAACAAATTCCCAGAAACTGATGAATACTTTTTAAGTAGTCACTGCTCTCAAATCATATCTAATTTAAAGACTTCTACTTTATTAATGATGGATCTACAATTAAATTACTTAAGAAGCTTTATCAGATTACAGCATTAGCCTGAATTCTGTGGCTCAGCCTCCAGTGAATATATTTATGTATCTCTGATTATAGCACTAGAAGCCTCTCCATTTGGCATTGTTATGCTCCTTTGGTTATCTTTTTCTCTTTTATTTAAAAAAACCTTAAAACCTGGCACTGTAACACTTCATGCTGTACTTTGATTTGAAAATTGTAACTGAAAAATAAAAATATTTAACCTAATTATTTAGCACTTTTGTTTCTCAAAACTAGAAGTCCATCTTTCCCAGCCTGTATGATCAGGATTTTTAATAAGAAGAAATGAAACCCATCCCAAGTGATTGGGTTGCTGAGGGATCTATTGAATATTTGGAAAGTAAATGAAGAAAATATTAAATGAATTAATTCATATGCAAGCTGTTGTAGCTACAGAACGTAAGTGGCTAAACCTCAATGAACACACAAAATTGTAATTTCTTCTGTTGTTCTTGGAGTCATTGTAGGGAAGAAGGTGAAGAACTACTGATGGCAGCAGTAGAAAGATTACTTCCATGCAAAATAATTAGTTTCTCTGCTAAAGTGCTAACACTGCACTAGACCTAGGTGTGCAGTATGTCTGTCCATTACGACAATAAGGGAAGCCTTTCTCTGTAAGATTACAGCTCCCGTGCTGCAGAGAGATGGGAAATATCTCAGTAAAACACTCAAAGTTACGTGTTTGAATATACCGAGAAGTAGAAAGCAAAAGCCAGTTAATGGGAAGATGTCCTACAGTTTTCAAAAACGCGGGGAAATGGAGCTGTCCAATGTGCACGCTATTTTCACGCTGAAAATCCACAGCGGCGTAGTGCCCACTGCTCACTGAACGCAGCCATCTTTCATTCAACAGGTGCACGGAAGGAATTTACTGTCCATCGATTACGACCGGAACATACGCACAGAAAAAATCTATGATGATCACCGGAAATTTACACTGAGGATAATTTACGATCAGCTAGGACGGCCTTTCCTTTGGCTGCCTAGCAGCGGCCTGGCTGCTGTCAACGTGTCTTATTTCTTCAACGGGCGCCTGGCTGGGCTTCAGCGCGGCGCCATGAGTGAACGGACAGATATCGATAAGCAAGGCAGGATCATATCGCGCATGTTTGCAGATGGGAAAGTTTGGAGCTACACCTATCTAGAAAAAGTAGGTGGTGACGTTTTACCTTCTGACATTAGCTACAAAGAGAGAAGGTACAATTTGGCTTCATTTTAAGCTCTGTACGTAACATACGCACAAATGATCTAAAATTTGACATGTTCTAGCTGTTGAAATCCCTTTGTACCTGATCTCAGAATTCCTTATTTTTTCAATTACTCAAGTGAATTTGACTAATTTTTAATGGGAAATACTTTGTTCATGGTTTGGTCTTTTGATATTTTCCTGAAAGCGGTTGGGCTGCCATATAACAGCATAAACTAACGCAGTGAATTGTGCTTCAGAACAAAAATGCATGACTAAACCTATCAAAAGGTTCAGGTAGAAGCAGGTAATTCATCTCTAATCATTACTTATTAAATGAAAATATGGTAATGCATTTTTACTTAGCCTAATTAAGACACTTGAATCATAAAAGTGTCTTAAATACATCAAAATTGCATATTATTTTCCCTTTTCCTTCTTTGAATCTGTTGTTTTGAGCAAACCAGAGCTGATGTACTCTGCTTAGTTTCTCGCATATTTCTCAGTAACAGTTGTGAATTACAGCTGCTAGTGGAAAGATAAATCAAGTCGTTTATCTAACTCCTTTGCATCCCTCAGAAAAAAAAGAAAAAAATAAGGTCCCACTAAAGGGATGGCAGGTCATGGGTTGCTAACCCACCCTTTCTCTGGGGTGTCAGCATACTGATTTCCAAGTAGCAGATCCTCTCAGCTGGCAATCTGACAATATTCCTGAGCAGCTTTGTGCCCCTAGCTAATGTATCTCATTCTCTTTTTATTCATTTAACATTAGTGCTTCTTCAGTAAACTTTTCTTTAATGCCCTTGCAGAGGTCACATGCTGAAAGCTAGTAATTGTGTATTAATTTTTTCCCTATAGTCGATGGTACTACTGCTTCAGAGTCAACGACAGTACATCTTCGAGTATGATTCTTCAGACCGACTTCATGCTGTTACCATGCCAAGCGTTGCTCGGCACAGCATGTCAACTCACACCTCTGTTGGCTACATTAGAAATATTTATAATCCTCCTGAAAGCAATGCATCAGTGATTTTTGATTACAGTGATGATGGGAGGATTTTGAAAACATCATTTTTAGGTACTGGCCGACAAGTCTTCTACAAGTATGGAAAGCTCTCCAAATTATCAGAAATTGTTTATGACAGCACTGCAGTTACTTTTGGATATGATGAAACTACAGGTGTCCTAAAAATGGTGAATTTGCAAAGTGGAGGATTTTCTTGTACAATCCGCTATCGTAAAATTGGTCCTCTCGTTGACAAACAAATCTACAGATTCTCTGAAGAAGGGATGGTCAATGCAAGGTTCGATTATACATATCATGATAACAGCTTTCGAATCGCAAGCATCAAACCCATAATCAGTGAGACGCCTCTTCCAGTTGATCTTTACCGTTACGATGAAATTTCTGGCAAAGTAGAGCATTTTGGCAAATTTGGAGTTATTTATTATGATATAAATCAAATTATTACTACAGCAGTTATGACACTGAGTAAGCACTTTGATACCCATGGACGCATTAAAGAAGTTCAATATGAAATGTTCAGATCCCTGATGTACTGGATGACCGTACAATATGACAGCATGGGAAGGGTAACTAAAAGAGAACTGAAACTTGGTCCATATGCCAACACAACCAAGTATACCTATGATTATGATGGAGATGGGCAACTGCAAAGCGTAGCAGTAAACGACAGGCCAACCTGGCGATACAGTTACGATCTGAATGGAAACCTTCATCTCTTGAATCCTGGAAACAGCGTTCGATTGATGCCTCTGCGCTATGACCTAAGAGACAGAATTACACGCTTAGGTGACATACCATACAAAATCGATGATGATGGATTCCTGTGTCAGCGAGGCTCAGATGTATTTGAGTACAACTCTAAAGGACTCTTAACAAGAGCTTACAACAAAGCAAATGGGTGGAGCGTTCAGTACCGTTATGATGGACTCGGCCGAAGGGCTTCCTGTAAGACTAACCTAGGGCATCATCTACAGTACTTTTATGCTGATCTTCACAATCCCACAAGGGTAACTCATGTCTACAACCATTCCAATTCAGAAATTACCTCTTTGTACTACGATCTCCAAGGCCACCTCTTTGCAATGGAGAGTAGCAGCGGGGAAGAATATTATGTCGCCTCTGATAACACAGGCACTCCATTAGCTGTGTTCAGCATCAACGGCCTCATGATCAAACAGCTTCAGTACACAGCATATGGGGAGATTTATTACGACTCTAACCCCGATTTCCAGCTGGTTATTGGGTTCCATGGAGGGCTGTATGATCCTTTAACCAAACTTGTCCATTTTACCCAAAGGGACTATGATGTCCTGGCTGGACGCTGGACATCTCCTGATTACACCATGTGGAAAAACATTGGTAAAGAACCTGCTCCTTTCAATCTGTACATGTTCAAGAGTAACAACCCTCTCAGCAATGAACTGGATCTAAAGAACTATGTAACAGGTGAGACTTCGTTACGTTTCTTATAAATAACACTACAGTTTGGAAGTTGATTTGGGAAAGAAAGCAGACTTCTTACTAGCCATGTGCTGAATCCTCCCATTAAGGCTGGGCTATTTTCCTTCTTGTGCTATGAAAGGGGCTGGCTAGTCCTGATCCTTTGATACTGCTCCCCGAATGAAGGGCACTAAATGAGAAGCCACAATGAATTATGGAGGGGGAAAAAAAATTTTAAAATTTTGCCTAAATATTCGGTTTCAGCACAGCCATAGTGTGCTCCCTGTTGAACTAGTACTGTATGAAGATGTGTTCATTCTAATTTGATATAAGCAAAAGTGAAGTCACCTACAAGAGTCACTAGCAGGTTAGTTGCAGAATGGGGAACGAGAACGGCTCAGCGTCTCTTCCCTTCAGGGCTACTTTCCAAATCAACTGCTGACTGAGCCCATGGGCACATTATGAATTAGCACCAAGAATGGATGTAATTAAACCTCCTTTTCCCATTTAACTTTTAATATGCAAACAGTGTTTAGTCTTTAAAACAACTATCTTGATGTTTTTAAAAATTATTTCCTTCTGAAAGACTTGAGAAATTTTATGGAATGTGTAGAGCTGAGAAAGAGAAACAATAAAGTAGTTTTGATCGCGTATGTTGGAATTGGGTAAAACTTGTAACCTCTTCTTAATTAGTAATAATTTTTCACTTAGTAAGATCACACAGTACTTGAACTAGCTGCTGGCAATTTCTAAAAAGAAAGGTAATTAATATGTCTTTAGGAAAAGCTTTTTTCAGAATTGAATATGCAATAATTAGAGCAGTGATATCATTTTTTAAAAGGAGCGATCTTAATTTTAGCAGTAATTTGAATGTCAAGAAAAGTGTGTATTTCCTTCAAAGAAAATCCTAGTAAGTTTCATTAGTACATTGGGACATAATCGTGTGTGTAACACACCATCGGTTCTGCTGTTGCTACTTTGCAATTTGAAGATAATGTGATTCGTGTCTGATAGTGTGAAAATATTAGTGACTAAATTTACTTTAGGATCAAATTCTGTTGTCCTAAATTCAACAGAATTCCTATTTTCATCCACCACTGTTTGATTTAGATTTCCAGTGTCATCTTATGATATTTTGCAACGTTCTGAAATTGCGTTCATTTAATTTATCCATCCACTGGATGAAATCTAGGAAGTTATATTGCATTTTGGTATAAGACATACCTTGTAATCTGTAAAAATACTTCATCAGTGATAAAAATAAGAATTGTTACTGTGTGGACTAAACAGATTATCTTGCACAAGAAGTGATTATGGTGGCACCTTAGTTGTCATAGTTTAAAAAAAAAAAAAAAGAAAAAAAAAACCTCCCCCCAGTCCCTTCTTACTGTTAACCCCTGACACTGCTTTATTCACAGGTTTTGCTGGAAAGGAATTCCTGTAGCAAGTGCAGTGCTGCAAAGCATGTTAGCTAAGGAAAATAGTAACGACCTTGTATATAGGTCCTCCTCTTTTTTTTTTTTTTCAGAATTAGGGCAGCTGAAGTGAATTGTTTGGGAGATACCATTATACCGTAAAATAAACCAAAGCCTTGTGCTGTCCAAAGCTAGAGGAAAAATGTGGTAGGCAGTATGTGATGGGAGATACATACAAACATCTTCGTAGAAGCAGAGTATTTTACTATTTAGTTTAGTGTCAGAGTGGCTAAGAAAAGAAGACTTTCGCTGTCAAGTGCCCACAACCAAGAAGTATTACATTTTTTATGATGTAACATTACCTCTGCTAAAAATACGGGGAAAACACGCTTTGCAATAGGAGGCAGGTGCCGTGTGGTGGCTGAGCCTGAGCCCGTCCCGGAGGTCTGTATGGACGGGCGGGTGCTCTGCAGGCAGTGCATGCCCGCGGGCAGCCCCCCAGCCCGCTGTGCGCCGACCTGCTGCAGACACCGTGCCCAGAGGGCTCCAAGTTCAGGCAGTGACCCTTGCGTCGAGAGAGCCTTGCCACAGTCGTGTCTCTTTTCAAACACGGAGTTCGGCTCACACGAAGAAGTGGCAATCGCAGCACTGGGAGCCATCGTAGGCCAGCGAGGAGAGGAAGCCACTGGAAAAGACAGGAGAGATTTTTTAAACAAAAACAGTCACGAACATAGGTCCAAATCCAGTGAGAAGTGCCCATGCTCCCACACTGCTGCTTATCTCTGTGACAGCCAGAAAAGAGAAGCAGCAAACAAATGCAAAACGGGGTTGTGGGCTTTTTTTTGGTTAAAAACATCATTAATACCTGCTGAGTGAGAATTACCGTTATTCATTTAGTTACTCAGGTTTCTCAACTAGATATAAAGACAGTTTTACTGGTCAAACCCAGAGCTGGAACTGCCCGAAGCTCACCCCGGAGCTGAGCTGTAACCCTCCCGTGGAGCTCCTACCCTTCCATACTGGGCCTGGAGGGATGGGGAGGATATTCATGGCACCTAAATTTAGACATCTGCATTACAAGTCTAGCTTCGCACGGCATTTAATGGAGCCTCCCGAGACCTGATGCCAGCTAATAGAAGTAGGACGTAGAAAAGAAGCCATGTGTTTTCCCTAAGGACTTTGCAGATGTTTTTAGGAGTACTGACCTAATAAAACATCATTTTACAATACAGTTTATAGGTTACAGTAGCCACATCAGAAGGTGTCAGAGATGGCACAAGTGTTGTATACAGTAAAATGTTTGCATAATTCCTGTGCTGTAATGGAAAAAGAATGAAAGAGATGGTATGTCCCTGATGAACTATTTAGGGTAAATTTAAAGCAACATTTCCTGTGCCTGTTCATGGTGGATTACTACAATTCTGTAAAGTGCCACGCTGTAATATAAATGGTGAGTTCCACTGCTACTTGAAATTGAGGAGGTCAAGGATGGATTTCCTAAAGTTTTTGATTTCTTGCATTTATTACACACATTTATTTCTCACTTGCCTGCTTACTTTTGATTTTTAGATGTCAAAAGCTGGTTGGTGATGTTTGGATTTCAGCTTAGCAACATTATTCCTGGTTTCCCTAGAGCAAAAATGTACTTTGTGTCACCACCGTACGAGTTGTCTGAGAGTCAAGCATGTGAAAATGGACAGGTAGGCAGAAATATGAAGTTATTTTTCGTGATAAATTTGCCTCACTCTGTGAATAGAATGGCTGGCTCTTCTGCGCTTACAAAATTGTAAAATGGAAGTGAGTATAGCTAGATTTTATACTAACAAACGTATGCCTTTCTTGCCAGCCTTCATTGTTATCATAATTACAGTGTCATTAGTTTGTTGTTTATTGAGTTCTTCCTTGATTAACAAGTTGTAACTCGATTAACTTGATTAGCAATGACAAAGGGAGACGTTGTCAGGGTAATTTATCATCTGTTATACCTTTAGTAAAACCATCCTAACAACATATGTGTTGCAATAAACTTAGGTTGGTACTTGCTGTACTGCTAAGAAAAGGTACTATATCTCACCCTGGAATAGGATTTCTCATCATTTTTTGTTTGATGCTTTTCAGAGAGGCTTTGGTTTGCTACTCCAGTTAACTTCAGTTACAGCATTCATACTTACTTGTCAGTGTAAGGTGGAAAATGATATATGCTTTCCACCTTTATAATAAATTCCAACCCATTTAATAAACTTGGAAAGAGTACTGGCCTATGCAAGGCTCACTTCATATTTGTGGTGAGACAAGTGAAATGGCCATATAAACCTAAACAAACCGCTTTTCCAGGCTTCTAAGTAATTTGAGAATCTAAATCCTCTCTTCAGGAATTGCTTTGGTATTTTGGAGCTCAAATCTCATCTATTTTCAAAAAGGCTTACCTTCATAAGCATTTGAGTTACATATACTGGTTGAAATCTCTGGGCAGAAGTGTCTGGAAGTTAAGTGTCATCTTTTAATAATCTGTTTGGTTTAAGCTCCGATTAAAATTGTGCTAGACTTGGGTCTTATGATTGTAACAGACATCATATAATTTTCCAAAATTGAGATTTGAGGTACATATATGCTACAAAGGGATTAATGAGAACTATTTTATTTGGTATTACTGATAGCAAAATAATTTACCAAATGAGTATTTACCTGATTCTGAACAGATATGTGTAGGGGTGGGTAACTGAGGGTGGTTTTCCCATAGCGTAGAATTTTTCACTGCGTGGCTTTCCTTTAAAAAAGCAAAGCAAATATTAGTATCGCTCCCTGAAATGACTGTTTTCAGATCTGTATCTTCTTTGGTGTTTTTTTGTTCTGTTTTGTTTTCCCCAGCTAATTACAGGAGTTCAGCAGACGACAGAAAGGCACAACCAGGCTTTCATGGCTCTGGAGGGACAGGTCATATCTAAAAGATTACATGCCAATATTAGAGAAAAAGCAGGTCACTGGTTCGCAACAACCACTCCTATCGTTGGGAAGGGAGTCATGTTTGCTGTGAAGGAAGGCCGTGTCACCACTGGCATTTCCAGCATAGCCACGGACGATAGCAGAAAGATCGCCTCTGTCCTTAACAGTGCTCACTACCTGGAAAAAATGCACTACAGCATCGAGGGGAAGGACACGCATTACTTTGTCAAGATAGGCTCGGCCGACAGCGACCTTGTCACCCTCGCAATGACCAGCGGGCGGAAGGTCCTGGAGAGCGGAGTCAACGTCACCGTCTCCCAGCCCACGCTCCTCGTCAATGGGAGGACTCGAAGGTTTACCAATATTGAGTTTCAGTATTCCACCCTGCTGATCAACATCCGCTACGGGCTCACCCCCGACACGCTGGACGAGGAAAAGGCGAGAGTGTTAGACCAGGCTCGGCAGCGAGCCCTGGGATCAGCCTGGGCCAAGGAGCAGCAGAAGGCACGGGATGGCCGAGAGGGCAGCCGCGTATGGACAGATGGAGAGAGGCAGCAGCTCCTGAACACGGGAAGGGTTCAAGGTTACGAGGGATATTATGTCCTGCCCGTGGAGCAGTACCCAGAGCTAGCAGACAGTAGCAGCAACATCCAGTTTTTAAGACAGAATGAAATGGGAAAGAGGTAACAAATTAACCTGCTGTCATCCTTTGCTGGATGAATCAGTAGTCGTAACTGTTATCTCCTCTCCTAAGGAGATGAAGACCTAACTGGGGGCACTAGGCTGAGCTACTTTGGGATAGTAAGTGGCAAAAAAGCTCATATTTTTTGAGTTAGATGCTACTGTTCATGTGATTAAAAACCACATCCTGAAGTGGACTAAAGCCAGACTGAAAACTCTAACCATACAAATTAAAAAGTACCCCTGAAATATTACCCACTTGTTCTGGGTCTAAAGAAAAACAAAAAAGAAGGCCTCGTATTGTATTACCTCACTCCATTCACATGTGAGCAAACTAAGAAATCCAAGTGGGCCACTGTCACTAACCAGCTGGTGAAACACAGGTGATTCAGACTGCTTGTTTGATAAATATCCAGGAGGTTTTCATTTAAAGCAAAATACAGGTGCATTTAAAACATGACTTTGGGGTGATTTGTGCGTAGCAACTGGAGGACAATGAGAATGCAAGTGAGAGCGCACTGGAAATAGTAAAGAAAAATATATTTAAAAGTAACAAAACCACACTTGCACTCTGACCCTCCACTTGTCTGGCCTGAAGCTTAACTTATTCAAAGAGGGCAGAGTGTAAAGTTAACATTCAAAATGGTGGCTATAAATCACTACAAATAAATTTCATACTCTGTTTGTCTTTGAAGATTTCCATTGTGGACAGTATAACACAGTTACAGGGTGTAGTCTGTTTAGATTCAGTAGTTTGTTGGTATCAGTTCCAGTAGAGCTGTGGGCATTGTGTTACACTATTGCAAATGGGCACCACGTCAGATCACCCTGTACATACATCAGCCAGAAGGCACAATCACTGTTTCAGATTTAAAAATTATTGGTGTGTTTGTTTGGTCGAGAAACTGAGACAATCACATTACAGTCACCAAAAAAAAAAAAAAAAAAAAGAAAAAAAAAGTCTAATAAGAACTTTGGTACAAGAACTTTTTTGTAATATACATGTATGAATTGTTCATTGAGTTTTTATATTAATTTTAATTTGCTGCTAAGCAAAGACTAGAGACAGGCAAAGATAATTTATGGCAAAGTGTTTAAATTGTTTATACATAAATAAAGTCTCTAAAACTCCTGTGAATTACATGTCTTCCATTGTGAAATCTTTTAAAAATGAAAAAATATCAGTGCCTCGCTGTCGCCTAATGCACACAGCATCTTTTATGTCGAAATGACTTGCTGTTGTTGTACCGTGGATTCTACAGAGGGCTGGTCCTTTGATCTCAGGGTAAGCAAAGTCCTGCATACACATCACCCAAAACCGCATCTCCTGCCAGCGACCCTCAAACCGCCATGTTTCAGTCCTGGAATTAGTTTAATTGCACTCAAGTAACATCCAAACAGTTTGAAAATGCAGTAACGTAACGTTAAATGGAACATGGAAGGCCGTGCTGTGAGCCAGGAAGTCTGCATGAAATCTGTCGTCTTTGGGAGATTGCTTATTTCTACCACATCTAAAACTTGGAGGTAAGATCAAAGACCCTCTCCTAAGCAAACAGTCACTCCTGATGTTGAAAGGGAACCATCCATCAACCAGAGCCCCGCTGCTTTTATCTCATTTAAATATGTAGCTGGGGAGCTCTACTTAATTTTGAGAACAGTTTTGCTTTTGGGGTTGCAAATGAGGTTTTTAATGATTCATGATATCGACAAAGCTGCTCGGGTTGATGATGGGCATTAATTCACTCTAGGGCCTTTTTAAAGCAGAAAGGGCATCTCATTTTGGCTGTGCAAACACGAGCCATCCCGTTCTGAGCAGAGCATTACACCCATGTGTTTGCCCTGTGCAGCGCACGCCCTGGGGCCCCAAGCCCTGTTACTCCTCCTCTGAAGGATGAGTCTGGGTGCATTTTCAGATGAAGTCCTGTATGGCCATCGCTGCAGATGTGTTTCTGTGCGGATGGACTTGAAGTGCTGTTACATTATCAGCCTGTTCTTTACAAGTGAAACCTCTTAAAGAAGTATTGTTACTTCTTTTTTAATGGAGGCATAAGACATCACAAGGTGGAGACGCTTTTCATTATCACAGTTTTCCTGGATCACCCTGGCCCTGTACTGGTAAGTTGCTTCGGTCATTTTTTGGAATGGAATTTTTCTTGCAGTTGAGAGGGTTGAAATGAGACCCTGTTGCACAGTCCCCCATGTCCTTTATTCTGTTCCCATTCTCCTAAAGCTGAAACTCTTCAGAATTAGAGATTCTGCTACTTCAAAAGGAAACTTAGTTAAACTAAAAGTGAAGTACTTTTTAATATTAATTACTGTGGGAGGAGATGGAACAGATTTGCAGGGGATACGCTCCCTGCCCAGCTCCTTTGCAGATAACCTATACATCATCAGGGTGTTCTTCAACACAACTTTTGAAAGCAGTCCAGTCACGCTAACTAAATACTCACCAAAGACCATTTATCCAGGGCTATCTGTGGTTTCCAGGCCATGGCCAACCACTTATTGCCTCTTCTCCTGTGGTCCCATCTGAGTTTCCCCTATATCCTGAGATATCTTTCTCCCTTTGCCTTTTTATAACCCTCCCTTTCCTCACTCCCCTCAAATTGGTATCTCCTGTTCCTCTCAAAGCTCTCACTTTTCCTCTCCTTGATACACTTCTCTGTATGGAACAGGTGATTAACCTAAAGCAACACCAAGGAGACATGAACTGGGATCCTTCTTATGGGAGAGTAGTTAAGTGGTGGCTCTAACAGTGACATTGTGGCTGTGTCCCCAACAGCACTGTGATCAGGATGGGCTGAGGGCAGCCGTGCAAGGACCTGGCCTGAGAAGCACTCCTCGCTGTGGGAAGGTGCAGTGTGTGAGCCAGGCCAGCCCCAGAGCTACCAACGTGGGTTTGCCTTCCTGACTCACTTGAGCGTAAGCTGAGGTGTCTGCAGAGCAAACACAAACCCAAGAGCAGGCTTCTGTTTGAAGCTAAACCAGATGGAAAGTCGCCATTAGAGTACGTTTCCTTTTTTCCTATTGGATTGCTGTAACTGAAGGAATTTAGTATATTTATAACCTTGCATTTCAAAACTGTTTTGCTTCCTGACTTAGCCCGAAGCCTGGGACTTGGCTGTCGGTGTAGGCGCGTGTCTCAGCACACCCTGCTCCTCACCACCACTGGTGTTTTGCCTCTCAAGGCTGCACCCCATGGCACTCCTGCCACATGATGGCAGTTCTGTCCGTGAGGTGCTCCGAGGTACTGGCCTTTGCCTCCTGCCACTGCCTGCGCCAGTCCCCC
This sequence comes from Nyctibius grandis, assembly GCF_013368605.1. Lineage (NCBI taxonomy): Eukaryota > Metazoa > Chordata > Aves > Nyctibiiformes > Nyctibiidae > Nyctibius > Nyctibius grandis. Next base: position 3,477,091 of record NC_090679.1, read on the forward strand.
AGCAGTGCCCTGTTAGCCACCTTAGCAGCCTCAGTGTGTCCCAAATAAAGGCACCAACAGAAGCTCCTCCTAAAAGCTGGGCCAGGCCAATGGATAGTCTCATGGGAACGAACATGGGGAAGGAAGCGTTTAGACCTTTTTTTTCCTTTGCTACCTGAAGGGCAAGAGCTGACACATGCACACAGGCTGGGCTCTGAGAATGTGCAGAGCCAGTCTGAAACCTGTGTGGGAGCTCTGGTAAAGTTAGTTTTCATCTCCCATTCCTTGGGTAATGTAGCCTCTCAGAAGCTTCCTGCCAGAAATGAATACGCCAACAGTATTCTGCCTCTGTAATATTACCCTGTAAGCCCCTGATCTTCATGTAGCCCAGGCTCATCATTGCTGTAAGAGCAGAAGAGCTAGGTATCCCTCATCTGCACTGGACACAACCATAGCGCCTCCTCCCAAGGCTGTCTCATGTTTGTTGGTCAAGTTTCCTGCACAAACAAGCGTCAGCCTTCCCCAGGAGCCCAAGAAAACCACATCATCACTGAGTACCATTGAATAATTTGCATTAACTGCTTTGTGCTATAATTTCTGTGAGCTTGATCCTTTGGCAAGTTTTCTTGCAAACACTCCTAAAGCACTCAGTGGTGATCATGTTCGACATTCAGCTGTGAGGCTACAGCCCTAGGAAACTCAAAAGGTAAAGTTTCTGTCACCCTATCATCCTGTCCTGTGTTCATCTGGTGATCTTGCATGAGAACCACCTGTTAAGGTCAGTCATATACTCAGGTGGCCTTTATTTTAACTGTGCCTCTGTTCAAAGGTGAGATCTTACCTTACAAACTAAGGTAGACTGGCCTTACAAGTCCTACACCATCCAAATATTAGGCACAAGGCCCTTAATCTCAGGAAACACAGATTTTATGCAGAAGACAAGACCTTCTATAGCTGTAATTTTTTCTCCAAAGATGGAACTAAGAGTAGATGTTTCTGGGCAATTTCAAATATGGGAATGGGGAATGGGGCTTTACTAGCCAGATGTAGAGTGTAACAGGCTCCTTGGCTTTACCTAAGCAGGGTAATGAAGAGGTACTGGGACCCCTCTGCCTCTGGGCTGCCTCTCAGTTTGATGCCAACAAGGAAAGTTCCTTCCCAACCTCTTCAGGTACAGCCTGCAGCATACAGCGTTCTTATTTGCAGGGATTACTTAGTTTAAACCTTACTCATTGCATCTGAAATCTGCCACTCCTCTGGAATCAAACCCACTTCTCCACCTCAGTGGCACCAAGTGCCGAGGGCTGCGTGCTCACAGACGAGTTTAAGACAGGGTCATCGTCCGCCCCAGTACAGTTGCTGAGGCAGCTGCAAAAGACATTTTACTTGCCAGATCTCTGAATTAGCAGAGAGAACTTGCAGCCTTACAGTCACTTTCAGCCCATGGAAAACAGTGAAGGAGTACTGGCTCTAGCAGGTGGCTCCATGGGTCAGCGGCTGGCACAGGAGGCTCCTGGTGTTGGTAGGTACCAGTGGACATACCTTATATGCCCTAACTGCTTGTTTAGGTCCATAATATCTAAACAATTCTCTCTCCCTTACCATGTATGTCTGTCATCTCCCTCATAAACATAGTTTTATGCAATGCTTCAACATGACCAAGAGCTCTAGATAGGCAAATACCATTGCCAGTGTCAAAGCACAAACTCCTCTGTGTTGATAAAACCTTTTCTGCGTCTGCCTAGCCCAGCGCGGCAGTGCTGGGCAGATCCAGAGTCATGGTCACAAACTGTGTGTGTCCACAGCAAGACCTGACAGATGATTACCTGAGCTACTCGGAAAAGCAAGCGGTATTTAACAAGCAGTCGAGACTGGGTCACACCACAGTCATCATAACAAGCTTTGCAGCAGCCTCACAGCTGGACCCATCAGACTAAGGGGCCAAGTTGGTAATTTTAATCTCAGCTGACCAAGAGCTCACTATGCCAGTTCAACCTCCCCACCACCACCAAAAATAAATAAAAACTGAGAGGTGGAAGCACCGGTGTGATGTGCTCAGGTTCCCCAATCAGGCATTCAGCCAGATGGCCCAGGCAAGGAACCAGCATGGCAGCGGAGGCAGGGACTCGACCCTGCCAGCCTCTCCCACGCACCGTTTGGGTGGCTGCCTGCGAGCACCCTGCACGCTGCAGGCCGGTCAACCTCTGCAACCGCCGGCCCCGAGAGCCACTTCTTAACCTGGGGAATGTGGGTTTTGCATCAAGGCAAGAGCCAGTGCCCCAGCAGCTGCCTTGCACTCACCCACGTGCTTCAGTTCACCAGTGCTCAGCAGGTGCCACCAGCCCAGCCCAGACTTCCCCACACCTCCTGAGGCAGGGCTGGGGTGTTCCTCTTGCCAGAAGTTCTGCAGTAGCTCTTCAAAATGTATCTAGTGTAGCAGGTTAGGCTTTCCCTTATTTCCTTGTTTGTTAAAATATTTGTGCAGCATCTTAGCCTCTACTGAGTATTTAATGGTTCTGGGGTTAGGGTCAGGCTACTTCTGCGGTGCTTCTGAGCCACGGACAAAAAAAAAGCAAGTAATAAAGTAAAATGTGGTAAAAAATACCATGGGAGAGAGCTGTGTGCCAGCTTTCAGAGAGAAGCAAGCGAATGCAGCCAATTTATAAATCCGTAACAAATAGGATTTACAATGGAAGTGGCAGTTAAGCCATCATGAGTACAGAAGGTGGCAGGCAGTATACTGTAACACTCTCCGTGCTGTGTTACGGCTGCTCAGCAGCATTGCTATTGGAGAAATTATATTTACAGAAGTTTTACATCTTTAGATGACAGCTTCTGGCAGGCTTTAGTCTAATTTTGTGGTTGCATATAAAAAGCAAATCTGCCAGCAGAATTGTGTTGGCTGTACTACTGCCTGTTCTGCTGAAGCCCAGGCCTTGTGACTGTGTCAAATACTTCTCCCCAAACTTCATCAACTGAAGCAATCAGATACATGAAAGTAAAATATTAAGAAATATTGCCCAGTGCTATAAATCAGTAATCCACCTATCTCTTTTCTAGTGGTCAGCAACAGTCAATGACTCAATAGGCTCCTCCTGATAAATGAGACATTTTCATCTATCAAAAGTTCTTCCTAGAGATAAAAATCAGATTCCTGTTTGCCTCTGTGGACTGTAGCGATCTTTTTGAAGACATCCTCAGTCTCTGCCCAGGTGGGGAAGGCAGGCCATTAAAAAGTCCCTGACAAAGCATGTGAGAGGAGAGTTTTCACACCTGACACAGCACAGGGCCCTTATTAAAAAGAAGGGGGTGGTGGTGTGGGTGGAGGCTGATGAAGGGCTTGGAGCTCAGCTCCTTTCTTGAGGTTTCACAGAGTCACAGGATGGGTGAGGATCACCTGCTGTAAAGAACAGGGGCTCAGAACCATGTCCAGCTGGGTTTTGAATATCTTTAAGGATGGAGAACACCACCTCTCTGGGCAACCTGTTCCAGTGCTTGGTCACCCTCACAGTAAAATTAGTACTTTTTATGTTTAACCAGAATTTTCTGTATTTCTGCCTGTGCCTGTTGCCCCTTGTCCTGTCACTGGGCACCACTGAGAAAACCCTAGCTCCCTCATCGTTACTCCTCCCTTCAGATGTTCATACACACTGACAAGACCCCCCCTGAGCCACCTCCTCTCCAGGCTGAGCAGTCCCAGCTCCCTCAGCCTCTCCCCCTACATCAGATGCTTCAGTCCCTTCATCATATTTATGGCCCTTTGCTGGACTCTCTCCAGTATGTCCATGTCTGTCTTGCACACGGTCACCCAGAACCAGACCCAGCACTCCAGATGTGTCTCACTAGGGCTGAGCAGAGGGGAAGGATCACCTCCTCAACCTGCTGGTGATGCTCTGCCTAATGCAACCCAAGATGCTGTTGGCCTGCTTTGCCACAGAGGCACATTGCTGCCCCATGGTCAACTTGTCCCTCAGGTCCTTTTCTGGAAATCTGCTTTCCAGGTGGGTGGCCCCCAGCTTGTACTGGTGCTTGGGGTTGTTCCTCCCCAGGTACAGGACTCTGCACTTCCCTTTGCTGAACTTCATGAGGTTCCCATCAGCACCTTTCTTCAGCCTGTCCCCCTGGATAGCAGAAGACTCTCTGGTTTATCAGCCACTCTGCCCCAATTGCCCCAACCTCCTCCAATTGCTATGACCCTTCAAAGATAGCAACTCCCTCAGCTCTCCTGGGTGCATCCCACCAAGTCCCAGGGACCTGTCCATGTCCCATTTGTTGCTCCCTTACCTGATCCTGCTCCACAGAGAGTAAGGCTTCCTTGCTCCAGACTTTCTCCCTGGGCAAGCTGAAGGCAGATCATACCAGGAAAGGCCAGAGGCCATGAAGGTACTGAGTATATCAGCCTTTTCCATGTCACCAAGTCCCCCACCGCAGCTGGGCAGAGAGCTCATGCTGCCGTGCTGATGTTCACAGAAATGCGAAGTGTCAGCGTTGCCCTGTGCTGAGCCCCACAGCAAATCACACAGAGCAGCTTCAGCTGTGCGGGGTGGCCAGGGGCCCCAGCCCCGCACCTGGTGCAGGGGCTCATGCTGGGATCGGAGACACTCACCGCTATGGCAGCAGCTCCAGCTCCGCTGGGGCACGCTCCCATTTGGGTTAAGCAGCTCCCAATTATTGCACGGTAGAAAACACACATTCAACTCCTAGTGTACATTGCAGGGGATGTCCCCACACTCAGGGAAGACAGAGGTCCAACCTTCCCAGCAACACCAAGGGGTGACTGCAGTGCAGTGCTTCCAGTGGGCACCCAAGGGTCTAAGAAAACAACAGAGATAAGGGTTGTTTGGGGAAAAAAAAACCCATCCTGGTTTTTTTAGTAGGTGAAAAAAATCTCAGAGCACCCAAAGGTCATAGTCAGGAATTTATTCCCTTGCTGCAGGCTTGTTTGCTGAAAGACGGAGATCTTTGGTGCGGGTGTACAAAGTGCCAAGGATCATGAAGGCGACACAGAGCACACCTGTGGCTGAGGGACGTGCTCGTGGCAGTCCTGACAGCTCCAGGAATCACGAGGACTATCCCTATCAAAGATGTCCTGCAATGTGTCCTGTTCTTCCAAGGCAGAGCTCAGCTGCTGGAGGGTTTTCCTGCCTTCGGGGGTTAACGACGCTGGCGTGTTAGAGCCAGCCATGCCTGGGGCAGGGGATGGCCTGAACGTGCTGGTGTAAATATTGACGCGTGGCTTGGGAGACCCCTGATTCAGCAATGGCTGGGGGCTGTCCTACGCACCGCAGGATCTCACCCTGTTTCATCAACAGCCCTGTGTAAAACGGCCCCGCCACACACTCGCTTTCAGCACCCGATTACGGCAAGTTACTTCTGAACAGCATCACCAAAAAAAAATACCCAGAGCAAAGGATTGGAAAACATTATTTCAGACCTGGCAGGTTGTTGTTGCGTGCGGTGATGCAGCTGTAGCTCAAAGAGCATCTGGTCAGTGCAAGCCTGAGAACTCCTGCGTCCTCCTGCGCCGCACGAGGGGCTCAGGGCTGGAAGGGTGGGGAAGGGTCAACTTGGACGGAGTCCTACAGGCTTGGTGCTGCAAACACACTTGTATTTTCACAAGGCTTGCAGTGGCTGAGGCTCCTTAAGGCTGTAGCTTCCAGGCTCACCCCTAGGTCTCTTGCCTTTACTTTTCACTCTTGTTTTAGATGCCATGTGACATTCTTGACTTTTCCCTTAGATAGATACACAATTTTTATCCTACACACTTACAAAAGTAAGCAATATATTTACTACTTAATAAACAAATGTGGGGGATTCTGCTCATTTTTTTCAGTGCTTAGGGTAGCATAAAGAGCTGCATTATGTTTACTACTGCTGTTCATGGTAAAGAGCATGACAAAGGTAGCTTGAAATTTACCATAGAAATCCAGAATCTGCTGCCTGAGGCTTTAATTAAAGGATGAATTAAACCTTCCTCTTTGTCAGAAACCTTTATTTAGTTTGATTTGCTTATGATGAGCCAGTCTTAAACCTTCCCACACTCATTTTCCAGCTGTCCTTTTATTTTAATTAGTTTTAAAAATTTCTTTATTGATCACTCTTTCTCTTCCACCCTCTGCTAGCTTCAACACAAGCCCCTTGAAGAAGCCTGTGTGGTTTAAGTCAGTCTGTTGGCTGCTTCACTGTGCAAGTGCAGGTGTCTGGTGGGTCATGCTGCAACCTGGGATGATGGGATAAAAGAAAAAATAATTCCCGAAGGAAAGATCAGGGACTGGGTAGTTTGTCTAGGGGAGAGATGATATTTCCCACACACAGCTGGAGCTGTCAGTAAGGGTGGGAACAGAAACAAAAGCTGGAGGGCCCGGAGCTGCTTAACCCTGTGTTAAGGTGCTGCCACCAAAGCCAGCCACCAGCGGGACTGTGAGCTCCTCGCCCCAGAACCACAAAGCTTTCCGAGTCTGGTTTCCTGACGCCTGGTGCAACTGGTGCCTCTGTACGTTTTAGGCTTCTCCTTCTACGGTGAGCTTAGGAGTCAGATACAAGAGGCTTTTTACACTAGAGCACCTCAGGTGTGTTCAAGAGTATTTGCTAACAACTACCTCAGCGTTTTATTTCCTGCGTAGACACCTAAGAATGTATGAAACCATAAATCAGAAAACATAATAAAAGATAAAAAGTGGGTTTGGTTTTAATACAGCAGGATGGTTGTACGCTCTCCCAATATACTTCGGGGGACTCCTGAAATCCCCTGGGGTTTGATCAGTGCCACTGCTCTACTCCTCAGTCATGTGAGGTGGGAAACAGGAGGAAAAAAAAAAAAAAAAAAAATGTCAGAAGGTAAGACCTTAACTACTACTACTAAAGGGACAAAATGTCCCAGAGCTTTGTTTTCTGTACAACAAAGTCAAAGAGTTAAGCAGCCTTGTTGGATCACTAAGCATGGTGTTCTGGTTTCATGGGGATAAAATTATAGAATCCCTTTTCTGTTCCATGTTGTTTCAGTCTGTGGCCAGCTGTGGGGTGGTGATCAAGGCCATCAGCAGTGAAAGCCAGGGCAGCTGCCCCAGGCTGGCCCACAGGTGTGTTCTGTAACATTAATGGCGGGGTCACTGTAAGTGGGAAAGCTGCTGGGGGTGGGGGGGCCTCTTTGCTCTGCTCTCCTCTCCCTCTTTCTTCTTCTTCTCCTCTTCTTCTCTCTTCTCAATGGTTGTGATCTCTGGAGGAACTTGCCACCACTCTATGGGCTGAGTATAACTTTGAGTCTTTTGTATCAGTATCGATATTGGTTTTCTCGTTTTATTAAATCTGTTTAAATTTCAACCCATGAGTTTCCCTCCTTTTCCCAGTTCCCTTTCTCAGCTGGGGAGGGGTCTTGCATGATAGAACAACTGGTTATTGTTTAGCCCTCAGTGCGGGATAAACAGAGACAGAGTTGCCCATGCAGCAGACTTGACCAGAAGAGCATCTGCCTGCATGGATGCACTTTGTGGCAAAGTGATCAGCACATTTCCAAAAAAGCAAGTCCCAGGTGAAATTATTTGTCCCAGACTGTGCCCAGTTAGGGCATAGTTAAATAGGGACATGGTGGTGGACTTGGCAGTGCTAGGTTAATGGTTGGACTTGGTGATCTTAAAGGTCTTTTCCAACCTAAATGGTTCTATGATTCTATAGCGTATTGTTTCACCAAAAAACTAGTCAGGGACTTCTTACGACCTTCTTGTGAGAAGCCAAAACACCGCAGAAATCCAGCCAGCAGCCTTCCTGGGGCAGTGGGAAACCCAGCCTGCCGCACAGGTACTGTTGAGTAGTCACCTTGCTAGCTGAACCTGAAGCTCTCACCATCCCACACACCTCATCTAGGCTACACAACAACGTGTTCAAGGAAGCGTGGTACCAAACGCTGTGTGCGTGTGGAACAGAGCGACAGATGCTTCAGCTGGAACAGGGGGTGCAGGGACCGGCTGGACACCGGGCAAGGCGCAGCCAACACCTGCCAGAGCAACCGCACGGCTTTGTGGATGTCAGCTGCTTTTTTTTTTTTTAAGGCCTCCAGCAATGGGTCTTTTAAGGAGTAGTTTAAAAGAAAAGAATGAAGCAGCTTTGCCCATGTTTACAGAAAGTTCCTTTCATATTGGGACCTCTGCTCTTCCTGCCAGGCTGGAAATGGCTTCTGAAAGAAGAAAGGCTTTGGGGTACTTCCAAAATTAAATGTTCCATCTTTCCAAAGCTGGTTTTGACTTTTTTAAAAAAACTAAAATGCCATTTGGAAACTGAAAAAAAATTGACATACAGTCTGGGGGTGGGCAGGCTGGGGAAGAGGCTTTCCAGAAGGGTAAGGTAACCCTCCACAGAAAAGGTATGATTGTTTCAAGTTCACCAGTGCCGGAGGTTTTAACAAATATGTGGTATTTCAGGTAAATGTAATCATTCCCTGGCGAGTGAATTTAAACCCAGTTTTTCCTCCTATTTCAGTTCAGACACCTGAAGAAACCTTTTGGGGGCTGAGAGACAGATAGTGTGCTCTAGTAGCTTTTGACATTTGTGGTTTTGTTATTCACAGTCAATTAAGAATAGAGCTTTAAGTCTTGAGTATAAAAACACAGACTTCTGACTGTATTAGGAAAAAAACACCCAAGCAGCAAGCAACTAGCTTCCTCGAAACAGAAATCACCAACAGAAAATGGCTGCTCTCGTTACTGAGTAATTTCTTAGCCAGCCCGCTGTGGACTCTGCAAAGCTGGATGGAACGGCGGTGTGCAGCACATGAGGTCGTGCTGGAGACATTGACCCCACAGCAAAAAAACCATGATGTTTCTGCAGACTTTGTTCTCTGCTCTTGTTCTTCCTTTTCACATAGGTAAGAGCTTACCTACGAACCAAACCTTCCCTTTCCTTGCTCATGAGAAACAATCACCTGTTTGTTTATTGCTTTACAGTTCAAACAGGCTCTGATAACGCTGAATTCTTCTGTTGTGAGTGTGAGTGGTAAAAGGGAGCAAGTTACCATACACACACATTCCTGATCGCATTCATAAATTCATATGGTTCAATGAGAGGATTTTTTTTCACAAGTTAAGTTAAAAAATAAAGAGGAGTGGGGAAAATAAGATCTTTCAACTTGAATCAGAACTACCTGCAAATATTTTCCAAGATATTTATTTCAAAAGCAATTATCATTAAAAAGACACAATTACTTTCTTCATAAACACAGCTGATGCCATCTGGAAAAGGTATTTGGTCAGCTTCTTTACATATAGCCTTTCTCTGTATGATCTACCCATGTTCTGAAAATTTGAAGAAACACTTTATAACAAAACATGCCTTTTGGAGATATCTGTGCTTGAACACAAGACCACAAATACAGGAACATGAAAATAACCATTAATTTGTTATTACTTTGTTATTCACTTATTCTCTTGTAATATTTAAAAACATTAGGTTTTGCTGATTTTTTTTTTCTCTTGTTACAGTTCCCCCTTCTAAATGTCTTAAGTACTTTGCTGAGTGTTTTACAAAGACAGAAATGCCATTATCAATGAGATTAAAAGCAGTACAGAGAAAATGACAGCCACAGTGACTAGCCCAGTGCCCTGGAGAAATCCATTGCACACCACTGGCATCGGCCCAGGGCTCCCGGCAGTCCTGGTGTCTGCTCGCTGGAGCGGCACTGCTCCCAGTGCTCCGAGCCTTCGCTTCCAAAAGAAACCACAAGCTTCATTCAGAGCTGTGGACAGATACAGTGTTTATTCCCTTATTCTTGCTTTATTATTAATTTAAAAGCCTTGTGTATGGTCCTGTTCATCAAAGCAATACATTTAGTGGCCCCTCCAAGTTTGGCTTCAGACAAAATGGGGTTAAATCAGGCTATTTTCCAAATGCCTCACTTTCAATTTTACTTGTCTTCATTTTCTTCCCTGCTTAACCACTTCACCAGCCAACTGCTACTGCATTATGCTTTGGCCTCCGGAGAATTAGCAGTTCTGACTCCCAGCAGGTTGTCAGAAAGCCTGAAAGAAGTTATCCTACCCTCAAAATCTGGCACAAAAATGAGATGTTATTTCTAATTGTCTTTCTCGCTTTTACTTTTCCTTTCCAGCCCTTCGGGGCTCCCGTCTTCCCATCCTCCAGTTTGCTTTTCCACCCCTGTGCTTGGCAGGGCTCCCTGCTCCATTCTGCTCTTTCAATAGCTGGAGCTCTACAAAACTTCTTCCTTTCCCCCACCCTTGACAGCAGGAAACTGGTGTTGGCTGGTGCTCCCTGGGGAAAACGCTATATCTCACACAAAACTGCACTCATTGCCATGCTGTGCAGGTCACCTGCGCTAGCTGACAGCCTGATCACATGCCACCGCCTGAGCTTATTGTGGCATTTTGTCACAGGCAGTCTGTTCAGGCCTAAATTACTGAAATCTAGGGACAGAGCCTGGGGAAGGCACATCCTCATAGCTCCTTCCATACTGCACCGCAGCTATGCCAGAGCCATGCTCAGGTACTGGCAACAGCCAAGCCACAGCAGCAGCCTGCTCTGGAAGGGGTAATGTGCCATGCGCTGCGGACACCGTCACCCGCCCGCTGGCTTATGGCTTCTGCCTGGGACTTTCCTGTGCTACCCTAACTTATTTTTATGACCCTGCCTTCTGGTGATGGATTCACTGTATCTACACACCCAGCTGCAAAGAGCTTTCACTCTTAAAGCTACATAAATGGAAAAGTGACCAATGTCACCCCTGTGGAGGCCTGCATGGGCAGCTCCGTTGGCTGTTCGTTCACTGACAGCAAATGCGGCCTGGCAGCGGCAACGCCTGTGTGGGGCCCAGCCAGCACAGGGGCGGTTCCGCACTGCTGGGGCCTGCACTGCCGGGGGTCAGCACTGCTGGGGGTCTGCACTGCCGGGGGTCAGCACTGTCGGGGGTCAGCACTGCCGGGGGTCAGCACTGCTGGGGCCTGCACTGCCGGGGGTCAGTCGCAGCCCGGAGGGCAGCACACCCAGGAGCCATGGACACCTCGCAGCCTGAGGGATGCCACCCAGGCTGGAGACGCTTGCATGCTTGCCCGTGTGAGTGCCAGCCCCCCTGATGCCCTCCGGCCCGTGCCTCACCGGGGGCACCCAGCAGACCCCACTCTGCTTTCGGCCACCCTCATCGCGCCCCTGTCCTCCAACTCTTGTGCTTCGCCTCAGAAGGGCCAGGCTGAACCGCAGGCCCTTGTGTGCAAGAGAGCGGTTATAACGGCAGCCCCCCCTCTTTTGGCCTCGTAGCTCCCCACCCGCTCTGCCCCGAGCGCCCGAACCCCGGTGCCCCGGCCGGGCACCCCCCCCCCCTCCCCGGGCCGCCTCACGGCGCGCCCCCATCACCGGCCCCCCCCGCCGCAGGTGCCCCCACCCTCCCCGCCGGCAGGGGGCGCTCTCCTGCGCGCGGCAGCGGGGCGGGGCGGGCCCAGCCTTTAAGAAGCGGCATCCCCCGCCCGGGGCGCCGGTGGTGGGCGGGGCGTGGGGCAGGGCGCGGGGCCGCCCCGGGACTGGCCGGGCTGCCGCCGGCGGAGCAGGAAATGGAGGCGTGAGGGGCCGGGCGGGCCGGCGCTCCCCGCGCCGCAGGGCTGATCGCGGGCTCCCCCGCCGCCCTCCCCGGACCGCCCCGCCTCGGCTGGCCCGCGCCCCGCCCCCGCCGCGGGGCCGGCATGTGAGGGCTGGCCGGCGGCGGCGGCGCCTCCCTGCGCGGCTGGGCCGGCGCGGCCCCCGCACCGCTCCTCGCTGCCCGCGGGAGGGGAGGCCCGGCCCGGCCCTGCCCTGGGGCCGGCCCCCGCTGCCGCCCCGGTGCGGAGCAGAGCGGTGGATGGGGCAGCGCGGCCGGCGGTGGGGACGATGCCGCGGAAGGAGCTGCCGCTGCCCGAGGGCTGGGAGGAGGCGCGGGACTACGACGGGAAGGTGTACTACATCGACCACGGCAGCCGCACCACCAGCTGGGTCGACCCCCGCGACAGGTGGGTGGCGGCGGGGCCGGGCGAGCGGGGCGGGCACGGCTTCTCCCGGGCGGGGGCGGGGGGACGCGGCGGTCCGAGCGGCGCTTGCCGCCCGGCGCGGCTGCTCCGAGCTCCCGGCCGGTGGCTGCTGCCGGCCCTGGGCTCGGGGCTGGCTCCCGGCTCCGTTTGAGGACAGGACAGGGCGGCCGTTTCGTTACCCGCGGGCCTGGCTGGGCACTGGGCGCTGCTCGGGAGGTGCGGGATGGAGGGGCAGCAGTGGGGTTTGTTGTTTTATCCTTCGCATCTTCCTGCCCGCCCCCGTTCCCGTCTCCAGACATGTTGCAGAGCCGCAGTGCACGCTGCCCGTAGCGCAGGTGTAACGCGGCTGGCGTCACGCTGCCCTCCGCGCCGTGCGGGGGCTGGAGCCCCCCTGGCTCACCGCCGGGACAGCCGCGCCTCGGGGGAGCGGGGAGGAACTGGCAGAGGGGGGTCCGAGGTGTCGGTGGGTCGTGTCCTGAGTCGTGGCCCACCTCTGCCAGTGCTCTGTGGCTTTGGTCAGTGTGGCGATCGCTGAGGTCACTGACTTCAGGGTGCGTTTCTGATCGCCCTCTGCCTCCCAGCAGGTCTCTTCTTGTGCCTGCTGGCTCTGATGAGCTCTTTCCCTATATTGCTCACTTTAGAAGTAAGAGAAACAGCAAACAGTCTACTGTTTGAGACCCAGGCCATTTTCCAAGCAATGCTCTGTCCTAGCATGTTCTAGTTCCATGCTTGAGGCAGTTACGGCAAGCTGGTGTACAGTAGCTTGAGCATGCAGGAAGCTCAACGACTGTATCGCTGTTGAAATCAGAAGTTTCTAAAGTTCATGTTTAATGCTGTGTTAGCTGAAGTTCCTGAACACAGCAACTCAAAAATCCATCTTGATAAGCTGGAAATCCCAACAATCTGAATATGAGGTTTGTTGTTCATAAATTTTACCCACTTCCCCCATGTGACAGTGAGTGTTCTTGTTACGGGGCAGCTGGGGTAATTTCTGAATTTGTTTTCCTTTCTTCCCCTTGCCCCAGCAATCAGTTCCTTGAAGGGGCTTCCATTGTCAGTGGGATGTTAGTACTATGCCTTCTTTCCAGTTCTACTTAGATGTTTTCTTGTTAAGCATGGAAGTGAATGATTGTCCAATTTTACAAGATTTCAAGGAGTGTTCTGCATTCCAGGAATAATCCTTGTGTGTACTGTACACAAATGTAACCTGCTGCCAGCTGGGGGTTTGGAACTTGTTTTGGGGCTTCTGTTACAGTAATGTGGTTGAGAAGGGCTAGTAACACAGTTGTTTCAAGGTGTGTTTTTTAACCTTCATAAAAGTTAATACAAGCTTAAATTAGGAGTGCTTTCCTGGCATCTTTATTTTGTTACAGAGAATGAAGGCAAGTGAGAAATCTAATAGGCCTAATACTGGCTTATAAAAATTCTCTTATGTCCTTGGTTAGTGATTAAAAAATGACAGGAATAACTAAATGGGTGCCTTAGTTACACATGTGTACTGAGCTGTTGCAGAACCATTACCTGCTCACCACTGTTGAAGGAGAATATTCAGACACATACTGATAACTCGTATCACATGACATTTGTTGTGCACATAGAAATACACCTGAATACACATGGCCCTGACGAGCTTTGCATCTGAGTCATCTTCCAGTAGTGCCACCAAGAAAACAAGCTGGATTGGACACTCCCCCTGAAAATCCTCAAGGTTTTGAAGAGTTTATTGGTCCAACATGAGAACAACTATGTTACACAATACTTACTCATCACCTGGGGGGCCGTGTGCTTGTATGAGTTGAAACCCTGCTCTGGCATACAGGAAGGAAGTTTCTCTTTCAACTAACTACCACTGTCTGTGAAAACCAGCTGATGGGGAATTTCTGATTAGCTTGAGCAGTAAGATTACTACTCCCTGCAGTAGTGAACTTGGATTTACACACTGGTCATTGAGCTTTATCAGTGTATTTTAAGTGTATTTTAAGTTTAAATATTTGTAACCCTAGCCTTTTACAAGTCATCTTTAAAATTGCTGCAGCTGAGAGGTTGGTTTGAGTATTTGCTCCAGTGCTCTCTGTGTGCTGTGCTTACACATGCTGTCTCTTACCCAGCAAAAAGCAATAGATATTAGGAAACTGCAAGTTTGAGGGCTGTGGGGGAAGATGTATGTGTTAGGGTTTGCTCTGAACCCTTGTCAGTGAGACTGCACCTTTGTAATACCTGATGGGTTTATTCAGGGAGCAACAACTGGTAGCTGAAGATAGGACACACAGGTTTTTAAACCTTCCCTAAATCTTTCATTCTAGCTTAATTTAGTGGAAGTAAACACGAGCAGGGATACCCTCTAGCTTCAGGGCATGGGCTTTCCCATTGTTTCTGTGACCACAGTTGGTGTCAGGTTTGTGGTTGTGCTAAATGAGGTTGGTTTCATGGGCTGCTAGGGAAGCGGGCCAGGCCGTGGGCACGCGGGGGTGGGTGTTGGCAGCAGGGAAGGGAAGGCAGGGCGTGTGAGGTGGGACCACAGCTGGCCTTGAGCTGTGTGAAATCAAAAGCTGGGTTGGTGGGGCTGGTGGTTTTCCAGTTCTCTGGTAACTCATAACACCAGTTCTAAGAGGGGCCATTAGACTTTGCCAGTAGGAAGTCACTGGTACCTGGTGGGATCTCACTCTCCTGTAAAGCTGTCTTGAGTGATGCTAAGATGCCTGAAATCTTGATTGAAGCAACTGCATGCCAGAGCACTCTTACCTCGTGCCTTTTAAGGGTATACTAGACTTCAAGGCAGTCCTGGGAAGCCTGTGGATTTTAGAGCACTTTGTGAAGTCCTCTAAGGTTAAATAATCTGAAGAATTTTGTGATTTAACCATTGCTGTACCAGTGGTATGGTGTAACAGAAAAGAATCGAGGTACCTTGTAAGCAAGAATTTTCGGTGAAAAAGCTGTAAGGTAGTTCTAGTGACCAGGTGGGAGGGAACCTACCTGTGTTTTTCCTTGTATAAAAGGAAGCTCACGTAGCTGACTTTTTTTGTAGATTTGTTTGAAATTAGATAATTCAGGATTTGGATACAGTGTAATGGGAGATTAAACCTTACTGAGCTAGGGGAGGAAGTTTGTCATTCTGAGTTTTAAAAGCAAGCATGATCTTTCCGGTGTGCACCAGTACACATCATTTGGCAAAACATACCAGAGAGTTGTCCCAGCTGCTTTCTTAACACAGGGGGTCTGCACTGTAAGCTGCTGTCCTGATGACCAGACAGAAAATGGTGTTTCAGAACAGTTAGAAGCAGCTGCTGCCTTTCTTACACATCACTGTGAATCAGGAATTGCCCCAACAGCGTGCCCCAAATGAGATTTCTGCTTTCATCAGACATGAGGGTTGGAGGTGGATATCTGGGTTCTTGTGGGTGTGCTGTCCTTGGGTTCTTTACAGGTTTAGGGGAACTTCTACTCTCCCTCAAACTATCTTGGCAGAGGGTAGTTTTTTCTCTCTTCTCCTTGCCTTTCAACCCAGAAGCTTCCTGGTTGCACAGAGGATTTGGAGATGTCTGATAACCTGTTGCGCTCTCCAATATTTGTATTCTCATACTCTTCCTACTAGTAAGGTGGTGTAAGCAGTTTTTTCACGGTTATTTTAAATGGAGCTGATTGAACTTCTCATTTTACCCTAATCACTGGACTCCTGTTGAGTGTGAAATAGGTGCACTTCTAGCTTAAGTTTGGTGAAGCTGCTGAACAGCAGCAGATATTTTCAGTTTTGGGAGGCAGCAGTGCCTCAGTTGGTGGCATTTCATTTCTTGAAGGCTCTTAGTGACATAAAGGGTTGGAGATGTTTATTAACTGAAAGCCTAGATTCTGCAGGTGCTCCCTGAAACCCCTTCCTACTCCATATGGGGGTTTTTCCAGTCTGAACCTACAAAGTAGAGCTTTGGTGAAGAGAATTAGGGAAGAGATTTGCCAAGGCTCAGGGCCAATATGTGCCAATGTATGTGTTGTGTTGTCACATGAAGAAGACCTTGTGCTTTTAAAATAGTTAGGGCCACCTATTTACTGAGGAAGATTCAGGTTTGCTGAGCCTGAGGATCTTACTGAAGAAAAGCTAGGCATGTTGCATACAGAGCACAATCACCTAGCCGTGCCCCGCTGGGTCTGCCTTCTAGGCTTGATGTGAAATACTGCAGAGTATTTTGTCTCCTCTTCATTATTCTGATTTTGAAGCTTTTCATCCCCAGTCTGCTCAGCACACTTGTTATCCAAACTTACTGTATTAAAGGTTTAGAAATGCGAACATCATGCTAAAATTTCACATGTAACTGTCCACTACTTGGATTATTTGCTTATAGCATAACTATAATCACTGGAATAAGCTAAGTATAGCTAACTTGAATGTGGGAATTCTCCAAAATAAAAGGGCTAGAAGAAGTGAGGCCAATGAAAAGCAGCAAGAATAAAAGGAGCTGTGCTTTTCTGTAGATGAAAATCAGTAAGAGAAGAATTCTCAAAGGTGGAGCATTTCTCTTTCCTAGATTTTTCTTTCATCACTGGCAGCAGCATAGGTCATGCAGCTGAAGGCTGCTGGTTTGATGCCTCATGTTGCCTTCTTGTACTGATAGCTAGCCAAACACCCTGTCATATGTATGTGAATCTGCTGCTTTCTCATGTTTACATTCCCCAAAATAGCTGATTATTTTATAAAGAACAGGTAGTTCAGTGTGTGCCCATAGAAGCTGTTGATAACAGTTTTCCATGAGTGCAGAAGTGAGTGACAGAAATGCAGTCTTCATAGATACCTAAGTGCCATCTCTGGGAACAGGTGTCTTAATATGTAGGACTTGTGCTGTTCTTATAATCTTTTTCCCCACAGTAAATGAAAATTCACTGCTTTATATAAGTGCTAGTATATAGGGAGACAAAGGCAGCAAGTAAGATTATTGTGACACTTGACATTTTATTAGTTTATTAATATCAAGAGTCTTCCTAGATGAATTAACAGAGGCTGCACCTGTAATTGGAAAAGTGGATTGGAGCTGAAATCAATCAGACCTCTTAAGTTATTAAAAAACAAACTTTATTGTTGGTTTCTTTTTTCCTGAGACTCCCCAGACAAACCCTGTGGTAGGATGTAATGATTGCTTTGGAGGCTGCAGGGATGGCCTTCAGAGCCAGTGTGCTTCCTCACTTGTGTGGGCTCACTTCGAACTGGGGAGGGCGGCTGGAAACAACCGGTATGATGCTTTTTAACAAGGGCATCACTGTTAAAGGTGTGGTACACACACGTGTGTAGTGGCAGAGGATGTTGGCAGTGACTTTAGAACTACTAAAAGCATTATTTTATCTTACTTCCCTATGGAACGTCGAAAAAAGATGACAAACGTGAAGCTTTGTTCAACTCAGCAGCTTTTTAATGCGTCTTGGGGAATTCTGAGTCTTAAAAGATCAGAATTGCTTTTGAAGAAATCTCTGTAAATTCCATTGTTTAGAAATATGTAGGTTGAGCTTCATCTTCTGCTCTGGCAAGGTCATTGTGCTCACAAAATCAGTCCTTCAATTTTGCCTCAAAGACTCACGGCTTGTGAAGTGAGCGACACTGCCACGGACTGGAAACTTATTTGGCAAGGGGATCGACAGTTTCATCCCGATGTAGGTCATGTACTTTCATATTGAAGTAGTTATCTTGAACTTCATCCAGTGGAATGGCAGAAAATTGGCTAGTAAGTGTGGGTATGGCAGGTGAGAGGTGGCTGCTGCATTGGTCACCTGGGGCAGGTGCTCGGTGGTGTTCCTGATGGGGCACCTTAAGCTGCTGGTGCCAGAGTGAAATTCTGTATCAGTGCAGGGAGCGAGGTCCAGAAGCTGATCTGGCTGAGAAATGTTATTTTACTGTCTGGGTTTATTTTAAAGGAATGGTTGATCCAGGTTGTGTATGCTTGTGCAGAAACTTGTGCTGGCACAACTGGGGCTGAGCGGGAGGCTACGAGGTGTGGGAGCGGGGCTGGCTCTGGTGGCAACCCAGCAATGCTGCTGAGGGTGTGCTTGTGAAACTGTCCCCAGACACTTGACCTGGCCGGGCTCTCTGCCAGCCCAACCAAGGAGGCGTTCCCAGAGCTGGAGGTGCTTAGCTGTGCCCTGTGATTTCTGATTGAGTTTTACAGGGAGAGTGAATTTTCACTTGCTGGAGCCCAGATGAAACCAGCAGTGGTGTAGAACATCTCCTAAAGGTGTAATTTGCACTGGTGTCTTCATAGCTAGCATAGATATGGGAAGATGAGTTTGCAGCAAACTTTTTCATCTCTGAATCTGATTTAAATTCCTCTAGCTTGTACAAAAAAAATTATTGGAAGACATGGGAAGACTTTTCCAAAAAAGTTTAATGAAGTAACTTGTGTGCTAGGTAGCTGAGGGTGGTCCTGTCACTGACCTGCCACACCACCTTTTCCGACTGGGCTCTTATCTCAGTTGCTGGAGGAATCTATTAGCAAATGATTGATTCATATTCTGTGCTCCTGAAGGTGACTACACACTGCCAAGGCTAGCCTTGCACTCTGCCCAGCATGCTGAGGAGTGTCACCACCCCACAATGCGTTCCTGCACTCATCATGGAGACTCTGCTGATCTCGCTGTCTGCCGGGATTGAAATGTCCTGGGCTTGATTTGACACTTGGTTGTCTCAAGTATGGGAGAACTTCAAGTCTCTCTCAAAGAGGAGGAGAGATCATACAGCTGGTTTGGGAAAGCCTTGCTGATGTTCTCCCTGTGCAGGGGCTGGCGGCTTGAACCTGGTGGCCTTGAGTGCCCCAACAAACAGGGCAAGTGCTAGCTGAAAAAATAAGTGAATAAAGGGGAGTGGCAGCAGCTAGGCAAAGTCAGGTGGAGGTATGTAGACTAGTGGAGGTATGTAGATTAGTGCTACTGCATACACATCTATGAGTGCTATGTAGATCGACTGCTTCCTTGGAGAGAAATACTTTTCTGCTGAATGGTTGCCATTCCTGAGACGTGGTTAGTAAAGTTACGTGCTTTGCTTGTGGTAATGAAGACTTAGCTTTAACTCATCAAATAAAACCCAGAGTTTTTATTCACAGAGCCTAAGGTTACTGCTCCCCCCTCCCTTTTAAGCTACATGCATAGATAATTGGCTGAACAAACAACAGACAAAACTGCTCCCAGTAGAATAATAATGGCTTTTCACTGCCACTCATCCAGTCAAGTGACATCTGGAAGACTCTGGATAGTCACAGGAGGCTTGGTGTGTAAGAGGAAGATGCAGATAAGCCAAATCCTACAGCTGTCAGTGTTCTCTGGTTTTTCATGCTTTTGGATGGGTTCTGCTGGCTTGGTTTGTTCTCTGTTTAGGCTGGTGCTTATGGCATCCACCCCAGACACTATGTTCTGCAACATAAGTACCCAACACATTTAAAAAGCAGATGAATTGCTTTCTCAATCTTATAGAGGTGCTGTGGGGATTAATTAGTTCTGACAAAGTGCTTTCTGGCTGGGATGTCAAGCTGGTGTTTCAGGACTAATGGTATTGTTCAGTGAAACTATTTAGTTCTCCTCAAATGCCTAATCACTGTTTTAGAAGAATTTACTCTGTGGAGGAAAGCTTTATTGATTTAAAGCATGCAATAAACAGTATTGATTTGCAAGAGGCAGTCATTCATATCTGCTCTATGCAGAGTTAGGATGCAAGGTGGTCACATAACTATTTTGAACTAAAATGTAAGTGAAACTATTGCTTAAATGACCCTGCAACAACTTGCAAATTTCTCATACCTTGCTTACGGTTGCCTTAATAGCTCTGTACTCAGAACAAGGGCTGTCCCCTGCTGAGGAGAGGGCTCACTGCTATTTCATCCCTCACAACCCTTCCACTGGGTGGATGGCCTGCAGAGGAACAGCAGTGGCCAAAATAATCTTCTGGACCCTTAGAGCAGCACGGGGAAACGTAGGTAGCCCCAGAACTGCTCTATGAAGCTGTGCTGTGGGTAACTTTGCAGTTAATTTTGCTTGTGCCAGGCACAGCTTCTGATTTCACATGGCATCTGAGCCAGCTGAGCCTCTGCAGCTGCTAGAAGGCATGCTGGTGGCCCAGCTGCGCAGGCTGTCCCCTTGCCCGTGCAGCCACCAAGCCATCCAGTGTGGGACATCCTTCGAGGGGCTCAGGCAGGTTGGCACCATGGATTGGCAGCAGCGATCTGTTGGACGGTGCACCTAACTCCTGAGTGAATGGGAAGAGTCATCTCCCTGGCAGCTTCATCCTGGACACTTGAAGTTCTCATAGTTGGACTGTTTGAAAGATTGAGTATGTTTTTGAGCTGCTTATCCAAATTATCTCAAAAGGAGTTTGGGTGGGGATGAGAATGGAAAGTATTTGACTGTCACACATGGTGCAGCTCTGCAAATTATCCAGTCTGTTTCCTATGAAGTATCTCAGGTTGGTGGCCTGTCTTGGGTGGTGCTGTTTCAGTCAGTCTGATTCAGCCTACAGAGAAGCTCGTAGTAACCCCTTTGGGAGGATGGAGTTTATCATACTCATTTGGTGGAATTGGCCTGCTCTGCAGCTGCTGAAATGCAAGGGAGGAGGTGGGTGGGTGGGGAAAACAGGCAGCACCCTGGGAACAGGGCAGCTGCTGTCCTGGGCTGGCAGGGACTGGGCAGTCAGGCCAGGGTGGCTCCTCATTGCCTGCATTGCAATGGGTGTTTCATGGTGCTCTGAAGCTGAAACCTCTGCTTGCCCCAGTGCTGCTTTCCCTGAGGGGAAATCTTCAGCCTGCCTACTGCCTGCCCCTCCATAGGGCTCCCAGGGTTCGCTGGGGGTTTATTAGGATTTCCGAGGCAGCACGCGTGTGCTGTGCTTCTGCACCTTATGTCACTGATCTAGGAGATGTGACAGTTCTACTGCAACAGTGCACACAGGGTAAGGTCCATGCTCAATTAGTGATGCTGCTCTGGTTTTTAACAGCTGGTGGATTGTTGCAATGCTCTTTAGACAGGCTTTTGCTGCTCAGCCCTGGCCTTTGCTCAGAATGGTGCCACTTCTGTTCCTCAACATCTGATGTGACTTTGGTTCAGTCTTCTGGTTGCTGCTTATGGCTTTTGCTGTTTTGGTGGGAAGAGAGGGGCTCAGATAGCCAGAAACCTTCCAAACAAGGAAAGTCTCTGGCTAGCTGAGCCCCTCTCTTCTTTGGAAGACTTTAGAAGACCTTCTTTGGAAGGTCTCTGCTGCTGTAGCAGCTTTTGTGTTCTTTTTAAGATTTTTCCAGATGCTCCCTATGGCTAGTAGAGTGATGCTAATGATGCAGCTTCATTGCTTGCTGTTGTTCTGAATGAATTCCTGTATAGCAGAGATGGAAACTTTTCTCAAGGGAGAACTTGGTATGAAAAGGAAGGTTTTTTAAGATAAAATGGTAAGGCTTGTCTAAATTAGGATGACCTGTACTGTATGTAGCATTCCAGGTCAGCTTTTCATATTGAATTGTGTTTTAACAACAACAAAAAAAATCTTTAATGTGAATAACATTTTTGTATTGCAGAGCTTTGGCATGGTTAAACTTGAAATCAAATCAGCACTTTGAACAGACTTTTTTGCTGGAGCATGTATGTGGTGATGCTCGGGTGTATTTGATTAGTGGTATGTGTTAACCCTGCAGAGAATGAGATTAAACTCTCCTGTTCAGTACATTGTTCAACATTTCTCAACATCTGATCTCTCTCCACCTCAGTTGTCAGTTCACTCACTAGGTTAGATTTTTCTGAAATTCCTTGAAGTTATCTCTACATCCAGCTGACCTAAATAGCTTGTCAGCCAGCAAGGCAGTAAGCCAGACTTGCAATTTGTCTTTCTTATGTCACTAGTAAGTATTTTGCACCGCAAGTTCGAAGCATCAAAGTTAAACAATCTGTTGCCTTGATGGGACACTGACTATTTAATTCTTACGTGGACACATACATAGAAGGCTTTAGGCTGTTTAACAGCTAGTTCTGAAAAAAAGTTTTCCAATATTCTAGACATAGGCAGATTTGTCTGGTAAAGAGATCCCCTTACAGTCCTTAGTGAGTGTTATTTGGTCTTATTTTAACTTATATATGCAGGAAAGTGGAATGTCATGGCTGCTACAGTGTCCCATGGCTTTCTGTGGCACCAAGGTTTTGCAAGATCTTAGATGTCTTAACTTTCCTATTTTTTGCTTTTTAAATTTGTATGTAGGAGCTTCCAGATTTAACTTAAATCCAGTTTGTCAAATATTAATGTGATCTCTTTTCAGTTGAGATGGTCTATAATTCTGAATAAAGGTAGATATATTGCCATATGTCATCTGTTAATTATTCATAAACTATTGTATGGCATTGCTAGCTTCTTGTGCAACTGGCTCACTAGTAATTCAATTTAGAAGGTATCTGCCATCATGGCCTTTGCATGATGCTAAGGGAAGCACAACCTGAATGTAAATACTTTCTTAAAGCACATGTTGTTTGCTTGTCTGATCTCTTACTCTTTGGACATTACTCCTCGCTTCCTTTTTAAGATTTCTTTTTAGGAGAAGAATGTGTGGGTGGAAAGCGGGGGGTATGTGGCCGAGGAACCTGCCTTGGTCATTTGCAAAAGGGTTGCATGGATAAAAATCTCAGTTTGCAAAGACAAATTTGCAGCTGAACTGATCACACAGAGTCCTCCACTCAGGCTTGTTTTCACACATCCTTTGTAAATGCCACTCTTATCCCTAAAGCAAATGTTGTGTGTTGAATTTTCTCATCTTTATTCTCTATTTGTCCAGTAGTCTGTAGCTAATACCCCATAGTGCTTCCTGGTTTATTTTCTCTCTGCTTCCCAGACACAGGCTCCTGCAGTTTTGGATGGTAGTTCTGACAAGTTGTGTTGCATCTTCAGTAGCTGAGATGGGCTGGTGGTCCTTTCTAGTGTGGTCACCATGGGTTTTGAGTCATATGCTGTGGTGGTTCTTCCTTCCTGTTGGGAAAAGATCGCTCAGATATTGGAGGAAGATATGACTGCATCTGAACGTGCCGCAGTTCACACCCTGGTTTAGATGTGTGAACAGGCAGTGACTATTTGGGGGTGGGAGGACTTGGTCTTGTGTCAGGCCATGTCTCATTGTGTCTTTGTGGCTGCTGCTGGAGCCCTTGTGCTCTCTACTCCGAGGCAGCAAGATGGGGGCTGGGACTCAATGGCTGCTCCCATTTTCTGCACAGAGCCAAGTGACACCAGGTCCTTGAAAGAGGAAGGCAGCTGGTGCAGTTAACTCCTTGGTGTTTAGGGTTTTGCTGTGTGGTAACAAAAATGAGAACAGTCCAAATGGTAATTCACACCCGTAATCGTTCTGCCTGGAAATCTGCTTGTGATACTTGCTTCTGATGGAGTGCTGCATGTTGGTAAGTGTCTCTTTGCAATCAGATTTGTTACAGAATAGATTTGCAGGGAAAGAACCTAAATTAAATGATTTTAACAATGACCTTTAAAGGTGTTATTTGAATTACTTCCCTGGAGTTGCTGGGCAGAGATGTGTGGTAACACCTCGTGGAATGACAGCAGTGCCTCTTGCCAGGCACACTGTTGAAGACAGGCTGAAGTGTGGCTTTGATCCAGCTGTGTTGTGACCAGCCTGGATACCTGATGAAAGGTGTGGGGAATGGTGGACTTACGTCAGTATGAATTAAGGATTTTACAATAAGAGTTTTCTTATTTGTGTTGCTTCCTAGATGCTTATGGAGGGTTTACTTCCCCTTAGCTAGTGTCCTTGCAGTCCAAGGCAAGCTGTTGACCTGTCATTTCATGTCTTTGTGTTCCCAGCTCCGGTGCTCAGAGCACTCCTTTTCCGAGTGATTGTTGCTTCTGTTTTCTTTCTCACAAGCTGTATAACACTGCTGCTTAGTTCTCTTATGGCCATGCTTACAGGGTCTTTAAAGCCTTTCATAAAGTAAGCATTTTGCCTGAAGGGAGAAGGTTTACAGCGTTTTGTTTTTTTTTTTTTTAAAAAAAGTAAGAAATACACTGGAGATAATAGATTCTGAAAATGCAGATTTGTTTAAGCAATTCCTTAAAAAGAAGGGAGGGAGGAAGGAATTGAAGATTAAAACGTGTTTATATACATGTAGAAGCTGGAGGCAAAGCAATCCTTTCATAAATATACAATAGGATTTATGTCATGGTGAGAAGTGCTACATGCATATTCATGTGTAATTTGCAAATCCTTTAGCGATTAAATACTTTACTCCAAACTCTAGAACTAAATAACCTTCTTGTTGAAATGAGATGTCCAAAGGCTCTAATGCTTCTCCAGTGGAGGGGAAAGGCTGGGTGGTGTAATAGATCTGATACTCTAGTTTTCACTCTATTAAAAGATTTTTGGTGTGCTTTGGGCATTATTTTAATTAGGATAATCAGTAAGTCTTGAACAAAACGTGAAGCAGGGACTTGCAAGAAATATTGTAAAGCTTGTCATGCGAAGAAAAGCAAATAGACTTGGAAACTTGTTAGGATGTTTTTCTCAACTGATTTTAATGTCAAATACCTTTGTCTAAACTTTAATATCCTGTAGGTAAGGAAGGAGGCAGATGAGTAATAGAGCTTGGAGTGCCGATGTCTGAAAGAGGTAGCCTTTGTACAAGTGAAGTGAATTGCCTTTAAAGGCTGTAGCCTCAGTTCTTCATATAATGCTAAAAAAACTAATATGAATGCACTGTTGCTGATGCTTTTGGTTTTCAAAAGCTTTAAAGTATTATACACAAAGTATACACCTTCCAACATCATGAATGGGGAGAAATACTGCTATAGAATAACTGTTTCCTGCAACCGGGGTTATGGCCGGTGAGTGCTCTGTGACAATGCAGCGTAGGGTGGGGTGATGTGACTGGTTTATCTTGTCCTTCAGTCATCGGACTAAATGGTACTCTGCAAATGGGACAGCAACTGACAGGCATCCTGCTGAGAAAACAGAGTTCAGTGTCCACCTGTAATATTACTGTGATAAGATGAGGTTGGGACTTGTCATGCAATTGTATTGTATGCTCCGTGCCTGCCCTCGCCTTCTTTGGGATCCTTTTGCAGCTGGAAGTAGCAGCCTGCGTTCTCTCTAGATTCACCAGGTCACCACTTTGCTTGCGCAGCAGAGTGGTGACCAGGTAGTGTTGGACTTCTGTGACGGCAGGTCTTTCTGTATTGCTATGGTCAGTCGCTAAAGAATCACAATTTTTTGGATTAAAGTTCTACTCAGTTCTTAAAACTGGACCTAAGCATCTTCAGTTACATCAGCCTAAATTCTCTGTTTACCCCTTGGGAAAGCTGTGGTTTATTCTTGAATCTGGACCATGAGAAAGTGTTGCTTACTGCCCTCTCTCGTGTTCCTGACGGCTCATTTTGGAATTGCTCCTTTTTGTAGCTTTGTGAGCTTTCTCCTTTGCGCAGCAGTTTTGCCTTGGGAAGAATATAAAGTACATCCATGGTGGATGGGAAAAGCTGGCAAAGTTCTTGTGTTCTTTCCTCCCCACTGAGGTTAGTCCCTCTTTGGGAGTTGTGTTGTCTGATTTAGCTTTCCTGCTCCTGTTTTGTAACAGCCTGCTTCTGGGATGCTTTGATTCAACTGAACAAGAAAACAGGGCAATGCACTCAATGCACTAAGGACTCCATATGCATTTTTCTGGCTGGCACAGGTGTAATAAATTGCCCTTTCGCTCCTGTTTACTTGTTTTTCTCATTTGGTCACGGGTAGGTTCTGCTCCTCGGTGATCAAAGAGCCCTGGATTCCCTGTGGCTGTCTTGTGTTGCGATCAGGGAGGCAAGTAGCAGAGGTGATGCCCCTTTGGTGCTTGGGGGCTCTGCTGTACAAAGCTGTACTTTGGTTGATTTGAAATAATGTTTCCAGGTAACTGTGAAAAGTCATTGCTTTTACAATGAGCACTGAGAATTTGTTATTGTCTGCCATGTCAGAGCATCGGTGTGTCTAAGCTGCTGGCTAGTCACGTAAGGGGATGAAAATGCAGCACTGAGTACGTGAAGAATATGAATTGGTTTAGTTCCACAGAAAGGATAAAATTGGGGTAAACAAACGCAGTCCTTCTTAAACTGAACTGTGAGTGGGTGACTTCTTGGCTTTATATGGTGGACACTTTGCCCATCAAGCAGTTCAGGTGCAGACAGGGGAATAGCTGATGTGCAAGGCGTGAAGTTTCTGATTACTGTGGGGCTGTATGAGCTGGTTTTATGTCAATATTTTGTATTTTATGTTAATGAGGAAAAATAGAAGGGATTAATTTATTAACAACCCTCCCTTTTTAAATGAGCGCTGCTCAGGTAGAGGCTGAATGGGATGTGAATTTGATTCCCCCAGTTTCTGCTGCTGCAGTTGAAATGGCCCAAGGACTGTCTTTTGCAGCAGTGACCTGCTGGGTGGCAGTGACTTTCCCACCAAACGTGGTTCCCCTAGAAGCCATGGCTTGCTCCCGAGCTGCAGTCGGTGCAGTTGTGCTGTGCTTGCCTGGCACCGCGGGTAGTGAGCATGGGATCAGCGAGGCAGCCGTGTCACTTGTAGCTTGTCTTTCAAAGCAGACAGCTTATATATCAGATTGATGCTTTCTCAGTGCTGCACTGTGGACTGTAATTCCATCTGCTGCGACACTGTGAAGGTAACACCTAAAAAGGTGTGTGCTGCTTTCTGGATGTCCTCCCTGTATCTTCTGCATGCATAACTGGAGGCACCATTTTACCTGCATGTTGGCCTTGCTCAGCATGCGGGTGCTCGGGAGCCTAGCAAAGCACTCAACGTTTTTCTCTGAAATGCTGTTAGAGAGAATTTCAATGTCATATTTCATTCATCCCAAGCACTGCAGATTCTGCAATATTGCTGTCCTTTGTCTTCTCTTGTCTGGAACAGTAGAAGCATCTGTTTATGCTATTGATTTGGCAATTATTAGAAGGACATTGAATAAAGGACATTTTTAATGGAAAGGAGGAGTGTTCAAAGACCTCTGCCAGTAAGGTCTGTGTTTTTAATAGTTCTGCAGATTCATCACTGCTTTTGGAACTTAATAGGAAGTTGGTTCTCTGGATTGGTCTGTAAGTTAGCTTAAAGATACTAGACAAGGGCAACAAGAGTATTTTGTTTGCCACAGAATTTCAGCTTGGTCTTTGCAGATGACCTGAACTATGGATAATGATTTATTTAGCTGAGCTGGTAGGAGTAAGTTAATATACATGTTGAGAATTCTGCATTGATAGTGTAGATCAGCATTTGGGTAGAAATGAATAAAATGGATAACACAGTGAAACTATTTGCTGAAAAGATTGCTGGCATGAGAGTTGCATTTCATTCAGGTGCTGATGGTGAAGCAGTACTCAGTTAAGCAGCAAATTTCAAACCTGTGAGCTCTCACAGAATCACAGAATCAATCAGGTTGGAAGAGACCTCTGGGATCATTGAGTCCAACCATTGCCCTGACACCGCCATGTCAACTAGACCATGGCACTAAGTGCCATGTCCAGTCTTTTCTTAAACATATCTGGAGATGGTGACTCCACCACTTCCCTGGGCAGCCCGTTCCAATGTCTATATTGCTAGGCCTATAGAGGCTGACTCCCACTCTGCTACAACCTCCCTTCAGGTGGTTGCAGACTGCAATAAGGTCACCCTTGAGCCTCCTCTTCTCCAGGCTAAACAACCACAGCTCCCTCTCAGCCATTCCTTGTAGGTCATACCCTCCAGACCCTTTACCAGCTTGGTCGCCCTCCTCTGGACTCGCTCCATCTCATGATGGCTTGCTTAAGACCAGATGTACAGTGCTATAAGGCACAATGTCAGATCCAGTAAACACAGCTTTGACTTGAAAAGAAGGATGGAAATGAATAGCTGAGATATTTTAGGTAACTGCCTTGAGCAACAGTGCTGGTTGTATTCTAACAACTTCAGTAAGTTATAAACAAGCTACAGCTGAGGATAGATCAGGCAACTGATAATTCACATAGGCAAGTGATAATTCACTGGCACATGCCAGTGCCTGGCATAATTTGGTTGGAGAGCAGCACACATGGTGTGTGCAGGCTGTACTCATTGGTGTCTGCCCTGAGCTCCCTTATGGGGAGGTGTGTACCTGCAGAGGTCTGGTTCTGATAATGCTGCCCACCTCCCCGGCTGCTTTAGTTCTACCTGAAGTGTCTTGCTACAGATACTGGTTTTCACTGAGTAATACTTAAAATGGGGCTTTACGTATTCAACTGCTGCTTATCCTTTGGCGGCTATAAAGGCTACAAAAACTGATAGTTATGGAGAAAAATGTTATTGAGGCATCTTGGAACAAAATAGTATTTTACACTGTCTAAAAGAAAACCCCAGATTTTTCCTTTTTTTGGGTGGAAGAAGGGAAAACATGACTGAGGTAAGCTGAACAAGGATGTCTTTCTAATAATGTCAGCTATTCAGGGTTTGGATTGTGCATAGAGAAGACTGACACTGAAGTAATTTGTTTTGCAGAACCTTGCTCTCTAAATTTCAAGGAAAGGTGCTGTTTAAGGTTACTGGAGATGAGAACAACCTAAACGTATAGAGAGATATTCTGTTCTGGAATTTGACATCTCTTGACATGTGAGCATCTCCTTGTGGAGGTGTTAGCTTGGAAATCCAGTAGTGGTGATTTAAATAGTCAAATTTGTTAGTACTTTCTTGTGTGAGCAAGGTGGGTGTATAAAAGAGTTGAACATAGCAATCGAGTTGCTAATTAACTTGGCTCTTAAGCATGGCTTTTTGGAAAGTAATGCTGCCTCTTGTCCTGTTCCTCCTGGAAAGGCAGGGTGTGCTCTGCCTGATGTCTCTGGTGACCCACAATAAAATCTCAGGAGTGAAATGTCTTGTGCCTTAAAGCACCTGAAGATCCTGTGACTCGTTTGCTAGATTGCTCTACAAGGAGGGCTTATTTTGTGAGGTGAGCATAGCATCTTCTTTTCCTGGTTACATCCCCTGTGTTGAAAAGTGAAAGAGAGAAAATACATAGACAAGCAGGTGCTGGGGCTTGAAATTGCATAAAGGAGGATGTGATTTCCTATGGTCTCTTGCCAGGTTTGTAGGTCTATACTAGATTTTAAGAGCTTATTTTGACCAAATCATATTTTCCAAGACAAACCTGAAACCCTGACAGAGTTGGTGCCTTTTGCTGCTTCCCCTGTCTTGCAGGGAAGAGAAACGTGTGAAAATGGAGGTGGTTTAGCTTGGCCCGTTACAAAGCCTCTAAATAATACTTTGTGCTTTATGCACCAAATGCTTAAAATCCTTCTATTTTGGAGTTCACGTTAAATAATCAGGCTAAATGGTAACGCGTAGAAGGTAAAAATGGAAAATCCGGCACATGGAAATGGAAAATCAGAGACGGCATCTCTGATGTGCCACGGCATTATCGGTCTGGCAAACGCCTAGGAGAGGGCTCTCCATCTGGCATGGGCTTGGCTGTCGAGGAGTGGCTGCTGCCATAGGAACCGAGGTCCCTGCCTGCCCGAGTGCCAGGGCCCTTCTGCTGGGATTAAGGCCGGGACAGCTGCATTATGGCAGGCAGAGTTGCTGGCTCCAATATGGAGCTCTTTGTCTTCGCAACCCATCCCCTACACTGCTGCTTTTTCCTCGCTAACATCACTCTTACAGCTTCAGAATATGGCTTAAACATTATGCCGTACTCTGCTTTCAGGTGCTCGGAGTGGTAAAAAGGGGAACAGGGATTTCAAACATCGTTGGGGGAACGATATGTGCAACTGGGGTCACACAGAGGCAGTCACTCTGGTAGGGCTCAGCTTTGTATTCAGATGCGCTGGCAAGCGAGCTGCAGACATTCCAGATACTTGTGTGCGTTTTGGCTGTATCCAGGCACGCACTCACAAAGAGCAAGATGCGTGCAGTGAAGTATAAATCCCGTCCTCTAATGACTCAAAGCACCGTTGTGTGTGCGTACATGCTTAACAGATTGTATAATTAGCTGGCTTTGTAAGCAGGCAGTGTGTATGATTCTTCAGTGGTTATGTAGAAATCTTACGTGGTGTGAGGAGTGTCTGTGGGTCCTAAGCTTGTTGTTATCTGTGCATGGATAACTGCTGGGCAGAGGAGAGGGGGCTGCATCCCCTGTGCCCTGGGGGAGAGGTGCTTCCCAGGCCCAGCACCACCACCTCTGCCTCTCCTCTGAGCCCTGCGCTGGCAGGCAGCTCTTCCCCCTTGGCTGCTGATGCTGGCTGCTTTGGCTGCCTGCTCTGTGGGTGTGGGGACAGGGTGATGGGGGCTGTCCCCAAAGGCAGCCTCCACGCAGCACCCTTGAAGCCAGGCTCACCAGATTGTGCAGCCACGTGCGTTGGCGTGCGCAGTGTGAGTTACGACTAGAGCCCTTCTCTGGGGCTGTGAGTTTGATTAGGCTGTGGCCCAGGCTGCGAGCTGTTTTAATATGAGGTATTTAATTCAGAAATGTTAATCCTGGAGGTCACAAGACTCACTGCAGAGTTATCCTGACTCTGCAGCACAGAACTGCTGGGCCTGCTGGCGAAGCACTGCCGCTGCGGTGCTGCGCCTGCTTGCTCTTGGGGAGAGGTGTTGGTGGCCCCGGGGAGCCGGCCCCAGTGAGCGGGAAGGCCGGGCTTTACTGCCGCGGGGAATGCGACAGGTTGTGCTGGCGTCTGGGAGACGCGGAGGGTGGGAACGTGCACCAGGGCCCAGGGCTGCATGCTTGGGATTTCACCGGGGCTGGGGAGGAGCCGGCAGGGAAGCGAACATGACCTTGAAAATCCTTATCGAGATGAAAAGGTGCAGTCAGCGAGCACATTCCTCTGCAGCCATGTGCACAGCGTGTGGCCCGGCTGGGCCGACAGCGAGCCCTGCGGCTGCACAGAGCTCCAGCCAACAGCTCCTGGTCGTGTCTTCGGGAGATGGCTTCCCGCGGCCGGCGGCAGGGCGTCCACCGGCCCCGCGGCAGGGCTGGCGTAGTCTAAGGGTGCACATAAATCCGAGGGACCAGCTTCTAAAGCTGACTGTTTCTATGTTCTTCGTTTATAAGTAATGAGTCTGAAGGCAGTAGGAAGGCAATGTCTGGCAGCTGGAGAAGATGGGCTGCTCGAGAGGACCAGTTTTAATTATGATTCCACGGCAGATGAAGCTTATCTAAGTTTGGTGTCCAGAAATCTGGTGAGCGCCAGACAGCTCATCACAACCAGCAAGGGGGGCTGCGGTTTTCCCCAGCGCTGCTTCAGTTCCTGACACTCCTGTGTCGCTGGCGTGCCATCGACTGCTGAGTCCTGCTAACCCGACTGTAAATCACTGGGCAGAAAAGTCTGGGTACTCGTGTGTTGTGTTACTGAATGGAAGCAGTTTGTGGGGGGGCTTGGAGGGTGCAATGGGGAGAGCGGAGCTGCCGGACTGGGAAGAGGAGCAAGGAAAGGACATGTAGGGTGGAAGGTGGGAGGGATGCTTTTTATGGGATTGACAAGCCGTTAGCCTGGCTCAGTTGCTGATGTCTTTGTGCTGTGGATCTGACACAATTCTCCCTCGCTTGTACTAGCACATGTCCTTGTACAGTAACATGCTGATTCAGGGTAAGAAACTTCATTGCCTAGAAATTGATCCTTTTTTAAAATGCTTTTTTGGATGCATTTAATCGTGAAGCATGCCCCAGGAAAGTGTCACGGTACAGATAAAGCAACCCTTGTAGTGCAAAAAAGAAATCAACATTTGCTACTACTACTATGAATGTGTGCCGCAAAATGATAAATGCTGCTTTCCTGAAGAAATCTAAGTGTCATTACAGCTTTACTGTGACTGTGGCACTTTTATTGCTGAGACTGTGCTGCAACTTTGGGAGCAGATACTTAAAATTCATTGGTATTTTTTTCTCTTGACAAGGATAGAATTAAAAACCTCTCTCTTTCTCCATGGCTATTTGAACTTAATCTTGTGTGCTGTGTGTTTTTTGTTAGAGGAATTCAGGTGTTTGCCAGTGTCTTTTAGATAATTGCTTTCTAAATGCTTAGCTTAGAGCATTTGGGCAAAAATCTTGCATATCAAATTTGGATCCTTTCCAGTTTTAGAGGATCTAGATGTGTGCTAGGAATTTGGATGTGTGCTAAGGATCTTGGGAAGTCTGGTTTTAGCTATTGTGGAACAGTGTGGCCTCTGCTCAGGGAGACAGAGCTTGGCTTGCTCCTGCTGACTGGGGCAGTCCGTTTGCTGTCGTATGAGAAGACTCATCTCCCAGTCGAATGAGCTGAATTGACTTGCTGAGGAGTGCGATGAGTAGTCTTGCCATCACCTCTGGTGCTCTCTGGAAGTAGCATTTGGTCCTGTTGAGTGGCGGAGCTGTCAGGATTGGTAGGCTGGCATGTGCTGTATCTGGTTGGGTTACAGAGAATATGCTGTGTGTCCACAGCCTGCTCCTGGGCAAAGCATGGGATGGCATGAACACACCATTTCTCTCAAAACTGATGGTCTTGCTAGCCAGCTTCCTTGTTCGTCCGAGCTTGATGCCATAACCCCAGCTTTCGTTTGCCATCATACTTAAGACAAATGTAGCATCTTTGTGTTTTGCTTTGGAGTTATTCAGCTTGTAAGGCCAGGATGAAATGCAGCCTGTTCTGTTGTGATGCACCTCCTTCACTTCTTAGTGTGGAGCGATTAGTATGGTGGTACTGAAGCTGGTGTCTCTGCTGTCATATGAGCCAGGAGCTTGAATGAAGTACAGAACCTTTAGAGACTTGAAGCTAACTTTTTTGGCAGGCTGTCATTGTAAACCTTGAAACCACTAGTAATGAAACAATAACCACCAGCCATTCAGTTACGATGAAAATTGAGGGAGAGGATCATTAAATGCCAACCTACCTACACCTTTCCAGTGCAGAGTTTGTGACCTGGGTTTCTGAGGAGTGAATTGTCTGCAGGACCACCAGCTTGCTCTCACCTTGACTTACCAGAATGCTGCTTATCTTCTCACAAGAATCTGTATCTCGGTCACTTATGTGGGTGTAGGAGGCCTTGGCGGTTCTGATTAGCTCTGTGACTTCCAGCGGTGAATGGCCAGTACTGTTGAGGTGAAACTTTCCTGTACTATAGCATCAATGCCAGTAAAGTTATAACGTCATCACCAAAACCAGAATTTAGTCTTCAGGGGCTACTCTGATTTTTTTATTTTGTTTTATAAAAGTTGCAATATTTTGCTCTTCCCTGAGAGGGAGTGCTGTAAATCATAGAGATCCTCAGGTAATTCTACCTGCAATAATATTTGAGTTGTAAACAGTCTTGGGAAATGAATCTTTCACAAGGAGTTTTCCCTTGAATTCTGAAAAATGACATGGTGCTTCTGGGATTTGTCTCAAATTTTTTTAAATTTTGAGTAAGACTAAGATGCTCCTCCTGGTCAGGAGACAAGGGAACTCGGTGTAATGAACCTTGTGCTGAATCCAGGAGTTACTGTCCCCTTTCTCAGTCTCATACACTAATCTAGAATGCTTTGGGAAAACTCATTTCTTTTTCCTGTGGCTGTGTAAATTCCATGTAAAGAAGAGGGAAAGGGTCCCCCATGAGCACAGTGTCCCTGGAGGAGCCAGCTGGCTGTGGGCTGGTGTTTTGGGAGGGAGTGGGCAGCTCTCCTGATGTCACACACACTCCACCTGTGGACACTCCCCGTGCACAGGGTCTGTCTCCCTCACTGCCCCAGACCTGGCAGCTGGGGATGGCAAAGGGTGCTATGAGCAGTATCCCAGTTTCAAGATACCATGACACTGATATGTTTTGCTTTGCATGTGATGAAATGCATGTTTGTCCTGAACCTGAAGAAGGCTTTCACCTTAGTGGCACTGTTCCAGAGTCTTGGAAGTAAACAGTACCAAAACTATAGTCCTTCTCCCAGTTTGAGCTGTGGTCCCTGAGTCTCTGGCCTGTGCCTCTCTGCAGGTGGACTATTTTCTTTCTTCCTGAGCTGAGTGCCAGGCATGCAGATCTTCAGCAGGCTGCTTGTGCCACTTCAGAGCTGGTAGAAGGACTGCAAGTGGGCTTTAAGCTGTGCGAGATAGGTGAGGAAGGGGAATGCAAAGAGCAAGTGGCATTATAACTTCTGTGTTAACACAAATTTAATCTGTTGGCAAAATATATTGATAGTGGGTCATTCAAAATAAATGATGTTTGTAAG
Organism: Nyctibius grandis; assembly: GCF_013368605.1. Taxonomy (NCBI): domain Eukaryota; kingdom Metazoa; phylum Chordata; class Aves; order Nyctibiiformes; family Nyctibiidae; genus Nyctibius; species Nyctibius grandis. The sequence continues at coordinate 3,511,203 of NC_090679.1, forward strand.
AGTAAGTCAATTAAACTCACTTGGTGATGCAAATCTCATTTTTGCTGTCCTCAAATGAGCGAGCAAACTTCAATTGTTGTTGATTTGTATTGACTCCCTTGCAATGTGTGAAGTACTGAGCTATGTTTTGTGCTTTGTACAGTTCTGTCAATAAATGCAGTTTGGAATAATATTTTTGTGGCTTAACTACATAATAAATCAAGGCTTTGTTACTTTGGATGAAAAAGGTAGTAAACCTGTTAGCTTCACTCTTGTGCTTCTAGCTCTTTGCATCTCCTAAAGCTTTATTCTCCCAGGGTTGTTCTAGACATCTGTTCTTGTTATGACATTTCCATTTATTTTTATGCAGTATGACTTTTCAGGAACTGAGAAGGCATTGCATTAATAGCAACAGCAGTAGATAGTAAAGCTGATATTGTGAATTCCAGCTGCTTATGTGCTTCAGCAGTCACTGCAGCTGTGAGCTGGGTGCTGTGTGACCTGGGCTTTCTCCTCTTTGGAGCAGAAGTGAGGTGCCATGCCTTCATTTTCAAAGGCTGCCTTCAGTGCCAATCCGCAAGGCTGAGTCTGTTGAAATAGTTTTGATTTGTCCCTCTTGAAGGATATGGCATGGATTATAGTTTGCAGGGCAATGCTTATGCTTAAATATGTGTTCTGTATCTTGAATTCACAATTGCTTTGCAACTAGAAGGATTTTTGTTCTTCTGTGTTCTTCACTGCTCCAAGATCATTTTGACCAGGTGTCTCCTGTGATTCTTACAGGCAGCCAGAAATATTCAGAGAATCACAGAATGGTTGGGGTTGGAAGGGACCTCTGGAGATCATCTAGTCCAACCCCCTGCCAAAGCAGGGTCACCTAGAGCATGTTGCACGTGTGCACAGGTATTCATGTTCATACCTGGTACTGCTGAATTTACAGTGGCATTGAAGGGGCCCATGTCCTATGACTGCACTTAGACCTCTTCAGGGTTTGCTTGACTTGGTTGCTTCCTATGTGTAGCTGGATTCAGCTTGATCTGGACAAGATTTCTGAGTTGACAGGCTGCTGTCAGATCAGTGAGTGGTGAAGTAATGTTTCCAGAACTGATCTAGGGATTGACTAAAAGCTAAGTGGCTGCAGCTGTTCTGTCTTAGGCCAAAGAGCAGAAGAAGCTGTGATGATGCCCTACTGCTTGCTTGGACTACGTTCTGCAAGTGATGCAGAACAAAGAGCCTGCTAATGTTGCTGTTTGGGATGGGGAACATCAAATAGCTATGTAACTCAATAAGAATGCTTATAATGCAGAACTAGCAGGCAGGCAGTCCTACTAAAGCTGCTGTACCGAGTTAGCAATTAGCCCAGTGCTAGTAGGAGGTGAACTGGGGAGCAGCATACAAACTACATGCATGTAAGACCAGCCTCCTGTGCTTCCCTTGTCCCTTTCGAAAAACACTTCAGTTCTAGCATTGCTTGGTTTCTACATTGGGTAGACTAGGGAGCCTACATGAGTCCAGTGACATCCTAGAGTTGTCTGTTTTCCCACTTCAAATGCCATGTGAATAAAGGGCACAGGAGCTGGTAGTGTTGCAGGAGGTATTTGCTGTCATACTGCTCTTTTTCACAGTAGGGATAGAACATGCCGGTAAGAAATACAGCAACATGCATTGCTTCTGATGAAGTCAGATTGTGGGGTGAACCACAAATCCATTCCCCGTTATAGACATCCAAAGGGTCAGTCCACTCTGCTGTCGCTGTCTGTCTCTACATGCTGCTGTCCATGGGATAATGTGTTCCTGAACGCTGAGGTACAGCAATTGTTCAGTGCTTACCTCATTGCCAAAAATCTCAAATATTTATCTTTTGCTGACAGTAGCTATTGGTTCCCTGCTACAGGAGCTGTATTGTGGGGGGGAGTCTGTCCTACACACCTCTTTATCTTGAGGCATCTTGCCAATGTAAACTGCTGCCACCCACACTACAGGCAGCCTTTCAGAGAAGTAGGAGTGCAGGCTGTAAGAACAGAGACAAGGCTTCCAGTTCATAATCTGCCAAATATGTCAAGAAACTAGTCTAACAACTCTGGGTGTTTGGTAGACTATTTACCCCTTGCTGTGAAGTGACCAGGCCCCTTCTTTGAGAACAGTCAAACCTCTGAGTGAAGAGAGAGCTGACTTGGTTTTAGTTAGTCTGTTCAGGCTGTGGAGGTGGCAAGGCTGCTTCTTATCCTAGAAGAACTGAAGGCAAACTTAACTTCAACTATTTAAAACTAAAGACATTTGAATTACTTGCACAGTTAAATGCCAACTCATGCATGCTTTTAGTTTAGTACTGTTGCACTGTTCTCATCAAGTTGTACCTTACTCTTTTAAATCTTTTCTGCTTAATCAGTTCAGGAAAGCATGCAGGATATACAGGCTGGCAGGCAAGTTAATGTTGTGAGAAGCCTCGGCTCCCATTTCCTGACTTTTTAACCTTGAACTATCCCAGGAATTTTGCATTTGAGTGATTAAGAAGGTATGACTGACCTCCTGCCTCCCTCCTGCTAGCAGAACCAGTTTGTTAATCTCTGGGAATGATCTAAAAATCTGTAAGTGGTTTTTGATAGTCTTCTTGCAAATAACTTAGTAGTTCCTTGCTTCCAGGGGCAAATGATCTGTACTGAAAAGAAATGCATAGGCAAACAGACTGTCAGTATGTGCAAAGTAGAGCTTGTAAACATGCAAGCCTTTTCAAAAGTGGATAGAACAAGCAAGCAGCTAACTGTTTCTGATACATACTAGGCATGCTCGTTGTGGCTGGTGGTGTGGTAAATTGTGTATTATATAGCTCAATGCTTCTGTGAATCTGTTTGAGTAATAGAAATGTATTGCTATTACAGGTATAAATGTATTTGTGTTTGGAATGCTCAAAATGTAGGCTGTTGCCTGACTTCAGGTGTCATTGGTGTCTCCTGATCTGCTTTGTGTAGAATCTACTTGGGCAGCATGTGACTAATTTCTGTAGAAAAAGAAGAATTTGGATGTTACCAACTCATGCGAAAGTAGAGGGTCTAAACTGGCAAATTACGTACAACTCGGGATCACCTTAATGAGGTGCAGGGGTTATTCTCATGTCCTGGCCAAAGAGCAGTAGAGAACATCACTGAGTCCTTGAGTGTCAATAAAACTGTTTAAAATTATGATAGCTTGGAAAATAAGCTCTGAGGATAGATGTTGGGCTTGCTTATCCCAGAGGTGGCCCAGTGCCTGGAGCGTCAGGGGCCAGGAGGAGATGCAAGATGAATGAGATCTTTGGGAGTCTGAGAAGATGCTAAATAACCGTGGCAACAAAGGGAACCACTTCTGAAAAGAAAACACTCTGCAGTCTGAGTTGCTTGAGATGTGTTTGTGATGTTTAGGTTGTAGTTTAAGCAAATTTGGTTTACAGCAGCAACTTCAAATAATTTGTTTTTCTCAGACTCTACCCCATTTTTACTGTAAGAGGTGTAATTCTGTTGCTAGTTATCCTTTATCACAGCAAGACCAGGACCAGGCTGCAATACTGTACACACAGGCATTGAAATGACATCTGTTTGGGGTGACGGTGCCTTTGTGTGGGTCTTGGAATAATGTCTGGCTTCCAAAACTTGGAAATGTCATATTTGATCTCGTCAGACTCCTTGGAGCATAGTTAAGATGCTTCTCAAATTTGTCATCACTTCTTAAAGGCTTCTCCTTCTTGCCTGGGAAGCACGTTCCCATTCATAGTTCTTGTCTGCTTATGGTGGTCCTGAATTACTCCTTTCTGCTCCCCTTGGTGTGGAGTTCTTCCCTTCTAAACCCACTGCAGTTGCTGAGGTGTTGGTGCAGTTGAGGGTGTCGTTTGGCCCAGAGCTGCCTGTTGTGTCACAGCTGAGGATACTGGCTGTTAGGGATGAGCTGTTCTCATCACCTTTTCCCTGAATTGCAGTTGGAGTGGGAATCCAAGGGAGTGTTTCATCATGCCCAGGTGTGTAGCGACAGGGCGAGGAAAGCTTTGCCAGCAAGATCATAAAAAAGAGCCTCTTCACTGCCACACCTCCAGCCTCCAAAGGCAATTCTATCTGCAGTGAGAGAAAGATGCTCCCAGGGAAAATAGTTACTATAGTGACGAATAGCCCTGGTGTGTTTGAGGGCTGGATCACCGAGTTGAGTAATAAATGTGTAGGAGTCTATTTTTAAAAGCTTTTGTGAGGAGGAGATTGCTGTAGTCCTAGAAAATTTGTCTGTGAAGTGATAGGTTTTTCTATGCTGAAGTTTAAAAATAATCATCGTCTGTCTTGAGGATGGGATGACCTCATTAAAAACAAAGCAGCTTGTATGTCATCATGTCGAGCCTCCTGGCAGTGATTCTTGCAGCAGCCTTCTGAGTTACAGTAGGAGCTCTACCAATTGACAGGTTCCTCAAAACTCAGGGTTTTGTGTACAGCTACCCCAGTGTCACAGCTGGAATCGAGGGGCTTTTAGCCTGTTCTCTGTCCTGGTCTGTGTAGCACATCCTGGCACGTAATGAGCAGTGAGTTTTATTCAAATGAGACATGAAGAAATGCTGTGTAAAAAATAAATAATTGAAGTAGAAGCCATTGAAAATAAAACTTGACTCCAAGCTTCTCCCACAAAATGCTGGGTTTAGAAGCTATTTGGTTTTGTAAGAGAAATGGTATGAGTGGAAATATCTGCCAGAACTCATAATTTTATCTTGCTTGACTTCTTGCCCATGAAACCTGTGTGCCTCATACACTTGCTGTGTACCTGTGAGTGCAGGGGAGGGATGGGGAGAAATGAATGGAGCTGTTGAGCTGTTAGGTTTTGGTGGCTGATGCTGTAGCCCTAAGAGGAGCTGACATGAAGGTCCTGAGTGATCCAGGTGCTATCTTTGTTCCTTACGCAGTGAGCCACTGCTGTACGTACAGTGAACTGTAGGAAATCCCCTGGTCTGTGGTTTCACTCATAGTCATGAAGGCTTTTGTATAAGGCCATGTGATCCGTGCTGAACTGATTAAAATAAGGCTCTACTGTTTAAATGGCTTTACTGTGTTCTGGGGGTTTGAGGAACTCTGGAAACACAGGGATTAAGTGGGTTTATGTACAGCATAGAAACTTGGCAATCCACTGTTGGTTTATAAATGCTTAATGTCTTGGTGACCCAAGTGCACTGTTTGCTCTTTGCACGTATATGTATGTGCACATATGGACTCACAGCCATGAGCCTAACTCAAAAGCTATGAGTGGGTTTGCTAGATTGCTGTAGGCCACCAATTGGCACTGAAATCTGGTAATTCCAAAAATAATGTTTCCTGTTTTAAGAAGTTCAGAATTTGTTACCTTTGTAGTATTAACTCCAGATTTGTGAGTGGCACAGTTCACCCATCTCCTGCTCCTGTCAGAAACCTCTGATCTTAGAGCCGTGTTTAACAAACCTTCTGTCAATCAAAAACTTGTTATACAGGGATTATTTGCCTTCAGTTTCCTGTGTAATGAGGTTTTTGATTGACAACAGTGGAGTTAAAATACTCTAGAAAGGCTTTCTGAATCTGAGATGAGCAAGTTTCCATTTAATAGTGTTTGCACATGATAACATTGGCTTCCAGTTTTATCTGTGAAAGAAGCTGAAGGTGGTAGATCAAAAATTATAAGAAATATAGAAAACCTCATTTAAAAATGATGTGACTTATAAACTAGAGCTAGGAAACTAACTTTCTGTTTCCTACTGTGGGAGCGGGATTTGAACATCATTTGGTGTACAAATTCTCGAGCTATTGGGGGCAAATGTTTCACAAAGATGGAAGTGTCTCGGTGCGTTCAGTGGCTGGTGGGTGGATGGGCAATGGCTTTCCCCTCAGCCTGCTTCTGCCTGAAGGCCATAAGATACTCCTCGGGTTAGGAGGTTGGGTGATGTTGTTATCTTTTACCCCTGTTATCAGGATTAGTTTCTGAAACTGTGTCCTTGACTTGCTGTGTGTGGTGATTGCTGAGGGTACCTGGTTTCTAGGTGTCCTAATGAGGAATTACACTTGCTCAAGTAAATTTGAATTTCTTGAATGAAATCAAATGAAAAAATAACATACTGAAAACTAAGAAAATATGATGGACATTGATAAATCTAAGGTGATGTGTCTTTTTTCAAAACACTAAATGATCCTAAAAATGACCCTGATTAAAACTTGGCTAATGGGGAAGGGCAGTCACAAGTAAGATGAACATGAGATACAGGTAAGTTGATATCAGATGAACATGTGGGTTACTTTTTGGTGAGCTAGAAGGCCAGACTTAGGCTATGATTTACAAACATCTTCTCTAGCTCAGGCTGATTTCTCTTGCAGGAACTCCACACCAAGTTTAGCCTCTGGCTTAGAAGCAGATGAAGCACTTCAGGGGTAGTTGTGGTCTAACTGATGCTCTAAGGGGTGTGAGAGCAAAGTGAGTGTGGCTGGAAGATGCAGACAAATTATGTGTCTGAAAGTGGTGTCTCCTTTAACTAGGCTAGTTTGGGTTTAATAAAAAATGCTATACCTACAGACTTCAAGTTTTCCCCCTTGGTTTCCTCTTTGTGACCGGAGATCAGAAGTCAAAGTCAGGATTTTCTGAACTTCTAGGTGAATTGCTTTCTTTTGAAAGCTGGATGAATGTATCTGGAAGTTTCCTTAACAGAGGAGAGTAAGGAATGCATAAATCACTTTGTAGGTTTCTTTCCTTAGTTATAAGCACAGTGGGTGAAAGGGGTCTGTTTTTCTAGATTGCTGCTTTGAGTCTAGCTACTGAGAGGACATATTATATGGTAATGTGGTTTGACTGAGTTGATGGGATTTTTCCAAGGCTGCTAGGAAGCTTTGTGAATTGCAAAGGAGATGTTTCAAAAGAAATAGTTCTGCAGATGTGCCCTAGCTTTAACTTCCTAAATGCAGAAACAGTCCTGGTTTATGCAGAAATAATACCCTGACTGAATCATGTCTTGCTGTGAGAAAGAAACTTTACCTTTTACTTGTTTAATCTGTCCTGCTACATTGTGAGTTATGCTTAGGGAGATGCTTGATTTTGGACCCCTTCTGGAAATAGTTTTATTTCAGTCTTCATAACAACCCCTAAAATCATATCTTAAAACAAGGAAACAATCTTCTTTTTCTTTTAATGCTTTATTCATAGTCTGGCTACACAACATATTCCATGTCTTTCATCTGTAATTGTAGCATTGCGGCTTTGATTTGTACCAGTTTTTCCTACAACAGCAAGGGAAAGGAGTTTAGAAGGGTAAGTAGTTTGGTTATGAAGCTGTAGTTATTTGGGGAAATAGCTATATGACATATGTTGTCTCTAATAAATGGAATTACTCTCTTAATTCTAAAACTAATTACTCTTCTGTTTGCTAGTTGAATGACAGATTTTTTCCTTTAATGAGTACTTACTCCTCTGTACAAATGGGATAGTTGCAAGCTTGTGGTCAGCCAGTGAGGACAGCACTAGTCTGTGCTTGGTGGTGGGTGCTCCTTGTGAAATATGCTGAAAATCTGAATCTCAAAGGTGAAATTATTGTTGGTTTCTGAGCCCTAGTAACTGGCAGGTCTCCAGTTGGCTTGTGTCATTGCTTGGGCAGACTGATCCTGCCTTGCTTTTTCTCTCCTTTTTTGCAAAACTCCGGCTGAAAGAACTGACTGGATGTAGTTTATGCATTACACGTCATATGGAAAATAGCAATAAGCATCCTTCAGTTCCTTGGTCCTGGCTTCCTATTGAGTCTGACAGTTACTGAGCACATCTAGAAGGCATTCAGCTGCTTCTAGCAAAACAGGACTGGACAAAAGCTGAGCAGAAGCTTTGAGTTTGGTATTAAACTTTGGAGCATCGAAGCTGGCACTACAGCACCATTCCCTGATCAAAGTAGTCCCAAGTCCTGGGGCTGATAGTGCAGCTCAACGCTGGTTTTTTAAAAAGAAAAAGTTTTATTTTAATCTTGGATGTGATTCATGAGCAGAATTCTGCCGCAGAAAACTCCGCTCAGTGTGTAATACAAATTAAGCTATGGAGGTATGTTTTATACCTGCAGCACACCCTCATCTAGTGTACTTGAAGTATGGGTTTAATTACTGCCCCATGGTGAGGGTTGTTAGCTTGGATCACTTGCCAAAAATGTTTGGCACTGCAGCTGGGACATGGGAAATGCGTGGCTTCTGGTTTAATCAGTCCAGAGGGCTGAATGGAAGCTGGTGTGCAAGATTAGAGGCTGTGCAAACCAGGATGAAATGACACCTCTTCGGACAAAACTCTGTGTAGAAGTTGCAAAACAGCAATCATGAAACCAACTCGCAGCAATATTTTGTGTTACTAATCAAATGATGCACTGGATAAGACCACTTGGACTTTGTGTGGCCTAGATGGCACACTCTATCCCTCTTGATTTTAAATATATTTTTACAAATAAATGCTAACTTTTTCTCCTTTCCCTTGTTCCAAATAGCATCTTATAAGCATTAAATCTAGGCTTTATCATGGACTATAAGTGAAAATTTTTCACTGATTTTTTTTTTTTAATAAAATATTTGGCCATGGAAGAACAATGTTGTGCTTATCAGGGCAATCAAATAATTACTACAACACACATCCTCAGCAGTTACGTTGAAGTATCATCAAGGTGGTTTTCTGATGTATGTGAAGTTGAGACCAGCCCTTAGACAGCTTTTAAAAATCAGCTTGATTGTTCCGTCGCAAGAAAATAAGCAGACCAGTTCTTGTGGCTGTCTGCTGTTTTTTGCAAATGCATGACTATCCCGAAGACACTGAGATTTCTCTGCGTTTTGTTTTAATGGGCTTGAAGGAGAAGGCGCCCTGAGGAGCACCCCTGTGTCCGCTTTGCCCAGGGAGCTCGGCGGCGGCCGTGCCCTGCCGCGTGGCACGGCGGAGGTGCTGGGGCAGCCCGGGCAGGGCGAGCTGTGCTCCCTGTTACCTGCCGTGCTGTCCCAGTGGGTCTGTGCCCCTCTACGGGGTGAGGGCAGGTGCTCCCGAGTCCAGTGCTCAGCACTGCTCCTTCCCTCTTCTCTACCTGTCCTGCTTCCACTTGCTTTTATTTAATGTTAGCAGTTTGATTTTCAGAGAGGTGAAATTGTTTAAGTTAAAATTGCTGACACGTTTGCAACAGTGCTTTCATCTGTGTTATCTCCAGAGGCTTGCTTGTATCTGACCTTGATCTGCATTTTTTACTCTTGTGCATCTTTGCCTTGATCAGCTCAGAGCAGCACATAATGGGTACGCTTGGGCTGAGGAAACCGCTTGATCCACAGGGAAAAACATGGGATAAGGGACAGCAATCAGAAGTATTGAGATTCTATTTTACTTTCAGGTAATCTCTATTTTCTATACAAACATGCTTTTGGTACACAGTCTAGAGTAAGAACAGTAAAAATAAACCTTTCAGTGAAACTTTACTGAGAAAGCTTCACAGTTCTGTTAAGCTCTGAGTTCTTTTCTGCACTGCAGAGCTTGAAATTAAATTGAAATTTTCTGAGAAAATAGTGGTTCAAGCACTGCTTCAGATGGCCAAGGCAATGTGTTGAAAGTGAAATGCACCAGCAGGTAAGTAGGGGTCTTAGTGGCTTACACAGGTTTTACAGAAATGTTTCTACCTTCTTCTTACCGTGTACCAGACTTCCAGGTCATGTTGGGCGGGAATTATGTTGGTCATTAAATGTTGATTTTATGTTGAACATCTTACGGTTGGAGGCTTTTTTCCTAAAATTTCCCTTTACACTAATGAGTGACTGTAAGATGTTAACATCAGGCTGCCAGTTGGTTGCTCACTGCCTTCTGATAAAGCGTGCTCAAGTCTGCTGAAAACTTAATAAAACTCTTTATCTAACTGCAAGCCCTGCTGAATTACCTTTGGATATGAAACACTTCCTGCAAACCTGTTCCGTCTTTTACAGTGGGTTGGAAAATTGCTTTCTTAACCACCTTACCCTGCTGTGGCACACTGCTTGTATGTGGCAGAGTTCGGTACAGTTCCGTGGCTGCTTTTTCACTGAGTTACTCTTAGTATGTGCAGCATAACTGCTTCGAGGGGGGTGTGGTGGTCTGCGGTGTGTCCTGGGCTTTCTGCCCAAAGGGCTTTTCTGGTAAGTCTGACTCACGGGCCCCAACACGAAGTCATGGCCCTCCTTTCAGATAGGGCACATGCGGTGTGCTGGGGTTGCGGGATGGGCCTGTGGGGCTGTGACTTGCTTTTGGCAGCTGGATATGTGAGATACCTGGAGGCTTAATTCTTCCTGGCTTGTGCCTCCCTGCAGTGATACACTTGGTCGGGAGTTTTGTTGGTGCAAGCCGAACCTCGTCAGCTTGGAGTCAAAGGGAGGAAAGAGGCATGGTTTTGGTGACTAAAATCTGTGGGGTCACTCAAGGAGTGGGTACTCCAAGCTTTGTTTTTAGCCATACGAGCCTTCAGACTGTTGCTGGATGTGGTCTCTAATAGAAAAACTCATCAGAGCAGTATTGTGGAAATACTTCCTCGTTTGAACGGAGTGGGTTACACATTTTTGTGATACTGAGAAACTAATCTAGTTTGTCATTAATGAAACAGAACATATTGCAATGCAAATGAGTGGAGCTGCATGACAAGTGGTCCCACAGTCCTCAACACTTGCTATTGATTGTGCAGTCTTAATTATTCATGCAATGCAAATTGCATTTCTCATCTTGCTCCTTCTTGTCTACATATTTTTGATACAGGACTTGCCTGCAAACAGTCTTGTTCTTTCAGTTGAGAGACAAGGATTGTTTCTGGCAAAGTTCTTAATGTTCCTTTGTCGAGCGAGTACTGGCTGAGCCGGGCAAGGCTCGGGAGCTCTGTCAAAATGAATTCATCTTGCTGTAACTCGAGATGAAGAAAGAGAATAATTTGTGAAGTATTATTTGATAAGAACAAAAGCTTTAAAATAGTTTTGAACTTTCTTTGTTTTCTATACTGAAGCCCTTGTACTTGTTTTCTGATCAATTATTTGGAATAGACATGTGGGAGTGTTCTTTTATTCATCTTTTATGTTATTTTGCATTTCAGGTATACTAAACCACTAACCTTTGCAGACTGCATTAGTGATGAATTGCCGTTAGGATGGGAAGAAGCTTATGACCCTCAGGTTGGAGTTTATTACATAGACCACAACACCAGTAAGTGACACGTTATCGTATTTTTAGAGAGTGATTGTTCTGTGCCTGTGTTAGAATACACTGACCACAAAACCACAAAATCACTGACAACATGCTTGAGAATAGATGGGATCTGCAGCTCGTGAAATCAAATCCTGTCCTCCATTGTGCAAGTTACTTCCCTCTTTAAAACAGGAATTTGAAACCTTTTGGTTTTCAGTCTTCAAATCAGCAGTTGTGTTCCAGCTGATACTATGGACACACCTCTGTGAGATTTGGCTCTGCTGAGGAGTCCGATTAGGTAGCTGTGATCTGGAGTTTGTTCTCAGCCTGGAATTCGTCCTTGTGGCAAGACCATCGGGAACAGTGCAAAGGTCTTGTGTTTATCCCCCTGGCAGGGATAAGCTGGACGACTGCATGAGCTCCCTGAGCTGCAGCAGTTGGCACTGCCTTCGCTGGAGAGGAAATGCTCAAGTAGGCTGGGGGTATCCTGAGAGGTGTGCAAGTGGGAAAAGAGCTAAGTTCAGGCTTGTGGTGTTTTTAATCTGTAGCCTCAAACTAAGCCCCTGCTTACTGTCTTTGTTAGATTGCTTGATAGGCCAGAAGTGTTGAGCTTTATAAGCTTGTTGGAATTACAAGAAAATACAGAACTTGATATATCACTACAGATGTTGTTAGGAAATGTGTGTTGGGTTGTGCTAGAACAAATCCCCTGAAAAAATTAATAAAATAAATCAGTGACTTTGGTTCTCTTTACAGAACAGCTCCATTTGCAGTCCAGAAGTTCACAGCAGAACCATGCTCAGGCCCTTTTGAGGGTGTTTGTAACTCATGCGAAGAGAAAAACTTCTAAAAGACAGAAGTACCTTGAAGTTTCTTGGGTTTGGGGGGGGGGGGGCGGGGCGGGGCTGGGGTTTTTGTTTGTTTGTTTTAAAATCTGCTTCTAGGACTTCAGCTGAGAAATTGAGCAATTTTTTTCCAGCAAGTTGCAAGATTTTTTTTTTTAAATAAAAATGTGGAAGTCTGTTTTTTTTCTTTTTCTTGGCTATTTTCACACCCTTCCCTTTTTCAGAAAAGCCACATTTTCACCTGGTCTGAGACAGCACCTTCCAGGTTTTAGCAGCTTCTCTTGGTTATTAAAAATGCAGAATGAAAAAAGCCTGTTCTCAAAAAGCACTAACTGGCCTCCACAATACAAAGATCAAATGTCTCTAGATGTGAAGGTGACACAAATATTTTTTAGACCTTATGTCATGCCAATATCACATTATTTACATATCTTTAAATGGTTTTATCCTAATTATTTTTCTGTGAGGCAAGGGATGTTGATTTTTCCTTTTTACAGGAAAGGTTAGTGGGGAATAAAGGGTAGACAAGCATACAGGATAACATGAGGGAGATCTGCAGGGGAGAGGACTGGACAAACTTTGCTTGAGAAGGTGCTAAATTGCAAGACACAAATTGGGGTCTCCTGAAGGTCTGTAAGACTGTGTCTTGTGTCCATTTCACTTCCACAAGGAAGCACTCTGGAGAGTCAACAATGAGGTGGCTTTTTAAAGACAGTCTGAATCTTAATGCTTTTTCCAGTCTCACTTGGGTCAGGGTTATTCCTGTGCTGACCACACTTACAAAAGGAGTAAGAGGTGAGTTTAGAAGTCTCGTTAAGACTCCTTTTTACCTCCTTCAGAATGATTTAATGTTTTCATGACTGTGTGCAGCCAGGAAGGGAGAAGAGCCTGGGCAAGTTCTCCAGAGTTAAAAATATGGTTGGACTTCTCTTCCCTTCTCTGATGGTTGGAGGTTTGCTGTTATCAGGTGCTGGGATGTCTACCAGGGTGCTCCAGGCCCAGAGACAGGGGTGTGCCACCTTCCAGTGACTCTGAAGGGCTTTGCTGTGTTAGGCAGAAGTGTTGGATTAAGAGGTTCCTGCCAATTCAGTCTTACCTGTACAGTGCTTTTGGGGGAGCTGTTTGTCCCCTGTCCCTTCCTAGTGAAACATCTGTGGGGCCTGGTGGTTTTTCCCTTGGATCAGTTTCCTCCTCTGAATCAGGCAGTGACATGGACTGTTGCAGTAGATGTAAGCCTCTGCAGGTGCTGTGGGAGCTGTCATTCTCTCCAAAAGAAATAATCTTCAGCCTACCTTCTGCAGTGAACATCAGGGTCACCTCTGACCACAAGAAAAAGTTGGCTCAAGTAAAATGAGATATTTCCAAGAGTCTTTTCTTTGTCCCCTCTGAACTTTCTCTTAACTTTGAGATATATTTTTATCTTCTCATTGGTCTTCCTCTCCCGTCCACACTGGAGGAAGCTGAGGGCTTGTCTCTGTGGCCAATCCTAGCCAAAACTGAGGCATTAACTTGCTCCACTGGCATTTGCCTAAACAAGGATGGCTAGCTGTGGTTCTGGGGGGACACAGTTCAGGTACAGGTAAAACCCCTTGATCTGAAGCCTGTTGTGGGACATGGAAGCTTGTCAGACCTCCTGAGTGTTTCAGCTAGCAGAAACTGCAGCATGTAGGTGGGACAAACCAAACATGATCTTAGTTGTACATTTGAGTTGGCCCCAGGGTGAATGTGCAAAGATCTGGTTGCAGGTCTGAGCCCTGTGTGGTCCGGGGCAGCTACCCCTGGTCTGTGCCACTCAAGCACCACAGGCTTCAAGGGTGTGCAGAGAAGGCTTCAAACCATGCTGACACCTGCTTAATAGCAGTTGCTCTTAAAAAGTTTCACTTCTATGGGATGCCAGAGTCTACAAGACCTGACCTAGAATTTCAATTAAAAGGTTAAAAAGAAGAGAAACAAAATCATGACCCTATTTCTTATGCCAGCTCTAATCCAAATCATGATAAAGCAAACCAAATCCACTTACCTTCAGCTAATGAAGAGGCTCATCTTTGTGGTTTATGTTGAAGTATCCTCTGGAGAGTGTCCAAAACCTTGTTCCTCTCCAAGGTCTCTTGCAGATTCCCTGTGCAGGAAGGAACTGTCATCATAGGGTGTGAAGGGGATGGCGGCATGTTGGTTCTTGCTGCATATTTGAAGTATTTGAGACTAATTATCAAGAACAAGCCCAAGGACAGACGTAAATTAAATCTAAAGCCACGAACCATTTAAAAAAGTGAGATGGAGAACACTTCTAACCTTCTCTCTGAGGCAAAATAAATACAATTAAATTGAGTACCCAGAATATTCCTAATACAGTATTAATGCATAGCCCTCAGTGTCTCTGGGAGAACTTCTTTGGATTTTGATTTGCACAAAGAAACTATGATTTTCTTGCCAGATGCTGATGCAAGCATATTAAGACTGCATTCTTCAAACATGAAACAATCAGATCTATTTATGACAAGCTCAATGTTAAATCAAAAATTCACAAGACAACAAATGATGTAATAGCCTGCCTTTCTGTAGTCCTTTCATCTGACTTTTAAATGTATTTTACATTTCTTAGTAGCTGGAACAGATCGAGAGCCCTTGGCCAACATTTTCATAGATTGTTACTACATGTTTGAAAATCAAAGCTGCAATCAAGGGGATAGCTAGTGCTGTGATTACTGAAAAGGTTGAGGTGAATATTTAGAAAAATGGGAACAAAGCAGTTTCAGTACATAAGCGTGTTGTCCGTCCTCTCCATGAGCTGGCTGCCGAGCGTTCCCTTTGTCAGGTGGTTGTGTGTTTGGGGCAGTGTCAGTGTTTCACCGCCTAACAGAGGCGTTCAGGATGGTGTAGATTTTTATAGTCTTCCTCCTGGTTGCTCATAAGAGAGGGATTTCCCTTCAGCAGCAGCTTCCGCCACCCTTCTTGCAATTATGGGAAGATTGGGCTGCCAGTTTAAGGGAAAACTGGAAATAACCAAGCTTGAAGAAGCCATAGGTACAGGTAGACTTATGACCCAGTGTCCTGAATTAGACTTCAAGAGTTGTGGGTACTTTGCCAACATACTCATTAAGCTTGAAATGAAGAGCCCTGAGTCATGGTTGCTGGTGCTTGTTCGTGCAGTCTGGCCTGGGGAAGCTGCGTGGCTGGGAGTATGGGGGGCAGCTCTCTGGGTAACTCGCAGCAGGCTTTCCACTTCTGGGTCAGCTGTGGAGTAAAGGGAGTGATTCCATCTGGGTGTGCGTGATGGTTACCTGGAAAATGGGATTTGGAGGCAAGAAGAGACAGGAGCCTGGGGTTTTCAAGCTCTTACTGTTGATATGCTGCTGTGTCTTCCTCGCTTTTCTTTTGCTCCCGTGAAGAGAGACCACAGTGCTGTTTGGGAGGGCACCAGCACCTACAGTGGCACAGGTAGCTGCTTTTTCAAGTTATTTTGGGCAGTTTTTCAGGTCCAGGCTTAGCTTTAATATTACGTTAGCTGAAATGCTGCTTCTGCTAACAGTACCTATAAAGGACTTTTTGTTGAAATTCTTCTACAAACTATACTGCTAGTGTGTTAAAAGGGTTTTTTTAGTCATCTTTTGTAGCTTCTCTGAGTTTTGCTATGTAACTTGAAATGCCATGTGTTCTTTCGGGTCTTGAGATACTGTTAAAACAAGTTATTGCTGGAGTGTCCTGTTAATTTTCTCCTCAGCATGATCATGGACAGCTTGTGAAAACGGTTGAGTGTCCATCCCTTGGGTAAAATCCTTTATTTCTTGTTCTGCTCCTAGGATTATTGTCAAACTGTTCTCTTCCCTGCGTCCTGTGTATTGCGATGTTAGTCTTATGTCTGACTCGCTTAAGAGCTGCTCATACCTTCCACTGTGGCCGCTTTTACTAAATATTTAAAGAGGCTTTTAAGGTATGCAGATTAGATTCCTACTGATAGTCTCAAGTAGCTCCTTTTTATTAATTATTCATTATGTGGTAACTAGGCATCCTCATTCAAGCACAGTAGTTTAGACAGTTTAGAGCACTTAGTCAACTGAATAGTGGAACCTGTCCCAAGCAAGAGCATATAATAGCCTTGAAAGAGAAATGAAAAATATTTTGGACACTTCTTCACAAAACAGTGACAAACACTGACAATAGATTTGCCTAATTAGTATTAGGACTAGCTGCATGTCTGTGACCTTATGCCTTTTTCATGATTAGAAATCTGAAAAGCAGTGCATTGGTTCTGTTGGGGTAATGGAGATGGAAGTGATGTATCTGGTCATGACTGTGTTGCCTGTGTTACCAAAAAATATTTTTCTTAAACTCCGCCTCCTGTATTCTGCAGTGATTTACTGCTGTGCCTGCTTTCAGTGAAGAAATGCATGCTCCCCTTCTGAGATGCTGTTTACATAATGTTGCTTGAGATGCTTTCATAAATACGTTCTGTGATTAAATGAGGCTTTATTTTTACTTACATATGGAGTCTGAGTGAGAAGGTTTTCTTTTCCCCTTTTAATAAAAGCCACTTGGCAGCCAATGAGGATGGGCAGAGTTGTGATTGCTTTCATGTTGTTGGATGCAGTATAATGCAGTCATGTGGCAATGATGTTTTCTGAAAGTTTTTTAATCAGTGAAGTAGAGGTATTTTATTAGTAATGTTATAAAGCAGTCGCAATAAAGGTAAGTCTAACAGTCCAAGTCAGTATCTTAGAGCTTGTGTGTGCGTATGCTTGTGGGGATGTTTTAAGAGGCAGAACCAGTATGGCTTTAGCACCAGAGGAGCTGGAGAGTTGTATGATGATTTTGTTATGAATTGTTCTATACAGTGATTCAGTGTTGCAGAGCTCATTGGAGTTCATTGTGGATCAGTGGTCACCTCCTAAGCAAACAGGAAAATGTCCTTATTCCACTTTTTTATTACAGGATGGGGCAAGGGGCTATTTTAAAATACTGCTATAAATGGTGGAGCTTCTCCAGGCAGCAGTACAAACCTGCATTCCATTGATCTTGCCTCTTTCTGTCTTCTCTTTAAGAAACCACACAGATAGAAGACCCTCGTGTGCAGTGGCGGCGGGAGCAGGAGCATATGCTGAAAGACTATCTTGTCCTGGCCCAGGAGGCGATTGCTGCACAGAAGGAGATCTATCAAGTGAAACAGCAGAGGCTTGAATTGGCCCAGCAGGAATATCGGCAGCTGCATGATGTTTGGGAGCACAAACTGGGCTCTCAGACCAGCTGTGAGTAGTTGGTGAACTCTTATCCAGTGGCTTTCTCAGTCATGAACCCACTAAGGCAGCAGAATGCTTGAAGCTGGTCCTCTGATAGAGCACTGGGATGTGTTATGCTGTGTCACTCTCCACGTTTGCTCAGTTTGTCTCAAAAGCAATAGCTGTTTGCACCTGTTTGGTGAAGGATAATTGTTATGAAACACTATTGTGGTTGGCTCAGTCACTGGAGTCAGCGTGCAGATTTTCAGCATGGGCTTCAACAAACGTGAAAAAAAATGTGGTGGTTGGTCAACATGAAAAAGTGAAGTTATACAGTATTTTCCTTGTTTCCCCTGTCCAAAGTATAGAAACAAGGCAAGAAGGCTCATCTCGGATAGCATTCCCAGGCCCTTTTGGAGTTTAACATCCCAGGTAGCTGCATGACTGTCTCGGGGAGATAAGGGTCTATATTTTATGCCACATAAAAGCTAACATTGGTGGATTTTTTCTCTGCGTATGCAGAACGTTGTTTTGTGCTCCATATTCTTTGTCACACAGGAAACATCAATACCTGTTGTTTCAAGAGTTGGTGCAGAAATGTTTATGGAAGGCCAGACTTCCTTATTGTTCCTAGTTAGGAGCTAGAAAATGTCTAGAGGAGGATTTATTTCCTGCAAGTCTTCAGAATTTTTTTAATAATCCTTAGTATTGCAGACTTTCTGTGTTCTTGCTAGCCACATCAGTGGACTGACCTTCCACACTTCACTCCTCCTGAGTTATGCCTTACGGTGATGAATTCCACTGGCTAATCCTGTGCCTGATGTTAAAAAGTATTTAAACAGTTTTCTGTCAACTGAAGGTTTCTTATTTGACTAGGGTCCCGTCTGTCATCTCTGAAGTAGAGATTTGGGTCTTTTCTTAAGAGTACTCTACCTACATACCCTGAGAACGCTGTGAATGTGAATTACATTGGTGTGATGTGATCTGTGTCTAAAAATACAACCAAACAGAAAGACCTAGAAATGCTTTCCCACGTTTTATAGGGCATAAACTGCAAGGATCAAAATATCTCCCTTGCCTACAGCTACCTCTAAAAACATTGCACATTGGGGAGCTTCTATACCTTCTGAAGCAGAAGAGTTTTAACCACCGCTAAGAAGAGAGCTCTGCTCTTAATGGGACATTGATTTAATCCGGTGTGACACATTGTATGATCAGTCGTGTCCTCAACACTGTGAGAAGACTTGCATCACATTTTTCAGTTTCTTCTCATTCTTTGCTTTTCTTTGTTTCTAAACATTCAGTGAATTGTTTACTCAATGAGAAAGTCTAAAAAAAAAAAATAAACTTTTATGCAATGCCTGGCCCTTCAGTTCTGTTAAATGCCTTTGAAAATGCAGGAAGGTACACTATTGAATGGAGTGATCGTGTTTGGGAGTTCGAGTTAAGTGTGTTAACTTGGAACAAGTCAAGACTTTGGAGATACAGGACGTGCTTTGGCCTGTTTAGTATACGCTTTTTTGTGGAGTACTTGACTGCACTATTGCCTTGCCCTGCCTTTGAGGGGTGAGAAAAGATCTGAAAAATGGGTAAAAGACCTACACCAGCAATGTGTGGAGATCTGGGTGTGCAGGAGTGATGGGAGGTCTTGATTTGTGGTAGGGCTGGTAGAAGAGTGGGGAGGAAGGTAGAGCTGCTAAACTAGGTGTTGTGTTTGTTCTAGTGCTCTCTGGCTCATCGTCAAGTTCCAAGTATGACCCGGAGATCCTCAAAGCAGAGATTGCTACTACAAAATCCAGGGTAAGTAGTACAAACAGACCTTTGCTTGCTACGAGTAATCTTCAGATATTTCCAGACCTCGTGGCAAGTACTAAAAGGAGATGCCAAAGCAGTTGAAAGAGCTAAAGTTGCCATTCTTAATCTAGGAGATAATTTCTGAGAGTTCTCAAACGTTGTCGTCTTAAGAGTTTGAAACATGTTTTTTTTTGCTTAGACTTCAGACTTCCTTGAAAGCTGGCAGTACACACTGCTGTGCAGATACTCTGTGGGGTGTTCAGCTGCATGCTGGCTCCTCGGTGTGCCACAGCTCTGGAGAGCTGCGAGTTCTCTCCAGAGACTGGCAGCTGTTTTGTCCTGGGCTTAGTGTGGGTTGTTAGCAGCGGCAGTGTGAGCTCTCATGCAGAGCTCAGTTTGGGGAGGAGGAAGGACTAAAGTAAAGTAGGTCAGTCTGGCCTCTGTGGAGGAATATAAAACAGCAAGCTGTAGGGTCAGTGAATTTACAGTATGGATTGTGATCCTGCTGTGTGTTACTCGTGCAGTGGGGTCTTCTAGTTTGTTATCTTGGAGGATGGCTTCTATTGCTGCAGTGTAACTCCTGTCCTGTTGCTTGATGTTTTTTTTTTTTAATGACTGGGAAGATTTTAAACATTTCTGACTAAAATTGACATGTGTGTCATTCCTGTCTCTCTTGAATTTTTCTCAGCTTCTCCACTTATGAGGTTGGAACTTCCCTTGAGTCCCTTATTAAGTGGTGTAGTGTTTGGGTACTAGATAAAGCCCTAGCCAGGGACAGTGTCCTGATGAGGGAGGATGCAGTCAGGGCTGTTAGCTGCTGTTGAGATGAACTGATTATCTGGAAACTTTGTTTAGAGTGCTCTCTACACTGAGTAAGTTCTGAATTGAATGGCTAGTGCTGTACCGTAATATTCATATAAAATATCATTCTAAACATATGACACTTGCTGCAGGTTAATAAACTCAAGAGAGAAGTAGCTCACATGAAGCAAGAGCTCCAGTACAAAGAGCATGGATTTCAAACACTGAAGAAGTAAGTTTGTTCTTAAGATCTTATTTTCAGCGTAGAACATTTCTGGCTTGTAATGCATCCCCCTCTACATTTATTTATAAATAGCTGCCTAAATAACCTAAGCTGAAATATGTTGCTGCTGATATCTTTAGGCTTATGCAACTGAAAGCAGTACGCAGCCATGGAGTAGTTCAAATCAATGCCTGTATGTGATTGACCACATCAGAACTGACTTCATGGCAAAAAGATTTTGAACCAGGATCTCATCAGTTAAATGGCATTCTGTTTTACTTAGTATTGCTCAATATGGATGACACAGTACAACCTTAATTATAAGAGCCATTGTTTTAGGGCACTGGGGAAAAAAATGAGGTCGAGTGGAAGGGGAGGAAAAGTTTCAGGTACTTACCTTTGTATGACTGGATATCTGGCATGTTTTAAATAATGTCACTGGTTAATATCTTATTTATTATAGACATCAGCTGTGGTAGAATTCCTTTGAGAAGAGGGAAGGATGTGGCAGCTTGTAATTAGGTTGTGCAAGCAAATATATTCATTCATGTGAGGTCTGTGCCTGGTTTTTGAAATCATGACTGAAAATAGGGTCATTCTCATAGATGGCTAAGTTGATCCTCTCTAGGTTAGAAACAAGGTAACTAGCAGCAATCTGCCCAGACATACTGTTTTGGGGGTTTCATGTGCATCTTTGTCCTCCCTAAGGAATCAAAGAGATGATATGGCTAAAATCAGAGTTCTGAAGCTTAATGTATGTCTGAATGGAGTCACTCAGGTGGTGATGAGTGCAGTTCTTTGTTCCTTCTGTTGTCTTTGTTATACTTCGGAGTGTGTTTTTCTTAAAAATTAATGTCAAGATGCATGCATCTAGGATGATTAAATGAACTGGACTTCATGAAGTGTTAGCTTACTGATTTTTTTTTTTTAATTTCCATGCAGAATTGACATGAAAATGTCTGATACTCAAGGTGGCTACAAACTTGATGAGGCACAAGCCATTTTAAGTGAAATGAAAGCTCTCAAGAAGGCCATCACATCAGGGGAGAAGGAAAAACAAGACCTCATTCAGGTATTAAAACAGGATGACTTTATAGTATTTTCTGTTGCCATTGCTATCAGCTTGAACTTCTGAGAAGTTATTTAGGTACTTTGTATTTCAAATATGTAATTGAGATTTTTATTAACATAAATTAGTTCTGTGTTGTGGTTGGACTGCAGCCTTTTTGTTCTTCAGATCCTGGAAATACGAAGTATAAAATATAGCAACTGACTGTGGTAAGCACTTCACTTGCTTAGATGTGAGTGTTTTGGTCTCGGGGTTTGTCGATCAAGAATGAACCAAGAAAGCACAGTGACTGTGCTACTGTCAAAGAGCAGATTCTAGAAGCCACAAAAAGCCGCTTCATGCTGTGGGAGGTGCAGTCCAGCCATGCCTGACCTCATGTTTGCGGAGTCTGAGTGCACACAGTAAACATGCTCAGATCTTAATCATGTAGTTTAGGCTAAAGCTATGTAGCTGCTGAGGTACTTTGAGCAGAAGTGAGCTCCCCTCATGACCTTTTATGGTTTTAGAGCCTAGCCAGGTTAAAAGACAGCTTTGTGAATGACAGAGGATCCCAGTCAGACCTGTGGGCCAGTAGCGTGTCCGTGGAAAGCTCCAGCCCGTTGTTACCCCGGCAGTACCTGGATGTCAGCTCCCAGACGGATGTTTCAGGAAATGTGAGTAATACTTGAGAAACCAAGTGCATGTGGAGACATTCCTCTGAACTATATGTAGTATTGCCTTAGTACGAGTTTCCAAACATGGGCAAGTATCTATGAAATGATAACCTTTCCTGGTTTAAACTTGAGTGTGACCTTCATTTTTGTGTGCTGTGTTAATGTATCTCTAAAGGCAGCCTGCTGTTTCCCCACACTGTCTCTATTAGAACAACCCAAGTGGGAATAAAAGGGAAGTAAGTTTTATTTTGCCTGTAGGTGTAGCTTCTTGTGATACAAATATTCCCCTAGCTCTTTATAGCAGTGATATGCTACTAGACAAGAAATGTTCAGCAGCTACGTATGGGCTGAGCTCTAATGAGGACTCTTCCCTTAAGAGTGCGTTTGGGTTTTAGTGTGTTACAAGTGAGAATGAACAGCATATGTGCAGATATTTTGATGCCATCAAACGTGTAGTACTCATAAACCTTCAGTCCCACTTGTGCAACAACATCATAACTGTGGGGTTGGTGCCAGCCTCAGCAAGGACTTGGGTCAGCGCTGTGGGTATATCATATGTCTCACAGGACATCACAGAAGCCTCTCCTGTGAACCTTCACTTAAACACCTGCAGCCACTTTCAGTCAGTGCCACACATGTGACTAAAGATCTGCAGATTTGTGTGATGGGATGTCCCTTGTCTTTAAGACTTTACAGCCAAAGCAAGATGTCATCCAAAACAAAATGTGATGCAGCACTTAAAGATTGCAAACAGCATTTAAAAGAAAGATTACAAAGCTCTTTGTGTGTGTGTGAAAATAGAAGCCCGAGATAGATGTGGTAGATTTTCTTTTTCTGAAAAGAGCCTCTGAATCTTGTGGGGTTTTAAGTATTTGAAGAAATCATGAACAATTTAATCAAAGGCAGTTTTTTCCTATTCTGTGATTGGTTTAACTAGTAAATGAGTTTGGCAAGAGCAAGTGTAACTTGTAACATCATTAATTTCAATAGGAAATATCAAAAGAGGAGTAGTTACTAAGTTGCTGATTTTATATTTTGTGTCTCAGTTTATTACCAGCAGCAATAACCAGTTGGCTGAGAAAGTGAGATTACGCCTTCAATATGAAGAAGCAAAGAGAAGGTAATTCTCTGGACTGTTGTACCTTTTGGCTGTCACACAGCTTATTCTGAAGATAGGTTTCACTAGAAAAGGTGCCACTCAGATTGAAACCCAGTGTTACTGCTAAATAAACATGGTAATTTTTGAGCCAGTGAGGCAATAGGCTTTCTGGGCCAATGTTATCATTCAAGAAATAAATAACCATCCTACAAATTACTAAGGAGTGACTAATACATGAAGAATTCTGTCTGGCCACACCTGTGGGACATAAGTGGTTTTGCTACCTGTTGCAAACGCTTCCCCATTCCTAATAAGGCGACTGTACTGCAAGGCATCTCCTTACCTTATTCAAAATGAAATGAATGTTTGCATGCCTTTAAGTCTGATAAGGAGAAATGTATATTGTGTTAACACCTAACGTATCAAAATATGGTCAATGGCTACAATTCCAGAGCTTATCTGCTATGATTCCAGCTCTGGCTATCATTCCAGAGCTTATCTGCTTAGCTGTAAGAATGTAAGTTTTCACCCTTGCCCTCTGATCTGAGATGAATGAAAAATAGGTTTTAAAAATTCATATCTACTTAACAGGCCAATTTAAGCAAAAGTTTTCCGGGATTTACTTTTTTAAATGGATAATAGCTAACTCATCTGTTTAGTTAAATGAAAAACCACCAGGTGTTATTATTTAGCCTTTGGCTGGCCTAGTCCTTGTTCAGTGAGGTAACCATCGATGGTGGTGACTTCAATTTTAACTGGTCTAAAGGGACTTTGCAATTGCGGAATAACAAACTTCAGATGCATGGTACAATCTGTACTTGGGATATATGCGAAGAAAAGGATTGTTCTCCAGTCTCTGGTTAGAGATAAGAGCTTTAAGGATGAGGTTACTCATAATGTTCTCATTTTAGTATATTGGCATGGCCAATAGGCCATGTTTCTCAGCGGCATAAAAACTGATCTGTATCTGTGGCAGTTGTCAAAGACTGTGTGTACCCAGCTGCTTTTGACATGTGCTTACACTTGTCTTCCCAGGTGGAGCAATTTTATCAGAACTGTCTATTTTGCCAATCCAAGATTTACCTTGACATTCAAATCATTCTGTGACTTTTTAAAACAACATTAGAATTATTAATCCTCCAGATGCAGTGGTTACTTTTTCAGTGTTAAAATTGCTTTTTACTTTTAAGCTTTGCTGAAGACTGCAATTTAATTCATACTGACTTTACGTCTTCAGATTGAAGTGGAGCACTCTTACTTTAGCCTGTATCTTTTCCAAGGAAGGGCGAGTTAATAATGACAAACCTGAGAAGATAATTAATATGCTCTTTAAAAAGAGACAGAACTTTATAAAGGCAGCACATTTGGCAGTTCATTTGAAGTAATGATGAAGGGCATACAGCACAGCCTTGCAGTTAAATAATGTTTGATACCTCATGTCTGCCTTAGATTATCTATAGATTTTCTCAGAATTTAAAAAAACATCATGAGGAAAGATGGGTCTGAATGGGCATGAATAATTGATGCTAAAATGAAAAGATCTCCAGCTATCAGAGCACTGTGGTTTTGGCATGATCTTTAGCAGGAGTTGCAGAAACAAATAACTTGTTTTAAGCTGCAACAGTCCTATGGATATAGTGACTCACAAGGAACCTTCTGCTCCTGTGAAAATTCCTCCTTGTGATGTTAGAAGTGTTTCCTGTCCCCACAGCAGCATATTAAAATGTTCCAAAAACACAATAGACGATCAAGTACTTTGCCCATGTACGTATTATGAAGGGAGCCAAATGGTGGAAGTACATCTGTCTTATTAGCTCTGCATTATCTGGAAAGGTAAAACTTAAGGCCTGAAATCAAGGTGATCCCATATTAATTAGGTTAGAACTACTAGATTTAAGAGTCTGATGATTTTGAAAGTGGACTGTTGCAGACACTGTTTACACCATTGCGGTGGACTAGACTAAAGGCAGAGATGTGAGTATCTTGCTCAACTTCACCACACCAGAACTGTCAGAGTACAATTCTGCGTGTTCCCTTACCCACCACTAAGTCCTTTCCTTTCACAGCTCAGTGAGACAACAAGAGCCATAGGGCAGATAATGTTAAACCTGCAAAAAAGAACAAAGGGCAACCGCAGTGACAGACCTTCAGCTTAATTGGATTGGAAACTGATAATGGGTATCATGTCAAAAGAGATGTCAGTGCTGCATCTTAACAAGGAGATAGCTGCTGCAGCAGAAATGTAATCAGAGGTGCAACTAACTTATGTTGTACAATTTCAGACATATAGTAGTAACTCAGTTGTGTAGCACTTGTGCTCTGTGCACTGTTTTAGTTCCTTCAATAGTTAAATTTTCAGCTTGGATTTTGTGTGACTGGTGGTAACTCTGGGATTTTAAAAGTATGTTTTATAATCTCCTAGGGTGGAATATTTAAATGTCACATTTAGCAGCATTGCAACAATGGTGGGTATTTGACTGGTCAGTTTTTAGACCACACCTCCCACTTAGATTTTTCTTTCTGAAGAACAGAGGCTGATCTGATATGGGATTGCTAATTACTGGTTGTGGAGACACATCTTAATGTATGCTTCTGTGGAGATGCATGTGCTCTGAACGATCTCCAAAGAGACTAAAAATTTTACGTGTTATGCCTGTATCACAGATAAGTACCAGCCTTCCCCAGTACAGAAAAAAGAGACTTTGTATGTCAATGAATAAATCATCTAACTGCCTTTTCTAGGTAAAAAGAGAACAGTTAAATAAAACTTGAGCTTCCTGTTCTGTATTTTGTTCAATCTTGCAAGCTAGTGACCATTCAGAAAGATGGTATGACCTGAGCCCAGTACTGCTGGTTTGCAGTGCAAACCTGGCACGGTTCGGCAATGATGTAGTTCAGACTCGGTCGGTGAATGCTGAAGGGCTGGAGTTTGCAGCCAAAGGCCAGACAGTCTGAAAAGCGTTTCTTTTGTAATGATGCTGTTTTATTGGGAAAACAGAATACATAAACCTCCTTTTAACTGAGAAGGGGAAAAAGAATGATCATTTACAAAGGGTAAAGCTTGAGGTTAGTTTGACAAAGCTGTTAGACTCGGAAATGCATAGAGAACAAATTCCAGTGGAAAAGCCATATCCATGCAAATGTATGCCAAAAGTGATCAGATTAATGCCAACCAATCCTCTTACACTCATATCCCTTCGAAATGCACAGAGGAATTCTTGGCTTATGAATTAATGCCACTGTTAATTCTTTGTTGGAGCACAGTATTGCACTTAATCAGGCACTCAAAAACAAAACAGCTCCTAAGAAGACCTAAACATAGTTGAGCTGAATATCTATCAATTATGGAACTTTAATTAGAGTAAGGAACCTGCTGTGGGAAATGCATTTACAGAAAGTGAGGCTTCCCTTCAGAAAGGTGATCTCTAGTCTGTCTCCTGTGATGGAGGAGGCAGGTCAGTCTGTGTGAGCCTAATCCTTCACAGGCTCTCTCGGGGCTCAAGTTGCTCTTGGCCTTCGGAGCTTGGAAGACAAAGCTTTATTCTTCGAGGCCATTCAGCGGTCGTGTAGCTGCTGCTGCCCAGATCTGCATCTTATTACTTACTCCACACACTTTGATTTTGCTAGCTGGTGTTGAATTTGCCCTGTGCCTGCATGCGTGCTGGTTTGCTGGAGGAAGCGTGCACCGTCCTGTGCGCTTCTGTAGCATAAACCAAGCTCTCAAAAGAGATGAATCCAGATTAGTAGCCACATGTTGTGCCCAATTTAAGTCTGGTAATTCTGCCACCAGATCACAAAGCCCTTTTCAAAGGGAGATGAATATTGGACTTTCATTTTACATGTATCGCATTTCACTTCCATTTCTTATGTATTCACTAAACCTGAGAGATTAACCTGAATTAATCCCATGAAGGGGCATGTATGCCTTGACTCTCTGGTCTTCAGTCAGGTGAATTCTTTTTGCAAATATTATGCCTTATATTGCAAGATACTTTTTGTCCTTGCTTGCCTTCTAAGCTTCTGTAATTTCTCCACCCCAGCCCATTCTGCCCTACCCATTCTCTGCTCCCCACTCGATCATTTCTGATTGTTTGAGTTCCAGAAATGCAAGTCTTTGGTAACTGTTATTCAGCTTTATCTGTACTATTGTTTCTCACCAAACTACCATGATCACCCCATCAGGCAATGAAGAGTTGTAGGTCAGTGAGTCCAAAGGAGACGGCTTCCTTTGGGAAGACTGACATTACTGCCCTTGGTTCTGTGTCCTGGCCTGCTGCTTGTTTTTTGCTTCCCTCTCTATGTTGCATGGCAAAGCTGACCATTTGTGGAGCTATCTGAGCAGTTCAGATACTTGAGAAGTTGGGAATGGGCAGATGGTTGGAGTGAGCCGCCTCCTTACCTGCCATGAGCTGTGCTCTCTTCTGCTCTCAATCAAAACTCTTGCTAAATTCTAGATCTGTGTTGCTGTTGCTTTTAGTAATCATGTTCCTGCCTGAGATAATGTGGTGTGATGCTGAAGGATTAGTGATACAGACTGTAAACTGAAATCTGGAATGATGCCTCTAATTAAAAGAGACTTTAAATTTCATGCAAGTAAGTGGCTCTGGATTTATGTCTTCGAGTCTTCACATCCTGAGGTGCATGTTGCACCAGAAGTAGTGTAGCTCTTTAATGTGTGCAAAATGCTTAATGTTGAGTCAATAGTTGGATTCTTCCAGTAGCAGCATGCATATGGTTAACTTCCTCACTGTAAAGACAAAAATAGTTTCTAAACTTTTGAGTAACCACTGGTCTTTATCAGCCTATCTGAATCGTATACAGAGTGTATACAGTTCTTGTCCATAAAACTGATTAAGACCAGATATATACTCTCCACACCAAGTACTGTAAGATCATTAGCTGTCAGGCATATGAAATGCCCTGTAGTGTATCTGACAGCTTTTTTTGAGATCCAGAATTTCTGTTATACTCTTCCCTGACTGGTGGACACTGGAGGTTAGCTGGAGAAGCTTACCATTGGGAGCAAACCTCAGTTACAGTCCCATTCTGCGTGTCAGCTCGTGGCGGTGCCATCACTGGCCAGCACCCTGGTAAGGAGGGCATGAGGGGTGAGGGCAGTTGTCCCTGAGCTGAGAGCGTTCTTCACAGCCATGGAAGATGTGGTTGGTTGTGCTGTACCTTTGTGTGTCTGGAGCAGGAGCTCAGACACTTCTCATGGAATAACTGGGTTGTTGTTTTTTTTTTCTGTAGAATAGCAAACCTGAAAATACAACTGGCTAAGCTTGACAGCGAGGCCTGGCCTGGCGTGCTGGACTCTGAGCGGGATCGCCTAATATTAATTAATGAGAAGGAGGAGCTCTTAAAAGAAATGCGATTTATTAGCCCCAGAAAATGGACTCGAGGAGAGGTGGAGAGACTGGAGACGGAGAGAAGGCGCCTGGAGGAAGACCTTCAGGCTGCTAGAGACACTCAAAGCAAAGCTCTAACTGAGAGGTAGGTGACTGGGCATAGGGCAGAGCTTGCCTTGTTGGACAAGAGGTAATCGGGAGCAAGCAGCAACATCCCCTGGCTGAATGCTCATAGCAGCGTGCCCTCAGATTTCCAGGAGACCACTTCTACTTATAATCTTTCTGAAATCATCTCCCAAAAGAAACTGCCTGCAAGTCTTACTCCCCAGCTGGGGAAAGATTGTTGTTCCTACAAATGGATCCTTTATGAGTGTGTAAGAAATGCTCAAAATAGCCCAGTATAATGTTAGCGTACTATAATGTATCTGTATGCAGCCAGCACCTCGCAGCAGCTTCCACAGTTGCTGTGCCGTCTGGAGCTTGGTAAATGTCAACAGATGGAATTTAAAATTTTTAAAATTTGTTGTTTGTTCTGAGCATCCTTGTGTGTGATTCCTGTAGGAACTGGTATTTGACAGGGCTGTGGGAGTTGCATGGAATATCCTGTGAATCTAAACTAGCTGAAAAACCAGCTATCCTCTATAATTTTACTTGTGTTGTAGGGGGAGATCTCATGGGAATGTACAGTGAGGGTGAATGCTGCATTAGGCATTGCCTACAAGCGCTTTACAATCTGGATGTATTAATGTGGGTGGCTATGGCAATGTTACTTCTAGGAGCACTCTCTTGAGTGTATATGGAATAGGCCTTTTGCACTCACTCTCTGTGGCTCTATATTTTCATTTCTTCTACATGCTCAATGTCCAGACTATACCAATTTTCTACATAGTCTTTTCATGGTTTTGTCATGCTGGAAAAAATGTAGGCATCTCAGATGTTTCAGCTGCAGGACTTTTACCAGACTGAAATATCTGTGGTTTGACAAGTGTTTCTGGTCTTGCCGTAAGATTAACACACTTGTTTGTGGTTTTTAGGAATATGGTCCTGTTCTAGTGTGCCAAAGAAATAGCATATTTCTGGAGAAGGATTTCTTGTCCAGGGCCCTGTTAAGTTAGGGTATGAGCACCCAAGTGCGCATGTTTGTGTCTCAAACCAATTCAGGTGTGAAATAAAACTGAGATGTTGCTGAAGTCCATAATTCATGTAAAGCCGTAATGAGATGGTTAATAACTAAATCGTATAAACCTTAGTCATCCATAGACCTTACTGAAAGCAAATGAAAGCATTTACACCTTTATTAGCACAGTAAGTATAAGAATGCAACAGTGTATAACGAGCAAAATCTGCCGGACTTTTTGAGGCCTGATCCTAGAAACATTAACTTTTATAGTACTAGCTGTAATTATTTTCCCTGTTGTGAATGTTTGCAGGATTGGGTTCCACATTTTACAAGTATTAGAAGTTGATAAACACCTACACATCTTGACCAAATTCTGTCCCATGTTACAGTGTGTATTAACTTTTGTAGGATTTCATTGAAAAAATAGAATTTGCCTTTACTCTTCATTTTAAATAGTAAATGCTGCTTTAGCTCATCTTTTTCTTCTGTCTTCTCTTAGATTGAAGTTGAATAGCAAAAGAAATCAGCTAGTCCGAGAACTGGAAGAAACAACACGATTAGTTGCAATGTTGCACACCCAGCTGAAAAGGTATGTAACCTTTTACAGAAGTTGTAGGTGCTTTAACTGCACATGGTGTAACTGCCTTTCTCTGCTAACAATTTCATCTCCCAACTGAGAGGTCGAAAAGGCCTTTCAGTTACAGTAGTGACCTAAGACCCCTGTGTAGTCAATGGAAGGAGAAGCCTGGAGGGTTATACATCGCACTCAGATGGATGGTTGAGAATGGGATAAATAACCTTGTGGTGGTGCCTCTGTCTGAGAACGGGAGGAGTTTGCGCAATCCCTTCTGTTTTGGACATGTAACATTTAGGTGACTAAGGATAGCTGAGTTTTTTGTACTAATGTTTGGTTACTGAAGTATTATATTAATAAAGTATGTTACAGACAGCTTAACACACAGCAAGTGAAGTGAACCTTAGTAATGCAACTACACATTCATGTGTGAATGTCATGATAATATTTCTCTGAATTAATTCCAAGTGTGCTGTTGCTTGCAATGTAGACAATATATTGAGACATCCCTGAATCTGTTGTGGTTCGTATGGTATATAGAAATGTTTCTGCAGTCGTAATGTGGTCTGGTTGTTCAGGCTGTAGTTTTGGAAGAGTAGGATTATTGTTTCCAGACAAATGCATGACCACAGGCAGTAAGGCCAAATCATCATTAGCTAAAACTATGTTTTTTTCTTTTTGATTAGGAAGAGAGTTTCGTGGGGTTTTTGTTTGGTTGAGGTTTTTGCTATCAGCGTGTACTGAATTTACTCTGTTTGTAGCTTCTGCTCCACTTGGATTCTGTTTCATTTTGTGAAGATGACACCGAAAAGACTGGAAAGAAATCCTAGCACAAGACTGACATGTAAATAAGCCACCATGGAGAATAGCTATCTGTGATGCTCTTATGCAGTGGAAATACATCGTATTTTCATTTCATCTAGCTGATTAGGGATCTTTTGAGGTGACCAAGAAGCATGTGAAACTAATTTCTTCCTAACTATGTGCCCAGTGTTCTTGGCATGCGCCTTCATAAGAATAAGCATTTGTTATTAACCCCATAATGCAAAATGTCTGGCATTCAAAGGTATGCACAAAATGAAGTTGAGCCCTGTTTGTTGATAAGGAAAAGATTAATTAAAACCCCTCCCTTTTCATAGTGAAATACACTGAAAAGCTTTAAATTTATTAGTCCTTTCTAGATCTATATATACTGCCAAAATGCAAAAACATCTTATCATGTTTCAGTTATGTTTCACCCAAAAGCTTTTTTGAATGAACATGATGCAGTGCACATCTGGCATGCAAATGCAGAAGATGTTTTGTGCCAAAATTATACTAAATTCTGCATACTTGCCTTTTTCTCATAAGGTCATGGGCATAATTATACACATGCAGCTTCTAGCTTTTACTCCATAAATAATAAATAAGGGATTATTAGGCTTATTAACATCCTCACTGTTTTTCAGTGGGGCAACTTAAGCCCTTTATACATATGCAGAAATTTTTCAATAGCTAATCCATATCTGAAGTGAGGGTTAAAGGTCTTTAAACAGTCAGTAATGAGCAAGGTATTCAATATCCGGAGCAGGAGTGTTGGTTTAAATGGAATTTCTAGGGATGTTATATATTGTAGTCAGTACTGGAGGATTTGTTGGGTCTTCTGAGCAGAAAACAGTGTGCTGTAGTATCTGAGCTTTCTCATCTGAACAGACTTCTATTCAGCACCTGCTTAAAATTAGTTTTGCTGTCAGTTATGTTCTGAACCTAGATCTCTAGGGATAAGTAATTTGTGTGAATGGATTTCAGAGCCCAGCCCCAACTCTTTCCCTTGCTCTCCTGGCCCTGGATTCCATGTAGCAGTCTTCTGGTAACTGCTAGCTGTTGTGATCTCTGAGGGCCAGTCCCAGGCAGCTGTGATATTGCCTTTTGGCTGTGGGTCCAAGATTGAGGTAAATGGAAGAAAATTTCCATATGGTCAGACAGTTTGTTGCAGTAACTTCATCTTCTTGCATGGGCCTTGCTGGTTTTTGTGGTCTGCTTTCAAGATTAACAGGAACCACAGATGTTTTCCAGACAGATGTGGGAGGAGAATGTTGTCACTAATTTTAATTGGTTTGAAACTATTCATTAGAGTTGTTTTGGCTAAACAAGGACTCTTATGAGGTCGATGTGGTGAGTAGAAAAATGTGTATGAACTATATTATTTTTATTGAAAAGCGACACAACTTTTCCACTGGGTAGGCTGTGGTTCTGGATTGTTGTGGGGACTAATACGTATGGCCTGAGCTAACAAAGCGAAATGTACCATGTGGGCGTAGAGATTTGGTGACATTGCAGTGTTTTCCTGAGAAATCGGGAGATACAGTATAATGGTTTTCTGACTTGTTTCCTTCAGTCTCTCCACCAGCATGCTTTCCCTCTCCTCGAGCAGCAGCCCTGGTTCTCTTGCATCTAGCAGAGGATCTCTTGCCACCTCCAGCCAGGATTCATCCACCTCAGCCAGTTTCACTGATCTCTACTATGAGCACCTGGAGCAGTTGGAGCAGTTGGACTCAGACTATCAAAACAAGCTTGACTTGCTCTTAGAAGGAGCCACTGGATTTAGACCGTCAGGCTGTATCACCACTATTCACGAAAACGAAGTAGCGAAAACCCACAAAGCAGATACCACCAGTCGCGTGCAGGCCCTGAGATCATTGTCTGGTACTCCGAAATCCATGACATCGCTATCTCCAAGGTCATCTCTCTCTTCTCCATCTCCACCTTGCTCTCCACTGGTGATAGACCCACTCCTAACTGGTGATGCATTTTCAAGCCATATGGATTTTGATGATGCAGAGATAAGTACAAACCTCTCAGAACTCACCCTAAACACTGGGAGTGGCAACTGTAGATTGGAAGAGCCTAGAGCAGGAGATAAACATCTAGGTCAAGGTATGGTAACAAACTATTTGCATGCACATGCGTGCATTTATTTTTAATACAGTTTATAAAGCATTGAGAAGCAAGTATTTCTAAAGCTGTCTGTCATCTTGATGTCTTTGTGTTGAAAAGCGTATTCAGCTGGGTGTCCTATCTTGCTTGGGAGAAAGGACTGGTATTTTAATTTGTACATGAAAAATACTGCTGATCTGATGAGCCTTGCAGAAGACTGTATCTAGGTGTGTTTTTAGTGTACTTATATGCATGCGTACACAACTTACAGGGATTTCATGTGTGAGGGTAAATGGTTGTGGTGGGATTCCTGGTTTAATTTGGCACTAAACTATTCAGAATGTCATCTAGTGTTTTGGGTCTGGGAGGCACATAATGCCATATTGACACAAACTTTTTGGCCAAGCTTTTGAGGAAGGCTGGGAAAGCCATTTAGCTTAATAGTTAACAAATTATAATAAAAATCCTTCCCCGCCACCTCAGCATGCACAACGTCTTGCTCTGGTTCCCAGTAAATCAGTGGCAGTGAATTTATTAACCTCAGCTGAGCAGACATGTCAAGGCTGTGCTTGAATTTCTGCTCTTTTGAGGGGGATGGTCTCTTAGCAACAAAAATGTGTTTAA
Source organism: Nyctibius grandis (assembly GCF_013368605.1). Taxonomy (NCBI): domain Eukaryota; kingdom Metazoa; phylum Chordata; class Aves; order Nyctibiiformes; family Nyctibiidae; genus Nyctibius; species Nyctibius grandis. The sequence continues at coordinate 3,544,612 of NC_090679.1, forward strand.
ATTGTGAGCGTGATAAAATAAGACATTTAGAGATAGTGGATGTTCTCATACATGCATATGGCTTATTGGTGGGTGGGAAGGGTTCATCCTTTTTTTAGAATGATGATGGCTGGGCTGAAGGGGATGGAAAGCAGTAAGCAGCAGTCAGGGCACTCGTGTAGGGCCTGTCTGAAGCCCTTGTGACTCTAGTTGGGTTAAATCCAATGGAGATGAGTGAAATGACTGTACTTGTAACTGCAGTGAAGAGCTTTAAAGGCATTATAAACTTGCAAGCTATAGTGGTATGAACTAGCAGTGCAGTTTGTTTCTGTTTTTCACAGGATTATAAAACAGCCTATGTGAATAAAGGGAACTAGCACCATGTTACCACTGCCTTCTGCATTAAGGTGGCTGACACTGTTTAAAATACAATAAAAGACATGAGTGCAGATCTTCCCCTTCGAGCTGCTATTTTCCTACAAGCAAGAGGTATTATGCATTTGAGTAGGAAACACTAATTATTCTTATTAGAACTGGGCCCTGATTAGTTTTCACCTTTTTAGCTCTTCAAGATTTGTCAAGGCTGTTAAAGTGAAAGCTCAGGTGTTAAGCAGATTAAGTGATTATTGCTGTTAGCCAGTCAGCAGACAAAATAATCACCATAAGTAGTTTATTTCAGGGCACTAATGAGATGAGATTTTACTCCTCAGGCATTTTCAGGGTGGGGGGGGCGGTGTTCAGTGTAACACCCGAAACATGGTGGCTGGATCTGGGGTGGTTGGTACTTGGCCTTATGGGCAAAGCATGCTCACGTGTTCCTGTGAGTAGAGCTGAACAGCATGCATATGAGGGATTTGCTTTTTGTTTCTGTTAGAACAGAACCTCTGCTACCTTTGAGGCTGAAATAAGGTTTCCTCTCTCACCTGAGTGACACCTGAGCAATTTAGGTGAAACTAATAGCAAAACCTGGAATCTGGCAAAGTCTGGCATTCTCTGAGGAAACGGTGCGGATGTGAGGACAGTGCATGACATGGCTCTTCAGGGCCTTCTCACGGTGTGCCCAGGAGAGCCCATGGAAGGGAAGATGGCAGGAAGTGAAGAGCAAACTTTAAATTCTTGATATGAATGAAAAAAATGGGGGAAAAAACATAGGAAGTGTTATCTGCCTGCTTGGAAATATAGAAGTGAGTTGAGTCAGTGCTGAACCCTTCCATAAACTTTCTTTTTAGTGGGATACCTCTTTAGAGACTTAAGGCTTAAAAGGGAAGATCCAAATTTTGTGTTAATTAGCCACATGAAAAAGTTACAGGTTCAGTGTGTGTGTAAGACTTGCAGGGCTGAGCTTCCAAGTCCTTTGCTAAAAAAGTAAGGAAAAGGATGGTTCCATGATGAATCCTTTTCAGGGAAGCGTTCATCTTTATTCAGGTTTGCACTTCAGCATTCTGCTGTACAAACAGATACCCACTTCATTGCCAGGTTTTGTGCACCTTCTGTATTTGCCCCCCGTGGCCACAAGATGCTCGGGCGAAGTGGTCAAAAATGAAGGCTTTCTGGGTTGAAATGACTAGATGACATCGGTAATTGAAAGAGAAAAAGAGGTTAAGGGTATGGAGACCAACCTGCGGTGTCCTTCCCAGTAAGCAAGCTTCATGCAGAGGGCTTCCCGGAGCGGCATTTCTGGCAGTGGTGTGTAAAACTCCAACAACTTGATCTAGAAAGCCAGCCAGCGAGGATAAATTATTTTCATATTAAAACCCTAGAACAGGAGGTACAAAGCAGCATTGAGGAAAGAAGAAACATAGTTTTGACCCTGCCCACATACCTCCAGCATAGCCTATGATCAAGAGTGCAGCAGGGGCCAGGCCCTAGCACACGGCAGGAGGGAGGATGGATTAAACTGGGAACGCCAGTATTAGATGGATCCATTTGTTTCAGTTAATGACTGATACTGTGTGTGTTACATATGCTAACTTTTTTACATGTGCTTTGGCCTCTGGGGAAAAGGTCTGGACATGTATTTCTGTCCAGCGGTTCCATGGGAATACCAAGATGAAAAATACCATTCAGGGTTTTGTCAAAACACATGCGGATGAATGGGCCCAAAGTGCAGTATCTTGGTGTTCCCTGTAGCACCCTCTGTTGATTGTAGAACAGGTCCTTATGTTATCCCACGGCCCTATGTTGAGCTTGCACACTTTTTGCACCAATGTTTTTTCAAAGCTGCTTTTAATTCTTTAAGTGGCTTTGTGAGACTGTGCCAAAAAAAAAACCCAAAACAACACAAACTTGCCTTGTAATAAAGAAAATATGGGATAGCAACCATTTATTGGTTTGGGGGCATGTGCTTTCCTAAGGCTACAGGAAAGCTGGACCACTTCTGAAAGATGAAAGCCCCTTGGAGTGTGTTGCTGCCCTTCTGCTGTGGGGTTACAGGTGCTCCCAGTGTGACAACACGGCACCTCCTCCCTCTTGGAGCAGGTCTCCCAAAGCCCTGACAGTGAGGGAGAGCTAAGAGCTAGTTACGTCCCAGCACTCATTAGCCACCTTGGCAGACAGTTCTCCAGACTCTCGCCTGAAGCATATGTCTGCAGAAATGGGATGGTTCAAGTGAAAAGGTGCAGAATTTGCAGAAGTTTCCAGGGTGTATCTTTCCCTGTTTTGTAGCATAAGAAGTCTATGCCAGATAACACCTCTGTGCAAAACTCCTTGCTTCAGCTTCCTCTGTTTCTCTTCCCTATCTCCTTTTCCCTGCATTCCTGCATGTGGCTGCTACTTTAAATCCTGTAATCTCTCTTTCTCTCCATGTTTAGCTAGTTAACCTGACCTTTCTGGACCTATCTTCTGTCCTGTGTACACTGACCTTTGGGGTTTAGGGGTAGGCGGGTGGTGGTTTTTTGCTGTTCCTCCTCCTTGAAGCTAAACTTGGTTTAAGCTCTCCAGGCAGGGTAGAGAGCGGTTTCCCTCTGCATAACCCTTACTTGGCCAGAGCTTGGTCAGTCACGTTTGCCTGGCCGCTGCTCTCTGGGTAGGTAGGACCAGAAGGCCTGCTACCAGCTTAAGGGTGACTTGCAGTAGGAGCTGTTTTATTGGTTCATATTTATAACTTCACTAGAATTTAGAAGTTCTGCTGCTTCTGCACGTTGCTCATCTTGTCATGGGTACATCCCTGCCTTCCCAGTGCTCTGAAAGCCTCTCCTCGCATTGCCTGCGAGGACCTGCACCTGTGGAGGTGCTGGGGCAGCCCCTTGTAATGCGCTCAGCACAACTGGTGTGTAACCTCACCCTGTGGGTACGCTACTGCAGGGCCAGAGTATTACATGGGCATTGACTGTGCAGTGAAGCCTGGCTCTTGCCTCCACCACATAGGCTGTTCCTTGGTTGTCCAGGGGCTTTTTATTCTCCAGGGCAGTCAGGCACGTTCCTGAAGCACTAACTTCACAGTGGCTGTTGGGCACAGCCCGCCCTACCTGTGTCCTCTCTGTCTTCAGAAATGTGCTGTTGCTTAACAATACTTGGGTGGGGGAAAAATGCAATTCAAGGGGAGGATGAGGAAAAAAAAGCTGCTCCTGATGCAGACTGTTTTCATTAACACCTGTTTTTGATTTTCCTCTGTGCTTTTCTGATAGGTATAAATACAGCCGGAGGGACGGCTCTGAAAGTGGCGTGTGTGTCAGCTGCAGTGTCTGATGAATCTGTTGCTGGAGATAGCGGGGTGTATGAGGCGTCTGTACAAAGGTAGATATCAGATCTCTCTCTAGGAAGAAGCCAATGACTCAGCTTTGCACACAGGAGTCAGCTGGAATACTGCTGGTTATGACCTTTTTTGTAGTTTGGTGGCTAAAGTTCTCAATCTCAGATTTCTTAATCCTTCTAAAAAAACTATGAGCAGGTTGAATTTGATTATCAAAGTGACCCATGCTTCCCATAACAGAAGTAGCTGAAAGCAAGCTCACAGAGAACTGTGTGAACAGCTGGTCTGTTTGGGAAGGTGCTGGTAAGCTGTGACTGCTGCCTTGATGGGGGTAGCAGAGCCATCTGGCAGGTATAAAGTTCCCCTCCTGTCAGTCAGCTGTTCTGGTGTCAATGACAGCCCGCAGGCAGTGTGAGAGGACTTTGGGATGTTTAAGGAAGATAGCAGAAGCACCTTGAACTGCCTTATGGATGTGTACGTGCTGCGATGCAGTTCCTTACTGCTTGGATCCAGTATGTGATTTCTGCAGGACTTCTCCCCCCAAGTGCATAGCTTATAGCTGGAGCTGGGCGTCGTGGCTCTTGCTGGATTTCTGGACCTCCCCTGCTGCTTGCTAAAACTGTCTGGGGTGGTTTGACAAAAAGTTTACTGGTTTGGCTGCATCTAACATGGGTTTTCCTACTGTTTTTATTGGCATTGAGATGAATTCTGGGGTCATTTGTTGCAAGACACAACTGTAGAGGTAAAAAATTGCTCATCTCATATTCCCCCCATTCATTCATTATATTCATTAATTCTCTAGATAAACGAGTAATTTTTTTATGTTTACAGCACAATTCACTTTGACGAGAAAGTGCAGTGCTTCTTTAAATTAGCCCTCATGGGCTCAAGTCAGGCAGTCAGACAGTTGGGTGTCTTAGGTCCCGTGTCCCCTCAGCGGGATAGGGAGCTCTGCGGAGAGGGGAGGAGGGACACTGTGTGACAGTTACAGAAGCATCCCATGCACACTCGCATGTCTGATGTTACTTAGTGTTGTTTGGGTTGTTGACTTACCAGCCTTTGTAATGCCTACAATATCATTTTGATGCCTAGAATAAATGGTGAGGGTAGGATGAGCAATACGTTTGTCCTCTGTAGCTGAATTGTAATGAAATGCAAGAGAGTGCTAAGTAATATGGAAAATACTTAGAAGAATGCTAATCCTGTTTTCGTGTGCTACAACATAGCCTCCGAGTCAATTAGACAATGAATGTAGTTTTGGGGACTTTCAGTGCATAAAACTTCGGAGGAGTAGTACATTGGGAGGGAAATGATGCAGGTAGCTGTTTCAAGGAAGACCAGTCAGTGTACTCTGTCACTTTAAATGTGCTTAAGGAAGTTTGATTTCGTAAAGAAACAAAGGAATGACTTAAGTCTAATCGAACTTGCGAGTTTTTGCTGTCGTGATGCAGGACAGGATTGCAGTTGTTAAGTCTTATTTCTGTTGCTGGGCAGTCAGCTGTCTCTACTAAAATCCAGTCAAGGGAACCCTTTCAAAAATCCCCCACTGCCTTGTTTTTGCAGTCTTTTGTGTGGCTTTTTTTGGCAGTGAAGGGGGAAGGCATATGACTTTCTGCTGATAAGCACTGTAATATGTACCTCTAAGGATGATTGCACTTACTTCTTAAAAGGGCTTTCTTTCAGCTGCTGATTTTACAAAATCCATATACCCAACCCCTGAATGGAAGGGAAAAGATCTTGTATCACCTAAATGCTAGCACTTCAATAAGAGGGAAATCAAGTCCTTAATTGTCTTTGATTTCTTTCAGACCATGTGTGTCGGAAGTGATGGTGTTTGACAGTGATGATACAGAAGCAGCTGGGACAGCTAAAGTGCAAATTGCAATGAGGTAAGCGCTACACATTTTCGTTGGATTTTCCTTCCAATGGAAAGAATGATATATGGGATTTAAGATAGTGCTTTCTGTTCTGTTTTCTTATCCTGCTTATCCTGTCCTATTAGTATTAACTAACTAATACCCTCTTTGTAGTGTAATTGAGAATTACACTCGACTCCAGGAGGTCCATGGCCCAGTTATCCTCTTCCATATCAGTGGAAATCAACTGGTGATAGTGTGGTATGAGGGTGCAAACCAGCATTAGGAGCACTGACAGCGCTGGGCTGGAGAAAGCCTTTTGCTGGCTTGCAGTCTCCTTTAGTGTGCAGCTTGTAGGGGAAAAACTGCTGAAAGTAAATGGCAATCATAATCATTGACCACACCTGAATCCCGCAAGTAGTGGGTAAGGCATAGGAAGGCAGGCACAGAGGCATCCTCCTTAAGTGACTTAGTGGAAGGTTATTTATGATTTGAGGAAAAATAAGTAGTGCAAAACTCTCTTGTCATGGCCATCAACAGTAAAACAATGGTTACCCATAACATCTTCACTGTTGTACTTCAAGTATTGCTACTTGTAACTTGTTTATATTACGGTCATTATATAAGGGCTTTCAAAAGGTTTTAGTTACAACACAGCAAGTTAGCTAGACCTCAGGAAAAGCTCAAATCTCTGGTCCATTGTATCTGAATTCCGATGTTCTGGAGTGTTCTAAATTATGGATCTTCTGGCAGCAAAACTTCACGTAATATGAAACTGGTTTTGTTTTAAACTATGGGCCAGCCATGGCCCCATTATTGTTTTGTCTTGTTTGTAAATTTGTAGCATTGTTTGTTTGTGTTAATGAAACAAGTTAAATACTGATTCATGGAGTCCAGGGCAGACTTCTCTAATAATGCTTTTTTGTGTCTTTCCAATTCAGATATGATGACAAAAATAAGCAATTTGCGATACTGGTCATCCAGCTGAGTAATGTTCCAGCACTGCTGTTACAACAAGATCAAAAAGTGTAAGTGGGTGCAATAAACAGGCTTGAAGTATTTTTATTAGATTCCAGTGAGAATTAAACAGATACTAGTTTTTGGTTTTTCACACTCTTAAAAATTTACCCTTTCTGAAATGCTTCTACACTTTATTATGGGTAGCAACATTTATGAACTAATAAACCCGCAAACTGAGATAAGGTGCATTTTTTTCCTCCAATGACTGTATTTGCTAGAAAAGGACTTGCCTGGAATTAGCACTATCCAGCAAGGTTCTTCACTGTCGCAGTGCCCAGAGCAACTGCGTGGAGTGGAGAGGGGGTGTTCATTCTGCTACAGAACTCATCCTCAGACACCTGCACATATGCATGTGTGGGGGAATGTACAGCTTCTACTAGACTCATTCTAGGTTTAAATTCAGCCGTGTGCTGAATAAGCTGACAAAAATTGGATTCGTTTTTGGGTAGCTGTTTCTACCTATGAAAGGGTACGTTAGCAGTGTGACAAGTTGCACAGACGTAAGCAACCATGTAAAACGTAATCCCATGATGTTCGATTAAAGGATTCAGAAGGATGAAGTCCACAGCAACTCATGCCTCTTCGTGTCTCTGATGTTGTGACGAGATGTGCCTTTTTTCTCAGCTGACTGATATTGTGAAGAATAGGATAGGACAGTAGTGTCCACAGTGCTTAGGATGAATTTCACTTACAGATTTATGGAGCTGTTGCAATGGAGGGAACTGCAAACCTGTATGGTAGTGCTGATTGCAACCCTTTTTTCAATAGGAACATCCGCGTGGCTGTCCTGCCCTGTTCAGAAAGCACAAGCTGCTTGTTTCGCACAAGGCCGGTGGAAGCTTCAGACAATCTTGTGTACAATGAAGTATTTTGGGTTTCTATCTCTTACCCGGCTTTACGCCAGAAGACTTTAAGAGTCGATGTTTGCACTGTAGATAAGTCTCACCTTGAAGAATGTTTGGTTAGTATTAATCTCTATTTTAATATTTTTGTGTTTGTTTCCTCTTTTTAATTAGACAAAACTTTAAACTCTGAAGTATGGCAATTTCTGTGAAAGTTTTCTTGATGATCCTTAGCTATATTATCTCTCCCAGATAGTGTTCTTCGCAATAACAACTTTAATCAGGAAAAAAAGATCTGTTAGATAAATGTTTTGTGACAGAACTACTGGTGTCAGACTACTAGATTTCCCTTCTCTCATGATTTAATGTGAAACCTTACCTATTTTTCTTCCTTTTGGAAACATTAGTTGTATTGTAATTGAGAATGGACTTAGAGGAAATTTGGAAGCCACTGTAGAATATTAAAGATCTCTAAAGGATTTTTTTAAAACTGCTATTAATCTACACTATTGAAATCCATATGAACATAGTTTTTTGAGTGCTAGTATTGCCATAGCCAGCTGCCCCCTGTTGTTAGAAGAGCCTTTTTGTTGCTCAGTATTACCTGAGCAAGTTGATTTTAATAGAACTATTTCTAGAGTATTGTACTCCAGAACGTGAGTAGGGTGTGTTGAGCTGGGACATAAGCAAGTGTTAAGTTACAGAAAAGTTGATGTTTCATCCTGCACGGGTTCCATAGCTTCTCCCTTGACTGGAAGGGTGCATGTTTTATAGTGCCTCTGCATTTCTTCCTTCACTTGCTTTGCAAAGCACACTTTGGTTCAAGAAAACATCTGTTTTCCAAACGTGTTTTTTTTTTTTCCTTTGGGCAGCGTGTACAGTTCTACAGTGCCTGAGCTCCTGGTGAGAGCATGCTAACTTGCAGGAGGTGTGCTCAGCATGCAGTCTGCCAGACTGGGCTGGTGCAATGGAGTCCACTCAGGCACGCATTAAATTGCAAATCAGTTTTACTTTGGCTTTGAGTATGTCAGGATGTGTGCTAAATGTAATGCAGTAAAAAATGACAAGGCAAATGAAGAGGAATGGAACATACAAAGCTAAAGCATCTCAATCTGAGGCAGTGATTTTTGTCAGCCTTGCAAATTTCTTGAAAGGGAGTCTTCATCTCTTGTTCCTTTCTCTTTTTCTTTGAAGCTCTGGCTGTGATTTATCCTGGCTGCAGTAGCACTATTCATACTTCTGGATTCTTGTACACAGGAGCTGTAGTGAAACACTTGCTACTTGGATTGGAAGCCCTGAACGATGTTAAAAATAATTAAACATAAAGCAGTACTAGTGCTGTTGAAATGGGGATAAACAGGGCAATTCTTGTTTTTGTCAAACTTGCCGAAGTCACATAGTCCTGGATTTTCATTCTCATTTCTTCTTACTGGTGTGATAATCATTCATTTTGTTATTACACTAAAACTGTGGTTTTGCTCTCAATAGGGTGGAGCACAAATTAGCCTTGCTGAAATATGTAGATCCGGAGAGAAATCAACCCGTTGGTATAACCTCCTTAGTTATAAGTATCTGCAGAAGCAAAACAGGAAAAGTAAACAAGGAAACATTCACTCTGAAATACCCTGCACTGAAAAAACAGTAAGAACAACCACTTTAATCAAACAAATCTCTTCAAAACAGTACTAATGGGAGGGTTTATGTGGCTGAAGGACTGTTACAGTAGACAAGAAGTGAAGGCTAGTGTGTTTATATTTAGAACTTGAAAATGTCATTAAGTGCAGCAAAATAATTAACATGTTGATTACAGATATGCCCTTGTCCTGGGCTAAATACTTACTGATACCTGCTCCTCACAAGCTGAGGGATGTGGTATGTGGTGTTGTGTAAGTGATGTGTGAGCTCTTGCCTTTCTTCCCACTAGACAGCTCACCTTGCTGCAGTGAACTTGCTGAACGAGTCAAGATACAGACTTACCTCTGCACGTGCATGGCATGCAATATGCTCAGCCTATAGCTGCACACGTGCATATGCTCGTGGAACTGGGGGAGGTGGGCCAGGTATGCTCACACAGGCTTGACTGAGCACTAGGCTGCTTGAACAACGCAGGTGGAGAGACTACGACTCTCTCCTGCTGCCACAGGAAAGCTGGTTGGGGCTGTTCTGACCAGAAAGGCTGGGTGCTTTGCAGGTTGTGAGAGTCGTATCTTCTCAAGAAGCCTCTTGCTCTCCTCAGGACTCTGTCTCAGCACTCTTAGAGCAGACAGCTGTTGAACTGGAAGCTGTGGAGAAGAAACTGGAGGAAAGCAGAAGCACTTTAACTAGTGGAGAGAGCTGGTAGGTATCATCCCACCATCTTAGTGTTGTGGGATGATTGGAGCATTTGGGGATTCGTGTGCAGAGAAAAAAGCAGATGATACAGAGCTGTGGGAGGCTGCTTCTGTCTCTTTCTGTTTTGGTGAAAAATCCTGTTTCTTCTGTTCTGGAGGTTGTGCTTGGGAAATGAGAACAAAGCTGATAAACATTGAAAATATTCAATAGCACTGTGCTAATTTTGTTATTTGTACAATGTTCTGTGGATGTCCATGAAAGCTCCACTGTATGGTGCAAGGCTTTGCTTGAGTATTAATTTTGGCAGTTGTTTACATGGTTCAGATTCAGAGTTTATTAATGAAGCCCAACATTTGAAATAAAAAGCAAGCAGTGGGTTTGATGGAGAAGCCAGCTGTGAGTTCAAAGGAGCTGAAAAGGATGTTAAAACAATGCTTCAATTTTGTCCAGCATCACTTTTTAAACTAAGATTAATGGCATTCTGAGAGCTCCCCTTAAGATGCATTCACCTTAAGCTCAGACCACATGGCTGAACCCTCAGCTTGCTTCTTCAGAAGCAAGATCAGTAAGAAGTTTTTGGCTGTAACGGTTGCCTTCTGGTGCAGCTTCACTCCAGTTTCAATTATTCCCTTATAAGCCTGTGTTTGTGTAATCTCAGTGGCTGCAGGACCTGCCAGGTACAACTGGCTGCCTTGGGGATGTGTTTCTATCCAGCATCTTACAGGAATATTGCCCACCATAGGCCAGTTCAATAATGGAGCTGTTCTTAACAGGCAAGACGAAGAGGTTCCTGATCAGGAAGAACAGGATGAGATCAGTGAAAACGAAGCAGAGGAGGAGGAAGAATTCTGTGCCGGAAAATCGCTGTGGGAAACAGAAGACAGTCTGAATTCCCAGCTGCACGTGGAAATAGCAGTGAAGGTAAACTCAAGGGCCTTTTGAACAGAAAGATGAGTTAAGCTTCCCGTTGCTCAGCTGACTGGATTGCTGTTGACGTGAGCAAGGCTACAGCAGTTATTTGAAAGTTCATCATTGATGTTTAAATGTTTATCTACCTGAAATCTTATTTTAAATAACGCTGCGTGACCATTTTGTCTCACAGTTATTATAGCATCATTTCATGCCGCCTTTTTGCTCCTCATGAAAACTGTTCTCATTAATGTGACAGTGGCTTTGACCTTGTTTAATTTTGAATGTCGTTGTAGTCTAACAAACGTGTGCTGTACACGTGCTCTCTGTGCATGTACATACAGCGAATTGGATCTTTGCTGCAGATGCACAGCAAGTAAGGGAATGGTCTTTAAAATCATGTGAGATTGCCAGGTCACATTGATGTACTGGATCAACAGGCAAAGCTCGTTGGAATCAATTGTGTTGTACAGCGATCAATGGATGCAGAGCCCTTAGGGAGCGATACAGTTAATGTAGCAGCTAGTGAGTTCAAAGAGTGAAGTGTCACGACACTGCATCAAAAGGGCTAAAGAATATCTGGTTTTGAATGCGATGCCTCTGGGACTGAAAGCAGAGATGTATCACAGGCGGCTGTCAGACAGCCCTGGGTACATGTCACCGGTAAGACAGCAAGCTGGCATTTACTCTGCAGTATCTGTCTTTCAGGTGGATAAAGAGACAAACACAGAGAGCCTCGCACAGTCTTCTACCGTAGTTCGTCCAAAAGACAAAAGAGGAGCAAATCCACCCCAAACCCAGTTTGTCAGAGGTAGCACTATCATCCGCTCAAAAACATTTTCACCAGGACCACAAAGTCAGTATGTGTGTCGGGTAAGGAAAATGCAATCCCGAGGTTATAAATGCTGTTTTTCATTAATGAATGCATGGTATCAGTGTTCACTTAGTCTGAATTTTTCACGGAGACCTGACACTGCTTTCTTCTTTCCCCCTTTGACTTCAGAAGTTGCTCTGTCCTCACCTCCTAGACAGTATCTTTCCTTGGAACTAGTAGTATTAAGCACAAATTTGTAAAATATATATGTGCACATATGTTTGTGGTACATACAGCATGTTGAGATACCCAAACTAACCTGAAAGGGCTGCTGTAAGACAGTGATGAATAAGCTGCATATCAAGCCCTTTCCTGCTGCTTTAAGACTGTTGTGTGCTAACCTGAACTGAGTTAGCTGTGTCCACCTGACGTTAGATGAGATGAACATGAAAGCTTGGTAGAAATGGAAAGGTAAGTACCTGATAATGTCAGCAAAAAAACTGGAAGCTTGAAAATCTCCAGTGTGCTTTGTCTGAAGGTAACTGAACAGGCCACATACTGGGTCAGGATGTCACTGCCACTGCTTTGAAATGTTTGTCCACAATTATTTCCTGGACTGAGGGTCAGCCTAAACTATAAATAACTCATCTTTTAAATTGAATTGGCACACAAACAAGCTCTGCATTTTATCACGCATGACCTGTCCTAAGTGGGCATGCTCTTAATACAGCTGAGCCGGATTTGATGTGCAGGTTTTCTCCAATTCAGAAGCAGGTGCTTCCATAGAAACAAACCTCCTTCAATTTGCAGCAGTGGCCTGTGCTTGGGTGGTAGAGGCACTGTGTCCCAGCACATACAGATCCCACAGCCTGTTATCCCCCGCCCCCAACTTTGAGAAGGAACTTGAGAAGAGAGTTACGCCCTACTTGAGTTGAGCTCTTTTTAAGGGTCTAGAGACAATCACAAAAGAAGGTAGACTGTACATGTGTAACATGACAACTCTTAAGTGGAAAAACACAGACGGATAGGTTACAGGTAAACCTACCTCTTGCACCACTAGCTTAAAATACAGGTGACCAGAGAAAACAGGAAACTCTAATAAAATAGGCCAATGTTTTACAGATGATAGAAAAGAATAATTTTTTTATTATTATTACTTAGAGCTTATTTTTCTAGGCTGTTTTGCCCAGCCTAGTTACTTGCACAGGAGAAGGGCAGTGGCGTAGAGTCCCATATTATACCCTAACTTAGTGTCTCTCTTTCCGTGCAGTCTGTTCCCAGAAGGGGACAGCGTTCAAGGCTTGTGGCAGGATCTGGCCGTGCTAAATGGATTGCATGTTGTGTACTCAGACTGGGGTGGTACCTGTCCGCTGCAGCCTTTCACAAAACTTCATAGTTCTGCTTACATCACTGCTTATAATCACTTACAGAACCCTCTGATCTTGCTAACTGTGTGTGTATGCACTGCTTGTATTTCTTTCATGAAAAATATGTGGGTTTCACTTTCATTTCCAGCTGAATCGCAGTGATAGTGACAGTTCAACGCTATCCAAAAAGCCCCCCTTCGTTCGAAATGCAATGGAGAGACGAAGCGTCAGAGTGAAACGGGTAAAAACATCAGCGCTTATTTTTTTTTCTCTCACATAGACACTTACAAAAACTGGAAAACTGTTTTAGAGGAAGAATTTGCAAACATAAATCAGTTGCCATGTGTGTTCTTTCACAACCTTTGTGTGTGAGAAGTCTCTCAAGGCTACTTTTCTTTGATATATCAGAATATGACAGGAATGTTTAAGTTGGGGCTCATTTAGAACAATCAGTTTAGGAAGATGGCTCCTGGTATTTTCCATCTTGTCAGAGCAGAAGTAGCACAAACAGTTTTGCTGTGTTTATTGTTGTGAGATTTATAAGAACTTATAATAAATGTGAGGAGCTGGGGAAAAAGGTGAGGAGAATGATGTCTCAGATGCTCAGGTGACTGCGTTGTGGTGACTCCATGGCACACAATGAACCCCTGTGCACATTGTGATGGCAGTCACTGAAATTCCCCCGGGACACTGATGCTGAGCTGCTAAGGAGATGGTTTTCTTGAGGCAGCTTGTGTTTGAAACTAGCAGAAAGCAACATAATACGTTACTGGAAAAAAACAAGCACAGGTTTTTCTGCTGCGTTGTAGATTCATCAGAAGATGAGACATTAAACTTAGGAGCAAGGTGCGCAAACAAGTCTTGTTTGATTTGGAGAAGCTGCCAAGGAAGAAATTTAGTGGAAACAAAAAAATCAAAAGGCTTATCTATAAGACTTGCTTGAGTTTGTGCTTTCTGTCTTGAGACAGATTGGAAAGCAGGATCAATAGCGAAAAAATGGGAAAAATGGGTCTCATGATGTATTTGGCCCTTCATGGGGAGTGGTCGGGACAGTTCTCATCACTGTGTTCATACGCCCCTTCTTTTCTAGCCTTCAATCAAGTCCTTCGGTACTGAGCGCCTAATCCGCACTTCACTAGACCTGGAGCTGGACCTGCAGGCTTCGAAAACCTGGCACGATCGGCTGGTTCAGGAGATCTCGGTGCTGAGGGAACTGAAGGAACAGTTGGAACAAGCTCAAAGTCAGGGTGAAAAAGAATTGCCGCAGTGGGTGAAGGATGATGAGAGATTTCGACTTCTGCTGAGGCTAGTGGAAAAACGAGTGAGTAATACCTGCCTTTGGATTTTATTCAACATGATTTGAGAAACAGGGGGCTTTGGACAGTCAAGAAATGATGCCTTAGCACTACAGTCATTCATGTCTTCCACTTATGGCTCCCATCAAGCAAGCGGTTGATAATGGAAGCTGCAGTCCTTGAGTGTCTGGCTGTTCTCAGGTGTGGTATTTACAAACTGCAGAGTCTGTGCCTGCCTTCCCACAGATATGAGGGTTAGGAAGATAGTAGTTATGTCTTTTGCCTCTTCTAAGAGAAATAACGGCTGCATAAAACTTGTGCATGGATGACATTTGGCTTTAGAATAGAATTCTTATCCATATGAAGTGATAATATAAGTCAGATGATAGCAGACTTTCTGGCTTTAAGAGCTTAATAGTATCTTTCTGCTTAGGAAGGGTGGACTGCAGGACAGGGATGGAAAGGAGACAGAACTAGTTACCAAGAATTTCAACAAACAGTTCATTGAACATTTTGTTTGCTTTTATGAAAGTTGTCTTTCATTGTATTATCACTTTTCTGGAGAGGGTTTGAATAAAAATCATGAGCTTCAAAAGGAATGTATTTACAGATAAGGTAGGTAAAGCTTCAGACATTTCTGAAGCTTTACTGGGTCGGTGATGAACAAGGTGGGCAGCCTTCTGTCATGTTTAGGTTTTTTTTTTTTTAAAAAAAAAGTATTGTTCCGTAGCTTATCATCTTAATCCTGTAGATGCTGGACTTCTTGTTCTTTGCTGGAGTTTGTCCCCTCTTTAACTTCCTGTAGAGTTCTCTTTGTCCCAAACCCATGCATTTACCAGCACAGAGATTTCCTGCCTTAGCACAGGTGCAAATACGAGGAGTCACAAATGCTGTCTGTTTTGTCAAGTGCAGCCTCCTGGTCTGTAGTAGGTGTGGTATGTCATGGCTAGCACTTACCTTACCCCCACCTACATCATACTCTCACTCGTATACAGGGCTCCTTCTCAACTTCTGTGGTTTATTGGGGCACCTCTGCTCACACAAGGCAGAAACTAAGTTATGATGGCACCAGATGTAGGAGTGAGTTGGTATGAGGGGCTCTTTGGGGCGCAGCTGGAACATGGGTTGCCATGTTCTTGTGTGAGCTGATCTGCTGGCTTAAAAAATATATCAAGAAGATACAAAGGAGGTGCAGATAGCACCCATAATTCTTACCAAAGGGCTGGAAGACCTTACAAAAAGCTCTCTCCATTACAATGGTTAGCTGACAAGCCTTCAGTTTAGCTTCTGTGGCTCGTGATTTCCAGAGTCAGCAGCTTCCAAACCCCTTAGACCTGCAGCTGAAATACTGCTGTATTTGGAGATGAGTTGGGATAAAATGATTCCTCCTGGAAACACAAACAACTCTCTTCCATTATTTGTTTAGGTGGAAAAAACAGAACACCAGTGTGAGCTCAAGGCCGATAAAATGATGAGAGCTGCTGCCAAGGATGTCCACAGGCTGCGAGGGCAGAGTCGGAAGGAGCCTCTGGAAGTCCAGTCATTCAGGTAATTACAGGTCACTGATAAAGGGGAGGAAAAACTGACTGCTGCCGTGTTTTTTCTGTGGATGGCTAAGATGCTGATGAGGAAAGCTAATCTTTGTAGAAGTAGTTAACTGTTCTGCTTAAGCAAAAACTTTTGTATTTTTATATCAAAATGTAAGGTCTGAGAGTCGGGGAAACTAGCTGCAGCACTGCACGTGATCTCGGAGCAACTGGCAGCACTCCAAATCATTCCCCACCTGGCAACAAATTCACAAATCCTTTGTTTAATACAGAAGCATCTCTTTGCTTCCCTCAGTAATGTGCCTAGAAAGCCAAAAAATTGAGCCTTTCTGAAAGGGCTTTTGGATAAGGTCAGTGTTGTGAGCGTAACTGTAAGGATGCCTCATGTCTGATATGTAAATCAGAGGTGTAGGTTGTGAGAGGACGTGCTGCCGCTCCTTGTGGTGACAGCTGGTGGGATAAATTTTAATGTGGATGATGGACATTTCTGGCAAGGCTTCTGTTGCATTAACAACTGATCATCTTTTTTTAAGAGAGAAAATGGCGTTTTTCACACGGCCGAGGATAAACATTCCAACGCTCTCTGCGGATGATGTGTGATCACCATAAAGTATTTACTTTCCGGACAATTCTACAAATGCAGTTTGGGTTTTGAAGTTATTTATGTGGAATTATGAAGGTACCAAGGCATTTGTATATTAGAGCTTTTGTCAGTATGTGGATGTTTTGAAGATTTTTAGGTTAAAGCTATATCATCACAGAAACCAGCATTAAAGTGACAAGATTGTATAGTTTGTATATTTAGGAATGTATTTTTGGGAAATAGAATTTTAAATAAGAACAAATGCAGCGTAAGGTGCTGTTATTCTTAAATAATGCTGTTCAGACTTTTTGTACAGCTCTACCTTTTAGAGGTTTTACTGCAATAAAATAAATTTGAAGGAACCTCACCCCTACCTTCTATGATGTTCTGCATCGGACTCTCCTTTGAGTGATGTATTTTGTACCCTGTGGGGAATGCAGGGAGCCAGTTTTGACTCCCAAGTGCTGTGAACGAATTCTCTGTGAGCTGTGAAGCATCTGTGTTTCCTGCCAGGTCATAAAAGTGGGTGTGAAGTCGAGGATACTTGCACTTTTAACATTTGTACTGCAGCTCATGTCTGTCATGGGTGTGTGAAGGTAACTTGGGGAGCCCATTGAAACCACTGCTGTGGGAGGAGGGCTGCATTTTAGGCTTTTCCAATAAAGTGACCTTTCTGGACAGACATGCCTTCTCGCTTTTTGTCTTGTGTGAATGTTCTCAGCAGGTGGCACCTAAGTTGTTTTTGGGGGGTTGTTTTTGGTGGTTTGTTTCCGTCACTAGCTGCATGTATATAGCTTTAACGTGTTTGGCTTTGTAAGTCCTTCAGCCCAGGCCCTTCTGTAAGGCAGGGGGGGATCACCTACGTGCTCCGGCGATGCTCTCTTTTATCCTCAACACAGGTTTTACTGAAGGTGCTGGAGATGTCGCTCCCCGCGCCCTGGTGGGGTACAGGACAGAGCTGTTTTGCCCACACGGGGGTCGGAGCCCCGGCCCTGCTCTCGGGAGCGCGGCCCTGCGGTCGCTGTGTCGCACCAGACACCGTCTCTGTTGGTTCCCCCCGCGCCCCGGGGCCGCCACACCGCCCCCCCCGCGCCGCGCCGCTCCCGCCCGCACCCGCCGGCCGCGACGTCACACGCAGGACGCTCCCCGCGCCCTCCCCGCCGCCCGGGGGCGCTGCCGCCGCGCTCGAACCTCTCTTCCTGGGCTTTCCGCTTCCGCGTGCGCCACTTCCGCTTCCGGCCGCTCGAGGATGGAGGCGCGCGTGGCGCAGACGGCAGCTCGGCTGGCGCGGCAGGTGCGGACGGGGCTGGGCGGGGCGGCGCGGCACAGCGGCACGGCAGGGCCCCGGGGACGGCCCTGCCCCGCCGGCGCCCTGGCGGGACCGGCCCTGTGGAGGCCGCCCCGACTGGGGCCTGGCGGCACGGCCCGGAGGCCTCCCCCGGGGGAGGCGTTGCAGGTCCCCGGGCTGTCCGGGGGCGCAGGTGGCGGGCGAGCCCGCCGGGCAGGCGAGTGCCGCCCCGCGCGGCCGGGGGGGCTCCCGGGGCACCGTCGCGGAGGAACCTCAGCAGTGCCCGGAGCCCGAGGCGGGTCCCTGGGCAGAGCGGGGGCCCCGCCGTGCGCTCGGGGGCTGCAGGGGAGGCGAGGGCTGGGTCGGGAAGGCAGCAAGCAGGCGGGGGCTGAAGCACCTTCCGCAGCTTTTATTTCTCTTGAGACAAAGACTAACAGCACCTTCTCGTTCCTGGGACCCTGTGTCATGAGGCCGGGGGTGTGGGTCAGCTCACGGCACTTCCCAGCGAGCGTGGGGGGTCAAGGTGAAGTTCTGCCAAAAACTTCCAAAAAAAAAGCCCCAGGAAGGCGTCGGACACGGCTTTGTGCGTTACCGCCCTCGCTCTTTGTGCTGCCCCTTTAGCGGGCTGCTCGCTGCGGTAGCTGTGCAAGGATGGCCCTGCTGCCAGGCGGGTGATGAGCAGGAGGGGGTCCTGCCCCCGGGAGGGACAGCGCCGGGTCGGGGGGTCCTGGGAGCCCAGAGTAGCTGGGGAGGCGCTTTCAGAGGACCTGTGGAGAGCAGTATGCTAACGGCAGTCCTGGCTTTCTCAGAAGTATTGCAACCATAAGGTGCTTTGGGTTGGGAAAAAAGATGGTGATGACCCTTTCCCTTTTCAACAACTATGATAAGAATAATGAAAAAAAAATCGAATTGCCAGGTCTGTCCTAGCCAGTGACTGATGCTGACAGTAGAGTACAGAGGCAGCTTCAGGAAAATTTTGAATCCTACAGGTAAACTTCTTGTATATTGCCCCAAGAGCACGTAACTGAGAGATCCTGGACATTCGGTTCATGGGTTTTTGCCTACCATACACACTTTTCAGTATGTTTTCTACTCACAATTCAATACGATAAGCACTGCCATAAAATACTGAGGTAATAAATCTGGCTGTTGAATCTCTGTAACTCCTTTTTGCCTGTGTTTGTGCATTTCTCCTTTGTAGCTGCTAGGAGAGGAACAGCATCTCAGGTATTCCAGCAAGGTAGTTCTCCTCTTGCTGTCACTGCTATCTGGTCTTTAGTCCATAAACAAATTCCAGTCACTCTGAAGCAGAACAAGAGGGACAGTGTTCAGCTCTTTAACTCCAGGAGGCTGAAGGAGGCCACGTGGAATTACTGAGCCTGAATCTACCTGTCACCTCGCTCCCAGCAACGTGCTCCCTGCTGCCAGCTCCAGCACACCCCGGTGCCTGTTGTGAGCCGTCCAGCAGGAATCACCGGCTTTTCAGGAAAATATCCCAACGAAGAGCAAAGAGCATGTGCCAGTTATTGCACTGAGCCGGCTCAGCAAAGGCTTAGTGTAGTAGGAGCAGAGATAGAACTGCACAGGAGGCAGGAAGGGAGAGAGATGCTGTGACCCCTTTGCCATGCTTTCTCAGGCCATTTTATCTTTTTTTTTTTCAAACGTGATGGAGAAAAGCTCAATCACATTAAAGCCCAGAGACAGAAGCTTACACAAGTTTCATGTTAATTCAGCGGGGTCTTTGGAAGACATTCTTATGTGCTAAGGGAAAATTTAAGGATGATTTTGGTCCTATTGAAAAAGCTATAGTTTTTTTGTATTCACAGGTGAGGGGAAGATTTCTAGTACTCAGCTGACCAAAGAGCCTTGGAGATGTCAGCATGGCCTCATGTAGTTCCCGCAGCTTCTCATGAGGTGGTCATCAGGTATGACCCTTTACTGACAAGTTGTGCTATGTCCAGGGCTGTGCAGGTAGCATAATCCAGGGGGTGACACTTTTTGTCCTGAACAGGAGCTTTTTCCTTCGTTTTCTCAGTTATACATTTTGTAGATCAGAGATGTATTGGCATTGTCTCCCTTCCTCACTTGGATGGTACTGTGAGACACGAGTTACAAGGGGTATCTGTAGTTTAATGTAGCAGTTTGTATTTCAGAAAAATGTAGAATTTATAATATCACTTTAATAACATCTAATGTTCATAGGTGATTTGCTAGAGAATTAGGTTTATCACAGGTTGCTGTGGTAAGGGGCATTTATAATATGCAAGCATCTAAAGACCTTTTTCCAGGCGAGTTCGGCAACGTGGTTATGGGTGTGGGGTGTAGAATCATAGAATATCTCAAGCTGCAAGGGACCCGTAAGGATCGTTGGGTCCAACTCCCTGCTCCTCACAGGACTACCTACAACTAAACCATATGACTAGGAGTGTAGTCCAGATGCTCCTTGAACTCTGACAGGCTTGGTGCCATGACCGTTACCCCGAGAAGCCTGTTCCAGTGACTGACCGCCCTTTCAGGGAGGAACCTTTTCCTAATGTCCAGTCTGAGCTTCCCCTGGCGTGACTTCATTCCATTTCCTCATGTCCTATCGCTGGTCACCAGAGAGAGGAGTGTCGTGAGTGGCGTTCCCCTCCTGACTGGCCCATGAACCAGGGTGCCCTTGTTGCCAGTTTTGGAGCTGTTTGCTGTACCCAGCCCTGTGGCTGTCCCAGCTGTGATCTTAACCCCATCCATTCTGGAACTCACTGTAACCATTGCTGGGTTCAGGCTTTTCTGCTGTGTGGTTTTGAATTAAAAGTTCATTTCATCCTCTGTATTAGCTGTTGATGAGCACAAAAAGGGAGACTTAAATGGCAGCAGCAATGTTGGGGTAGGCAGCTAGACCACCATGGTGAAATGTTGTGCTGTCAGTTCACACACAGGTAACAAAAGACTGTCACGGAAACTTTCTGCGGAAGAGGGGCACAAAACATGACAGGAAAATGTGCCCGTCTGGGCTGGCATGTTGGACTTGGTCAAATCTGAAATGGGGCCAGCCTGATGCCTCCTGTCTGCAGTGTCTGCTGTGAATTTACTGTGTTGGTGCAGTCATGGGAAAGAATTAGATGGGAGTTACTGAGCTGTGGCATTGGTTTGGAGTTTTTTACCTCCTGGCCAAATGCAAGCGGTTAGGATACTAGCTGTCACCCTGTATTTGTGTGGGAAAAGCTGTTTGGGCCAGATGTCTGCCCCAGGGGTCGGTGATTGCTGAGAACCCTTGTTGTGGGTTCTGGCCATGCACGTGGATAAACTTCTTTCCTCATCCTCTCTTGTAGTCTAACGATACGGAAAGAAGATCCAGTAAGATACTGGTCATCTTGCCTGCTGCGAGTCTTCACTTGGGGTGGCTGGAGGCATTTGTGATTGTGGAGGAAAATCCAAATCGAATTTCTGTTCTGAAAAGCTTGCCAATGGTACTGAAGTATCTCAGTGGCTATAGCTTTGGGGGAATCTTTTAATGCAGGAGGAATACGTGTGAGCTGCTTGTTGGCTTGGATATGTAGTGATTTTAATTTCAAAAGCAGAATGTGAATTTCTGGATCTGGACAATGTTTATCTTCGATGCAAAATTCTCCTAAGGATCTTGCTAACCTGTCCTGAAGCTGGTGACTTTGCTAGAGAGAAAGTAATACTGGGTGGACGCAGAATTTACAGATAGCGTGATATTAAGAGTAGAAGATATCTTTGTGCTTTTCTTAAAGCACATTCCAGGGTTGGGGGAATGAGTTACACATGTTACTGCTCCGATGTTCCTTTAAGTCAGTTTGTAGCAATAACGCTTACTTAAACTTACAGTGAAACAACTGTAACATAATGCAATGAAATCTCTCCTGTGCTATTTTAAACTTGAAGTTCAGTCTGAAAATTTTTCAGATGGGTCTGTAAGTTAGATGAAATGCTACCAGGTCAGGCAAAATCGAAAAGAAGGTTGAAAAACCAGGTCAAAAAATCGAAAAGAAAAACATCTTTCCTGCTGGTTATGTGGAGGAAGGTGTGTATATGTATGTGAGGGAAAAACAGTCTGATTTTTGGGGGTGCCTGCCTTGGGTTAAAAAAAGAAGTAATAGGCTGCGAAAGGAAAAGCTGTGATGGACTATTTGAAGTGAGTTATTTTTGAGTTACAGCTGTGCTCTTCAATGCTTTTAGTTGGCTAAATGCCAAACCAGAGGTTTTGATAAAGGTTTTCTTTCTCAAAGTCCTCTTCCTTCACATCTGAGCCTGCAGGAAGCATCCTGTTCTCCTGTAGCAGAGAAGACCTTGAGGCTGTAAAGTGTGCTGGAAGCTGAAGCATAAATGAAGAATGACCTCAAAAGGGCTCATTTTGAGCTTGCTCCATACACCGCCCAGTCTTAAGGTTGTTTTGGCTCAGCGTAGGCGTTTTGAGCATCTGCAGTTAGTTGCAGTGACATTTGTGGGCGCTGTTGTTCAGGTGGATGTATAAGACCAGAATATTTGATGGCCCAATTTTTTTCCCTAATTAAATATTCTGATTGTTTTAAGAGCAACAAAGTAAATGAGCCCTTTTTGGTAAGGTTCGGTGGCCTATTTGACTACAGTAGTAGCTGAGGTGCCTCTTGCTGTGGGAGTTCTGGTAGAGGAGAGCCGGGGTGACGAGCCAGGGTGGGGAATGCTCCCTGCCTCTTCTAGCTCCCTCTCCCTCCGTAGCTGCACTGAGTCACTTAAATTCTCAATAGCCTCCAGACTTCTATTTGTGAGCTGGATCTGTGGCTGATGGACACAAAGGCTGTTATGCGGGAGGACAAGAAATGGACGACAGAGCTGAAGTGTCAGATAGTTGGTTTCTTTAGGGGGTGGGGTGAGGAAAATTACTGCTTCTTGCAGCAGCCTCCAGCCACTGGGCTAACACTGTCTGTTGTAGCATTTGCCTCTGTCCCGGGCTGTGAAGTGTGGAGGAGCACGGGGAAGCACAGGGAAGGTTGTTTATTTGGAGCACAGAGGTCCACCTGGAATTCCTGATTGCTCCTGAATGTCCTGAATTGTCTCCTTACGTCAGTCTTAAGGGAGAAGCCACACTGGAGGTAGGGAAGGAAAGGTGGTGTGGCGAGGTGGACGTGAGTGCACGCTGCAGCAGTGGCCCTGTGGATTCCCCTGTGAAGCAGCACGCTGCGCTGTTTGACGTTTCTGTCTCCAGGTGGTGTTTGAGCTTACTGGGGTTGTGTGAGTGAGTGTGGTTTCATCCTCTGGAAACTGTGGCCTGTGAGATGGTGAAACTGGCTGGAGGAGGCTTTGGGGAATTTTGACTCAAATCATGTGACATCTTTATTAGATGAAAAAAGCTGGAGAAAGTGCTTATTTGGGGAATACGTTTTATTAGCATGACCTGTTGCCTTTCTTGCACTTCTCTCTTGATATTAGTGAGATTATTGTCTCACTGACTTTTTTTAAGAATGTTTTAGAATTCTTGTTTTTTACAAAAATAGAAACCACGTTTAAACATTAATTTTTTGGTATTATTCAACTTACATGTCATTGCTGTTACCTTTATGAGGCAAAACTAGAACTGTATCTGAGATTTTGCAGTTCCTCAACTTCTGTCTCCCCCCTCCAAGAATTACTGTGTGACAATTTAATTTGCTTTTCAGGAAAACGAGATCAAGTTGTTGACTGCAGAAATTGAGCGTCTGAAGAACTTTGGATGCTTGGGAGTCTCCCCGAGTTTGGAAGGGTTGCGAGACGAAAACGCAAAACTTAAGTATCGGTTAAATTTCCTTCAAAAGGTAAGGGAATAAAGAATTAATGCTCTAGCATGTGGGTTTTGTTCTCATCAAAACAAGCTAAATAAATGGTGTCAGTTTGTTACAGCTAGTGATGTGTGACAGCGTGCTCGGTCTGCATTCTGACACCTTAATTGTTGGTGGCACGTCAGATATTTCTTCGTTCCTTAAACAGAAACCTACTTTATGGAAAACGTCAGTAGGTTAATGAGTCCACACCGTCAAGTCTTGGCTAGTCATGTAACAGGCAGCAGATCTGAGGTCTCTACCAGGATCACTGACAAAGGCATGAGAAGTAATGCAGCCCTGCGTTCAGGGGAAGTGTCGGTGATGGGAGGTTCAAAGGGAGAAGCAGCTCTTGAATCATGTGATTTTTAAGTTGTATATTTCTCCTGTGCCTAGAGGTGTCAGCCAGATCTGTCAGCCATGCTTTGCCAGGCAACCAAGGAAAAAAAAAGTGGGATGTAACGGCTCCTCAGATGCTGTCAGTTTAGCCTTCTGGATTTTGTTTTTTCAGAGCCTTCAAGAGGAAAGAAGTAAAACAGCAAAAAGTATGATTAATATCAACAGCTGTCTTCAGGAGATCTTTGGAGCTGCTATTCGGGCTGCCTACCCAGATTTAGAAAACCCTCCGCTGGTGGTGACGCCAAGTCAGCAGCCCAAATTTGGGGATTACCAGTGTAACAGCGCCATGGGCATAACACAGGTAAATCTGAACGATCTTGCAAAGAGAATTAAAAATGGGGATGTGGTCTGTTGGAAGCTAAGTGATAGACAGCACAGTGAGAGTTGCAGCATTGGACCTGTTTCAGGCTTGTTGCAGGCCTCTGGGCTGAGAATTCAGTGAATATCTAATGGCATTTTAGGGGAAGCATTGGCCCTCACAGAGTACACCTTTAAACCTCTGTTTAGATGACTGGTATGAGAGAGTTACATGTGTGTCACACAGAAAAACTGTTCAGTTTGTGGGATCTTAATCAAATCAGAATTTAAGTGCTGCATTGATTTACTAACGATGTGCAATTAACTACCAATTAGTGAGCTATATGTTTGGAACTAATATCAGCAAAACAATAAATCACAGTTTTGGACAGTTACAAAATGTTGATAAACACCTACAAATCTCCAAATGCTCTTCTGTAATGACAGGGAAGTATAATGTCCCCACACACATTTGCACAGAGTTATGTGCACACACACCCCCCCTCCTTACAGGGCAGGTGCCCCGTCTCCGGGAGTGTGGGTTCCTCTCGTTGCACACACCTCCCATTGGTGTGGGTGCTGCAGGTTCCTGACACCCACAGCAGCAAGAAGGGGCCCCAGCCCTCCCCTGCATGCCCGGGTGGCGCGGGGGTCCCTGCGTGCTGCATCCTGAACTGCCCAGCGCCAGCTCCGGCACGGGCCGCTCGCGGCAGCTGGTGGCACAGGTCATCGCTGGGCCTGCGCAGAGGCTGTGGTGTGCGTGAAGCACCTTCTCGCAGTGTCCAGCCAGGTAGAGGCCACTGCTCGGGCACCGTCCTTCACACTGCTCCAGCTGACTCCTTTGTTTTAGAAGTCTCCTGTTAGTTCCCTGGTCACAGCTGAATTGGACTGATTGGTGGTGTGTTCTTTCAAGCATTTTCAGTTTTGTGACAAATGCTCTTTCAGATGGATTTGAGCACGCTGTTCTGCACACTTTTTGTGCTTGTGTTCCTTTCTTATTGGCTGTTATCCAAGCATTTGCTGAGGGGAGGCTGTGTGGGCATCCCCACATCTATGGTTGGTGGAATCTATATTTTCTTTTAACTGAGCAAAAGGCAGGAAACGGGGTTTTTGTTGTGATGTTCTGATCTTGGAGGTTTTCAGGCAAGTGTAAGAATGATTCCACTTTACGGAACACATGTTACGTGTGTGCAGAGGAAGGAGGGGGTGGGTTTAACCTGGCTAGTATCACCAGTTACTTTGAAAATTATGGCATTGCTGTTTTCTGGAAGATATTTTGCCAAAGAGGACGCAGACAGAATAAGAGATACTTCACAAGTTGCTCAGTGGGCTGGGACTGTCCTGAAGTAAAACCCGGAGGTGGGGAGAAAGAAGGTAGCGCATCCTAGCTTAGGTGCTGAAGTACCCAGACTTTCAATGCGTTGATGCCTTTGAGTGAAGAGATAGACTCTTTGTAAGTACAGATTTTTTATTTTGCAATCTTAAGCAACATTTTTTTTTTAAGTGTTCTGTTGTCAGTTCACTTTTATCGACCTATTAGACTGATAATCTTGACATCCAACTTGCACCGACACGCGTGGCATTCTACTCTTCCACGTTGTCATCTGCAGCCGCTGTGTCTGTTGTCCTGCCACAGTGAGTTTGACTCCCGGGCAGCATCGGTACGTGCTAGCCAGCAGGCTCTTGGTCTGAAGTGCCAAGGCGGAAACGGCCCTCACAAATACATGTTGTCTTCCCATGGTCTCGTTAGCACATTGTGACTGGGCTCCAGCCAGAGGAGCACCCTGGGTGACTGCACTGACACGGGCTTTCAGAGCTTTGCCATTTTTTTGACCACTGCTTTACCCCAATTAAGTCACAGTTGGGATTCTCGAGCAGTCCTGGCTTCTCAGTGTCGATGTCGTTTGCATAACTCAGTGTCTGAACAGTCCCCTTAAAGCCAGGGTTTCAAGTTCCAGATTGTCAGCTCTTCTGGCGAATCAGGGTTCCTAGTACTGGCTATGGAGTTTGTTCCCTGGAAAGGCATGCCGTATTTGCTGGACCTGAGCTCGGCAATACGCACCCATGCAGCATGCTCAGGGCCTATCAGCACAGCAGAGCCAGGGGATGCAGTGCAGTCATTTCCCTCTGAGAGCAGCAGGGTTATGTACTTTCCATTGGCCTAAGTTTTAGGGATGTGACTGGTGCATGTCTCCCCACAGAGCCTTGCTCCCCCAGGGTGTCCCCTGCGCAGAGCTGGAACACCGGTCACTGTGACTGCCAGAGGAGCAGCGAGTGCCCTGACTCACGGGCAGCACTAGTACGTGCCAGGCAGCAGCCTCTCCCTGCAATGCGCCCATGTAGAAACAGCCCTCACAAATGCATATTGTTTTTCTGGGAGCTCATTAGCATATTAATGCCTGGGGTTTGAGCCAGGAGCTCTGCTTGCTCCTTAGAGCAATAGGAGTACAGTGACTGTTTCTGGAATGATGCAGATAACATGCCTGTAATCTGGTATAGCATCCCCTTAATCTGGTTTTGCATTTATTTTTCCTGTAGTTTGCACTTTGAGTAGCATTAACGGCTACACAGGTTTTCTTTTCTTGCCCATTCTAAGCCTTTACCATCTTGTAAGGATCCTGTTAGGATCAGCTGTATGACAGGTTAAACAGGAAACTGAAACTTAAGTAGAAGTCTCATTTTGCAGCAGACTGCAGGTTAGCAAATCCAAGCAGTAGTGAGTATAAATTCTGAGTTGACCAAGAGGTATGTGCTCTTTGTGGCCTTGATGGGGGTGAGGTGATGGGTTATTTTCAAACACATCACAGTAAGAATGGAAAATCATGTGTTCAGAAGCAAGTAGTTGTGGTAGTTCTGTACAGTGTGAATGTAGTGTTTTGCAAGGGATGGGTTGGGCTAGCTCATACAGTCCTCCTAAAGGGTGTTTTTGTAAGGTTTGCAAAAAGCTGTGTGAGAAGATGCTTTGGGAATGGGCAGAGAAATTATGAAGTTGGACTCAATGATCTTTGAAGGTCCCTTCTAACCCAAACCATTCTGATGCTATCATTGTACGTGAACTTGCATCGTGTTGTTGGAGTTCCTCACAGTGGGCCATTAATGTCTGGAGGGAAAAGGAGAGCTACTTTACCAGCAGTTTTTCTAATGCTCTTTGAAGAAAACTGGGCAGTGCTAGGATTATCTTTGGTTGCTTGGGTTGTTGGATTTTATTTATTTATTCACTTTTTTATTTATTGAGTTTGAGTCTAAGGTAGGACTGAAGGCGGTTTGTTTTGGTTGCTTTTAATCACAAATCAGCAGACTTGCTCTGAAACCACACTCAGCATCTACTGTAGGCATAGTTCAAAACTTCAAACAGGAATGCTGGCAGAGCTGAGGATACCCGTGAGACCGATGAACAGGATTTTGAAGCAGTGTGAAGGACTGTGCCAGATATGTTGATTTTCAAAGTTTGTACCTTTTAGTAGCTTCGAGAAATACGAATTTGCCAAACCACTTAACGGGTTTTGAAAATTTGCCTGGAAGATTTTCTTCTGACATAGGGACTGTCCTCTCATTGCCCTTAGCAGAAGGGAGTGAACGCATTGGGTCTAATGAGACGCCTTCTCTGTAGAGAGAGACGATCTAATCTGTAAAATTTGCTAGAGATGTTTTTCTTTGTGTGTGTCTCTGCATTACGAAGCTAAAGAATCGTGAGGATCTTTCAGTGCCACAGTATCTATGCTTTCTGTTTCACTGTGTAGAATGTTTTGGAGGATTGAATTTTACTTGATCTTCTTGTGGGGTTTCAGATACTGCTCAAAACCAAGGAACAGAAGGTTAGCCCAAGAGAAATCGCTGAGAAAATAACAAAAAATATTCCTGCCAACAAATGCATTGAGAAGGTTGAAATTGCCGGTCCTGGTAAGGTAGTTTTGTGTTACACACTTTGTATGTTTTAAAGCTGATGGGGCAATTTCATAGTGGATGGTGATCGGGGAAGTTGAGTTGGGTTCAACTATTTTGTGATTTAAAACTGCCGTTACGGGGTGAATCAGCTGCTTCTGTCTTGGTGAGCTTTGTAACCCTCAGACTTGTGCAGCAGCAGAAAATCTGCCTCTCTATTAGAATTGGCAAGTGAAATTCTGAGCCCTTTAATTAGCAATTTTTCCACTGATCCTTAAGGGACCAGCTTTTCCCCTTCAAATATTGGTGATGGGTATCAGGCCACAATCCTGAAATCACAGCAAAAATCGATATTCCCTTCTCGCTGTTGCTTGCATGGTGAGGAGACCGTGTCCTCTCAGCACCGAGATGCTGGAATAGCAAGGAGGTTATTAATTGATGCCTCTGTTTTGTCCCTGTGAACCACAGGAAGAAATACAAGGCTCATATTCCTTAGGGCTGCAGCATAAACACAAAAATCACATGGCACAGCCCTTGAGTGCTTGGGTAGAAGCTCGTTCATTAGTGTTGTGAAGCAGGAAAAGTAAAACTGTTTTTCCACAAGCATGGATTATCCCAGGTGTAACGATGTTTTAGGATATTCATTTTTAAAAGGGAGACAAAGCAGGATTTGTTTTTGCATTCTGCAAACCCTGGCAAGATTATTTATTTTCTCATTAAAAAAATTTTTTTATAAATTCCCCTTTGAGTGACCGTGTGCAAAAAGGAGTTATGTCAGTGGACTAACTTGCAGAATCTAACTCCTACAGTGAGGGTTATAGTGGTGCGAAACAGTCTCTTGTAATCTGGGAACAGAAACTGTCTTTTACTGACAGCTTTGTTGTCCTTTTGCTGAAAACATTTTTTGTTTTGTCAAGCTAACCTTGTATGCTCTTGTCCTCGATGCGAGGAAACAGAAATCCAAAGGGAGAGCAAACAAGAAGTGGTTTGAGGCACTTCTGCAGCCCCAGCACTCATTGCTGGTTTTATTCTCTAAAGGCTTTATCAATGTCCACTTGAGGAAGGATTTTGTGTCGAAGCAGCTGAGCAGTTTATTGATGAACGGAGTTCAACCACCCGCTGTTGGCAAAAGGAAAAAGGTATGGCAGTAAGCGCGTGGGCATCCTGCTCCCATGTGGATGGAATGCGCTGGACTGCAGGCAGCTTTGAAATTCTCCCCCTGAAGCGATTTGTAGAGCAGATGTCCATGTCAGCTGGTTGTTACAGCGGAGTAAATGGGATGTGACTTAGGGACTGGGGGCCATGGGGTAGTCTGCGTGTGCCTGGTGTGGTCTCTGGGACAGGGCTCCCCGGGGATGGCGTGTCGTGCCAGGGTCGGGCTGAGAGCGATCCCTGAGCCTCTGCTGCTCTGTGCCCTTGGCAGCAAAGAGGCTGTGAGGGTCAGTGGAGGTGAGCCTTGTTCCCCCTGCTCCCCCCCCACCTCACCAAAACCTGGCAAAACACAGGGAGGGTGGGAATGGCTGCTGCCTTTTATTCATTCTTTCCTTTGGTACTGTCTAAGGTGGTGGTGGATTTTTCATCCCCTAACATTGCAAAGGAGATGCATGTTGGCCACCTGCGGTCTACCATCATTGGAGAAAGTATGTGCCGACTGTTCGAATTTGCAGGTTATGATGTTTTGAGGTGAGAATCAACTTTTGGGTGGGTTGGGCTTGTTTGACTAAATGTGTGCAATACCTGTCTCGATGCTTTGGTCTGTGTTGGTGTTTTTTTATAAGCACATAATAAATAATCCTTTATGTGTAGTAGGACTAAGGTGAGCAAGTGTAGCTGGGTTAGGAATCGAGATGGGCAGCAGCTTCATTGAGGGGGCTTGCCTGTTTGTGATTTCTGATTCTGTGTTTCTTCCTTTAGAATATATGTATTTTTAAA
The DNA here is from genome assembly GCF_013368605.1 of Nyctibius grandis. Taxonomy (NCBI): domain Eukaryota; kingdom Metazoa; phylum Chordata; class Aves; order Nyctibiiformes; family Nyctibiidae; genus Nyctibius; species Nyctibius grandis. The sequence continues at coordinate 3,574,424 of NC_090679.1, forward strand.
TGTGTGTACTTTAAAGCATATGTCTGAGAAATCATTATCATTGTGCTCTTTGATTGCTTCAAGGTTAAACCATTTAGGAGATTGGGGCACCCAGTTTGGAATGCTCATTGCTCACCTCCAAGACAAATTTCCGGATTACTTAACTGTTTCTCCTCCCATTGGGGATCTCCAAGCTTTTTACAAGGTATTTGTAGCAAATAAGTGTGATATTTATGTCAACATCTACAAAGCAGATTGAGGAGCTTTACAAATTGCAGTGTAGTTTTGGAGAAATAAAAGAATTGAATCACTGTTAATAGAATATTGCAATAACCTGCCAGTGGGTAATGAATTGCAGTATCCGGTATTGCATTGTCTGTGTGGGGCACGATTAAGGGACTTCGTAAGCATGCTGCCTCTCTGTCTTTTGAGATGACTATGCTTGGAGAGCCTGTTAGGAATGTTAGCTTGTTTCAGGGGAGAAAGAGGTGCTTTTTCATGTAGTGCGTTTTACCGTAGGAATCCAAGAGGAGGTTTGACACAGAGGAGGAGTTTAAGAAACGTGCCTACCAATGTGTGGTGCTGCTGCAGAGCAAAAACCCAGACTTCATTAAAGCGTGGGAGCTGATCTGTGACGTCTCGCGGAAAGGTGACTTTGCCAGACTGGGAAACATGTCTCAGCAGTAGAACAGTGTGGCTTTGCTCACCTTTATATCTGAGCCCATCCTCTAGTTTTCTTTTGGAAATCGCTGCCACACTGTTATGAGAAGCTTAAAGAAAAAAGCTGATACAACCAACGTACTGAGCTGTCTGTGGACGCTTTCAGCTAAATCTTTTGTCTCCCGAGTCCTAGTCTGATGGCTTCACCAAGAGATGGAAAATGCCTTTAGGGACTTGCTGTGCCCTTTAGCAAACATATGCCACCAATTCCCACTGTGTGCATTTAATGGAAGTGTTTTGTTCTGTTTCCCTCAAGAGTTCCAGAAAATCTACAACTGCTTGGACATCACACTCATAGAGAGAGGGGAATCCTTCTACCACGAGATGATGAAAGACATCGTGAAAGAATTTGAAGATAAAGGTGAGGCTTTTGGTCTCAGAGTCAGAAATTCTGCAGCTTTCAGAATGAGCAAAGTAACCTCACTCTTCTTGAGCGAGACTTAGAACTGATGTTTTTGAAGGTGTATGTTCTCCACTCTTGCTGTTTTTCTCAGTCATATTTCCTGAGTGGATCTTTTGTTTCCTCCCAGAGAAGCATTAGCAGAATTGATTCTTGTATGTTTCATTCCAGAAAGCTTGAATCTTTCCTGCTGACACCAAAAGCAGTTTGTCTGTGATATTTGTAGGCAATAGCATGAGGTACTACTGGATTTTATTGTATCCTTAGTAAATAGTCAAGGAGCGATATAGGACAGACTTCCTGGTCTTAGTGTTGTGCCTGTATGGGAACTTTGAGAAATCTGTGTGAAGACAGTGGCATTTTTGGATCATGTTGATCCACTTTGAGACTGGCAAGAAGCCAAGTGGAGCATAACAAGTCTCTGGTTTGATGTGTTTCCTGTCTGGATTTGGCAGTTGTTGAATCTCACCATCTGAAGTGTTCCGACTAGCCCTATCTCTGAAAGACTTTGTGCTATGTCCTCATTGCATCTCCATAGAGTTTCTGTTGCCTTTAATGCCATACTTTGTGATGCTGTTTTCCTGGCTGTAAAGGTGGATCTGTGACAGGAGTTTTTAAATCCAGTTAGGTATCTTCTGGTAAGGCCGGATCTGTACAGATGCGCTTCCTTGTGCGTAGTGTGAGTTCTGGCAGTGCAGTACAGAATGTGACTTGGTTGGCAGGGGAGTTCTCATTTAGGTGTTTTCATATTTTAAGCCATTAATTATTTGATAATGTGAGTGCATGGCCTTTTCTTTCTGGTAGCATCTGGGAAGGCAAGTGTTTCTGCCTGTGCTGGCCCACAAACCTCCCCGTTCAATATGTTCAGAATGTTTTCCATTGCTTTTCTAGGATTTGTCCAGGTCGATGATGGCCGGAAGATCGTGTTTGTCCCGGGTTTCCCTGTCCCACTGACGATCATGAAATCAGATGGAGGTTACACATACGACACATCTGACTTAGCTGCTCTTAAACACAGGCTGTGTGAAGAGAAGGCTGATATCCTTATTTATGTTGTCGATAGTGGCCAGGTGAGTATGCCAACCTGTGCTGTCACTGCTGGTACTGATCATCAGAAGGTGTGTTAAATGACAGATGCAACAGTAACACAGGTAGAACGCTGTAGGGTTTTCAGCAGGGTATAGTCACTCCTGTCCTTATCAGTGTACTGGTGAATCTGGTTTGCTGGCTGGCAGTCTCCATGAAGAGCCCCTAGAACTGATTGATTAGGGAGAGACTCAGTTACCACTGGAGGTGGGTGAAGCCTAAGTCTCAATAGATCTGGAATGAGATTTGTACTGCTGTTACTTGGGTCTCTCCTTACGTGACGAAATGCGAAGTTGTCAGCTCTGTTTCTGAGCAGTGATGGGAGTTTGCAAGTTGCTGCTTCTGTAAGCCAGGAAAACTCTTGAAAGGTTGAACTGTCTGAAGTGGAATTTTTGTGTGGAGCTAGAAATATTTTAAGTCTCATTGTGAAAGCAGCACTGTGAAGGAGATAAAGCTGCAAAGAAAATGTACCTGGAGGAGTGGGTTGAGAACTAGTTGTTGGTATTTGTTCCTTGCAGTCGGTGCATTTACAAACAGTGTTTGCAGCTGGACAGATGATCGGCTGGTATGATCCCAAAGTAACCAGAGTGGCCCATGCCGCATTTGGAGTGGTGCTGGGAGAAGACAAGTAAGTCTTTGGATGTATTTTTTGCTCTGTATGTTCTCTGAAGAGGATGTTTGAGTGAAAGCAGAAGACTTGCTCTTGTTTGTTGACAAGTATGTATGTGGCATGCCAAAAAAAAAAGCGCCGCATCCATGCTGTTATTTGTAACTGTGTCATCTCATTGTGTGTCATGGTCCTTGATCCACATAGTCACTGGTGCTGTGGTCAGGTTCCCTCTTGGGCCTGGCTTCTGCTGCCTGGCATTTGGGGAGGGGCTCTGGGAATGGCTGGTGGAAGTGCAGTGGAAGCTGACGTGAATACTGGGAGATGGCAACGGTAAAGGCCATGATTTCCATTATTGCCTGCCTGCCTTACAGTAGATGAAATGAACGCTGGGAAAAGAACCTCTGTGTCCTGGTCTGTAAGCCAGGCCCTTGTGCTCCAGAGTTGTTCTTGTGTCTCTGTGAAGGTGTGGCTAAACCACTGTGCTCTGATGGTCAGGTGCTGTTGCAGACTGGATGGGTTTGCTGTAGCTTTGTTATAAAAGTAAAGGTGACTTGCTGGGCTGGGCAGGGGTCTGGCACTGGAATTGTGTCCTGCCTGATGTCTGGAACTGGGGCGGTTCTGACTGTTGGAGCCTTCCTGCTCACCCCTCCTGGCCACCCCATGGGTGTTCTCTGAGATTCCTGTTTTTTTGTGGGAGTGTTTTGCCTCTTAGGTAGGTGGTCATTTTGGCTGTGTGCTTTCAGGAAGAAGTTCAAAACTCGTTCAGGGGATACAGTGCGTCTTATAGATCTGCTGGAAGAAGGGCTGAAACGAGCCATGGACAAGCTGAAAGACAAGGAACGGGACAAGGTAGTTGTGACAAATTGCTTATCTTCCCTGAGAACTTCCCAGGTTTGTTCACAGACTTACGGTTTCCTCATTCTGGATGTGAGTGGAGAACATGGACGCTGCCAAACTGCCCAGGGGATGCTGTGGGTTGTGTGCACAATCACTGTCATTATTTGATAGCAGTTCGGGCAAGGTGCTTTCACGGGGAAAGAGGAGCATCCCTGAGTACATAGCAGTGAGAAAATGTGAGCTGCAGGCAGCACACTGGGCTCTGGCTGGTACTGCAGAGCTTTTTGAGGACAGGGGAGGAGAACTGGGCCTGGCAGGGTAGTTGGCCTTGCAGGTACCATCAGGTCTCACTGGTATGATGGCAACAGTGATGACTCCTCCAGGATGCAGGAGGTGGTGGCAGAACGTAAAATTGCAGCCTTGGCCTGCTGGGCTAGCGGTGACTTCTGGTGATGGATGGTTGGGGATTTGTGGGGGCTTTGGCATCAGGCTTCACCCTTCCCTTGGAGGCTGTGGCTGAGTTTGCTGCAAGCCCTTTGCTTCATGAGATTTCTGTCTCTCTTTGATCATGATGGCCTGGAGAGAGCTGGACAGCGTGGGACACAGAATGGAACAGAAGGATCAAACTCTGTGTGAGGCAGTGGGATTGGGAAGTTCAGCTCCTTGGTGCTGTGCAGCATAGGGTGAAAGTGAAAGGTCCCTTTTTAAACAGGAACACGAGGAAGCACAGAAACAAACTACCTTGAAAATCTCCCAAGGGCTCCTCTGAGTCAGACACAAAGCGCTTTGCCATGCTGACAGGGCGCTGTTCCACCAGAGAGGGGTTTTGTGGGTGTTTGGACTGCCCAAAATGCTCTGTAGGGTAGGAGGGCTACGTGTTTGTTACGCGTACACGAGGTTTGTAAGAAGCAGGAGCACAGTATGAGCATCAAACCTGTATGGCATCATGGGGCACAGAAGTCCTGCAGGCCTTCAGGAGTAGAGGGAGTCAGCCTTAGCCTGGGCAGGGCTGCAGTGCCATTTGATTGCAGCAGTGAGGAGTGGATATGGGGTTATCTGGTGTCTCGAGGTGGAAAAGTGGGTGGGAGCGTTTCCCTGAGTACCACGTGGGGAAAGTCCCCTCAGCAGCCTGGGCTTTCCTCTTGAGCTGTGCCGAGTGGCCATGGCTGCGTGTTGCGGTTTGTGATGCCAACGTAACGTTCTTCCTCACGACTGTTACCTGTTTCGAAATTGCAACAGGTCCTCACAGCAGAAGAGCTGAAAGCTGCCCAGACGTCAGTCGCTTTTGGATGTATTAAATATGCAGATCTCTCCCACAACAGACTAAACGATTACGTGTTCTCCTTTGACAAGATGCTGGATGACCGAGGAAACACGGCTGCATATTTGCTGTATGCCTTCACGCGGATCAGGTAGGTTGAGTGTGCTGGGAGTCGCCTGGAGTTGGTCTCTGATGCTCTCTGCATCTTTATCACAAAGGGAGATGGGGGAAAGGGGTGACTTACTTGCATCAGTGCTGTTAGGGGTAGTTGGTAAGAGCAGCCAGCTGCACTGGTATGTGCCATAGGCAAGATTTTATTTGTTATTGGAAATGGTGTCGTGTGCTATCCGAAACAGGGCTCCTCTGTGCGACACGCATCCCGGGCTTTTAGCTGGCAGGGAGGGAACTGGGGGAGTTTCTGGTAATTCCATAAGGGGTTTTAGGTGGTTGGAGAGTGGTGAGCCTGTGTTCCAGCAGCTGCTCGCCTCAGGTGTCACCGTACCCCACACTGTTTCTGGCACCCTGAGCCCTGGTTTGCTTAGCAGCATCAGCTGTCCGTGCCGACGTGTGTGCCCAGAGCATGTCCGAGGGCAGCACCGCCCCGTGCATTCCCAGGGCTGACTGCTCTCTTCTGGCCTGGTAGCCTGGGACTGGGCAAGGTGGTCAGTGGCCATGGGGCAGGTTGAGCAGGGAGACCCTCACAAGCTGTGACTGTCTTCTGGATCATTGCAGGGCTATTGCTCGCCTGGCCAATATTAACGAACAGATGCTGCGGAAGGCTGCCAAGGAGGAGGTGCTCATCCTTGACCATGAGAAGGAGTGGAAACTGGGCAAGTGCATCCTGAGGTTCCCTGAGATCTTGCAGAAGATCCTGGAGGACTTGTTACTGCATACGCTCTGTGACTACCTGTATGAGCTGGCCACCACCTTCACCGAGTTCTACGACAACTGCTACTGCGTCGAAAAGGACAGGCAGAGTGGTGAGTGTTGGCCTAGGGGTGCTGTATGTGCATGTGTCACATACCACAGTACAGGCAATCTGCAGGGTGTTTCCCTGTGCTGGGAAGGATGTTGTCACACTACTTGCTGCTGCAGAGCAAGTGTTGTCCATGTGGGAGGACTGAAGGTGGCTGGCACAGCCTGTGTCGTCATCTGCCTGTGGAGCAGGAGGGTTGAGAAACCAGGCACCTGGAAACACGAGGGCTGGTCAGTCTGCCTGGCTTGGGGAGAACGGGAAGGGGCTCTGATTGCCCAACCCCAGGGCCAGGTTGTGGGTGGATGGGGTTCCCCTGGGTAAGGTGGTGTTAGTTCCAAGCAGCTGCTCCAGCTCCTCCCTCGGTGTTTTGCAGGCCAGATCGTGAAGGTGAACATGTGGAGGCTGCTGCTGTGCGAAGCCACTGCCACCATCATGGCCAAAGGATTTGACATCCTGGGGATTAAGCCTGTGCAGAGGATGTAGCTGTTCCCTGTGGGGTGACAATAAAGGGACTAAACAACTGGAGGTGTCTGTGTCTGTTGGGGTGAAGTTGTGGGAAGGGAAGATGCTCTAGGGGAGCAGCACCCCCTTAGGAGAGAAAGGAAGAAATGAAAGGCAAGGAAGAAGTAAGGGAAGAAGGAAGGAAAGGAGCGGGGAGGGAGGAAGTAAAGTAAGAGAGGGCGAACAGGAGCATGGCTTCAGAAGCCCAGGTAGAGAGGCAGACAACAGGGGCCATGGGCACAGCTCAGAGCAATTCTCTGTGCAGGAACCAAACCCCACAGGCCCATGGCCAGGGCTGCTCTGCTTCAGTCTGCAGTTTAAGGACTGAGGACTCAGAACACCCAAGAGCACCTCCGGAAACCCTCCAACCACAGTACCATCACCCACGCTCCCAGAGCCAACGTTACTCTGATGACTCCCACCATCCTCTTTACCTTATTTGCCAGGCGTGAGCAGATCACCCAGATTTAGATGTCATCTCTGGCGTCCCTCAGCAGCCTCTCCTCGAGGTCACCAGCAGAAGGGGGACAGCGCTCTCCAGGCTGTCCCTGGGTGCCTGCACCAAGCCCCTCCTGTGGTGGGGCAGGGGGCACAGCGGCAGGGCCCCCACACCCCTCGTAGCAGGAGCATGCAGGATATCTGCGGTTCCAAGGGCAGCTCAGAGTCCCCGTGGAGCTGTTTCGGGGGGCCATGCAGCCAGGGTGGGGCCAGCCCCCGTGTTGCCAGGGCTGACTAAGGTGTGGGGCAGGCAGCAGGCATCAGGGCTGGGCAGAGGGGTTCAGGCCACCGCTGAGGAAATGGGGACCCACAGCTGGGCTGGGGGTGAAGGGGGTCACTTGGGAGCCCTGGCCAGGTTGGGGACTGATGCCATGGGGCGATCGGACCCCAGGCTGGGCTGGGGGGGGCAGGTGTCACTCAGAAGCAAGGGGCTGGTTGGGGGGGGATCAGTGCTGGGGAGCCCCGGCTGCTGCCCAGCCGTGGTGCTGGAGCGGAGCGTGAGAAGGTCCGAGCTGACTGTCAGGGTGCACCAAGGGCCGGCAGCCCCCTGAGGGAAAGGGGCTGGGAGTCGAGTGGGATAACAGGGCTGGCAGGACAGCTGGCCAGTCCCACAGTACCTGAGCTGGACCAGGGATGGCAGCCAGGGTCAACCAAGAGTCCAGATCATCAGACACATCCATGGTAATGGAGTCCAAGGTGAGTCAGCAAAGGGAAGTCAGGATCAGGTGAGTGACAGCAACCAGGGTCAGCCACAGTCTAGTGATCGTCAGGCGAGTCCGTAATGACGAGGAAAGGCCGAGGTCAAGCCGGGAAGTCAGTCTGTGGGTCAAGGTCCGGGTCCAGATTACTGGGGTCCGTGGCCAGGCACAGGCATGGCTGTTGCTCCAGCCAGGCCCCAGCAGCAAAACCTCAACTTCAACCTGCTCCCACAAGCAGGGATGGTTGGCCCTGGCCGGGGCCTCCCTGCGTGAGCATATGGCAACCTCCGCCCCACAGGTACTCTTGAGCTGGCCCCAAGCCCAGGGAGTCAAACCCCCACAGCCATTGCGGGTTGGAGGGAGAAATGGAGGAGTGCTCTCAGAGCCCTTACAAATAGTCGCGGTAACATGTGCAATGACATTGATTTTCTGTGCTGGAGGCAGCAGGACTCACACCCATCACCGGCTCAGAGAAGAGCTGGGCTGGCAGGGCCCTCTGTGGGGCTCTGGCCCAAAGCAGGCTGCCTACATCAGGCTGCTCGGGGCTACTGCTTCCCTACAGCAAGCGACGTACCTGGAAGAGTCTGTTGCACTCCATTATCATGTGGGCCAAGCCCTGCGTTGCGGCCAGGTTCTCACTCAGCTCCCTCTGGTCTGGCTTCCCCAAGCTGCACTTCCTCTGACTAGATCTATGGAGAGGGGAAGGCGAAAGGAAGGCTGTGTGAGCAAGGTGCTGTGAACCGCCAGTACACCGTGCCTGCCCGGCCGGGCTGCCTGGGGGCTGGAGACCAGCAGCTCCAGCAAAAACACGCTGCATCGAAGGGGCTCATGTGCAGCAAGGTCCACAGACAGCACACCCCAAAAGTGCCCCTACCGTCCTGACCAGTGGTACTGTATGCCCAAGAAAGGCAAGTCAAGGCTTTTTATTCCCCAAGCACATCATCACGCACTTGGTGAAAGACTCCAAACTGCTGTGTGCGGAGCCTTCAAATCTCATGCTCCTTTGATACCCTGCAAAGCCTGTGCAGAACCTTTGAAATCCTCTGGCCCAAACCACACCAAACACATTTCAAAAACAGTCCCCTCTTTTAATTCATAATCATGAGATGACATCATTAATCCTGGCTTTTGATGCTTTTATCTGTGTGCATTCCTGCCAAATGGCTTGAAAATTGGGCGGAAGATAAGAGTCCTCAGCTCTGCTCCTCAGAGTCAGACCTGTCAGCTTCCACCCTTTGAAGTCGGAACCCTGCACTATGGCATTAATGCCCAGTTACAAAAAAGCTAAAGCTTCAAAGCATCCTGGCTTCTAAACAGTGACAACAAAGAGAAAACTCAGTTTCTATTTTTGGTCCTACTATTTCAGCATAATGTTCATGTAAACCGAAGAGGTACAGCTCTCAAAGGACGATTCCCAGGCGCTCGAACACAACCGCAGTCCGGGAGGGACCTGCTGCCACTACAGCTTCATTGCATCTGTAGCTGCCCTCACAGTGCCCACACGGCTCCCTGGCCGTGTGCCAGCTCAGCCCAGGCAGAGCTGGGCAGCCCTGGGCTCTAGGCATGGCCAGATGGTTTGTGCCAGTCACAAGAGCAGTCCTTCATGTTTTCTTTCCCCTCTCTGTGCTATCCAGAGCCTGTGTTGTTATCCTGAAAGATGCCAATAGCACATCTGACAGCTTCTGCTTTGGAACTAGGCTTTAGATCCCCCCATGAGGTGATGAACTCGCTACTCTGATGGGTGCACAATGTTTCCATCAAAGCCAGCCGTCCTTTTCTACCCTGACACGTGTCTGTCCATACACAGGAGCACGGAGCAATGCAAACCGCCCTGCCTCAGGAGACCAGATAAGGCCTGAATGCTCTCAGAGATTATTTGTCTGCTTTGGCCCAAGGGCACCTTCCTCCCAGCACGTAGGAACAGGGGGTGTTATGCAACCCAGATACTTTTACTTATTAAGATAAATGTACAGAATCCCTGTGGCTCGGTTTGGCAGGAACGATCCGCTATCACCCAGCAGAACCAGTGCCAGCAACTGCTACAACCTGACAGGTATCTGCAGGGCCTTAAAGCTGCACTTGGGCTCAGGTTGCCAGTGCAGGAGCTACATTTTCGATGGCCAGCACCACCTTAAAGCAAACAGTGGGGCACACACCTGGTTCCTGGGCTGCTGGACCTGTGGGCAACTGCAGGTTGCTAGCCGCCGGCAGGCTAGCTCGCATGCAGACTAGTCAGGAGCAGGACAACGGGGCCTTAAGGTTGTTCTCTACGCTGGACAACGAGCTGCTGGATCGCTGCAGGCACTGTGGTCAGCTCCCGCTGGACCTCAACAACTGCATTTGAGACAACCCCAAGACACAGACACTATTTCCCCCTTAAAAGCAGACACTGATCCCAGGCCAGCTACAGAAGATTGTTCCAGCAAAGAACGCTACGGACAGCAGCAATGCCAGCATCGAGGTGCTAATACCTAGTGGAGGAGGAGGAACTATCCCGTCTCAGGGTGTTGAGGTGAAACAAAGAAGGTGCAAGACAGACAGCGATGTTGGTTGGGGTCATCTGGTTTTCCTCAACAAAAGCAACCACATCTCGTAGGAAGAACAGGAGGATTTTCAAAGCTTCTCGGTTTTCCTTTGGGAGAAGGAGAATAGCAGCCTGGACAGCCTGAAACTGCTGATCCTTTGGCACATCTGAAAACAAAAAAACTGATGGGAATCGCACGTGACTTGCAGAGGAAGCATCCATCAACAGACCCCCAAGGAGGGCATTGAAACGGTGGGTTCATCCCTTTTCCTGTCACTCTAGCTCACACGAGACAACACAAAGGCCATTTACCACAGTCACCGCACAAGTACACTTTTCTCCTGTTGCCTGTCAAGATGCACATTCGCACCCAGTGGTGCTGGTGCTTGACTTGTAATTTATCTTGAACACCATTGCTAATGAATTTGTCCTGAACCGGCTCTGGTTACGATCCAAATAAGTGCTTGTCTCGCCATAAAATATTACCCTGGAATGACATTTCAGAGCAGATATAGCTACTGTACCATCTTTTTCTTTCAGCTTCGGGCATGAAGAGAACAGATGCCCTCGGATAAGTCAATTGAGAGAACAATGTTTTGCCAACAGATTTTAATTCACACTGAAACCCAGCGAGCCTGTGTGCCCAGACAGCTCTTGCAGGGTTGTACGATTCAACCTGCCGTGCATCCTCCTGTCATGAGGATTGCTCCAATTTACACCACTGCAAAGGGCAGAAGATCACTTCTCTTTCCCTTCAAGTAGAAACACATATGCAGGACCCACAAAACATGCTTCTTGGTGAAAGCAGCACATTTCTCCAAAAGATAGTAATTTAATCTGGGCACTTGCTAAAGGCACAAAATGGGTGAGTAGGGTGAGTAGAATTCAGTTATTTACTGTCTCTATCCCAAAACAAGAGACGGGAGGTGGACAGTGGCCAGGTTATAATAAATGGAAGAAAACAGTTCCACATCCATTGGACAGAGGAATTGTGGACCTCCTCACAAAAAGGATTTGTGGATGCTAAAAGAAAACTTGCTTCAAACAAATACACAAACTGTTTTCAGCCAAAATTCTAAAAGCCTAACAGGTTAAAAAATAAAACTCAACCAAACTTTCACAAACCTGCACCATACACAGAACAGCAGGAGCTCATGTACTCACGTCAATAAAAGTCACATACAACAGGCTGAAAACCAGTCCACTCAGAAATCCCATCCTTTGCCTTTCAAAACCTTTTCTCAAAAGAAGAAACTTGCCTACAGCAACACCATCATTAGTCCCTACAGCAGGTTCCTTCCCCAACCCAGCTGCTTTTTGAAAGTGAATCCCTTGAGGGCAAAGTACTGGAGATGGAACCTGTTTAAAACTATATTTAGTGCTAGATTTCAGCTTCACGTTTCTGTCTTTTTCCAGGTTGAGTCTCAAGGACAGTAACAGTGAGAGCACAGCAGAAAGCTGCCGGCATTCCCAGGCAAAGATGCTGTTTCACAGCAACTGTGCTTGGGCACCTTAATAAAGACATTTCAACAATATAACATGAGTTCTTGCACAAGGAGCTACATCATACCATGAACAAGGGGACTGGATTCTTTCTTAATTTTGCATAAGGAAATGACCGTTTAAAGACACAGTATGTTATTACCCGCATCCTTCAAAGGACAAGACACAATGCTAGAAAACAGCTGGCCCATCGGATGCAGCTGTGAGGCTGTTTAGTGTAGAGCCACAATAAACTCATCTTTTCAGAAATGTCCTGCCTGACTTGTCTCCTCTGACTACAAGGGGACATGGTACTAGTCCTAGTCTGGCCACTGCCGTGTACAGCTGAACACTGAGATATTCAAGGGAATTGGAAAACTATAGCTTTTGTGACCTACATTGGTAGATGTGGAGGAAGGACTCGCAGAGCCTGCTAGTAAATATAGGCTCGGGAAGGTCTCGGAAATACTGCTTCACCATATCGGCCACATCAAATGCTGACTGCCCTTCGTAACATACGTTGTTCGGGTTGGTTTCATTCATTTCTCTTAAAGACAGAATCCTGGATTTAACACCGGATTTTCGGAAGAGGCCAACCTACAGGTAAAAGAAAATATTAAAGACAAAGAGGACTCATCAGGAATCAAACCTCTGACAAGTAAGTGATCCTTCACTTTCCTTTGATAGCTAAGATCCCATGGTAGTGGGATCTAACACCCAAATATTTTTGCATCATTAGAAGCAGCACGGATATTCCTCCCAGGCAAACCAGGACTGACACCCACAGAACCAGCTGTGAAAGACACCAATTTTCATGTTTGTTTGCTTGCTTTTCATTTAATGCAAAATTACTCTTTTTTACTTTTAAAATCGTTACTATTGACATCTGTTATCTTGCTTGAGCAAGCTACATTCACACAGTAGAACTGCAAGTTTCCAGTGCACCAACGTGTGTTCATCCAAAACCAAATGTATATTGATGCCCATGCTGGAGCAAACAAACTCAGCCTGTGAGATTCACAAGGTTCAGGTTTAACATCTGATATGTCTGATACATCTAATATATCTGCAGGCTGGCAAAGGGCAATTGCCATTCTGAGGGAAATTATGATTTTTAACATGAATGTCGATCTTGTTTCAGACAAAACACAGATTTATAAAAGTTTCCCATGAACTTGACCTCACAAAGCTTCTACTGAAAGCTTTGCTGTGTGCCACTGAGACAGTATTTAAATTCATTGGTTTATTTATATTAACTGAATAGACACCATGACCTCAAAATGAAGCACACTGCCTTCATAGGACACTGACTGCTCACACTCTAGTATGTGACACCACACTGCATTGTAACTTCCCAGCAAACATTGTTGTACTTCGGCATAACAGTACACACCTGTACAATTGCAAAGCACAGAAAAAGAAAGCCCCTTCTTTAACTAACATGTCTCATGTCACGGGGTCTCCCATTTCTGCACCTATGCTACGGAAATAGCATATGCAACACAGACTGTCACTGCCATGCACGTATCTTCACTACGGCAACTATGGATCTGAGATCCAGAAAAAGATGTTGCAGGCACTGCTCTGTTTTATCTCTGCTTAGTGGTACATTTCAGCTAAAACAAGATTAATCATCACATTAGCTCTGGCACTACAGAACAGAGGGAATAATGACATTGTGGGGTAGATTTACTTCCTAAGGCAGCAGAGACATGCCACCTCACCAGGAGAAGACAGCTCGACTGCCTGCACCAAGAGAACTGACTGCAGATGATTCCAGTGAGGCAAGGCACAAAAATACAATACAGGACTAAAGGTATTCCCAGAAGGACACAGCATCAGTATGTCCTTGCAGGCCACCTACTCAGACCTACCCCTTTCTGCCTATTCAGAGCCTTAGGAGGCAAGAAAGTCCCTCACAAAAGCTGGAAGCAGAGACTGGTTCCCTGGAGCAGAGCCATTTATGGAACAGAGCTGCTCTGGGCTGCCCCAAGTTCTTACCTGGTCAAGAAAGTGGCTTCTTAAATAGTCCAGTGCTTGCAGTATGCCGTTAGGCAGTGGGTGGCTTGTTCGCTGAACGTTCAGAAGCAAAGGAACCCCAAACACATTTTTGTCCTTGTAGTCAGAGGCTTTTAGTTTTTTAATGAACTTCGGTATAGTCCTGAAAACGAAAGCCAGTGCATCCAACTTAGTAGCTCTCCAGCACAGTCCCACCTGCTGCTTTAGTTACACGCATGGGAGAGGCTGCCACAACCCCAAATTCTGCCCCATACCTGTACACATAGCATCATAACAGAGAGAGAAAATCATTAAGGGCAATTACAGGAATTACTTTCTCATTTCAAAACTGAAATTAGCTTTACTAAAGCATCCTCATGTGAAATATATTCCATCCCTTTAGGACACTGCAGGCTTTTTTCACTTCTTTCTATATTCAAGTACCAGATCCCTACCACAAGATGCTGATATTTCTAAGTCCTCTGACTGACTGACTTTTTGTCATTGTTTTAGTTCAAACTGGGACTTGATGCTGAAGAGATGGATTCCCAGCCCAGCCAGCTCTCCCCTCAGGCCCTGCAATCTCTGTGCAGGACCTCTGACAAAGCCCTGCCAATGGGAAAATTTAAAGAGGAAACTGTCATGTGCTTTAAAATCAGTAACAACGCGACCACCAGCAAGGAGCAAAAGTGCAGTCCAGAGCAGAGGAAATCCTGGAGCCACTGAAATAGCCAGGAAACTGTCAGCGATTTAACAGGGTGTAGTTCCTCATCTTGAGCATGTGTCATCTAGGCAGACAAGGAAATTCACCTGCTTACATCAAAGCCTCTCTTTCCAACACAGGCTGCTTTGATATTAGACGACTTACCAGTTCCAGCCCTGCTTACTGGAAGGGGAGTATCTGTCCATTAAAGCAGTGAGTTTCAACAAAGCCAGCTTCTGTGTCCGGGCTAGCTGGGCAGCTGACAGGCTATCGCTCTGGAGGGAAAGGCTTTCCAAGTTCACGCTCTCTTCCACAGAGCAGTGCTGCTTCCTGTGCCTACAGGATAAATATTGTTTAAGCTCAGGACTATTGCCATTGTCCCTGTTAGTTTTCTGCCTGCATCTGTGAAGCACCCAGGCCTCTACGTGACCTGCAGTTCCCAAACACCGTATGGTTAGTTGCATTTAAACAAGGTACTTCTCACCCAGGAGGTACTCCGGCTTTACAAGATGTTTCAATCAGAAACGCAGCAAGCTAGCCACAAAGTCTGATTCCAAATGTCTGAGTGCTCACGCAGATTACGAGCACCCTACTTTCCACAGAGGTCAGAGCAGATGTAGACACCAGAGTGCCTACAGACCAGCAGTACCTGGCACCAGTGGTGCAGCTCCTGCTGCCCAGAACAGACTCGCTTAAGAGTACTTTGCTCTGGAAAAGCGATTACATTGCAAGTGGAGAGACTCAATGGGGAAGGGTTCCCAAGGGGCAGTCTACTAGGGAAACCCAAGGGTGGCTGACCTGTTGGTTGTCTTAGAGTCTGTCATGTATGTCAGGTCCACAGAACTGATCTCCTTGCCCAGTTCACAGCTGCTCTCTCCCTCAGTGGTTGGGAGGTCTGCTGTCTTATCTTCTGAGCCCTCTGTTTCAAGACAGATGTCTTTAGGTGAGGATGGATACAAAGAGGTCAAGTCACTGGCAAAGTCCAAATCCCCATCATCTGAGAACTTCTCTGTCCACTGATCAACCAACTTTTTGAGACCCTTGACATCTTCTATAACATTGTTCAGTTCTGAAAAAACATCATCATCACCAACTTGTGCTGCCTCCACATTGTCAAGTTCAATATTGGGCATGTTGTCATATACACTTAGCCTGTTATCTGCGCACGAAAGGGGACTCCTGGGGGCTTTGGAGTCCTTGGAACTGCTTCTGCTCCGGCTCCTCCTGCACCCATGAAAACTCCCAGTTCTCCAGTTGACAGAAGCATTGTCTACTGGAGACAGGAAGCTGTTTGTGAGTACTTTGGGGAAAGTCCCAGGTTTATGGCCTTGAGGTATTTGAAACATCATCTGGTTCATTCGTAACTTCACGTCATTTTTTAGGTTTTGCTGAGATAGATCATTCCAGAGCAAGACCTGGCTAGAATCCAAGTCCTCTGCATACACCCCCATTCCTTCACAGTGGCTTCCTGGTTTTATAACAGGACTTGGAGTGCTCACTGCGCTGCTGTTTTCAGACTGATTGCTGCTATTGCAGCTCTGGGGAGAACAGGAAGAATTGTTCTTTGTTTGGATGCCAGAGAGGTTGGAAATAGTTACACAGTTCAGTATCTTCATCTTTTCTTCACTAAGTCCTTCCAGAAGAACAGGTTCACTTATGATGGGTTTGACCTTTGGGTGACCACTCCTTAAGTTGCAGCTCCTTAAGTGCAACTTCTCCATTGTCTTTAGAAGGCTCTTCCTCTTTTTATATGGTGTCTTATCCAAAAGCTTCTCCTCACTGGAGATATTTAAAAATTCACTGGAGGGAGGAGAACAACTAAAAGTAGAGTCCAGTGAAGCCACCTTAATTGAGGAACATCTTGAGGAACTCGTGCTGGTTTCCACATCTTCAAAAGGTTTTGGGAAGCTAACAATGTCACTGTCACCACTGCTAGTACTGTGAATTGAGGACACATCATGTTTCTCGCCGTGATCCAGAAAGATAGTATCCTCGTTGCTGATGCCCTTCAGTATTGGACTGCCTGGGACTGATGCACTAGCACCTTCCTCTCCTGGGAAACCTTCTAGGCTCTCAATACGAGACCATCTCCGACTGCACCTCTCATAAGCCCATTTGTTACTTATTGCACAAGGTTCATCATCTTCAGAGTCATCACTCTTAGAAGGAGAGAGAAAAAAAACAAGTACAGTTCAAGGGCAAAGTTTGGCAAACTGTAAATTAACAAAAAATGTAACAAAAAAAGGGGACTTTTAAATTTTCTGCCTACCTCCAAAACCCTCAAGACCGACATACGGAAATGTAACCATTCAGTTGCTGAAGGTCTGCCCTGAGCTCTGTTCTGTTAGTTGAAAAACATGCTGAGAAATTACTCCCAAGCATGCTGACAAATCTGGTAAGTTTAGCACAGGAAAACATGACAGATTTGATCTGAGGATGAAAAAATCCATTTTGCGGCAAATCCAAAGGTTTTAAAAGATAATTACATTGGGGTTACATGGCCTTTCCTAAAGCCAAACAGATCAAACACTCTTTCACACTTCTGTGACCAAAACTCATCCATTTTCAGGTAAAGAAGCATTGGCTGTGGGACTGTGGCAGCATCAGTATCTGGTGCACCCCCTTGGAGACCTCAGCCTCCCTGGCCATTTGCCCCAGGTGCTCCATTGCCCCAGGCCCGTTCCAAGTGAGCGCCTGGCCAGCAAACTGTTAGAGAGATGGGAATGACTTGCCTCGTCTCTGCAGACCCTTGCTTGACTCAGTCTTCCCTGACAGCAGAGTGGAACTTCTCAAAAAACTAGATGTTTTTCCAAAAGATGACCTTATTTGCTCACTAGTCCTGCAGTTAATCCATGGTGCCTAAGAGGCTTTACAATCCTGGTGTTAACTAGCCAAGATGTGGCTATAACTCTGTTTTAGCTACAGTACTTTTTTGCAGGAGAGGACAAAGCCAGCACAGCTAAAACCTATCCACCTTCTACTGGCTGGACATTTGACAATGTCTGACAATGTTTAGATTGTCCATTTTAATTTCTTATCTTTCATTTAGTCAATAAGAGTGAAATTTCATTTTCAAGCCTTAAATAAGATGTGAAACAGCTTAAGAAAGCAATAAAACACATGCTGAGGTGGGGCCTTGGTGCAACTACTGGACAGTAATGTGTGGCAAATTGTTTTTAAACACTGTTTCAAAACCCACCCCTAACCTACCTTACAAAGCTACAAAATGAACATTACATTATTTCAATCTCCAACACTATGTTTTTTCAGCAGAAAATGCAAATGGAAGAGCTTTGCAGGATGGAAGAGAATAGAAAAAAAGTTCAGAAATTGCTAATCCTTCATACACCTTTTAAAATCAGGTTTTTGATAAAATAGCTCAACACATTTTTAATGAGCAAATTAACTATATTTTACAAACATACCTGTTTCCTCTGACGGCTTATTTCCACTTTCATTGATGCACACTTGTTCAGTGTGTTCAACCGTCTAGGGTGTAAGAAAAAAAGACAGAAATTTTAAATCTAAACTATTTTATTTCTTGAAAACAAACATACACCAAACTAGCTGTGAACTTCTACTACAGCTTCTTCATTATTGGTGTCAAAAACTGATATTCTGTTAGAAGTTCTCCATATGTTTTGCCAAAAACAGCACCAGCTAACAACCCCATAATGTTCACAGTTCCAGTCTTGCCATCTTAAAATTAAAAAGGACCATAATTAATCAGTTAATGAAAAATCACATTATGAGCTTTAATGATTGTGAAAAACTGTATATTGGTTTAAGATTTTGAAAAATGAAAGAAACTCTGAGTGGGCTTCTTTTAAAAATTTTTTTTAAATGAAGACATTAACCTGTATCCTTGGAAGGACTTTATTATCTTAATTAGAACTTGTGGAATCAATAAGGCCCCAAACTAGTCAGTCACTTAACTGCCAAACAAATATGTGGCATCAACAGGGAGGCACACTGGCAGCCTTCAAGGAACACTCAGAACAGAAGTCATATCAAGAAACAAAATATATCCAAAGTTCTCTGATACCTGCTGTGCATTAGAGATGTATATGCAAACAGCTCCTTCTGGTACTCCTGTTGGAAGCACAATTTGAATTCAGGTGACCTAACAATACAGAAAAGGACCAAACCACTTTGCCAGAAGGATAACTTCCCGATCTCTTAGGAGCTAGAAATCCTTATTGCCTTCCTTGGATCGGCCAAGTGGCATGGCACTGACAGTCTGGAGTTCACTTCACCTGCCAAACCGTCTCCTAACAAGAAGGCTTCAAAAACTGCAGTAACTAATGAAGAAGAATGCCTCTCCACTACCCTGGCACTCTTACAGGGGGAGAGTCCAGAGTGCCGTGAGTTTGACTGCACTGACAACGCAATTTCACTTGTGTGCTGTGAACAGCTGTGGCAAAGCAATAATTTTAAATCAATGCCTTTGGTTCTCACTCCAAAAAATATTCAGGAAAACAAAACAGAAAACATATCTCTTGTGCAGATCGTTTTTGCTGTTTAGCTGGTGGAACAGCTCTGGGGAAGCTCACCAGTCAGAGGAAATCCCTGCGCTCTGTAATACGCGATTCTAAACAGCAAACTGCCATGCTGCCCTACATTTGCAGGGGACTGGTTATTCTTATTCAGCCTGCAGACGTTTCACATTACAGAAAAGACAGATTTGATGCTTAGTGTAACGTCACTGAGACCTTGGCTGAAGACGTGCAGACACATGCTTATGGTGCCTTTGAATTCTTAAAACAACCAACTTCAGTGGTATTAAAGTATGTGCTTAAGTGGTTTCCTTCAGTCACAGCATTGGTGACTTTGTTAATCTCTGACAAAAACTAAGACGTGACAAGTAACTATGGAGCCTGGAGGTATTAAAGATGATTCATAATTAATGTTTACCTGAAGAGTGATTCAATTGCATCTCCATCTAAAAATTCATGATCTTTCCTCACAGTTTTTACATCAATAGGAAACTGCATGTCTGTGAACAAAGAAGTAGAATCGATCTGAGTTATAATTGCAAAGACTTTGAATTTTGCAACATATTTATCATAGGTGAAATAAATCTAAATCTATTTCTATAGCTATATACTCACACAAATGTCCTTCAAGTAAGTGAGGATCAGTTCCTTAGAGCAAGTAGAATAAATGTAGGTATCTGCTTGCTGTCATTAGTTATAGGTAGACAAGCATTTGCTGCATTTCCAGGAGCCTGCAGTGACTAACATAGCCATGAAATACAAAATTAAAGTTTTGCTTTGGTTAGGTTCTCTGCACCTTCTGCCTTCAAGTACAGTATAAAATGAGGAGAACGTCCATGGGCTTTTGCTGCTGGTAAGGTACAATGCAGCACGTGACATACGCTCTTTGAGGTGTAGCGAGCCTGACAAATCATGCTGTGCTTGAAGCTAATCAATAAACCGGCTGAAGACCTCAACATTTCAGCTTTTGAGATTTAGCTTTGCAGATGAGGGAACCACTGAGATCCATCAGTATTTTCTTGGCTTATTTTTTAAACTGAATTTACCCAGTTAAGCCAGGACACTGCATAAACAGCAAGGTAATACAGAGGATTCGTTATCCAGAAGCAAGGCAATGTACATTTCCAACAAACTGTAAGATTGAGCGCTTATAGAATAAAATTTGCTGTAGTCAAACAGGAAGCATTTCCATGAGACATCATGTTTCATACAGCTTTCAAATTTCTATTGCTTGACTTTCTGTGTTTAATTTTGCAATGAACAGGGGAGATGCGAATGAGAGCAGGCAGAAGTTATTGTTCATTCTTTTAACTGTAGTTCCTTGATAAAAATCTGTCTTAAAAATAGATTAGCTTTTGTTACATTCAATGTTTGTAACAATAAACATATTTCAAAGAAGAACAGTTCTAAGGTATACGCACAAATGTTGTCTGAAAATTATACAAGTTCTCAACAAATCCCTATCTCCCCCACAAGTAATAAGCACTCTTTGTATCTTTAACAACATGAAAACATGCTGAAATTGCAGTGTGTGACTGTGGCTGGCTGCTTTTGAGTATCTATCTATCTTAAAAACTTATGATTGCAAGATGATTTTTCCAACATTCTTTTTCAATAGAAAACAATCTTGCCTAAGACCACAGGCTGGAGAGTCTTAGATGAGTTTTGGTTGCAATCAGTGAGTCGGAAAAAAAACCCAACACTCCAAGGAAAAGAGCCTGAAAAAATTGTCAGCAACTAAAAATCACAAAAGCAGAAATTTGACTGAGTTACAGTCTAACAATAACCAGGAAGGATTTGGTCCTTTACAGAATACTACTGAGTATTAAGCTAATTAAGATGTCACTTCTGCAAGAACACACACCAGGTTGCTATTTTTCTACAGGTTTGCATGAAGACATGACAGAATTCGGAAGCGCTTCCGTCAAAAGTGTCAGGTTCTAAGAGATTATCTATGTAAACAATTCTACTTGAATTCAGTGTCAGGTGCATGACCAGCCTTTGCGATTGTACCTTCAAATAGCTGAGCGTACTGGGGGAAACCGGCCGCTCTCAGCCAGTCGCAGGCTTCTCTGGCTTCAATTTCTGCAACGAGAACATGAAATTGTTCACTTACACTGCTCACAAGAGTTAGTGCTTTCACAATATAAGCAAGCTGATTTTATTTTCAGAGGATCCTGTACATGAATGTTTTGTTAGTATATTACTAAATCACAGAACCATAGAATGGTTTGGGTTGGAAGGGACCTTAAAGATCATCTAGTTCCAACCCCCCTGCCATGTCCATAGCTCTGGAGTAGTCATTCCAACATAGGACGGATAGCGAACATACGACAGCCTGGATATGAGCACATACTTGAGGTGTCATACATCGGTGTACACAACTACCCCTGAGATCTGGACAGCGAAGCATCTGTTATATGTCAAAATGAGGCACCAGCGAAGGGTGTACGATACACATGTCTATGCCCTTGCACAGCAAAGCCCATTCACGCATTCCAGTTCTGAGAGATGGCGATAAGGCACAAACAAATCCTATAAATAAACTTAAAATGCTATCACAACATTAATAACACTGGACACAGCCTAAGCATTCCCAGAACAAGAGTTCTCAGGAGTACCTGTTGCTAGGGTCTATCAATATTTATTTCCTTGCCAACTACCAACGCGACTTGGCAGGCACTTCAGCACAGCAGATGTCAAGAATTAACTGCTCGTTTTGTGACAATTCATAAAGCCCTATGGCCAATACTGCAACATTCCCACAGGAGCAGAATATAACTTCGCAGAATCACAGCACACTCACCAGATGCCTCAAAAACATAAACATGTTTAGCATGAGTACACGCCAGCAGGCTCTAAACTCTACAAATACTGGAAATTACGGGGTCTATTGAAGAGGAGAGGATTCTCATACTACACTTTTTGTACTTCTGCGTGTATTCCAGGGCACATTACAACAGACACCAACAAAAAGGCAAAGACTACTGTGAAAGAAATGTTTGAAAAGTACCTTAAAAACAAGCATGGTCAGCAGAAAGAAATGTTTTTAAAGCACCTTAAAATGCAGCATGCTAGGCTAGAGGAACACACCTGCTTCTTAAAACTATTTTCTTCACACATACGCACAAAGATTAGGATTCCACGGCACTTCACATACACACCTAATTCAAATTCACTGCTTGCTTGGCTCTAACTGCTCAGTTGTAAGTCATCAGTGCAACAGACTGAAGAAACTCATCAAAAACTTACAGAACTTCCATGATTTTATTATTCTACTTCTAAACTTTAAATCACTTGATTCATTTGGACAATGCCATCCGTAACAAAGGCTTCCCCGCACAAAGCTCTGTGGCTTTTTCATCTGAGAATAAAGCGATACCACAGGATGATAAGGTTATTTCTACATAAAACAGATGCATTACTGCTTTTTTCTTTTTTCAAACTGCAGAACAGAAACTAATTTCTTCCGCAATAGCTTATATACACTATGTCTACATTTATTACTATACTCAGTGCCATAATTTATCATCATCTTTATCACAACACAGCATTTACTGAATACCAAGGGAGGGGCCTGATAAAACGCAAGCATTGTACTCACAGAGCAAAACACGAAAGAAAAAAGATCTGTAGAAAAGAGCCAGGAGGATGACCAGTCTAACACTAAGAGTCTTCACAAAGTGATTTTCACTTAGAAAAACCCAGTAGACACACTCGACCAGCTCAGCTGTGGAGAGACTATAGCTGTCCTCATTCCAGACCTCACTTTAAACTAGTCAGCTTAAGCCTGTGCACAGCTTTCCTGAGCTCCGACCGGGGAGTAACTGGGTAAGAGTTGAAGCTTCCCCAGTTCCCAACATGACTGAAGTACAACTCTATTTTTAGAGCAAACTGAGCTATGAACAGTGATGCAAATAAGAACAGGCTAGAAAATATTTTGCAGCTAGTGATGACATTTTAAATGAATACGACTGAAAAGACAGTGGCATTCTCACACTTAGAGGTGGCCTCTTCCATAGGACAAGGACACAGGAGCTGGGGGAATTTTCTTTGCTAATGTAAATCTTCAGCCCTGTTAACACACCTTTGCACAGTCCCATGTTGCAATGCCATGGCTGTGTTGTTAGAAGACAACACACGAAGCACTAGTAAGTTCTTGGCCTGCATGTCTACATTTATTTGCCATTAGATTTGCTGCAATTATTTAATTGCTAAAATAATTACCAAAAGGGTCCTACTGATACCTCTGTATTTCAGGGACATCTATGCTGCCTCCTCCCAGTCTTACTGGAAATTGAAATAATTGAAATCATAAAGAGATAATGGATGCCTAGAAATTTTACTCTGACGAAAGGAAATTCCCAGACCAGCCTGTATTACAATGATAATGATCAATATGAGAGAAGGAAATAGAAAGAAAATAAGAAATAATTGCTCAAAAGGAAGTAACTGCTCTCCATAGGGCTGCACTCAGTACTGAACGTGCAAGACTGCTTTGCTTTTCTGGGCTGTGCAGCCTGAAAGACAAGTGAGAACGCATCCGATAGTGGTGGCAGAATACAGATGCAGCGCCCCAGCAGTGCTCTCGGTCAGGGAGCCCAGGGAGTTCTAAAGCTCTGGGAATAAAAGCCACAGAGACGTAAAAGAAGAGCAACGATCATGAGCAGCATTAACAGCTAACACTAACATACCCACTTTGGGCAGCAACTGTTATAAACATGCAACAGATACTTATAAATCCTGCCCTAACGAAGGTGCTAAACTAACAATCACAGTTCTGGCAGCTTGCATGATGCTTTAAGGCATGCATTTAAAAGCTGCCAAAGTTCAGTCTCCTATCTAAGACACTTGCACAAAAAGCAGAGACAATCTTCTTGAAGACTCTTTGGGGCTATTGAGAGGACCCTCACACTATTTTTTTGCCAAGACAGGTAGTGTAGATGAGCCATTTGTGCAGCAGACCCATTCCAGCTTCTGATCCTCGCTTGGCTTCACAGCCCGTCTACTCCACCTCGCCATGCCATGATGACATGCACCTTCCCAGCCAGCCCCACTGACTGGTCAGAATTTGCTTTCCCATTTCTATAGCTACACAGTCACTACAAAAGAATATACCAGGTTTACTGACCAGCTTTTAAAATAGATGTACTAATAAACACGAGCTGATAGCAATTGCTTAGTTCTTCTTGAGGTTAGAATAGCTGCTCAGATGCTTGTTGGCGAGACGTTCACTCTTCCCGAATAGAAACTGGAACTGGGGGAGCCTTCAGAAAGCCGGTATGGAGCAGCACCCCCAAATACTACTGCAATTGCAGCGTATCTGCTTGTGAGCTACGTGTCATACAAGAGGACAAGTTTTTAGGATCTTTCGGGCTCTATCTGCACAAGAGAAATAGCAGAGCAACCCAAACATGTCACCTCCTTCTCATGAACCGATTTCATAACTAAGGAGATGGAAAAAAATTCATTTTCTCCAAAGCTCAATATTCTACCTTAGATTAGAGGCTGCCAGCAAAATTTCCACGCCAAGCCAGCTGTTTCCCCATGGGCTGCGGGCGATAGGTTACTACCAGATTTTTTATGAGAAACAACACACAAGTACGTGACCTGTGCCATCCTTTGGCTGTGCTATGTCACATAGGTCTGTTCTGTGCTGAAGATGATTCAGCGCAGTCCCACTGAAAACACCATTCAAACTGATGGCCGTGCCTGTCCCAACGCCCCAGCAAACCCTGCCCTCCACGCTGCTGCCCCCCTCTTCTCCACAGTGGTGCCATTCTGTGCTCCACTGCCTCCTTCTCCCTGGAGCCCCAGAGCTTGGCCAACAGCTCCTCTGCTTCATCCACTTGGGCTTAGGACCTGAAAAAAAAAAATGCGTTCCCCCATCTGAGCACTATCCTGTTTGCAGGCTGGAGGGCAATCTCAGATTCATCAGGTACTCAGAAACCAGATGGTACAATGTGTATTAAATCGCTATCAGAATGAACATCAGTGTTGACAGGATGCTTGCAATAATGAAGAGACATCTGTGCTGAGATTCAGCCATTCTCTCTGAGATGTTTTCCTCACAAAAAGAAGCACTTTCCAAGCAACAAGGGAGAGGCAGCAACTGAAACCAATGAGCAGCTGTGTATCAAACGGGCCAGTCAGCCTTACTACAAGATGATCACAAACTTCAACTATAGAAGAGTGTCAAACTGTACTTCAAATTTTTAAAAATACTTGCTCTAAATACAATGGGAGGACACAACTTTCTATTTGAAGGCATAAGTACAATGAACCTATTCTTGGGATGCAGCATGACTTCTGAGTCGCACAGATCTGCTGCCAAAGCAGGAGTCCTGGTTCTTTGCCTTTCCCTGACCTTGTGTTCCCATCCCTCCTTGCACCAACACCGCCGAGCCTGTGTGAGCGGGCCCGGCCAGCCGAACTGGCAGGAAACCATTCGCTTTTGTTGGCAAGATCAGGTTTGGGATGCTTTGGCTTCCTGAACTGGCTACCACATGTTCAGTGGCAGGGCAAGGGCAGTGGTAGGCACACGCAGGGAGAGACACGGGAACATGCACTGCCATATATACAATATAGTTTTCCAGTTTTGACAGGTAAGAATCACATGGTCGTCCGGTCTTAATTTATCAGAGCGATTTGTATTTAAGTCTGAATATCTTCCAAAACCATGCCAGTGAGCAGTTTGGGAGGTTTTCATGCTGTTTGCAGCACCTCTACATTAGTTACTCTCATGTCCACTTTCATGTAGCATGGAAGGGCAGTGCTTGTGAAAAGGAACAGATTTTTTTTCCTGACATGCCCAGCTAGGAGGCACTTGCGTAGCCTCTCCTCCCTGCACCACGCAAGTACAGACAGGAGAACAGAGAAGAGGGTAGGGCTGACTCTTGAATTTGACTACATATTACACCAATCTGTAAGGAAATGGAAAAAGAAAAAAAAAAAAACCAACCCAAAGAATTTTGTTCTTACCCAGTCTTTGTCATTATATAGGAAGATTTTTTTTCCCCATGGCAACAAGCAAGCAGATGCCCAGAGCCCCCACTTCAAGACCTGCTTGATTTAGCACAGCACAGCCAACTGTTCCAGCACAGCGAGATGCTGCTGCCTCCTCTCATCACCGACAATCTCGCACTGTCGTCCCCCTCAGCCTCCTCCAGAACTGGAGTCAACAAGCACTGGGCACGCTTGGCAGCCACGTGTCAAACCCCACAACGCATTTTTCCTACAGCTCACGAGCCATCGGCTGCAAGCTGGCAGGTCCTTTGTGCAGCGATGTAGATCCTGCCATTATCAGCTGTGCTGGCAGCGGTGGGAGCACAAAGGTTTTTTCAGGGTCCATTTGAAGATAAAATTACGAGTTTCCCATTGCAACTTTCTGGTCTGTGCATCTTCCTGGGGCTATAAGGATTTCTGTTACTTCCCTATGACTTAACAGCTGCTAATAAGGTATTTTTCATTTTATACACACTCTGTGAAAAATGCATTTGCTGTGTTAAAACTATGATTTCCTGAGGATGTTGAGAACTGCATTATACCTGTGACAGGATTTTCAAGAACTGTTTTTTCTTAAGTTTTATCTCCTCTTACTTAGAGAGTCTGAACATGTTGTCTACACAGTGTTGAAGGCTCAAATGTGATGCTTTCAAAGCAGGGGGTTTGCACTGACCAGGGTAAGCAGGCAGGGACTTGTAAAACTGTCAAAATCCCCAAAAGCTGAGATGGATCATAAATAAGTGGAAATGTTTATTCTGTTGTCCCTTGTGCAATGCAAAATAGCAAAGCCTAATTGTACTTTATTAACCCACTGGAGGAAGAGAATAAAAAAGCATTATTGCTTGGAATTTTGCCAGGATAATTCAGGCTCCATGCAGATAGTGAATATAAATGCCTGGAAAATGAAAAAGCCAAGATGTTTGTCCTTTCGTTCCTACTTTACTGTCATGATGGTGTTTTGGAACCGCAGCCAACTCTTCAGTTATCACGGCTGGGAATTGCAATGTATCCCAGTACTTTGTGGCAACCTTAATTCCATCTTTATCCAGCTCCTTGGCATTAGCTTCCTAAACTGATTACTGGGGCTCCCAAGCTGACAGTAGGATCTTTACTCAGGTCCTTCTCGTTAGCCTGCCATGTTGGTACTGGGGCTTAGACAAGTTTAAAGGCATTTTCTTTGCAGACCACATTAACTGGTCTTTTAATTGCTTCTACTTAAGTTAGAGAAGGTGGTGTTTGCTTTATAAGAATTCCAAAGGGCTTAAGGGAATTAGGTATCTAACTCCCATCGACTTCAGGAGAAATGGGAGGGTAACGCTAATTTCCAAATCCACACTTGAAAATTCTTATCCAGGTAAATGGGGAGAGAAACAGGGGCTTCAGCTCCCTGCAGTCTGACCCCAGATACATTGCTTTTCTGTGCTTCAGTCCTGCTGGCTGGAAACAGATACAACGTTTCTCTGACACAGAAGCTCCTTATGGCTGTTTTTTACAGGACTCTTGTACATGATTGAGATCATCTAGTCCAACCCCCTGCCAAATCAGGTTCCCCTAGAGCACATTGCACAGGGTCGTATCCAGGTGGGTTTTGAGTATCTCCAGAGAAGGAGACTCCCCACCCTCCCTGGGCAGCCTGTGCCAGGGCTCTGGCACCCTCACAGTAAAGAAGCTTTTCCTCATATTCAGATGGAACTTCCCGAGTTTCAGTTTGTTCCCGTTGCCCCTTGTCCTGTCATTGGGCACCACTGAGAAGAGTCTGGCCCCATCCTCTTGACAATTACCTGCATTCATTCAGAGTGAAGGAGTAACTGAAGGCAAATCAACACCTCATGGCCTAGTTGCTGGCTTACTTCAATGTTTTAACATTTTGCCGATGATGTCATTTTGATCGATTACTCAATTTTTTACAAAATTAGCTACTGTTCCAGTGTTTCCTTCCCAACAAATACCTAGAACAATGGTGCCTCTACCCTGCACACAAAAAAATAAGACTGATGTTGCATCCTGCAAAGGAGCTACTGTGCCTAGCAGCAGACTTTTTGACTTTAGATGGCACAGAACAGGAGCTGGGATCCATCTACTGAGTGTGACCCAGCCATGCGATGTGCTTCTAGTGTTGCAGTTAGGTCCCTTGCTACAATAGTTTTCATGGAACAGACAGAACCTTTACTTTTATTTTGCTTATATGGACTTAGTCTAGACAAAAAACAGTTTGTGGTCTGAAAAATTCATATGCAGTTGAGCAATGAATCTGCGTGCTAGAAACATCAGCGCACTTTGTGACCTTTGAACTAACTAGATTTGTCTGCATTTGCTGTAGTTCATTGCTGCTATGATTTTATTTTCTGATTTTAATGACGCTGTTTTACTAACCTAACCCAATATAGCCCTCCCCCCTCCAAAAACCTGTAGATGGTCTATTTTGTCACGTTAAATTTAAAAAGAAAAAAAGAAAAGCTTTTGATCTGATTCTTAAGCCAAGATAAGCAATACAAAATTGTAGCTTTCTAATAAAAATAGATGATCAGCCTTTACAACCCAAACAACCATTGTGCAGGGATACTCAACAAGGTAGAGTGTCCTGGAGGCTGGTCTTTGAAGAACATATCAAAAGTGTTAATACATTTAAAATTATTTCCCTGGAAGTTCACTTTAATTCACTAATAACTTTATAGCTGCTGGACTGTTTGTTAGGCATTACAGTTCCATAGGGCAGACATAAGGGTGTGATGCTGTCTTAATTTACAGAGGTCAAAAGATAATTCAAACTCTACGAACCACTCCAGATGATAACTGGATCAGGCTCTAAATTTCTGTACAACTTCTTGTAATGTTTAGGCTCTTACAGCTGGGAACTTAAAACTCAGCAGAAAGAAAGGAGGTTGAATGCAGTGGATAAGCTGAAATTTTCTATTTAAAACAATAATTTTTCCGGATTGTGTCTGTTTTCTTTTTTTTAAATGAAGATTTAAGAAGTGAAGTAATGCATTTTTTCTCTTCATTTAATTTACCCCAGTCTCATTTAGGTTCATTATACCCTAATGAAGTTGCAATTTATAGGTGTGTTTCATTAGCATTAGATTTGTTTCCCATATAGCAATCAAATGCACAATTTGCACAGACTTATGATTCATTTGTCATGGAATTGGTTCCTAAACTGGCAATTTGTATGGCACAATAAAAGAGATGTTTGATATTTGCACTGGGGTACACAATGCAAAAGAAATTAAGGCAGCATGATATATGGTGTCTATCTGTGATTAGCTAAGAAAATGCTCTTTGCCAGACCCACCCAAAGCAGTATAAAAAGTACACACCCTCCACTGATTAAACTCTCAGCTATGTGCTTGGCTTAGGAAGACAGAATGCATAATTTAAATCTGGGGATAACATCACTAGACTGCTTCCATATGACAGAAATGCTCTAACTAAACCATGCAGTTTCTCTTCCCCACTCTCATTTTCCTTTGGGCCATGAGGTGACACTGCATAGTCCTAAAATGCTCATTTTCTCTCTCTTTAAGGTGGTTAAGTTACTTTAACAATAAACTTATGGCAAGCTTCCTAGTGTTGTATGGGTAACTGATCAAGAAACGGCCTACAGAAAATATTATGGGGGGGGCTACTTCAGTATGACATAGCATTAAGTAAAGAATTTCTGAAGGCTTTTCAGGGAGGAATCCCATTCCCCTCTCTTGACCATTTTATCCATCCTATAGTTCAATGAACCTGAGGGATCCTTGCACCAGCCTCTGACCAGAGGAGGTTCAGCCCACACACGGTACGTTTACACTCTGCAGAAGCTGGTCCTTAGCACCTATACATGAATTAGGAATTACTGTTTTCACAAGGATGTCTGGAACAACGATGTCTCAGTTTCAGAAGAGACATTTGGGTGTTTTCACAGTGTCAAGCCCTCCACACCCAGCTGCCTGGCTGCAGACTTGTGGGGCTGCCGATGGAGGTTCCCATGCTGGGGGGAAGATGACAAGACAATCCATCTCCTGCTCATCTGGGCTTTTCCGTTCCCAGCTGTGCAGCTCACCAAGGACCACCCAATAACATTACTGAAGCCCCAAAGCTTACGCCATTGTTTGGGACTGCAGCCTGGAAAATGGGATCTTTTCCTCAAATGGTCATTAGTGCTTGATTTCCTGTGTTCTGAAACCATTTACCCTTGCTGAAGACTCTCCAGAACCTTTCTAACAGTTGGCATTAAAAGCTGACGTAACTTGACCAAAAAAACAGCCATCAGCCTACTGTAGGTCAGCACATGTAGAGATTCTGTACAGAGCATCTCCAGACCTCGCTTAGACATGGAGATTGCTCAAATATGGCGAAAGACAATCCCAGGGCCGGTCATTTTAAACAACTTCAAAAAATACTGCATGAACAAAATGAATAATTTTCAAAAATGGCCTTGCTGCTTCTAAATCCCTCACTCATACGTAACCAAAACTGTACAAACACCCCAAGTTACTGAAGATATTTCAGACAGGCACTATGCCAAGAAATGGAGTCACATCTCATTAAAGCCAAGCTTCTTGCATATTTTAATTGTGATGTCACTGGAATATTTCCCATGCAAATGTGTTCACCAGAGATCACCTCACTCCTTTCTTCCCATGGTTCCCTCTTACTGCCTTCCACAACAAACACTTTTCAGGAATCAAAGCTGAATAGAATTTCATTTCTGTCTTTCTCTTTGTAAGATCCCAAAGTAACTGTTTTCCATTTTCCTTGCTGATGATTTTGAGTTAACGTAGGAGATCAGGAAATATAACTTCAGCTGTGACTATACTAGTAGGCATCAAGAAAGATATTTCTATGGAAACAAGTTGCTCAGAGAAAAGCTGCATGATTAATTAAGGAGTTAGACCAGCTGGGAGAAAAATTGCAGAACAAAATACAGGCAATACATTAAGACAGAGTTAAAAGAGATCAATATTAAAAGTAGTGGGGAAGAATTGTCAGTTACAAAGAAGAAAATTAACAAGCTCAGTAGAAAAGGATTTAAAATAGGAAATAATCAGATAAAATTAAGAAAAAAGAGATTAACAAACTCCAAAATTGCCCGACAAGAAAATCCATTGATTGAAAAGTATTTTCCCAAGGACAAAGACTGAAACTTCATCATCTATGATGCAAGGCAGATTAGACAAACTGCTATTATGTGTATTTCAGGGAGCAAAGATGTATGAGCGAAAACCTGGACTGCGTGACTATTTTTCTTCTCCTGTGACAAGAGTAAGCTGAATAAAGTCTTTAACCTTGCTTAAAAAGAGGAAGACAATATTGTTAAAGATAGATTCTTGGATACAGTAAAGTGATGCTGCGATGAAGACAAAGCATTAACCCATCATATTATAAAGGTTGCATCTAGTTATCATTCTGGTCTTTCTGTCAGAAAGCATCTGTGTGAGAACAGAAGTATGAGAAAATAAGCATATTCAATGGCCCCCTGAAATTAACAGCAGATTTTTCCCCTGAAAATCAAGATAAACTGGTGTGGCTCCAAGTCAGTCAGAAAGATGTTGGATTACAGAAAACATACCCTCATGCTTTGTCTGGGCTGTAGTCACTGAAAACCACTCAGAGCTGATGTTTATAGCCTTCACCATCAAAATCTTAAAAAACAATTAAAATCTTTTAAATAGTTTTCATAGTATTTTCTCCATCTCCCAATGAACTTTGCTTGGCTGCTTTCACTGGGACCTTTCAGTGAAACCTGCAGCAGATAAAGCTCTCACATGTCCAAGCTCACCTAGGAAACGCAGACCTGAAATCTAGAGATACTCCTGCTATGGATTTTTGTCCATGACAAGGTCAGGTAGTCATTAATTCTCATTTTTATGTCTTCCTTTCCAAACTCAGCCTTCAACAATTAGGTCACAACAACCCACAATGGTAGAAAATGTACTCCTTACCTCTTCTAGAAATCCCTGCAAAATAAAAACCAGAGAGAATTCCCCTTCTAATACCAGAACTAAGATAGAATAAAACACAAACCCTTTTTTTTTAAAGGGAAAGGTAAAGCATTCTTGTTATTCCTGTATCCCTTAGAAGAAGTTGGTCCTTTTATATGACTCTTTACCTGCTGCTACAATAATCACAACTACTCTACGTTGGTATGAAAGGAAATATCATGGAATTGCTGATCCTGGAAAGCAGCATGGAGTGTTACCTTGTCCAGCAGGTGACAATGACTTGGTTGGATCTTCACTCCTTCTTTAAATCCCTGCACCCCTATTATTTTCATTAAAATCTGCCTGTCATTAGAGCAGGTCAAATCTCAAGCTGGAACTCAGCTTCCGTCTTCTGTTGTTAAAAGTCAAGCATTTTTTAAAGAAGAAAACACTATGCTATCCCAATGAATTCCAGGGATTTTCTCGAGGAATTTTTATGATTAGACTAAACAAATTGAAGAATTCTTCCAGAACTAGTCAAGTTCCTAAAATGTGGGTGAGAGAACACAGCAACAAAAGAACATAAGATCTTGTTTCATAGATTCACCAAGAACATTTAACTTGAAAAAGCTCAGGAGAAATATGCTTGTACTGGGCGCACAGAGTTCCCTGAGGAGTCTCCCCTCCAGGGATGTATATTCCTGTCAAACCTTCCTGCCTGGGAACAGTGCACAGCAGTGTTTAACTGCCTGGTGCAGAGAACAGGGCACCCAGAGCAAAACCCTAGCTCTGACCCCCTGTCGACCGAGAAAAATGAGCACTTTGATTTTCTCAATCACTTACCTTTTTCTTCTATCTCAAGAGCCAATCACAAAGGCAAAGGTGACACTAAAGGCAGAGCCACCAACGCTTCTGAAGTCTCTACATAAAAGCATTAACACTACAGTGTATTGGCCCAGATGCTTGAGGAACAGAGCTCCACAAAATCTGTCTTCTTACTTTTCCTACTTCCAGTAAAGCATCCTCTCTGAAAGGTTTTGCCATCTCTGTTATTAAAGTGCATTCCTAGAATCATAAGAATACTTGTGCTTGGTTTATTTACACTCCAGCTAGAGGAGACCCTGCACAGTGGAATGAACAAGCTGCTGAAATGGTCCTGAGGAAGCTTTTAGAACACACGTATTTATATTTGCACCTGAGGTATTTGGGAATAGATGACTCTCAACTTTTTTTGCATGCACCACACATGGGCCCGTACAGATTCACTGTCATTAACACTTGGTTTTTTATTCAAAGCAGTATTATTTCACAAATGACAAAATGCTTTTCCCACCAAAGCAATCATGCTGGGATCTGCGACTCTCCAGAATAAATTTTAGAAGCCATAACATGTTCCCTAGAAGGGAACCCTAGAGGGGTTTCATGTGAGAAAGAAATCCAAAAGAGCAAGGCATGGCATAGCCTTGGAGATGTGTGCCAGCTCCTGTTCAGGCACTAGCAAACACAGTGTCCTGCCTTGGACAGTGGTGACCATTGCCAAAGACATTGCGTAGAATGGGAGAGCCAGCTGATCGCACAGGAGGAAACAAAATGTCATGAAACTCCTCTACTTAATATGCGTGGAATTATATGGAAAAGTATCTTCTTTCAACTCTTCCCACATAAGAAGCCAACAGATTGCCATTAGCTTTGATTCACAAAGCCGCCTTTCACAACCCTCTGCCCACCGCTGACCACCTCCTCGGGTACAGCATCTGCTTCTGGCAGGTAAGCCCCATGGGACTCTGACAATCACTTCTATGCCGCTATGTCCTCTGACACATAGACCAGGCCTGAAGGTGTAAAGTTGTTCAACAATCCCTTCTAACCCGTTCCTTTCCCAGCCCAGAGGCAGCGCGAGCTGTGTGCCTCCAGCACCGACGCAGCAGAGGCTGCACGCAGACGCTAACCCTTCTGCTGGCAGCACCGCCACTGCACCGGGGTTGGGGCTTGCTACGTAGGGAAACGGTGTCACAGATGAACCTTCCTCAGGACGCTGCAGCATGCCACCGTCCCTTGCTAAGCAGGTGATGTAACATTCAGGCTGACAGACAGCCAAGTCTTTCCCTCTGGAGTTCAGATGCTGCTATGATATTGCTGTGAACCAAGACTTGTTAAATAGGATCTGTATCCAAACTCTGCATCCTCTTTTGGTCATAATTCTTGAAAAACATCTGTTTCTTGCCTAACCAGAAAAGCAGAATAGTGCATTGTGCTTATTTTTCTTCTTATCTTCATTATACCTAACCTGTTGAACAAAGCAGCTGGACAGAGGATTCCTCAAAAATCCAGTGGATGCTTGTTCCAGCAACAAATCAAAGCAGCTGGACAGGTCAATTTTTTGCCGATCAATCAGCCAAAGCCAGTACCTCCTAATTTTATCAGATTGATTTTACTCATGGAAAGACAGTTGCTGGTTTCTAACAATATCTGCCTTAACAGCTCAGGAAGCAGAAATAGGCAAGAGCCATACTAGATCAAAGACTATCCCAAGCTTATCTGCACATGCATTCAGATCTGCTTGGTTGGAAATCTCCTGAGAACAGGTTTGCTTGTGAGTTTTCCCAAGAACTTCTTGCTTTTGAGCTAAATAAATGTCACAGAATTAAAAAGACATCTGAATTTCAGTATCTTGGAACTGGTGGTCCAGTGTTATTACCATCAATGTGGTATTGCCATCAATGTGAGAGATGTGATGCAAAGGAACATGCAGTATTTTATTACAGGAGAGCTAGGTATGATAGCTCACATGAATAAGAAGCACTAGAATATATAAACTTTGGAAATCATGATAATTTATTGGTGAAATTACTTATTAGAATAGTAAAATCTGAAAGGTAATGAGGTTTGGATAGAATATTCCATACTTTAATAGATTAAAGAGATTTAACAAATACTTGTGTGAATTCTCCACAGTAGTTCAGCTTGGCCACGTTCACATCCTTGTTTCATTATTTGCAAGAATTTGTGAAATCATAATTTTGTTCTGTTGGGCACCAATAGATCTTACCTACAGCCAGCAAATCTGTTGTTCGGTATGGACAACCAACAGTACAGCAACTTTGATCCGTTCGTATTCCCCCCATAGGCTGAAACTACTTTCAAAGGTATTTGACGAGTGTTTACCAATCTATTTCCAGGAATGTGTCAACAAGAGCAAAGAAAAAAAGTGTGGTGGTTAATTTCAGCCAAATCTATTATTATAGATTATGAACTGATTTTATGACATAATTTATGTCATTTGCTATTTTCCCAGCTCAAGTTTATCATCAACAGATAATTCTTTGAAATCTTTGAGCGCTTTCCAGAAACCTCCGCAATTCTTTATCCATGTTTTTTTCTATGCACTCTTTCTATGACATGCTTAAACTTTTCATTTGAATCACTAGTGTTAGGCCTATAGTAAACTTCTGAAAATGCCATTGCCATTTGGAAGAAATAATAGCCAAAAGATTTCAGTAAATAGCCTCAATTAAGTTCCATAAGTAGGTGTAGCATCTTCATCTGAAAAGGAGAACAGCTTGTATCTGGGCCTCACAAAAGCTGAGACTCATTTTAGCTTTTCACTTTGGCACTTTAAATGAGAAGATGTCGAAGAGAATGAGAATAAAGCAACCAATGAGGGGGGAAAAAAAAGAGACTGCAGATCAGAATCTGTAAGGCAAAATGCAAAATTGCCGTGGTAACTTGTAAATCCATTTTGAAGATGTACAAAATGTGCCGTCTAGACAGGTAACTACAGCAGATCTCCAGTTGCAGCCATTATATGGCTCGTGACAAGAGCCAAGAAACAGGTCAATATTCTGAATGCTTTAAAAATAATTTCCTTTGCAGCAATTCTGAAATGTGGAAAAACCTTGGAAAGATGACAGTGCTGCTCTAATCATGTATCTCATTTTTACAATAGGTCTGGAATTGGTGTCAAATCGATTTAAAGGCAACATAAAACTAGACTCAACTGTTATAGTAGGCTCAGCCTCTTTAACAGACTGTAACATATCTCAGCAATGCCTGGTAGCTTATTTTAATCTCTGCATGGTAATTGTTTATTGAAAGAAGAGAATGCACTTCACATATGAAAACAGCTTTTAAAACATTTTATGAATATTTTAAAGCTCATTAAAAATATATTTAATATAATTAATAGATAATGTCCAGCTCTCACACCTATCACAGGAATCCCATTTCCCTTCTGTCCAGCACCCACCTGTCCTGGCCTACAATGCTCCATCTAATAATATTGAGAAGAAGCTGCTGAAAGACCTTAGGTTGGATTGCAAATCCATTCCCTTGAGCTTCCTAAAAATGCAGATGGGCACCAAGCAGGGGAAATATTATGAGAGTCTGAACACCTCAAAGCTGTGGCAGGGATGCCCTCCAGCCCCCAGAGGGCATTTCTGCTTGCATGGCTGTGCTCCCCCAGCCACCATGCACCAGTGCTTGCCCAAACCCGGGCAGCCGCCCCCAGCCCAGCCGTGGACCGGCTGGAGGGCGGCTGAGCATCCCTCCAGCCAGGCTCCAGGCTGCTCAGCACCACTGAACTCCCTCGCCTCAGGCCCCACGTGCACTGGGGCTCTCCAGTTTGCTCTGTGTTTTATGGATCCAGCACGTCTCTCGTCAGAGTCTAAGCTGTGTACATAACTCATGCTGACCTCTTCCTTCGGCACCGAAGCGCTCGTCCCAGCCAGAGATCTGTCGGGCGTCACAAGGCTGCTTATTTGACGCACTATTTTTAAATAACTCACAAA
The DNA here is from genome assembly GCF_013368605.1 of Nyctibius grandis. Taxonomy (NCBI): domain Eukaryota; kingdom Metazoa; phylum Chordata; class Aves; order Nyctibiiformes; family Nyctibiidae; genus Nyctibius; species Nyctibius grandis. The sequence goes on from NC_090679.1 coordinate 3,610,891, forward strand.
TATTTAAACAACATTTCTATCAGCATTACATGTTTAGAAGACATCCAGAAATGTCAAGAGTACCCAAGCTGGTTGGCCCAAAGCAAGCACAGCACTGCAGCCGCTTATGGAGTGGCCCGTGACTCACAGCGGCTTATGCAAAGCCCCTGGCAAGCGCCTCGGAGGCTCTCGGCATCCCGGCAAAAAGTCCTTTGTGAGACAAGCTAGGTACTGCCAGTGCAACTGCCTGAGACACCAAGCCTTAACTGTGGTTTAGGAGTGATTTGCATTTTAGGGGATAACAAAGAACCCAAAGTCACTACCGAAGACATCAACACCCAGTTCTGGTTCTGTGATGTCTGTCAGGTCCTTCAGCCTCTCCCAGCTCCTCTCCTAGAGGAGCTGAAAGCACCCGTGCTGGCTAACAAACCTTTGCTGGTTCTAAGAAAGGCTGTAAGCCTAGGTCTGAAGACTAATTGAGCCAATGGTCCTATCACGCAGCAGCATGAACCGAAAAGCCCAGTTGGATTTTGATTCTAATTTAATATACACTTAAGATACATGGTTGTATCTTCCAAAACATCTCTAGTTGACCATAAGGTCTCCACTACCAGGTGATGGGTGTAAAAGGCATCCATTATCCAGGCACTACTGTAAACCAATATTATAATCAGTTTCTGTTTGGAAACATAGCAAGGCCAGTAAAGCTTGGTTTTAAGACCTTAAAGCCTTTGGGTTGGTTATTGAACTACTTTGCTATAACAGACTTTCAAAACTCAAAAGAAGAGTATATTTCACACATTCTGAATTTGAAGAATATTGCTGCTAAGATGTTCAAAAAAGAAATACTGACATTAAACCACCCAACCCACTAAAACCCATTAATAAAGGCATTTCAGATCAAAAGATCTTGATTTGCTTTAGCTCACTTCAGATTTCAGCAGTACCCAGTCCTTGCCTGACTGAAGTAAAGCTTGGTGCCAGCCTGCTTACGATGGGAGGCTGCGTATGTTCTTTTTTATATCCAGGCATAACGCAACTCGTAGCTTATTGAGTCAAACAACTTTCCCTTGGATGGCTTGGCTGTGTAGGCTGTTACAGGACGTGGATTTGGCAGGTCACAGCAGTATGTGTTGTCCTGAGAGATGGCTGGGAAGAGGTGTGAAGCAGACTTCAATTCTTCACCTTCTTTTTTAAGCAATGAGGCAGGTAAAGGTGACTAAGTCAGAATAGCAGAAAATACACGTCATTTCCTCTGCTTGCCAAATATCCACAAAGTTACTTGAGCCAAATGTCGTAGGCTGGTGCAGAGTTAGATTTCACAGAATCACAGAATCACAGAATCACAGATTTGGAAGGTATAAGGTACACGTTAGCTACCTAGGCAAGGTAACAAGTCAAGTATGTATTCCATATGTAAAAGGCTTTAGAAGGATCAAGAAAAAAGCACCTTATCCTGTCAATACCAGGATGTCAGCACATGCAGTCACTCAGTAAGTTGTGCCCTGCAGAAGAGCTCAGTTTCCCACTTTCTACAAAACATCTTGACCTAATATTTTGGATGATACAAGCCTTTTACATCTTTCTCAGTAAGTTCTAAATCTCTTTTGCAGAGAAGATACCATCTCTATGTCTATCACTGGCAGTGAAGTAAAAGGATTCAGGCTGCCTGATTCCAAATGCCCTTTCCAACACATTGCTCCGACACACAAAGTAGGAACCCAGATCTCAGCCAAGGTCAGTCGTTAGCTGTGCCGTTTTCTGGAGGTGTAAACCTGCCAAGAATGCATGGGTAGGCAGGTGTGTACCGCAGTTCATGTGTCACTAAAAGTTTAGGGACATCTACCTTTGCCTAAAAAGCACTGTCACTTATTTCAGTGACAGGAGGATTTGTCTTGTCTTTCCACATTTAAGAATAACTATTGCTGTTGGGTTCCAGCTGGACCCAGGGAATGCTGTGCAGTTTCTAGTTGTGGCATTCAGATAGTCCTTACCTCTGATAACACAGAGTGTGGGAGTGCCTGGGCTGATAGGGCCTGATGGGTTGGTTTACATCAATATCACTTACTCAACTTCACTATAACTTTTTGCAGTTCTTGTAAAGGAGACAGTATAGAAATACAAAATGCTCATACACTCCCTCTTTTGTCTTCTCCAGAAATGCCCCACTTCTTCTTTAAGAAGTAAAAACAGCAAAAGAAAAAAAAAAAATGGGCACCGTTCCCTTGCAATATCAAGCCAGCATAAGCAGCAACAGCACCCACATGAAATATTTTACCATTAATGGCTCCAATAGAAAGCTTTCTGGATGATCTATGGAAGCCCTGCAATCAGAAATATTATAAGCTTTGCTCAGTCCCATTTCAAATTGATGGTTCTCTGATGAGAGGGGAGTTGCCCTCACCATCGAGTTTAGAAATCCGTTTAAGTCCTTTTGATGTTATTTGAATGATCACTTTTGAAAGGTTATAAAAAATGCAGCTGAGCCGTATTTGTTTTTTCTGTGATGTTTGGAAAGTGTAAACACTTAAATCATCAACCAAGTGCATATCATTCATATTCACCATACCTTTTAAAAGCATACTTAGCATACCACTGAGAAAGATTACTCCGCTGACAGAAATCAAGCATCTGGATTAATTTAAAGGAGTGCATTTCACAATCCATCATTCCAGAATAGGAGAACAAGGAACTGCTCAGTTAAATTAAATGGTGAGTTACTCTGGAACAAATTAAAGGAAATTAATCTCTGCACTGTGTCTAGTCCAGACGTGTAATTCAGGGCTGATGCTATTAAAAGCCAAGCAGTCTAGTTGGATTTTGTAAACACTGAATTATTTTACAACCAATATGTATTTATTTGCACTCTTGCACAACATGGGAAGTAGCAGAATTCATGTCTTGTAATACGAGCTGGCAGTTTCAGACCAGCACTCTTCAAGGACTTTTTGAAGGAGGACAGGTGTGGGAAACCAGCCTGGGAGCCAGGAGCAAAACCCTCCGGAGCCAAGTGGAGAGCAAATACAGAGGCTGCTTGCTGCTCCCACTGTGCGGGGTTTGAAATGGCAGCAGAGCCTTCTTACCACAGGTTCTGTTCCTGGGACACTTTGGTGGCCATCACTGGCTGGATTTGGTCCATGTCCATCAGCTAAAGGGCTCTCCATTAGACCCTTCCCAGTCCCTGTCCAGCTGCTTCACTGGGGGCATTCTGGACTGAAGGGGTTTTTTTCTTCTGAAAAAAAAAGGATTTATTTGATAACCCAAGAGCCCACATGCAGAGACAATCAAGCTCAGCAGAACGTACAATCTACTGAGAAGACTTTATAAACAATAGAAGGAATGAAGAAACTTAATAGAAGAGTGTAATAAGGAATATACATCTGTGTAAAATTCTTTGTTGTACCAATTGGCTCCAGCTTGGCAGATATCACTCAAAGCCTGAATTTCTCAAAGTGTATTTTTAACCTTTTCCTTTTTTCTTTTTTTTTCTTTAAATAACCATCTTCTATCAACTCCTTAAATTTCACTTTAGATTTTCAACTTTTTCTCCCTGTATCTGTATAGATATATTTGACCTAAACTTCTCATAGCAGAAGAAACAGTAGTTTGAACAAGAATGCTCCAGTGAGATGCAAGCTCCTTTATAACCATTTACGCTTCAAAAGTAAATCAGAATATTATCACTGTAGTGCTATACCTGACAACATCCCAGGCAAAACATTAGCATATCTCATTTACATTAATTTCCCCAACTAGGTCTCATTTAGGCAATGAACAGCAGAGGCATAACCGCACCACTGACCATACAGAAAGGCAACCTGGCTCTCCACGCTTGAAGACCTTGAAACCTTAGGAAAATAAATTATTTGAAATAGAAGGGAGCTTAGCACCTTCCAGAAACCACAGGCACCGGTGACCAGGATGTGACCGGTACGACGAGACAAGTGGTTTCCACATGGCTTTGGCGTCTCTCACCCGCTGGGTAAGAGCTGCCCCTCTGCCGGGCAGTGCCGTATGGCCGCACGTCCCGAATCTGCAACCCCCCCGGGCGCCCATGTCCCTTCTGGGCTGTGGGGTCCCACCAGGAGCTGTGGCTGTGTCCCTGAGGGAGGAGGCCTCCTGTTTTCCCATCTGCTGTGCTCTCTTGCTTCCTTCGTCTCACCATGCAAGGCCGAGGAGCAACAGGGAAAGCGAGCAAGAAAAACGAACTCACACACACACACACAGGCATCCTGGTGCAGGGGAAATGTCCCACCCCCACACACACCTTCCACAGCGGCTTGCAGGGCTGTGGCCGTGGCCAGCAGAGGAGCCTGCAGAGGAGCGAGAGCATCCACGTCTACCAATTAGTGACCTTGAAGGTGTAATGGGAGAGCAAGACTTCAGCCAGCTTGAAGCATGAGAGAAATCATCAGAGCATAAAGCTTCCTTTTTGCAGATGGGGCAGACGCTGGGAGGACAGTGAAGGTGCCCTTGGGACTGGCAAACAGACACGTCTGAGGGAAACAGCCAGAGATGAAGCGACTTGCTCAAAGGAAACCTGCAAGAGATTCAGCAGCACTGCTCTGGCTTCTCTCCCTGTAGGCTGGCGTTGCACAACTTTTCTTCGTAGATATCTACGCTGACAGGCAGGTGTGCTCGAGAGGCTGAGAAGTCAGGCTGTGAGTCAGTCCTCCCACAGCCTTGCAAGCATGAAGTAACAGCCACGAGCTATTACCTGAAGCTTGTCCAGGTGCTGCAACTAGCAAACACGCTGAGCAGATCTCATATTTGGTAGCAATAGCTTACTCCTCTACCTGCTGCCAACCTGATGCATTTAGGCATATCTCGTAAATCTCATACACTAATGAGCTTGAGAGCTGATGTTTCTGTAAATTCTGATTTCCAAAGTGTTGTGCTTCACCATAGCAAAAAAGGCATCTCAGCTCCCCAGGTCCTGTGTGCACACGGTAAAAAGGACCAAAATATGAGGAGAAAGTGTTGCTCTGCAGAGCCATGCTGGATCTGAGAAGGCAGACCGAGAGAGGAGACATGCTGCCATTGCACAAGGTCACACAGCAGCAGAACGGGCGATGCTGAATACAAACCCTCCTTACCAACCTCACCCTTAGGGCCAGCCTGCTGCCGCATGCTGCCTTTTCTGAGATCAGCACAGGCTATCATCTCCATCATCTTGGTGGGATTAATCCTCCTCTATTGTAAATGGGAGCTTCTGCTAAAATAACCAACCATTTGTTTTTATGCATTTGGCAAAACACCTTTTCCTTTTATTGTCTTGGCCAAAATCAGCCCAATTTTTCAGGCTGATCGGGCATTTCGCAGTAATGCACCTAAATGGCTTTCTACCCGTGTATGATAACGGAGCATTGGCACAGGAAGATTTATAGCAGTGAGCCCCAGGTAAGGATGCTCCATTTTCCCGCAGACTGATTAGTACTGTCTATCGCAGTGATTTAAGTGTTTCTTCAAAGAACACATCTGAAGAGCTGAAACGGATACATATTGTCAGCTTCTGGCAGTTTAAGTGCAAACAGCTGCCCCCAAAGCTCTGTGCAGCACCACAAAGAGATGAGCCTTTATGAAAGCCAGTCAATCAAAGAAGATAAATCTTTGTGTCAGTTCCAATTATTGAGATACTCCAGTTAACTCAGGGAATCATAGACATTAGACTGGCTTTAAATGCACACGTGGTTGGGACTATACCACGGCTCTTGGGAGGCAATTTCACTGTCTGACAGATCAAGAGGCTTTTCTCAGCTAGTTAATTCCAATTAAGTTTTTCCTCTCAATTTCATCCTACTATCTATTATCCCCAGTCAGCTACCCTTAGCAATTCCTCTCCTGCCATGCTACTCGTGCGAAGAGTCCTGGAAATGGTGACATTATTAAAAGTACCTGGTGATGACACCCATGAGACCTCCTAGCACTACAGCCTCAGAGCAAAGATAGTTTCTGTCTTAAAGAGCTTTTTCCAGCTGCGAAGACCTTTAAATAAAACTATACACTTAATTCAGGTATACCAGTAACCTCCCCTCCTTGTGTTTTGCCTGTTTTGTCCTCTGATAAGATTTGTTTCTTTTGGCCACCCTGACTTCAGATACACCATCTAAAGATGAGTTTAGATGGTGTAACACTAGAAAAGAGCTGCTGCAGAATTATCTCTTGATATTTTTTTAGAAGTCTGCAAGCACTGGTGTCCTGGAAGACATTGCAAGTATCAATAACAATACAAAAGATTATTTTTTTTCTGGCACACTGCTGTGTCGTGAACTTTATATAAAGGAAAAATTACAGAGGATTCCATTAAATAATTCCTTTCCTTGCCCCTCCAAAAATTAATGGGAATGTCTGCACACTGTGAAGCAGATGGGATTCATCGGTGTCTTATCTATGATCTTGAAATGGGCTGGTCACACTCCTCCCCTTCCCTGAACCCCACTGCCGTCTCTCTCACATGCTCAGGGAGACAAATGGAATTAAATAATCTGTAAACATATTCCTCCATCTCAGGAAGGTCAAGGGTTTTGCAAGTTTATTTCAAGAAACAAGAGGAATTCAGCCCTTCTGTCAACACAGCAGTGAGCATCAAAGGGTGGCATACTCCTCTGAGGAAGCAGATCCCCTTACCAGAGGGTGGGTGGAGAAAGCCCAGGGAAACTGGGCTTGAGGACTGTCAAGGGTATGAACACCCCTTTGGCTGGGGCGCTGACCAGTGGGGCACCCAAGCATCTCAGCTCCCTGGCTGGAGGATTGTGCTCTTTGCCTACTCAGGAGAACTCAGGATTGTGTCAACCAACCTGGCATGTAGAAATGCCTATATTTCACCCTGGCTTTCAGGAGTTGAGAGCAGGAGCCACTGCTGTCATGATAGTCTTCAGATGATGGCTGGTGGTTCCTGGGGCATGCATTGCATGCTCCCTGAGGGTCCTTGCTACTGCTCAAAGCTCAGCTGAGCAGCAGCAGTCTAAAAGGATCAATACAGTAAGCACCAACTGTAGGAAATGTAAAGAAAGATGTCTTCACGTGAGAACCAGTGTTAGGCCATGCCACAACTCGTGAAGATCGTCACATGTTCACGTGAGTACAGCCTCCCCCTAATTCACTGCAGACTTGAGCAGTCACTCTTTATAACATGGATTTGTCTAGGCAGGAGGTGAAGCCAGCATATATGAATGAGTGGGCTGTACTGCAGGGCCTAGTCACTTTATGGCTTTCTGTGTAGAGTTTTTATTATTTTGTTTACTTTTTTTTGCATCACAACAGATTGAAGAGATGACTTTTTAAAAGCAGAGTCAGGCTTGCCCAAACCCTAGAAAATGGTCAAAAGACAGTGGTTGGATCAGAAAACTCTCTGAAAGCTGATGTTTCCTCTGACTGCACCCAGGGGAGAGCCTGGTGGGCTGCCAGAAGAGCAGCCCCCCAGGGCCAGCTTCATGTCATGGCTAGCACAGAGCATCCCAGCCCTGGCATGCCAGACAGCATTCAGGGTGGCAGGGAGAAGGCAGCCTGGCCTCCTCAGCCTGGCCACGCTTTGACCCAGCATGCGGACCGCAGAGCAGCCCCTGACTGCCCAGAAGCTCTTTCCTGCTGCCAGTCTTCTAAACCAGCCAGTCCTCTTTCAAGTGCATTTTTAGCATCTTCACTTAACCATCAGCAGAATGTGAAATTAGCTACTGTATGATAATACCTCGTCTCCAGCATGTTCCCAACACCTCTTAAATATTCACTAGTCTTCCTTGAATCATGAGGCCATGGGCTTGGAAAAAGGAGTTAATATAAGGAGGAGAGAAGTATTCTGCTCAATATCTGCAAAAAGAACATCTAATTTAGCCATTCAAAACACATACTCACTTCAGCAGCAGAATAAGCTGATTATGAAACCTGTAGGTATTTTCTCTGGCAGGACAGAGAGACATATTACTAAGAAAAAGAAAACTGGAAGAATTTCAAAATTATCAGTTCATTACCAAATAGCTGCTCTTGGCTAGAACCTCCATGGTGGGTACAGCAGAATGTACTGAGCCGAAGTCAGCCTGTGTTGCACCAGCTGAAGTCCAGAGGAACTGCTCTGAGGTCGCCTCAAGTCAAATTCACAGAACTGGGCAGAAGTCCTGCATAGATTTACACCCATGATTAATTTTATATGACATGCTGTCCTGCCGAGATCCCAGGGATAAAGTGTGTGCATGGTCAAGTCAAGGTTTGAGGTCCAACCTAGATTTACACCAGCGTAAAGAAAAGCACTACCAGCCCAGTATTTATGTTATTTAGGCCAAGGAAAAAATGTGGTGGCAGCTGTGAGCAGCCTGAAAATCAAAAGCCTGATGGGAGGACCTTCACACCGAGGTTTGGGTTGTTGTTGCAGCTGACTCTCTGCATCCCCTTTATCTTTTTTTTTTTTCTTTTTCCTTTCAGAGATGTTTGACCTTAAATGCAAAAGAATAACATGGGTCAGGAGGAGTGTTTATTATGTATGAGCTGTTTTTCTTTCACGTTAGCAAAATCCTTTTGTAAAAGTTGGCAGAAGTCCTTGTTACAGCTAAATTTCAGACCCATGGGTGATCTGGAATTTAACATTATTTATATCTCAGTATAAAAAAAGCAACGAAAAGGAAGCAAATTCAAAGAAAATAATCAGAACATAGCTGAGGTCTGGTGGCTTTACTTTTTTAAACCATTCAAGTATGTCACCACCCTTGTCTTCACTGATGTTGTGTAACTGCTTCAGTGGTTTGAGAGCTTCCTCTGTAGAAGCTGGAGTATTTGTAGAAATTACACACCGCACTTATTCCCCTGTTGTTTCACAGGCAAGGAGCATGAAGCCCTTTGCAGATTCAAAGCAGCACCTTGCACAGCAGAGCCCCTGTTTACAGGTGTGCCGACACTAGCTGCTCACAACACTAACGCATTAATGGCAGCACAGAGAGTTTGCAGTTTAAATCCTTTGCAATACAGGTACGGAGAGGAACACTGAGTGGGGATGAAATCCTGCTGTCACTGAGGCCCCACTCCAAGCTCTTGTCCCCCAGCCTATGGCTTTTCATTGGGTTGGGATGATAAGCAGCCAGACGCTGCAATCCTCACTCACTCTACCTGGTACATGGTTTCTCAGCAAGTTACCTCCTGCCTCCAGGGAGCTATTTGTACCGTAAGAGTAACTAACTACTGAGCACGAACAAGAGCTAAAGTTCAGCCCTTGGCTGCCGACCTTGTCCAGGCTTACACTGTTGCAGAGAAGATTGCTCCTGAAGGGTGGGGTTGCCAAGAACATTTTTAGGAAAGGGTTATTTGTGTTTGCTTATTTCCAGAATGGTCCCAGGGTCAAACCCATGCTGGCTGCTTTTCCAAGCCTCATTTACTTTCAATTAACATACACAAAAAACTAAGGTACAAGTACTTAAAATACTCAGAAAACAGGTTTGCATCTTGTCGGTGTTACTTCACAGCAATCTTCCAACAAAGCCAAAGAAAACCACAGTTGCTCCTTATAGAAACATGCACAAAAAAACCCACTCTCAAAACCCTTGTATCGTCACAGGCAGGGGCCAATCCTAGCGACGGGACAAGCTCTACCACACTTCTCCCTTGGCCACTCATGCTTCTAGAAGACCTCTCTTCAAACAGCCACCACTCCTTGATTCAAGAGCTCATCCCTCCAATGCACAGAACATATAGGTGACTAAAATAAGAAAGCAAGCAGCACCAGACAGCCCTCCCAAACGGCTCCCAGGGAGCTGGAGGAAGATGTTCTTACTCGGCTTGGGGTTGAGATTAGCTTTGAAGAAGAACACATTTAAATGTACAATAGTTTTCACTTTGAGGCATCCTCCCCCTCCAGCATTAGTAGACATTAAATATGTGCATACCTAATGCTTTGCAAGCTCTGCAGCAATCAGGGTGGATCAGCGAAAGGAACTTGCCGTAGTAATTCAGGTGTCTGTGTAATGTCAGACCCTGGAGGTACAGCTAGGGTGACATTTTCAGAAGTATCTAAATTTCTTAGACTCTTCAAGCTCCATTGAAACTCGCTTGAGGTGAACTTGAATGGAGCTTAGGCTCCCAAATCTCTTTTGTATTTTAGAAGAGGTTAGCTTCTGTCTTTAAATTTCGCAATAAATAACAAGCATACTCTGCTTGGAAAGTTGGGTATAGAGTAGGAGATTGGATAGCATGATCATGAGCATAAATGAGCACAACTGCTTTGAATATTAAAAGTATATTTAATGCGGTGCTCAAGGTCACACAGCAAATCAATGGGCAAAACTGAATCATAGCCCTAAGGGAATATTACTTGCAATCAGATGCAGGAGTAATTGAGTAATTACACAGACTTCAAAGCAGCATTACATCAACTTAACATATGGCTAGAAAGGGGCTTGGGGAGGTTCAGTGATTTGCTGAAGGGGAGAAAGAGTCAAGAGCAGGGCTGACATGAGAGATGAACAGCTAATTTCATCGCACAGGTAACCTGGCACTGGAACGTCTGCTACTAATTTATACTCCATAAAACTTCTGATTTTAGTGTCATGGTTTTCAGTATCCGCTGCTGGAAATACTAGGAGTCCTCCACTTGAAGGACACATCTACTGACTATTGGCACTATGTTGGGAGAACCGGAGATGAAAGACACACAGGGATTTGGCTCCGACATCCAAGCTGGCACAACACTAGTAGTGGCTGCTGAGTAGGTACGTCCCAGTGCAGGGCAGTAAGAACATGCCCCTCGGCTGCTGAGCTTCAGCACGAGCTGCTGGCCCAGCAGCATGCTTACCAGCCCTACCTGACAACCATTTGCCTCTCATTTCAGCTGTCAAAATTATATTTATGCTAGTGCAGTATTTCCTGTTTCCTAATTTGGATGGTTCCCTCAGTCATTTTTCCACTAAAATGCTCAAGCATTTTTTGAAAACATCTAAACAGGAAGAGACCTGACCTCTCCTCCCTGAACATCGTGTGCTCTCTTCTCCTGGCAACAGAAGATCACTCCTGTGCCAACGGCTGTGGCAACTCCAGGTCAAACCGAGGGGTGGATCCCATACCTTGGGGCTGCACGTGAGCTCTGCTTGTGTGCGCTGAAGAGTGTGCACAACTTGCCTTGAAACATTCGGCAGTCTTGGGATGTCGGTTCAAGTCCTTCCTATTCACGCCTAGCATGCCTCCCTCGTTCCAGCTCACCACTGCGCCTGACAGTGCAGATGGATCCTGGGGTCTGGGCAGCAGGTCATGGAGGAACCACCCCACAGCTCTGAAACCAAAGGAAGAATGCCCATTGACTCGACTGGTCTGATGTTGAGCCAGATACTTAATTCAGGTAGATATTGGGCAGCTCCTCTCCTGTGCGCTTTCACCGGGCGCAGAGTGGTTCTGGGGGTTGTTTCCACTTGGAAAGCTGCTGGCTCTGGGGCATCATCACTGCCTCCTCATCGGGAAAGGTACAGCCCCTGGAGCAGAGCCACCGCGTTCCCTACTCATCCAACCGCCTCCAGTGAAGGCCCCAGGGAGGGCACACTGAGATGGAAGAGTGGTGCCATCATTACCCCAACAGCTGCACTTCACTGAAGAACCGCCTGGGTACAGGTGGTGGTGTGGCCTCGCCAGTCTGGGTCTGCACATAACTCACTTCGACCAGGAGGTTTTAAATGCTGTCATTTATTCAGCAAATGCATCACACTAATCTACTTCTAGTCTTTTAAAGATACATCCATTTTTTAATAAAACTGTAACAAGTTTAGATGATGACTTGCCTGTCTTGTCACCAGCCTGCCCAAACCCGACCACATACGTATCCTACCACCGCTCGGCACAACATCCAATGCAAAAGCACACAAAATCAACATTCCCTGTGCTGCCAAGCTGATTAAAGATGCAGCTGAGGTGAGAGAGGGAGCACGGGGCCCAGCGCGGTTTCCCATGCGCCTGTAAATAGCCTTTTGCTGTGGTTTAGGCAGAGGCCAGTGCCATGCGGCTGCACGATCTCGGGCTGCCGTTTGCCTTGTGCTGGCGGCAGCGGGACTGATGGCAAACTGTGTCCCCCTTAGAGCAAGAGCTTTTGACACACATATAGTGCGCTCCTGCTAAATTAACTGCAGCTAACGAGAGTTTGCCCTTTGCTGCAGGGGGAGAAGGGCCGCTGGGTACCTGCCAGGGGAGGGTCCCATCGGGGTCACCCCTGCGGGCTGGCAGCAGGTGAACCTCTTTACTCACCTGTTGGTCTCTCCGGCTTTGCTGAATGACATATGAAATCTAAGAATGTTTCCTAAATGCTCTAAAAGAAAAGGACAGACATGAAGATGCTATTTATTTGCTTCAGTCCAACGGAGGGACTTTAGGGAACAGCTTCATCCATGCTCAGGGTGGGCTGGGTGGGGGTCCTGGAGCCAGTGGCACTCCTGGTCCCCGCCGCAAACCCAAGCATGCTGTGACATCTAGTGGCAAGTTACCCCGAGAGCCATGGGAAAGCTGTGTTTGACAGGGCTTTGCACCGTCCCTGGACAAGCAGCCACAGACATTATCTGTTTATTGCACACTCTTCAGACGCATCTTTATGCACAATCACGTATTTCAGTGTAACGGCAAGTGTGACAGCTATTTCTGCTTAGGCCAAGACGTGCTGGTGAAAGGGACAGTACATCCACCTCGATGCACAGCTCTCATCTTCCTTGCACTAGGTGGGAAAGGGCCTGTCCTCCTCTTGCCCCAGGTAGCCATCAAGCGAACTGCTCCGCCGGCATCACCTCCAGAGCCACGGCTGCAGCTGCACAGCGGCACAGGAGCTAGACGGGGCTGGATGCAAGCTTGGCCATTTGCTATTTGACGTGGCTTCCAATCCATGTGCCCCAGCAGCAACCGGTGCTGGTGTTTGAGCAGCTCAGGTGGCCCTGCCAACATTTCCCAGAAGCCAAAGGCACTAACAGCGTGCATGCAGCCAGAGAGGTGCAGCAGCCATGGCACCATGTAACCTTAGTGCACATTCACCTCCATCTCCTTCCCATCCTTTGGCAGGGTTTATTTAATATTTCACCCTATTTTTCAGGCCCTGTTCGATTCAATGCATCATCAGCAGTGACATATTCCACATTAGCTTGAATAATGATACAGAAATTAAATCAATAGGCTTTGCCTAACACATAGAAAGGCCCCATCATGCAAGGTCGGGTGGCATGAGTCAGGGACGTCATCTGATTCCTGTGCTGCTTGGTGAAAAAAGGGAGGAACCATTATTAAATATGAGGACTAAAAACTGAAAAAAAAGGTCAAATTTCAAGAGGATCCTCATTCATGTGTGAGAATTCGGAGCTGGGAAGGAAAGCGGGAAGCTGCTGTGCAGCACATGAGCACTGGGCCCTTCACATAACCACCCTGTGTACCCACCACAAACGCCCGGCTCCTGCCCCGTTCCTGGAAGACGATGGCAGCAGCAGCAAGGTCTGCAGTACCACAGCCCCGGAAAGCTGAAACCAGGGTGGCCAGCAATCCTACTTCAGCTGCTTAAGGTTGCTGAACCAAGCTGAGACCCACAAGTGGTCCCCAGGCTCCAGCAGCCAGAAGACGTCAGGCACCACAGTCAAAACCTACCGAGCTGTCAGCAGGGCTTTTTCTTTGTCTTTTGTCTTTCATAAAGCTTTGTTTTAATGCATAAACCAGCTACTTATTTGATATTATTTATTCACCAGAGAAGCCAAGTTCCTTTCCCACACAAGCATGCCTTCCAACAGCTCCAGGTCCTGCCTTTTCCCAGGAGCATCAAGGGAAACGGGAAGAGGTGGAGGAGGGATGGGTCCAGCGGGCAGTGTGTGCGCTCAGCCCCTGCTGCACGGGTCTTGCCAGACCATGAGGGCCAGGTTTTTGGCAGGTGTCAGATAATGCTGACCCTGGAAGTGTTCTTAAATGGTGGACTTCAGAAACGGGAATGGCAAATTTATACCAAAAAGAACAGCAAACCACACGAAAACGCTTTCAGAACCACTTCCTGGTCTCTTAATACCTCTCTGACCACATGACAAGTGCTGGGGACGGGGGGTACCCCCGCTCATGGCCGGGAGCGCTGACCCCAGCAGCCCCACAATCACTCGGGGGGCCTTTGCAGTACCCCAGCAGGTTTCCCCACTGCTGCACACCCCAAACAGGTACTGCTGGCACCTGGGTCGCCCTGCTGCCCACCTCAGGCTTGTGCTTTGTGCTGAGCACTTCTACCAGCTTTACAAACAGCTCTCACCAGTGAATGCAGTGCCTAGGAGAGCAAAAGGATGGTGGCTTCTCCCTGCCCAGCACCCCCGTGGTGCAGCAGCCGTGGGGCAAGGTGGGTCCTTCCCTGCCCTCAGCCCCTCCTGCCCTCCAGCCAGCATCCCTCTGGGTTGCTTCCCACTGCATTTATTGTACCAGCACTCAAGTGCATCACGTTCTTATGGTGAATATCTGGCAGCGTAATGCGTTCTCATCTTATGACTTTCAGCTTGTGTCAACTATTTATTCATTTCCAAAACACAAGTAATTTTCTACCTTAAAAGATAAATCTTTTCCAACGCCTGGAAGACATGTTTCTACCAATGGAATGATGCTCAGCCTTGGCCTCAAATGCAGCGAACTAATTGTGTTTCTTCTCAGCTCTCGTGCTCGGCACATCGCCAGGGTGACGCAAAGCAATGAGAAATAAATTGACTCAAAACTTGGCCAGAAAGCACCAGCAAACAGAGGGTTGAAAACTCAGCTTGATTTATTTTATAGAGAGGCAAAGGACAAGAAATGCAGTGTTATTCCCAGTTGTGGGCCTGGCAAACAGTCCTCAAAGCCCAGGCGAGAGCAGAGCTGCCGGTGAGGCCCCGGCGGCCGTCTGTCAGGGGAGCATCCCTGGGAAGGGGCGACATGACACTAATTCATTTTCTGAAAACATTCACTGTAACACTTCCACCTCCTGCCCAGAGAATACAAAATATTTTACACGGAGCAATAAAATAAAATCCATCATCTGACATGTAGACACTTAACACCCTCCTACAGATCCATCAGAGTTACTGTAGGATTTTTTCAGCATTACAGAGCAAGCCCTTGGCAAAGGCGGGAGGTGAAGCTGGCGCAGCTGATGGCCAGAGCAATGCCAGGATTGCCCCAGCATGGGGGCACCAGCTCCCCCAGGCTGCGGGTGCTCCAGCCCTGCCCAAGGTAGCTGGGCACAGCAGGAGGGAGGCGGGAGAGCAACCGAGGGGTCGACCCAGCTGAGACAGCAAACATGCTCCACCCGTACCCAGAACCCTCCTCCGGCGATGAGGAGGACGGGGAGGACCTGGGAGCACAGGTGGGCTCTGGAGCCTGGAGCAGCACCCGCTGCCCCTCCGCAGCCCCTGCTCCTGCCAGGTGCCGGGACACCCACCCCAAAGGTCCCCTCTCGGCTTCTTCCCTCCCAGTGAACAGATCGCTGTGGCCACTGCTTTTCAGGAAGGGCAACCAGCGCTCAGGGTGACTTGTCCTCCGAAGCTGATGTTTGCCCAAGGGCTGACACCTTTGCTGTCCCCGCCGCCCGCCACCCCCCCGCGTCCCTGCGGCGGAGCCTGCCCTGCCCTGGCTGCACACACACGGGCACGGACGGGGCTCCAGCGGCGAGCGCTGAGGGTACCGGTGCCCCTGCACGGAGCCTCGGTGCCCCGTCCTGCTGCCCCGCCCGCCCGGGGCCGGCACACGGCGAGGCCCAGAGTTCCGTGTCTCACAAGCGGAACGCTCCGCTCCTTGGCCAGCGCGGGGCACCCACGGCCAGCGGCTGCGGGAGGTACAGCGGAATGCACCGCACACCGGCACCCCCGCAAGGGCTCGCCGGTCCTCGCAGGGACTCCCGGTGGCTGCAGGCCCGCGGAGCCGTCGCGAACGGGGCGGGGCGGGGGGCGCTGCGGGGCCGGGGCGCGGCGCGCGGAGCGCGGTCGGAGCCGGGTCGCTGCTGCCCTCTAGCGGGGCCCCGCGGCCAGCGCGGCTCCTCCCGCCGCCCCGCGTCCCTCCGCGGCCGGCGGTGCCGAGCCCGAGCTGCCTCTGTGCGGCTGCCGCCCGCTGCGCGCTCGCTTTCACCATCGCTAACCACCGCATCTTTTTCTCCCTAAATCCCAAACAAAACCCGTCACTGTAAAACTTCACGTGTTCGCTCTACACGAGCCCCAACAGAAGCAGCACATCCCAGGAGGGAACAGCCAGACCCACACCTCTGCTGTCCCATCCCCCAAAAGAGCTCACTCCCTGCTTTCTGGTAATAACATTAAAGGAATAGAATAATCAAGGAAAGGAAATAAGCCTCCTCCTACCTTCCATGGGGAGAGTGTACTGCAACGTACCGCTGTCCTGTGCAGAAGTTATTCCTGTGTCCCTGCAAGCGAGCAAGTCCTGCCTCAGGCAGCTGAACTCCAACCTCGTCTGCTCGGCTTTAAGCAGGACCGCCAAGATCCCACCCAGGACGGGGAGGAGAGTCCTCCCTGGGAACGAGCAGCCCGGTCACAGCTCCCTGCAGCAGCTCTTCGCATCTCGGCGGGGCTCTGACATGCCGTGTCCTTCCTCTTTCCCTCCGTGTTCAGGAGCAGCCCCTTCTTCTGCCGTCTCACATCGGCATCTACAACCGAGTTTGCAACAGGGATTGAGTTTGACAGTGCCAAAGGTGTGGGTGGCACGGGCCCCACCAAGAAATACAGTCAGGATGTAAATGCAGGATACGTAGAGTTTAAATCAGCTGCAGGACTGATGAATGAAATGCGCAGAGGTACTCAAAGCACTGGAGTTCCGACAGTGAGAAATCCTCTATAAACTGGAGCGTGGCCCAGCTGAATGAGCTCAGTGCAAAGCAAATCGCCGAGTACTATAATGCGGACACCACCCCTGATGCTCTGCTTTAGTTTTGTCAGAGGCAGTGGGAAAAGCATGCTAAACCTAGTGCTTTGACACTGAAACTCTTTTACACAGCAAAGGTTATTTTCTTTAAAACAATCTCTCTGTTGAATTCATTCTGGCTGGAGAAGAGGCAGCTGGCCACGGTTTGAATTCATGTCGCAGTGAACAGCGAGCGTGGCCAGGCGCTGCCGCAGAGGGCAGCGGGCTCACGGCGAGAGGGGCTGCAGGAGGGCAAATGCGGGTGGGTGAGACAGCAGCGCCCACCTCCACGGCAACCCCCGAGAGCTGGGCCTTGTGGGGTTCCCTTGGGTTTTCAGAGGATGCTAGTAGCACATTTGGGCTTTAATGTGTTTATTGCCCACCATGTGCATTTATTCCGTTTTGGACCTATTCCCTCTTCTTTTGAGACTGAGCTGGCCAGCACCAGGCCGTTCCCACAGACCCGAGGAGAGCAGCCGATCCCTGGCTCCCACCGCCACAGCTCACGCAGGGGAAATTCAAATTCACAAGTACAGTGGAAAGCTGGAGAAAAACAGGTAGTGTATGACAGCAGAGATCACTGCCGTTATTGCTGGGAGACCAGAGCTGATCCCTGGTCTCTGTTTTTTCAGCTGCTCACAGCACACAACAGACGCCTGACGGGGCACCAGCGCTCATTACTGATTAACTCTGTGCCGCACAGTCTCGCACGAGGTAGTGAGGTTAAGCGCTAATGAAGGAAAACCCAAAAATGTTCCAGGTCCTCGTGGCTGCCAGACCTATATAGGAAACTCAAATAACTCCTGATGAGGTTTCTAGTTGGCACACACTTCTGCACCATTTGTGGAGGGAGTCATCCAGACTCAGTCCTGATCACCCTGACCGGGCTGTGGTTAGGATAGCCACGTAATTTAACAAGGTACGCTGGTGAGATGAGAACAGAAATTAGCTTTTGATTGCTTCTGAAATAAAGTGTCTGAAAGAATAGTCTTTTCTGACTCCAGAAATCAGAGGAAATGGCGACACAAGCCTCACACAGGGCACCTTTCAAAAAAGGGGCCCAGAAGCCAGTGTTATCCCTGGTTGACTGGGGCTGGCACTGCCTGGAGAAGGCAGCGTTCTGTAGGACACTGGTATCTGAACCAAAACCCAGCACACGCACTGACAGAGAAAAGAGAAGAATTACTCTTCAGCAGAGGAGCAGAACCAAACCCAAGCTTTGTGAGCAGTCCCGCCAGCCCAGGCTGCTCCCCGCTGCCGCACTGGGCTTCCCACAGCTCTGGGGCTTTCCGAGGCTCTTCCCCGTGCCACCGGGGCCGGGGCGGCAGGACACCAGCACTGGGTCTCTTCTAGCCAGCCCCCATTTCTGCAGAGCCCGAGGGGACCGTCTCGTGGCTCCGCGCCTACGTGTGATGCCTGGTCCCCAGAGGGGACCTGACCCCGGCTTCCTTCCCAGTCTCTCTGACCTCCCGGGCCCGCAGGGAACAGCACCGCGGTATTTTTAGCCTGTTTACAAAGACAGAGCAGTACGTTTCTGTGCGGCTTGCAGTGAGCACAAGTTGTGTAGTCGGCGGGTCAACTGGCAGCCATCGGGGCAGCGAGGCAGTGGTGGTTTGCCTGGGTAGATGCTGGCATCAGAGGAGGAAAGAGAACCAGAAAGAGCACCAGGAGAATGTGACTATTTTGCCTTTCCTTTAATAAACTTTTCTTGTTTTGAGGCTCCTCTGAGTGCCAAGAGTTTCAGCCAGCGACCCAGCTCTGCAGGAGCAGCAGTGCGGGAGCAGCATAGGCTCCTGCTGCTCCCCTCTGTCATTGCTGGAGACCACAGGGCCAAGAGGAACCGCAGGAATCCAGTAGCTGCATCTCCTACATGGTCTCCAGTGAAAGCATTATCCTCTTTACCAATTTCTTTTTTGAATTGCGATGCTTGGGCTAAGCACAGCAGCCCAGGAGCAATCACAACTGTTGTCAGAAAAGTAATGACCTTCTTCAGCTCCTCCTTGAAGTCACCTGGAGTTTATGTGCACAAGTCACATCAGCATTTTGGCCATCCTGTCACATGCAGAGCAGGGTATCGTCTTCCCTTTTCTTTGCAGACGTTTCCAGGGTCACTGATGCCCATTTCTTCCATCTTAAATACTTTTTAGTTGGAGCAATATTGTAATGTATGTTGTTTTCACACAAGTGTGCTTCTGTAGGCTTGGAGTCCCCACGCCTCTGCATCTGGCCAGTGCTGGGTAGAGGACACCAGGTAGGTGCCACCTGGTCTGGTTCAGTGTGAACACCCTAAACCTTGCGCTGTAACACCAGCATTTGCCCCTCTCCCAACAGCTACCAGTTGTGAGGTTTTGTTCCAGTTAGCAGGTTTGGGTGAGGACAATGTTATAGTTCCTTCACCGAATACCACCTCAGCCCCATAACACCTGTGCGTGTTGCATGGGGTGGGGGCTGTGAGAGCACTAGCTGATATTCATCATGCTTCCCCGCTGCCCCTGGCTTCAGACCCTGAACCTCTCCTTAAAGCAAATGAAGGATGTGTCCAAGCTTCCAGCCAGGTACATCCCAAAACCTGCTCCACTCTGCAGCCAGGAGGAGGCTCAGCCCAGGTAGCCATCCCTTGCTCTGCTCCACAGAGCGTGGAACAAGCCAAGAAGCAGTTGTATGAAAGCTCTTGCATCTGGTACAGAGTAGTAAATACTACCCACAGCTCTGTCCCTTATATTTAGGAAAAAAAGTCCATGCTACTTTCTCACAGCCCAGTGTAACTTGTGTGCAACTGTCTGTTCTGGAAGGTTGCCCAGGTCAAAATGAGTCAACACAAGATGTTTCATCTCAAAGCAGAGCAGTGTGCTCAGACACAAGCCCTGCAGAGGCCGGGCTACAGGCGGCCAATAGGGACAGGCAGGGAAAGGGTGTCTTAGAAGAAAGCTTGAGCCAACACAAGTCTCTGGTGATGACTGCAAGACTAGAAAGGTGGGGAAATATCAACCCATGCGGAGCCAAATCACCCTCCAGTCCCTAAAAACCATGTTCAGAGGGCCTGGCCCTACTGCTGTCGCAGGCACTCCTGGGCAGGTCGGCAGTGCTTGGTGGTGTGCCGAGATGAGCAGGAGCAGTGTGGGCTCGGCCTGGGTGGAGTGTCTCTCCACACCCGCTCAGCCATGGCAGAGCTCTGCCCTGCTCAGTGACAGCCCCAGGAGGGCCTCAGCAAGGCCGCTGCTGCTGGGAGAGGAGGCAGAGACCTGGCTGAGTGGTGGACAGCCTTGTCCTGCTCCCGGGTATGGCCTGCAGCACCCTGAGCACCTCCAGCCCAGGCCAGGTCTCACCTCCCTGCTGCTCCCACCAGGCATGTTCAGGGCTCCACCTTAGGGCTCTGCAATGTGCCCAGCTGCCTACAGAGCTGTGGCACAGCTAAAACACTGCTCCTACCCGCTCTGTTTGTACAGGCAAGGCAGGAGAAGAGAGCACCAGGTCGCAATGTAATTACAAAGCCTGCGGTGACCTCCCTTGAAGACAAAGCAACCTCTGGTGATGCCCGTGGGGGAGCTCCCCCCATCCAGGGCCTGTCAAACCCCAGGAGAGGACCTTGTGCATCCAGCAGGCAGGGGATCAGTGTCTCCGCCTGGCCGGGGTGGGCTGCGTTAGCCCAGGGACAGGGCTGGGCCAGGCACCGCTGGGGACAGGGATGCATCGCCGCAGGAGCCGGAGGGAGCCCTCCCCTCCAGCCAGCGCTGCCACCCACCGCCCCGCAGCACGGGCCACGGCACGCTTTATTGTTGTAGGATTACGTACGGCTTCGCCAGCCTTTGGGCAGAAGGGAGGGACCGCTGTCTCACTGGGTGCTCGTGACAACACTGCAAAGTATTTGTCAAAGCCACCAGCGTCCTGCAAAAAGCCCCCGACAGCCCAGGGGAGGAGAGCCAAGGGGTGCACCTGGCCCCCCACCCCTTCCCAGCATGGCGGACTGGTTTCTGAGCCCCTCTGCTCCTGCGAGCCCCGAGGACCACCTGGGAGACCTCCACACCGAGCACAACCTGCCATGCAGGGGAAAGAGGAAGACCAGCCCCAAACACGCTGCTAACTCTTTACTTCCCAGCCCTTCGTAATACGCAGCGGCTGGACTGACACAAAGTGATTTGTTTCAAAAGGCTCTGGCTTGTCTCCCCCTCGAAAGCTCTCGGTGTGGTTTATATTATGTCCCAAAATAGAAACAAATGGCTGAAAATGTGGCTCGGCGCAGGAGTTTCTTCCCTTCCCAAATGCAGCCCAAACCTCAAGGTGCGATGGAGGGGCGTTGGGACCAACCACGGCTCTGCCCGAGGTGTCGCTCGGCACACGGGTGACAGCAGTGCCTGACACCCTGCTGAGGGACCCCCGCGGCCGCGCTCGCTGTAATGCCCCATGCCCGCGAGCTGGCGGGTACCGGGGGAGGCAGCTCCTGCGAAGGGCTTGCACAGCTCCACGTCTGGGCACGTGCAGGTCTGATACCATTCTTGGGGCTTTATTTTCTCCTCTGCATTGCCTCAGAAATACAAGTGCACTGAGGAATTCCCCAATTCCTTCATGGGAAAGCCTTACGACAACATTGTTTTTAGAAGAGAACAGATGCAATGATATTAGGCAGAAGAAAATGTAATTTTTGCTCTACTGAATATGGTTGCTTTTGTGGTGTTAGCTTTGGTTTTAACACCATTAAGTAGAAGAACTAGTAATATCTCAGGCATGACTGGACTCAGTCACAATAACTTACAATGCCTCTGTTGTTGCACAGAAAACAATACAATTAGAGTATGAAGAATTCCTTTGACAAAGCAAGGAGTCTGTCACGCCTAATTTTCCCCCATCTTTCTCTAATGCAAGTCTATCAAATGCACTATATTAAAAATAATTTTTCTCCTCTGACAAATAACGGATCATGTTTGATATCTGCAGAAACTTGAGAAAATGAAGCTGTAACTCGTATCACCAACAACGGCACGCGTACCAGCACAGCCCTCGGGACAAAGGCCTGTGCCTCTGGCGCACACACGACGGCAGCAGGGAACAGCTTTGGCCATATGAAGTGCCAGAACAGCTGTCGTGAAAGGCTCAATAGAATTTAAAGACCTTAAAGAGCAGAGGTCCAGACTGCCAAAAGCCCATTAGCTTGTATTTGGAATAAGAGACCATCTCTATGGATTTTTAAGACAGCTGTAGCTTGGGTGTTTAAGAATTACCTAAGTTGTGTTGCCCTGGGAAGGGATAGGCTGAGTTCAATCAGCGGTATGCACTTTTTCATAGGAAACTATTGAAAGAGTTTCTATTTTTTGAAGGGTTATTTTCTAAAGCAAAACATATTTTGATACACCGTTTCTCTCAATGTATGTGTGTATATTTTCCAACTAATAACAGGATTGCTATTTTACAACTTCTGAGAAACTCAGAATTGCAGTAAACTGTGGTCCTGAAGGCTGACCTGTGTTATATGCTCCAGAACCAGAAGTGGGAGTTCGTGCCTTTACACCACCCGAGGACAGAGGGATAACGCAAACCTTCCTGAGAAACAGCAACTCTGAGCTCCTCGAAAAGCTTCCTGATCCTGGTGAGCTTTATTCACACCATCTGGGAAAGTTGTAATTTAAGTTCTGGCTCTTGTTTTACAGAAGAAAGAGACTATCCATCTGGTAGAATTTGTGTTATTTCCCCATCTCAGTAATATTCACGCTCAATACTCCTTCTGACCAACACATCTTGTATGTACACGTGATAGACCCTCACCGCCTCCAACAGCCTGTAGTGCTAGGCTGGTGTGATGGGCTCCACAGCTTCAAGCAGTGACTATGGGTTCGGTGCTATCTTTCCATCCAGCTCAGACACCTCAGTGCTCCAATGCCAGAGTCATGACCAGCCCACACAAATGAAAGCTAGGATTTTCACAGCAGTTTAAGGACCTTGGAGACCCTCAAATCACAGAACTTACACACAAACACAATTCCCTATCTCCTATTCCTCCACTGAAAGTCCCAAATTAATCCAGCAACCTCTTTGCTCCATCCTAGGGCAGGAGCATATCGCGTCTCACTGGCAGCATCAATAAACTTCCAAACCGAACCTTACCTTCAGCCCAAAGAATAACTTACTTCTTGTTTTGCAAGAGGATCGGGGATGTGTGCAGTAACAGTTAAGCCCTGGAGAGAAGGACGCCTCACTGGCAAGAGAACAGTGGATTGCTGTGTGGAAATACCACCACCAAAATCTGTCTCTGCAAAGATGAAGGCGAACTACAGGCGGAAAGGGCTATGTGCAACCCACCATGCTGCTTAAAAGAAATCATCTAGAAAGCCATTTTCAGTAACTAAAACATTTATTACTCTTACCCTGTACATGTAGCAGATCCACTACTATTTGTTATGGAGTACCAGCAGAACGAGCCTGGTCAGAGCTTCGCTCTGCCTTCACGCCAGCCCTCGGGATCGCCTTCTTCTCTACAGCCCCCCTCCTGAGGTGTCCTTCCTTAACCCCGGCATTGCTCTGATGGGCACAGATTTCCAGACTGAAAGGATCGAATCGGAGATTTCACGTTTCAGTTATTTCAGTCAGGCTACCCCCACTACCTACCATCTTATTTTTTGCCCATGTTGTTCACTGGAGTCCTTGTGAAGATCAGCAACACCCAAAAGCATAACGACAATAGATGGCAGCAGGAAGAACATGAACTGGAATAGGAGTGCCCTGGCCATGCATCAAATTGGCTCCTACTGCAGTCAGTGCTGGCAAAAGCCGAGTAATGCATTTTTTTTTTTTTACCCCCTGTCCACTAAAAACTTTGGAGTTCAACTTCAAAATAACCTCAGCACTGCCTTCCAGTGCTGGGCTGCCCGCAATAGCTGTTAACAGGACATGACAGTACTTTGTGTAATCAGAGATGGTCTGGAAAAGTTTAGCTCCACTACACCTGGGCTTATCCAGCACTTGTGTATCAACTTCACCCTGAAAATCTGCCAGATCTGAAATCAAAGCTCTGGAAGAAACTCCTTGTATTCACCTACCTAGTATTCCTCACTGCTCCTAAGAGCATATGTATTTTTACCACAATATACCAGGCTTAAAGTCCCCAAAGATCCTTCTAGCAACACTGCTGTTCTGGAAGGAGGTTTCATTTCGCATGCACATCATAAACACTGATTTCATCCTGCCGTGCAACGCTCACACCTCCCTCCCCAAGCAACAGGCCAGCAGTGTGTTTGTCTGTGCACTAACAACCAGTTTCTCAGAACATGATTTTTGCTATATTGTACTGAGTTCTTTATGTAGCATTACCCAAGAGCTGGTATCTAAGGGAATATTCCTTTGTTTACTCCCTCAGGCTTATTTCTGGGCTTGTCCTTGCAACTGCTTGTGGCCATACAGCTTTAAAAACTACTCGCGTGCATTGAGAAGAGGCTGTTGGCACCGTGCAGCTGACTGACACCTCCGCGTTTTAAAATGCCTACAAAACTCTAGCCAAAGAACAAGCATAAATACTGAAAGCTAGAAACAAAATTCTAGATAAATCTGAAAATTCACAGCTGTACACCCACTTAGTCCCACAAAGGAAAGAAGCAGCGCAGGCACAGGCAGGTACCCTGGAGCGACACACCGGTACAGCGCACGACGCAGCAGCGTTGAAAGGAGCACGCTTGCCAAAAACGCAGACGTTTCCATTCCTCGATCGAGGCCATAGCCCTGATGCTCAATTCACACCAGCACAGGATGGCATGTGCCTTTGGACTGACCTGCAAGGCGTTTTTCCCTTGCACTCTTCCAGAAGCCGTCCCCAGCCTTGCTGGTGGAGCCCCCGGGGTGGTCGCTCAGGCATCGCCTCAGGGGGGGCTTCCCCGGCGCCTCCATCCTCGCCCCTACGGATCCAGAGAAACTGCAGCACGTTAGGACCAAAGCAAGTCCATTCTCCTGGCGTTTGCCTCTTAAGCTGGACTGGAGAAGTTTCTCTGCAGGAGGAGTCTGGGGGTATTTTGTGAACACCCCTCTGGCAAGAGCGGGGAGCGGAGCCCAGGGCAGCAGCCCCCGCCGCGAGCTCAGCCCCGCTCCAAGGCTCCGCTCCCACCTCGTATAAACACAGCGGTTCCCCGCCGCGCAGGGCGATGAATACGGAGCGAGGCTACGCGTGTTTCTGGGAGCGCGGTGCCTTTGCGTTAACTGTCCGTGTGACAGCTTCCTCCTCCTCTCCAAGCTTGGTAATTTACGGTGCCTGGGCGGTAGGCTGCGTGCCTGCTGTCTCCTTTACTAGTGTGCAGTTGTCTGTTTGGGGTGGGTTTTGCTGTTTTTTTTAAAATATTTATTTTGAACAGAGCAGCCTGGTCTAGAAGTAGAGTGGGATGTTTGTCCTGTGTTATGGGATTAACCCGAGCGAAGGTTTTGTGCAGAGACCACTCAAACAGGAGAGCTCTCCAGGACTCAGATTCATCAGTTACCTGAGGAACATACTCAGAGAAGCCCCGCTCCAAAGGCACCTCCGTCCTGTGCTGTCTGCTCGCTCATGCACTCACTGCCCCATACAGAGGGGTCAATAACGCTCAGGCCTTGCAGCCTTATTTTACTTACACAAACACAGGCTGGTGCAGACGCAGCAAGACACAGGGAAACCATCTTCTCAGGCACCACACAGCTCCCTCCAAACGCCTTGTCGCAGGGTGCCCTTGGCTCTTTGTCATAAGGGCGAACTCCAGAACACGGCGGACGCTGCCTGGGCAGGGCTTTCACACAGGGGCTGGAAGCAGCGACGGGGACGTACAAAAATACACCGCCACGTACCTGTTCAGTTACACGCCTGTATCGTGGTGCCCACATAAATGTTCTTATAAGAGCATGCTGGAAGAAGTGGAGACACATCCAATCATTCAATTTAGGTTCCTCCCCATTTGGGACATAAGAATGAAATAGCTTTATAACAGAAGCCGCTGTGTATGGCCAAAAAGCAAATACCTGCCATGTAGCTCAGCACTGATGAAGGTCCTTGGCAAAATCTGTCCTGAAAAACAAAAGAAATTGATGGGGAAATAACTTGAATGGCTGCTGGTGTTACATGTGGGCTTTACACATCCACTATTTCTATTTCTGGCAGCAGGTCTGGGTCTGGCATCTCACAGGACTAAATTTTGCTGGTATTTCTTGAAGTAAGTTCAGTGCACAGCAATCCTTACCGGGCTGCTCCAGCACACACATCACCAACACACACACTTGTCTATACCTCAGCTGATAAATCACCAAAGCCCTACAGCTGGATGCTCCTCACCGAGCACACAACTGCATCCTGGGGAGGTCTGAGAGCACCCTGGGAGTCTTCAGAGCTGATTCCTTATGCTGTGGACTGATGCTGCAAGCCTGCATCCTGATTAAGACAACCTAATTAATGTCCCCCAGCAGAAGGAAATTTGAGGAATGGAGGCACAGCTGGTGACAGGCACCGTGACTGCTCTGAGGCTGTGAACTACAGCGTTAAGCATCCCCTCCTCAGAGCCACTGCATGCTCCAGACCTGCAGAGCAGAGCAAGTAGTTCTCAGCCACACGTAATGCATTTGATACAACAAACTTATATCCACAGCTGGTCTCATGGCCTGAATTTCTAAGACACTTGAAGTTAGTATCACAATGAAGAGAAAGCACTAAGTATGTGCTTCCATTTCAAAAAGAGTCATTAGGGGTTTTGGACTCCACAGCCCCCAGAGAGAACCACGAATATGTCCAGACCACGCGAGCAGCCGTTCCCCACCGCTCCCTGCCAGGGGCAGGCTCGGAGCAGCGAGCTCACCCTGCGCAGGACGGTTTGCAGACACCTCCCTGGCCACGTTCAGGATGCATTACAGGGAAAAATCCTTCCACAAAGATGAGACTTAATGGGATGAAAGCATTTCGGTTTAAAACCAACGTAAGCAGCCGCCTGAAGAGTGATGGCAGAAATAGATACATATTGCAACTTGTGCAAGAGGCTGGTTTCTGTCCCAGTGCTTGGAGGGCTGCGCAGGGGGACAGAGAGACACGCTGAGCCCTCCAAGGGCAAAGCAGAGCTCCTCGACACGAGGCCCAAGGCAGCTGAGGGCATCACACAGCCCTTAGATTTGGCTGCTGCTCAGAAGGAAAAAGCATCACGAGCAGCAGGGACAGAGATAACAAAGCAACAAAATCATGTTCATTTCAGTTTGCTCGATACATTTAATGTGACCTCCCACTGTAATTATGCTGGCAATGCTTCTAACCAAACCCAGAGCTGTTTAATATTAAAAAATCTGTTAAATGCATTTTGTGCCACCTGCAGAGCTCTGCTTCAAGCCTGATCCTGGGGAAGTGCAGTTTTCCTTCTGCTGCTGAGAAAAGGTCATGAGAGATTTAGAAGGGCAGAATCAGGCCAGCGGAGGAATACCCGTCATTGCTGACATGCCTCCTGCCCATGGCAGCTTTTCTCCCAGACCCATAACGTGCCATAACTGCTGGTGGCAGCTCTGTGCAGCCGCTCTGCTGTGGGCAGCGCCGCGGGCAGTGGCTGCTGCTGGCCACGGCTGCTGCCTGCACGAGGGCTGCACGCCGCTCAGACACCTCCGGCGGGCAGCTGGCAGCTCCCTGCGTGGGGACAGCAAGCGGCTGCTCCACAGAATGACCTTTGGGCTTGGTGTCTGCCAGCAGTCCCAGCCACAGCAGCGCTGGCACACTCTGGCCATACTGCATAAAACTCGTCTTGCTTCACTTAATTTTTTTCCTTGATGCCTAGTGAGTCTGTGAGAGTCACCTACAATTTCATGGAGCTATCACAGCTGTAAAGAACAAAATCTGTTTCACAAAGCCAACAAAATCAAGACTGAACAGTCAGACTATGCATATAAAGGAACTAAAGTACCTCCCGTTGTTTCCCAGACATGACCCTGGGCTTAAACATTAGGCACGCTAAAAATAAAGCTGTGGGTAGGAAAAAGCAGCAAAGTTGCTCCGCATTCCCAGAAGTTTCTCACATTCACAGCTCCACCAAGGGACTCCTGCAAGGGCCAAAACATTTCCTGAAACATCAAGCCATCTCGAGATGGAGTGAACATCCTTGCTCAGCAGATGTGTCTAAGAAACTCTGGCATTTTAAAATCACCCAGAATGGTAAAACAACTGTTTTGAACAAAAAAAAAAAAGCCAACAACCAGTCATTTGAGTCGCTGCAAAAATCATCTGAACCTGCCCATAGTATTAAAGGCCAAGACACAACTGTTTTACCACGTAGCACCTCCCTTGTGGAGAACTCGAGCGTTGTACATCTGGATTTCATCTGCACCTGAGCAAGATGTTTCAGCTTGCGCTGGCTGCAGCCGATACCCACGTGTCTGGATACTGCCACTCTCCCTCAGAAATACGTAAAGGGGTGAGTGAGCATGTGCATACTGTTAAAAAAGATAGGTAATTAATGACGTAACAGCTAAGGTTAAACTTGAGTCATTCTTTTGCCCAAAGAGACAGCTTTACTAGCCAGCATAAAGTATTTATTCAGTTAAATAAAAAAGTATACAGTTTGAAGATAAGTGGCTTGTCACTTGGCCAAAGGCCTCGCACAGCACTCAAGGCACACTGTCAGCGAGCCAAGGCATGTCCTGTGCCTGTCTGCAGTGGGCAGGCACTGAGCAGCAGGGCTGGGCATCGGCACCAAAACATGCCCATAGTCTCAAGAGGGATTTTTCTTTATATGCAAAATTTGGCCGTCTCGGCTGGTAGATACCTACGTAAGAGATTTCTTTCCCATCTCTAGTCTAACAGCTAAAGCTGTCATTTCCCAAAACAGACCATGCCAAGGGAGAGGTGTCACTCGCAGAGGGAGGTTACAACTAGATCAGATATCCCTGGTTAATGTTCACACTCAGAGCAAAGAGCAAACCTGCTGTCATCCGTAATGTTATTTACAAATACCACGGTGGTAAAAGCAGCCTGTATCTCTGTCACCCCCAGTCATATTCCTCCATTACAAATAGCAACACAGAGGTCGCTTCTTTCCTCCTCAAGAAGAGGCATGTTCAACCAAGATTTTAGGATTAATTATACGAGGCAGGAAAAAACAGCACTGTGTTACCGAACAGAGACACACTGTCAGTTGTGTTTTCTTGGGCAAGTCAGCTGCCACTTCTGAGGGCTGCCTTTACAGAGAAATTAAAGTAGCAATTACATTTAGTCGAACCAATCTGAAACATCCATAGGAAAACTTTGGTCACCTGTTATTAATTTTATTGCACTGAAATGAATAAATGTTCTCCTGCCCTGTGGGTGTGACCCCGACCTGCCAGCCTCCAGCTGTCCTACAGACACAGGTACTTACCACCCTCCGGACAGACCCTCATGGGTGGAAGGGGGCCGGGGTGCTGCACCCATCCAGTCGCTCAGGTCGGTGCCTCCTATTTTGGATTCAGCATTTCCAAAAAATACAAGCGAGCATGTGCTGTCCCCTGTCTGCCAAACCATGGGGACTGCAGGCATCAGCAGATAGCCTGTGGAGAGCTGTAGGAGCTAACGTCAGAGTCTTGGAAAGGGCAGGATCAAGCACACACAGGCCAACACTCCCGTTTCTGCTCAAAGACACGCTTCACTGTTGGCAAAGGCGAGAGACCTTCAGGGAGCAATGAGCGAGAACCAAGCTACCAACTGCAGCAGCCACAGCCCTCCCAGTGCTGGTACCTCTGCAGGGCCGAGAGGTTTCACAGCAGGAAAAGGGCAGACTCGTGTGAGCTCAACTCTATAGAGAGCATAGTTTGAAGCATCCGCGGCTGGAAAAACTGGAGTTTGGAAAAGGCCAGGGCCAGAGCTGCTAAAATGAGGAGTGGGCTCAGCCTGTCCATGTGAAAAGACCTGCTGGCACCGGGAACTTGCAAAGGTTTGTCTCCCTGTGCCGGGACGAGCTGTTTCTCCCGCAGCTGAGCTGTGGTCAGGAGCAGACACTCACCTGCTTCCCATAACACTTCTCCCCCCTTCCTTCTTCCTTCACTCAGAAAAGTTTTTCAGCTTGTTACGTATTACATTCCCAGTGCACAGAACCCGGCAATAATGTAATTATTTGTAGTTTATATGGACAAAGATTCAGTTAATACCTTTGTGGAAAAACTGTGGAAATCAACGGCATTACAGGAGCTCACTGAAGCCAAGGTTTTCACTTGATAGACAGTTGGTTGATTATCAACTCTTATCTTTCACTCTTAAGTTACGGATTTCCTTTTAAATGATAACTGTCATTTAGGTTTGCTTATTTAAAATTTCGCTTTACCATAATTGTTCTGTGGAACATATGAAACTTTTACACCAGGAGAACAGCAGACTGGATTCCAATAAGGCTGGGAGTCCGTGCCAGCACAGGGATTTTCACGCTATTTTAAACATTTACAAGTTGTCTCAAGCCTTAAATGATAAAAACATCAAGTAGTGAGAGTGCACTGAACTCAATATTTTGCTGTTCAGCTAGCCTAGTGGGAACATGCTAGTGCAAACATTTAGATGTAAGCACCAGCTGGAGGCATTTCCTTCAGCTGCCACCACAAGGCATTAACCAGGTGCCAACCAGCACCGCTGGATGCGCCCGAAGGAGAGACCCAGGAGCTGCTGCCCTAGAAGGAAAGGTATTAGCTACAGAACCGGGTGCCATCTCGATGAAGGAACACAGAGATCCGCTTTAATAATAGCACCAGGGCTGAAGGTGACAACTGATGACTCAGAAGGACCAATGGCAGGTTTTGCAGAAGCAATTTAGAGGCTTAAGGAAGATTTTATTCTGCCTAA
The DNA here is from genome assembly GCF_013368605.1 of Nyctibius grandis. Taxonomy (NCBI): domain Eukaryota; kingdom Metazoa; phylum Chordata; class Aves; order Nyctibiiformes; family Nyctibiidae; genus Nyctibius; species Nyctibius grandis. The sequence goes on from NC_090679.1 coordinate 3,641,471, forward strand.
ATCATTAAAGAAAACTTGTTTGAGCGGTTTCACTTGAAGCCTTCACTTCATCACCCTGCCAAGGACAGGGTTAGTGGCGAGGAGAGGTTCGTACTGCCCAGGGTTACAGAAGAGCCCACCGTATGTCTGCGACACCTCCCTCAGCTCTTTCAGCCTATTTACACGCATCGTGTCAATCATGCAAGTGCTTTTACTGGATAAATAATTCATTTGTGTCCTCTGAAACACAGCCGTACCAAGCACGCAGGGCGTCGAAGGGCATTTAGTCCTGGCTGGGCCAGCTCGCCCGCCTACAAACCACACTCACCTCCAGGCTGGGCTGCAGCCCAGCTCTGCAGATGTGCGAGAAGCACCAAGCTCCAGCTGGGCCAGACCCGCATTCGAGGAAGCACTTACGGGCCTGATGGGCACCGGCTTGTGTGCGCTGCCGGGGCCAAGCACAAAAATGCCGTGCTGGAGGTGCTCAGCCTGTGCAGGCTTTCAGGAGCACCTACAGGTAGAGAAAAGCAAGTGGAACAGACGTGGTGCTCACCAGACCCACAGCGGCAACTCCTGCGTGCTGAGGAGCGAGTAGCGACGTGCTGGGGAGAGGCTGTGCCCCGCAGAGCTGCTCCATGGGGCCTGAGGGAGTCACCCAACTCACCCAACACCTTTTTAAAAAAATAGGGATTGGAAAATAACGTTTAAAAAATGAAGGCATGTTTTCCAGCAATTTACCCAAAGGTTATCCATAGCTAAGTAGCAGGGAAAGCAGAGTCCAAAGCTGAAGGAATGATTAATTTATTTTTAAAATAAGATGCTCTCAAGTTTCCCAGGAAATTCTATAAAAGGACAATATTGTGCCAAAAAAACCCAGCTTTAGTTTTCATAGTCTCAGAATGATACATTTATAAGTCTATACCAGGCTAAAAACTGACAGCTCAAGAGGATCACCACATCTCTGAAGACAGAGAACGAAGAGCTGAGAAGCAGGTTATTAGAGCCTGAAAAAGACACTCACTGAGTAAAATACTGTTGTTGTGTGTGTGGGAGTAAGACAGGGCAGGACAGCAGTCTTGTATTTCTTCAGAGAACACAGGCATTTTAATGGAATCATGAATGATGCTATAAACTAGAATCCTATTTCAAATAAACATGTAAGTGACAAGTGTTATTTCAACACGTCTAGCTTCACATATCTGTTGAAAGAGCTGTTAAGAACTCTCTCCAAAAGCACTTGAATTTTTTTTTCTCCAGCAACACTTTCCATCAGCACGAGCTGCAAGGACTGGGCAGGAAGCTTTTAGGTGTGACATTTCTTTTAGTATTTTGTTGACACCCTCTGATTTGGAAAAATGTGTTCCAAATCCTACAATTCGGTAACTGAAGTGACTAGAGACCAGCAATGTGTTATATCAAATATTGCCAGGAGTGACCGAAAGCCTTATTGTGCCAAACTGCATTCTAACACAAGTTTTTTTGATGTTAAACTGCATGTCCTAAACGTGAGAGCCCATGAAGTGTGCAACTCGACTTTACCTTCAACATTGCATCTGTGCATGAAAGGTAGCCTCTGCTCCAGTGTCTCACCTTTCAAGAAGCAAAGGCTTACCCTTTCCTCCGGAGCCGCCCATCGGTTTATACTCACATCGTGCAGAATTCGCTGACAGCAGGAACACAAACAACGTCACACACCACGCTCACACGTCCCGCAGCAGCTGCACGAGCCTTCTCGGAAGAGAAGCTAAACACATCTCTAAGTCACTGCAGGTTTCAGTTCATACGCCCACGAGTGGGATCATCCACGAGCATGTGTCACTGTCGGCTGTCGCTGCTCTCCCTGTGACAGTGGCAGAGGGTCCCCAGGGCCAGCTCAGGGGCGCAGCACGCCCGTGCCCTCGCCTGTGGTGGGCTGTAGGGTGGGGGCACACCCCAGGGATGCCCCAGACCCCAGCGTCCGTGGAAGCGCTCCCAGATCGAGCAGGTGTCCCAGAGTACGGTCTAGGTTGGATGAAACAGTTTAACAAAACTTAGCAAATACATTTGAAAACAAAGTTAGAACTAAGCTGAGACAGGTTCACTTCTTTAGTGGTTTCAGCCTCCCAGTGAAGCCCACCTGGAACCAACCACCACTGCTGGGAGAAAGAGTTGCAGAAGCCAGCACAAACTAACAGATGATTGCTAACATGGTGACTGAAGCAGGTTTGGATTTCCTTGCTCCAGAAGAGCTAGATCAACCTCTGCAAGTATAGATGAGGGACGGGCAAATTTTCAGGGAGAAGCTCTAGACCTGGGGTTATAGCTGTGACTCCTATTGCAAACACATTGCTTGGAGTAAAACAATCAAACTCACTCTTGCTCATGAAGAAACTTAAATTTAAGTATTCTTTCTGTACAAGATGTTTAATAATTCTCACCAAAGACAATTGCCAAGAAGCCTGTGACTCAAAGGGTTTGTGCTGCAGAGTCCCCCCCTGCACACAAGCAGGACCTGCAGCTGACCCAGCCTGGATTTGCAGCTTCAGTTCCTGAATCTCACATTTTCAGTCCCACATACCAGTATCAGTCACCACCTGCAAAGGTGCTGAAAACTCTAGAAGAAAAAGCAAGAAAACTCTAGAATGGGCAGTAGGATTAGCTGAGGCACGTGGATGCTGGCAGCCAATAAGGTACCAAATTATAACAATAAGGGCAATTTAGGTCTCTTGCAAATTATCAAGGGTTGTGATTAATTAATTTTAAAAATTAAGGTTAGGTTTCTTCTGGAACAGGCACTAGAGGCAGCTAAATCGGAAATTCATTTAGGGGAATATGACTGCCTCTGTTACGAGTATTCATACTGTAGCAGGAGGAAGGCTTCTGCTCCGCACACAACCCAGCACCCTGCCCAGGAGGGCGGCGTGCCCGGCGCTGCCCCTTGCCGTGAGCCCCTCGGTGCTGGCTCTCGCCGTGAGCCCTGCAGTGCTCACAGGACACCCGTGTTAGCAATCGGGAAGAAAACTCATCTACACGAAGCAGATAAGCAGGCACTTTATTGCAGTGCTGGGGACACAGGGCATAGCTCCACCATAAGTGTCCAACCAAACATTAAAATCCATCAGATGGTTTTTATACACTGAGTCACTATTACATAAGTTCTTTTACACAAAAATGCATAGTACGCTCGCTCTTAAATTTAACCTTTACAATGATTGGTTCTGTTAATTTTAACCTTATCAATAATCTTATTCTAAAACAATCATTGGTTAGTTCTACTCTACTGATTGGAAACTATCCCTGATATTCAAATCAGGATGGAAAGGGTAAGGGGGTTTCCAAGCAGCATAACTGGTGTCCCTGATGGTCTCCTTAGTTTCCTAAACAAAACATAGGAAACTCCAGTAACTTCCTGGTAAGATTTCAAACCTAAGTTACCTATTTCAAACCTAACAGTGCCTATGGTTACCTGTTTCAAATCTGACTCTTCTACATGATCAAATCTCAATTATTTTATCAGAGTATTTGCAACACCCGTGGCATCTCCATCGCACCACCACAGCCCTCCTCACCGCCAGCGGCCTGACTCACGTCCTTGTCAACAAACATCCCCGCATCCTTGGTTGGCAGGCGCTCACCGACCGCAGCACGGCTGATGCCAGCAGGGTGGCGCAGGACAGTAGAAGGCACTCTAATCTCCCCCTCGGGGAATCGAACGCCGTCTCCCGCGTGACAGGAGGGAACTCATCACTATACCAACGAGGAGCGGGAGCAGCCCCCGCACAGCTGTTATCTGCGGGGCCCTCCGGGTGCTAATGACCAGCCATCGCCCCGTTACTGATGCCCTCCTGCAGGCCCCAGCATTCTCTCCTGCCCTTGCTGCAGGGTCACTGTGGTGGCCCTGGCTGCAACAGTCCAGCCCTGGCACCACACAGAGGCTGCTCAAAACACCGGCGTAGCAACTGCCCTGCCTTGGCCCTCTCGGGTGTGCAAGCGCTGCTCACACCGGCTCGGGCAGGAGCTTACACCCTCTGTGCTAGTTCAACTCAAAGAGCGCTCACCACAAAGCCTCCTGTGTAAGGGCCAAGCTTGGGCTTCAATATTTACTTTACACACACATGCGCATATGCATAATGCATCTATAGGATGTACACTTTAAAGAACACATAAGCTCAGCTCTGATACTCACTGCAGCAGTCTAAGTCCAGAATCACCACTCTGTTGGTATCAAAGCCATTCAGGAGATTGCATTTATGTATGCAAGAACATGACGCTGCATTGCATTCACTTCCATGGACGTGGCATGTCAGAGCCTGAGCCAAGATCCATCGCTAACAGTGAAAAGTTTAAAAAAAAAAATTGGTGAAGGTGCAGAAACATTTCTCTCCCCATTCAAACTGCTGCCAATTCTGGAAAACTAGGAAATACACACTGAGAATACAGGGAAAACTCAATAGAAGAGACTTCACTTCCAGATTTCAAAGAGCTGAAGAAGTTAAAACATGATACAAAACCACATGGGGTGGGCATGTAGTGCCACTGTCACGGGCTACCGGCAAGAGGGGACTCCCACCCGTCCTGATCAGCCATATCCAGCTGTAGGGGAACACACCACACCGAGGCAGCGCCTATGGAGCCATGGGTGGGAAATGAGCCCCTATTTTTGTGTCAAGATTAATTTGGGGTTTGTTAGTTGATACAGAGGAAATGAACACCGAGCCGAAGCACAACCACAGCTAGTGAACTGTCACCAAACAGCTTAAAATTAATACTGCTTTAATTTCCCAGGCTGGAACATGCTGTGGGGTGTTTTGTAACCGTATCTGTGTGCTAAGGGAGCCTCCCGCATACTGCAATATTTGCCTAAAGCTCCTCTCTTGGTCTGGCAGCAGAGGTGTTTGCATTGGCAACTCTCTGCCCGCCCTCCCCATGCCAGGTTGTAGCTTCCCCCCCGCCATTATCCTTTCCGGTAAGAACAGGTGCACTTTACTCTTGGGTATTTGTGCACACCATTAGCTCAGCAATGTGCCTTTCATGAAAGGTAGATCCTTCACTAAAACCTCTGCTTCACCAGGGACAAATGACTAACAGCAACGTACTTGGTGGGAAGAAGGAAAAGAGGCATCCGTGAGCAGGTTTGTGTTGTCCAGCACTGACCTTGTCACAAGTCCCACACCTGGCTTCAAAACAGCGATTCAGCATTCCCCATGCCGTGCACGCAGCTCTCCAACGGTGACCTGAAAAGCCTTTCTTAAGAAGTAATGTCTTTCCCTCTTACTTTTAAATTACTGATGTAAATCCTTGTACTTCGTACACGTTCCCTGGGAAATCTTATTGGCTACTATCAAATGATATCAATAACTCTCCACAGATGGCAAACCAGCAAAAGCCTGTGATATAAAAAGTATATAAACAGATTATGTCAGAGATAACTCGATAATTTGCATATCTGGGCACATCTGGGTTATGAAAGACTCACAACCTTTAATACATTTAATACAGCCCCTTCACAGAAGTGAGGGGAACACTATTGCTCACAGATGGCAGGCTGATCTCCAAGCTAATAAGCAGCCATAAACCTGTAGATCTTGGTTAAGATTTTAGATCCTTAAGTGAAACATAACTCCACGGGAATTAAACGCAGAACTGAGCAAAGTCTCTCTACTTCCCCCTAGAAGAGGTTACACTGCTCCAAGTGTATCCATCAGCCTGAAATGCTGAAACAAATCATCCTTTCCATTAAGAAAAGTTACAGACAGGTATGTGATAGGACTGCTAAGGATTGTCCTGGAAAGAGGTGTATCTACTCAGAATGAGAAAATGCAAAATGCTCTGGTTCCTGTTGCCATGAGCAGACTGTAGGGACGCACGGCCTCTGGAAGGACCTTGCCAGGGAATTCAAGTGAAGTGATAAGCTGTAATGAATTGATCATAGCAGAAAAGTGATAAGCGGCTGTAAACTCAAAGTCTAATAGTGCAGATGACATCAGTTCTGGAGTTAACAGCTAGCACTGCTTCCAGGTCAATAACACTGACTTAAGAGTACTTTTTAAAAGCAGCAAACTTAATTTGCTGCAGTCAGTTCCTCCAGTGCCACCTCTCCCCTACATCCCCAATGCCACCTATTTGGGTACTAGATCTTTGCATTTACTGTGCAAAGCACCTCTCCTTGCATCCCCTTGCTAGCAACACCTGCTCCCTTGCTGCTTCAGGGCTTGCATTCCTCTGCTGCCACCAGTCTCTGGCCAAAACTCAGGGCCATTCACCTTGATACCACTCACTCCGATATACTGGTCTTCAACAGAAGCACCCTGTTTTGTTTCTTAAGCCCTGTGATCGCCAGTAACAGGAGACTGGGGCAGAAAAGGCTACAGTAGTCAGTACCTTCTTTGCCTCAGGTTCTCACTTCTAAGGTTTTCCCTCTGGAGCAGAAGCAGTGGAGCAAGGCATTCCCCACTGGAGAGGAAACCAGTTAAGGAGCCCTGGAGCTGGGTGAGTACACATGATGCCGTGGGACCACACAGGCTCTGTCTGAGGTCAAGGATGGAGCTGACCATGGCCACCAAGGGAGGCTCCTGGTGACAGAAGGCAGGCAGATGTCACACCCATCCTCAGGTAGGTGTATGTGGGGTACTACAGGCTGGTCAGCCTCACCCCAGTGCCCAGGAAGGCTATGGAGCAAGTCTTACTGGAAGACATATCCAGGCACACAAAGTATGAGGCAGTGATGAGGGACAGCACAGCCTTAATAAGGGCAAATTGTGCCTGACCGACCCGATAGCTTTCTATGATGACTGGCTCTGCAGCTAATGGAGGAGCATCGGGTGGTGTTTATCCTGACTTTAGCAAGGCCTTTCACGTCAGCTCTCATAGTTAACTTCGAGCCAGACTGGTGAAATACAGAGTGAATAGGTGGACAACAGGGAGGATGGAAAAAATGGCTGAACAACCAAACTCAAAGGGCTATCACAAGCAGTACAGAAACTACTCAAAACTTAATTTGCAAGTAATTTCTTAGGTGCTTACTCTGCCTCAATATCACGCAGGCTGCAGGCCCTTTACCTTTCAGGACTTGCAGAGTCTGGAGTTTGGCTATGAATCTTCACTCTTTGCATTTCTTCCCCCTCAGCTGATGGAATGCATTTCAATCATCTGCTTGAAATACGCTGTCATTTTGGATCCCTCCTCCTTTCGGGTTTCATCATGCAGAAATCTGCTAGAACACTTCCCCCACTCATTGCTCAATACGTAAGCTGTTTTGGGGCAAACAAATGATATGTAAATCCCCTTTATAATTACGTAAAGAAAAACAAAGCAGAATGCTGCAATAAACCACGGTCAAAAGCTTCATTCAGTCAACACTGCTCAGCCAAGATCTGAAGGGTTGAGATAAAATGTTTGTACACCACATTGGTATCCGTGTCCTCCCCCCGTTAAAAGTTCGCCAAGTTGCTTGCCAACTCAAGCATGTTGCTGAGACCTTAAGCACTCTCAGTGCACACATTTCCTTCCTGCATGGCATAGCTTTATGCCCTTTCCAAGAAAGACACCTTCAGAAACTGAAGAGCTTTGTTGCATCCTTGGAAATTTTTACCTGCAAAGTTCATATTCCTTCTTCCATAACTGCTTAGGAAGTTGTAACATAGCTACTCTGCTGCAACATAGCTACTCTCATCACTTCTCTTCCTGCATCCAGCTGCCAGGGCCCACACAAGGAGTCAGGGCCCGCCACAGGGCTACTGCAGCCTCCTGGAGGGAATTTCCCCCGTGACCCTGTAAGGTTACAAAGGAGCCACCATCGCCAAATTAACTCTCTCAACTCCGTACTTACAGGTTGCATAAAAATTCCCTGCCCATCCTGCCTGTGAACACGGAGCAACACCGACTGCTCTGTAGCCCTAATGATGCACCTCCCCGAGGCAGAGAGATGCTCGTGGTGCAGCAGACGTTGTGCTGAGTCTTGAGGTATCGGTGCTCTGTCTGCTCCCTCCAGACTGGAAACAGGAGAACGTGGTCACCACCCCGGTACCTCCCACATGCTGTGCACAAGGCGACTGCTGCTGCTTTTTCATCCTGTAGCCCGAAATGGCAGAAAGTGGATATAGTTATTGAACACCTGTTGATGGACAGAAATGTCTTCGGAGCAGAGGGGTTGCACTCTGGGACAAAAGGCAAACTTCATTTTTAATCTATAGTTCTAAAAAGAGCAAAGTTACAAGGATTATTAAATTAGAGGTTTGCATTTCTGAGTCCAATAAAAATTCAAATACAGCTGGCTGAATAGTCTTACAGTAAGAGAAATTCACTTGTTTCATACTAACTTTTTTTTTTTTAATCAGATCCACAGGTAAGATAGAACTAAATGAACCTCACACAGCTTACCCCGTCCCCTGAGCTTGCACACAGGCTGCACCAGGAAGCAGTTAAGGATCCCAGCTGAAATGCAAACCAGCTTCCACAAAAGGCTATTAGTTCTCTCAGAGAAAGAAGAGAGATTACTGCATTAAAAAAATAGCAAACCAAACAAATCAACACCCCATAAACTTGTAAAGGAACTTGTATTTCTTACAAGCTCATTTCCCCTAGGTAAAAAGACTCACTGTGCAGAGCTCCTCTTTGCCAGACTTCGATGGAGATATAACACACAATGGAATTTCCAGGGTTTAATTTTAGCCAGTTTAAAGCAAAAATCTGTCGTTTGGATGGCTAAAATATCTGTACAGTGAACCCCGAAGCACAGTCTCTGACACAGCAAGCTTGTCACAAGATGCATTGCCAGCATGCTGCTTGCAGCACAGACTTTGTTCCTGACAACTTCTTGCCCATCAGGCATCCACTCAGAAAAACTTTAGGACAATGTAATTTGGCTTTTCCAAAACATAAGCAAAGAACAATTCCAACAGAGGAGTAATTGCAGTTTATATATAATGTGCAGTTTATACATGAAGTATTTTATTCAACAGGAAAATATCACTCTGAGTCACCTCTGTGCATGAATCAGCACGTGCTCTCAAGTTAATTTGGAAGGCAAAAGCTTACGGTAGCTTCATGGCGTGCTTTCTACTTCAAGACTGCAAAACTAATGTTCTTTAATACATGTTTTTAAAAACAGGACCTGAATCTAAGAACTGTTAAACTATAGGCTTATTAAAAGAGGAGAGCACGAAAACCACACCAGTCATGTTTCCTTAGTAGAAAATGTTATGCAACAACCCTCAGTATCAAGTATCACAGCAATTTATTATCCTAAAGGAAAAAAGAAATCACACCCAGAAATCCCTCCCCCAAAACCCACAAATGTAGGCAAACAATGAACAATCTCAAATTATTTATTAGGAAAAGACAAAGTACTGTCTCAACATTCATACAGAACAAAAGGCAATAAAACCAGGAAAATAAACTGTAAAAAGTAGGCCCATCACAGAGGAGCTGGGTTATGACATAGTAAATGAAACCCAAACTTCGTTCATGCAGACAAGCAGTAAGAATTATTTACAGTTTTGATGGGATGAATTACAGCATTGGCCATATTTGGGCCCCAATCAAATTACTTGGTGACATATTAAAGGGATCTAATCTGTACATTCAGTAATGAGAATCTATAAAAAGAAAAATAATTTAAACAATTTACAAGAGCTGTATTACAGATGGCATAAAGGTATCATTTACAAGAGCTGTATTAACAGGTGACACAAAGGTATTAATCAGTAATTTATGAATAAAAATTTGTAGCACATATTTTTACATCACATCTTCAGTGTCTGAACAGTAAACAAGAAAGTGGAGACGTAACATGAGTGCAACGTAATAGAATAAGGCAACTTAACCAAATGGCTCTTTGGAGAACTTCCATCCTACAAGGGTTTATAATTTATAAGTTTGCCTGTCCATTTTGCTAACTAAAACAAATATTTGAAGACAGCAATTGGTGATCAGAAGGCCTGCGTATGACAAGACAGTAGATGGAAAATTAAAGACTCGTTTGTTAAAATGCCAAAACTCAGAAATGTAAAAAAGTGCAATTATCAAAAGCCCTCTATATCCTATCTCTATAACATCAACACACTAATTTTAATGTTCTAGATGTCGTAATTGAATGTCTCAAAATACTAATTCACTAGTCTCATAATTAAATGCTTTTGTAATGCACAATCTGAAACTAATATACCTCCTCCCAAAGCTTGTATTTACAGTGTTCTTAAATTGATGCTAGAAGAATTATGAAATGCTAGCAATTTATAGCAAAGATTAGCAACTGACACACCATATTCCAGTTTATTTTATAGGCAAGACTAATTCACACATTTATCTTTTAAAATTATTTTAAATGGGTATTTTTGCATTTTCAATAACTTTCCCAAATGCTTACAGTAATGGCTGATCTTCTTGAAGTTTTAGCAGAGAACAAATGCTGATAGTGTTCTACTTGATAGCATTTGTTTTAACAGCTACAATGACAAAACAAGAGGAAGGGTAACACCGAAATCCAGCAATGAAAAGTCATCCTTATCACAAAGCACAATGGGAATGTTACGGGCCTTACAGAAAGCAGCACATGAAGCCAAACCTGCCAATGACTTACCACATTAACACACACAGTCCACATACTCTAAAAAAAAAAAAAGGGAAACTTGAAATATGGCCAAAAAATATTTGCAAATGATAAAATTTAAGTCTGTCAAAAGGACCAGGCCATAAATATTTTATTTACAATTTCTATTTAGACTCTTTATTTTCAACAAATGATTTAGCACCAGTAGGAATATGCAAAGTAGCATTACTGTGTTTCCCAGGCAGAAGACCTCAAGGCCAAATCTTGCTCATTAGTTTCAAACAGTCCCCATTTAAGAGAATCACCTACTCAAGTAACTAAAGCGAGCAGGATTTGGCACTAAGTTATGCAAACCCAGACTGCTCAAACATATTCCATTAGCACATTAATAATTACAAATATATTACAGCATTTTTTGAGATGTTTCCAGAAAGTGTGTTTTTAAGAATACTTAATATGCTTTACATGTGTGAAGTAAACACAACTAATAAAACAGGCTTCTTCGCAGACTTTTTTTAAACTTAAAGAATCAGTAATTTTATCACAGACAACAGAATACTGGCGATGTACTTTGGAACAGATCAGTAAAAATTAAATAAGTTAAGTAGGGATTTATCCCTCTATACTGTGATAAAGCATTTTTTTTAATCTCCCATGGTCATGTCTGAGGACTTAATTCACTCATTTTATCCACAATGATTGTTAAGTTTGCCCCCACTCACTGTGCGTTAACAGGAAATAGAAAAATTAACACAACTGAAACAGTAACTCTATGTGCCAAGCATGATCCTAGGTCTGCACTGTGACCTGCGGGGCTTGGTCACATACTTCTAACCTGACCCACAGATTTTTGTTTGCTTTTTAACCTAAGCAACGCTCTATTACACGTTTTTTAAGCCTACATAATCCAAAAAAAGATGCAGAAAGCCCTGCCACTAGGAAAACACTCATCTTATTACGTGTGCAAATGGACTCAGGATAAAAAGCTGACCACAACTAGCTCAACAGAACCGCACTGACCTTCATCTCTGTTCCGAGCTCAACTGAACTGTTTCCTCAGGATTATAGTCACCTAGTATCCACAATGTGAACAGTGAAAGTGATATTTAAAAATAGGTTGAACGCAATTTTAGGCATTACTGTAAGTTAATGACTGAATGCATAAGACACCATCTAGTCTTTAAGAAGCGCAGATTTGCTCTAGATAAAAGACACTTTAATTAGTTCCAAATGTTAAAATCCTACTGTTATTCTGAAACATTCAGAAATGAGAAGTTATTGCAACTTATCTGGAAGTAGGTATTTCCTGAAGACCTATACTTTATAGAGACAAAGAGTTAGTATTACAACCCTTAAAGGCAATATAATCACCTTGCATGTGTACTACCAACAACTCAAATGCAAGTAGAAATCTCACAGTACTACTGAAGGAATATGTAATCTGTTAATGAGAAGCCAGAACTGAACTTTTGTTCTTAATAGACAGGCTGAGAGTAAGTGGGACAACCTGGTCTCATATTCTTCCCACACCGCAACTCTCAAATTATGAATGGAGGTGTTGGTAGAATCACACAGGTGCTTGCTTGCACAACACTACAGAGAGAGATGGAAAGATCTTCAAAAGGCAGGTGAGATACCTGAACGCCCTTTGAAAATCTGGACCAAACTATAGGACAAAGAAAGTGTATCAGTGCTGCTTCTCTCCAAACTGTTAAATTTATTGAGGCTTTACTAATAGAATGAAAAAGTGTTTAGACTTAAACCTCTGCTAGCTTCAGTAAAGAACGCTGAGGATGTGTTCATTCCAGCTTGCTGAATACTCAACATGTATCGTAGAAGTTCCCTACCTGTTCAAATTGCAGTTACCCTAGTAGAACCAGAAAGGTGGAAGTGGTTAAGTTTAATAACCATCCCAACTTGGAATAGCTTCATCTGAAAATTAACTTATTTGGCCAGAAATAGTCTGTACTTACATGACTAAAAACTTGCATGATTTTTAGGGAGATACAATAAAACTGTGCGTAATACTTAAAAAGACCAAGCTGCAGGGATGAGACCAAGCAATGCCAAAGCATTACCCCAAGATAAGGGCTACAGGGATAGGAAGCCAGAAACCTGATGCTGTTTTCCTGGCGTCTCTAGCTACGCTGGATTGAAGGGATCATCTCCATGGCCAATAAAATTGTCTGCCATTTCTCTGGTAAGCAACACTGGTTAGGAAACCTCCTGGATAAAGTCCCAGTACCAGCAAAATTGGCATTATATGAAAAAATTAAAAGGCACTCACATGGCTGACTGAGCTGAAAATGATTACACATTCAAAATGAGCTTTACATTTCACTTTAGAAGACATTTCACACAACTTATCTCTAGAGAAGTGGTTCCACTTGAGAAGACAACAGTAGCCCTAAGAAAACCCCAAATTTTCTCTACTGTAGTACATCCCATTGAATCAATTCACTCTAAAGCCGCTTCAACCAGTTAGCTTTGAGGAAAAGAAATGGCAAGGTGAAAGTAAAACCACAGAAGATCAGCAAAAAGCAAGCTACTTCAGTGATCTGTACGAAAGAAACAAGCCTTTTCAACCCAGTTAGAAGAGAATTTAGATAAAAGGACTTTAAGGCTTATCTTGCAACTATCGGTGATGCCTAGCATTTCTACTGGTGATAGAGTAAATCTTTAGAGACTCTAGTAACAATTTCCAAGTTGAGAGAAAATGAGATGAAACCCAAAGATGTGGCTTAAATACAGGACCTCTGGGCTTTACAGTAGGGCTTGAAAACTTCTCTGGTTGCCCTTGTAATGAAGGAACAATTGTGCTGATAAAACTAGCAAAAGCAAGCCAATTTTTTTAGAAGCTCAAGAAAGTAAAACAGAGGTAGGGCATACTTTTTGATTCTCACAGTAGTTTCTATACAGTACAGCTATTCAAGAATTACTCCATTGATTTATTCTGTAACTCTGTACAATTTACTTTAAAAATGTATCGTAGGTCGTATCAACTTCAAATGGTTTAAATTAACCATGGTCACTAGGTAATCATCTTCTGCATGTGCTTCTGGTTACATATCCAAGTAACTTCTAACTACTGCTTCAAGAGCAGCTCTCTTTCAGTATCACAAAATGAGAAGTGAAGTAGCAATAAATACGGTCTAAAGGAACTGTCTCCAATCAAGCTGTAGTATGTGTCTTAAAGTACTTCTCTTTGCAAGAAAAATACACAGTTGGTTCACAAAATTTTCAGGCATCTGTCAAAACATTCAGAAAATTAAGTTTTTACAAAGTTTTATAACCAAATAAAGGTTACTTTCTATAGTTAACCGTAACTTAAAAGGAACAGTATACAGCATTTAAAACCCATATTCACTTATTTTCTGAAGTGCTCTGATTTAGCATTAGATCAGTTGAACTGTGAGTGTAATTTTGTTTGGTTTTTTTACATCTCAAATGAAACACCAAAGCAAGCACAATGGACATGTAGTATGAGTACCAGGAAAAGCAACAATAAATGGAACTGCATTTGCCATTGGCATAGTGGCTACTCTAAGCTACTGTACTCTTGAAGGAGCACAGAAATATTTTTTTTTTAAAAAAAACATATAATGTTAGTATGGGGCTTTGAATTTTAAGGAAAGAAAGAGAAGACTGAAAATAGCACATATTTTTCTAATACACTAGGTGGATGTGTCTGTGAATACAACACAGCCACGCTGTGGAATACTTGAGCCATCAGTTTTAAAAACATCGTAAAACCCAACATATGAATGTGTTCTAGTCTGGTTGCTCCTCATGCACTTACACGAAATATTCAACATTAAAATGATACCATAAAATTGGGTAGCTCTTTAGTCCACAAAGAGTCATATAGCTAATGGCTGTATAATATTCTTACAAGTTTAAGATCTCATGCCCTGGCTTCAGGACTAAACTTATTACAGTAATCACAACTGTAAATTTTAAAAGTATACAGAAAAACCTAAGGATCAGTACCAGAGTACGGATTTTATCCCAAGGCCACAATTTGATGAACGGTTCCATACTGTAAGTGCACCTAAATATTGGTCCATTTGGTGCTGCAATACAAACTCTGATGCTGCCCTCAACTTTCAAAAACAAACTTCCCAATCCAAAAGCAAGCTAACAACCTTTAATTTTCAACATCGAACTAGATTCTAATTATTATAAAATTAAGGAGAAATCACATTTTCAAATTAGTAGGGTGGGGCAGAAATTTTCCAAACCTCCACAGAAATGAGCCAAAGCATCAGAATTATGAGGTCCATATTTAGTCTATTTTATAAGGATTTCTTCAACTCTCTCAGGCTTTGTGGTACCTTTACAAATAACGATGTATGATGTCAGAATTTATAAATTCTGACACCAAAAAACCTAGAAGGCATTTTGGAAGTCATGTCCTCAAATAAAAAAAAACAACAACAAACCAACTCCAACCCCCAAAACCTGCCTTCATTAATCATTAAATTCTTTTTCAAATCCAACCAAAGACAGAGGGGATCTTCCCAAAATACCAGCTGCATCTTCAAGTAAATGAAGAGGGCAAGTGAATATCTTCACAAAACCTTCAAAACAGCAACAGCTTAATCTGCTGCTTTGGCTGATTTTTTGTGTTTCTATTCTTCCCACTCAAAATTAAAGCATTAATATTATTTCCATTACACATAAAAATAAAATCATTACTATTCTTACTGTGGAAACCAACAGTTTCCTCATCTTGTAGATAGTACCTTGCTGTTTTTAAAATTGTTTTCTGTAAGTACACATGGGAAGTTGTGCTCATAAGCTAGTATAATTAATGAAAATAATTTTTCGTTCATCAATTATAGAAAACTGATGGGCCTAAAGCCTCAGAAATAAACTTGCAATATTTTCACACTGAGCACTTAAAGGATTGGCATTCCTTCTTTTGGAAGCTTGTTTTCAGAGGATGTATTGCGTATTAAAAGCTCAATACTGGCTACATGTACCAAAGAACATAAATGACATCCCCGAACATTTTACTTTTCAATAACCAACAGAGTGAAAACCCCTTCCTTATAACGGCAATATTCAGTAGCTCATCACTTCTTAAAAACAGTTACAGAAAATCTGCTATTTTCTTCTCCCCTCCCCAGATTTAGTTCCCATTGCCACAAGTGTCATTCAGGTGGAAAACAGTTCAGTGTAGTGACATCTGGTATTTCAACTGAAATTTGGCAGCCCAAGAAGAGCACCAACAGCTCCAAAGTACCCCTGTTTGAAACAAACAAAAAAAATATTTCAGGTTCAAGTAGGGTAGTAAATTCTGCACTGATCATATTTCAAAGACAACAAAGCATCTGGTGGACCAATGCTACAGAAAGAACACCATACACTTTCAATATATAATCTTTCATAATAATTTTTTAAAGCTTTGTGAAACAAACATTTTATGCTTATCTAGCTTAACTTTAGGGGATTTCACCATAAGCCTCCCCATACACTGCCAGACTTCTAGGACATGTATCACTGACTCCTAACGCATGGAAATCAGGTTTGGTTTGTTTTTCCTATAGGAGCTGCATATTTTGGTTGCCAAATGATCTTCCATATCCACAGCAACACTATTCCTAAATCAAAAATTTCTTAAACTAACTGCACCTCACATTTTTTAAGAACTACGTCCAAGCTTCAACACCTTTTTGGACTGTTTACTTACCCGCATACAAAAAAACCATGTTCTCCTGTTGGATTATTTTTCCCCTCTGGGGAAACAAGATGTTCCCTCTCCCTATAACTACAAAATATAGAAGTGTTTGGAACATACACTTGACCAAATGCAAAAACTTAAAATTTATCCAAGAGAAATCTGAAGGGGGTAGAACTAACAAGCAACCATTCTGCTATTACTGCAGATACTAGCACCAAGACAGACTACTGTCAGTCTCAGGATAAGCAACAAAGGAAAAAAGTTGTGAGACTCAACTGAGTGGAATAGATGTAATGCTGTAATATTTGCAGACAAACAAATTGAGGACAAAAATTGCCAGCCCACTGCCAAAAAGCTACAAGTCTCTCAACTGTTGCACCTGTAATTAATACTGGTAGCCTATATTTTAACCAAAACAGGACAGCGCTCTCAGCATTACATACTGATCTAGGTTGCAGAAGCTGCCCAAAAGCAGGTTAGTCTCAGAGCATAAAATCACTACAACAACTTTAAGGTTTATCTGTGGTGGTAGGAAAGCAGTCCTTGCTAAAAGCAGTCTTGACTTGCAGGATGTTGCTCAAGCTCAGCTGAGAACAATGTAAGTATTTCAAAGGCCCATGCTTGAGATCTCTCTGTAATCTTTTGAAATACAATACTTAACTATTGTTGCCACCCAAAACCCAAGAAAAACTGTTGAACCTTAGTGCAGAGCTTAACATTTTCTTGTCCCTCTCCAAAGATCTATAGCATGAACTGAGATACCCCAAAGTGACTGAAGTACTCCCCCGGCAGAGAGAGATGTCCCCAGAGAACCCATACAGTATGAGAAACTTCCTCGTATTTTCAGTTGTTACTGAGTACTTGGTGTCTCAGGTTACCACACATGAGAGCTACTCAATACGTGCATTTTTGATTTAGGGTAAAACACCACATACAGATAAATGAACCACAGCATACCTCATGTTCCAGGAACAAGGCCTTCAGCTGGCCTTTTGACCAGTAGTCCAGTGCATATGCAAGAAGCTTCATTGACAAAGTATTCACACGTAAAAAATTGCCAACAAACACAACTCTGTTTATTTTCTAAAAAGAGAAAAACAGCAAAGGATTAAATCTTTTCACTGTTTAACACAGCTTTGAAAAATTAAGCTATGAAAGAACGGACTGTCTTGAGCAAGAAAAAAAATAAAACACCCAAACAACCCACAATTAAAACATGGTTCCAAAATTTAAAACACAGCATACTTGGGGAAAAGGAAAAGTCATGCAACCCTCAAGAACTAAAGGACTTAATTTGCAGAGAAGTAGCATTTGTGTTTCAAATTAAGTGAGCATTTTCAGTAACTAATCCAAAGAAACAGCACAGCTAAAAGTGAAATTGAATGAAAAATACTTATATCTGGTAGAGAAGACTCAATGCCTTCATAGCCCTGTACAATGCTGCTTGATCCATATGCAACAAGGCAGCACTGTAAAGAAGCCGAAGACAGTAAGATATAACAGATGTTCCTTTCATCTTCAGACCTCAATGTACCTCAGTATAAGATTAGACTAAGACTTAAATACTAGAAGTGAGCTGTGATTTTAATCAAGTCAAATGTAAAAAAGTGAAAATCGTTCAATTTTCCCCATTCACTGAAATAAATCCAACATTAAGTGGAAGCAACATTAAACACTGGTTTAATGATATGAGAGCAAGAACCAAAGAAAATGTAATTGTATTAGTGCTTAAATAAGCACTTAATTATGTTAGATGAATACTCATATGCAAGTTGCTGCAAAAGCTAGTATGACAATTCAACCCGTATTCAAATGACTAACATGCAACTGTTTTTCACTGTCTTGATTAGTTCATAGTGAAGACAAAATAAATACACTGTTAAGGCACCCAGTCACACATAATTCTGCTCTACAGCAGGAAGTCAAAATAATTAAACTCATTTTATCTTTATACATCAGTTCACGGTATTAGTTTGTGGATCCCTATTAACCATTTCTTATGATTTGTAGTTCTGTGATGTAGTTGGAATTAGACCAAAAAAACCCTTGGAATAAAGGTAATTTGTGCTGTTTATGATTTCTTATTTGTACTCATTTATCCCCACCCTTAAATATAAAATGCATACATTTGCCTCAGACTCAGACTATTAGTATGTACTTTCAACTTCACCCTCATTTTAACTCTCTTTTTATCAAGCCTTGCCATAAAGCAAAAAAAAGCCAAAATTAACTCAATATGCACAAAACTAACTTTCTTCTCCAAGACAGACATGAAAGAAAGACAGAGGAAACTGAGGGAGGACTTGCAATATTAAAACCAGAAAAATACAATAGTCTGGCTTCTAAGCAAAAGGAGGGTAGCTGCAGCAGCGGCTAACAACGTTGTTGATATTTCTGAGACTATCACCTCCACAGATCTCTTGTATCCCTCGCTGCATGTGTTTGTGTACAGAGACTTAAGTTGGGCCCCCAATTACCCTGCTTTCACAAGGGGACTTCAAGTCCTTTCATCACAACAACCTGTGCTCACCTGCTCCCTCACTTATCTGCAGGCTTTGGGCTCCATTCCCTAACAAACCTAGTCTGAAGCCCTCCTCATCAGGTTACCCTCCCCACTGGCAAAGATATCCATGTCCCACTTCTCCAAAGACAGTCAAAATATTCTGAACCAATTCCTAGTTCTTTAATACTACGTAAGTTTGTTTCATTTGAGAACATACTAAAAGGTTTAAAATTATACATCATTTTAGCAGTCATTTAATCTGAAACCAAATAATAGACCTATAGATAGATCATTTCCTTGTCCAAAGTTTTTACCTCATTTACTGCACACATCCGGGCAATAGACCCAATGTTATTGGTGATGGTGACCAATATGGCTCTTGCAAGATCTTCTTTACTAACAGACTCTCTCTTCTCTTTGTAGATCATATTCCCAAAACTATAACAGGAAAGAATTCCATTAAGTACAAAGTGATTCATGTGCATTTGAAATAATTTCAGAATGTAATTTTTATGCTATAACAAACTCAAGTCTCATGTTTCTTCTTAAGGAGCTCCCTCCTTTTTAAGTCTGTATTAAATATAGCAATTTGACAACTGACACTACAACATGTGTATTTATTCCTTCACAGTAAACAGTCAGTCTTGTTACAATAGTGACCCCTGAAAAAGTATTTTTGTTTAGATTGTTAACTTTCATGAAGAAGTACATACAGCAAAAAGTAGTCTTATTCTTAGGCAAGACTACTCTGCAAACCTAGTCACTGTAAATTAAGTCAATGCCTAAATCTGACTGGTGACTCCAACTCCTCATGCTTGCTTCCTCACTCACAGTATCTATCCAATCCTCTATTCTCAAAGCAGAAATAAAACAGAGACGAGTTGAATGGTTTTACGATGGGACAAAATCCTCTGAAACAGAACATAAACAGCTGACAGACTGCTATTTAGGTTGTACAAATGAAGAGTTCTAGATTAGAAGGACATTTCCATTACTACACACAGAAGACAGATGAATTATAAAAAAGAAAAAACAAGACAAGAATCTACAGCTATGCATTATATTTTACCACTAAGGACTCTGTGCCATATCTAAGTCAGTTCGAGAGCCAGAATCCTGATTATTCTAAAACTCACAGTCATTAAAGATCCTAAGGATCTTAAAAAGCAAATGAGAACAAGAAGTACCTACATACAGAGCGAGTTAAGGTGTGCTGACTAAAAGTGTGAAGTTTGCACACACGAAAACCTCTCAGCATATGCTCTCTGAAAAGGCTTGGACTCAGCTGGCTGGAGATGGGGAAGAATTAAGTTACCGTGAATCAAGACCTCTTACTACTGAATAAGAGCAAAGATTTAATGAACTCTCTTATGTAAACATTAGTTTCACTCCCAAAGTTTATTCTTCTTACATTTCTTAAGGGTAGAGAAGCTGTAACATCACCAATAATCTTCCCCAACGGAAATAAAACTTGCATCCTTGACAAAAATCCTCTGAAACTGGCAGTAAAACACATTCATTCTCATGGTGCAAACTGTTTATGTTCAACAGCTTTCATCAGTGAGAAAAGTAGTTAAAACATTATGCCAGGTGCCTGTACTGACAACTATGTATCAAAAAGAGCAGAGTCTTTCCAAAAAAAATGAAGAGATATTAGTGTAAGAGCAACAAGAATGCTTTCTTCCACTCACCTTCCCTCTGGACAATGGCCCTACTAAAAGATTCTAGGAAGTCCAAAAGTAATCTGCTTTGGTTTTCCTCTGCACTTTGCTCTTGTCACTCCTGTGATCACCTCACATTCTCTCTGGCTCATGTAAAGCTGTATACGACATATCACGTGAGGTTTCTTCAACACCTAGCTAGCAGGCACCTGCAGTTGCATGTGGCTTTAAATCTTCAGGAAAACTGAGTAAATATATTTTTAGGATGGAAACTTAACTTGACTACAATAAAAGTTTGCAAAAAGCAGTTTTCTCTCTATTAATTGTTTAAGTCTCGTTTCTGAAGCCCTCCAAACCAGGAAAAGAACCAACAAAAAGATCTCTTACTCACCTGGATGCTACAGCCCATCCTGGCAAGCCAAATCTTTCATAGTCTCCTCCATAAATATCCCGAACCAGCTTGTCAGCATGTGTGCTGTCTCCTTTGGATGCCATTTCCAGAGCTTCTTCAAAACTTTCACAGCCCGTCAACAAACTGCATAAACCAAGAAAGGTCCCTCCACCTAGACTAAGAAAGAAAACTAGCTGTTTTTAAACAGTATTTCCTCACATCAAAGATTCTTTTCTTATGTCTGACCAACAAGATAAACAAGCCCTCCAACTTAGATACCAAGCTGTCTGCTTTCTTTCTCAAGGTTCACTACACAAACAGCTGTCAATCAAGTCAACATTTATATAAGTCACTTACAAGAAGCCAGCCATACAGTAAGAGCTAACAAATAGTTATAAACTCTCAAAATGTAGCTGGAAGACTTAATCAGAGACTAAAACTCCCTAAATACCCACATCATGCCTCTGACTGATCCTTGATCATTTTCTGTACAATGTGTGGATGTATTTATTCTTATGAAGCAAGAGAAACACAGCTTCACTGGACACTTTATCAAAACTTAAGACAAAACCTATAAAACTCTCACTACAGAGCACTTCTAGCACTCTGCCTTCGTTTAGCCCACACCCAGGGCTAAACAACAGTTTTTCTCTCACCCAATGTCCCTTTCCCAACTGAGGAAGGAAATTTGGAAAAGGAGGGAGACTCATGGGTTAAAATTAAACAGATTTAATAAAATAAAGAAACCAATATAAATGCTAACACAAAACACACAAAAGTATACTTAGCTACAGATTGGAGCAGGTTGTCCAGGAATAGCAATCATCAGCAATGAGGAAAAAGGGAGGCCAGAAGAGAGGAGAGCAAAACCAGCCCCACCTCTCCCCAGCAAGCCCTCCCTTTTACAGTGAACGTGATTGTTAATTTTATAGAATAGACCTGTGGGCCAGCCTGGGGCAGCTGCCCTGCATTTAACTGCTAATGGCCCTGATCACCATGGCTGGCCACCAAATCCCAATGAAACCAGGACACACTCATAGATTGATAAAGAAGATACTGGCTAAATCTTCTCAATAACAGAATTATGGGGAAAGGCTTCAATGAATGGAGCTGTAAATTAAAGTTAAAATACTTTTCCATACTACAGAGTGAAGGAAGGGATAGGTGGGGGGAGTCGGGGAGGGAAACCACTTTGAAAACAGAAGGCTCATTGTTCCATAGAGTAACATCCCCAACTTAGGGTTTTAAGTTACCTTGTTCCAGTTACTCTTTTATAGTTGTCTTTGGAATGGACTGATAAAATACTGACTCCTGAACCAATGTTAACAACCAGCAATGGGTATGGATCATCCAGGTTAAAAGGCATCTTTTGGCATCTCTCAGGATCTGAGGCATTTTCAAAATAATAGCACTCTGCCTGGCCATTGAAGCTGACAGAGTCTATATACAATAAGCCTTTGACAAGGCAGTCAAGCTCATCCAGTTTGTGCAGCTGGAGGTTTCCAATCTGTTAAAAAAAAGAAAAAAAGACAGTGTCAACATGTTCTAACATTGTTTAAACATGCTACAAATTTATGAGTATATTTGTACTGCCTAACTTCAATAAGCTATTTCAGGTGACTAATTCAGGAACTTCAATCCCACTATAAAGCCAACAAAGAATTCAGACATAAATTCTGAATACATCAATTAGCAATTATTCTGCCTCTAAATCTCATACCTGAATCAAGGACAGGCAGTATAAATATCTGCTTTGGTAAGCCCAAAGATAACTTTTGAGATACTCAAGACACTAATCCATTGAAAAATTAGCAACATTTTTCATCAATCTTAATCAAAAAAAGGCCACCAAATACCCTGGAGGCGCCATCGTGTGTTATCTTGGTGAAACACACATCTGCACATCTTTTCAAGGTTTGTGGGTTTCCTCCCCCATCTCAGAAGTCAAACACTCATTTCTAAGACATCAGCAGATAAAAACCTAAGATAAAATCTTCAATGGCATCATACTGACTATCCTTGCAACTTAGTATTAACACTCCAAGGATCATAAGAAAACCACAGGTCAGAAATTCTATGGGACTTTAGCCTTATTACAGTTCTTCCTCAGTCTTGCACATGACATTAAAGTTGCCGCGCTCATAAAGCAGAAAGACAATGTAACAAATGCTGTGGATTCCAGGATGGCTGCGATTTCACACCACACCCTCTCCCTTGCCACAGCAGAGAGTTCCAACAGTGAGAGAGTCCAATTAGGCAGCTAATCCAAGAAAAAACACCCATAAAGTCTATCTCTGAATCAGCTGAGCTCACATCTAGAAAGCAGCCTGCAGTTAGATTATGAAGTTGCACAATCAGACCGGATTGCACACTGCTGACTGACATCAGTATCAGACCACAGCACTGCCACTCCTCTCCTCCTCCCCCAGAGCCCTTCAGCTTTTCTTGCCATGGCACAACTGTGAGGCTTCACTGTTGAGCAGATCATGGAACTGTTCCAACATAAAATATTTCTGTGGGGGTTTAGATAATGAATTAGCTCTGATGTATAAATTGTGACCCTACCGCACAAACAGTTGTACCAGCTCAATGCAGGACTGGCACAGGAATGGAAACACAAGCAGAGTTTTGAAACCAAACATTTTGCGATATTGGAAGTCTTCTTGTCTCTAGAAGCACAAGAGGTCTGCAGCCACTTGAAAACTCGGACCTGTGCGTACTGGATACTGTCATAAGATTCTCGGTAACAACTATCTTTGGATAGAGACTGCAGCTAAACAAATGATCGATTTTGATTGTCAAGGGAAGAGTCAAAACAGCTCAGGAAAATCCCAAGCCACTCTCCAGTTGAAAAAAGACTGAGATGTGTTTGGTCACAGATCACAATGCACTGGACTAAATTAATGATGATAATTCCCACCCACAAACATTGAAAACCTGTCATCAAAGACTGCTTAGGAAAGAAAACCCAAAGTGACTCAAGCACCTCAGCAGTTTAAGCACATTTCCCATCAGAGAAAACACAGGTTAGAAAATGGTTAACTTCCACAAAGGTGTCCTGCATTTCACTGCATTAATGGAAGTCTCTAACGAGCTGTTAGCATTAGATCTTCATGTTTATGATGCTGATGTCAGAAAGCATATTTCTAGATTATCATACTTAAAACTGAAAAATAAATGAACAATTAATAATCTTTGAGCATTGCACAGTTTTTCAAAATACTGCTTATTTTAACCCATCATCAGCAATGCCTTTAGCATCAGCTTCAGTCCGAGGAAAGACAGGCTACCTACTGTGCGAAAATCTTCTTCAAACTTGTAAGCACCACCGCCGGTGGCACAGAGCACCGTATGTAGTGTTGAGAAGTTTTTATTTCTTCCCATTTGGATAAAAGTAGGCAAATCATGAGTTGGGAATCGAATAAAGTGCAAGTTTCCTCTTCGAGCAAAAATCGTTAAGTCTTTCAGCTCAAGGTGGACATCTCGAATGCCAGTGGATCCATAGGCTACATTGGAAGTCAGGTATTTGCGGATGCTCTTCAAGCTTTCAACTTCCTCCTGCTCCTCCTCTGCAGTGATATCAATAGGTTCAAAATATGCAAGTTTCACCAAAGTTCCCCCAATGTCCATGCCAAACCACGGAAAAGCTGCAAAGATACAAGAATTGATCTATTAGCTTTGTTAAAGACAAAAGCAATAGATGTAACTTAAGACTAAACCAACACTACACTTTTCAACAAGACATTAACAAAAATCCTCACAGGAACAAAGAATTAATACTAATTTCCATTAAATGGTCTTAAATATCCCTCTGGCCGCAAGTAAAAACGGAAAAAATGAGCAACTCTATTTACTCATTAAATGCTGTCACACATGCTCAGAAAGCCCAACTAAAAACTCCCCAAACAATATCTTTCATAACAACTCATAAACAAAATTCAACCACTTTTTTTTTTTTTGAGAACAAAAGATCAAAATAACCTTCACTCCTGAAGTATTCGTTTTGACATAGTTTAGCACAAAGACTGCAATGCACACTTGTGAGAAAGCAGGTTACACATTATAGCTGACAACAGCAGCAGGACAGGTATTCCTCCTCCAACAGTTATCTCTTGCTCACATGTTTTGTTTGAGAGGAAAGCATTAATTTATTTGCATGTATTTTAAAAATTGACACAGTTAAGATGCTCAATTCATGAAGCTGAAGAGAGCTGTTCATATAGCCCCTGAAGTTACAAAGGGCTAACAAAAAGTATCAAGAAGTACACGCAAGAGAGAAAATTAATGTTACTGAATCTAGCTTCCATTTTTCTTTTTTTTGTGTCTTCGATAGGAAGGGGGAGTATCTGTACTACAAAACAACACTAAACCACAAGTATTTTGTCTTTGTCACTTTTGTGGCATGACTACAATTCCTAACAATTCTATGGTTTATGTCATCTAGGACTACGGTTTGAATATGCCAGTATCAATAAATCTTCCTAACCGTGTGTGGTGAAAGAGATACTCAGCAACCAAAGAACATCTTCATCTCACAGTTTCCCCACTGTCATCTCCCAGAAACAGTGTTTCAAACTTAATTTGTGTTTAAGAAAGATCCTGAACATCCAGCTGGGAAGCTTGTATTTTTATTTCCTAATTGACAGTATAACTTGCTGGGTTGTTGGGTTTGGTGGTTTGTTTTTTTTTTTTTTGTTTTGTTTTGTTTTTGTTTTTTTTTAATATTCTGTAGAGTTCCAATTTATTTTTTCAGATGCAATTCATATATTATAGAAGCACGAAATTCAGGAACAAAACCAAAAGAATGGTAACACGTTCATCATGTGTAAGACATAATTACATTGGCTTTACATCACCAGTGTGATCTACTCATGAGAAGAATGGCCTACCAAAATATTTTAATGTATTTAGTCAAGGCTGGCTGCATGCCAGTTCATTTATAGCATGAGTGCAAAATCGAAAAAGAAAAGAAACATAAAAGTTGCCTCAACTTTCAGGAATGGATGTCCGGAGAATACTGTCAGATTTCAACAAACAAGATTGAGTCGGTCACCTTACTTATCTTAAAAAACAAAATTTAAATACAAGGATAAATTCTGTGAATAAAATCTAGCTCCAAGTTGGAATAAAGTAGTTCTATAAACCTGGTATCTGTTCTATAAAGCTGAGATCTAAGCATAAGACTAAGCATAAAGTCACATATGAATTGACTTTACAACTGCCTATCTGACTTCTTTGCACTGTGACTCTGGATGTAAGAACATTTCTCATCTTACTGTTTGACCACAATTAACTGATGATTTATTAAGTGATCTCACTAAGTTCCAGCCTCTTGTCGTAAACAATGTCACAAGACCAAAACAGAAGAAGGGAAGTTGATTCACCTAGACCAGAAAGTGTCTGTAGGAGTCACTCCAACCCATTCAGAATTTAATCAGGACACAGCAAGCCAAGTACTACCTAAACCACTTGGGATTCTTCCTGCTCAGTGGGTCTACCTAATAACTAGGATCTAGGCCTCCACAACAAGAAAGGGGGAAACAGCTGAAAGTTCAAGTAATGAGCTTAAGGAAGATTTGGTGCAAGTCATGCCTCTTTGTCAGAAGATCCACTGCATCCCATGTTAAATGATCCTAAAGGCTTTTGCAAATACAGCATTAGTCACATCTCCAAAAATCTTAAGGTTTATGAATCTTGTATACCAAGTAAAAAACAAGAACAGCTGAACTGTAAGGAAGTTTATTCCATAATTCAAATGAGAACATATTTTATGCTGAAAAATGGGATCATGCTGTACAGTATTGGTTTTCTGGGTTAACTGAATGATCTTAACAGCAATTTAAGGATTTTAAGACCGAAGAAATAGGTCAGTTTTCACCTCTGAGACAAATCTCAAGAAGTTTCACATTTTTCTACTGAAAAGTTGTCAAGATTTGGCTGGTAAATACATTGCTCAAGTTTCATTTGTAATGTGGAGGAGTTCTGACAAGCAACTGGGCCCACGTACTGCCAACTTACTCCTTATACCAGGAACCCAGAAGAAAATATTACACGAGGATTCTTGTGTATGTAAGCCACTCTTGATTGATTTACATACAGGTCTAGTCAGGAAAATTAAAGCCATTTTGTTTTCCAAACACAGAAGGGGATACACATACACATATACGGCAAGTGCACAATCAGTTGAACTGTAGCTGCGATTTTGGGACTGCAAGGATACAAGATTTATCCATGCTTGAGCCACCTTTAAATATTAGAAATACACTGATTCTACAGAGCTAAAATGTAACTGTACATAGACACAACACAGAAACCTTGTGAACTCTCCTCCTATTGCTGCAGCCTTCACATCAGTTTGCTCTGGGTGGATCTTGGCTCAGGATCTATCCTATCTGGATACAGTGTGAATGGAGAAAACAGGAACCCATATGAAAACACCAGTTTCTCTTCCAATTACTGAAGAAGTGATTTCATTTGCAGGGTTAAACTAGGGCCACAGAGAGATTCAGGGTGGAGGACTACTCAGAAAATATACTATGGAAAGCATGCTCCAGTTTCCTACAAGACCTCCCCTCCAGAGGGCAGCCAGGCTAGTAGTGGCAATGACTGAAGATGACATGTCTACTTTATGTCATGCCATATATACGAGGAACCTGTGCATTACTCTACACCACATGTATGAGCACTCTGCTTAAGGTGACGTTGCTACTCTTTGAGGCATGTTCGAAGCACAGGAGTTTTCACTCTTATACATGGTATCTGCAGCATACACATCAGCCTCTGTAGCTGGGATAGTCTCTCAAATCCATGAAAAATTTAATTCTGAGGCAGTCTTGTATTTGAAAGCTGTCTTGGAACAAGATAAAAATAGCATTGTGTGTACCTTGGGCTGAGACTATATAAACGATTCTATAAAAAGTATTTTTATACTCACATCTATGGGTCATGCTGCTTTGAGTGAGAGATTTAGGAGTAGAATTACAGCACCACAATCTTTTGAAAAAAAAAAAATCCCCAGGTATCAGCTTTATCCTTACAGTAGTCATCGTGAAAGAAACATGCCTGGATGAGACCAATACCAACTGCACAGCCTTCGTACCAAGCCCACAGCTCTGCAGATAGCAAGTTTGAGGACTTGCGTAACTGTAACCACCATTCTGCAGCTTCAGTTCATAAGAGCCAATGCACCTGCATTAAAACTGGGTTTTTTCTGCAGCTCTATGGGGATTTGGTCATTAAAAGATTTTTCTCAGCTCTTCCTCTTTATAACTGTTCTTATTCCTAGGAAGACTACAAAAAGATGCACAGCTCAGAAGTATTCCTTGCTGAGAATTTAACTGCTATTCACAGAACAAATCCAGTGCCCTGTCTTCTCGAAGTTCATCTCCTCTCTGCAGAGGTCAGCTGCAATCTGAAAAAAGAAAAGCAGGAATCGAGCCCTTTACTCAACAAGTCAATAGACTACATAAAGCTGCTTCAAAAACATGCCTTCTGCTTTTAGGAAGTCAAGCCAGGCTCTACTTAAGAAGACACAAAATACATATTTTTACTATCTGAGAAGAGACAAATATGCAAATAGAACACAAACTGGGAAGTCAAAACCCACATGGTTTAATGGGGTTTTGACCAAATTGAACTGTCTCCAACAGGACAGCAAGAGGATTATCAAAATATCCAACCTCCTTAATTCCAAATCCAGACTTTCTTTCATTCCCCAGCTCTGCCAGGACCCACTCTGGTCCCTACGTAGCCACAGCAACCAGGAACCTCTGCTATAAAGCAACAGATTGTTCTGTACGTGCCATGAAGTGAGAGGCAACCTGCTCAGAGTTAAAAAAATAATGATGTTTAAGAGGATTCCCTAGAACTGCTTCCTGCAATGTAGAAAAGCACTTCCTGCATGGGAAGAGTGCTGTCACAAGGCGCTGTGGTCAAGCAATGATGTAGCAGTTCTGCCTAGTAAGAAAACCCATGCTGATGGCTGTTGGTTGTTTTTTAGATTCTTCTTTATAGCTACACAGGGAGGTCTCATTCTCTTGTGCTTGCACTTCTCAAGTTCTTGGTGTATGTCGTTTCTGGCAGCAATCTTAAGGTTACTTATATCTTATCATATAAGGTCTTTACATGCCAGAAGGAAATAATTATAGTAAAATGTCTTTCTCATGCCAATACAAGTACAAAGGTTGAAGTGTTTTCCTTTTCTATGGGTTCTGCTTCAGCAGAGCAGAGGACCTTCAAAGTTCTCCACACAGACCACATATTAGTATTTTGAGTTTGTACATCCATTTTGGATCCAAAGCTGCAAGAAGTACACACGCAAAGACTTCATTATCTCCCCCTTATTCAGTCAAGCATAAGATTCTTCAGTTTAATGCTTTATTTGTATTCAGCTTTTAAAGACTGAGAAACAGATTACGGGTAAACTCCTTCCTATGAATGTAATGTCACATTTGAAACACAAACACCTGTAAAATACTTCCTTCACTGTAAGATAAAATAACAGCCTGGGTCAATGCTGCATTAAATTAACAAGAATTAACCTTTGAAGAAGAGTAGCTACCTCCTAATTCAAGCAGGGAGCTTTGCACCATAACAAAAAAATAAAGTCACAGCTGTCAGTGAAGCAGAGAACAGGCTACCAAATTTTGCGTCACCTTTGTAAGAAAGCTTACGCACTATTAAGACATAAGACTGTTGCACTTTAAGTACAAGTGTGGCTTGGGGAACAGCCGCTAAAGCGTGCTGCAGTTTGGGATTCTATATTGGCTTAAAATACAAGAAAAATGATCATGAAATCACATGAAAACTTATGTTTACTTCTGCCAGCACTGCAACAACTCTTTATGAAAGTATGCAGTATTATCAGTTCGGATGCACAAAACTTATCTTCTAATTCAGCTCAGTACGTAGCCTTTGATAACAAAACTAACCTTGATCCCATTCTTATCTGATTACTGACAAGGCAAACAAGTTAACTATATAAAAGTTACACTGAACTATTACACAGTGTTTATAAACACGGAAACTTAAATGTATCTTTTAGTTTCTCCAAATGCATTTTCTCCTATGTACATGTACACATTCTTACGCTTCCAGTACTTCCCTAAAACACCTGCATACAGCAGAATAAAAATTAATGGCAAACTCTAGCACCTAAATCAGCTAGCAGTCTAAGGCAGCTAACATGTCCAAAGGGACAGGTTAAGAGAAAACACATCAAAGGTTGCTGAACTGCTAAATCAAGTGGGATTAACCTGATGGCTAGGCAGCAAAGTGTACCCACGGTACACGGATGTGTGCCTATGAGCCTCTACGGAGCAAAACCGCACACCAAGCGTCCTTAGCCCTTGAGACACCAGAGAGTTTCTCTGCTTAACTAGTTTTGTAACAGGTTTTTGGTTCAAATATCCCAAGGCCAGCTCAAAATAGATTTGGGCTGGACAGAATTAACACACAAATTAAACGTGCACTGTCACATCCTCCCATTTCCCTCACGGGAAAACTTCTCCATCAAACTCTAAACTCACCACACTTTCCCACTCAGCCACCTCTGATCACACTACAGAAAGGCCACGATTACCAGTGGAAGGACAGGTGGTAATTGGCAATTACTGTAACTGCTCTTCATTAGGTTTATCACATCTACAAGTGGCTACCATGTAAAGCTAATACAAGACAAAATATCGCTGCTTTCATCTTCTCCATCCTTGCTCATTCTGTTAATTTTGTTGACAATTCAGCAGCAATCTCTTTGGGGGTAGGTGTTTTTATTATAGCAAGATACAGCATGCAGAGGCATAATCTAACACTTACAGATGCAAACACAGTATAAACTGTGCCCGGCATTATTAACCCATTATTAGAAATATATTTTTCAACTGCAGTGAAATGAGAGCCTGTAACATCTGCCATGGGCTAATAATCAGCTTTCAAGGACTAGTAAGAAAATGCTAGGATACCACAAGACTACGCAGCAAGTTCTGTGAACAGAAAAAGCAATTTAAGAGAGATTCTCCAGCAATTTAAATGGATTTTTCATCAATTTTACTAGACAAATCCTGCATGGGATCACTGTGTCCACAATGACTACATGTGTCCATAGAACCACATTAGGGAATATAAACTTAAGGTTTTCATCTTTTCTTTATATTGATACAGCATTTTGCAAATCTCTGCTATGTACTTTCATACATTAATGTGTCTTAGTTTGCCTCAAGGGAAATGTAGGCATTTGTTCTCAAACTATTTTAATAAACAATTAAAAGAAACACACTGTATAAAGTAACATACACTGTGCATTAAATATTGGAAGTCTTTGCCTTTCCTTCAGCAGCCCATTGCACTCCAGAGCCAAGAGGAAGGACTCCACCTCCCCTGAAGAACATACATAGCGTGGGTACTTTCCTCCTCTCGGAGGCCTTGCCTTCCCCCGCCAACATGAAGAGCCCTCTCTGAATGACTGGTTCTTCTCTTCCCTTTAGACAGATCTCACACAGCAACAGTTCTGCAAGGCTCTTTGCTCTCACATTTATCATCTCCACCTACAAATAACCTTTGGGAGTTCCTCTTAAAATTGCCAGCCATTCTTCCCCATAGGCATTTCCTCAGAAGAGCTATCACACAACTGCTGGTGAAGGGTCCTCTGGAGGTCACCTAGTCTAACCTCTTGGTCACACTGGCAGGAAAATTGCCAGCACTAGATGAGGTCAACTATGGCTTTGTCCAGCCAAGACCTGAAGACCTCTTAAGTTTTTTGAGAATCCTCCAAGGATGGAGACTCCACAACCTCTCCAGCTTCCATTGCTACACTAACAGTACAAGGTTTTACTAATTTGAATTTCTGTTATCCTCCTTTAAAATGCCTATCACCTCCCATCACTTACTAGCCTCTTTCAAGACAGCCAATCTCAGAAGCCATGTTCCATGAATTCAGCTGCATTTCTCACAGGTTTTACAAGAACAAAGTATCAACAGCACTAGCCAGGTGAGGATGTAAAAGGGAGGACCGCACAAGCATGTCTACGCAGTGTATCCACATCAGAAATTCTGAACTTGTTAGGTGTCTCCATTTTACCCTCCCCTCTCTTATGACAGACATGGCACTCAGTGCAATCACACTTTCTTTCATTATGCAAAACATCACAGATAAAAGTGCAGGTAGGTGAAAGCAATCTTCTCAATTCCACTTTGCAGGCTCTACAACAGGTTAATGACCTCTCGTTAAATAATGATTAACCATCTTTCCCCTGCATCAAATTTGGCTCCAGCACAGATGATTAAATACTTACTTCACCTAAGAAATGTATGCCCACTCAGCAATCATGCTGAAAAGTGTCTACAACTGTCCTAGCCAAATAATTTGTAACTAGACAGTCTAAAAGTGGTATTGTGAGCCCAATTCAGCTTTCAGGTCAACGTGAGCATATAAGCTAAATAGACAGCAGTAACTG
Organism: Nyctibius grandis; assembly: GCF_013368605.1. Taxonomy (NCBI): domain Eukaryota; kingdom Metazoa; phylum Chordata; class Aves; order Nyctibiiformes; family Nyctibiidae; genus Nyctibius; species Nyctibius grandis. The sequence continues at coordinate 3,673,669 of NC_090679.1, forward strand.
GGCACCAGAGCCCCTGAACATCAATGGACTTCTCCATCTTCAGTGCTTTTGTGGATCTGCTCCTCTTTGAACATTCAGCTGCTCTCCCACTTCACAGTGTGACTAACCAGGAGCAGAGATCTGCAGAATGAGTCTGAAGTTCACTGCCTAGGAAACTAAGTGCTATTATCTTTAAAAAAGCCACCGGCTTCAAAGTATGTTAGAGAGTCAAGTTGAAATAAACAACGTAGTTTGACACTGTATTCTTCCCCCTCACTGCTTATGCAGTTCCAATTGTTTCTTATTCCCATCATAAAACCAACATCAAAGTTCAGGTTCAAGAACTGGAAGAGTGCAACTACAGATTTAGCATTTTTAAGCAGTTAAAAGTCCTTGATAACTTTTGGCATTCTTACTTAAATGTGAGGTTTAAATCCATCACTACAGAAAACAAGTCTTTGAGGCCCAGCAGAGACACTCCTGAAATCAGCAGGTTTCTGCACTAGAAGCAGCCATACTCTCACCATTTTAAATTACCAAACCACTACAACATCTTATGGCCAATTGGTGCTTCAGAGTCTTGATATCATTTCTTAAATATTATACTAGGGAAAAAAATGCTGTCTGAACTGTACTCTTCAGAAACATTATTACAGTCAATTCAGCAATTTCCACACACTGGCACTAATAAGAGGTGATGGCTGTGTGGTACATGATGTGTATTTGGGGTTTCCTTAACACATCACAAGAAACAAAGTATTTTAAGTCAAACTCAATCCCATGTTTACAGCTATTTCTAGAGCTACACTAATATTTCCTGTGTTAAATAAATGTTTGATGATTTTCTTCTCATTGGGATGCTCAAACAATGTATTAAAATATACACTTCGAATATACTCTCTTAGTTGCATGCTCTTCATTAGACAGGCATGTCATATGACTGAGAGTAACAGCAGGCCTCGCTCTTTAGGACCAGCCATCTTTTCCATACAGTAACTCACCCTAAAAATAACTCTTTAAGTACTATGACAAAGAAAAATAGTCTCAGTGGAGTAATACCTGCACCCCTTTTCACCTGTGTAAGTCTGACAGGTGTGTTGACTCACCAGCTGTGTATCTGTTACACTGGGAAAACACCACTTGTACGTAGACTAACTTTACTCAATCAGATTCTCTCCACAAAAAAGTACTGGTAGCCTTAGACGGTTTGTTTGCATTCACCTGAATCTGAACTATGTTTGTACCCTCCAAAACAAACATGTATATTCCAAAATAATAAATAGTACTAAATATTATTACAGCTGTGTTTACTAAAGGGGAGCATTCAGCCTATTTCAGTGAAAGACCTGTATCCAAACATTAACAAATATTCTCTCTAAAAAAAAACCATAAGTTGATTAGCCCTTAAAAAACAAAACTGTAGCAACTGCAGCCGGCTGTGCAGGTGTTTAGTACACGGATTAAGTGCCATCTTCGTTAAAAACAGCACCCAGCCCCAAAAACCTGGCTGTCTCACTGTTCAAAGAGAAGCCCTTCCAACGCAAACACGGGGCTGTGAGACCACCTGAACCCCGAACCCTCACTTAAAAAGGGCGCCCAGGAGCGAGATGGGTCTCGGGAGGCAGCTCCCCAACGCACGATCAGAACCACCCGCCGAGCCGGCCCCCGGTGTCCCCGCCACGGTGGCCCCGCACGCCGCCTCCCCCCGCCCGCGGCCTTACACGGCTTCTTGGCATCCTTGATCTTCATGGTGCGGCGGCGGCCCCGTTCTCCTGCCGGCTGGGGCGGGCGGGGCGCGGCGCCGCGCTCGGGCTGCGTCTCCTGCCCCTCGCCTGATGGGGCGGGAAGCGGCGGCGGTTCCTCGGGGCCGGCCCTCGGTCTCCTGATCGGCGCCCGGTGGGCGGCGGGCGCCCGCCTCCTCGGGAGCGGCGCTGGCAGCGCCCACCGCTACGCCCGCGGCCCGGGCAGGTGCTCGTCCAGCGGCGGCATCGGCTTTCGGGCTGGGGCGGGGAGACAGGGCGTGAGGCGGCGCGGAGCGGCGGCCCTCACGCCCGGCCCTGCGCCGCGGCCCGCTGCGAGGCGCCGAGCATCAGCGCCGGGGCCGCCGCGTCGCGCCGCGGAGGGCAGCCCTTCCCGCCGCCTCGGGGCACGGCAGCGGCCGGGAACAGCGGCCCAGGGCGGCTCCTGGGGGCGGAGGCGTGGGAGAGGCCCCGCTCGGGCGCGGCCCGGCGCGCAGGGGCTGCCCACCGCCGCCGCGGCCCTTCTCGGCAGGCGGGCGGCCCCGGCCCCCTGCGGAGGCCCCGGCCGAGGCGGACGCGCGGCGGCCCGGAGCGGACCCCCTCCGGCACAAGATGGCGGCCGGCACCGGGGAGCCGCGGCCGCGCCACACAATGGGGCCGAGGCAGCGCAGCGACTCCTGCGCGCCCGCTCCGCCGCTGCCGCAGCGCTGCCCCCCGCCCCCTCACGGGGCGGCGCGAGGCGCGCCGGGAGCCGCAGTCCGGCCCGGCCCGCGCCGCCGCGCTCTGCCTACGGCTCCCGGCGCGCCGTGCGGCGCCCCCGCCCGCCCCTCACCCCACGGCCCCGCCGCCAATCGGGAGGCGCCACCGCCTGGCGCGGGCGCCGGGGGGCGGGGCCCGGGCGGCGCGCGCGGGCGGGCGGGCGGTTCCTGTCAGCGCTGAGGCGGTCGCCGCCTCCTGCCGCCGGGCCCCTGCGCGGCCGGGCCGCAGCCACCGGGCCACGCCGGTTGTGTAGGTCGTGTGGAAGCGGGACACGCGAGACCGCCCCCCCCAAGAGGGGACAGGGCAAGAGGGGCCTGCGCTGCCATGGCAGCTGCCGCTGCGGAGCCGGGGTGTCGGACTGAGCTGGTGCCGCGCCGCAGTTCGCCCTCTGCGTGGCTCCACACGAACGCTCCCTGTCAGTAAATGCAGAAGGAAGCTGAAGTTTGTTTTTCATTTCCCCAGCTGTGACTGGAATTGGTCACAGAGTTACAAACCAGAAGCAGTTTAGGAAATTGCTCCTTTTCCTTGCCGGTGTCTGGACTCCAATAACTACACACATAACTTCAGTCCTCTGGAAGTTTTTCCTCACGCAGTACAAGGACAGGCTGACATTTAATACCCTGTTACAGGAGTTGTGGAGAGTCTCTCCTCACTGTGGGCAGCTGGAGGGAAGCCTGTTAGACAGTGGCAGGACATGGGGAGGTCTCTGACTTGGTGCTCACATCTCCCAGTTTTCCAGCAAGAACTCATAATGGAGCAGACAGCCATTGCCACCACCCGCTCCTTTGTGACAAAGTGCCATGTAACTCTAGATCAATTACTGTGATCTAGGATGGATCTAAAAGCTATGGTCCAGAAGGAGGATTTGGGCATCAGCTTTCTTGGAAGCTGAAGTTTCCTGATGTGTCTGGAGTTTTGCTTCAGCAGAAGTGTTGAAGCCACCCTTCACAAACTGAGGAAAGACGAAATCCTCAGATTCCTGGGCGAGTGGTTTACTCATGAACCCATTGTGTAGAAACAGGAACCACCATCTCTTTATCCTCCATTCCCCTGCTGCCCCTAAACACGTACCAAAAAAACCCTTTTAACCCATACCAAGTGACCTTTGCTTAGTACCAGTCCCTGCCTTCCTTCAGGAAAGGATTTTGGATGTTGGATCCCAGAAGAGGACAGTGTTTGCTTACAGCCCTACTACAATGAAATATTTCAGCTGTAGCCCTGCCCTCAGTCCCTGCTCAGGAGGTCCCGCAGAGCTTTGCTCCCCATGTCAGTCACCTTTGTGCACGACGAGGGAGCCCAGATGTCTCGTTTTGAGGTTCTGCGTCTGCTTTGAGCACTGGTATTTTGTTGGGTCTCATTCTAAAACCTGTCAGAAAAGGATTTCTTCTTCATTTTCATCCAGAATCTTATATTAAAAAAAGGCAGAAAGTCTCACGTGGATGCCATCTCCCATTTGTCCCATGTTTCCTTTCTGAAATGCCTGTATTTGGAAAACTTACTCTGAAGTCTTCTTAATGTTTACTTCTTGTCTGTTAAAGGAAGTTAAAACTGTATTAACAAGGCTGCAGAACTTCTCTCTTCCTGTAAGCTACATGTAATTGTGGAAATTCCCATGTGTTATTCTTAAAGAGAGGAAATTTTGGTGTGGCTTTGCGGTTTTTCACTGTAATGTAGTTTACTATTGAAATTTTAAACACAAGTATTTACATACATATTAGGGAATACAAGAATTGAGCTTCTACCTGAAAGTTAACTTGTGCCCATTTATAAGTACACACTGTGATCATAAGATAGAGTCTTTAATTTCCTGCCCGTCACCAGACTATGCAGCGTGATTTTTTTTTTTTTTTTGTGTAAAATGAGCTATCCGGTGTCGCGCAAGCTTCTCTGGTAAGGTTGGTGAAAACAGATCTGCAGTGAGATTTTTTCAGTACCTTAATCCTGAGGCATTTTTTTCCAGCGCCTGCACTCTATGTTTCCCGAACAGCTTCTAACTCTAGAGGAAATGAAATACCATCGCTGGGAAATGCCAGTAATAAACATATACATGCAAGCCAGAAAAACAAGAAAAACGTAGTCTACAGCCTGACAGCTGCCCAATTCCTGCTGTCTTGAAACAGGCAGAGAAAGTCCTGACCCAGCCTTTCCCTGAGGAAATTATAGTTCTCCCTTTCCAGCAATGCAGATGGGGTGATAGCTTTCCTAGCCTCTGACTTCAGTCAGGGACAAAAATAGATACTTTGTGCATGTGTTTCTTAGGAGCAAGTTCTGAACTGGAATACACTGGATGCCCACTTTAAGCTATTTATCGAGCAAACCTTCTTAATTCATCCCCCCATGTAAAAAATGGGAATAAATAAAGGACCCTGTGATAATTAATGAACTGAGGGCTCTTCAATTAAAAACAAGATCAACAAATCTGAAAGTTCGGCTTAAGCACTGCCTCACAAGAAGGTGAAATGCTTTAGCTGAAAGTCAGCAACTAAGACAGAATATATGAAAAAAAACAAGCCAAGCTCAGCTCCTACCTGTCTTTAGTCTTTCCCAGAGCAGAGGTTTAGCTCAAACTGGAAGTTTAACACAGGCCTGTGAGAGACTCAGGACATTCCTTCATTTGCAGATCAAGTTGATTTATAGGTTACGAGCACTTTTAGATTGCAGTTATTTGTATGTCAGCCACCACGCTGCTTTGAATATCTCATAAGCAAGAATAAATACTTCTGAAGGTGAAGGCATGATTGGCACTGTGTGTGTTCCCAACTCCAAGCAATAGTTGTTAATGACTATCCTTAAGTACTATACAGTGTCCATGTGAGATGAAACCATGTCAGAAGATTCTATAGGAATGATATACTGAAAGGAGAGGATTTTCACCAGTACTACTTACAAAGATGTTTTGGAGTGAGACAAAAGTTGTTTTATTGCTATATTAGAATCTCATTTATTTATTGCTATGACCAACTTGATCTATCTGGATCTTAGTGCCTTAAACTGTACTTTGGTATTTACATCTACATAGTAAAAAAAAAAATTAAATAATATTTGTAAACACCCCCACCACCCCAACAATTCAATGAGCGCTTTACCCAGCAGAAACTAGGGCAGTTTAAGTACTGGTGTATAATTAAGGAAGTTTAATCTCCTCTATAATAACTGCCTGTGGTACATGCTCTTATCACATGCTAGGTGAAAGCATGATAGTATCTCGCATGCTGCAAAGTCCCAGTGTAAATTACCTTGTGGTATTTGGTTCCAGTGGCCTTGCTCTGCATGCAAAGTGTCTAGGGCAGGGCTGAGTCATTTGCCTGTCATTAGCAACCCTTCTCAGTGGAGGACTGTGGCTTCAGTTGTTCATTTCTGGCTTTTTCTGTCTTTGCAGAAATTCTTCACTGCGTGAGTGCAGGATCTAAGTCTCAGCACCAGAGACAAGCTGGTGGGGCAGGATAAAGGTGCCAGTGCAGGAGCACAGGACAGCAGCACACAGCCAGCAGCCTGGATTCCCTGTCCTCTGCAGGTGAGGCATGGCAGAGGAACTGCCTGGTTAAATGCTGCTCGTGGAAGGTTAGCTGGAAGTCTGGACCACTGAAAATGTAATGGACTGATTCCCTGTGAGTTTTGAGCTATTCCCTGAGCACAAAAGCCATTGATCTTGGGGGACTCATTTAACCCTCCTTCCTCCTTTCCACACATCTCTGAGATAGGATGTGTGCTCTTCCTCCCCGGGTAAGACACAACAATTGTAAAAGATTATTTTTACGGAAAAGGAGTGATCCTTGTGCTGTGGGGACAAGAGTCATAGCCAGTAGGAGAAGGCAGTGTCATCGCCAGACTACCCTGAACACAATTTATTTTGAAAGCACAGGAGCCCTGGGAAAGGAGAAGGTCAAGAGATCATGTAGGAACAAGATGCAAAGCTATGCAAGTCTCGCAGCAACTTCTGTTCCTCCTGCTTGTGAGACTACGGGATGCCCCTATGTGTCATGGTAAAAGTTTAAGCTTCCTCATACTAATGAGTACTGCTTGTACCACGTGTGTGCCCCATCACATGCCTGAGGAGTTCCTTGCTGCCTGCAGGGCTCTCTGAGGGCTGAAGGTGCTCAGAGGAACAGCTGTGCTTTCTTGCATGGACAAGAGGTATCATGGGCTGTGGGGGCATGCACCTACCAGCTCGGAGTAGAGCTCTGCTGGGTAATAAACTCCGCAGGCATGCAGTGCTTATGCTTCAGCATGTGTGAGCGAACAGCAGCAGAATTAGGGTAGAAATAGCGGAATCAGTTGTTGTTCCATAAGGTGCTAGCACCGAAGTAACGGTGGTGCCATCAACAGCAGCCTCATGATGCTGCCATCATGACACTGTCCTGTGGCTGCCACAGTGCATCAGCACCAGCTGCCCTGTACATCAGTGCACGGAGCCATCATCCTGCTGCGGCGGGATGGTGCCAAAGAAGTTTTGGACACCCTCAGGCCTCACACGCACTCTCCTGGGGCTCAGCAGGGTCATCTTCCTGCTGCCAGTTCATGCAGACTCCTGGGGTGAACTGCAGGCTCCTGTCTGCAGTGACCCCATGCCAAGTTACAGCTCACAGGGACAGCAGGGGCTCCTTTCGTCACAGGACCAGTGTGAACAACTCTAGGAAGTTGGTGGCACAGGAGCAATAAAACCCGAGAAATTATTATTTAAAACTCCCCAGAAAATCCATGTAGCACATATACATACGCTCCTATGAGGAGTGGCTGAGGACTTCGGGCTTGTCTAGTTTGGAGAGAAGAAGGCTGAGGGGTGACCTCATGGCTCTGTGCAGCTTCCTGAGGAGGGGACATGGAGAGGGAGGTGCTGAGTGCTTCTGTCTGGGATCCAGGGACAGGACACGTGGGAATGGCTCAAAGCTGCGCCAGGGGAGGTTCAGATGGGACATGAGGAAGCGTTTCTTTACCAAGAGGGTGGTCAAGCAGTGGAACAGGTTTCCTAGAGAGGCGGATGATGCCCCAAGCCTGTCAGTGTTGAAGAGGTGTTTGGAACACCCTTAACAACATGCTTTAGCTTCTGGTCAGCCCTGAAGTGCCCAGGCAGTTGGACCGGGTGGTCCGTGTAAGTCCGTTCCAACTGAAATAGGCTGTGATTCGATTCTATTCTATTCTATTCTATTCTATTCTATTCTATTCTATTCTATTCTATTCTATTCTATTCTATTCATCCCACCCTGCCCCATCCCGTCCCGTCCCGTCCCGTTCACACGCCGCCGAGCGGAGCGGGCCGGGCCGCGCCCTGCAGCGCCACCTGCTGGCGGACCCCGCGCAGCGCCGCGCCGGAGCCGGGTGAGGGTGCAGGGGGCCCGGGGCCCTGCCCCGATGGCGGCGTCTGTCCGCTCCCTGTGCGTTCCCATCGCCGTACCCACACGTGAGGAGACAGACGGCCGCCAGGTGACTTGCCTGTGGATCCCGACGCGGGCGGCAGCGGCCACCCCAGCGGGGCCTGCGGCAGCTCCAGGGCCAGGCCCCGGCGTGGGGCAGAGCCGTGCGGTGGCAGCACGAGGCGGGGTCGGCGCCGGGTCTTGGCCAGCAGAGCTGAAGGGTGCAGGGGTGCGCCGCAGAACCTGAAGGCTCCTACCAGTAGCTGGCAGTACCGTCCCTGGGCTCTGTCCTGCTGCAGCGGTGGGGCCCAAGGGCTGCTTTGGGGAGCCTCATCTGACGTTCCCCTCAGCCGTCCTAGGACACATCCTGGAAAACATTCTGGCTCAGCTCACACACAGAACCGTACTGGACTTGCCACCCAGTGATCCAGTCTGACATCTCTCTGGGCCTTAAGCCGAAGGCATTACTGAAAAGCACCTCAGGCTTGGCAAAACAAAGCCAATTCCGCCTCTCTCGCCCGCTGAACTGCGAGGCTGTCGTGTAAACTGAAGTAGGAACTGGGAGGTAACTCGTAAAGGAGGTCACAGAGGCCAAAAGTGACAGGACCCTGGAGAACAACACAAAACCCACAGCCAAACACCCTGCAAACAGCAATACCATCTAACTATTCCCTGCCAACGAGAAAAAACAAAGGTAAAGGAACGCAGGACAGGCAGTTTCTTGGCATTGTTTGCCTCAGACCGGTGGCTAAAAAGTGCTACCTAGAGCACTGCAAGCAGAAGCACAAACAAGCACATTTTATCCTTGGGCTGTGGTTGCTTGAGCGCTTGCCGAGGAACCCATGCGCTGCAAAGCCATGAGCAATACAAACAACTGTTGTGCAAACCAGTTACTGCAGCCAGTACCTAAAAATTTTTGAACAGTTCCTGCTAGCTTTTTAGTGGGCTCAGCTGGGTTTGCTTTAGGTGAAAATGCTACCATCTGCCACAATTATATAATTAACCTTCATAGTTCAGACTTAATGATGCTCATTAAGGTTGAGTGTTTTTATTGGCTGAGTGGTGTCACCAGTTTTGCACGGAACAGCAAAGGCACTCTAAGGGCTGTGGTCTGAGGCATAATTAGCAATATGTGAGCGTTACGCAGGGGCATGGGTGAGGGGAGGCTGAGGACTTGGTGGGAGCTTTGTTTTATTCTATGCTAAGGCTGGAATGCAGTGAACAGCAGAGGTCTGTAACATTGGGTCACTAATAATAATGAGCTACAGAGGTGTGGCAGCAAATTTGGAATATACGTGTGTCAGGACATCACGAGATCCCTGTCATCCACTGTTGGCTGTGCGACTTCCATTTCCTCAGTCAGACCTCCTCTGACCCCAGTTCCCAATATTTCTTCATTTATTCTATCATTAGTTAATGAGTGTATTTTTGCTGCAGCCCTTTCTCAAACAGTTTTAAAAAAAAAAGCAGCAAATAAAGTATTTCATTGAAGAAAATGCCCAGGCTCAAAAACTACGTGGCTTAATTCATCTGTGCATGTAAGACTCCTAAAAGATTAGGTTGTGATGCCATAAAAATATGTAACCAGTATTCATACTACGTGTAGCTACAGCCATTCTCGGTCTAGATTTGTCCAAGAGGAACGTGTGAAGTTCCCCCATTTTCTGTGAGCTACCTCACTTACTCTAAAAGGTCAGACTCAACACTTCAAATATACATAGAAATAACCTGCATCACACAGTATGTTACAATCTTCCATAACCCAACAATTTATTTAAACTTACATCACAATGAGAATCTATTAATAAAATACATCAGTTCACACCAGTCTGCATTGCCATTTTTAAGGGTAAGCATCTTTCTTCACTTTATATTAAAACTTTATAGAGGTAAAAACTACTGCATTGTACCCGCAGTTCTTGAAATCTATTGTGACGTTAGGCAGGTTACAGAGGAACTTTCAGAGATAATTACACTTCAGTTAACCTCACATTTTTGGCACATCCAAATGCTTTTTATTTTCTTCTTAACATAAAATAATTCTATAGCAAGTCAGAGAATCATTGACATAAAGCATCACTATCCAATGGCAAGTGCTGCCTAAAAGCATACAAAAATTGCATCATTTGGTTACAAAATAGATACTCTTAGTTCTTTACCCCAACACTTAACATTGAAGTGCCATGACGGAACAGGGCCAGGAACAGGGCCAGCCTTGCCGAGTTGTTGCTGGTCACTTTGCTGGAAGGCATCACTTAAATAAATCCCAGAGTGATGTGTTAACAAGATGTTGATGGCTTTTGCCTTGCCAGTCAAGGTCATTCCTTTTAAAGCACCCTCCAGCAGGTGCGAGGCCATGAGTAAATGTCACCTTCTTTCTCATACGCGTTGCTGCTCAAGGGACAAAGTGAGCACAGTTTTGGGTGGTGGTCAAGAGGGACCGTGTTTCTGCAGGTCTTGGCCCTGCAGTGGCTACAAATGGTGCAGTAGAGCACACGGAGGGCTTGTAAGCCACTGCTCAGTCTGGGTTTCTTCTGCCTGGCACCATAGCGGCTGCTTCTTTAGAAATTAAAGCATGTTAAGCAGGAATGAAACTTGAATAGTAGTGGTGTGCCAGGCACGTATTTGCACAAGTGTCTGCAGTTACTTGCACCAATTTTTAAAACCTGCAGGTTGTGAGTTTGGGTGATTTTTGTTGTATACCACAAACTCCAGCTGCTATGAACGTCTGAGGTTATATTCAAAATAAAAAGCAGCCCATAGTACTTGCAACCAGGGTTATTTTTCCCTGGCTCTTGAGCTGTACCGTTTCAATCAGAGTTTGGCACATTAACTAGCAATTGTTTGATATTTCATTGGTTGCGGGCTCCACATGCTGATACCTGTTTTGCGAGAGGGCTGTTATATAGGTTATGTCCCTTCTGCTCAAGTTGCTGGGGTAGTAACAAAGAAATATGAGTGAACTGCTGCAGTTAAGGAGAGATTGGTGTAGAAGAAGAGTGCTAAGGATGTTAGAGCTTTCTGGGTGCATGATAGCTAGATGGTTGCTTTTCTTTCATGGGAAATAAACATTCTGTGCATCTTTCCAAAGCCCCAGTCAAACAAAAGCCCCATTTACTTGATTCAACTTTCCTACTCATCCTTTGCTGAAGCCCCTGATCTGAAATCTTTTTGGTGAGACCAGTGTTGCCAAAAGGAGCTTACGGCTGCTAGGAGTCACCTCTGACTTTATCTCTTGTAGAGAAAGAGAAATCGAAGAAAGGACCGTAATACTTGCTATATTAGGGAAAGAAAGAAATTACACTGATAATGGAACAGTTGTTGATGGGGATGTTTGAAACTTATAGTAAGAGAAACTTCAAGGTATCCATGATACTCCTTGCACTTACTAACTGACCCTGAAAGGTAGCCCTGCCAAAAACCCTCCAAAAATCAAACTCACTCCCAGAGTCAATTTTTGCCTCACATTCACAGTGAGAATTTGTCCCTGCACTGATTTCCATTTCCTAGTCAGCATCTGCTCTGAACACAGCTACGGTTAACGGGAGTCCTTTGGGAGGCACAAGTGCAGGACATGAAGCAGTGCAGATGGAAGAGCTTTGGCTGAATTGGTCAATCGGCACCAAATGTGAGAATAAAACGGGATGGAGCTGTGACGTCTCTCCCTGTGCAGAGAAGAGAGTGCTGCCAAGGTGGACAAATGTCGGCTGAACACCTTCACATGGATATAGTGCAACTTCTGCTAGTTTAAAGAGCTGTGGAAAAGCAGCCAACTGCTCGGTACCAGAGTGTGGATGAACAGGCAGCTACAGCCCAGCTTACACCCATGGCTCAAGTGACAGTGGGAGTACAAGCCATGACATTGCAGGTACGTTCAGGCACCTGCAATAATTTCATGGTCTTTACAACCTTTGCAAGTTAAAGTGTCAAGGCGTGACAAACCGTGTAGCAGTGCATTCCTTATATTTCATATACAAAAAAGGGCTCAGCTGGGAGCAAGAAGGCACAAACTTGGGAAATAACATAGCTGAGGAGTTTACACAAAAGTACTATGTCATTTATTAGGCATCACTTAGCACTTTTTTCACATTTTGCCCCTAAATTTCCCAAAGCAACATATATTTCCCCGCTTCCTTTCCCTTCGTCCCCTTCTTTTGGATAAAGCTGCCTGTGCTCTATAGATACAGTTGCTGAAGAATATAACGTGAACACAGATAAATACAACATACACAGCAAAAAATGTATTATAGTATTACAATAGTCAAATAATGTAGTTAGCCTCAAGCTACGGCAGTGCCTATGTGCTATAGGGAACCAGTTCAAGAACAGCAAGCGGAGCCACTGGGAGGAACAAAGCAGCGTCGGCAGTGTTAGGCAGAGCAAGGGACCAAGGGGGAGGCTTTCTCAGGGAGCCTGAGCAGGCGAGATGGCTGTCAGTCACGGGGATCCGCTCTTAGGAGACCCACCCAGAGCCTCGGAGGTTTCTTCAGCCCGTATCAGTTCTGTGGCAGGTCCTTGGAACACCTTTACGTTTGTTCATTGTGCATACACATGAAGTCACCCCCACATTTCTCCCGTTAGGCTATGTTTCTTTATATATTTTTTTTTAACTTTTAACTTTTGATTTTTTTTTTTCTTACAACTGTTAAAAAAGTTTCATGGTAAAAATAACTCACTATATGATACATATACCCAAAGTGGTGCGATACTTTATATAATAAAAGATGAAAATAGTCACTTTCCATAATAAAAATAAGTTCTATTTTTTGTTTATTTTACAATATACTTAATAATTCTTTTCTTCTTCTTCACTCTGAAAGTAAATAGGTCCCGTTTTGATAGCACTTCTGAGTCGATTAAAGTGGCAAGAGACTGGAGAATGGCTTATAAGCATTTTGAGCAGCCGCATTCCACGTGTCTCTCCAGTTCTTCCGTGAAGGTGGAGCCATCCACGCACTGGAAGAAGTATTTCCGCCGTTTGCTCCGGAGAGGAACGCAGCACTGCCCGCTGCCGCAGCTGCCGCGGCATTCCAGGCGGGGCACTTTGGAGGCGGTGGCGCATGACGTGTAGCCCTGCTGCTTACGGACTACTTCTCGAATTATCTCTCCTTGGCAGAGATTCTCTGATAAGATGACAGAGATGTAAAGGGAAAAAAAAAATGTGGTAACTGTTTTGGCAGATATTCCCCAAACATCAGCAGACAGCCCTGTACATGTAATGGTATTCAAGGCAAACAGATGGCATGAGCAGGACCTTAATCTTTTACTGCTTTGTACCTGCCATCAAAACAGAGCTTGTGTTACACAAATGTGTAATATCCGGCCCAAGGCAGAGGCCAAGCAGGCCTACTGGCTTTGATCAGCAGGTCTGGAAAGTGCTTTAATGAATGCTGAGTGTTGAATCCTGCAACACTCCTGCAAAATATGAATTAGTTTTACTATGTCTGCTTCCCAGGATCAAAGGTCAGCCTGCTCTGCATGACACTAGCAATCTGGGATACCTGAAAAGGTCTGTGCCAGTCTGCAGTCACTTTGCAGCAGCCAGATACATTTTGGTGAGGCTGCATATGTGTATAATTTGGAACGCCTGCGGTTCATTCACAGGAAAGGCACAACCTAAATAAAAATAATACAAGCCAGCTCCTTCCTTCTGTACAGGAACAAAAAAAAAAGCAGAAGGGATGAAGGCAGAACTCAGTGAGTTTCCAGTGAGTCTTTTCAGGTCAGAGCAGAAGAGCTGGGCCCCAGTCCTAGTAGGAAAGTCCAGCATCATCTGTGGGATTCCCCAGAAAACCCACCCGGCTGCACCGGAGGGAGCAAGCTGAGACTCTGTGCTGCCACTTCAGATGAGCAGTACCTCCTGCCTTCCAGTTCCTGCTCATGTCATCTACAAAAGCCCTCAGTAGGCAGGGTATGACCTCCTTTCCCAGCACTGCAATTAACTGATCACTGTTTGCAGAGTGTACACCTCACAACAACCTCTCCTTTAAACATCCCACCAGGCCCTGGGAGCAGCAAACCTTGAGGATTCAGAAGTCAGAGAATAAAACCCTTCGCTACAGATGTCCCCCCTTCCATACGTTTGGATAGTAGCTAGCTAGCTCTTGGGTGGTTCTTCTCTCCTCCCCCTATTGCTCTGCAGAGGCTGACAGCTTTATCTTCTACTATTTCCCATTTACCCGCAAATATGAGTCACATGGAAGAGAAGTAAAAACAAAGGTGTAAACCAGAAATGCAGCAGACCAGCGTCCTGGGCCCTGCAGCCAAGCGTACCTCTGTCACAATGTTCTCCACCGTAGTTGGGATCACATTCGCAGTACGGTTCCCCATGCTCGGCAATTTTACACTGCCCGTGGTTGCATTTCAAAATCCTGCAGGGATTTGAGGAATTGTTCTTCTTGTCACAGTACATGCCTGTGTAGCCCTCCGTGCACTTACAGGTGTAAGCAACACTGGCCACCATGCACTTCCCATGCAGACACCTGAAGAAAGAGAAGCATTTAGAGCTGGCCTGCGTTAGATGTGAAAGTTCTTTTTCCCAGGGATGTTTGGTTTTGGCACTTCTGCCTGTTTAATTCCAGGATACTAATCCAAAAACAGCAGCTCAGTGTCAAACACTCTGAAAAAACTGTGAGTTTTCAGCGGATACTGGATAACGTTCAGAGAATACTTTTAGAATTTGTGATCCTAAGTGATCTCTTTGAAAAACATTCGGCTCCTCCGTGAGCATGCACCAGCGCTTGGCATCCACACAAGACAGCTCACATTTACAGCATCAGCATGTGGAACTAAGTGCCAACAATAAAGCTGCGTGCCCAGGCCTCCTTGGCAGAATTACTCTACAAATAATATCAGGTGATGAAAAACAGTGTGATAAATGAAGGTGCTTGTGGAAAAGCTATGCACAGGCTTATTCATGGGCACTTGCAGTTGAAGGGTTCCCTGGCTCATGTGGTTTGCAGCAAGCTTTGGTATTTCTAAGGAATACCACAGGGAGGAGTGTTGATCCTCAGCAGGTTCTCTGACACCATCCCCACTTCTGGGACAGGGACAGACTTGGAATGGGCTGAGGACAGGGAAGAAAGCAACACTGTCCAGCCAAGGAAGAACTGCTCAGGGCTTATAAACCTCTGCTATATCAGGTCCTACTTGACACAAACCCATGTCTTTCTCTTATTTTTATTTATTCTCTTTCTGGTACTTTAAAATTGTTCCCTGCTTATGTTGAATCATTGTACATTTCATTTTTATGCTTTGAACGTAAAAGCACAAATAATAAAAGCAGTTTCAGTCAGGTCAAGACATGCAAAATACTGTAATGAAGGGAGTCACAGTCTATATAACCAGTAGTTTCTGCCCCCCTAACCAAAGGTGTGCTTGGATAGTAACTCTTGTTATCATCAACTACCTGTTCTTTACCGTTGCATTTCCTCACCGAGATTAGCCTGTGAGGGCTGGAGCAGACACCTGCCAGCAGGGCACTGTACTCTCCTGGACACACAGGCCTTGGCTTTAAGGAGACAGTTCCAAAAGGCTGAAGTGATTTAATGAAAGGTGGGACAGTATGCGAGCACTAAAAATATGCACAGCTACTTTCCTTAGCGAGGGGCTATGTTATGATTGCATCATCCTCCTTAGCTTGTGAGAGAAACAATCCCTCATCACGTAAACATCTGGAACTCCCTCATTTTTCTCTGTCCAGCCACAACAGCTTCATGTTGACATTGGAAATTCAAGGAAGCATTTGGGCCTCCGAGTGTTTCTTCACTTGGGTCTTCATACCTTTGGGTCTGTAAACTGTCAGGTGCTTCTCAACACCTTCCGGGGTTCAGTACTTTGCAGAATTAGACCCAGAAGCAAGTTTAAAATGGTACCTCTGCCAAGTTAAATTTCTGCCCTTAAGAGAGTGATTATTCCCTGTGTCAATTTACCTGTCAAAAGTATGCGCCTGTGAAAAGCCCTTTCCACAGCCAGAGCAACCAAAGCAGCTTCTAAAACAAAAGTACTTCCATCTGCTTGTGAAACAGAGCTGAACTCTGCAGACTGCTGGTCTGCCTTGGACTGTTTCCTCGTGTACTTGCCATAAGTAAGCTATTCACCCAGTGTTTCTGATGGAGATGTGGTTACTGAGCCTTTGAACTGTGAATGCTTTACACTCATGCTCCCTTCGTGTGCCACTCCATGCTGTCCTTTCAACTTGCACTTTAAAGGGGTGTTTCAGAGTGTAATATTTAACTCAGCTATTTGGGAAATTTAAAACTGTTCACATTGGAGCGCATAATGGTCTTCAGGGAGTCAGTCTGAATACTGGGTCCAATGCTGCTGTGAGCATATCCCTAAAACGTGTACCTCCTGCTCCCAGGTACCTCTGCTCTGGCTAGGTGCAGGCACTCACCACCTCCGAGGTAAGCCATACCCATTAACAGGAGTTTTCATATTTTAATGTGTAGAGTCACAGCTGGAAGTGTGACCTGCAGCACTAACACCTTAGCTCCTCCAGGACAAAGAGCTCATTTGGAGAGCGAGCAACATGAGAACAAGAAGTGGAAATTGTTGCCATGGATACTGACTCACAACTGTCAATAATTTCATGTGGGAACCCAGCACCTCCAAAAATAGTCAGATGTGGTTTTACAAGATGAAACGTGAAATATGCATTAGCTGTAAAGCTCCCTCCCTCCCATCAGCATTTGTTCAAGCTTACTTGTGGTTAAGACATGGGTCTCCGATTTCCTGGTCACACAGGGGGCCCGTCCAGCCTGGGTGACATTCACAGATCACACTTGTTTTCTCTAGGGACCGACAAATACCGTGCTTGCAGATGTTACAGGATTTGCAGCCAGGGAGGACTCCTAGTGACTGCTGTGGTAAATCCTTGAAATCCTGCAGCTCGTTATTGATGCGGACATCGTGAATACATCCGTGAAAACCATTTGGTGTCTTATCTGCACCCTGGCGCAGGGAAGATAATCCAGTAGAGGTCGGGATCCCTTCAGATAAAAACAACAAGGGAAGGTTTACTCACAGTTACAATGATAGTACATGAATTATAATTGCTAACACTTCTTTTGTCACAGCCCCTTATAATCTTTAAAGAATTAATTTGCATAGGACCTTTGTAAGGTGGCACAGTCTCATTGTCCTCCTTCTGGCAACAGAAACAAAGATAAAATCACTTGCCCAAGCTTACGTAAGAAGTATATGACAAAAAAAGGAAAAAAAAAAAAAAGCCCAGTTTTTTTGGCCGATAGCCATGTTGTTCTTGTCCTTAGATAATGCTCATTCTGTCTCCAGTTTAATAGCAATTGTCCTCCTGAAAGGTTTAAGAATGTCTTCACTTGCCAGCAGGTAGCTACTACCTCTGGGATACAGCCAGACAGGCATTACTAGATCACTGCATTAAGACAGGGAGCGGTAAGAGCGCACCCCATTGAAAGTCGTGCAGGAGAGCTCGAGAGAGAGAGAACAGTACTTCAGGAGGCCAGGCCAATGCTTCATGGCGAGTACCCTCCGTCTTGTTCAAGCGCCTGGAAGAGTTCACACGCTCAGATGGCCAGCAGATTCTTCTGGGTGTTGTGTTATACTCTCCCCACTGACATCCGCTTGGGCTGTACAGCTGCATTTGCATAGGCAAGTGCTTCCACTTTCCACTGCGTAAGGCCTCTGATTTGCCGTACATAAATAACTCCACGTTAAAGATGGTCTTAAAACCAAACCAGCATCTTTGTTTAGCCGTGTGTCAGGAGGGAAGTTGCTAGACCAGGTGATGTACTTGGAGAGATGGACAAAATTCTGGGCACATGAAGGCTCAGGTCCGTCTTAAAGCTTAGCGTAGGTTACGAACAATTGCTCTGGGGTAATTTAATCCATTACTTTAACTAAACAGTTTGAAGTGGAAGGGCAGCTGGCATCCATGGGAATGCTACACGCAGAGAGGTGGCACATGCGTGAGGGTTTAGAAAGAAGCAAGAAGAATTTTAATGGCAATAAAAAAATAGTCTCCACCGAGTCCATGGCTTCTGGTATCCAACAGTCCTTCATTTCAGGTCTCAGATTTGTCCTGTGAATGCATTTTTGTAGGTACCTTTTGAGAATTAGTATTGATCCACAATACTCATCCATTAACAAAACTTTTCCATGTGATTACATCGTAAGTTCCCTGTGTATAAATTGGTGAAGGGTTGGTATCTTTTATGCTGTGCTAGAGGGAGAGATTGTGATGGCCTCACCAGCAGATTATCTTTGATGCATAATGCTCTTTAATAGCCTGTGACATTCTTAACAGGAGCCAATTATAAAAGTTCAGCTCTGTACAAAGCCAGATTAGCCAGTTTTCTGATTTACAAGGGCAATATTCAGGGTTCTTTTAGAAAAGTGTTATTAAAAGGAATTATTTACAAAAGGCTTGACCAGCACTGTGTGAAATTGGTAAGAGTTTCTACTATTGGCTTCAACGATCTGGTCAGAAAAAGCCCGAAGACTTTCTGAGTCTATTATTGTTCTGCTGACTTCTGTATTTAGAATAGGCTGTGCAGAAAATCCAAGCAATCTGTGTCACCGAAAGGGAGAGATTTCAACATTCAGTCCAGAATAGAGCTGGGGGAGGTTCTGGTAAAAACAAATCAATGTGGCAAAGCACAGCCCTCATTCTGTCTCTCATATCCAGACACCTAATCAGTGGGATGCTCATTATTCCGGGCATCTGTTCCCCACCCTACTTGGCTCCTCCTTCCCCCAAAATTCAGTACTGAATGGGAAAAAACTTCTTAACTGAAGTTTGATCAATTCTAATATCTTTCTAATATTGAAGCTCTGGCTTCAGTTTCCGATAAGAAAACTACTATCCAAGACATTCTTAGTCAGCTTGTATGTTAATATGGTTTGGAGGTCTTAATCTTCTTTTTCCCCCCAAATTTTTAGACCTCTGTGAAATTTCCAGCAGAAATACAGCTCATTTATGGTATAGTTAAACCTACTGACTCTTGATTTGCTTTTTTTGCTGTGACTGCGATACTTCCATTGTATTCTTCAACCACGACATCTTGGTGCCAGCCAGTTCTGAAAGCTTTAGAAATGACGAACTGATTGCTCTTGCCATGGCTGTACAACATAAACTGCCTGTGCTGTGCTGAGGTTAACTTCCCTGGTCTGGCGTGCGAGCTTGTGCCAGCCATGCGGTGGGGTGCTAGTGGACTACGGAGCAGGAAGCAGAACGGCAGAGGTGTGGTTTCCAGGCTCTCTGGCAGAGGAGAAAGGAAAACTGCTAGCTTCCCCTGACCCTGGAGAGTGCTCTCTATAGGATGGAAGATGATTTGCTTCTGAGAAGACTTGTTAAAATCTCAAAGTCCAGAGCAACTCACTATACCTCCAATGTAGAGGGGTGTGTTGAGGCTGACAGATGACTGTTTCTGGAGTTTTCCTAGACTCTTGGGCGTCCCCTTGTCCACCACCAGGTTCAGAGTTTGATTCAGCATCACAAGTTCCACACTATGAAACTGCCCATCATTCACTGTTTCCACACTGAAAGTAAAAGAAAAAAAGAGAATTAGAAGATGATGTTAACAATGAACTGGCTCTGCTTCTGCCACACCCTGTGTCCAGTATTACACCTTGCAAGGCACAGCTCCCATTCCATGCTCCTTTACGGTCACTGTTCTCAACATTTCCTCTAGCGTGAGCATCCAAGGTACAAATTTAAACATTGCTGGTGCCTGTGCAGGCAGTGCCTACACATATGTAACACTTGAGAGGACAGCTTGTCGGGATAGTAGCTACTGTAGTTGTGTTTCCCAGGGCAGAAAAGCAAGGGTGTAGCTACGTGATCTATTGGCTTTGGTGACAAAACTACTTAAAATCCTCAGTTCTGTGCTCTCAGCCACAGCTTGCTGCCCCCCTCTGTCACACTGCCTGGTGCCCCTGTTGCAAGCTGGATCACTGAAATGATTTCTTTTTGTGTGGTTAGTTCAAACTCAAATTATTTCACAGGGGCAGGGAGGGACTGCAGTTTGGGGCAAGAGACAGGAGGGGCCTCTGAAACCAGCATTCCCTCACAGCAGAAGTATCTTGTCACTACATGCTGAGGCATGAGGACAGGCTGAGCAACTTAAAGCCAGAGAAGGAACTCAGGAGTTTTTGGCTTATAAATGACCGGGAGACTTTGTTCGATACAATACAGCCCTACCTGAACGCACGGAAAACTGACAGATTGCTACTCCTCTTTCAGAAACATTTAGGTGTCGATTGAGGCTCGGGAATAAGACAGCAAGAATTTTTGGGGGGACAGGGAGCTGGCAGCCATCTGAGCAGACAAGATACTAAAGGCACCGTGTATTTAGTGCTCAGGTGTTTTGAACACGGATTTTTCAAATGCATGAAGCCTGCAGTGAGTCAGGTAACTCAGCAGCTCTTTGCTAGTCTGCACCACGTACAGTCTTCACCTTCGGTTCAGTCTCCCAGATATTAAAAGATGCAGTGGTACAATGCAATTTGCATCACACTATCATTTTTTATTTTCAGGGCAGCTTCAGCTCTCAGGCCTTTATGCTGCATGCTGAAATTCTCTAAAACAACTCGATAGCTTCACGCACTCCTAAAAGCGAGGAGGGGCAAGGGTGGGATTACCTGCTCTTGAGCAAAGAAGGTTTTAAATTAGGCTGGTAGTTACAGACGTGATGGAACTTTTCCACTGGTGTAGCTGTAATTAAGTGGTACAGCCTCTGTTCTGTACACATGCAAACACCAGTGCGTAATGAGAATCTAACAGCAGTAGTGGTTACAGCCGAAATTAGGCTGTGGGCTGTGTGAACTGCCCACGTGCCAGTGTTGCCAACACATCTTGAGCTTGGCCTGTGAGCACCATTGTCCAAATCCCTCTCGGCAGGCTCACTAGCTGGGTGGTGGTTCTGTTACATAAGGATAAAGACAGAAAACACCAACTGTGGGATTTAGGCATCCTGAGATACTGCTTAGCCAACATCTGGAGTTGGGATTGCTGCACAAGTGGTAGATACCATGTTAGAATGTAAAAGGTTAATTTTAAGAATGGGTTTCTGCTCATTCAAATGCCCCAGCAGCTCAGCATCCTCTCTTGGTAAGTTACGAAGTCATATAGGTCAGATTCCTTTCAGGTGTTTTGTAAAGCTGCAATGTAGGCGTCTCTGAGCTACGTACCCAGATTTTCTGTACTATCAGTGGAGAGGAACGGGCACCCTTAAGGAGGGACTCATGTCTAAGGATGAATCACCTTGTAGATGTATCCACCTCTCTACCTGGATGACATGCTGCCCATCTTTAGGGCCCTGTCCTGAATAACTGATGCGTAAGGCCGTTGTAGCACAGAAATAGGACCTCACCTTCAGAAACAAATTACGTGACTTGGAAATTACCAGAATTCAGTTGTTACTGGAAGAAGTTTCATTTTTGTAGTGTTTTAGAGTAGACCTGACATAACCAATTATACATGAGCAACGTCAGGCAGAAAGCCATCACAGCAGGCATTTCTGAGGACGTGTTTGTTGAAGAAGAGCGCACCGCTGTTTCAGAACTGAGCTAACTTGCCTCTACAGGGCTGCCGTACCCACAGGGTTCTGGGATGAATCACAAACACATTTGCCTTTACAAGTTTATGTAAGATTGCATAGGTTATGACAGCAGTATATAAGCACCTTTACTGTGTGGCTTTACATAAACACGAAGTTCGTTCTGCCACAGAACAGCATCGGGGAAAGCTCTGCAGGCTGAACTGCTCATCCTTGACCTGCAGGACAGTGGCTGGGCTGTGGCTGCTGGCCATCCTCAGGATAGCAAGAGCGCCCCAGGGAGCTAGGTCTCAAGAACCTGGAGCTGATGGTGCCGTCTGAAGGGTTTTTAAGAAATAAAGGCTTGACATTGTACAAAAATCTGGATCCAGTTGATCCAGCAGACGGTCTGGCTCAACGTACAGTTATATCAGGGCCACAGCAAGGGCAGTGAGTTGCCGGGGCTGGGAGAAGAGGCTGAGGACTTATGCTAGACTCATTGCTAAAGGAGATGTGGTGCCTGCACCTCAGAAAAGCAAGCCTATCATCACGGTACCCAAGTCCCCTGTACTGGGGCCCACACCTCCAGCAGATTGACTTTATGGATTGACAACTCAAATAAGTTTGAAAACAGCTGGTCCAAACTTTCCGTGTAGATATCCTTGAATTCTGCTAAGTACCTGCCACATTACAAGAAACAGCTGTGTTAGGGCAATGCGCCGACGGGGTGATCCCTGTGTGCTCCCTGCATATCTCACTGTTTTGTTGCAATGCTTAATTCATACGGGTGAAGTACTCAGACTTCCAGCTGAAAGGTGCGAGATAAATGGAAATGCATATTTGTAATTGTTAGTCTATGCAGAAGTGCCAATGAAAGGAAGGAGTGTAGCCAAAACCCATCAGCTCTGACAGCTGAGCACTGAGGAGGTGGGATGGATGGCTTACGACAGGGAACCCATCCCTAGTGGGATCAATATCTGAGGCTAACGCACAAAACTACATCGTTATCTGAAGAAGGCCAAGCTGTGACCATTTTTCAGAGGACAACATTATCAGGTCTGGCAGGGCTGGCTCTTCCCTGGGCCAGGATTTCACAGGCATTAATCACCTACTCTTCCACAGCATTTGCTTTTTCCAGATTATGCATCAACTAACAGGCAAACAAAAGTCTGTGTGTCCTGGCGATGGAAGCAGCCGCCCCACGTGGTGCTCACGCCTTTCGGCATACCCAGGGCTGGTTATTTTTGCTGGAAAGGGAGTGAGAGGTCCCTGTCTGTAGGTACACGTGAATGAACATTACTCAGTTCTGACTCGTTCGCTTTTTAAGTCTGAATTAAAATAATCTGTGTCTGGACTTTGAGAAACAAAGTAATTTACAGCCATCACCCAACACTGCAGCTTTATAAAGCAGATAAAGTCAAAACAGGCAAAGCACCCATTTACTTTTTGAGAAGACACAAACACATGATAGAAGAGCTGAACGTGGACAGCCGGGATAGCTGAAACCCCCCGGCCAGGAGATACGTGTGTTAAAGCACTTATTGCTGTTGCTGACAGAAAGACGTTAAGATGCCTTTGGATTTTGAGAGAGATGGAGACAACATTGGGGGAGAAACCAGTGGTGAGAGAAATGCTACATGAACTCTTCTCAGAGCCCCTAATGTAGCTGGGCCTTTAGGAGACTCAGCAATCGTCTGAGACAGCTGGAGACAGTGGCTTGGCTGGAGATGAAGGGAAGAAAGCCACAGACGCTGAGCAGCGCATCACAACGCAGCTCGCAGCACAAACTTGCTGCGCTCGGCTTTTTTTTCGAGGGGCCTCTTCCTGACCCAGCTCTCTGCAAGGGTTTCATTAAAATCTTAACTGAATTCTCATCGCGGATCAGGTGGTCTTACGGAGCTCTTCCTTCTGCAACAGCCCAAGGCGTGTAAAAACCTGTCCCGGAGTCGGGGATCTGCGGTGTTTCCTCGGCAGCCCCGCGCTGCAGGGGGCTGCGGGCTGTACCCCGCCGGGCCGGGCGGCGGGGCTAAGGCAGGGGCGCCGCGGGGCGGGCCCCGCCGGGCCGGGCACCGCCGAGCCGAGCCGAGCCGGGGCAGCAGCCGAGCGCCAGGGGGCGACGGCGCGTCGCGTGGCGGCGCAGCGGGGCGGGCGGCTCGCGGGCCCCGCCGCCCCCGGCCCGGCCCGGGGCCCTGCCGTGAGGCGCTGCGGCGGGCTCCTTTGGGCTCACTGCTCTGCACGTATCTATGTGTAAACATGCGGAGTGGAAGCGGGGATTTTCAGGAATTTAATAATTAAACTGGCTAAAAAGTAAGCAGTAAAAGGAACCGAGAGACCAGTTTTATATGGAACTAAAAGACTCCTCAGGACCCAGGAGTTTCTGCAGCCTGCTGAGGGCCCATCTCGTCAGACACTTCACAGGCTGTACTCACAGGACCTTCATTTGAGTCTTGTTACAAACCTGATGCTGAGAAACCATGTCAGTTCCCTTCCAAGCATAGTCACCTCTGGTGCCTTAAAGGACATGTCCTGAGGGAGAGGAGGTAACGCACAGCCAGACGCTGAGGGCTGGCAGGAGGGCTGTGAACAGATCCCAGTCGGAGCTGGCTGCCCCGCAAGCCCCGGGTGCTGAGGGGGGCAGCTGCCATCCCACGGTGCCCTGCCACCCAGCAAAGGGGACACACTTGCTCCCTGACCAGCAGCACCCCTCACCTTGCTCTTCTCCATTACACTCATCTTCTCATAGCCCAGGTTACAGGTCTTGCACAATCCATTGCATTGCTTTTGTCAGGGTGACCCTAACCTTTCATTACCCTCACGGAGAGCTGGCTATGGCATCTGATCAGATTTGGCAAAAAAAAAAAAAAGAGGAGGAAAATACTGGGCATGTGGGGAGAGTCCAGCTTCCAAAGCTCATGAGAAGGCCCTGGGCCCAGCACCTTCTGTTCCCTCTGTGCCCAGGTGGGAAGCTCAGAGCTGCCCTCACAGGGAAGGGAGGCCACTAGAGAGGGCTCTGTAAAGAGCCATTAAAATTCCATATCACAGGGAGCTGGCCTGGCCTCATCTGTCAGAGCAGTTCCAGCAAGATGGGCCAATGGACCCGTTGCACAGGGCATTGCACACAGGCCATGGACACGGCCTCTGCCGAGGGCTTAGACTCCTGAACACAAGGAAATGAGGGGAAAGGGATGTGTATTAAACATAAAACCCCAGGGAATATATGAAAGAACTGATTTCCACTCTCCTTTTTGATCTATTTATCTTCTCCCTTCTCTATTTTCTTTCCCCTCTGCTCCAGCCACAAGCACACACAGATGTTACAAACACTGACTCCCCTTGCTCTAATACCCATGAGAGATTTAGAGCTGAGCCACTGTAAATACACCAGCGAACAGAAATGCATTAAAGGATTAAAGCATTCAATTTGAACTTGTAAAGTTTGGGCTTTGGGGTTAGTTTTTTTCACTGACATGTAACGTACCTTCAGTGTAGACAGCAGGGAACAGCAGGGCAGAGAAGTCAAAACCAAAAATAGCTTAAAGTATCACAGCAAACCATGTCACTGAGGAAACTATAACCATCAATTATGCAAATTAGGACATCAATTCATTAGCTACAGTCTCTAGATTTTCCTGACCTCTGTCTTAATGGGGACATGCCTCATTTGAAGTGCAGAACAAAGCAAACACAAGGATGGTAAGTGACTGGGGAGTGAAGGCCATGGGGAACACTGAACTTGGATAATCTTTGAAAACTTTCGAGGTAGAAGAGAATATGCAGAAATACACATCCAAAAGAGCTTACGGAGCTTACAACGCACGGGAAGAGCAGGCACCAGAGAATAAAAACACAAGGTGAGACCAGCAGGGAACCGCACTGAGATGTTAGCAATTTGGGAGCTGTGAAACTCATACTGTGCCAAGCTGACTTCAGGTATCAGTGGTGATGGTTTTTCACCTTTCCAAGTTACAGTTACCTCCTGCCCTTAGTTCCCGTTATAATCATTCCTTGGCCTAAAATAGATTTAAACTTCTCCATGGCAACAAAGGCAAAATCATAATTGGAGTAGTGTTTGTGCTACCTCTACAATAACACAGCACTTCAAGCACTATCATGTTCAGAAGCCAAATAAAAACCACATGTTGAGAAAAAAAGTATGAAAAATGCTAATGAAACACAAGGCTAGGGAAATAAGAGGTGAAGAGAGATATAGTAAAGCACTCAAGTTCACTTTCAACTTAAAATATGCTCTGTTTTATTCTGTTCAATCCTGTTTTATATGACTCAAGCTTTAGGTCTCCTAGGCTGAGAGCACTCGACATCAAGATTTTTTTTCCTTGATACCTGCATTTTCCTTTGCTTGGTTTTATACCTTTTCTCCTACTTACAACTCTGTAGACCACCCAAATAAACCATCTTTCTCTTCTTGGTGTTTACAGGCCTTAAACACTGGCAGCTGATTACTGTATCTCCCTTAATGATCGTTTGGCCAGGCTATGCATATCTAATTTCCAGTCATAATTCAGTTCCTGCAGCACCCCTGCCAACAGTGGAAGTTATTGTATTACAGACCTCCTAAAGGAAAAGCAACGACCTTTTTTATACCCCCGCAACATGCAATTAACACAATCCTGACCCCTTTCCCTAGATTATTCATAAATGGGTCAGATTCATGGCCAGGGTAAACACTCCTTGTTTGCAGTGAATTCTCACAGTGTCCCTGAGATGGGCAAGAGGTGACACCTCCCGCCAGCCCCACTGCTGGGGAGCGGAAGCCTGCACTGGTCTCCTGCGGTATCACCGTGTCTCTGCAGAGCTGAATACTTCATTCTGCTGAGAATTTGTTAAACACAAGCGTAATAGCAGTAAAAATAGCATGAACAAACTCTTCAAGGCCTCTCCTGAATGACAGATGACAGTGTTTGTGCCTTCCCGTCTTACTCCACCAGAACGAGTTTGCGCATCACGGCATGCAGCGTATTGCGGTGCAATGAGCTGTTGCACCTCGTGTCTCTACTGTAACACGCATCATATAAAACAAAAAACCCAGTAAATGCAGAGTGCAAAAACAATCACATCTAGACTCTGCAATACTACCGGGACTCATTAAATCAGTTATCCTTAAAAAACTGACACTGCAATCAGCACAGAGGAAGGCAGGCCCGGCGTAGCAGCAGGGCCAGTGGCAGCATGGAGTGCCACGCCGTGCCCAGCGCGGAGGCGGTGCGGTACGTGTACGGATGTGTGGCACACACCAGGACGTGCAGCAGCGCAGTCCCCGGCCCTGCCAGCACCCAGAACAGGATAGGGTGCTTGGGTTTATTTTTTAGCGCCGGTAGCAAACACTATTGAAAACAGCTCTGCCATTCAACTGGTTATCGAATCTCAGGTTCTGATGAGGAAATCCATCAAGGTTCTTCACAGAGTCACTTCATCAGAGGGGTACTTTACACCATCTATCCCTCTTTCAGCTCTGGAAAATATGAAGGCATCTGCCATTTAGCAGCAGGGAGCAGGGCCACTACAGAATACAATTAAAGGTGCTTCCAATTAGAACGACAGAGAATGATGGATTTTAGCTGAAACTGGAGGTTAAGCCCCAAGAAAAAAAAAAAGCTCTGTCTGTTTAGAGACCTGATGCATGGTCAGGAAATGAAATTGTTTCCACCTCATCTGTGGCAACAAACCTACAGTTGTATGCCTCTCCTTCCACAAAAACAAACAAATCCCATAGCTATCTGACAACCAGAGCAGCAGCTGCCATACCCACCTTTTCCAGCAGCACTGGGGCACGCTGGCAAATGCAGAGCTATGGGTCCCGTTTCTATACTGGGAAGAAGCACTGGAATAATTGTGCACAGAGCCACGCCGCACCTCCGTGCTCACCCTCAGTGTCTGCATGTACTCCTAACAGAGGCTGTGCCTATTGAATCCAGAGCCTGGTGCTTGGGATAAATGGGATATAAATCTATCACACATGGTACACATCTAAACTTTGTGTTAGTCATCATGTTTACAAGAAATTTACAGGCAGAAAAAAAGAAACATATCAGCCTGCTACATTTCATTGCAAGGCAAACCCCTCACAATTCAAGACATGAGCGAGTCATTAGTGCATAGGAAGTTTATAAAGTCACTTTCACTATGATTAGGTTTATTCCATCACTGTCTATTATGAGAATACTTCAACCTGCCTCTAATGTAATCAGTATTAACCAACTTTGGCAATATAACACTGGACTCACGACCTCTGCTATAGCAAGAAAATACCTTTTAAAATACATTTGCACACCTTTCTCCTAGTTATTCACTGGAAACAGAGTTCAGCACATGAGCGTGTTTCCAACATGCAGAAACCAAACTGACTGCTCAGAAGGTGGACTAACATCGGCACTACTTTATGAGGGCTCAGGAGTGGCCAGGATCAGTCATGGTTTCACTGATGCTCTTACTAGAAGAAACAGTGAGGCCACATTACGGACTGACTAATGACTTAAATCAGGTTATCTGCTGGGGTGAGAGAAACAGTTCTTACTTCACAATTACTTCTGGTTTGGCTGGGTAGTTTTAAGGCTTAAACTGAACTGGCTAAAACTCAACCCAGCTACTGACTTCAACAAACAGGGAAAAACCTTCATTTATAATGTGGGTTTCTGCATTTTCAGAGGCAATTTTCTTTTGATGATAGAGCTATATTATTTTTAGTCATAGTTAAATCACTGTAGAGAATGACTTTTGGCTTCATCATTTATTTTTACATAAACCCAAGACTACTCTGAACGTGAAAACCAGCAAGTACCTGCAAGGCACTGAGCTACCTCTAGAGCTCAGGAAGCTTCCAAGAGCAAACATCTTCCTTCCTGATGCTCTTGAAAACACTTTTGAATGGTCAACACTCTCCACTGCAAAGAAAAATGTCATAACTGTGAAGGATTTGATTTGCTTTCCATCTTTAGGCATAATCCTCTGAAGTGTCCAATACAGTCAGGAGAGAGAGGAGCTGCATGGGGCCAGAATGCTCCGAAGTTAGACTCTAACTAGAGGCTGAACTCAGGGTATTTTAACACATTGATTCATTTTGGGTGTGTTCCCCCTGCCCCACTTTTGTTTAGTTATGAACTATCCCTATCTCATCACCTCTCATTTCTTCTTGGGACTAATATTGGCGTCTTGCTGACTTCATTACATTTTTATTATTACTCTGTGCTGAAAGAAATCAGCATTATAATGTTATTGTACTAAAGTTATGTGTACATGCATGTGCTGCAGTCCTCTGTTTTGCACAGTTCTTCCTAAAAGGCTGCTGAGCCACAAAGCAACCAGCAAGGACGGACACAGCGTATCTGTCCCGGCTTCAGTCGAGAGTGCTGCCAGGAGATGCAGGTGGAGCTGTGCAGAGCACAGGTATGCAGTGACTGAAGTAACAAGGTACACACCAGCCTATGGGTGTCTGTTTTAGAAAACAACTTCAAATCAATTTGCTTAACAAAATACATAGACTACTGATGATTTGGTTACATGTTGTCTGTGCATTAAAGACAGCACAGTCTGCTTAAAAAATGATTTGGGAGGAGTAGGACTGTTTCCTGCCACCTGTTTGAAGCTCATTTGGGTCTGCAGCAGTAGTCTGATCTTTTTAAAAAATAGTGATAAAGGTGAGAATGACGGTGTAGATGGCCACATTCCTAATCAAAAGCATACAAATAACATCTCTGCTTTGACTTCAAGTGGTCATAATACAAGTTAATTCAAAGAATTAGTAGAAATGGCATGAAACCCTTTGTGGCAGAGGAGCAGCTACTGAGTTTATTGCCTTCGCAGACTGTGGCGCAAGTTCTCCAGGGTTCAGTGGCAAGTGCTGAGGGGAAGACAGCGCCAAGCATGCCCCTGCCTCAGTCACGGGGCTTCGGGCAAGTCATCAGCCCCTGCACATTGGCAGCACCCGTATATACTGGTGCAGCCCGGCCTCTGTTGACAGGGGACATCTGAGTCCAACCTAGACTGATAGCCGCAGATTTTGGGCCCTGAAGGTCACCTGGGACTCAGGGAACGTAACTTCTGTTTCTGCCACTACCACAGGGCAAGTGGCTTTAGATGACCTATTTCTAACTTCCCAAACCTGGCACACGGACACGCCAACACCGACTTGCTTTGTGAAAGGCTTTGCCTTCTTCTGTTAAAACATCTCTCCCTGAAACACCTGACGGATATGTGTAAGGTTAGAAATGAAGCTGTGGGTCTGCAGCACAGTGTTCCTTAGTACTCGGGTATTACACTGAAGAGAATGAGCTAGGCAGAGGCGAGGAGAGAGAGGAGAGATGAGAAACTGTCATTCTTGAAAGAGATACTGGAGAGATTTACAGGGAAAAAAAAATTAATTCACCTTAATATTTTGCCTGCTAAATCCTCAGGCAGCCTGAAGGACAAAACTTTACTCTTCTTAAGCTTCATCTCAGCAGAAGAAAGTTTCTGAATTTCATGAAAGCAAATATTTGATTCTGAACCTAATGATAGAAGTTAGATGACATTTTAAGGTCTTGGCCTTACATTTTCACTGTCCTATCACACAAAACTCCAAGAAAAACTAGGGAAATGTGATATTTGTAGTTTGACAAGAACTCACACGCTTGTCTTTTTCGTCCCATTCAAATACACTGGAGCCCTTTATAAAGGCAAAAAATAATTCATCTGTCCTGTGCCTTGGCTCATGCAAGATGTATAAGTACATTCAAATTTTACAACTTTTACTGTGCAGGTCAGAGATTAATACTGGTTTCTTTCATTATATTTGATGCAAAATGCCCAAGGAGTACCTGAAAAAATAAGCGTGTGTGATAGAGAGAATAAAATGAATTGCAAATATACAGAATTGTTAAGAGCTTGGTGATGTCTCGTAGAAATCTCTGAAAAACAGTCTATTTAAGAGACCATCCAGAGATATCAAACAGGAATCCCACCAGGGACAGGCACAGCAGAAGCTGCAGACTGTGAAGGAATTAGGAAGGAAAGGACCAGTCATGCAGTGAGCTCTGCAAAGAGACTTTTGGTAAAAACTGGGTTTGACAAGCTCTAATAATGATCCTAAGAATAATTAATGCTTTCACTCCTCCAGCACATTCCTCCCTAGAAGGCATAAATTAATGGTGAAGCCTCCCAGGCTTTTTTGCAGATAAGCAGTTGCAGCTAAAGAGAGGCAATTACACAAAAATCCCGTCTCCCATATCTTTGGAAGGTGTGGAAGTTCTTCCATCACCAAAGCAACTGTTCAACCTCAGCAGGAGAAATGCGGAGAAGTCTATGAAATCTAAGTAGAGGACCAAAATCCTTGAGTACTACCACGTTCAGTTCTTTGGAGCGGCATGGCCAGGGACCCGTTGTTGGACAACGAGAACCGGTGGCCACACGGGCTGCTTCCCGGCTCCAGCCACCACGGGCAGAGGCTGAGGGACATGGAACAGCATGGGCAGGTGGCAGATGCTGCCGGGTAAGAGCCTTGTGCTCCTCCACAGCCTGGAGGGAGAAGGGAGAAAGAACCTCACCCTCCAGAGACCCGCAGCACATTTCTGAACCACTTTTTCTATTTTTTGTGCATTTCTGTACTTGTGCACAGAGAACCAGATTTAATTTGTCATCCCACAGTCATCACATATGAGGCAGATACAGTAAGAATTTAAGCTCCCTTATTTCAGGCCTTTTGCTTTAACCACAAGAACATCCATCTATGCTATGTAAGAATTAGCCAGACTGTGAGAACTGCATGATACAATCTATAAGAAATATTTTTAATGATGTAGCATTTTTGAAAACAGATTATGCAAGGATACTTTTAAAAGGAATCAGAGTGTAATTTCAGTGTAGGCTCTGCAGAGAGACAAATACAATTCATTCTTATGTTTCCCTAACTGCCTCCTTTTTCACTGCTGTCAGGAAGCCTGCACGAAAGCATATGATTTTACACCAATGACGTCTGCACCTTGCTCTTTACCAGATATGACAGTCTGTATGCAACATGGCAATCTGGGAACTCTGGAGGGAATTACAGCAGTAGTTTGTGTCAAATTTCTATTTTCCATTTCTATTAGGAAGAATTAATTTAGCATCCAAATCAATATGACTGTGTAGTGGCATAAAACCTATCAGAAAAAAAAATTACAAGTAAGGTCTTTGGTTCAAGGAACAGGTGTAGGAAAAAAGACTTAAAATAGAAAGCTCTCCCTGTACAATACAGTTAGACAGATACCTATCAGTGGCTGAACACTGAAACTACAGAATTACATGCTCTTAAATTAAGGTAGGGTATCTGTGTAAAAGATGTATTTTATTTCAAGAACTCACTGTTGGCTCAGTACTAAGTACTGTCATGGCATGGAAGAGTAACTCTCACTGGTGCAGAAACCAGGAGGTCAATAAAGCACTCAGAAAGAGACTTCTTGTCTCATTTGTGCATCTATAATTAAACAGAATAAAAGAAACAACAAATAGGAATTCTACTTCAAAACTGGATCTTCTATAAGATGTTTACTACGACGTCCAAGAAACTGTTATTCTGCAGCACACGAATGAGGAGCTCCAGTAACAGACCAGTCACCTTTTCTTTTAAAAGGGCTAGTTCAATCATTGCATATTCATGCATTAACTTGTAGTTCTTTCTAACTTGATGATAAATGACAGTGTATTTTAGGCAGTCTTTTCCATTGGACATTTGCTGACCTTTATCTGACTAGAATGAAAGAAAAGTCCAACGTCAACTTTAACCTTTCTATCCAAACAAAGCACAGGAACGAATACATGTAAAGCAAATCTGAATGTTGAGCGAGTTAATCTTGGGCTTTTCCAGACTAACTTTGTACTACAGTTCAATTTAAATCTGCTCAAAGGAGCAACTAAGATACAGGAACAGGTCCCCTCCAATACCCAGAGACAACCTGCCTTCACAGAGTGGATAAAATGAATTGCTCTTTCCCGGCGTGCCTGCAATCCGCTATCCTGCCACATCCCTGCCCTCAGCCTCCTACAACAGTTTTGCAAAGTGAGGCCACCTGCAGAATACACAACAACAGTGCGTTCAGAGCACGCACACCACGTGCCTGGTACCAACCTTCACCCTGGCTGTACACTAAGGGGCTGGGGGAGAGTTTTGCAGTGTAATACACTGCGTACTTCATCCTTCCAGCACCCTTCTGCTGAACACTACTGAAAACCACCACAAAGTATACCTTACTCGCTGCTGGCTTCCAAACCTGTCTGACAACAGCTTTTATCTTATCCCTAAAGGATATTACCTGTATTAGCCAAATAGTTTGCTAATTTTACTGTTCTTAAGTCCTATTAATAAATCTTATCATGGAGACTCTGATGAGGAATTACAGATGATGTGGTTTGCCAATGACTTCCCACATCCCGTGGGAAACAGCCAGCAAACCATCTCAGTCACTACACAGGACCGGGTCAGTTACAGGTTTCCTGCAGCTGTAGCTGGCACACTTCCCACCAGGCAGGATTTTAAGGCCTCCTCCTCTTTTGTCAGACTCTTCCCGGGAAAAACAAGAGCCAAAGCACTGCATGTCTCTTCCGAGAAGTGGAGTCCTTAGGAGGACAGCAGCACCTGATATTGCCCATGAAAATTAATCTAATCATCTTTGACAGAGCTTCTCAAAGGCAAACAGTCCACTTTTGCTGAGATTGAGGATTAAATGAGGCATCTACACAAGACAGCATGAAGTAGGCAACAGAGAAGGCAAAGTGTTTTACCAATGGTGAGGCTAAGATTCAGATGTTTCAGGTCTCCTAATAACCTTATTTTTAATGAAAAATTAAAAATTGTAGAAGTTGCAAAAAAGAGTTCCCCAGATTCTTAAGGTTTAGGTAAAATTCATCACACTGGATCAGCTATTCATTTCATCAAAATGCAGTTAGGAGACAACGCAATTAAAAGAACAGATAAACTCACGGGAGCCAGTACCAGGTACAAAAGGACTTTCATTTCCCTGCAGAAAGCCTCTAAACATCCAGAAGGTATTAGCAACGCAACTTAGAAATTATGGCCAATGCCTGAATAATGGAAATGACTGACCATTGTCCAAGCTACTAAAGGAAATGTGGGATTTTCCGTTATTTGGTGTTTTCCTGTCAAAACTCGGTGCCAAGCTGGAAGTCATGTGTTAGCCAAACAGAGCTTACGCCTTAGCTAAAAGTCAAACCAGATCCACTCATGCCTTTTACCCTTAAATCCTGTCATTGTAAGGAGGGAAGCAGATTTCCTCCCCGTTCCTCAGCCCTTAAGGAAAACAAGTCTTTTAATCTATTTAGAGGCCCTTTTTGACATTCTTTAGCCGCAGTTTTTCTCAATCAACCTAATCTTTTCCCATCAAGCTCCATGCTAATCCCATTTTGCTCCACTCCTTAAACTAATAAAAGATTAGCGTGACATTTCAGAAAGGGCAACGTATTAAGCACCTTCTTTCCCATCTCAACAGATCACACAGTACAAAATGTAGTGAACAGGCCATTAATCTCATGGTAATGAGGTGTCAGTCTGAATGGAGACCTCCTCCTCGATCAATATGAAGGGCACAAGAACAATGAGGACACTGCCTCTCGCCATCTCTGGCAACTTTGCCAGAAGGCAGCAGGTCCATAAAGTGTTGTTGTGATGGTGGCAACAGCTCTTGTCACCATACCGCTCTGCCCTTGACAACGGAGAGCAAGCATCCACACCGATCTGTCACCCCCTGTGCTGCCCACACATAATGAGCTTTTCCCTATGTTCTAATTAGTGGCGTAAAACTCTTTTAACAACTTCAGCTTTGCTCTAACGTGAAATCAATTAGGATTAGCAACCACACCTGTCCAGCTGGTGAAAATCACTAACAAACCACTGTCTTCATTCCTACAGTGGACAAGCCATTGCTCTTCCTGGTGACACCTCTGCATTGGTATTATCCAATTTGCTTTTATACAGAAAGAATTTTCTCATTTTCTTAAGCAAGTCACCATTCCCCTTAAAGAAAGCTCTGCACAGCTACCATGCTCCTGGAAGACTCAAGTTTTATCAAGTGCTGAGAAAACTTTCCAGAAAAACTCCTGGCTAGTGATACTTGGTGGCATCTTTTCACTTGCTCTGATAGGATGCTCTTCCATAAAGAGGGAGGTGGGCTGGGAAATCCAGCTCTTCTGCATACACAATGCCATGAAACTGCACAGAACCCGAAAGGGCTCCATGTGGTCACAAGTGCGTGTTTACAGAGAACAAACTGGAGCAAGAGGGCTTAAAAATAATCAGAAGGGAGTTAACTTGGAGAGAGGGCTGCTAAAGGAACAGTGGAAGGCGTGGGCAGCACATCTCTCTTTCCTAGGGAAACGCCTCTGTGCATGGGTTTCACTTTTACATTTGCTGTTCTTCCTTGTGACTAATGAATACAACTTGTGGCTTTGGTATCCCCAAAAGTCAAGTGTCTGAAGGTCAAACTGCCCTACAATTTACCTCTGCAATTTGTGCTTATTCATGGTTTGTGTAGTTACTACTGAAATAGGTAAGAGTTCTTCTAAAAATATTCACCCTGTAGAGGAATTCAGCCTTTCTCCTGTTTGACACAGTCTAATCCTGCAGTTGCACAGTCACTGTTCTGTCTTGGTACAGTAAATTAATGCTAAACATCAGAATCAAAGAAATGGTTATTTGGAACTATTTCAAGGACAACATTCACCAGAAAAACTAAATCTTTACAGTAGATGAGAAAACACATTTTTCTGCAATCACAGTAGGAGACAGTATCACTGGTATTGCCAATAAATGCCAATTTTTAACCATGCAGCCTCTAAGTCTTTATTCTGCTTTTCTTATCTAATTACATCCATAAAAGAGATACAGTGAAGTAAAATAAAAGGTTCTTTTCCCATGCACATTTCTTCGAAAAATCCTACCTCTCCATCTTTTTTGGAAATCACCTCTCTTGGTAAAGCTTAGCTATGTACCTGTATACTGTGGTAGGTGGAGAATTCAGTGTGTCGTAGATGAGCCTCACGTGTCCTTGGTACAACTCCAGAGCCAAAGGATCATTGTCTCCTTTGTACAATAAGATGCCATTGTCCTTGTCCGTTGCTACCTGTGAAACATGAATAACCAGGTAAGGTTGCTTGAGAATGATTAAAATAGAAATAAACCTCTATTAAAAATCATACCAAAATCATATATGCAATTCAAATATGAGTTAATAAATCATATATATATAAACAACAACAAGAGCAAGAGCCATGAGACACAAAAAGGTCTCGGTGACACTGAGTGGGCTCATACACAAACAGGTCAGCCTCCCACGCAGGGATGGCTCCCTTGTTTCACGTGAGAACCGGTTTTCAGGAGGTGAAAGCTGCAATTTATTTGATGCCTGTCAATGGACTGTTGCTGTATTTTTGGTGACACATGAATTTATTTCTCAGCTACTCCCCCAGCTTGAAGTGGAGGTTTACAAAATCAGCTCTGGCAGTAGGAGTGTGTCACAATTACAGGCACACAAATTTCAGCAGGCGCTGATCTGTTCACAGACGTTCTATGAACACAAAGAAGGAAAGAAGGACCTGTCCCCACACCTAGCATAACCATGAGTTATTCACTTGATCTGAGTTATTAGCAAGTCGTGCTGAGTTCAAATGGGATGTT
Source organism: Nyctibius grandis (assembly GCF_013368605.1). Taxonomy (NCBI): domain Eukaryota; kingdom Metazoa; phylum Chordata; class Aves; order Nyctibiiformes; family Nyctibiidae; genus Nyctibius; species Nyctibius grandis. The sequence goes on from NC_090679.1 coordinate 3,709,670, forward strand.
TAGAGTCAGGAAGAACAGAGTAGCCCTCGTCCCTCTAGCTTTGATGTACATCAAGAAAAAAAAATCTTGAACACTGAATCACAAAACAAGGACTCCACTTTCCCAGTCTCCAGCTCTTTAATATTCCTATTGTACCAAAGGAGGAAAAAAAGGGATTTCCGGATACAACCTGCCTGTTATTTTCTCAGTACATATTTCTTGAGATTTCTTGTTTATTTTTTTATAATGGCTGTTAAATGCCAAAACTAAACAGTAAATTTAAAAATCTGCTTGCATTTATATATATATATTTAAGTACTATCCTTTTGCCCTTAGAAGATTTTTTTTCTTGAGCACTTTTTAATAAGATTTCCTCTACCTGTTCTTAATAATCAATGTTGTTTTCTAATTTTAATTCACTAGTGATTAATTACTGGATGCAATAATAATATTCAGCCTGGGAAACATGAAGTGAGAACGTCATCTGCATGTCCTTTCTGTAATAATCAGTTTTTTTATTCTTCAGGCTATGGCTGATGTAATGTGTTTTGTACACTTACAATGTCCAAATTTGCAGCTCTACAGTTGACCTATAGTATTTGGAGCCTTTGGGGAGCCATATTTTAGAATCTCTTTTGTGATATTAAATAAAAGGGGATTTTAAAGAAAAACTGGAGCTTCAAGTACACATGAATCAGCTTCATTTTCATATGAACTGTATAGTCAAGCTATTAAAGAAAAGGAAAATATTAATTATGGAATTTTTTTCATTAGAATAACCTTTGCAGGAACCACCCTTTAAAATATCTATTCCTAATGTGGAAATTCGGTTCTCTTTCCCATGTCTTGACATTGCTATTTGAATTACAACCAAACTCCATCAAGTAAGTCTAGAATATGATTTCCAACTGTGGAATACAATCTTTTCAAACTGAGAAAATAAATGCAATAAAATAAACATAAAGGGATGATTTTTCTTCTCACACCTTTTGAAATGTCGATGCTTCATTTGCAGGGTGAAACTAGCATAGAAATAGTCCAAATTAACAATCAGTGGCCTAAGAAAGAGATGTATCATGTCATATATGTGCTCCACACATCTCTCTATTAGAAAACATATAAAGTTAGAAATTATTCCCTCATTTGCTTTGGGATATTGGGGGGAAAAAAAAGATCAGTTAATGCTTATGTGAATGCAAATAACTTCCAAATCACTTAAATATCATATTGGACTAAGTATCCAAAATACCTTTGATCCACAACCACAAAGATGACAGTCGTGGCATGGCACCTTTGATATCTATTTTCCATTGCCTTCTGAACCTTAGACCTTGAACCAAATTTAGGTCTAACTACAGGACTGTAACAAAATCCCAGGCCTTTTATCTACTGAATGTGCACAGTAAAAGAGTAAGCGAAATACTGTCTGGAAAGGCCATTTAGAGCAGGCTGTTTTAAAAAGTGTCCTAATATTAAGCAGTAATTTCTAGAGGATGAAACACAATGCTGTAAATCAGTAAGAAGCCAGAAAGGTTTCCTGAATCATCTCTAGTGACATTGCCAGTCTGGGAATAAGGGAGTGGTGAGATTCTGGAAGCAGGATATGTGTCCACAAAGGTACAGTGGTGCCGTAGTTGCTCCTTTACGTTTCAATAATTTTAGACCAGACAACTGGCTCACAAGCTGCCTCTAACTTTGTCAGCGTCTTGTCCAATACACCCTGTTCCTTCAGAATTAAAAATATATACATGTATCTGTATTATTGCTTAGAAAAGCTGGCAACTGATGTTCTGTGTGACATACCTGGAGGGAGATGTTTGCCTGAGGGCGAATCTTGGCTGAGGGCAGCTCCACATAGGAATCCTTCCCGACAAAGTTGACTGTGATGAGCTTCTCGCACTTCTGCCCAGCAAAGCCAGCGAGGCAGCGGCAGACGGGCTCCTGGTGTGCGACGATGCACTGGGCCCCGTTCTGGCACTCGTAGTTATCACATGGGCTCGTCTGGAGCAGAACCATTGGCGGAGGAGTTTCACAGAAAAGTCCGCTGTAGAAGGGAAAGGAAAGAAAAAGTGGCCTCACTTATCACCATTTTTTAAAGGAAGGAGACATTTTGAGATGCTGACATTATACTACTGTGACATAGTGACTGAGATTCAGTGCCTGCTTTACTGTGTGAAAGCTATACAGCGTAGCACTGTACAGAAATTCCCATGCTGGGTCTGAACGAGCCAGTTCAAATACTAAAAGCAATTTGCACTGCACTTTGCACTGGTTATTTAGCTCTGCAAGGTACAGCAGTCTGTCTAAACCAGCTTCCATCCCACACTACCGTGCAGAGCTAAATAACCACAGCAAAAACTGGGAGCTATTTAAGCCTGAACTTGCGATTTCCCCATCCCAGGCTTTGTGACTTGAGTGTACCTCTGCTGTTTTAAGTGGTAAGCAAGAGGAAAACCCCCTATTTTTAGTGTTTTTTACAGCCTCCTCGCTTGCTTTACTGTATATCAGAGAGTGTATCATCAACAGATGGGCAACTGCTAAAAAGTCTCAAGCAATGCGCTGATACCACGCTGGGCAGCTTCCCTGAATCAGTCATTTCTAACAGCATCAGGATCATCAACTTCATTTTAGCTGAGAGTGTGGTTGGCAATGTCACGGCTTAGAAACATGGGAAGGAAAGGAACCTCACCCAGCGTCAGAGGTAGCTGAAAACCAAACGCCAGATCTGAGCACTTGTGAACTCGAATCATATTCAGATCTGGAGGAAAGTGCTGTGGTTCAGTCTTAACTATATGAGAGGCTGAGCAAAACCCACATGTAGGAACCTCTGACTGCATCCCCCAGGAGCAGCGATGGCTCGGTCCCCAGGCTGCCGTCCTGGACCCACCGTGGCTGCACGCTTCACAGCTCGTTTGCTGGAATGACTCAGCTACACCGAAATATCGACACCAGCATAGAAGGAGCGGGGAAAAGGGAGCAAATGCAAAAAGCTGCGGTCATCTTTCACAGTGATGTTGTGTGTCAGACTAAACTGCAAAGAGTAAATGAAAAATCTCTGCCCAATACACCCCCGGGCGTGTGCGATCAGTCGGTACTGCAAAGGGAGCGGGCCAGGCTCGTTGGCTGGCTGCCTGCACATGCTTTGCCCCCGCACCTATACCCCAAATTCCTCATCACGCCCACTGTCCAAACCCAACAAACCCTTTTTGCGCTGATGAGAGAACATAAACTCTTTGCATTAAGTTCTGTGACCGCTTGAAAATATGTAGACAGTTAAAACGATGACAAATTGGTAGCTGGTGAGTAGGGAGCGTGCATCGGGCTGTGCTGCGGGGAGCGCCGTGGGGAGAGCTGCGGCGAGGGCTGCGGGCTCAGGCTCCTGCGCCATCGCGCTGTGTTACACAGCGCTCGTCAGCTCGGGGGCAGAGGGCTTTCCAGGAGAGGGTTGTGGCAGACCCCTTCATGCAGTGAATAACCCATCAGCCTAGTCCTGGAACAGTGAAATCCCACTTGTCCCAGTAAGCATTTCCTGCCATTCAGGGAGCACTTTGTGGAATAACAGCACTCTTATAAAAACAAAGCAAAAAACCACCCCAAACCTCACTCCTCTCCAGTAAAGCAGGTGAGCCTTGGAAGCTCTGTGAATTTCTAGGCAACCTTCCTAGATACAATCAGAACAGAAACCCAAGCCATTACCCTACAGTAAATAGTACCAACCCAACATGTGCAAGAACAGTAAATAAAAGAGCTGCAACATACTCAAGATCACTCTTGCTTGGCCACAGAGAGCAGAACCTGCTGCCTCCAGAACAGACAGAAATGGAGATGACTGCTTGCCTTTTTATGTTTTCTTATGTGAAATTCTGCACAGAGTACCAGAGCTCTACTTTTAGTGCTGCATGGAATGAGAGCCCAAACCTCTCCCTGCCCCTGTTCTCCCAACACGCACCACTCTGGTGCGCCTCTGGGAAATGCAAGAGAAAGAGAAATACACAACAAAATACAGATGGGCTAAACCCTGAACTGCATCAAAAACAATGAAGTTGCTCTGCTTTTCTATCATCTCTGAGAGAAGAAGAGAGACAGGGTTTTACATTACTACTTTTTACAAAAGGCAAACTTAAAGAATGCCTTGAAAGATGCAAACATTTGGGATTTGCACCTGGGAGAAAGCCATTCCCCACAGCCTCTACTCAGCATGGGACACCCTAACCAGGTTCCTAACTTTGCCCAAATCTGTATGTTGGCCTTGTACATGGTGACGTGGGTACAGCAAACAGAAATCTATTCTGCAGGAGTAAGCACAAGGAGGGTGAAAAGCACTGCTGGGGATTTCCAGGGCGTAAAGCAGAGTGCTGGGCTGGCCTCGTGCCACTGCCCCGGGTACATGCCCTGCAGCGACCGTCCCACTCCAGCACTGGGTCACTCGGGGCTGGCTGTGCTCGTGTACACCAACACACAGATGTTCCCTTCTGAGCCAGAACCACCTCTTGGTACCTTCCAGGATAAATTGCATTTCACCACTTTTCTCATTGCATTGCCCTAAACTTCCTTTATTCCGCACAAGGATGGAGCGATGTTTCATAGCCAGCCTCCCCGTGCCCATCCCATTGCTACCTCTCTTCTCAAAGGGGCAGGGAGCTGTGGTTGACAGGGATCCCTTATCTCCCCTCCCTGCCTGGGTGACACCCAGCGCTGTCAGTGGGCACAGTCATAGGCTGCTAATGCTACCAGCAAAGGGTTTGGGGTGGGAGAGCAAACCACTCGCCATCGGCCAAGTGGTAAATATCCTCTACCAGAAGAGCATAATCTTGTGCAGGGACAAACCAACCTATTAATTTAAACAAACGTATCTCAAAAGTGTAATCTGGCAGGCAATACTGCTGGCAATCAATAAACCCCATTTACTTTGCTCCAAGGAGTATTTGGAGGAGACGTACAGGGTCTGTACAAAGGGCAGCGGTGGAAACGGGAGCGCGGCAGGCAGTACAGTGTGGGGGAATGACTGCATATGGGAAATCGTTCTCTTTGCTCATTCTGATATGTTTCTCAAAGTAAATTTGTTCTTGGGAACACATCTTTGTGAACACACCCGAACTATGAATTAGTTATAGACTAAGACACTGTCCCTTCTGAGCGAGACCCTTTGCTGCAGCTTCCTGGCAGAGCCCCACAAGCCACCCCGTTCCTGGAGGGTGAGCACAGCACCTCGGGGGCCATAGCACCGCTCAGCAAGATGGTTTGGATTCCCCTTTCCAAGAAAACAAGGGAATATTAATAAATAGCAACAACCTCATGAAGACAGATACACAGAAAGCAATTCTTACCAATTTAAGGCAGTCAGTGTAGCAGCTGCCTACCAGCACAGCAGTCAGATGCAGCCAGGGCAGATGAGCTGAGGACACATCAGCGCCGTGTCCCCATTGCTAGCCAGGCACTACAGTGGGCTGTCTGATTGGAGCACTTTCCTGTTCAAAGCCTGGTTTCATTAAGTGTGTGATCTCTCTCTCCAGCGCAGGGCTTTCAGGCTGGCTGACAAACACGTCGGGAGAGCCAGCAATGGGATCAAAGTAGGGCTGACCCCGCAGATGGCTGTCACCCCTGGCCTTATGTCAGGTGTAATTTGTTTTCCAGAGGTGACTAGCAGAAAGGAGCATTGCTAACCCAGCTGATTAGCTTTGTTCTACCTAATGCCAATCATTTTGTTTTGTCTGTGAGCAACAACTAGAAAGCAGAAGGAAAGTCAGTGTATATAATTCTGATTTCATGGGAGTTAAAAATAATAGTAATAAAAAAATCCATGCGATCCACAACAGCATCCACTAACAGAAAGCAAATGTTGCAAGAAGCCAGTGTGTCTGTGCTTGGTGCTGCTCTGAAAGATTCCCTGAGCTCCCAGTATGGCTTCTGCTGTGAAACCCCTTCACTGGGTGGCTTTACAAGTGCAGCTGTCCTGCTACTGGCATCTAGAAGTTACATTAGCAACAGTATCTGTCAACGTCTTTTCTTTTTTTATTTTAAAATATATTTTTAGAAATAATTAATACTATTTATTTCCCAAGCAGTGCAATGTAGAGCACAGCCTGACTTGCATGGCTTGGCCAAGTCTGTTCTGCCTGGTACAATCTCATTTATTTAAATAATCACTGCTGAGTTTCTTGCAGCAAACTATCCCAGTGGGGAACCCTGAAGCACCTACGCGATGGAGGAACAGTGCTTTCGATCAAGCTCAGCAGCCTTAATGTGTGCCTCGCCACTAGAGAGACGTTTATCAGGACACCACCACTGTGAGGCTGATTGCTAGAGGGAAGGTTGGATAAGTTAGGTTTATTCAACGGGGTTCACAGATTCTCAGAAATGTTTTCATCTACAGGAGGTAAACGAATGTTATTTTGGAAAGAAAACGTTGAAAACTTTTCAGAAAGAAAGTAAATTATGTAATTACAAAGGTTGCTGAGTGATAAGGAAAGGTGCTGTGTGGAGCACAGCTACACATGCACAGTGAATGGGAAACGCCAAGATGGGAAAACAGGTGTGTGCATGTTGGTACTATTGCTTTTGGGGCTGTCATCAGAGGTGCGGCACTGTGTGTATGAGGCCCTACATTGTTAAGAATTACCCGAGTGCCATTTGTTCAACTGTGTGAGGATGTAAGTTTTAACATCCTTATTAATGTGTGACTCCAAGTAGCTTTGACGTACAGCATAGTGACAGCCATAAAATTGTTATAGGTCTATGCATTTATTACAACAGCATAAGCTCCAGATAACTGGGAGGTCACTCTGCAAACTCACTGCTGGGAAATGATTCTTGATACTTAGCCAAAAAACTTTATTAATCATCATCTTAGGTCTCCTAGTTACCTTTGCCAGACCACCCCTTGTGTCCTCTCCTTTTCATCAACACTTGCAGCCTTCAAATACTTGCAGTTATCTCCCTGCCGCACAGCCCAGCGCCCGAGGCACGCTTCGTGAACAATGAGCTTACAACCCTGAACACCAGAAGGCTGCACTCTGTCAATCACCATCTTTGCAACTGCAATCTTAAGAGGGGGGAAAAAAAAAAATCAGAACCCCCTTCACAGCAGCAGGCCTTTAAACTACAAAAGGCTGGAGTCATGGAAAGAATAATGAGCAGATCATATTTTGTTAGCAGAATTCTAATCCTGAAATCAAACAAAATCAAGGACTATTCTGCATGGAGAACACAAGGGGCTTCAGCTTGCTTTCTGCCTTGGCAGAGGGAGCCTGTTAGTGCCCACTGCGATGTTTTTCTCCTAAAAGACCCTTGCTCCCTTGCATTTTGCACAGGTAATTTAGGGAGGTGCATGGACTAGCAGAAAAAAAAAGAAAGCAAGCAGGAGACCTCAGGTTAATCGTGGCTCTGCTGTTGACAGGCAGCGGGATTACTTTGCTCACCAAAGTCTACCTTGGGCTGTGAAGTGCTGTCTAAGCTAGTAGTAGAGTTCTGGAGCTTTGTGTAGAAAGATGTTTCCTCTTCTTGGATGACTTTTAGTGGAATTAAACCCCCTCATTTGAGCGAGGGAGCAGGCTGGGATGTTCCAAGTTCTGCTTTTGAAGTCCCTGGTGTGAGATCAGCCATCTCGGGGCACTGCCCAAATTGCCAGCAGAGCTGCTTGGTACACAAGAAGGGACCCAGACCAGTCTCCCACCTACCCCTGCTGCTCCACTCAACTTTGTCACAACTCAAAACATCCCTGCCAAACACTTGACTCCAGATATGGCTTTCCAATACCATTTCTCAACTCTAACAATTAGATAACATTGAGCATTTACAATTCCACTGTGGGACAGCTGCTTGTTATCCTTGCTGGTCACCAATCTGCAAGATCCCTAAGGCCATCAAAGGGACTGAAGCAGAGAATGAAAGAAATGGGTATGAATTTGAAATTCAGAGGATATCCGATATCCTGGAAATAACAAGTCTGATTCTGTGAAACCACGGGCTGACATCATGTTATATATCAATGCCTATTCAGGGAAGTCTGTCTGCTTTGCAGTAAAAATGTGTGTTGAGAGGGGAGAAAAAACCAAAAACCAGCAAGGATGAAAGCAAGAAGAACGAAAACAGTTGCAGATACAAAGCAGAGAAAATGATTTACAAGTGTTCATGCAATTTCTGCTTTGTCAAGACTGATCTTTTCAGGTACTCCTTCTTTGTCTCATGTGTGTATTTCAAACACAGAAGAGCTTTAGCTGGAAGGAAGCCAGTATCCAGCCTCAGGCAATGATTAGTGAATCCATTTGGAGCAGCACACTTATCTTTGACAGACAGTGAGACTTCCAGGAGTCAGATATATTGGCAGATGTCAGAATCAAAGACTGGAAATTTACAGCCCAAATCGTACTGAACCCATCCACCAACAGGCACAGAGCTACTGGCACAAAATCTTCAGACACGTGTTTTCTTGCAGCCAGGTGAGAGGGTTCATATATGTAATTTTATTATCCTTTGCTCACTCTTGCCCACACAGAGTTTATCTCCATATAATTTCTGTGAGTGCATCACCTAGTGTTTTACCAGGCAGGCAAACTGTCACAGCACTGCACAAAAGGCAAATTGCCATTTTCAAAGCAAGACTCATCAATCCCCTGTATTCAGTTAACTCGTTAAGACCTACTTCAGCTACAAGATTTGAAGCACTGAGCCATCCATTCATGCAGGAATGACAGATCGATACCATATCTAGAGGCTGATTAGCTCTGAGGATGAAAGCAATTACAGAAAGTGCCCCAACACACTGTACAGAAGACAGTCCGGGGGAGGAGCTGCCTCTCACATACCTGAAGCCCTGAGGACAGACGCAGGTGTAGCCGTTGACTGCATCGACGCAGACAGCTCCATGGCGACATTTATGGCCCAGACAGTCGTCATCATCTATTTCACAGTGTTTTCCGCTGTAACCTGGCAAGCACTCGCATCTGAAATACAAAGAGATTGCTGTTAATAGCTTGTTTCAGCATTCACAACAATAGCACGCATGGCAGCCTAGCACCAATCCGATCTGAGATGGAAAGGTGTTAGCAATTATTCCTGGAAGCATCAAGCACGATTCCTGCCATCGGAAATGCTCAAGTCCCTCCTGTCTGTCTGCAGCTGAGGTTCTGAAATCTGCTTAAATTCAAGCTGAGCAAAGCAATACCACACTACTGCTTTGCCTCAGCCAAGGCCGTGGAGAAGGGTGATCATACAGTGGTCTCCCACTCGTGCTAAAGATGACAGCACCTTCCCTAACCTTACAGACTCAAAGGGCAGTATTCTGCAAGGGCAGTTACTCTCGTCTCACACTGTGATTTTGCCAATGTCTGCACACTGCTGAGTGTCTGAGGTTGGCCCTGTGCAGCTACACAGAGCACAGTAAGGTTCCACCTACTAAATGGAAGCAATCTGCAAGCAACCCATAAAACTCAGCAAATTTAAAGAAAAAGACCATCAGTTTTGAGACCACCACCTGTTTGCCATTCATTTGCAAGGCACAGCAAATGTTGCTGCAACTACGGAAAGTTGTCTTTGAAGCCTGTCCTTTCCCATGGTGACACTCAGGCGAAGCACGTACCTGCTGCTATGGGGTAACACCGTTCATAGGAGCAACACAAGGAGATGCACCCAAACCTGCAGACACTGGCTTTTTATTATATACAGTTCTCAAGTTTGTTGTATGAAGGCTGCATTAGCATTTCTATTATAAGCCTCACAGAATTTTATAACCTGACAATAGAAAATGCATCCCAAAGTCTCTGACTTAGAACAGAGCTTTTGGGATTGCTGAACAGCCTCTTTCTGAATCTATAATGTAGAGAGTGTTTAGTCATGAACACGCTTTAGTCCATAAAACACGTTTTACTCCTCCCAGCTGGATGTTACTGCACATCTGGAAAACAAAAGGCGTATCACTTAAACCAAAACAAGGGAAGAGCTACAGTTAACTTCAATAAAAAAAGAGGTCTGTGCTCTTACTGGAGCCCCTTGTTTGGACCCAGTGTGCTTGCCACCGAGAGCTGGAAGAGAAGAGACATCACAAAGTGAAGGACGGTGGCATCAGCCGAGAAACTACTGCTCCACCAGTCTATTCTGCTGGCCTCCTCCTCCTCCTCCCTGCCAGCAGCCTGGTGGGGTAAGGGCAGGAGGACGGTCCTTGTGGAAAACCTGTTCAGAAGAACAGGACACATGGGAGCTGATGAGGAAATGATGAGCTGATGAGCTGATTAAGGGAGTGGAACATCTCCCTTATGAGGAGAGGCTGAGGGAGCTGGGTCTCTTTAGCTTGGAGAAGAGGAGACTGAGAGGTGACCTCATTAATGTTTATAAATATGTAAAGGGCAAGTGTCAAGAGGATGGAGCCAGGCTCTTCTCAGTGACATCCCATGACAGGACAAGGGGCAATGGGTGCAAGCTGGAACACAGGAGGTTCCACTTAAATATGATGAAAAACTTCTTTACGGTGAGGGTGACCGAACACTGGAACAGGCTGCCCAGAGAGGTTGTGGAGTCTCCTTCTCTGGAGACATTCAAAACCCGCCTGGACGCGTTCCTGTGTGATATGGTCTAGGCAATCCTGCTCCAGCAGGGGGATTGGACTAGATGATCTTTCGAGGTCCCGTCCAATCCCTAACATTCTGTGATTCTGTGATTCTGTGAAAGATATTTCCACTTTCCAGGCAGCAGTTATTGTGCTGAAATTGGTCCTGAGTGACAGCGAGTTTTGGCTCCTGGCCTCTCACCAGCTCATCAGTGCAAGGCAGCGTGTTAGGGGAAACTTGCCAGAGTGCAATGGTGGGTCCTGTGTTTGCTAATGACCAGTGAACAGCTGCCACAGCATCAGGACTTCAGCAACCATCTCGCTGAAGCAATGAGAAGAATGTGAGCTTCAGTCTCCATTTCAAACCACGGCTTGTGACGGGCTAAAACAGGAGGAAATAGGGCAGAGCCTATTAACATGCAGGCTGTAGGATGGACAACATCATGTAGATGGATATACTTTCTTTCTCCATCCAGCCTACAGGAGAGGCCCCCATCACGACCCTCTGCAGCCAAAGGATAGTTGATGTGCCAGCTCTGCACGCCTGAATTGCTTTTTTACACCTTGGTGGCTCAGGGAATACTGTGATTAACACAACGGAGATGACAAAACAGAGCAAAAAGCAAAAAGTGTTCCTTCCCCAAACCATAAGAAGCAGGCAATATTTTTTGGCAACATTTCAGTCACACCTGCAAGCAAATAATGTCAATCAAAAGACTTTGTGGGGGGGAATTGGCAGCATTTAATCCTGTTGCTTTTTATTGATCCCTGCAGTCCTAATGTAAAGTGATGTAATAATGAACGATGTGCAGTTCCTTATTCAGGGCTGCCATGCATCAATTTTATGATGTGTATTGGCTATCTCAGTAATGACAGAACCACCACTTTTCTCTGCAGGGCTGCATTAAATCAGCATTTTAAGCTGTCAGGTAATGATTCCAAGCTTTAGAATAATAAAGTATATTTATACCATGCTCCAACATCCATACAGTGAATGGAAAAACATGCTCCTTTCATGAAGCTATTTTTTAGAAGTCGTTTCATTGTGTTAAATGGTATTTTTTTGCTGATTTTTGTTTTCTTTTGTTTTCTGGCATACAGAAAGCTACTCTCCTTCTACAGTAACAGCACAATAAAGATGTGGAGGCGGGAAGTGAGGAAAGCCACCTGCAACTTTAGCTTAGAAAGCAAAGAGCTCTGTGCAGCCAAGCACACACTGAAATAGTCCGGTTTGCTTCCATGCTTGGCTTTCCCTTTAGAAACATGGAATTCCTTTTGGGTCAGTCACCTCTGAGCTCTTAGCGTGTCACATCTAGGCTGAAGCTACCAAAAAGTGCGTGCCTGGAGTGTAGCAGGTAAGAAACTCAGTCACACGAGTGCTTCACCCAGCCTCCTCCTAGAAACCCAAGGCCTCCCTCTCCAGGGAATGATGGCACAGTAGCTCCATCCCTATCCCAGAGAGTGCCAGCAAGTGATGGAGTGTCAGTAAAACTATGATGCAGTAAAGGAGGAGGTAAAGAAACTTTCATATTCAAATCCTGGTAAGAGAGTAATTTATGTGATTAGATCAGTTATCTCATTTCCCAGTGACCATCTGACACCAGTACAGTTGAAATCTTGTTTTCTGCTACAGCCTTGTAGTGATGGCAACATTCCCAGTATCAGAGAGAGCATAAAAACACGTCTAGTGGTATTTAAAAAGTTGGCCTATCCGAGGGGATTTGCATCTGCATGCACTCAATGTCTAGTGTATTAAAGCCGTGAATCATGGCTTCTATTGCAGGGCCAGAATGGAATTTCCCTCCCCATATCAATAAATAACTTGGCTTCCTAGTTTTTTCCTGTCTTTGTCATCTTTTCCTCCCTCTGCAGAGTTGCAGGCTGACTAAAGCTGAAGGCAGGACAGACAGACTGACTAGTGTCCTTGCTGCTATGATATCCTTCACTGGTGTGTCCTACTCACATGCCCAGGGCACAAACCTGACAAGTGGATGCTCAGCTCAGGAACAAGCCTGAATCCTGCCATTAATATTCCTCATCTCTGTAAGCAGAGCAGAGAACCGGTGCATGAGCCTGACTTCATTCCGCATGTGGCATTATACTGCACCATCGTGTGCTAAACATATGGCGCATCACAGGTCGGGAGATCAAACGGCTCAAGGGATCAGCAACAGCACAGGACCAGAGGCTGTTGTTTTCAGTGAGACCCAGAAGCAACTACACATCACTGCAAAAGTTGCTGAGGGCTCTCAGCCCATTTCTGAATGGTTTGTTGCAACTAAAATATGAAAGAAAAAGTAATACTTGGACAAATGTACATTCAAGGCTGGGCAGTCTCCTTCATCTCTCAAGTCTAGCCTACTAGAAAGCAAAATGGGACAGAAGAAGTAAAGAAATTCTGGATTTTTGAATAGTGGGAAGAATAACACAACAATAACTTCACAAAATCTAACATGAGCCAAGTGAGGCTCGCCTCTGTAGCCGATGGAAGAAGGCGGCTCCCAAGTGAGAGCTGTCCAGTTCAGCTGTTTTCTGCTGCCGCCCAGGTGAGGAAGTGTGGGGAGAGGAGCCCCTCTGCAGTCAAGGCCGGTCTTTGCCAGTGCACCCCAAGACCGCCAGCCATCCTGGAAGACAACAGCTAAAGTGGGCATACAACAGAAAACTCCTGACCTGCAGCTTTATGCTCTGGCCACAAGTTTATCTTTCCCTTCTCAGTAGTGAGCATGGGGACTGGATGTTAAACACTGAGCCAGCATGGGCTGAGGAGAGCTGAGTTACATCTGTTAAGGCTCCTATTATGCTGCTTGAATTGATGGCTGCCCTAAGGAACACATAAGGAAACTGTCCTTAGTTTCTGATGCAGGATAAGATACTTTGCAGTAACTGCTCCAGCAGTACTCCTTTGGCCATGCTCTATTCCAGAATGACTTCTCTGCTCTGGGGGTACATCCATTATTTTCAAGTAAACCACAGAAAGCTAGAAAAGTATGTACAGTTGCATTAAAATTAAAATGTGGCATTGTCTGAAGTATATATAGGCTTGTACTATTTGCATTAATTTTGATGATTTTTACCCCAAACTCATTGCCAGTTCAACCCTAGTCAAGTCCATGGATGGATCTAGCCAGTGTGTGGAGACCAGCATACACACACGCTTACCTGGTTCCTTTGTCAAGGGGAAGACATTTGGACTCATGTTGGCACGGATTTAGATCAGGAACACAGCGGTTAATCACCTCATCACACAGTTCACCTGAGGCAAAAGAAAAAGCAATAAAGCTGTAACACAACTTGGACAATCCTGAAGCAGCTTCAACCATGATGTTCAGGGATGGTGAATCTCCCTAAATGGAGAGAGCTCAGCAGTTCAGCAGGAAGCGACAGTATTGCTTGTGAGGGCGTGTGAGACTTCATTAAATGGGGTTTCTTTGACCTATAGTGACTGTACTGTTTCTATCACATGAATTTGAAAGGCTGGTATTAAAAGTACTGACATAGAAACTCCGCTTGGAGACAGACTAAGGATCAAATGGGCAGTTCCTGACCCAGAACCTCTTATATCAAAGCAAGAAAGTGACACAAAAGCGAAGTTGCTCATTAGACCATTACATTTTCACACTGAAACATACTTTAGCTGTAGTTAATACTCTGCCAAAGAAGGTGATTGGACATCATTCTGGAAAAGAACAACAACCCACAAGCCCTCCCCCCAAAACCTCTGCGACTCTCAATAATAGGAACCAGCTTTAGGACTGCTTGCAATTATAAAACATTCACTATTTATAAGAACAGTACTAGCGCTATTGTGCTCACAGGAGATGATGTCTTTTCAGAAAAAAAAACCATCACATGTAAGCTCAGCTGTTTCTAGGTATGGTGTGTTACATGCCATGCACCTCTCTGGATTTGTATAAATTTTAATAATCAATAGTTCTAGAATGTTCAAAACCAGATAGTTTATTTAAATACCACCCTTCTCTGAGTCCTAAATTATTAGGTTACACTTCAGTACCCCAGAATTTGAGATCTAGCCAAAGACCACAGAAATCTTTGCCTTCCCAAGAAACCAACAGAACCGTACCCCACACCTCCCAAAGCCTTGCAGGAAAAGGAAAGGTCAGGTACTCTCAACATGGAAACCCCCAAAAGCTAGTCCCAAAGTCCCCTATGCAGCTATATCAGAAGACCACATCTGCAGGGTTTCCAGGGTATGCATATTTTGTGTGCCTATACACGATACATACCATCACATGAGCAATAAGCCATAAGGATAGTGTGGGAAAAAGGACAACACAGGAGGCACTGGTGGGGTGGCAATATTTTAGCAATATTTTCATGAAGCTGCAGCTCCACCTGTCTTGGGAGAAACTCCATTTTCAAAAATCCTTACGTTTCTAACTCTCCTGGTTACAGAGAAACACTTGAAAACACAAGCTAAGCAAACCACAAAGATCAACATTCAAATGGAAAATGCAAATCAGAACTGTTTGTCTTTTATCAGCCTTGTGATCTGGCAGGGATGACTGAAAGCACCATTTTGAGGATGACTCTGGTGGTGACAGGTAAGGTTTAAAGTTGTTAACACCCCCAGCTCACTCCTTCAGGTTATTTATCCCACATCTCCAGCCTCCCTACAGTACAAGCTACATAGCTCTTTATTTGACTCTTATTTTCTCTTTATTTAGAATGGAAGTATAATATGTATTTGCAAAAACTAACCATTTTTTTTCTTGTTTCAGATGTGGAACATCTAATGTATCTGTTTTTGAGAGCTGTCAAGTATAAGTGAGAAAGCAAAGCAAGAATATGAGCCCTGGAGGCACGAGAGAGAGTACTACCAGCATAAACCCTGTATTCATGTGCCATAGATGCCCTCATGACTTTTAGTGGGCTGGGTTTGGCAATGCTGGAGAAGTCTGGCACGGCAATCTGCAGTGGACAGTTTATTGTTCATAGTATCAGTTATAAGACAACCAATTCCATCTGGAGCGAAGGAATCCCAGGAAGGCACCACTATTAAATACTACCAAGTCTTTTTACAGCCCTGGACAAATCTTGGGCAAATGTAATGAATGTATCCAGCCCAGGAAGGAGGACATGCCAAAGAAACTGAATGCTGCAAATCCATGGGAACCACGGAAAAAGATTGTTCACTGGACTTGAGGTTTGCCATTGTACTTTGTTACTCCTCAAAAGCAACTACAGACATCCAAATCTTACAAATATGAACACAGCTGTCACTGGGGACAGCTATTAACACATTTTTGAGGTGGCAGAACTGGAGATAGGTCTGCTTACTAAGCAATCCCCAAATCCACAGTCCACCAGCCCTCCCAAATACTAACAAGCAAAGCTATGCCCTTGACCTTTGGGCAGACATGAACATGAGCAGGTCAGAACTTGCTACAATGTCTGGACAACTGCCAGTTTGTCATCTTGGTATTCCTCATGTCCCTTGTGTGCTACGAATCTTATGTGAAAACAAACAAGAAAAGTAACTGGCTGGTGACATTAAAAGAACTCAGTGATCTAAAGCTAGAAATATTTCTGGAAGACCATTTAATCATTTAATAACTGAATACAGTGTGGATAGATGCCTTCAACTATGCTCTCACTAAAAATGGTCAATACATACTTTTGAAGTTTCTATTTCTTGTTTGGAAGAAAAGGAAATAGGCCTTAAAAAAATAAGAACAGTTTCATAAACTCTCAAAGGAAATAATAATTCTTCTTAAAGTATTCTTCTCAACAGTCTTGACAAGTGCTTAGAGCTCCAGTAAAAATCTCCCGAAATGTCAAATATTATGACTCACTGTGTCATTCTGAAGGCACCACTATCAAAATGTAGGCAAATTCTAGGCTAGGTACCAAACACAGCATCCAAAAAATTTATCATTTTTCATGCAAAACTTGGAACATTTAAAGATCCTTCCTGTTATTTTTCCCATCTATCACTCATTAGGGAGCTCACTTGGGAATGCCTTGCAACTAGAGCAGCCTCATCTCAGGAAGAGAATTCTTCTCGATACGTTATTTCAGGCCCCACCAATGTTCGCTAGATGCTGCAGAAAGCATGCCAGGGAAATAAAACACTGTCTGAAAAGCAAAACCCAAGGCACCAGCTACACAAAGACTTTCTCATATTTTATTCACTCAGAAAATATCTGGGCCAAAAGATCTGCCCTCAGACCTCAGAGTGCAATATTTATTGGCCGCTTTAATGTCAGTATCAGAGGAAAAATCTGATCCTCTTTTTTTGGAGTGACACAGGGCTGCTTCTCTGTGCAGCAATTAAAGGTCTAGTCCAAATTTCTCATTGGATAGCTATGTGAACCTAAAACCAAACTGGACATTAATCTTAGGCCAACTTCTAGCAGCACTGATTCTCTTTGTCGAAGATATTTGATCACGCTAAAACAACAGAAATCTTCAGTGTAATGCTTTCCCAAATGTAGCAAACAATCCAACCTCCCCATTTTCCCCTCTCCTATGCATTCTCAGATCAGAGCTCCAATTTGGGTACACAAGGGTTTCTGAAATGCTTATATAAAACACAGGAAAACGACTACTATATTTCTTTTCTAATAAGTTAAGCATATTTTTATCCCAAATACTGTTTTTTTTGTTTCATCAAGGCACACTTACTCTCTTTCATCAAAGACGATCAACATGCAACGCACCCCAGTGAAGAACAGGTTAAGACCGTGTCAGATTTACAAGAGGAAAAGCACTTACGCCATCAGATTTCATTTTTCATAGTAGCTGGAGGTAGGAGGGCAATAATACTCTGTGGTCTGTAGAACTGAGGTATGATATGAAGAAGGTACCTTTATAAAGATAGGCACATCCTCAGCTGTGTGGGCACTGCATTTCAAACTTCTTAAGGCCAGGGGTAATGTGCTGGTAATTAGTGCTTGATTAGGAGAAGGAAGCATTAGACAGATGAAGGAAGCAATCTGATCTGCCTCAAAAAATCCAACTTTCAGCCTAGAACCAAGTTGTATTGACAGGTGGAACACTAACAGATGGATCTTGCATTGCTGCTCTCATGCATTAAAAAAAAAAAAGAAAGAAAAAGAAAAAATCCCCAAACAATAGAAAAGGTATTCTGCCCCTGTGAAACTCCCTCCCTTGTCCCCTTCACCAGCATTGCTTGTGCAAAAAACAAAAAACACAATAAAACATTTTTTTTGTCTCATGCAACATTTTCCTTGTCTTATTTTTTCAGCAAAATCATGAATTTCATGGGGCTTTCCACATTCACTTTTCACAGGGCTCACTGCTTATGAAGAGCTGCCAAGAAACGTGCTTAGGCTTTTCTGTAGCCTTTCACATGCCTCAGAATGAAGCCAAAACAACAATAGAGCAATAAAGACGACTTTTACACACAGTTTAATAATCATCTTTCTTTTTTCTGTTCTGTGCTGTCATGAGAGCTATTTATTTCATGCCACATTAGACTTTTAAAACCAGGATCCAAGTTACACTATTTCTCCTTAATCGGTAAAAGAGAGATTGGATGCAGTAATAGTATTTTACTTATTTATCTGTAAGTAAAACTGCAGTTCTGAAAAGATAATCTAGACCACCAATTTGCAACCAATAAGTTCGATGATTTTTCTTTTGTTTCATATGTCAAGTTGAGTGACAGTTTGTTCTCTCATTCAGAGTGTTCATGAAATAATTGATAAAGCAACATAGAAAATATTCTCAACCTTAATGTGAGAGAAGCTTTTGTAGGGCCTGGAAGAGTAAAAGCAGAAATGCTGTCAAGAATTACACAATATTACTTGAGAAAAGGAAAGTGCTTACAGTGAAGAAAGGATGAAGAAAGGCTGGTCTTCATCCACAGAGGAAACTTTTACAGGCTGCACAGGGAGAAGATATATATTTGAATGGTTAAATAGTATGTTGCAATTTTCTGAACTTTGCCAGGTAAGTCAGAATGGAACTCTTCTCTTTACTGCTAATAAAATACTGTACTGTTTTTCTCACAAGAGATTACTCATTTTAAACCTAATAACTTGTATCGGAAGAAATGCTTTTTTTGTACTTTGTTTTCCACTTCTCTCTTCTCAGTTATTAAAAAGAAGTCAGTGCCAACTGGAAATTTCAGGAGAACAGAGAACGTAAAAATGGTTGGGTGGAAGAGACATAGGATGTTCCTCCAAGAAAATAATTCAGTTAGGAATGTTGTTGATGCTTGATGAAAAAGATATGAGACTCATCTTAGAAAATAAAAAAATGAATTTTTTACTTCCAGAGAGTCTCAACTTGCAATGAAGAAAAGAGAAACTCTGTGATCCTTCAGTAGCAAATGCACTCGGCTGCCATGTTAGATACCAAAACATAAAAGAAATTACCTGGAATGCACTGTAGCAGAATTCTCTTGCTGCATTATTAATGAAGTTTGCTCTTATGTGACGAACACTGCCCTCAGCACTTAGTAGACAAAAAACTAAAAGTTAAACAACAAGATCTGAGTAGAGAAATAATGATCCTTTCACTATTTCTGAATCTTGTAGAAGGAATATGTTCCAGTTCTATGTACTGCCAAAGTACGAAAAATCATATTCAACATCACAAATGCCACAACAAGTACGTAAAACATAAACTAAACCAGATAATTTCCGGTGCTCTTACAAGGTGGTAACCTGCATATGGCATTATCCCTCAGAACCACTGTGTCTGGAATAGATCCTAATTTTGCTGCCCCCCCCCCTACATTTTTGAGCTGTATTACTTCATATGGATGTTTTCCAAATATGTGATTTGTCTGGAATCTATTAGGGATCAGCTCAGTTGATTGCACAATCTAGTGCAGCCACTCACATCTGAGATGCCATACATTTTCTGAGATGTCCTTTCAGGGCTGGCAGATAGGACACCAGGCACACTGTAGACTCACGCCGGTCCGGATGGGTAGATGGGGAATGAGGACTGTGGTCAGTTCATAACGTTTTGTCTGTGCCACTCCTTCCTCCTCACACTGTTCCCCTGCTCCAGCATGGGCTCCCTCCCATGGGATGCAGTTCTTCAAGAACTGCTCCATCATGGATCCTTTCCATAGAATACAGTTCTTCAGGAACAGACTGAAGGGACACAGCTCCTGCTAGAAAACCTGCTCCTACATGGGCTCCTCTCCATGAACTGCAGCTCCTGCCAGAAGCCTGCTCCTTGTATGGGCTCACCATGGGCTGCGGTTTCTTAGAAGGCACATCCACCTGCTCCAGCATGGGGTCCTCCACAGGTTGCAGTACAGATATCTGCTCTGACATGGTCCTTCATGGGCTGCAGGGGGACAGCCTGCTTCACTGTGGTCTTCTCCATGGGCAGCAGGGGAATTTCTGCTCCAGCACCTGGAGTACCTCTTACCCCTTCTTCTGCACTTGGTGTTTGCATAGTTGCTTCTCTCACATTTTTTCATCAGCATTGCTGATGGGCTCAGCTTTGGGCAGCAGCTGACAGGGGAGCAGCTCCTGATCTCCTCTCACAGAAGCCACCCCTAACAGCCCCCCTCCTCCCCTGCTACCGAAACCTTGCCACATAAACCCAGTATGGTCTTTGAACCAATAGAGGTCTTTGAAGAATATTTGATATGCAGAAAGATTTACTTATTTCCTACTAGCAGTTTTAAAGTGGCCATCACTGTGGTGTTGAAGTGCTGAATACACTGACTGTCTGCAGGTGGACTCTGTTCCTCCCAGCTTTGTTAACTGAGCAGTATGCACCACCTGCCAGTAAGCAGGTAAGTAATGGGCTCATGGTTAACTTCTAATCTTTTGATGTGTTTCTTCACAGACTGGGTTTAATGAATCATGAATCCCCTTTGTGGATGATATTCACTCCACCCGTCCTTTAAGACAGGAGTAGCTGAGATCACATTTTCTCAGACATATACTGTGGTCCTGATGAACAAAGATAAATTCTCCAGTGTATCTGTTTCCCCAAACATGACACATTACATTTTACAAATGGGAATCTGACCAGAAGAAATTCTGGAGCTGAGAGCTCCAACATGACAGGACACCCACACTGAGACTAAAGACAGGCTGCAGCACTGCCAGTTACTGCGCTATTTCCTTCTTCAGTCCCAGTACAATGAGATAAGAGAGTCCAATCTGATAGCAGTGACATGCGATTCTCTCTTAATAAAACAGGGCTGGCGGGCTTAGGCTCTTGAACAAAGCTAAAAACTCCCAACTCTTCCAGCACTTCTCATTCATAGTTGTAAGAGTGGGAAATGTGGGTGCCTTTTTATTTTTTGCACAGAAACAAAACACATTTCACATTTGCCAAATAACTAAAACTGAGAAACTTCCATGTAAGGCAGAACTCCCTCAAATAAAAGGAAGAAACTAAACCAAACTTTGACCACAATTTCTCTGTTTGTCTCGACAAAATTATAGCTAGAAGTTCCAAAGTTTTAAAAGAGGCTGATAGTTAAGTACTTGTTTAAGCCTTCAGTGTTTATTAGGCAGTCCAGCTCCTCATGGAACCACAAGGCTGAACCCACGCTACCTAAAAACTTCCTGTTCCTATATCAAACACGTAGTTAAAAACTTGCAAGGGGGAAAAAACAACCTATAGTGCAATGATGCCCTTCAGCTTCATTTAGCTGTCACTGGTGTCCATCTCGGGGACTGCTGCAAATCAGCCTCACAATGGTTAGCGATAGGGAACAGGCTGGAGAGCGCCAGCAAAGAGTGTCAGCCACGAGTCACCACACAACTTCTTCCTTTCAGAGTTGTTTGGCTTGACTGAGTGCTTGGCTTTGGCCATGCAACATTACCACAATCTGCTACGCCAGAAAAAGGGACCATAATCACTAACAGTGAATAGCGTTCTGTCTAAAAGTAGCATAACTGCAAAAATCTCAGATACCATCTACCACAGGACACCGCAAGGTCCCTTAAGGTAAAATAGATCTCAGCCTTCTCTTCCAAACACATAAAACCAGAAATAGTTTCTAGCTTTTTTCTGTTTTGTTTTGTTTTTGTTTTTTTTTTTGAGGGAGTTTTTTCTGTGATACAAACTGCTTGCAGCCTTTTCCCAGGGAAACAAACTATTTTAAAACACTTGCTCCCCCCTCTCCCCGCCATGGGATGCCATGTATTTTAGAAAAGACCTATTTTCAGTAGTAGAAGCCACTAATTTTTTTTCTTAGGTTTCAGAACAGAGAGGTGCGGCTATTTGCTGAGGCTTTTTAGGATCCTTAGCAAAAACTGAAATATTTCCTGACTTCTTTGTGTGTAAGTGCTACATATTTCTGCTTCTGGCTACAATCAGAGAGGAGGAAGGAAAAGTCACAGTAAACAAACAAAATAAAATAAACTAGCAAGTAAAGCATAAAACCATTCAAAGTATATAAGTACGTGTTTGGTACAGCTCATTTGGTCCTTTACGTGTGTTTGGACACCTCTTCGAGTGAGAGCACAGAGGGTGGTAGTGCGACTGAGGAGAGGATCTCTTTTTGGAGGTATGAAACTCTATACTTGGATCTAGAACTACAAGCAAAACAGTGATGGCCCTCAAGAGTAATGAATAGAAAAGGGGAATGGAAGAGAAAACTTGTATGAATTTTGTCCTACATTTCTAAACCACAAAGCTAGGGAGCCAGTGGGATGTTTATATTGATAGCTGGAGATAGGCCACGTTAAAGCCAAAAAGACAAAAATCAGAAAAATACATAAAGGAAAAGAACTGGGGTGACTGATCTAATTCATAGCTTCCTCTGTCGGTGTTCCTATATATGTTTCTTTTTGAAGAGGAGGAAAGCCTACAGAACTATAAGGAACTGTAATCCAGTAACGGGTCTGACCAGGTTGTAAACCAGCCCACAGACTGCTCCAGTTTTAGAGCTGGCTGCACTTTGGGCACACAATTATCCTGGAGGAAGTACATGTTTATAATTTAGCTTCAGGATTAAAATAACCAGTTGGGGAGAGGAAAAATAAGACATCAGTTGACAATAAAAGCCATCAGGACTCTGCTATGCAGCATGAGTATTGGTTTGGTTATGCAAAAAAGGCAACAAAAATTGAAAATATTGACTTTTAGAATGGTGAGGAAACCTGGTGGTGCAGGTAAGGGCTTGAAACTTTTTTATGGCAAACAGCTATCTGCCTACCCTCCCTGCCAGTTTTGTCTTCTTTGACTTATGTTCACCTATTTCACAGAATCCATTTGTATTTGCACATTGTTTTAAAGTTATTAGATGGAAAGGAACTAGGAAGGAGGTTATTGTGTGAGTGTGGGTTGGTTTTTGGTGTTTGGTTTTTGTTTTTTTTTTTTTCAAATGAAAGTGACATGGGGCTGGAGTGTGGGAAATTGCTTCCCTCAGGAGTCACTTAACAAATTGGCCATTTTTCATCTACTTCGAGTGGGGGAAAAGACTGTCAAAGAATTTTAAAGGAAAACACTGCAAGAAGTTGTTAATTGAAGAAAGATCTTTGGCCTTCCTTATTCCAACTAATGAAAGCAAAATTTATGCATCATCATTTGGGATATTGTTTCCTAAAAAGGCTATAACAAGTAAAACTCGACAGAAGATAAAGCAGGAAAATACTAAGGTATGGAAAAAAACAAACCCTGGATACTGGAACTCTGTCAACAGTCAACATTTCCAACACATGCATTTTTAATTTGCATTTCATTTAGGAATGTAAGATTTACTATCAGGATTTAACCATTAGTACACTAAACCAAGGGGGATCCTAAATATTTCTTACAGAACAACACACATACATGCTCTTGGATCTTCTTCCTCTCTGTATTCAGACTATTCTTTGTATAACAACATACACTTATTTCATACATGCAGTGTTTACTGTCATATCATTGCATATTATGGCATCCAAGACTATAAGAGTGATGAGGGACTCAGACTACCTACTTCGCAGTGCTACTAGAGCCTGCATGTTACTCAAAACATCACAGATTATCAGTACAGAAACACCTAGTCTGATCTCAGTGTAATATAGACCCCTCTTGAATTAACTTGTGTTTTAACTACAGCATCAGCTGAGAAGTCCAGTTTGTATATAGGGCCAACAACTCTTGTGTAATTACATTGATAAAAACTGATTTGTTCAGCCACAAAGGCCAGCCAAAGAACCTTTTAAAGATATTTCTGTTCTCCATACAAGTGTTCGTGGAAAAAAACCCCACCTTGCTCTGTCTGCCTACTCTTTGTTAAGCCAAATAAGATTTCTCTTGAGATCTTCAAGACCTGTTTCTCAATCCCTCAATGTTTTTTTATGTTTCACCTCTAATCCTCTTTCTCATCTCTCAGCTTGCTCCTTGAATTCTGAAAAACAGAACTAAGCATAATATCTGGGCACAACACAAAGAGATATTACCTACATTTTCTGTCCTACTAGATGCACCCTGCCTATGGGTATCACTGCCCTTTTAGGCAAAGTACCACATCCAGAGCTCATTGTTCCCCAGACTACTTCACAGAAAAACTGCTTCCCTGGAAAGTAACCCTCCATCATCCAGTCTTTGTTCATATAAATACAGACAAAATCCATACACTTGGCAACTCTGAAGCACACACAGGTTGGTAACACAATGTATAGCACAGGCAGCACCTGAGAGGGAGGCAGGTAGCTCAAAGCACCATTCTGAGCACAGGAGTAAGTATTCCTGACTTCTCCAGTGTCCTGCTTTCTCTCTGAAATATTAGCATTCACTATTCTTAGCATACTCAACACCATATTAAAGTCATCTGCACCTATTTATTTTTAATAGATACTGCCATAGTAGCTTCAGGTATTGCTTTGGTATAAAAAGCTTCATTTAAAGAGAAGGTACACAGAGATGCCCTGGATGTCACAGGAGACTTCAGTCAAACTCCAGTTTCTTGTGTCTGGATTCAGCTCCTAGAGGACCGTCAAAACCATGGCTCAGACTTGCTTGGCTTCTATGTAACTTTTGTTTGGCTGATGGCTTCAATTTTTTCCAGGCCTTTTATGCTGTTCCCTGCCTTTCTGTTCTGAGAGGGCCAGGTGTACCTCTGAGGGATATTTCAGCCCAGCCAGCTGCACTGCAGTGAGTTCTTCCAGGTGACTGATCAGGTTTGATGAAATATCCCCCTCCAAAATGGAGGTAAAGCAGGTTAAGGCAATTCTTTTATCACAGTTCACGAAACTCTTCCTATTTTTAATCAACATGAACTATCGTAACCCTTCAGATTTCTAATTTAAGCCACACCCTCATTTTTGCAACCTTTTCCACTTATGATTAGTATTATATTTCCCAGAAGTATTTCCTGCTCTTCTTCAAAAATTCAGTCTGTTTCAACTGTAGTCAGAGCTATTGCCTGCACTGTGATAGCAAATGCTTATGGTGTGGCATATACAATTGTGTGTATCCCACATTGCAAGACTGGGATCTAGTACGTGATAAACTCCTACTAATAAGCATAAGCACAGCACAGACAATATTCAGGTTAAAAAAAAAAAAAGAGATGGAAGCTGATTAAAAATATTTCAAAACTGATTTTGAAGTATCATATGACTCCTCTGGCCCTTATACAGACTGCCATTTCAGAAGAAATCCCAATCTAGTTCTTTCCTACCTTTTTTGTCAGCAAAACCAAAAATCATCTGCAATATGCCTGTGAAAAGGAAAACGTATTTGCATATATACTGGATTCAGTTCCTTACTAGATATGTCTTTTCTTGGCTGAGCAAATATATTTCCTCTTGTAAATGTAAAGACTCTGCCTCCTTGTATAGAGTTTTGTTTGAAACCACCCAAGAATAGCTCACATAAATAGTGCACAAGTAAGCACAATGGGCTCAACATCCTATAAGCAAAACTCTTTACTCTGCTAAGCTGAGGTTTTTCAGTTTTTGGCAGAAAGATCTATTTAGAACTCCAATAAATGTGCATTCAAGTCATAAGGCTTTTCTCAGCTAAAGATTTACATGGGCCTCCTTTGTATCAGCCACAAAAGTATTTTAAGAGTTTGGAAATTCTAGAAGCTTTCCTCTTGCCTTACTCAGCCACTCAAGCTTGATCCTCATTAAATCCCCTGACATGTAATATATTCCAGTGTACAAGAAGCCCTTCATTACTTCCCCATGCTTAGAAGGTAATAAACCCATTTCAAAGGATGCAAGTAGGAACTATTGCAGGTGTTTCCTTACCACTCCATGCTGAGCCAGGAAGGTTGTGCTAACGCAGTTTGAGCGAGTCAATGGTATGCTCCAGTAATGACTTGAGAAAAAGCAATTTTACATTACAGTTAGGAGGGTTTCTGGTCTTGCAGAAGGTTTAGGAAGGAATTTATCTGAAATGCAGGATGGGCGCTGGAGATACTAATTCCATTTCTAACTCAGTTACCAACTTCTGTCACCGTGGACTTAGCAGGTGACTGCACATCTGCTGAGTTGGGCTAACTGCCATGGGTGGACTCTGAAGACTACAGTTTCTTACACAACCTTTGCTTCTCCACTTGTGAAATGGAGACAATGAATTTAAACAGCACGTTGTCAGGCTCATTTTATTTAATAAATGCAGACCTCTGAGATCTCAGGTGAAAGCCATGCCCCAAAAGCTATTTTCCTACCATAATTTCAACAGGAACTATTTTTATTTTCCAAGAGTCAGAACAGATGTATATTAGACTCAGCTCAATACTGGGAATATTTCTGAAATACATTTAGAGAAGGTGGATGCAGAAGTATAAATTTCTCTGACACCTTAAACTTCAGTATTTTTAAATGTATTTTACAACGAAGCATCAGTATTTTGACTCAGAAAGCGGCCATGTTTGTGAGCACGTGTACTGCAATATTGGTAGAACTAACAACTTTCCAGTAAGACATCCAGGTTGCTGTAAAATGGGACTAGATTCTTGGTTAATTATACACTCATGGACAAAGTAAACGTGCATTTGGACCCTTCCCTTCAGGGACTGGGGATTCCTGTTCTTTGGTTGTGGCCCTTTCTTACCTGTGTAATTAGGAGGGCAGAGACAGACATAGTTGTTGATCCCATCCACACATGTAGAGTTATTCTCACAGTCATTATCTTCACAGTCATCTGGGTTTATTTCACACCTCTCCCCCTCATACCCAAGGACACAAGAACAGCTTTGAAGAAAGAAAAAAATTAATAAAAGTTAGTATGGATCTGAAGGGGCAGGAGGTTTGAGGTATAAAACTGAAATGAAAACATATAAAAGTGAGTTGCTGGAGTCAAATTCACTGCTGCTGTGAAGTACACAGCACTTTAACCCTATGTGTTTGGTGAAGGATGCAGTCTGGTGGTTCATGGGGTCATGTAACTATTTACATGAGACATAAAAGCATCAGCAGGAGACAGCCTCTGTCGTGCTTCTCTTTGCTTTCTTTGTTGATAACTGTAGCGTTGAATTGAATGAAGCAACTCCAGGGCAGGAGAGTAAACACTCATCACAATATTCAAATCCTTGGCTTCCCTGTTAATAATTTTGTGAGTATGTGGATGCTTGCCTACTGAGGACTGCACAATCATAGGGCAAATTGGCAGCTTTAGATAGCTCTTCTCTTTAAAGAACAATGTCTTGAATTGAGTTTACAGACATGAACATTTTCTTCTCATTACTACTTTGTCACTTCTCCAAACAAGAAATGTTTGGGAATGATTGCTTTTACAAGTGCAGTAAGGCTTCAGTACTTCCACAGCTCCTCCCACATCTATTTGTAGAAGAGCTGATGATGTCTAGATAATTCAATTAAAACACAAACAAACAACAACAGAGCGAGGAATGGTTCTGTGACGATGTGGACACTACTGAAAAATAATTGCACTAAATATTTTATCGCACAAAACTGTGATGTATGGTCCCTAGAGGGAGTGTAAGAAACTAAGTGGTTCGTTTTTTTTCAGTCTCCATTTCCTCTCTAGATCTAGAAAGCTATGGCTGCTAAGAGAACCTTTATATTTTAAACTAGCTGTAAGTGATGAAGAGGTGGAGGCCACAGTTCCTAAAAGAGAGTCTAAAAACACGTGTTAAGTGCTCCAGTTACTTCAGTGGCTTCTAAGAAGCCAGCAATGCTACTTGAAGTGTCAGTGTTGCTGTTCACTAGTCACAGAAAGCATGTGTGTGGAAGGGAAGGGTTGTTTTGAGCCCCAGTCCAAACTACACATTCACTCAGCTGTTCATTTCCTTTCTGATGCAAGTTCTGGTGGCAGAAAAGGAACAGAACAAATGTAAAGCACTACTGATTGATGAGGATGGAAAACAGAAAACACCAGAGCCGTCACACTAATGGCCATCCACTGCTTTCTGAAACCAGGAGAATTTTCAGTGCAGAAATAGCTGCAGGGTACTTCTTTTTCAGCTCAGATGGACAAAGTGGACATGTGGTGGTTATCTTGCTTTATGTAGGTGTCAGGGGGTTGAGGTAGGGAATGCCCTGGAGAAGCAGATCTTCAGAATCTGTGAAGAAAACTGCAGCACTTCTGGGCTGCTTGCTCTCAGCATGACATTTGCTTTTCTTTATCCTGTGTGCCACAGACTGAGCAGAGTGCAGGGACTCCCAAGGGAGGAATGGCACAGAGCTCTACATCCACCTTCAGTAGGGCCTAGGTTGGACCCTGAGGGTAAAGTTAGATTCTTCACGACATGGGCAACCTCAGAAACCAAAGGAATAACAAAGGGGAAGGAATAAGGGGTAGGGAATGTGCCTTGAGCCACCACAACAGTAAGATCTTCTAGATGGGTACAGAACAGGCATATAGGTCACATGCTAACAGACATCTTTGTTCAGTTCTGCAGGGACCATTCACAGGTCATGAGAGTTAGAAAACCTTCACCATGAATAACCAAAACCAAACTGCTCAAATGAATCCAATTTAGGACACAATAAATCAATAAGAAATATTTTCTTTTCCTGTCTCAAGCTCATTATTGCTAATAAAATATGTCCTTTTGCGGACCCTGCAATGATCCAGAGCATCACAGGAGGCAGATAAGAGAGAAGAGCTGGCACACCATCTTTTGTGCCAATGCAAGTGTCGGGGACGGGGTTAAAGGCATCTAATTAAATACAGTAGCACATTGATCATGTTTCCCTTTTTGATTACAAAACCCCATTTTCCGGGGTCTATAACTCAGCCATAAAAATATGCTCCAGGCTGCAACTTGGCATCCAAGGTCTCAGTTTGGGAGCACAAATTTTTCTCTCCATTTAAAGAAAAGCAACAAGAGTGGCTTTGTGCTGGTTATTTTTACGTGAATATAACACCATTTTCCTTCAACAAAAGGATTGGGACAGCTTGGATGTACGCAATTAAAAATGACATTATTAAATACTATCACAGTAATGGTTCAACTCAGTAGAGTTACCATTAGTAACAATACATATGGGATTGTTAAG
Organism: Nyctibius grandis; assembly: GCF_013368605.1. Classification (NCBI taxonomy): domain Eukaryota; kingdom Metazoa; phylum Chordata; class Aves; order Nyctibiiformes; family Nyctibiidae; genus Nyctibius; species Nyctibius grandis. The sequence continues at coordinate 3,738,566 of NC_090679.1, forward strand.
ATACAATTGCTCAGTATTAGGACACATTCCATAATGAAGGAAATGTCAGCATAATTGATGACATTTGGCTACTGGTCCCTATGTATTATAGGGAGTCTTTACATTATTGCTTACGTATGAATCTTTATTTTGATTTGCATTCAAATGTGCCCAATATGAGGACTGAAATTAGAAGATAAAACATACAATTTAGGACCCAGACTGAACCATACGTTGAAAGAGTTGCAGTTTGGGACTGTTTGTATGTATTTTCCCAGAAAAAGCTTAGAAGAGAAATGAATTTTGCAGAGTGACTGGAAGGTCATCAAACTTGGGTTCCAGCTGACCGATAGAGAAAATTAATTCCAGAGACAATGATGAAAACTTTGTACTGACTAAATAGCGAAGCAGTGTGAGACAGCATTTCATTTGGACCTCGGAAACAATGGAGCCATGCAGGAAAGAACTATTTTCTAAGACGCTGTGATCGCATAAAGGTCCAAATTCCCTATTCCTCCAGTTTTGGGATTTTCTGTTAGTGTTGCATTTTCCTAAAAAGAAAGAACTAAATAAAACCCCATTATCCTCATGAAGGTGCGACGGAACACAGAACTTAATGACAACATTTTGGGGGTAAACTTTTGGAGCTGAAGTATACTGACAATTTTGTAAGTTTACTATATTCAAAATTTTTTTTCATAAACTCTAATGAAACAGTTCAGCATCTGTTTATTAAAATAGGCACACATACAGTGTGTACACACATACACACATACTAGGCAGAATTAACACTAGGGAGTTAATCAGTTCCAGGATTTTACATTTATGAGGGAACTTAAAAGTTTGTGGAAAATGCTAAAGAAAACACTCTGGAAAATGGAGGGGGTTTTATACGGAGAAAAGTTTAAATAATCCAGAGAATTTGTTTCCAAACATCATGGGTTATCAAAGATCAGCTGGTTGCCTGTGGCTAACTGAAGCAGAGCTGACAGCTCTGCCTCCTTTGCCAAAGTCTCACAGGCATGCTAAGTGACCAGCACATGTCTGACTGACCATCTTTTTTTTTTATCAGTCTCAATAAGCACCTTTTTTGGCAACCTTTTGTCGAAGAAGATATTAGATTAGAATGAGCAAGTCAAAGGGAGGAAGAACTTCATGTTTCTAATATCCTGAGCCACACTATGTCACTTGACTATTCTTTAATACAGAAGTCATCCCTACGTGAAGAAAGAGAATGTGAAAATTATTCAGAATTGAAAAAGTGCAAGAAGAAAGATGCCCAAGAAGGACTGAAGAACTCCAGCTGAACCTTTGCCCTTCAGCTGCCCCACCAGGACCTGCTATTACAACAAATCTGAGCATCTCAATCCCCTGCTGCTGCAAGCCCTTGCGGGTACCAAGCACAGCGGGCGAGCCAGGCTGGAATCTCAGTCATAACTATGAATTTCCTGTCTTTGCCTGGGGAACATCACCACCTTAGCATTATTTAAAAGGTAATTTTCTTGTCTAAGGCTACAGAAACTTGAGAGTTAAACTGCTTGGCATTTCATAGGGAGAGAGCTTTGGCTTAAGTTTCCTTTTTACAAGAGTTAAGATTTGACAAGTTTGGCAGCAGAGCTTGTGTATGAATATATTTCCCTAGGGAAGAGAATATACAGAAGATATAATTTCTTTTACAGGCCACACAACAGAAAAATCCAAGGAGGCCTCTCATGAAAATGTTTTTGACATCCACTTCCTCACACCATATAATCTAAGTTAACGTTTTCCCATCTTGATGAACACAATTTATATGCACGTAACTCTGACTGCTGCCATCCACTGGAGAGGAGATTTCCCACCAAAAAAAAACCCAAACCAATCAACCAACCAAATTCTATCTTGAGATGTTTATCTTCCCCATCACTGACTGTTCCATCCCCACATCCCATTGCTCTACGACATGCTAAAGTTCCACACTCCTCCAGAGCAGCTGGGACTAGGGCCTGACCGAACTAAAAACACAGAGAGAAAATAGAGCAATGCATAAACTGAACACTCAATTTTACGAAGCAAGATTTTGACGAGATATAGTTTTATGTGTCTTTTATTAGACCAACTAAAACTATATAAATAAATATAAAAGCAGAAACCTTCCCTAAAAAGCCTCAAATGTTGTTAAGCAATAAAACCACCCCTGCAGTTTTCTAAAGGATCTCAAAAACAATGTTCATTTGGAACTGAAGCAAAGCCTCTGAAATTGTAAAGTTCTTCACAAGAAAAATTCAGAAGTAGCTTTCATTTCAGGTCATTCAAAACTTTTTACTTTCTACCACAGAACAAAACAAAAATGCTGAAGAAAAAACCTGATCCAAAATATAAGCTGAAGCCTTTCACTCTAGTATTATGGATATTATAAGCTGAAGCCTTTCACTCTAGTATTATGGATATTATAAAATGTTTTACTAGCACGTTTTAGCTTGATTTCTGAAAACAGAGTACTGAGTGACAGAAAACAGATATTCTAATATGGTACAATTTTCCTTTGGCACAAGCTGGAAAAAGCTATCTAAACAGTATTACATGAGGGTGACCAGAAGGGAACGTGAATGGAAGACCACCAGACCTTTATTTCTCTCAAGCAGAAACTGAACCTGAACTTTTACTCCAAAAATTGCTGGGCCTGCTAAAATCTGCATCAAGAAGAGGTATATGAGATCAGAGTAGTGGTTTCACCAAAATCCAGGGGGTCTGTCAAGCAGCATGACCATTTGCACGTGCTATGACCTGAAGAGCCTCCTCATCCTCTCTCACCACCATGCACCAGTATGACCCTACAGACACATCTCTACCCAGGAGATGCACTCTTCTGCTCTGCTCAGGGCCTCGTCACAGGTGCTCAAGCTGAGCTCTAAACTGCCCCTCATGGAGACGTGGCTGTGTGTTTTAGTCCTGCTCTCCCATGTTGGAAAGCCTCAGGTTGTTATTTGTAACAGACCCTGACAGTGTCCCTTCATCCCCATCAACCTACATTTTTCCATTGTAGTACCTTCCGTGCCCTTCTGTGTCCAGCGTGTGCTGGATCTGTTTCTGTGAGGGGGGGAATTCTTGAGGGTGAGCAGGCACAGAGACAGAGAAAAGCTTCGGGACATTTCTTCTGTTTTCTGCTTCCCCATTCATCCTACCACAGGGCAAAATGGAAGCTCTTCTGTGCCTCATTCCCACGTGAGGGATTTAGGGAGTCAAAAAGCAGCCACAATGCTTTTCTGGAAATATAAAAGGCATCCTACCATTGGCAGGGGAACAGGAGGGGGGTGCTAACCCCCCACAGCACCTAAAGTCCTGTCAGTCACCCAAACTTTCACCTGGCCCTTTCATTTTTGAAAAAAACCCTATTTTCTGACATAAGATCATATGGGTTTGCTGACTTGGTTAACAAACAGTTAACCTCAGTTGGAACAGTCTTAATCACAGCTGAAACCAAATGGGAACCAAACTGAAAAAATGTATTGGTTTGACTCCCTGCTTACACCATTTATAAACCTTGCAATTCCGTCTCTCCCTCCAGCTGTCATTGATAGGAAGCCATATATAAAAGAAGACAAAGCAGCAGCCACAGTAATATACAAAAGCTTTTAGAAGTGAGGCTTTCATATACACCATTGAAACAACAGCACGGTGTACTTTTGTACGTATTTTGTGCAAGAAATAGCACAAATACTGAGGACCAAATCTATGAAAATTTCAGCAACTCTTTTCTAAAATAAAATTTCTGTCAACTTTAATGACAACTAGTGGCCAAAGCCTCAAACTTGTATTTTCTTACCTGTAAAGTAGTACCTGTAGCAGCACAAAGCTCCCAGTTACTTCGGGACTTCTCTTGGAGTATCCCCACCTATGCTATGTGTTTCTTATATGGGAAAAGTAAAATCTGTAATGTCCACCTGTAAAGGTTATTCTGCTGCAGGCACAGTGCTCAGGATGTGTCAATCTCTGCATGTTTTTTAATTGTTTCTTTAGAGCCTGTTTGTCTACAATATTATCCAGTATGAAAACATTTTGCATCTGGTTGTCAAGCAACAGATGCTTACTTTACAAATACAAAGAAGTGTATATGTGAGTTTGAAATGTCCCAAGGAAAATTAGCATACAGATAACAATGCAGATCAGGAAGAGCGCTCAGAATAGCTCTTAAGAGTATATTCCATTATGAGAAAATAAGGAGGCCTGTTTCAGAGGAAACAATATGTCACACCAATGAAACCAGATTAATTATTTTGTATGGCAAATAGAAGTGTCACATACAGCAGCTTTTATGCAGTTGCCATTATAGTTCATTAATGCAAAGTAGAAACACATTTAATTTTATAATCTCATTTTAAATGAACTTGTGTTACTACCTGAATCCCTCTTTATTTGCCTCGGTGAGGTGGCAGGTCCCTCCATTCTGACATGGATTTTGAATGCAAGAATTAATGGGCACGCTGCAGTCTCGACCCTATTTGGGAAAATTCAAAAGAAACAAGGTTAGTAAGACTCATGTCATCAGAATCAACGTCTCTTGCTCCCTCACTCTATGCATGGCACCGTTTACAGGAGGCCTGTGGTCTTCAGATCCATCACATCACCTAATGTTCTTTATTGATGGTCAGATAGATACGTTCATCACAGAAGTGAGACTTTGGGTAGGGTAACTGTTCTGACCAAGGGCACTGGTGGGTATCTTGGTATCATTTCAGTTTCAAGATTTTAGTTAACTCTTTCATTTAACTGTTTTAAGGAAACAGCTAGTTTCATCATTACTCTAACACACTTTAATCTCTAATGTTAGTTACAATGAAAAGAATTAATCGTGACCAAAGGTAAGCAGAAGGCCACACACAGCACAAGACCACATAGAGTCAGCACTCATTTAACTGCATTTACCAAGTGCTCAGTTAAACACTGCAACAGTACACCGTACTCGTTACTACGCATCGTCAAAACCTAAAGGGGAAAATTCATTTTTATCGTGGGAGCTGAGTTTGAATTTCTGTACAGAACACACTGAATCCTGTTTGAGATATTATGCTGGTTTTGGCTGGGATAGAGGTAATTTTCTTCATAGTAGCTGGTATGGTGCTATGTTTTAGATTTGTGCTGGAAACTGTTGATAACACAGGGAGGTTTTAGCTTTTGCTGAGCAGCGCTCACACAGTGTCAAGGCCTTTTCTGCTTCTCACCCCACCCCACCAGCGAGCAGGCTGAGGGTGCACAAGAAGTTGGGAGGGGGCACAGCTAGGACAGCTGAGCCCAACTGACCAAAGGGATGTCCCACACCATATGGCATCATGCTCAGCGTATAAAGCTGGGGGAAGAAGGAGGAAGGGGGGGACATTTGGAGTGATGGCGTTTGTCTCCTAAAGTAACTGTTACGTGTGATGGAGCCCTGCTCTCCTGGGGATGGCTGAACACCCGCCTGCTGATAGGAAGCAGGGAACAAATTCCTTGTTTTGCTTTGCTTATGTGCGCGGCTTTTGCTTTACCCATTAAACCGTCTTTATCTCAACCCACGTGTTTTCTCACTCTTACTCTTTGATTCTCTCCCCCATCCCACCGGGGGGGAAGTGAGCAAGTGGCTGTGTGGTGCTTAGTTGCCAGCTGGGGTTAAACCATGACAGATATCATTGTTGAATCAGTTCCCTTAAAGATTGCCCTAAAATATAGATCAGTTCCAACTGAACTTCACTAGCTTGAACAACCTCCACTGTTACAAACTGACTTTTTATTGGCTCTTCAAGGCACAGACATATTTCCCTGAACATTATATTCTGCTGATTAGAACAAGCTATTTGTAAAATTGGCAAATACATCAAAGAGTTTGGTCTTGCTTTTCAGTTACTCACACAGCAGAGTGGCATAAAGACACCTGAAAGCCTGAATACTCAAGGGATCTGTGCAATCACAAGAAGTTCAAGAGATCTCTACTCTTCCTGGCAATGGCCCTCTGCCAGCTCATCTACTGGAAAGCTGATACATGACTACAATCAAGATGAGAAAAATATCTCAGGAGTTACATTAATTCAGTCAAAGTTGCTGTTTTTTTTTTCTCTTGGTTTACAAACCATTATTTACCTTGTACTTCAGAGGAATAACAATGGTATATCTATTTGTAAGTTCCTAAACAAAGAGGGCAGATGCCAGCTCATGACATTGGTTCGTAACAGCTCTAACTTTTGTGCATTAGTATTGCACGCTACCCTATCACTGCCAACTTTCCTTGCTGACAACACTCGTCAGAAGTCATTGCTTTCTCCACCGAATTTGCAACAGCTTGCAACCCTTTTCAGACTTTACATACCTGGTGTGATGTACTGGAGTGGGGGACACTCAGATAGTTTCTATAGTCTCATTTTTTTTATGATGGCTGTGTTGTCAAAACGAAGTACCTTGATGCTTCAGCCACGTACTGCACGAAAGCATCACCTGGTAGTTGTTTTTCCATGTAGCTTTGAGACTTTGTTGTTCTCACTTAAGATACACTATTACATTATAGAATTAAGAATGGACTTTGAGAAGCCTCACACTGTACTTGGCAAATACCTGACAATTAATTTCTTGCCTCAGGATGAATACAGTGGGGTTAAAAAAGGCATAGAAAAGGACTACCAAGATGTTCAAGTAGATGGAGCAACTACTTTAGAAGAAGACACTAAAATGACTGGGACTCATTAGTCTGGAGAAAACAAAGCTGATGGGGGTGATATGATTGAGGTTTACAAAATCATGGAGGCGGTGAATCCAGAATTTGTCACACACTAAATCCCTCAGCTGTAGAGGGACACTTACGGATGTCAGAAGATGAGCTTAATACAGATAAAAGAAAATACTTCCAAAGTATGAGCTTCTGGGACATTTTTGCCACAGGAGGTTGTGAAGTCAGATAGTATAAAAGTCATTAGACAAATTCATGTACTATATATCCAAACCAGGTATGAAAGGCAACAGGCAGACATCAGCGTCCCTAGTTTGATGATGGTGGGCACTGGGAGAACTGGAGAGGAGTGGTGGCCAGGCTTGTACACACTCCTCAAATAGTAAAGATTTGCTAATGTCCCCATGAGAGACAGAATGCTGCAGTAAATGCATGACAGACCCATTATGGCATTTCTCATGTTCTTATGCCAAAGTTGTTTGAAAGGCTTATTTGGCTCTCAACAAGGAAAATGTTCCCTACCTTTTTTTTTCAAAAGAACCTAGCTGCTCCCTGAACCACGACTACATGGTTTTGCGCATTGTAAGGGAACAGATCTCTCGGGAAAACCACACCAGGATGGGTTTGATCAGTTTGCCTATAGCTGCATATCTGTTTGGGAAATTTCACTCTTGAGTGAAGAACAAACAGGCTGGTCACATCTTTCTAACCCTTGTTCATCATTGCCCACATCCCTCCTACATCCAACATTGATCAGAAGTTCATGCTCAGCTCTTGACTGGTGTGCCCATTTCCAGCAACGTGCCCAGCCTGGAGGTGACAAGCCAGCAGGACAAGGACTGTGCTGGTTCTGTGACAGCTCAAGCTCCTGTCATGCTTTAAGTACTGTATAAACAATCATAGCAATCTTAATTTGTCTCTGGAGTGCTTATCTTGAAATCGGTGCAGCCTTAATTAAGCGTAATCAAGGCACTAAAAAATCCAAACCAGCTTATAAATGCGAACTTTTCTCCCGAGTTCATTTGATCTGCTCTGTCCACTCATGGTGCTAGGCTCTCCCATTCACGTGTCATACAGTTCAGTTCTCCAAATACTACTGAAACCTTCAGTATTTTGTCAGGTAGGACATACTGCCATCGTACTGTGAGAAGAACTGAGACACACAGTGATTATAGTTTTGTCCAACACCACAGAGGAGCTTTGTTACAGAAATAGGAGACAGAGCTGTATTTCTTGAGGCTCTGTCCCCAGCTTTCCCCAAAGAGATGAGAAACAGCTTTGCGTTTTAAAATTTGTACAAATGCAAGGAAACGGGGACATCCTTTTCCTTGGTTGAATCAGAGGGGAGACGTTTCCAAAGAACAACAGAAAGACCTGGCCAGCCCCCTGCCTCATGGCGAGTTCATTCCCTCAACGCAGCAGCGCAGGCAGCATGTGAATCCTCACCCAAGACCTGGCAGAGAGGGTTTCTGCTTCATCCCTGCTGCATTTGCCAAACAGCCTGTCCTTCTCCATTTGAAATCCCGAGCCCCCAAATGTCTCAGGGAAGAATTGGGAAAGCGCCGAGGGAAGCTCACGCAGGTTTTATTTTGGCACCATGTGGTCCGCAGCACTTCACGGCTGAGAGCCATGCAGCATGAACACGAATCCGCTGCCACCCTTCTGCATCATGGCCTGTGTTTTGTCCATCTGTGTTGTGAATCCTGTGTGTTCACCACGTTATCCTAGTGAAGCTGGAAGATGCCATTCTTTTATATTTCTAAGATCACAGATACTTTTCCCGTGTCCCTGAAGAACTGACTATTTTATAGATACTTCACTAACATCAGTTACTGCTGTTTCATACAATCTCTTCATCCCTGTATCACTAGAATATTAAACCCTTTGCAGCTCAGCATAGCAAGAAGCAAAGCAGAAATCACAGCATCTATTTTTCTGAAGGTTTTTGTCACAGCTGAACACCATGTAAAACAGTCCCATCACTTCTACTGTAATTACTCGGATTATTTTGAATGTTCTTGTAAAAATTTAATAAAGATAAATGTTGAAATGAGAGCAAGGCATTTTCAGTCTCTCTCATTGGCACATGAAATTTCTCATGACTTAGCTCTCATTTCTGTACTGAACATGGCTGAATTATTGCTTCTTGGGCCTCAGGCACCATGGAAACTGATTAGTATGTGCTGCTGAATCAGACTTAATTACAACACTAAGTTGCTATGTGGCTTTAGGAAAATTAGAGGTTCTCTGACTCAGTTTACTCATTGTAATAAATGGGCAAACAGCACTTAATCCTTCTCTAGGATTATCTTCTCTGAGTTGACTTTATCAATGGCACATTGAGAGCCCACAAAACAAGTACAATCTCTCTAACACAGAAGACTATGAAAAACAAAGAATTCTGAAAGGAGAGAAGCTGCAGAAAATATTGGTACTAATAAATCTACAGCAAAGCAAGGCCATTTTATTTCTGTACAGGACTGTCACTACCCAGAAGAGCCAAAAGACATTCTAGAATCATCTTTCACATGAATAATGCAATTCTCTAGTCTCAATTTACAGTAAGACTGTTCTTACTGGAAAAATGGAATTGCTGTCAAGCATCACTAAAATTAATTTACCTGTGAGTTTGAAAAAAACTCTTTTAAATATATTCCCTGGAAATAACTATTGTTACAAAGAAGAATATTGTATATTTGCTTCAAGACTAAAGAGCCTTTTAATGAAGTCTGAGTCAGAAAAAGAGGTACAGACTTTGTTTCAAGGACAGGCAAGAAGATATGACTCTCTCAGCAATTCACAGAAAGAGGATGAAGGTCCCCCTGTGTGCAATATTTTATTTCTAGAGCTTAAGCTGCAATAAATTTTTGCCTAGTCTGATAGGAAAGCATCAGATCCAAAACACTTTTATATCATTTCTTTTTCTGTATGAGAGGAAAGGATTAGGTGTTGAAATGTAAAATTTCTGCAACTAATCAGAAGACATATATGTTCAGAGTCCAGCTGCCTTTTTAAATCTGAAGTACCTCAGCTGGTCCAGATTTTATGTGCGCTGCTCCAGCTCCATATTTCCCTGAATGAGAACAGAAACTATCCACCACACTTAGAAAGTGACAGTTCTTCGTTTCATACTCAACCGTAATTAACTGTACTGGGCATTAGTGTATATACAAGCTGTTCCTCAGTACTGCTGTGCCAATTTCTAGCCTTTACAAGTATCCAATACTGGAAAACATTACATCATGATTAGTAAAACACCCAAGAACAAGTAGCAAAAACGAATAAGGACCTCAGCAGGAAGAACAAAGGATAATACGATAAAAACGCACTCATTTGCTTTGACACTGTTTCAACCACTGCAATGAGTTTTTTTTAATTAATTTTCACAAATTAATATTGTCTATGGAGACTGAAAGCTTCATTCAAGATCATATGGCAGGGATCTGACCTCTGTCTATTTTAATGTGATCCTTCACCTGTTTCTAACAGCATTGGGCACAGATAAGAGGTGGCAGCATGGAGCTCACCACAGGCACAAGGTAGAAACCTCTTGGTGTATAGAACTATTGCTGCTGGCTGCAGTAGAAACATCATCCAGCCAGCGATGAGGACACTTGCAGACAGGCAGAAGGCTACCCGACTTCAATGGTTTATGAATAGGGACACCCCCTTCCAGCTAATTACAGCCTTGTTCAATGACTACAATGCTTTAAAGCATGCTGGAAAAATGAGCTGTACAAAGGAAATACCAAAGTTTATTCAAGTTGTTAACAACATACAATGTATTCATAATAAATTTTATTTAGATGGTATATGTAGAGAACAGATGGTAGCGTTCATGTGTTTAGTAAAAATACTAGACAAAGACAAATATAGTTGATAGAGACTTTAAATTTAGAACTAGGAAATTTTCATAAACAACTTAATTATCAAGCTCTAAATACAGCTGAAGCTTTTAGGGAAATCAGACAAAATCACCAGCTACAAAGATCCTGTATTGCAGACCTAGTCCTTTACATCCCTAATAGCGGAAGTAATGCATCCACATCCAACTCTCAGTCTCACAAACATCAATACACTTGTCTTACGGGTGTCCTGGTCAGAAGTTAATAAGCAATCATTATACTAAGGGAAAAGGCTAAGTAAAACTTCCACTTCATGATAGGCTTGAAGGAAAATTCACAGAAAGAAAAACTGCGAAGTATGCTGTGTTCTATGGGTGTGCATTCAGGAATGTTATACAAACTTACAGGTAACTGCCAGCTTTAAAATTTTAACCTCCTAATGTCGTGAAATTAAGAAAAAAATGGACACTTACAGCCACTATGTATAGCTTTGCTCTGCTTCCACAGAGCTTGGGAAGTATTTTATTAAACACAGTTTTCTGAACAATTCTGATGTATGCTCGTTGCTTGAGTGTTAAAACTACATCTGCATGTGCCAGTGGGACTCGTTCACATGTTCAGACCTGCAAAGGTCTAATAGCAGAGGGAAGGGCTAAATGTGGTGTGTAAACAAGTCATGATTCCTGATGCTTCATATAAAAGAATGAGATGAGATGGGATGTGAGAAGGGGAAAAACATCCAGAAATAATAGAAGACACGGCACTGAAAGAGAATTCAGTTTGAACTCTTGAATGAATTTGTTTACTTGAGATTTGCTTCTTTAATGCTTAGTAAAGTGAGAACTATGATCAAACGTTTTCCTGAAGTTATGGCATACGGCTATCCACTAAGGCACAAACTGGTGCTACCGTCTTTTTACCTAGTGGCATCTTTACCAGTGTCGTCTTTCACCATTTGAAACCTTTATCCCTCTGTCATAAATAGTCAAAATTGGAGAGTAAATTGAAATATTCCCAGGGCAGGAAGGGAAAGAGATGTCTCACGAGCAAAGTTTTACCACATAAACCTCAACTGCATTAGAAAATTAAGCTAGGAAATAAGAATGAGATATTCAGCAGTTTGTAACAAATACATTTAGCAGCCATAAATGCAAAGGAGAAATAAGAAGAATTTTGCATAATTGACCAAGGAAACACAATGCCATGAATTCAGCTACACAGTCAACACACCCAGTTACAAGTTTGGTAGGAAAAATTCTCTCAAGTTCTATTCACAATTGTGTATTTCAGAGCCTTTCATTGCAAAAAACCCCAGTATTTGCTATAATGAGATCATGAAAATGAAAAGTTTTACATGCACTGCAAATCTTAAAGCAAGTTACGAAAGTTAGCATGCCATCTTCTGCTAATTGCAGCACCAAGGACTTGATGGACACCTCAGCGATCACAGCAAACACAGCTACTCAGCTTTGTGAAGGGAATACTTAGTTATTAAATACTTAGAGATGTTGCAAACTGCATGAAGAACGAAACTAACTTTAAAATGTAAAATTAATCTAAATTCTTTTGCAGGAAGGGCTAAAAAATACAGCATTGCGAACTGCTGTTATTTTACCAATGGAACCATTTGAAATGGATTTCCTAATTGACTGCACTGATATGAAGATCTATTTAGACAGCTTACACACTGATATCTATATACGGTAGTCCGAAGCTCTTCAGAAGATCCAGGTAATACTGTTTCCTTGTTTATACTCTTTCTGGCCCTGGACATAATGGCTAAGGCTCAGTCTGGAAAAGATGTAGATGACGCTCATTGGCAAGGTCAAACAACTACAAGAACTGGCAGGGTGTATGTTAGATCCATCTGCTTAGGCATATATACAAATTATTTGGCAAGGCACGGATAATATCACAGTAATTTTGGATCAGATTGCTTTTAGATTGCCAGGTGGAAGTTGACAGATTTTGATCATCTGTTGTTCACAAAAATGCTGTGACTCCTCCTTCTGAATGCAGACCTTGCTACAGACATCCACGCCTTGGATGCCTCTAGGTTAGGGTACTCGTAGTGGTGATGAATTAACTATTTCTCTTTAGTCATCTCTACCAATGGGGTAATAAAGATGTACCTTCTAAGGATTGCTGTTTACAAGCCAATTAATTTAACATGAAAAAGTAATTAAATTCATCAATTTCTCATTTTGAAAAAAGTTTTAAAATAAATTTGAATTTACCTAGAATTTTTTTAGTTCAGTATCGTTGTTTATACAGCTGTACTTACACGATATAACAAAAAAGTTGCCCGCTGCTCACAAGCATCATGAGAAATACTATTTGCTAAATGGCATAGAAGCTAGATTATGAAAAAAAGATACACTTACATTGTTTTTATTGATACCCCCCTGCCATTTGGCTGATTTAACTCCCTCTGAAAACTTTCACAGTGTTAGTATCCGAAGTAAAAATACAGATAATAGTTATTTAGACCCCACCATCTTCAGGACTGTATAGTTATCTTCTATGCCAGTCTAGCTTCAACTGGCACCCGATTAAACAATAATTGGGCATGGCAACAGCACTTCTTAGTGACTTCCTTGTCCTTGTTAATAAATCACAATTGTCAATTTATAGCAAATTAGGCGAACTCTGCTCTCTTAAGCCTCATTTTATTTAAATCAGAAAGATTTATGATCCTCCAGGGTATAATACACCTTCCATTATCTCTGTAGCTAGTAATCAAGAATACACCTGTCAAAGTCAAAGTGCAAGGATTCATCATATTATTTTTTTAAAACTCTGGTTCTTCTCCTCTGAGTATGAAATTTAATTCTCAGTGGACATCTGAGGTTTATTTTGCAATTATATTTATTACCATGTAAATCCTGATTGTCCTTCTAAACCTCTCCTTACATAAGCACTTTGGGTTTCAATGGTCTTTTGGGCTTTTAATCAATGACAGAAGATATGTCATTAATCTATCACGGAGACAACTCACATAGCACATATCTGAACTGAGTCAAGACGTGCCAAACTGGATGGGGCAGGCGCTCTAGAGCTTCCAACGTTACTCGATCAACCGGCTGATGCAGATCACTCTGTGAATGTTTTGGGAGAAGTAGGAGAAAATTAGGGACACTGAAAATAGTTGATTTTGCCCAGGGTTGCTCTGTACATAAAATCCAACCCAAAATATTTGATGTAAGAAGGACATTGAATATTTTATATGTAGTCTCTAATTCAACCAATATTCACGAATGAGAACAATGTTTTCAGTATCTTCAAAACACTTAAGGGCCTATTTATTTTAAAATACATATTGCAGTGACAACAAAACTTTCCCTCTCAGGCTATCAAAAGCTAGTGCCTCTTTTTTAACATGAACACTGTAGAGAAAGTTATAAGTACTGGACATTTGTATAGAAAACACAATTCCTATTAATAAGAACTAAGAAATAAAAGAAAATATAATTGTTGTATTTTAAACTTATTGCTCAAGGCAATAAACCTATGCCTAACAAGCTATTGAACGCAGCCTGCATGAGAGAGGAGGGACACATTATATGCAGGAACCCAGTGAAACCTAATATAAGACAGGGCTTACGTGATTAAAAAATCTCTCCAAAGAACTCACTAGATCTCTGAAATAAATAGAGCTAAAGATGCTGGAAGAATCACAGTCCCTTTGAAGAAACTTTTGCTGGTGCATCCCTGTCTGCTAAGGATGCAGGCTTCTGGTTTGGAACAGTTCTGTACTGAAATGGTCTCACACTGAAATACATGTTATATCAGCAAAAATGCCAGTATAATTTATTTTGCTTGTGGAAGCTCTATAAAGCTTCCCCCCCAAGGCTTGCCACTCCTGAGATACCAGCAATCCTTTCTGGTGTAAACCAAGACTGTAATTTCATAGTGGGTCGAACTGAGACAGGTAACCCAGGCAGGCAGCAATGTCTTCAGAATCAAACATGCAAATGAATTTTTCAGACTACTAAAGAAACCAAACATGCCCACTATGATAATGAGTAAGAGCACAACATTATTTTGGACATGCTCATAGGTACGAGGAGGGGACCCCCGGGGGGCCATGGAGGCAGGCATCTGCCCTGCACCAGCTCAGCGCTGGAGCCTGGCACTGCCAGCAGTGGAGTGCAGAGGGCTTTGGTACAACTTTCCTGCAGTGTATGCCCACTTACTCCTACACAGTAACCTAATGCTCAAGCTAGTCTGGCATTATATAATTTCTTTAACAGGAGAGAGCTTACTCTCATGTGATAAAGAAAGTTTTCTTTTTAGCTTAGCCTGCTTACAGCAACTTCGCCAATTCCATCATCCCCAAAGGAAAGGGGAAAATAAGGCAATTAACCTCCTAGGACAATCTCTGTTCGTGTTCTTGGACAACAAAAGAAACCCAAAAGCCGTATCGTCAAGTACAGTCAACGCCAAGAAAACCTCAAGGATAATGGATGACAGACAATCACAAGAAAATTTAACAATAAGGATTTTCAGCTGTGACCAACTACTTCAGCTGATTCAATTATGCAGAAATGGTGGGATGCAGAAAATTAAGAGCTGGTTAAACAGAACTTGATTAAGCAGAGTTATAGCAACCAGCAATCACCTGAAAGACAGACAAACCACAGAGGAAGAAGAATTATTATTTAGTGTAATAGGACCAGGCAAACATAAGAACAAGAACCTAAAATTCAGACTAAACGCCTAAAAGCGCCTTTTCCCTGGGAAAAGAAAGATCAGAAGTCTGGTCTGTTAAGGCATTTAGAACCAGACCAGAAAAACAGCAGAAAAAACAAAGTGTGTGTGTGTGAATAATCCACACTGACAAAAGAATGAACATGACGGTGCCCACCCGTGGCTATGGCTCACTACTCACCTTAACTG
Organism: Nyctibius grandis; assembly: GCF_013368605.1. Taxonomy (NCBI): domain Eukaryota; kingdom Metazoa; phylum Chordata; class Aves; order Nyctibiiformes; family Nyctibiidae; genus Nyctibius; species Nyctibius grandis. The sequence goes on from NC_090679.1 coordinate 3,753,962, forward strand.
CTCAGCTACTTCTCCTGATGCAGCACTGCACAAACACAGCAAATGCTTGAAGCTGCCCAACATCTGCTTTCTTGTTGGCCTAACAAATATGGAAATACTTCTTCAGAGTTGGCTTTATTGTTATGAGCCCTCATTAGGGCATGCCATAATACATTACTCTGTTTTTTACAGGCCTTGTGGCGGGTGTATGCATGCCTCACCACCTTCAGCCAGCAACTGTGGCGGTAAACCCTCCTTAAGCCTTTCATTTTTATGCTCTTCTAGATGTAAATCTCCATTTTCTTTAGACCTACTATACCAGAAAGGGCAAAACCAAAGAAACACAAGTCTGACTGATGCAGTTTTACAGAACAAGCATACACAGGAAAATACTGTGATTTCTGCAGTTTTTTTCTGCCCTAGGAGCATTATATGAAATTATAACCACCTACTGCTCTCACTGGTGTTTGCCCTAAAAATCCATACATAAATATAGGTCTACTCATTTTACACGGCCACCCATTACCTGTCACCCTTAAAGGCTTTCTGCTTGATTTTACTAAGAGTGGAAAATGCTTCTTCAGCATTCATTAATAAGTATTTTAAGTATGGTTAGAAAAAACAAAGAACAAATAAAACACCCCAGATCACATAAACACATGCTCCAGGAGAATTTATTAGAATGAAAGTTCAAGGCAGAATCACCTCACACAAACAGTATTTTGCTGCACTGATTTCTTCATATGACAACTTGGCATTGACCTCACATTCCACCGCCTTTCCCCCCCAGCCCTGACACTGGGAGAGGAAGGAGGCCAAGACACAGTAACATGTGAAGGCAGAGATGTTTGCTCGCCTGTCTCACATGGATGAGGGCAGGCTGGTTTAAGAGTTCCTTCCAATTTCTCCTCCTTTTCCAAATCCAACTTGGGGATTTATTTGTGCGCTGAATAATGTATATGGGGACTTACATGCATATGTTAATAGACCCACAGAAACAAAAGCACGGGGTTACATTTCCAAACAGTATTAGCCTAACAAATGAGGCACGGACTCTCACACAGCTGGCACGCATCAGCACTCGGTTACATTCATATAACCCCACCCAAACCAGCACAACTGAGAAACTGGCCCATTGGAGTAAACTTGCACTGTCTCGGCCTTGAGCTGTAAGAGCTGGCCAGAATATCTGTACATGAGCAAACACTGCCATATCTATGTTTTAAGATCAGTTCTGTGTTGAATACTCCTCAAACAGCCATTTCTCTAGGACTCTGACAGATTATTCATGTACCGCTACAGAAGTACATCTACACGGCAAAGTGCAAATACAGCAGACTTCATTTGCCCGTGCTCCAAGCAAACGCAAGGCCATGTGCACCCTCATGAGCGACTGACACAGTGCAGCACTGAGTACATGCTAATGGTATGGGGTCTGTACTGATCTAACCTGCTTATTAGCCCTGGGCTGAGCAGTCACAGCTTCTGCTCAGCTACATCTATCTGCTCACGTGCTGGCACATTACTTATATCTGCGTACAACATGTGATAGACACAAATCCCGCATATCCCAGAGACACTCTGCTCTGAGATTCTCAATTTCTAACCCTGTTTTCCAGGGACGAAAACCTGGCGCAGGGGGCAGGGAGGAGGAAAAGCCAAATTCCTAGCAGAACTTTGGAGCCAGCTTCCTCACTAAATATCATTCTGGCTTCACTATAATGCCTCCCACCACAAGAGTCTGGCTGCAAAGAACACTGTCTCTCCAAAGCCCAAGAGCTTTCCCAGGATTTTTCCAATTGTTATCTGTCATTCCGGATGACTGGTGAAATTGCTTGAACCCTCAAGATATTGCAGCACTGCTAGAGAAGTCAGGACACTGGCTGAACTCAAGAGGGAGGTGAACAGAGTTGGATAAAATTTACAGAGCAACTCTACCACAGACACACATCAGCATCTGTTGCCTGAAGTGTGGGAGATGTGCTATACTAATTTCACCTATCTTCACTTCCCATTGCAGACAGCTTTTGGTAACAGCAGCACCCAGAGTTGACAAACGTCCTGCATCCCAACAGCTCAGGCTCCCATTTATCTGAGCAATCAAAGAGGCTGTGGCAGGTACTGCATCTCATATTTCAGGTTGGCAATGTTCTTTCATTTCAGACAAAACACAGATGTATTTTAAACTCTCTTTCCCCAGTTCTACAAATATCTCTATTTGGAAGAAAGAAAATTATTCTCCTTCATTTGTTGTTACCTCAGTTTTAAGCAAAAAAAAAGTATTAAAGACACAAAAATCAGCCAAAATCCAAAAGGGCATTTTCAGAATACAGCAATGGCAAAATACACTGAGTGTTGGTTTCACTCATCTTAGTTTTTACTATAGCTATTCAAGTAAATCCTTTCTCAATGGCTTATTGATTGCAAGTTTGAGTATTCTCTTGCATTCTAACACCCATAGGCTCGATTTTACAATATCAATGGGAACACATAAAAGCCACACACTCTGCAGGATGAATGAATCAGTACGGTACAGTTATCTATTTGCCAGCCACCAGCCGCACTCACACACGCTTGCACTGCAGGTGGCTAGCAGCATTTAAAGCAGAAGAAAGCTTCATTTCTCTACTTGTAATCACACTTCACAATCTAAACCACACATACTATTTAAATAATCTTTCAAAGAATGCTATGGAGAAGAGATTTAAAAAAAGACCGTTGGATAATTACACCTATGTCAGTGTTTAATATGAAAACAGAAGTTTCATAACATTAAGAGACTTTTCCTGCCAGCCATGGTGGCACCCTGGAGCTCAAGCTTGTGCCGCCTGCCAGTCGCCGAAGGTGGCACTCTGACACCACCTCCCACTGTCTTCGGGGCTTTGTCCCCAAAGAACAACTGCAAAAGCACTGTTTCAACCATGGTTTATCTGTAGCAAACACATTCATCACCCATTTTAAGGAAAGAGCAGCAGCAAAGACAGCTATCAGCACATAGCCTTTCCCATTCCTAAGCGAGCAATCTGTATTTCTGTCCCCATCAAACACAACTGCTCAGCCCACTGGCCTCTCAGCTCAGGTGGTCCATGAGCTATGTCACTTTTAAATTTACTCAAACCCATCATGGGCAGCATCACACATTGTTAAAAGCCCCATAAGGTATACGTTCAATAGCAGAAACATTTTTGTGATCATGAAAAATAAGAGACTGAGTCATCATCAATGTGATAGTTAAAAATAAGGCTATAGGCTTTTGCGACTACAGTTAACAGGTAGAAGTTCCTGATTCCATCAGGCACTGGTTTGGCAATCGGTAACTTAGGTGGCTTTCTGCTAGTTGGCCTACTGTTTTTTTTTCTGAAGGCCAGCATGAGCACAGGAACCCCAGCAAGCAGCCTGTAACTGTCTGTCCCTTTCCAGGGAACATTATGAAGCCGTCAAGTCATTTGAATGAGGTTACATTTGGAAAAGGGGTGGGTTTTTCACTTTATTGATGCATTCTTCCACACAGGATTTTTTTCAAAATCTACATCAAACAAGGAAAAACAAATGCTGAGAGGGCAGATTTAGGGCAATTTATCAAGGTCTTGGAAATAGCTTCCAGATGGATAGAGCTGTTTGGTGCTGGCTGGTGAGAAGGAAGTAAGGTATTGTTATTGAATTAGCATGAATCTCTGGTGGAGAACTGTGTGGTAGATAGAGTGCTCCTTTCATATGGTTTGCATTTGGGCCTGTCATATTTCATTTTTATTCAAAAACCTGTGGCAGAGACACGCAGTTCTTTTTTGCTTATTAAATTACCACCAATTCTCCCTGTACTGTTATCCAGTCAGTATTTTTAAACTCTGCTCTAAGTGCCATGCCTAGGTCTGTTTGCTCTTTGCCATGCTTGGATGACAGCTTGGTTTTTACAAGCTCACAAGTGGTTTTAGGTCTTGCATTCACACACTGAATGTTACCTGAGAAAGTGTGTGAGAGAGGACAAAAGCTGGATGCTCTACGAGATGTTTAAACTGAGTCACTTCAAGAGTTTATCAGAACCTTTCTAAGTAAAATGCTGCATACTGAGGTCTAATGCACACTAGAAGTGATTGCTAATATAACTATTCTTGATTATTCTTGTTAATAAATCCTCCCTTTGTAAACATGTCTTCTAGCAGTATAAACGCATCTATACTAGTGCATTTGTTAATACAGAAATAATGTAAAAAAACCCAACCAACCAAACAAAAAAGATCTAAGGGGAAAAAAAAAAAGATATGCTCATAACCAACAAATTTCTACATTAAATAACCTGGATACCTGTTCCATGACACATGCTTTACAGAGTAAGACATACACAAAGATTTATGTATTTTCCTGCTAGTTTTGAAAGCGTTTACTCTTCAAGTTATCCTAACAGTCACTTAGTCCCACCAGAAGAATTCAACGTAGTTTATGTTAAACACCAAATTAAAATGACTCTTCTTCTATTAACCTGAGGAGATAAATAGCCACAGTATCCCTCACTGCAAAGACAAATCAATTGTTACCAAGTAATTAGTTTCAGTTAAATGAATTTTTGACAACATGGTCTTTTAAGATCCTAGAAAAGTTGTTGGTTAATAGGCCAATGGGTAGACGGATTTTTAATGAGAGAAAATTTCCAACGGCTTTTTCAACTATTTAGGAGAATTGTTACTATTCTTGAGTACTAGGCATGGGGGCACTGAGGTGAAACAGAAGAAATAAGCTTTACATCTTCCCTTTTCCAGTGTTTCAGGGATCTACCACAATTACTCTGTTACCATCTGGGATGTATCCTAGGCAAACAGAGAAGGGAAATGGTGATATCATCAGAACAAACTAATTCCTAAATCCTACCTGAAACGTAAGACACGGATACTTGCGCTTACTTCCCACACATATGTCTGGTTTTGCCCTTCTTTTTTTTTCCCTATAGTTCTTATTACTTTGTGTTTTATGAGCATCTGCTTCAACTGACTAAGACTCTAAGAAATATCCAACGAGGCAAATAAAATCACAGTCTACAGGCTGCAACCTACTTCTTTGGCCATAATGTCTGATCCCCCCCAGGCTGTGAACAGATCATATGCCTCATTTATTACTTAATCCTTCAGCTACTGACTACTGAGCTAGGTTTCCAGTTATATCAACTCTGAAACAAAGTCTTGGTAGCCTTAAGCTCTCATGATGCAGGGTTAACAATGGGAGTTATACATCACTACCAAAGAAACTGCATTACTCAATGACACGATTTTCCAATTTTCAAATGTGTTACCAAGAAACTGACACCGCATACTCACAACGCTTGGCATCGACAGGATTTCACATTTGCAGATCACTCTATGGACATTGATGCTCAGAAGTCAGAGACAGCTAAGCTAGTGGTTGTGTCTGATCAGTTATCACCTTTCTGCTAATCTAAGATGGATGTAAACTAGCAGGTATCAACATTATGTCACCATGGACTAAACTGGCCCTTAATTCTAATCTGAAGTGCCTCCTCTTTGGCCTGGCAGCCTATGAAATGGTTATCTTGCTGTTGGCAAAAGAAAAGAAGTTAAAAGGAAGATAAAATCAACTTGCCATTTCATATGGATGTCTACATCATAGAATCAGCGAATGCCCAAGGTTGGAAGTGACCTCTGGAGATCGTCTAGTCCAACCACCCTGCTCTAAGCAAAGTCAACTAGAGCAAGCTGCTCAGGGACAGCACAGGGAGAAAGAAATGCCCTTCCGATTGCACCGGATAAAATTTGTAGCGGGGCACAGTTGAAAGGTCACACACAATCTGCTTGAGTAAGGGATCTTTTGAGCTCAGTTGCCTGTAAAATTGACTTCTCATGGTACAACAATTAAGAAAACAGAAGGGATGGGGAACACTATTGCTTTTCATGTGGTTAATTTGTAATCATACCTTGAAGCCAAAAGGGCAAGTGCATTGATAAAACTCCACTGGATCATTGTTGCATGTCCCATTGTTCTTACATGGATTGGAGAGGCAGGGGTTACACTTGGACACAACACCGATATCTATCGGCTCTGGAAAGGCAAAACACAGTGTATTAACAGATAACTGGATTACAAAATTAATACTTCCCATACTCACACATACATTTTTTCCTAATGCAGTATTCACCCTGTGTTGGCACAAAGGCACACGCTGTGGGTGCAACCTTACACAGCAGCATGGGATTCCCAGGGATCAGAGAGGTTTTAAGTGCTTAAATCAAGTGCTAAGCAAGTCTCAGTGATGCTTGTATTCTTCTGGACATGCAAACATCAGCTCTGAAAAAACATGTTGGCAACCTCCAGAGAGCGGGCTTATATATATATATATATATATATATGTATATGGCTTTCAGCAGTTTTTCCTTCTCTCAGTGCTGGAAATTCTGCAATACCAACCCCTAGGGAACTATAACATGACATTTCTATGGCTGGTTACAAGAATGAAGGTGCAGATGCAACAGCAGAAATGAAAAAAAAACATGCATAAGAAAGATTTAGTTAGAGGCTTATGGGAATATTTAGGTGTAAAGTGTTCTACCATCCTTAATTTTAACAGAGTTCAAAGCTTATTTTTTTTCCCGTTCTGCCCAGAAGAATCATTATCAACATTCAGCTATCTCGGCAAAGTGCAACAAAGCCAAATACGCAAAGATGTAAATGTATGCAGGTAAATACAGATGGCCATATTTAAATCATTTAATAAACCACATTTTTTAACAGAACTCTTCCAGAGAAGTAGTGATGTTTGTGGGTGAGCAGGGAAATGAACACAGACCAAAACAATACTAAGTACATTTGGGGTACCAAGGCAACCAATATTTTATTGTTGATATTTTACAGAAAGCCAATGTAGACAGTTACATTTACAGTTAAAGAAATGGTGATTTTGAAATGGCTACATTTCAAATATTAATGAGTTAGTGGCTTTTACACATAATAACATAAAACCTAACACTTTAAAAGTGCTTAAATTATACCAGGCACCAAAAGCCCTAAAATAATTTTATGTCATTTTTAAGAGAATACATTTTAAAATAATTTAAAACTGGTTCTGTGCTAATCAGAAGTGGGCACAGAGCTTCTGTTATTGCATGACAAATGATAAGTAGTAAATTGTGAAACATCCTGAAAGTGAAGAAAAGAAGCTTATACTTGATTATAGGAGGTGGAGCTTCGGAAGGACACCAAAACTAGGGATGAAAAAATCCCTTCCAGTCAAGGATTTGCTTTGGACCATCCTGTATGAGGTCTAAACCTTCATCATTAACTTTGAATACTTGCACAGCACCAACACGGGGTAAGAACATGACAGCAATGGGTACCAGGGAGTCTCAGCTGAAAGGCTCCAGCAATGTAAAGGCTGTATCCTGATCCTATACTGATGGTGGTGTTAACAGAGCACAGCTGATGGCAGAGTGCAACATGCAATAATGAGGAAAAAAACCCACAAGAAGTAACAAATCAAAAAAAATGAAATAAAAGACTTGTCATTCTCTTCTATCTTTGCGTTTATGTCTAACTAAATGCCATATATGTTTTTAACTTGGAGTTAGGACAGCAAGAGGAAATAACGTCTGAATTTCTGGCACTGACAGGGGGTAGAATATGACATATCTGAGCTAATTCCGTCTTGAAGGTAGAATATACGAAGAATATATGAAGGTAGCTCCTCGGAGAGCTCATGAGACAGGCAGCAGTGCTGCTCTTCTAGATTTAGAGGTCACTAAGCCAGACTTTGTTCTGTTATTTACTTATTTCATCATACACACGCATACATTTTCCATTTATTCCTATAGCATAGATCAAAGCTAATCAATGTAGGAGCTAATAAGAACAGTGTTGGTTCCTAGCAGTTAAGTAGTTCATTAGTTTGCCCTTGTGGATTTGATTTATAAATCCATACAGCAAAATGCCCTCAGCCCAGCACATTCCTTTCCTCTACTGCATAACTAGGAGGGCAATTTAATAAAAAGCAGAGCTGAGTTTGCATGACTTGCACATTACATACTTTTATTTTCTTGGCTCTGAGGAGACATAACCTTCTGCTCAGTCACAGGCTAAAAACATAATTTTAACAAGAATAAGTTAAACTCTACATTTTTTAATGTAAAAGTTACTGGAGGTCACAGAGGACGTCTATGCACTACCTTTACACAAGCATCTCAAGGTACCAAGCTCAGCACGGGCTGACTTTGGCAGCAATGACTCAGGCTTTCAGGGGGACGGGGGGTTCAGCCCACCCCGAGCTCTGTGCTAGCAGTACTTCCAGCTAAGACTGAATCTACACAGGCAGAAGTACAGACATTTCCTTGGACACTCTGTGTCACCCCACAGTCTCGTTCTTCTGCTGACAGGCACATGTCACAGCTACAGCTCAATGGTGAGAGGACGATGCAGCTGCAGGACAAACAGAGGCTGCAGCATGCCCTGTCACAGGCCAGGCATGTGGCTCCAGCCTGAGGGTAAACCTGCACGTGACATTGTAATAAATCCTGCTGGCTTTACCACAAAAGAGCATCACCAATGTCCAGATAGAATAGCACGAGGCATTGCATCTTACACAGGCACATGGGAAACGGGTTCAGTTAGACTGCCAAATCATGCATTGTTTTTCAAAATATATGTATTGTGATAAGAAAAGGTGAATTTTCTGAGGCTCAGAGCTTCTCAGAGTACACTGCCACTCGTCCAGACCATTAACAGTTTCTGCTTGTCCAAAGACCACATCCAAATCAACACTTTTTTCTCCTTTTCTATTCAGATAAAGTGAGCCATGGAGACAGTTGTGCTAGTAGAAAGCCCACCAGCTTTCTAGTGGCCCAAACTAATATTTACACAAAAAAACATACAGATGTTTTTAATAGTCTGGATCACAGGTTTACTTATCTCTTTTCTAAGAGTTGCTTGCTTAGTTTTGAGAGAAAGTAAGTGTAACTATTGATATATCACAGTTTCAGAATGAAGAAATCAACTAGTTTCTCTTTCTGGATTAATTTTCAGACCCTGTTTAATATGTAAATAGGACCATTTTCTTTGTTTCACTTTGTGTGAACAAGTACATTATTCGATATTTTTAGTATTTAGGGTATATTTGTACTTCATATTTGAGACACTACTGTAAAGTCTGTAGTTCTGATAATTATAGTCAGAGTTCTCATAGTTTTGAGACTGACATTTCAAAGTAACTAAATAATAAGGCTACAGTTATTAAAAATGTATTTGAAAGGACATAAAATTCAGCTCAGGCTTGGGAACCTGTGTTCTAAACCCACCTTAACACCATCATTTGTTTGTTCAGCAGTTTAATCCCAGCCTCTATAAAATCATGCTGCCAAGCAGTACTGCAAATGTGCATGGCACTCTGAGAGACATAAAAACAGGCTTTATGCCCTCATTTCCATCTCTAATGGAGAGAGAGAGGCTACTGACCCAGCTTTTCCACTATAAATATAGCTCCATCTTCACATACTTGCTGGTAACCTAAGCGAACCTTTCAAACTTTTTTTACAATAAGAACATACAGGTATATCCTAAACTACATTCAATAATAAGCTGCTTATTTTATGCACAAAAAAGCATGCTCCTTATCATTTGTCTATCTGCTCCCTAATGCAGCATGCTCCTATCATTGACTACCCCAATCGTTAACAGCTGCATCTCAACCCTCTCCTAAATCAATGTTCACTGTATTCAGACATGAAACACTTTCCATAACCTACAGTTTCTGATAGAGACCTGATGAGGACAGTTTGCAGATATCCAAATGATAACGTACTTTTGGTAAATATTTGCTTTGCAGAAGAATTCTCAGTTTTCAAGTAAATGTACATAATAACCGGAGTGCTCTGTATTTTTAAAATAGCCTTATTTTACCAAAGTTTTCTGGGGTAGGTAGAAGGCCAAAATCAATTTATTTGCTCAAATAAGTTCTAACAACATCCTATATGCTACCTTGCTATTATACAATCTGGTGCGAGCAACAGGAATACTAATTCTTCTGTGGTTTGCTGGTTTTCCTTCCAGTGGTGCAGTTAACTGCACTTTGTGGAAGAACACTTGAAAATGCAACTTGAATGTAATGTGACGGTTCAGCCAAACCCAATTTCCCCCCAAACTCACTTTAAAACCAAACAGCTTCCAAGAGTATAAAAATAAAGCACTGCATATGAGGAAAAGTGACAGGACAGAAGAGGGAGCCTCCCAGCTTGCTCCTACCTTTGCACTGGAAGTGGTGAGTCGGTGTGGTGAGCAGCAGCCTGTCCACCATGGCGTCAGGCCCGCTGCAGCGGGCTATCCCGGGCTCCTTGTACCCTGCCTTCACCCACTCGGAAAGCCAGCGGAGGTTGCAATCACAGTGCAAAGGGTTGGTACCTAGAGCCCTAGTGGTGTAAAACATTTAACAGCAGTTATTGTGGCTTGCAAGCAAAGATAACATCCCTGATCTCATTGAGGCACATTTTCTTCTACACTTTTAGAGGAATGCTTTACTTGAAAATGTGGGAAAGATCTTCTGAGTGTTCAGGAAGTCTTTCAGATTTATCTCCTCCAGTATTCCCACTCTTTTCCTTCCTTCCCATCATTAGTTAGGGAGGTTGCATAAATACCTAACAACAAATCACTTTTTCAAACAATAAATCACTTTTTGAAACAATTGTGCTTGAGCAATGTCGCCAGACATACTGCTTTCATCACATTTATCACATTGGTTTCTTTTATTTAAGTCTTTGGCCTTCACGTGTGTATTGTAACAGTGAATTGTGTAATTGAGGTTGGATCTGATGACTCCTGCTAATGTCTCCTCACTAGATGTAACATACACACAGAGCATACCTGTTTTCAAAACTGCAACCTGGTATCTGCTAAGTTTATTTACTGCTTTGAAAACACATTTGCTGGTTAACCCATCACTTGAGTTAGGTCATATGGTTGAAGTAGATGCATTCACATAGCGTAATTATAATTCATAGAACTTTTTCATTATCCATGGAGATCTACCCAAAGAAAACAAATCTTTTTGCCTTAAATTTAGGTGCTGCCTTGACTCATTTATACTATTTTTCTCCTAAAGAAAGTGTCTTTTCAGGCAATTACAAACAAAGTCCAGACTTCAGAAAAGTCAGTTTAAAAACAATTCATTTTTGAAAGTGTGAAAAAATGCATGTTGGAAGTCTGAATTTATTTTGCTGAAAATAAATATAAGGCTTTAGCTATACACTACCTGAATTGCCATGGGAAGAAAATTAACTAAATAAAGATTAGTATAGGGAAGAGATACTAAAGAAACCAATAATTTAAATTGTGTTTTAGACTTTACTATTTCTGCATATGTTATGAACTATTTTTAAGATGGTATTTTAAACTCAAGCTCCTTTCAAATAAAAAAATATCAGACAGGATATTAAGACAGAAACCTCGGTAAATTTGTTGATACATTTCTATTGGAGTGACTAATGAACCTATTGTGACCTAGACAGATTCATAATGAGAGTTCATAGGTTCAAACCCTGTCTAGAGCTCATTCATCAAAATTAAATGTGTACTGCAGCACAGTATTAAAAAAATATCCATCCGTTCCTTCTGTAAATCCACTGCTTACAATGGAAAAAAACTACTGGGTTGACTTTTTGACCCTGTAACTGTGATCAACTGGCTCACTTGTCCAAGGTCAAACAAAATGCAGCAGTGAAAGCTGGACTGAGAAATGAACTTTAGTGTTGAGAAACTGCCATACATAAAATGGGAGTGGGAGGACAACGGAAAGTTAGTTCCCGTGTTAATTAATCTTGACAAACTACATTAGAAATAAAGCTGCTCTATAGACACTAGAAATGATTGCCAATAACACGGTTGTACAATTGCAGAAATTATCACATGTATCTTTCCGGTCTTTTGTATGTGGTTTTTTTTTCTTCATTTCTAGGAACTATAGTGAATTCTTGTATTTTCATTCATGAGTTCTAACATACTCTCTCTATTTCTTTGCCTATTATAGCAAAATATTTCCAGAAGGTAAAAATATCTTGTGCTGTAATGAAATATCACCACCAGCATTTTCAAAATGTTGTGCAGATACTTCTGTTCAGACACTTTTTTTTTTTGAGGCAACTTAGAATAAAGTCAATTAAAATAACTCTAGCCACGATAATGTGGAGAAACAAAGGAGGAGACAGCTTTTTTTTTATAGGTAACTAACATAAATTTGAGTAAAGATGAGTTGATTCAACAGGATTAGGAATCTGAGCTCTTTATTGAAAATAAGCCTGACAGAAATACCCGCTGTACACAGCACCCACTACCGTGGGTTTCTTTGTGGAGCCCCTGGAGTGCCGAGGGGGCAGTTTATGTGTGAGCAGTTATTTGGGAAACTGAATCCGTTCTAGAGTTGGGTGTATCCGTGAATGGTGAGGACAGCAAATGCAGGCTGACCTAACTGAGAAGGTCTCAGTTCTACCCCAATGCATTTTGTGTTCTTTTCATATATTAATATATGTGATGCTTCAGTAGCACTGAAACATTTTTATCATTGCCCTGGACTAAACAAGTTAGTAGAGTCATGGCTTAAATAGACAATTATATGATTCAAGTAAATAAAGTAATAAATAGTAAACAAAAACACCATGTGTATACCACATACAAACCTTCCTCTGCCTTTAGTGAGGTATATCAGCTACATAGGTTGTTATAATAGTTACATTACAGCAATATGATATTCACACTGTAAAGGAAATTTGGTGAACCTTTTCTTGTAGGCTTTAAACAGCTATGGAAAAAGTGATTGAAGTATCTAGATCTCAGTTTTGTTCTTCCAATTACAGACCAATTTAAAGCTATTACAAAGACTCTGACTAAAATCAATAGTTTTGTCTATGTTACACAACTATTTCTTTGCAACTCTAAAGGTTAATTTGATACTCTCCCTCTCCCAAACTGTACTGATGCAGAAGGCCCAGGCCAATCATCCTGCTCAACAGCTTGGTAGTCAGCTTTCTCCAGCCATGATACCTATCCTACACTTAGCTGCACAGCTTGGAAATCTAACATAAAATTTTGTTCTCCCATGCATTATGAGTTTGATGAGCAGCAACCCCTTGTAGCATTTTCAAAATTCTTCCAAGTGCATGCTTTCTCCTTGAATATCTATGTATCAGGAAGAGCTCAAAATGAATTTATTTTCGATTATGTATGACTTCGTTTGAATAAGCACAGCTTTTTCTGGCATGTAAAGAGCAAAATCATTGTGGTTGCTAAAAGTTTCAGAATCCTCTTTAAGAAACTGGAGAGCACAATTGCACTGTAAAATTCAATTGTTCAGCTGTGCAAATTACACCCTAGACAGGTCTTATTTATTTTATGGATCCTACTTATTACTGTTCATTTGAGCTTTGTGCATTTTACATTTCTGGCAGCACATATATCTAAACAGATAGACTGCAGTGATTGTATTGGGCCAAAGGGGTTTTTATCACTCCCTAAGGTGAATGGTTTACCCAGGAAAATTGTATCTGCACTTCATTTAAAGTAAATCCTGAGGAAAATCCAAACAAATGGGGCATGATATGTTTATTTCTTGAGTTCTAAACATACCCTCAGAAGCCAAATTCCCAGTATGGAAGGTGTCATTGTGCTTCCAAAAAGGGGGTACAGGGCTTCGGCTCAGTCAGACTTACATTCCCAAACAACATAAAAAATGACTTGACTATACTGGGAACATGACGAAGAAATACAGTCTGTGCAAAACAAATACTTTCTCTGACTTAGGTACCAAGGTGTAAGCTTGAAACAGTGAAGGTTATTTCTCAGCTGAAGTTGAAATTGCCTAAGTTGCTCACATATTATTTCTGACCCTACCAATCTGAGACATCTTTATTTTTTATTGTCCGGAAAGAAACTGAGACAGAAAGCTGTTACACAGAAATAAACAGCCCGAGGATATATTTGCTATCCAGAAAATATGTAAATACGAAATGAACCTTGTGTTCAGGTAAGTGTTCTGGAGGGCATGTTTAAGGTTGCAAAGAGAGAAAGAGATATAAAACCTATGTTAAACGTACGCATATCTGTTTGCGTGTCTTGATGTGCGTATACATCAACATCAACTCACGTGCATGAGGGCAGCATCAGGGCAGAAAATATCTGAATCAACTTGTGAAACTAGTCACTTCACAAAAGGACCAAGACATACCCAACCCTCTGATTACCTGAGGACAGTAACCAAGAAACATGCTACGCAAAATTACTTTTCCTTTACAACTATTGTCTAATAATGTGAAGTATCACACATTCTCTCAGTGAAAAAACATTTTCTGTTCACTCTTTTGGCACCAACTGTTACACTTCAGGTTTATTTTGTAACAATTGCAGCTCTTTGCCTTTACAGTTCTTTCATCGAGTGAACTACATTTAAAAATATTCTGGACCTCCACCAATACAACAGTAATTTCTGAATTATCTGATATTCCGATAATTCCTGAAATACCTGAAATGTCTAATAATTTTTTGCAAATTACGGAATGAGGTATTAATGCTGTGAAATGACCAATTTCCTTACGACTAAATATATATGTCTGAAGTAGTGATTCATCAACAAGTTCATACACTGACAGCATTTCGGTATGTAAAACATATGACACTTATTAAGCAAAGAATTCACATTTGCTTAATATTTGCTCTTTGTGGGAGGTTTCCTGTCTCACTCTCAGACCATAACACACTCTGCATTTCACACAGACAATGCTGAAAGAAAGCCTTAAACACAAAGTCCACAGAAGAGGAAATTGTCACATTTGCTCATTTGGTTTTCCTTAAGAAAATATTTTGGTAACTCAGAACAACAGGTTCTAGTATTTTTTTATTTCCTTTGAACAGATACACTATGAATATCCAGAGCAGAATATGGAAAGTGAGCAGGAAAAACAGAAAAGCTATATCATCCTAAATTTGTAATAATATGTACTGTTTTATAAATCTGAAACTGTCAATCAAACAGATGAACCCAGACAGAAGTACTTACAGATGGGACAGGGATACCAGGTCATTGAAAGAACCTTCGGGAACACTGGAAATATCATTTCCATGGAGTGTCCTAGAAGAGGGGAGAAGCAGGAAGGTATCAAACCACAGTATTTTATCTGCTCCCCACAAGTGAAGGAATTGGTGCTTAAGAAGGATATTTAATTTTGTTTCTTTAAGAGTTTCTATGAGCTTCACAACTCATGAGCTTCCATGCTTTATTACTTCTACTTCTAGATGTTGGCATTTAAAATAATGATACAATTGGAATTGTTGGTGACTAATGTTTCAAATTAAAAAGGTGACATACTATTTATGTTATTAAAAGTATTGATGACAAGCAGACCCTCACATACAGACCTGTATTCTTTTACAGAATCCCATTAGCCAGTAACACCGGAAAAATAGAACAGGGAAAATAGGAACTGTGAAAGTTAAATTAAATATTGACTTCAGAGAGATCCTAGGAGAGAACGAGAGTCCATAAGGGCAAATATAGCTGCACATTCTAGCTTCCCATTCTTACAGTAGGAAATACTACTTTGTGTGGTATTTTTAAAATCCATTTGACAAATGCATTTATGCTACCATGGAAAATACTTGAAATTAGTTGTTTTAGGGCATTATTCACCCTGCATAAAGAAACTAACATTTTTATAGCAGGGTTTTCAGGATCCTTGTGAAACTGTTTTCTACTGTTTCCAGGACAATTTAAGCAGCTACTTTATCTCCTTTCTAAGAAATACATTTATGTGTGTGTTGCACAGGCAAGCATAAACACGAAGATTTTTCTTGCAGCTTGTGGAGCACAATATTTGTACTCAAAGTGGCAGACACAGGAGTAAAAATCATTATTTGTGATTACTTGTGGTTTTCATTGCAATTGCAACTGCAGGCCCTGCTCCAGAGTAGGGCACCACCACTAGAGGCTGTGACAGACAACTAGAGAGGAAGAGCGCTTCTTGCAGCACCAAGGCTACGATCAGACAGGAAAATGGGCAGCAACTAATGAGTGTGCGGGAGGGCACAGGATGCTGGAGGCGACAATTGCATAAAAACTATCCAGAAAATACACCAGAGAAGATACATAATAATGTAAGATTTTATTTTATAAATACATAAAATCAGCTATTCAGCTGCTGCGTCCTCTGCCTCACTAGATAATTATCTGGTAAAAAAATAGCATAGAGAAAAATATTTATAGTTTATTCCAACTTTTCTAGTTTGCATGTCATTGAATACCAGTTTAGCACTTCACATAGTAACAGACAGAAAGAACTCGTAAGGAGCCAACAGGAGTCGATTCCGCTGGATCTCACTTTGTTTCTTAAACAAAAGTTGGTAGAAAACTTGCCAAGGAAAAGGACATCAATATTTTAAAATGATATTTTCTTTTGCACTTCTCCCCTGAGCTGGTTCAGTTATAGCAAACTGCTGTATTCTTTATGGCCTCTCTCCCAGGTCCAGGAACTCCTGTCAGTGCTCCAGACGTGGCAGAGGAGGGTGGAAAGCAGAAACCTGCTGCGTGTCAGTTTTGTAGCAGCTCTTTCCCTCACTTATTTTCTAATTTACCTGGTGATTTGTGGAACACAGCAATCACACCTTATTTTTTATTTCTGTGACTGTATGGATTCTTGAAATGGTGCAAACATTGAGTTTATTTAAAACAAACCAAACACCTGAGCCCATGGAAATACACAATAGCCCCAGATGAAAATAGAAGCATCTCTTTTTGCATCCTTTCTTCCCTAACACCACTGTAAGCTTCACCAGGACCTACATGGTGCCTTATAACTCGTGAATTCTGCCTTTATACACTGCCTTACACCAGCATACACGTAGCACGAAAAGCCCAGCTTGCCAGGGGAAGATACACCTTGTCCTGTCCTCCCATGAGGCTGGGCTCTACCATGGAGCTGTGAACTATGTGAGCACAAGCAATGTTACCACAACGTTTTACAGCTGCTCATTGCAGCTGCAGTTTCTATCTTATTGTGCTGCAAAGCTTTTCTATAGAGCATGAAACCACAAAAACCGCAGCGAGTTATCCTGCTGGCATCTCTCTCCAGTTCTTGATGCCAGTATACCAAAAATCTCCCCTTCCAACATCTTCATTCTGAAATTATTTTTTAGGCATACGTAGGTTTTGGCTATTAATACTAACACTTGGTATATATAAGGATGGATCTCCAAGCAATTAATCCGAACAGGAACAGGAAGGATATGAGCTCCCACACAGTAACTCCAGATAAAGCACACTCACTAATTCTATACAGAATGACCAACTGACTGAGACATACCCCACAGCTATTAAATAAAGAGTATTTTTGTAGGTATGAGCATGCAAGATCAGGCCTGGTCAACAACTTGTCATCAAAACGCTCCCTTCCTCAGTGAAATGAGCATATGTAAATAAGCAGCCACTCATAACAAGCTTATATACTGATCTTTTAAACTACATAAAGATGTGCAAGATGATTCTCTCTGAACAGACAACAGAAATTATATTTATCTTTGTGTCATATCAGTTGTGTTTATTCTGTGAAGGGGTGCATTTTCTTTCCTAGATGTCTTGGAAACTTCTTCCAAGAGAAGCTGAAGAATGACAAAGTCATTTATCTGTAAGAAGGCAAAACCATCAAAAATATAAAACCATTTGGAATGAATGACTTGACTACATATCTCAAACACTGAGGTATGTTTTATGGTTCATTTCTTTGGGTTGTTTTTATTTTACTAACTGTTCCCAAGCCCTGCCTCCTAGCCCATTGTCTCATAATATCCAGTTCCTATAGACACAAAGGGGATGCTTTATCAGTAAACAATGACCTACCCTGTAAAGACAGAAACGTGGCTAAAAGCTTGGCTGAGCTTACAGAGCACATCCCATCAAGGGCAAACACCACCAACGAACCCCGAAGGATACCAAACCCTGCAGGAACCAACACAACTCAGATGTCGGAGGAAGTGGGAAGCCACAGTGTCACTGCTCAGTGCTCATAACAGTAGCGCCTCTTACAGGTTTACTGGATACGTACAAGCAGTCATTCGGCGATGAAAAAAAAAAGAAACAAAGCCAAATACTATTTCTGTTATGTCAGATCAGTGCAGCATCCAGCAATGAAAGTATATCGCAAAAATTGGTTCCAAGGGTGTGCCTGAAGAGTATTAGTGGTAGCTTTATCATCAGAAATATTGCTATGTTTGTGTGAGCTTTGAACTGCAGTGAATATACATCAGTTTTCAGTAACACTAGAATATGTCATGTTAGTAGAATATTCTGTAGCTCATTTTATCTTTTTTTTTTTCATAAATGTAACATGAAAAATTGTTTAGTGATCTGAGAAAGTATTTTTAGTTCTGGAATTTGCCACTTGATTAAATCAGGACAAAATGTCAGAAGTTACAACATCGTCACACAATAAAAATATTCTTTAAAATAATCAGTTCAGGTCTACCAGAGAGTTCTAATATTTATAATTACTTTGTCTCAACCTCAGCTTTTTTAATCTGTTTACATTTAGCTTTTAAGAAGACTAGCTTTGGGCAAAAATCAAAAACAAACCTACAATTTTTCACTGCAATAGCTTTGGTGCAAAAACCTGCTGATAGCAACTTTTGTTTATTACAAAAATTCTTAAGACTCTAGGCTGAAATTGCTCCCCAGCCCGCTTTGGTTGCCATTATGGATAAGCCATGTGAAGACTGAAGATTAAAGGCCTGATTGTGTAAACACTGATATATATTCTGGCTTAAACATAAACATGTTGACTGTGCAGTTTTCTCAACTGGGCTTGTGCTGAAAGGTGTGAGAGAGAGAGAGGCCAGAACCAGATATCTGTCAAAGATCAACTTCTTCACACATCTATGATTATTCTGATCTTCAAATACATATTTACTTCATTTACTATAGAGGGGCAAAAAGTAAAGAAAACATAAGGAATTTGGAAGACACAGAAGCCTGTATGAGAAGGGTCTGCTACCTTCAAATGCATGCACAGCCAAAGGTAATGAGATGTCTATATTCCTTTTATTGAAAAAAAAAAAAAAGTAGAAATTGTTTTGCTTATGTTTCTCTTTTAAATTCCCCTGAGAATATGGATAATAAATAACTGACAATAACAGATTGCTCACTGTCACTCGGAAGCCATTTTCTCTCTGGAGAATTGATTTTTTAATAACAACATAGATGACATGTGGCAAAAGTTGTAGCTGATACCAGAGTTTTGTGGGCCATAATAAATCAAATCAATCTGGAGGCTTCCATGCGCATGGAGCAGAGGCAGAGATTCCCATTTAGGTTTCATTTCACTCATGCTGCTCTGTGCAAGACAGGGAGGGCTTCTCCCATGAAGGAGGAAGATATTTTTTCATTTTGATTAGCAGATCATTTAAAGAAGCCAAAAGATAATAGTTGTTATTAAAATATTGCCTGCTGTTTCTGTCCGTACGTGGCCTGCAAGAGCAGAACCCAAAAGACAAATTGTAGCTATTGGAAAGAGTGAGGCATGGTATATCTACACTGCAATTCAGGGTAGAGAGTCCCAAACTAGCTTTAATCAAGCTAGCTTGCATATCAGAAGCAGGCCAGAAGACAGCTCCATATGGAATAATTTATTTGGCCACGAAACAGAATATATTCATCTGTGGCTGAATTTCAGGACTCACGTAACAGCTCAAATGTGACCATCCTGGTGCGCTAGAAATCAGAGTCCCATGCCAAACTTAAAACAACACATCCAAATCACATCTCTTTCTTGTTTTTAATAATGAAAACTGGGAATCTAAAGCTGTCTTGTAAGTTAGGAGGTTGAAACCTAGATATCTATTTTACTACTCAAACCGCAGTGAAAGAGCTCGGCCAAACAGCACTGCCTGATCGCTTCCACAGTTGCAGTACTGCCCATGTTGACATCTTAACTCCACTCTTACGGAGTCAGTGCACAGCAACCCTTGCTCTTTAAATTCATAGAAACTTCTGCATGTGAATGACAGCTAACTTTTTAGACAATACTAATGTGAAGTTTCAAAGCACTCAGGACATACTCTTCAACTCCTCTGTCCTGACCTTTCAGTGTTCAAAGCTCTTGCTCTTTCGGCACACTGAATACCCTCATCACAGTTAAGCTATTCAATTTACTTGCTTTCAGTTTACTGTGTGAGTAATGATGACCCAACTTGTGCTGCTGGGCTGTGTGGAGGAAGGTGGCTTCTCCACCTTGTCCTGACATCTGCACATGGGGTCACGTGTCCACACACACAACTGAGCAAACCCAGCTCAGGGTTTGTTTCAGATGGGGAGTGAGAGATTGTAAATACAAGACTGAAGCAGGAGTCAGCCTAGCAGATGCCTAAGAGAAGCTGGCAGGGGCTGCTTGTTGCAAGGAACAGGCCCACAGCCCGCACTCCAAGGCGATATAAAGAAGATGACTTTCAGAAGAGATTGTAAGCAAACTGTTCAATCCAGAAAGCTGCTGAGAGCAGCTACACTGGAAAGAAAGAGTGTAGAAAGGGATCTCCAAAGAAAGAAACCACACGTGGACATCTCTGAGTGTGCCATCAGTCAGCATGAGGTGAAATTTTATTCACAACTTAAAGACATCGGAGACAGGCATCTCAGCATTACTGGTGCCCAGCCCCTGGCTTGACTTACTCATTGTTTCAGTGTGGGGATTTCTAACTTCCCTTCAGATTGCATTCTTTTATGTAAAACTTGCCTGGTGAAATCTAAATTAATAGAAAATATTCTAAAAATGAACAAGTTTTCAGTAAAGACACTCTTGCTGAAGCATCCAATGGAAACTTACACTCTAAAATATAATCCAGTTTTTACAGATAAAGAGAAAATTCCTTTCCTGTGGGGCACCCAAACATCGTTCGAGTAGAAGAGACAAACAGACTCCAGGCAGCCTCTTGGAAGCCTGTTTTCATGATAGTTCTTGTCCCTGAACTATCAAAGTCAGTCATCCTGCAAATATGCAATTGCTTCTTTTCAAAGTTTAGCAGTCACCTGCTCTAGTCATTACCGGACATATTGCACCTAAGTACAAGTACATTGAAGCTAATTGTGTGAAAATATTTATGACTACTAGATCAAGTGAATGCCATCTGCTCATTAAAAACCTCCCTGCCATCAACAGCATTCTAATAAGCTGCAACTCAGCTGCATCGAAGAAGTGGTACTTACAGCACTCGAAGCGACCTGAGCCCATTGAAGGCGT
Organism: Nyctibius grandis; assembly: GCF_013368605.1. Taxonomy (NCBI): domain Eukaryota; kingdom Metazoa; phylum Chordata; class Aves; order Nyctibiiformes; family Nyctibiidae; genus Nyctibius; species Nyctibius grandis. The sequence goes on from NC_090679.1 coordinate 3,775,186, forward strand.
GCACTGGAATGCACCGAAGTCTGTTGTAACTCAAGATGCTGGGAGAATGAGAGAACAGAGTTACAACATTGTATTTGCTTTGATTATTTCACTCCTAATTCAACCACAAAGCAGCATGGAAAGCCACATGCTTAAGTAACAAGATATATACTAATTGTTCAGCACCTAAGATGGTGTCTGAAAAGCAATTAAAACTGTTATAAAAACTTTGGACTACTTACAGTGTAGATAACTGAGTCATGTTGCTGAAGGTGTAATTGGCCAACATGCTTATGCTGTTGTTGCTCAAATCACTGAAGAAACACACAGAGAAAATATCATTTATATGTATGAATTGAGAAATAAGCCTGTTTTAAAGATTACATAATATCTGCACAGCAAAATGCTTGAAGCAATTGAGAAGTCACATATTATCAATTTATATAATACTTTTAAACCAACTTTCAATAAGCTCTAAGAGCTAAGCACATCAGACTCCTCTAAAAAGCTTCGACTCAGAAATATTAAGGCGTATTTCCAGCCCATAACATACCAAAAAAAGAATCAGAGAATACAAGCAAAATTTTTGAAGAAAGATGAATTAATAGATGATACAAGTGAAGATGAATATTTACTGTACCAACTTGCTTTGGAATTTATTACAGGCATACCATTTCCATATATTCTTCACATTGACAGCTACTAGAACAAAACTTCATTTTTAATTTAAAGAAGTCTTTTAGGCTCAAACAGAACATTTGTTTTGTTGTTGCTCTCCCTTGAAAAACAAAATTAGAGATGTTTCCAAATAAAACACTGTTTTAAAACAGAGGATTCCAGTTTTCGCTGCGTGTTGTTTTTGTCTGAGGTTGTTCTGCCCATTTGACTTGAGTATCTACAGCTGATTCAAACACCATTTGAAAATTTCTGATAAACAGGTCAGCCAAGAAATTTCACTCCTGTATATTTCAGGGAGCAATTTACTGAAAAAAAAGGCTAGTTGTGTCTCTATCTGTATGACTGTTCACAGCAGAAACACCTATGCAAATTTTCATTGCCTTAGCATTATAAATACTGCCTCACCTAGAACAAATTAATGCAGTCTCCTCTGCTAATGACCTTTACAGCTTTGCACAGATAAATCTGCCAAGTGAAACTGGAGCAGCCTGCATGAGAGCTCAGTCCTCTTGCAGAGGCTGGAAGCTCCTGCAGAGGAAGGGGCTCTGGTGCTCTCAGGCACCTCACTCTTTCTCCACTCTTTATGAACACTTATTGGCAGCAGTGGCCACTGTGACATTCTTTTGAAATTCAAATTACAGAAGGTTTTTGGGTTTTGTGTGTTTTTCCCCCTCCCAAATACTAATTATTTATGTTCCACCTACAACAGAGTGCACAGAGTGTCATGTAATTTTCTTGACATTGAAACCAGGTGTTTCTTACATCAGTGTCAGGTGTCTGAAGGTGGAGAGCCCCTTTGGCACAGCAGTCAGATGGTTTCCTTCCAGGTATCTGGAAAAAGTCAGATTTGACAATTATACAAACATATTAACAAGAACTCTTGTCACTCAATCTGCACCATGAATGAGGAAAATATAAAAATTAATCACTAAGGAAAATATCTTTGATTCATTGCCTTGAAACTGTAACAGTTTCTCCTTTATAAGTGAATTATCCAACATGCAAAGCATGACAGTAACTGCTTTCTTTTTAAAAAAAAAGACTTAGAAGCGAATAAAGGATCTCTGGCCTACAGCAAAGAGAAATGACCATTTGGTTCTTCTATGACAGCAACTGAACAAGGGGTGAAAAATGTTATGGCTTTTGCCCTGAACTTAAAGTTACCTTTAACAAGTTTCTGTAAGAACCCTGAGTGCTGACTGACCCTGTTAGGAAAGTTTTTGTCTTGTGCATGTAAGATCCTTGTACAGCCAGAACTGGAAGAGGAGCTGCACTGCCAGGTCTCTGTGTTGCAAAAAGTCTCAGTTCTTCCAGTGTCAATACAAACATCCATCGGTTTGATGCCACATCCATTACAGCAATTCCTGCTATGGCATATACACCCTCCTCACCTTTCCTTTTGAAAGTACACTGGTACAGGAGGAAAACTTGGTACAAAGTGAAGACCAAAGACCAAGTTCTCTTTGAATACGGCTCCTCCTACAAGCACTAAGTGTATTTAATTAAACAGCTTGTGTTTCCAGTGTGGAAGTTGTTTGAGACACCACAGACACACGCACAGTAGGGCCAAAGCCTCTTGGGATAATCCTACATCCTCATTTTCCTGGCATATAGTGCTCGTATTTTGCAGTTTTTCTCCACTGAAGAAACATGAACATTCAGTAACCAAGGGAAAAACCCTAAACAAATATAATACGTTCCAAAAGTTTGCCTAGAGGTGAGCATGGGCACTCAAGACTCCACAGCTGACCTGTGGTAGCAATAGGATGTGGGACTTTTCCTGTTTATTACAAAATAATAGAGATAGAGCTGGAGTTCCTCTCCTTAACTGTTGCTTTTGGGTGAAGCTGCATCCCAAAAATACCAAAGTAATAAAGCTCCAATGGAAACTGACCACTGCGGTGCCATGACACCGTCATGCTGATCCTCCAGACACCTGCCAGAAGCCACATCTACCTGGGAAACAAATCCAGCTGTCTTGGAAAGTACTGTGTAGGAGGAAGGCATTTCTCCCTCCACAGGTGAGGATAAAAGATGAACTTTCCCTTCATTACAAGAGACTTAGGGGGATTTTTTCCTAAGGTAGACATAGGGTGTGCAATCGATGTGGTATGTTTTGAAAGATAATCAAGTGTATCCAGGAAATGCAGCCCACAGACACCAGAACACTTAATGTGATGCCCCTACTGCTGAAAATATAATCTGATAATCATGTTAAGAATCTTTATCCCACACATACAATTCCCTTTCCTCTGGCAACAGACCTCCTTATTCTGCATTTACTATAGCAAACAATAATAATAGATTATTACTGTGCTACATGTTCCCTCTCTGCATTAACTGTAACAACACAGAGACATTTGTGCAAACTAAATCCAAGAAATTTTTCCCACAAACTTTATTTTTACATCATTTAAAAATAAAATCTATAAACACTAAAAGAATTTCTCACATAGTACATTTTACAACTGTCACTTCCCCCCGCCCCACACCCCTTCTATTTCACCGTAATGCCCTCTCACCATTTTATGCTGCTTCAGCTCTCTTTTCAACTGAACTACTCCAAGTACAGTACCCCAGCCTCCTGGTTACCCACTCTGCCTGTGCACAGGATGCCATCAAGGGAGAGTTACCTTAGAGCATGCGGTGGAGATGACCTAACTCCTGCTAGGAATAGGTTGGACAAGCGGGACTACAGGCTTTCGAATTTTGAACCAAAAGCAAAATCCTTCCTTAATGAAAAAAAATCTGTTGAACAAATTAAGCTCTCTATTCACAAGGATAACAAGCATCGAGTGACAGTGTTGCACAGTGAACAGTTTGCCCTTGTAAAGCAGTGAGAGCTGCTCTGCTGCCACAGATTATCACAAACCAGAGCATGAGTTAGTTATGCCACATTTACACCTCTCACGGATATTCATATTCAACAAGTGTAAAGTCACTTGCTTCATTTTGACTAAATTTGTTAGAAATTATTTTAAAAATGGAGTTCCTTGGTGAATTCACACCACAAATGGTTATGTAGAAGATCCTCAGAATTCAGCCACATACATTACTATTTAAACAGGGCAAATCATGTCTCGTGTGCTCCGTTGTGGTCTGCTATGGACGCAGCAAGCCGCTCAGAGTCTGCACCTTCTCTTTCGTCCCAGAAAGTCGCAAATCTTAAACCCATGCATGAGGGTAAGTTAATGTTCCAGTCTTTATTCCAAATGTAAAATCCAAAGATTTCCAAAGGAAATCAAAAGCTGGTCATGTATTATGTATTTGGAAGCTATATATTATTTTCTTGTAATGTGTTGCAATCTTCAGAAACAGATTTTCAGGATATACTCTTGTTGATCCCAATATGAAACAGCCTGCAATCTGAACAAACTAATGATGGCTAGCCAAGGCTTTTCCGCCGTTTTGCTTTCTGATGCAATCAAAAGTCGAGGGTGCACGTTTTAATGCAGTGCTTCGTTATCCAGACTCTCACAGACATGCAGACCCCTGGAGTTAAACTCCTATAGAAGATCTGCTTTGAATAGCTTTGGATTTGTACTGCAAGCAATTCGATGGTTATATAAATGCACTAGCAGGAAGCTGCAATACTTATACCAGTGGTATAATTTCTGAACAAACACATTTTTACACTGAAAAATTACTGATAATATACTTTTCACGCACACGTAAGAACGATTCACCACTGTTAAACCTTTCACCACATTATACAAAGAATGGCAGTATTTTCTAAGCAAAAGGCATGCATTTTGAAAGCACATTTAAGTGCAATGAATTTGAAATAACTAGAGCTTTTAGGGCATAAAAGCATGCCAAGAATCAGGAGGATGTGAAATGCAATATTTGAAGAAACCAATTGCTGCAGGCGAGCTCTTGCCCACCGTGGGCCAGGCCTCCGTCAGTGCAGGGAGGGGACATGGGGGCAGCAGCTCTGCACTTGGTTGGGCTGAAGATGATGGGTCGGGGCTGCAAGAGGGCTGGAAGCTGGACATAGTGAATAACTGAATTATTCCTGAGGGTGAAGGGGCAGAGCCCCGTTACAAAACTCTGCGTATTTCTGTTTATGCATACATAAATTTAAAAAATGGATGAAGCTACAGACCCCCTGCCCAAACAAAGCAAAACAAGCCATTACAGAATGATGTGGAGGGAAGATTGTATTTTTAATTCTTTTCAATCACCAGCCAAAGGAGGATGATGTACATCTGGTATGCAAAGAAATTCTGGCATGAATGAAAAAAAGTATGTCTAATTTTAATGCTCAGAGTCAAGTTATTAATATACATACAGAGTCAAGAGTGGGTGTCAGCTGCCTTAATATAGACACACTGACTAGTATCCAAAACAACCTCATTTGCTTCCTGTAGTCTCTAGACTCTGTAGTTTAAATATCAGATTGGAAATTGTTTTTTACCCATGGATGCTGCTGGGAATCCTGAAGTCTCAATAATGACTTGTAACCAACAAGCAATTACCAGAGCCAAAATTGAAAAAAAAAAAAACCAACCAAAATCATGTGTTTCTGTTCTCATAAAATGCCACCAACTACCTACCAGGAAAGGCTGCTTCTGAGACAGGTAACTGTTTGGCCAGGGTGGCTGGCAGTGTGGGGCACGGCCATACCCTGCTCCATGCCTTCACCAACTGTGCTGGCTCTCGGCTCCCTGTGCCTGCAGCAGCCCCAGGGCTCATCCAGCACCTTCCACACACACTAACATCACATATAAAAAATTTAAAACTATGCATAAAAGATGACAGCTGTTCTTTTTCCAACTTGTCTATTTTTATACTGAAACCACTTGGATCGGAGGTGATATAACCATCACAGGGTGCCAAAGCATCATGTAACAATTTGGATCACTTGGAACCTTTTTTGTACTGAAATGTCTATTCAGCCATAAAGTCAAGCTCACAGCAGCAATCTGTGCTAAGAGAAGAAACTGGAGAGAGAAATCAGTTCTCAGACAGTAACTGAAAAGGCACAAAGTCTTTCCTTTAATTTCTTTAAATATTTCATATAGAATGTTACATTACAAAAAAAAATTATGATACTTTACAATGTTATGCAGCTCTAAAATTAAGTTATAGTCTAAACTTTTTACTGCAGATACCCAATATCCTAAAATTTTAAGGCAAGTTGCATTTCCTAAAAATGGTGGTCTAGAAGAGAATTGGACTGTGAAAGATGAAACATCCGCAAAGCATGAATTTTAAGAGCTTCAATTGCAGTTTCTTGAGAAGGAACAAAATTCAAGTACGGCTCTACGTACAGATGTGGATCTTGAACTTTCTTAAGTTTTGGCAAATTTGGACTCTGGATTTGGCTGCATTTGTATGTCAGACCACAACCTACAGGTCTGACACACAGAAACACGTCTGTGTTTGAGAGAAAGGTGAAGGCCCTAAGTTAAACTTACCTTTAGTCTCTGTTAGTGCTAAAGTCACCTTTCCGATAGGTACTCAAACTTTATCGGTCATTTAACACATTATTTGATAGTATTGATACTATTTACTTTTTCTAACCTATCAGATTTGAAATGCAGATTTAAGCCCTCTATTTCAGCTGGAACTAAAATATCCATCTACAGAACCATCCACTCTCTCAAAGGGAGAATTTTCCTCTGCAGTCAATTAAGCAGGCTGTAAAACCTTTTATGACACAGGACCATGTAAGCTTAAGCTTTGATCTAAATTGTTTCTCTCTTTTATTATCAAAGGAAAATTCACTTCCATCTGTGTTAAGGGTCAGTGTATAAAACAGTGCAGATTGCCAGACAAGCAAAAGCATTTGCATTGTCAAGCAGATGATTTTCATCAAATATCTCACTTCAGAGCTATCTCTTTGATCAACAGCAATAGGGGCATACTGAAAAATGGCACTAAATTGTTATGATATTCTACATGTATCACAACCAACTGCTTAGAGCATATTTATTGCAACAATTTGCATGGCCCAGGTACGAGCCATTATTTTTAGTCACAAGTCAAAAGAAATGACAAGTGCCTTGGAAGATGCAAAGGAGGGTTGAGATTGGTGGTAAATGCCTCCAGGTAGATGTGGCAGCAAATGTCTGGGAAGCAACTGTCAAAATCATCTTGGCAACTGAAGATTCAGCTGAACAAAGGTGCCAAGCTAAGGCCGAGGCAGCAACACGCAGCAAACTGGAGGTGGGTAGTAAAGAGCTAAATGACAGTTCAGTGGGATCCCTCTGCCACTAAGCAGGACAGCCACTTGTGAAAACTTGTGCCAAGTACTGAATGAGCCTGCAGGCTAAATGAGCCTAACATGCAGAACAAAAAACACGAACGGGAGAGAGAAGGTTTGTGAGGGGAGAAAGAGAAATGGCAAAAGTAATGAAAATATTAATATGTATTAAGATAAATGGAAAGCAAATTAATCACTAACAATGATGTACGGATGCAGGTTTTCCTAACAATCCCATCAGTGCTATCATATAGCTCAGTGTCATGACAACATTTGGAGTCTAGAGATGACACAATTAGTATATATTTATTCTAAAATACACCATGCTTATTATGTTATAGCTTATGCACACGCCGTCCACATAATTGCCTCCAATGTTTTTCCCCAGTGCAAAATATTATTTGCTGTAGGTCCATAAAAGCAGCTGGATGCTGTCAGATAAGACTATTAGAAATAGACTATATTTTTGTGGAAAAAAAAGAAAAACCACTAGTGTTCACACAGTGAGGTAATATGTAAAAGGAAAAAGAGCATGAGAAACTTAGTTCAAACAGATTTGGGAAAAAAAAAAAAAGAAGAAAAGGAAAGCCTAAAACACCAAGCAGCAGCGAGGCTAAGTTCCAAACTAGCTCATTGCATGAACATTTTACTTCTGAACATCTGGACTAGAAAACTGAGTATGTTCAAAAAAACCAAGGCTTCTCTTCAGAGCAAGCAAACAGTGGGAAAAAAATGTAGGCAGTATGTAAAAGAATTTGCAAGAAACAACATAATATTTCCCTATTCCCAAGGAGCAGCTGCAAGAAGGCTTGACCATGATGATGGGATTTTGTGAAGGAATAGCTGGGAAATAGAAATTTCTTGCATCATCATCCCTCTAAAAAGCCAGGAGACTTAGTAATCTTTTCAGTTCTATTCTAGGTGGAAGCCTTCCCTGCCAAGGTAATCCCTCCTCCCAGGGGTGGTACAAACCAAACACAGGGATGTCTCCTGTCATTCCAAGCTCTAAATATGAAGGAAATAATGGTTTTCACATGTTTTGTCTATATACATATCCAAACCAGAAACTCAGGAAGAAAGTTGGAAGGAGCGAGCCTATGTCTTCAGTCCACCGTGTAATAAAATGTTGCTGGTGATCTTTTTTGCTGAGCTTATGTACAGTGAAATTTGACCCAGCAAAGGGTAACATTTTCCCTATGTGCCTGTGGAAGAGGTGTGTTCATTTTTGCACATTGCTATTTAATACCTCTTACAATGAAAGAATTCCTGTTTTGGGACTATTTTAAGACCCCTAAAAGAATTTAGAAGAACTTCTGAGAAGGGCATATTCAGCTGTAACAGACTGGTTTATCTAGATACACGGCAGTTCTTTTTCTTAAAACATGTTGTATGAAAACACACTGCAGTTTACCAAGAAGCACTGCAGCTAACGTGCCTTGTAAATGAACACATCAATAACGGAAGTTTATAAATGTCAGACTGGTGCATTCATAAACATTCCACTGAAATGCTCCCCTGCATCATATCACCATCCAGACCTCCCGCAGGGAGGGGGCTGCAGGCTACCAGGACAAGAGGCTCTTTACGCCCTTGTCCCCTCCTTGGCACGCCCTCTGTCCTTAGTGACCGTGGATTTGTGCGAGTGCCTGGTGGGAGCACAGAGACCCCATCACACTGCCCAGAGGTCTCTGACATGAGGGTGTGGAAGGGGAGATGGGCAGCGTGGGTTGCGGTAACACAAGGGAAGGGTTTTTAATCTGAGCACCTGGAACTGCTGTACCAGTGAGAAAGGTGAAGGCATGCCTGCCCCGGAGGCTGCTGTGGTGCTCTCTAGCCATGCAAAAGCTGTGATATCTTCTGCAGCAGGTTAACGTATGTGCTTTTGGTTTCAAGAGCTAAACAGATACCCGCCGCTACCACAGAAACAAAACAGCTTTAAGAAGGTACTCCAGCCTTAGGACACAGTTCAAGGGATCTAGGACTGCCCTAGGGAAACGGGGGTATTTTGGTGTGAGGAGTGTAAATAGATTGATAAATCTCTTTCACCCTGTGCCCCAAAAGCTCTTGGGTTCTCTCTGACAAGTTTTAGCTGGCCTCTAAATGAGGCCTGTGGGGTTCCACAGGAGATGCTGTTTACCACAACAGCAATTACAATTCTCAAACACAGAACAATAAAAATACTTAAGTATATAAGTCCCACTAGCAACGTGGGACCTAGATGATATAGTCTCTTCTAGATTATGGGCAACATCTTTATCTCAATCTGTAAACAGAAGTAAGGCAAGTAAGATTGATTTTTTAAAAAATTATTTATGTCATCATGGCCACATTTTCCACACACATTAAATTTTTAGCTTCAGTACCTGCAGCTTATCTTTTGGTATAGATACAAATAAGGAGCTCAGTTTACGTTGGTTGAGAAGAGAGCGAGATCAGGATTGAATTTTCAGACAGCTGGGACAGATTCAAGGTTATATTTGCAGAACATGAAATATTCAGAGCCAGCCAGTCCATGGCTGACTGTATTCTTCTGACACATTTCTGGATTGAAAGCAGAAAGCCAAACTAGAGGCTTGCACAGCCAAAAGGCTCCTATTGAAGAAGACAGTCACGTAAACTCCTGTGAACTCCAACTGCTCAGTTCCAGGCTATCGCCTCATTTGCCAGGAAACAGCTTAAGAAATATAGCAGTTTTCAAGAATGTGAGATTAATTTCACTCTTTTTGTGAAAGTTGTGTCGTCAGTGTATCAGATAGTATCAGTAAAACTCAATATGTAAAATTTAAACATGAAAATTCCTCAGTGTGGCAGTGGAAATCAAAGTAACATCTGTGATATCTTACTGTTGGCAGGTCATATTTGATTGCAATGAAACCTGAACAAGAACAGAGCAGAAACCACTTTGCAGACTTTCTATCACTGATGGCAATATATAAGGGAATACAGGCCAGGACTTGGCTTTTAATTCAAACCACTATTAACCATGCCCTGGCTAACAGTGTTCCAAGGATGTATTCATTAATGCAAAATTTCCATGTTAATTTGAGTTACCACATACACTTTCAGTACACTCATTCAGCAACAGTCTTGTATTTGACTACAACACTGGTAAAAACAGAGCAAACCTCATTCTCCCACTGTGAAGGGAGTAAAAAGATGTGTATCTCATTCATCAGCTGCCTTGTTACTAAATAGTAAAAATAATACTAGATACTAAAAAATAGCAGAATCAGATTTTAATTCATTACAAAATTCACTGAACATATCAACTATCTCAACCAATTACTTTCACATAGAAATGTTGATGAGATTGTAACAAGTTTCAGTAACAACTCACATGGGATCGATTTGAATAAGGACCTAAGGGGGAAGAGCTTGGTATTTCTATTGCCAACTGTTTAAGCCAAGCAGTTCCACCAGTGTATTTTCTTTCCACAGAAAGAACCAAAATCCAGGATAAAGTCAGAGGGGTAGATGAAAAGACAACTAGAAAGATGGTTCTCAACTAGGATGAATTTACTTTACAATTTAACCTAATTATCTGTTATTTTAGTAGCCATTTCATGAGGTTTGGAGAAAAGAAATCCATTGTTTGTTTCCACCACTGGCTTTCTTTTCTTTAATCTCCTCAGAGGATAATTAGCTCACAGCTGCCTAAGTCAGGAACATATTTTCATCATTCTTTCAAACTGCCTGTTGTGAGCTCAGGCTTTTCAGAAGCACTACAGGATTATTTGATACTAATATATACATTTGTTTCCTACACACAGAATTAATGGGTGCAAGGATATTCCCATTACAGAGCAATGTATTCAGTCACGGGACAAATAAGTATAAAAATAACAGCCAAAACATATGGAAAGCACCAAAGCAAAAACCACCAGTCACTAAAGTCAAAGGTAAACCCCCAAGGACCTACAAAGCCTCACTATGATGTAATTTCATGAACTTCTCGTGAAAGGAGCTATGTAAAAGGTAACTTACAGCTCAGTCACGTCTTTGGGAATTCCTTTGGGCAACATCCGCAGCCCTTTGTTGCTGCAACGTACCACCGAGTCCACACAGGTACACTGGGAAGGACAAGGAGGTGAAAGCAAGCAGCTGCTTTCATCATTACCTGCAGAGGGAGAGAAAGAGAGTATTAGGAAGTCAGCTTTACAGCCCAAAGTCAGGCACTTTGACGATAACTGCTTACAAGGACCAAGGAGGGACATCCCTGAATCCATGGTAACTATTACAATATTTTAAAGTAGATACAATGCTTTGGATCAACCTGCCTTCATACAGGTTCTTTAGGCAACATGAACAACAGTTCAAAAACTGAATAGCAGTATTTTTAAATAAATATTTTTTTCTAAGGAGTATATACTTCTCTGTAATTTTGGAAATTACAGTAAAATCAGTTATGTGAATCCCAAATTCCCCCCGCAACCCCAATGTACCAGCTGAAATGGAGAACTTGACCAGAACACTGCCCTTAAATACATTCAGACATATAATATTCACTAGCTACTCTGCTTTAGGGAGATTTTTTTTAAAAAAATTCAGCTTTTAGATGTTAAATTTTTACTTTTTAAAGCCAGCCTGGCACTTCATTTATCATCTGAATTGTAAAACCTCATCATTTTTGACAAGGATAACCAGGCAAACAACAAAGTGAGCAGCATACTTCCAACTGCTGGCGATCCATCTGTGCACACATAAAAATATCCACCTTCTCCAAAAACAGTTTAAAAGATCCATAAACAGCAGATTAAATCTTGCAATTGAAGAACAATAGGGTTTCTGCAGAAGAAACCAACTCTTTGAAGTTAAGAACATTAAAGCACTGATTTTCCCCAAAAGCAACAGGCTTTGCAAAACATAAGGCAAATGCATGCTAGAGTATCCCAACGTATATGAAAGGAAACAGTGGCACATTCTCTAGACGACAGGGAGAGGAACCACACAACTGTTTGTGAGAACAGGCGGCCTGAGCTGACCAGCACAGACACAGCGCTGCAATCCAAGAGCACGCAGCCAGCTGTCAGTATGTGCCGCCTTTGTTTTTTATTAAACTGATGCAAGGACTAATTGAGACAGATCTGTTTCTTTCTTCTCTCTGCTGGATGTACCCCTGAGCATGGAGATTAAAGCCGACGACTGGAAGTCCTGCCACAAGATAACAAAATTACCCATAAATGTATGGGTAGGGAATCATTTGTATTCAGAGGGATGGAGAAACACGACGAGCCTACAGTAGAGGCTTTTCTCCCCAGTTGAGCTTAATGAGCTCAATGGCTGGAAACAAAATTCAAAGTCTTTCATAAACCTACAGAAAGGGCTTGTTTCTTCAGCATATTCAATTTTACCCTTATGTAATGTGTTTTACGCCCTGCCACCACCTAACTTCCATTCACCACGGCTGTCTGATAGAGAAATCTTCCAAGCATGGGATGCCATTTTGTAGACCAGGATTTTTTTTTTTCTCCCAAACTAAAAGCAAATTATTCTTTAATGACTAAACTTGGGTCCCTTGAGTTCTGAGAGCCCAAGCACCTGGGCCTGTTGCCAGATTGCTTGACTAGGACAGGAATTAATTTCTACTCTAAGTAGGAAACTTCTGTCACTCTTATGGTCTCTGTAGAGGTATGACTAACTGCAGCTCCAGCATATCTGGTCTTAACAGGCTAACACAGCCTACAAGTCAAGTTAACAGTGCAATCATCAGTCAATTTTTCTCCTTACTATTTTCTCTAAAATCTGCTTGATCAGAAGACAAAGAACTACATGAAGAATGAAAGAAATGTCAGGATATTTTTTTTAAACCTGTATGGACTCAGCAAAGCATTAAGCATCACTGAATCATTTCAAATAATATCTATGTTTTTTTATTTCCCTGCATTCATACCTGTTATTGGTGAAACTGAACATTATCCAAAACTAAAAGACTTTCCAAGCAAGCGCCGTCCCCACTGCCTTTGGAGTGTTAACTAAGTGTACGAATAAGCAAGTGGAAGGAAGGGCCAGGATTATACTAGGATTATACAAAGCAGAACATTTATCTATAATAACTTCATTCTTATATTTAGGTGTAGGTAGTAGAAATTCAGAAACTGGAAATCAAGAACAAAAATAAACTCTTGATAGGGAACAATGATCTTCAGCTCTAAATGACTGTCTTCCTCATCACTAAACTGAAGTGTTTACCATGCAGTATTGCTTGATAGGAAGGGTGGTCTTCACACAGGAAGGGAGGTCCTCACACAGGTGCCAACATTATCATAAATGCCAGACTGAACTGGATCTTCTTACCATCACAGGTGAAGTCCTGGACATCTACATCTTGGATTGGAATATCTTTTAAGAAAAAGGGTTTCAAGCAGCGTGGATTTCCACTGACAATTCTCTTCTTCCTCAACCATTTTCCCAGCCAGGCCAAATGGCAGTTACAGTTAAAGGAGTTAGCCAGCAAATTACTGAAATGGAACAAGACATAATTGCATCAAACATGAACATAAAGAAATACTGAAACAACTACAGAAAGATGATGGGTTCCAAGTCCAAGCTCCTTCCTGCCATCTGTTTCTGTGAGATCCTCCTCTGTTCTACAGATCAGGGAAATTCTATACAGGTTTTATATTTGGACTAAGGCTGTAATTAAAATATATATATATATATGTTTATTAACCAAAGTACTTACTGCTACAACTATTATTTAGACATACTTACATCACTACCAGGGCTGTATTTACAGTGGATTTCAACCCAAACTACAGCTTACACCCAAGTCTAAACTCACCTCACACACTGCACCCACGCGCACATGATCTTCAGTGTCCTTACTCTGGGTAATGCCATGGAAAAGTTTAGCACTGCTAGCCCTTAGCACAGACCTACATGTACCACTCCCTACGTGGACAGCCAGGCTGGCTCAGCACACTGTTCCTTATCCCGGTACGCTCACGCTTTCCACTTGCCTGTGTTACAGACCTTACAAACCAGTGCCAGGTGGAAGCCATTGGCAACCTGAATTTGGGTTTCCTGCTGAAGTAGTAAGGATAGCACTCTGTATGTACATATATACATATATTAAGCAGCACTGTCAACTTGAGCCATTTCTTAAGAACCTTCCTAAGGTCAGTATATCCGTAGTGAAAATCATCTGCTCTACTGCCTTGTGAGGTTTGCATCAAAGCTTGCTACAGCTCCTGAAATATCTTTCAAACACCACTGCAGCCTAGCTGCGGCACTGTGGTGTGCAGTACCCAAAGCAAGCATTTGACAGCCCCCGTGAGAGGGATGGATTCTTAACATAGCTTGTGTCAGCAGTGCTTAAGAAAGGAAAGCCCTATCCATCCTGTTGTCAATCCATGAAAACACAGATGTATACCAATTTATACATGGAGCACCTGTAACATAGGCAGTCAGTATAGAAAAGATATTACTCATTTTGATTTCTTAACAAGGAGTGTAAGGTGACAGTTATATTTTAAGCAACCATCTTTCTAAGCTAACTAGAATTAGTGCTGAGAATCTTGGGGAAAAAACTTTTTACTTGAGTCCTGTACTGAAACACCTATCCATAATTTGTGTGTAATCTTTTTTATGGCTAAACTTCAGATGAAGGAAAGAGGCTGACATCTCTGCTAAAAAGAGAAGGCTGACTATCTTATGTACAAAGACAGGGAGAATCAACAACCTCAGTCTGAGGTTGCGTCACCAAAGAAAAATGAGCTGTCAGAGCCCCTGTATGGAAAATGAAGTATCTAAACTAACACTGACGGAATTCTCACATCATATGTGAATAGGTCCGAGAGTTATTATTTTGGTAGTATAGAAAAAAGATGATAACTGAATTTCTCTAAAGCATAGCATATCTTAAAGACAAAAAAATGTAAGGCCCTAAAGAAACAGGCTCTTCAAATGCAGGTGTAATAGCTGAAGACCTTGTAAGTCTTCACCTGCAACATACTTTTACAAACCTAAACACACAGTCAAAATCACATTAGGTTTTCAGCCAAGCAATTCCTTCAGAAAACAATAGTGCTGAAGACAAAAACATATGGCATAGCTGAGGTGTGGCAGCAAGAAAACAAACCTAAACCAATTCCTAAATTATATAGGTTCTAGGCCAACATTCCATACCCACAACATGATTTACAGCTGCTCTCTCTTGGAAAAAAGCACACTTCAATCACTGCACTAGCCTGGAGCTCTGGGTGTGTAATTACATGTGGATCTAGCACAGACTATTGTACGTTGTGTAGTGGGAGAACTGGAGGGAGGAAAAAACTCAGCATAATGTTCAATAATAAACATAGTCAACCTACTTCATGCTGACTAGGATTCAAAGGCAAGGCTAACTTGCTGTATAAAGGTGAGAAAATGAATAGGTTACACAGGAGCTTTCAGACAGAATGTGCAGAAAAGCACTGAAAGCACTACTCTAATTATAGTTACTTTCCTTCTGAATTGTTTTCCACTTTCTTTAATCCATAATGGGACCACATGCAGGATGCCTTGTATATTTTCCATATTACATACTTTGGCATGAACAGAGTGTTTAAACCAAGTACTTAAACCTCCAACGCTAAGTGAATCAATGCTTCAAAGGCCATTTGTTCCGCTGATGGAAGAGAGTGAGATCGTATTCACAGAACAACTTCCATGACACAAATCCTTAGAATGAAATAATCCACAATTGGAAACAAACAGCAGGTGTATATAATCAGGTTTCTGGAAAACCAGCAGCTCTGAATATAAAGAACATTTTGCACATCTAGAGGGCATCTTAATGGGATATATCAAAAACTTCCAGAAACATTCAAATGTTCAATCTACAAAATACTCCCATCAAAATAGTAATTACCCCTTTCTACAGAGGAGAGGTTGCTTTGATTTAATGTGTTACTGCTCACTAGCTGAGCAGCAGTAACTATCCACAAACCCTCATTTCCTTCTTGGCAAATACAGGTTAACATACGACCTAAAATTTATTCAATCCTTGGATTAGAATTTGGATTATGCTGTTCTTAGGAACAAAGAAATAAGTTGTTACTTATACAATTAATAAACAAACAAATCTACTATTTCAAAATTCAAATAACTCTTGGTAAAAAGGACAAATTTATTTTGTCACGCATTACACACGTCCTCCTGCCACTTCAGCAACACCTAAATTTAGTCCTCCGTCCAACTGCAGTGCAGTGATTTTTTTCTTGAATGTAGTATGAAGTTCATATATGTGCCTACATGCATGTTCATACATGCTCTTTCCATGGCAAGACTGTGATGCAACTTCTGGAAAAAATGTCAGATCTATGGTCTCTATAAAGTATCATGTGGAACAAGATTCCCTACTTCTCTTGAAAAGCAACTGGAAGTCTGGAAAGGCCAAGTATTTGCAAAAGCTTTATTTTGGAATCTCTGGATTTGAGTTCTCAAATCACAAGCAGTAATGTTGGGCAGACAAACTGTTATAAAAATTCATAACTAGTAATCAGAGTTTCTACATGTAAGATAGTGATTTAATCACTCAAACAGAAACAAAGCAATCAAGCTTTTAGCAAAGATGTCGTACTAACATTAAATTCAGAAGTGTTTACTCAAGGACATAGGCATACTTTTAAAATCAAGGGGGAACAGAAGCCTCGAGGAATGAAATATGCATATCCTACTACAAATGTCTCTTAAAAATGCAAGGAAGCCATAGACTATTAACTATTTAAATCGATTCTAGTGACCTGTTAGAAAAACATGCTGAAACACATCTGGATATTGTTGAAATTAGGTTGAAAATATATCCTGGAATTCAGGTTAAGTTTACACTAGAATAGTTGCATGTCATTCTGATGAACCAGTTATCATTCTGGCATTAGCTCCATGCAGCTATTATAACAGTAATTCATGGAAAACCAGTTCTGCTTGCAAATATGCCCACTTGACTGTGCAAGGTCTGAAAGACACGACTGAACTCTGTATGCAGCAGTACAAGCACACTTCAAATTAGTGTACCTAGTTTAACTAGTAACAAATAAAAAACTGCTACTCTTTTACCAATAACTTACAAAATAGATGTTCTGCCTCTATTGAAAACCATTACTCAGGGCATTATTTTCAGAGCTGCCCTTGTTTTGATAACATCAATAAGGCTGACTCACAAAGAGTAATAACAAAAGGAGCGATATTTTTTAGTGCTGTAAATACACCAAGATAAAAATGGAAATGTTAAACTTTGTATGAATTTCTGGCTTACACTAATAGATGCAAAAATAAATCATTACAATACCCGATTAACTCACAAAGTACGGGTTGAACAGGAAAAGCAGTCACAGTATCTATCTTCAGTAGTGTTGTCATCTACTATACCCACCTAAACCGGAGTACTGCTAGGAAATGAACACATCTGAATTTTGCATTTATATGTGAAATATCACTATGGCCTTAAACCAATGCCTAAAGAAGTCAAAAGCACACCTTCTCCTGTCTGAAGATCAAGCACAGAGTGAAAATGTGTCAAAGAACTAACTTTTTCATCAAGATACAGGTAGGAACTTGCCATGACCAACATAAGTCAGTGCCAAAACAACGCATTCTAACTAGCAGCAGCTTTAATGGCTGTTGCTAGAAGTTGTAATAACCTCCATCCACAGCTGAAAAAAGAAGAAATGGGCTATCTTCTAATAAAACATGGCAAAGATCCTTCTATGCAAAAAAGGATCTAGAGACTTTATAGACTGTTTGAGAGAGTCACAGGTATTGGGGGATCCACAGAAGGAAGCATGGGGACAACTGCGTGAGGAGCAGGCAGGCATTGCTTGCAGCACAGCGAGAACAAGCTTTCAGCAAGTACTGCTCACTCTGACCAGTGACTTGAAAACAGCCAATAAAAATAATCTGGTTGTGTTTCTCTCTCTTTGTCCATCAATTTCAAAGAGGCTTTTGGGACTACAGAAAGTAAATGGAAGAAAAGTCTGGGTTCTTTATGCTGCATGGAGCTAATGACAAAATGATAACCGATTTGCTGCTGAGAAGTTGTAACTGCAAAACGAAAGTCTGAGCAACAAAACAGCTGAGATTCAACACTTCATTCTGCCCCCAAACATGATGGAGAATGCTTTCAAAACCTGAAATGCAGTAGCACCAATAGTTTATTTTGACTGGACAATTAGCATGTATTTTCAGGGCACTGTGAAGGGAATTAAGCAGACAACTTCCATTAACAGTAACATCAGGGTCACCATTCACAGCTGGAAACAAAGAGCAGACTTTCCCTATTTATCAGTCTGTACTTTTATTACAAAAAGCACGTAAACATATTTAAGAAGCAAGGGAAATACTTCAAAGGAGGACTGAGAAATATAAGAGAATTATCATAAAAGCTTAGGTTGGGATTTTCAAATTCACATTTGGTAAGACCTGAGTATTTTGCCCTTTTATGCTCTTCTGAAAATCTAAGCATTAGCTAGTAGGTTTCTTCTGATATTTAACTAATTTAACTGAAACCTAAGAAAGCTGTTCTTACAAAATTAGACTCTACTGAAATTAAAGCAGCTTCAGGGAGCTAAAGTGTATGATAAGCTATGCACTTCTGAATCTGCCGAGATTGTTTTATATGAACTTCTACTGTGCACTGCACTAGACTATGACATGGCAAAACATACAGTCATCCTGCCTGAGGCTGGCAACCTCAAAGTTTTTTCAGCCACTCCAGCTGAAGCAATTCAAATGTTTTTCTAAATCATACCTTGACTCCTCCAAAGCTGTGATTTCAGTAGGATGGGGTTTTCTTTCCCTAAATGAGGTTTTTCGTATATGAACAATAAGTAGTTTGATTTTGAAACTCAAACGTTGTCTTCTTAAAAGCAAAGCATGGAATAACAGCATCATGACATGTTCATACCATAAAAAGATAACTTACATTGTAGACAAAGAGACTAATGTGCTGAAGGCTCCAGGGGTGATAGTGCTGATGTGATTGTCATACAGAGAAAGAAGCCTTACTGAGCTCAGTCCAGCAAAGGTGTCATTGTTTATACAGCTGATAGAGTTGCTCCTCAGCATCCTGCAAGGATTAAAACAGGGAATTGGAATTAGGAACTAGTGGAGGGGGTATAATTTCAGGATAGGAGGTCCTTTATCTAGGGCATCACCAGGTGCTTTGGCAAGCACTGTACTCTATTTGTATTGATTGCTGAAGTACAACACAGCTACAGGAGGGCTAGATTCATGTAAACATTGTCTCATGAATTTAAAACGCATTTCTTCCACACAACATTAGAGGCTGATGGGAGCTCCACATCTGAAAGTAGTATGCAATTAAAACTATGACTAGTGGCAAACTTGAAATAATAACTAAAGTCTTAATTTAGTAAATACCTGAGAGTAAGTGAAGATGTATTTCAGACTTCAATTGAGAAAGACTGCCAGAAACGTGTGACAATAACAATACTAGCAGCATTACTTCTGCTCCTATCATGGATGGTTTTTTGTAATCCACACTGCAAAAGTATGGAAGGAAACAGCATCCTCAGCAGAAATCAAGGAATAGCTTAGGAAAGATTTCCAGACCTAACACAAGCTCTGAAATGTCGTTATAACCATTAATTGACAAGACAGAAAGCAATAACCATCGTATAAAATGGTCTTTGCTCAGTGCTTGTACCAGATGAATCAGTGCTGTGTTTTGGAAGATACATCTCTCTGAGTTGTTATGGTAACAATGAACTCGACGATAAAGCCCAATTAATCTGAAAGACTGTAGTATCTTGTTTCACTCCATAGCAAAAAAGGCTCATGAGTATTTGTTACACTGCATGTCAATCAACATCTGGGTCTGTAAACATCACTCACAGTTGTGATATTCCTACTCAGGTGAGAAATTATTCAGTAATTAAAGTGTACCACCAAAAAAACCCACAAAATATATGCAGCTCATGCTGCTGTTCCAGTAAACTGATCCTCCAAATTGAGGAGGGTTAATTCCTTGGTATCAAATTCATGCAGTGAAGAATGAAAATTCAGACTCCCTTAGAAGACTAGATTTAAATCCCAGGTTGGTACCTGCCAGTTGGGCGTTTAGATGCTACATCAATAGATACTTGAAAAACACCAAAGAGATTAGATATGGCTAGGAAGAAATTCACAGTGTAATCACAAACACTCAGTGTTTAAGACCTGAACATTACATTGCTTTTGGATTACCATTCTCTATGTACAGTTACCATCACAGGCACTACGGTCTCAACAGTTTTACTATTGCAACTGGGGTGAAACTGTGCCAGAAAGAGTCACAGGACACAGACACACACCTTACACGTGGAGTACTAAGCTGTCTGAAAGCCAGGTCAAGACCATAAGCTCTGAAATGAATGGGGTAGTAAATAAGAGAAGTAAGGCCCTTAGTGGCTTAGTAGCAGTAGGAAACATTTTCTCAATCTGTATGTAAAGTATCAGGCAGTAGCACTGCAAGATGGGATGACCGAATTTGGATGCCAATATATCTTGCCCAGCAATCTATTACATTTCAGGAAACATACAGTCCTTTAAAAACCAGACCATGACCCTGTTCAACGTGGCCTCTTTGTAAAAGACCACAATTTGAATGATCAAAGAAAGTCAATGAATGGATAGAAATATATGTCCCTTAAGCAAAAGGGATACCTTTGGTTTTGTATCATGGTTCACCGTGCACTGTGTGCCCTTCCTGAAGGAAAACTTATACTTACAGATTCTCATATCATGCTGTGTATATTTAGACTGCTTTATCAGCTAGGGGGAAATGTAGGTCAGGGCAGCAGGATAGCTTGAATGTTAAGCATCTTTTTATTAAAAAATGCTGAATTTTGTTTAGGAGCACTGCCGCAGGCTGCTTTACAATATAAAAATTAATATAGTATCTATGGACAGTATTGTCAAATCCCTTAGTAAAGTGCATACATTAAATTAAATAACAGATGGCTGTAACCACAGAAAAAAATGTTAAAGGGACTGCAAAAGAAAAGTTCCCTATTCATCATTACAAGCCAAAGTCCTTGAAGTGAAACTTGGATTTCTTTTTACACTTGAGTAAGGACTGAAGTAATTGTGCCATGATACTTTGCAACATAAGAAGTATTTGCTGCTAATGAATAAATTGCAGATTTTAAATTGCATTTTGATTCCTAGAGTCTATTTACTGACAGCATCCACCTAGTCAAGTGCTTTCTACAGAAGGGATGACTATGCAAGAGAGGTATCTTTCACACACAGACCATATATATTGTCTGGCATGAGTCTTTGCTCTCACCAGAAGCCTAGTCCCTGACTGCTTCTCAGGATGGTGGATGGGGTGGATTAGACACCATCTTGAAATCTTGTCTGTGATCCTTCTTCCAATAAAACTTTTAACATGAAAATAAATTAGTGTTAGGTACTATGAGTTTATGTATGTGTTAGCTCTCTGAAAAAAATTACAAGGTTGTCAAAGCGCAAAAGTAATACCAAACTGATTCCTTATGCATTTGGGCTCTATGTGTCTTTCACACTCTCCCCAACCACCACCACATTAATAGTATACCCACACATAATTTTTATGGTACGTGGTGTGGGTAAGAAAGAGCATGCTGTGGCTAGTCCAAAGCCATGCCTGTGCTCATGGGCTACTACACCTGTCGCAGAGTGAGTGGCCAGCTACCTTCTGTCAGCAGGACCTGTAACAGTTTGGTTATGCCTGCCTTAAAGTTGCTCAGCTATACCTGTTTTGGTGGCAGCAATAACTTGAGTCTTTCTTCTCTCTCTAGCTAGTGATTTCATACTGTTTGTAATATATTAAAAATCTTTTAGGCTCCTAGCCTACTCTGAGGTTTGGTTAAAGCAGACCAACAATTCCAATTTGGGTGGAGGCAGAGTGTGAGGATGGACTAATAGATAGCAAACATGTTCCTACATGCCTTGTTTCCATAGGAAATAACAAAATAGTAAAAGTATTAAATGATTAAATGTGCCCAAATTTGACCCATGACAGGTTCACCAGCATGTTACTCCTGAAATCCTTGAAAATCTGTCTTTTTTTCACAGAAATAGCAGATAAATCTCAAACCTACCCAGGACTAGAAATATATTGAAGACTTCACGACAGTGATACAAGACCCTGCCTTAGAGCTTGTTGTCTTTTTATTTTAGCAGGCATTGCTGAACTTGAGCACTCCCACTCAACTTACAGGGGAACAGAGAAAGACAAGTCTTTGTACTTACAATGTCTTTAGCCCTGTGAGGCCTCTAAACATTCGTCCATGCACTGATTCCAGTTGATTCTCTGTCAGAATCAGTTCCTGCACTCCCGAAGCTCCGTCAAATGTACCTTCTCGAATCTCCTTGATCTTATTGTTGCTTAGATTTCTGGAAGGACACAACCAATCACAATAAGAAAATTATTAGTGTTTTATTCCAAACGTGAGTCATCACACTGGGAGGAGGAAAATAAGAAGAATATGTGCCTTTTAGTGGTTACCTAGAGAGACATTCATTCAGCATGGAGAGCATACAGAGGTTCAAAAGTATACCTACTGTACTTACAAATAGCTTGCCTTCACTCACCAAAACCACAATTATATCATATCTATCAAGAGTATTTAAAATGAATTGAATTACCAGCTCTTACACTTCATGTCATTCTTGCTCATAAGCGTCTCAGTGATACAGTAAGTGGAGGTTTCTAACATCTGATTTATGTCCATGAAGTTAGGGACCATGCTTGGGACTGGGTGCTCATCTGGCAAGAATCAGTTAATGTTACTACCATTGAAATAGGTACCACACATTGAAATACGGACCACTTTTATTTAGTGTATGAGGACCTTTACTCTGGAAAGTTACTCCAACAGCAGAGTAACATACAAAACTGTGTGACTGCATGTATCTGATACAAATTTTAATATGTGGACTCATGAACTCCCAGGCACTTAAATTTAACACCACCACTCAAAATGAAATGAGTATCACTTAATTCTCAATTCACAGCTACTGCAATAGACAGCATTATTTTCTAAATATTTACTGTGCCTATACAGTCTCAAGATGTTTGCTTATCGATCAACATTGGAAAACTTAAATCTACAAAGTCAAATGAAGTTCTGATGAAAAGCAAAATAAATCTTTTGAATATTTCATATTTGTGAAAAACCCAGTGAATAGAAAACCTCTGAATGATAAAATGCTACTAGAGATGCATTAAAATAAATGGCATTTAACTATTTAAAACATTTATATAAAAGGCCTTAAGCACATGAAAACCTTGTGCCTCAGTCCTTCAAGCGTCTCCTATGATGCTCTGTATAGATTATGATGAATAATCCTATTTATTTAGGTTTATGACAGGAAACACTATTCTTTGTTTTACTGCCTCCCACAAAAAAGAGAAAGTAAAAGATATGCCCTTGCTCCCAAGAAGATGCCAAATTCCAACACTGTTACTCATACTGAAAAGCACATTATTCCAGAAATGATCCCAGTACATACGCAGCATGAGCAATAGTTTCAAAATCCAATTCCAGGTGATATAAAACAAATGACAAGGTATCAGATTAACACCTGGGCTACTCTGCTCAGAAGAACAGGCAATCTTGTTGGGATAAAAGTTGACAGAAGACATGGCAACAGGACAGCTTGGCCTCAGATAGAAATAGTGGGGGTCTTGCTCTTTGCATCACTTAATAAAAAAAGAAAGTTGAGTCTTGGAGATATGTTTCATGTGGGAAACTTGAGTACGCTGGTTTATGTCTGCTGAGCAACTGTCAGATAGTGGGCCCTACAGCATGTGGCCCATCACCCCTTGTGCATTCTGTGATCAGAAAGAATAGGAGTATGCCAGCAATCAGCCAAAAATAACATAAAAACATATAGAAATACTTACATGCAGATTTTGCTGTCCAGAAGTTTAGTACTTTGTGCTAACACTCACATGAAGGGTTTATGTTCAGTGTCAAAGCAAGTCAGGGAAGGATATTCTGACATATGCATTTAATTTTGGGGCTCAGCTATTTCTCTAGTGGAAATGTTTACAGCTTGGCATCTCTTTTGAATGCTGGCATAAATAGATGCTCTCAATGATCCCTTTCCTGGTAAAGATCATGCCATGATGCATATTTGCACAAAAATAAACAAATAAATAAATAAACGTTTGTGGTGGGGAGGGTGAGTTACTATAATACACAAAGACTTTGACTTTCAATTCACAGATTGCGAACTGACCTATACTTGTAGTTACAAGTTTTACTAGTTAGTTCTTACCATCTAAAAGATATTTAATCACATATATTAAAACATGGGTGCAATTTTAATGGATGATTAGATACTCAAGGCAAAAAAGAGCAAATATTAGAGAAAAAGACTGGCCACAATTTGCAAAGGAATTGGGACCTTTATACAATCCAAACCATCTCAATTTTAATTGCTGCCAAAGAACTTCTGTAGATAAGGACCTTCACTCATCTGAGTTAATAATGCCTGATCATTTCAACAACGAAAAATTATCCAAAAATATGCTAGCAGTTTCAGAAGCTGCCAATTATATATACTTTTCCCACGCAAAAGATTTGAAAATCCAAGATTAAATGCTATGGTGAAATCAAAGTTGCAAGGCAGAGAGAAAAGACAAGCTTTACAATAATAAATAGGTAAATACGACACTGCCCTGCAATCCCGCTTGGAATATTGTCAAAGCAGATGTTCTGCCAAGCTGGATTTCTTTATTTGTCTTCCTGGATTAAAGCTTCCCATATCAGAACGCAACAAAAAAATGGTAGATGACAGCACTCATGCACTAAAAAAATAAAGTATCCTCCTTAAAGTCTGACCTACTAGAATAATAAACATGAGAAATTACATACTTTTCAGTCTAGAATTACCAGCAAAAATAATCAACTGATACAGACCTCGAGAAATGAAAGCAGTGAAACTCTTGCCTGCTCTGCAACTCAGAGAGCTCTACTCCATCCTTCCCAGCACTAAAATAATCTTTCATATATGATCACAGCACTCAACAAGGATTTTGGTTTTTTTTCAATCAGGAAAAAACTTCTGGCAGACTTTACAGCAAACTCCCATTATAGAAAAGCCCCATCCCCTTGCAACGCTAAGCTTCTATAAGGAATTCTTCCTGACATACTGGAAGACAGTGGAAAAAAAAAAAATGAGTCTTGAGTATTTCCCAAGATACCTACTCCCTCTGGCAGCACCCAAATGGGAACCTGTAGTCAACCTGGTCACTCAAGAAAGGTTATTGTTTCCGTAAGGAATCCCTATTTTACCCTGGTGATAAAGTTTAATTCTATACCTAGACTTTTATTTTGGGCAAGAGGTCAAAAGAAATTTTCAGAAAGCTTGGGTTTACTTTATGTAGGGCTGTGAATAGGAAATGAACAGATCTAAGAAGCTATCAAGGTGACATTGTTCACACAGCTCACTTTTCAGTCAGTTTTTATTCAATTATGGCTAAAGTTTATCATAATATTATTTCTGTTGATCTTATAACCAACACAGAACAAGCTGGATTCTATTCAGACTTCACAGAACCATTCACTGCCGTACCTGCTGGGTCAATTTTACCATTCCAGCACGCTATTCATTGCTGTGTTACGGACACACCTTCCCAGAAGAACAACCACCAGAGCACAGTCCAACTGCAAAGGCTCTGCTTGGTCTCATCTTGAACCTTGTAGTTTTATCATACAAACAGCCCGTTCTGAGTGGAGTTTTCCCTAGAATATTTCTGTCTGTTGGTGATGTGTTTGGAATTTTTAAGTATATGTTAAGAAGAAAACCCCAATGCTGTTGCATTCTTCTGGAGGAAAGACGTTTGCTGAGAAGATTTTACAGCCTTTACCAATAGTCTGGCTGGCTTTTACAGAGTCGTTCTCAGAAGCAGGATGGCACTGAAAGTCTTAAAGACTACAGACAGACAGTGAAGTACACCCAGTGACATTCCTATATTCATTCAGCAGAGCAAACTGATGGCCTCACTGGAAAAAAAGGGAGGCATGCGATGAGCTCAAAGGCCATATAGAACAACACTCTCTACAATATCATTTCCAGAAAATAAAGTCCGCTTCTGTATAACAAGTGACAGATGACTGCGACCTCAATTGCCACGGCAAAATTTATGCTTAGGGGAACGAACTGCAGGTAACAGCTGTTCTCAAGGACACAAACTACTTTTACCTCCCCAAGAAACTTGAGATTCTGTTTTTTAAACTGACTTCTAGTCTGCAAACTTTATCACGATTCAATTTTATTTTGCATGTAAAATGTGTTAAATCCTGAGCTGACACTCCATACAATTCAATGTAGGAGAAATATTTACAGACAAATTAAGCCTCTAAAGGCAATTATGTACTAGAGGCGGGGCTGGCAGTACCAGCCATTGCCAAGACAGCCTGACACTTCCTCTTATAAGACCATATTTTATGTTCACTTTGTAACTTTGGCAAGATTTAACAGAATGAACTGTTAGATGTCTCTTTCAGGTTTTGAGGTAAATATTTTTTATTCTCTCCGAGAAAAGAAGTCAGTCCCCTTTCTCCCCAGCAGTGAATGAAGTATGGCAGTTCACCTTCTTATTTTGAATGTGAGCTCATCGCCATTTTTTTCTCTGCATAAACAGCTGCTGGGACCTCAGTGGGAATGGCCAGTCCCACTGATTTCCTGTAGGCACCAGGGAGTGAGCAGGCTCTGGAGCTGACATCTAGGAGCTGCAGCCTCTCCCTATGTGTCAGCATCTTATTTCATCAAGCAAGTGTATCTCCTTGCTCCCACTGAGTTAGGTAGCCAGGAGGTTTTGGAGCTTGAACCTGTCTGCCGTGGCCAGAAGACCCCTCCAGGCTCCCACTGCCATGGGAGTCCCCAGGCACTGGAGGGCTTTTTCACTGATTAACAACTTGAGTAAGTCCCAGGGAGTTGTGGGGTCCTCAGTGTTTACTTTATGCTGAATTTGGTAGTTGCTGCGAGTAAAGAACTGCTCCCTTCCTCAAAAGTCAAAACCTTGCCTCTGTGAATGGTACCATCACCCCTCACCCCTGCCTGATGTGAGATGTTGCTGTGTTGAGTGAGAAGATCTCCCACTGGCAACATACTCCTCTGTGGAAGGCAGAAGCTTCCAGCTCCCAGGGCTGGAGGACAGCAGGTTCTGGAGCCTTTCTGTGTCACAGGGATAGGATACTCCTGAAAACCCAAGTCATGGACCTTCTCCCACTCTTACGGAGCTCAGAAACACACCCTTGTATTTCTCCTGCACTTCAAGCAGATTCAAATTGCTCTTTTCTAACCACCCTGCAAAATGCTAGCAACACAGTTTTTGGAGCTTGAAAGTCACTGCAATGTGACTTTAGCTTTCAGAGACAAGTCATCCCTTTACACTTGCAAGATCAGGTGAGATAATATGGTAAGAATGCAATGAAAGCAACACAGAGTTCAGGGCATTTTGCAAAACCCACTGGAGAACCCAGTAAATTACTTCTGGACCGGGTTAGATCTGTCTACAGGAATCTACATCAACCTTTTTATTCTACTGTAAAAAGCATTAAACATAAAGATGGATTAAAATTTAGGTTACAATAAATAACATTATGTATATGGTATTTTGCAGCTAATTATTGAAGTTGATGTTTTTTTTAAAAAAAGGCATATGCAGACATGTTAACCTTTTAAAAACCAGCAGGGTAATCTCAGCAATTCAATTCCTATATAAAATGTGGCATAACTTGGCATTATGGGTTTGTGACCTTTAAATTTCTATATCAAGAATTCAATTTTCTTTTGCATTAAAATGTATTAAATCCTGGGCTGACACATCATACAATAGGCTTCAGCTTAGGAGGAATATTTACAGACAAATTACACCCCAAAAGCTAGTTATATATTAGAGGTGGAGTTGGCAGCACCACCTATTGCAAAGGTGGTCTGACACCATTTTTTTAAATGTTTACTTTATAACATTGGCAAGATTCAACAGAATGAACTCTCAGATGTCCTTTTCACGTTTAGAGGTAGATACTTTTTAATCGCATTTTTTTTTAAACAAAAGAAGGAAGTTCACCTATTCCAGGAAATAAAGCAAACTAATGTACCATTTTTCTCATATCTTATAACTCTGATAATCTTCTTGTGAAAAGCCTGAAGCACTCAAATTCTAATTTCAAATTTGTTAATTGGTAACCACCGTGTAGGTGTTTTATTCAAAGGATACATCTTCCCTGTGAAAATCTGTTAGGATTGGCTGAATACTTAGTCTTTAACAAAGAGATTTAAGATTCCTGCCACAATCCAAGGAGACCGCAAGACATTTTTTTTTGAAAATTTAAATTTTAGGAGCTAATTTTCCAGAGTTTTCTTTCACTTCAGATTCTTCTTCAAATGATATCTTCCGACATCTCTCAAGACAGTGCAGGACACAGAGCTACAGACTGTGCAAAGTTTGGGACTGGGCACATTTCTGTATCCAAGTATTTACTCTACCAACCCCAGGCAGTACTAAGAAGTAATGTCCTTGGCTAGATAGAGAGGGGGCCCCAGAGTGATCTGTGAAGGCTCTAAAAATAGCTCAAGGCAATGCAGTGGAGCAACTGCACGAGGACTAGGAAAGGAGCCCGAGTGAGAAGAGAAGCAGTTCTGTCAGTGGCTAGAGAGGCAGACAGAAGAGGGACAGCAGAGTGGCCTTATGCTGAGGCAAAACACGGGGAGATTAGAAACTACACTGAATCAGAAGATAAAGAACCTAGCAAGGGATTGGGACAAGAGTCCAACTGAACATTATTATGTGGCTGTATAATCAAAGACTATTTTCACATATACACACTGGAGCAACCCTAATATGTCAATGCCAAATCTATGCATACTTCCCTTTGGAATCTTATTAAAAACCCCAAGAGACTGATACGCACTAACACACAGACACAGACAACTGACAGAGCTTCAGTAACAACAGAACAAAAGTGAGCGTACACCTAGAATGCAAGTAAAATCTGAATCCTCCTTAAGGTCCAACTTACAAACCTCCCCAGAGTGTTTATGTTATAAACCAAAGCCACACGTAAGCATAATGTAAGAAGAGGAGGCACCAAGATGAAACATCCATCAAGAGGAAGGGTTAATTCTTCTGTCTCTGGAATTCTGCTGGATCTTTACTATCCAAAGTGGAATTGACATACTCTTAAAGTAGTTTCTTTGCAAATTTCCTTGACACGGATCTGTCACTAGTCTTAAATGAAAGTGAAGGACAACCAGAGGGCAATCATTCAAATGGCCATTCAGATATCCAGATTCCAGATATTCAGATTCATTTTAGAAGAAAGATAATTACAGAAATTAAATAAAGAAAAAAGGAAAAAAAAGGTGATTTAGGCTAATGGCCTGCCGCTGCAAAGCTCTGAACTGTTTTCTTAAGCCTAGGAAGCAATGCAATTTCCATACAGATTCCTCTACCTGCTGTTTTTCTTTAACACTTGAACAGACAAGGAATATGATGAGACAGAGTCAATATTGCCATCAAATAACAGTAAAAATTCTTTTCCCATATACACACTGAAAAATGGAGGTTTGATTCATATTCTTCCTCCTTAATTTAACAGCAGCAGTAAGACAATACAGAGCACATGCATCATATTCCTGCCACACACACAGAGCTGCTGCATTAGGACCATCAGCAGCAGCGATCCCATCCACTGGTATTTCCCCACATTTCCCTTCTTGCATGATGGAGAGAGGCCTGTTAATTAGCAGAAGGATACTTAGTAAAGGCCAAATAATAACACAGAAGGAAAGGGGTGTTTTTTTGCTTGTTTGTTTTTTTTTCCTGGTAACTCCTTCCCTTCACAAAATGGAACTAGGAGAATTAGAAAAAAGAAGTCTAATCTGGCTTTCTAAGGATCAAGCTACTAAGCAAGGTTATGGTTGAAATGTTGCTCCACTTATATATAAAACCACCCTTTTCAGAAAATCCCTTTATTCCAATTGAGATACTTTACAACATCAGGTAGAACAAAAGAAATTAGCTCAACTATGAAGATTACCCACAGAGCCTCTGCTTGGAGGCTGCCACTAAAAATCCATGTGAGAGAGACTTTTTATGAGGTGTGGGGCACAACTACCTCTTTTTGCTCTCTGTTTGAACCGCACCTGTACACCTCAGTTCTCATCACCTGCCAAGAACAGAGCAGAAAGATTTTTTTGTTTCACAGGAAACAAACTCTTAAACAAACTCTAATAACTGTTTCATGCTGCGTTTATGCATAACAATACAGCCCTGTCGAGGCACCCCTCCCACCTGAGTGATTCATGGAGACAGGAAGGACAGCACCATAACTTGCCTACAGTTAAGTTTTAAA
The DNA here is from genome assembly GCF_013368605.1 of Nyctibius grandis. Taxonomy (NCBI): domain Eukaryota; kingdom Metazoa; phylum Chordata; class Aves; order Nyctibiiformes; family Nyctibiidae; genus Nyctibius; species Nyctibius grandis. Next base: position 3,805,390 of record NC_090679.1, read on the forward strand.
TAAAATGAAAGAAATTATTCGAGCTATCACACCTCTCCAATTTTCAAAACATAAATCTTGAAGGCTTGATGAGGACAGATGCTTTCCTATTTGTGTGTACTTCTATATACCATGCATTTTTCATTCCCATTTACTATCTACTTACATAGAAAACAGAGCTCTTCAACAATGTCACAAACATTTTCTAAGTGCGCTGTAGCTACAACTTATGGATCACCCATAAAATACAAGGCTAACGTATATGACTAACTCCCCAAGTCTGGTGGCCTGTACTTTCACAAATTCAATCCCCGCTCCCAAACATGCAGTGTTCCATCTGAAACTGTTGCAGAAATAAAACTGACACAAGAATCCCACTGCCGTTGTCTCCAAAGGCCCTGAGATCTTACACGGCTTTGGCTAGGAAGCTTCAGATGGCAGAAACTACGTGAAAATGAACACAGAACAGAAAGCCTGGTTGGTTGATTTCCCTAAATTACCTTGACTCTAGCAATAAAATATTACTAAAAGAAAACAGTTAGATGAGACATTAGCAACAGGGACATAGGTTTAAAACTTCAAGTAACTTCAGGCAGACCCATTTAGAAGACTATCACGAGGTATCTAACATATTGTCTTCTTTCCAAAATACAGCTCTTATTAAATATATACATTTTACAGTGCCAGGACTCAGACTGTTAACAGAATTGTACAGATATATTTGAATGACTGATCTCTAAATTAGCTAATTGATTCTTCTCTCTGAAACAATAATGATCAAAAGAAGCTGCCTTGTAATCTATATCTTGTAATATTATTTTCGCGCAATACGTTCAAAAGACAAAAGCAAAATGCTAAACTTTGTAGCCATCTCTAACAATAAGCATACATCTGAATAAATTCTGGGACAGAATTCCCTTCGGTGTCCATGACTTGAAGACTTTAAGAAATACAGCCTAAAGAATACTGTAATGTCAGCCTAGGGATCTTCTTCTGTTACTATGGTTTAACTGAGCCTGTCCATCTAACAGGCAACTCATTCAGTTTCCTTAAATTCACATTAAAAAAGCAACTTTTGCTACTTCAGTACTAAACTATTAAAAAAAAACATCACTTACTTCTTTCTTATAATCCAAGGCAGCACATATTCTAACAAGCAAGTGACTCAAACTTACATTTTCCTGAGGTTGGGCAATTTCTTGAAGAGTCCGATAGCTTCCAAAACAGAAATATCATTGTCATTCAAACGCCTGAAAGGAACAAACAAAAAGACATTCAATACTTCATAGATGTCTGTAGATATATCTCTGTGACATACAGGGCTGCCAAAGAGAGAACTATGACCTTTGTTAAACAAGACATTATCTGCCATCTCTCTCAGACTCCTAGAGTGAAAAGAGTTTAGCTTTGAAGGAAAGGGAACATAGAAGACTACAGTAAAAGTTTAGGATGCCTTTAAGAGTGTAATGCCAAAGGACAGTGTCAGAATGCCTTCTTCTTCCAGTACACAGGATAAGGGATTATTAACCTTAACCATTAAAAAGCCTTGATTGCGTGACTAAACCTCCCTCACGCATTCTGCTAGAGAAGACATGCAATTGGAGATATGGTCCATGTAAACAGAAAGGATCTGATTTCAGATCCTTTCCCATCAAAGTCTACTGGTCTTCAAAATTAATGCAAAGGCCACTGTCTTGGCAGGCTTGGGATGCAAAATTCTTTCTCTGATTACATGTAGCTCCATTTTTCTGTGTAGAGACTTTGCTGTGTTTCTGGATGTCTGTCTCATATTTTTCTATCTTAACTTCAGACCAACAATTTTTATGGGGGTTTAAATCGAATACCTTAAGTATAATAAACAGAATACTAACACAAAAAGAGAATTGTGTTTGAAGGGGCTAATACAGCAAAAGAACAAGATTCTTAAGTTGCTAAGTAATGAACATGTTTTCTCACATTCTCTTTAGCAGTATATTATATTTATAATTCCTAAGACTCTCTAAAAGTAAACAAATTTCATAAAATCACTTATAGCTTAACAATACATTAGTTTTAGTGAGAGCCATTTCACTCAAGTAGCAGGCACTGCTGTGATGGAACGAGTTCCTGATCACAGATTTAACTCAAAAGAGTTAATCCATTTCTTAAATAAAAATGACCAGATGCAAAGACAAAAGACTCAAAGGTAGAACAGAAAGGAACCATACAGCTTGGACTACATAACAGGTCAACACTTCAAGACGACACATGCAGGCAGCTGACGCACAGGGCCATGGCTCCTTTCTCATCCCACAGCTGGCATGAATGCTAAGGAAATGAGAGAGTTGTAGTGCTCCTTTGAAATAAAATCAACTTCCCCTTTTTCACATGGGGAATAAAGTAGAAGGTGCCTTGAATTGGTCTGAGTCCCTTTTACAGCCTTTAAAAATTAGGAAAACCAACAGGCCCTGCTGAGCGCACCTTGGAGAGCCAGCACTTACAGATCAGTAGTATATTCAGGAAGGTGACTGGGTAATCGGGTGAGTTTTTGGTTAGAGCAGTCTACAATTGTTCCCTCGCAGCGACACTTCTCAGGACAGACAAGGTCCATGAAACACTTCCCGGTGAATTTACTTCTGTAATCCTCTGACCCTGCAATAAAAGGAACATATATTCCAGCAAACAGCTCCTGATAACTGCAGCAATCAGAGATTTTATGGAATCTATTCTCAACACTGCCTCCTGTCAGCTCCCAGCTCCTGCACACAATTTTAATACTTGCCAAAGATTTTGTTCAGTAATTTTTCAAATTACTCCCAAGACTAGCTTCTGTTTTTTCACACTTCTCGTGATAGATTAATTCCTTGTCTAACAAGCCTACCTGTTAAGGTATTTTTTGAAGCACATCTAATTAGCTGTTGGAGTCTGATTCAAAGGATCTCCAGCAAAGTTACTTTTTCCCATTTGGAACTTAGTCCAGCAACAAGGAAAAGGGATCATATGAAAGCAGGAGCTGTCTTGGTGCACTCAAATGACAAAGGACTTTTAAAGGTATCAGTAAAAAGCCAAAATTTTCAGACGTCAGCTATTAGAGTTATTTTTGAGAGCAATCTTTTATGAGAGAACTTTGTCAATATTCCAACAATTAGATACCTTTATTAACTATGTTAAACAAACAGCAGAGGAAAGTAATAGCAGTTTAAATCATTTTCATTTTAATTAAAGAACGGGTAGACCATACTTAGTGAGAAGCACTCCCTAATGTACCATTATATCATGACTGCCAGACCTCTTTGACTAGCTTTTTGACCCGTTCTAATGAAATGCTTTTCCAATTAGGCTCAGGGAACTAATCTGTCCTTTTCAGGTTTGTTTTTTTCTCTTTTAATAACAGCACATTGGAAACTTGATCTCAGTGCTTCAAGGAAGCAGGAGTATTAATAAATGTGTATGTAAGCAAAGTGTTGCCAAGACCCCGCCATGCAATACCTGCCCACTCACTTCATATTTCATAACAGAAGCACCAGAATTGTCTCAGGAACCTTGTGTAATGCTCAGTGATCATAACTACCAAGAAGTATTTTTTAAGTTTTCCAGAGTTTTAAAAGTCAATTGCTAGGCTTTCTCAGGAATGATCTGAGCAAGTTCAGTTTTTAAGAACCTGAAAACATCAATAAAAACTTAAACCTGAACTGGAATTTGGTTTTAGAGACTTGATGACATTCATCATCTGCTTCCCCTTCCCAGACTGATAAATACACCACGGTGCATTTTAGGACCGCGTACTATTTTCTGTAAGAAAAAAGAAGTCACCTAAGCCCACTATTATTTTAATTTATGTTACACATTACCTCCACAGGGTGATGCAGTGAAAGCAAGCAATTCTGCAGGCAATCTAACATTTTGATTCCACAGAAACACTTCGATTTATTTTGTAATTCTGAACTAGATTATGAGAAACATCACATACTGCTTTGTACATTACCACTTCTGTGGTGCTAAATACTTCGCAGGTTATCATGCTTATTGCAAATTATACATCTAAAGTGAAACTTGACTACTGTTTTTTAGCTTGACAGCACAGCACTTAAAATATTAGGACCACTGGGCATTTTAAAGTATTGTAAAAACACACTCTAAGCCTTTCCCCACAGCACCATCATTTAAACTCTTATCCTTCCAAAAAAACCCGTCTGATTTCCAGTCCTAAAAATTCCAGGCTTGGTAGTCAGGATAAAATGTCAAGCGATGAACATATTAGGGCTTGATTACAAGAACATACAGTTATTCTTTCTTAAGCCTGTGAGACAGTGCATTTGGTTGTTTATGATTCCTTGGAAATAATGCCAAAGATGAACGGTTATCAGGACCAGAGTTTATTAAAACTGCTGCCATTACAGTATGCCTTGAAAAACCCACAAAATTTTTCAGCAAAGTGTCTTGGAAATCCCCAAATTAACCCTTGAAGAAGCACTTCTAATTTTCACTGTAAAAGCTTTTTTTGAAAGAATAATCACAAATGTCATGAAGTTGCAGAGGGTAAAAATTTATTAAGTATAATTTTTAGTCTACTGATGGATACAAGATTCATCTTCCTATTGGAACAAAGGAGAACAGGAAAGTAAGCGGAATGCTTTATGGAGGAGAAAAAGGGGTATCCAACATTAGAGGGTGAAAATCAGTTTTTGGTTTTCTCTCAAGCTTTCTGGCAAAGTAAATAAAGAATATTTACTGCATTTTGACTCAGCAGTCTCACTGTCTTGATGGCATACAACTTTCCACACTGCATCAGCTATAAGAAGTTGATCTTGCCTGGGCATCGGTCCACTGCCTCCACACTTGCAACAGGGGAAAGCCCTCTCATCTCAGCAGCAGAGGAAGTGAGCAAACATCACCTTCATACTTTTCTTTTTTCTCTCTCTTTTTTTTTTCCTTTTTTTTTTTTTCTTCTAAATGAGTTTAAATACAAGTTACCCAGGTAAGCACTGAGTCAAAAGCAATCAATAGCATGTATATGCTTAGCAAGGACTCAGTCACCCGTTAGACTGTGAGACAGCAGGAATCACCTGCCAAAGACTAGATAAAATTTACTACTTGACCTGAGCCTTGAGATCACTTGGACAGGTGGCTGCTCTATTAAGATATTCCCATCTCAGATACTAACGTGAAATTCAGCCATCTGCTTGCAGAGCTATTTCAGTGCGTATAATCATTTCTACACACAGGGCTTTATCAGCGTACTACTACTGCAGGGCTCTGAGTGAACATGACAGGATTCAGGAAGTACAGTTAACCGTCACATGCGTGTAGTACTTCTTGCACGCTACAAAATCACCCGTGGAAAGCCATGGAAAAGAGATGCAGGACAGGCACAGAAGAAACACTTGGCTTCATTTTCCTATTCCAGACCAACCTTTTGGTCATTTTATTATACCTGAAAGCACGCATACTGAGAACTCTGTGAAGCTTGGCTGAATGTAAAACATGACCTGGGAGCTTCTAGTAATTCCAAATTAAAAAGACTTACGTTTGCTGTAAAATGAGCAGCCAAGGCAACAGCAAGGCCTGTGTTTAACTGAGGGCAACTGTGTTTATCCGAATTGCTAGTTACGCTGATAACATTTTCATTTCACAACCTATGTGACACCACTACTAGGTACCAGAGTATTGCAATTCCTCAGTATCATAAAACAAACACACAAGCCATTCTACAAAACAGCGGCATTGAGATAAAGAAACACCACATTTTCAAGTGCTCAAAAATTTTAGGTGCCTTTCTAATACCCACATGGAGAAACTAATCAACAGAGATAAATACTTTTTTGTCCTTTTCTTCTTTTTAAGCATTGTTTACCAAACCTGATTTCAGATTTTAAAATTTAGCTTTGCCCAAAGGACTTAAAAGGAGTGCTGGATGATCTGTTCTGGAAAAAAAAAATCAAGCTGTCTCAAGAGGGGCTTGAATACTGACCTGCTATATTCATTCTAGAAAATATGGATCCAGCTGCCTCAAATTTGGCACCGAAAATATGATCACAGAGATCACTTGGTCTAAAACTTGTACAAAAAGCAGGAATCCCGACACTCACTTCTTCATGTAACCACTAGATCACAATTCTCACAGGTTTTCAGGAGAAAAAGGAGGTACATTGTTTGTCATAATTTCACATTGGTAGTATGAATTCTTATGAGTAATTACGGAGAAAATCTAAGAATCTCAGATGTCCTTCTTCTGATGGCTCCACAAAAGGTATGTAAGCACCTCTTGGAGCACCTCTCCTATGAAGACAGGCTGAGAAAGCTGGGGTTGTTCAGCCTGGAGAAGAGAAGGCTCCGGGGAGACCTCAGAGCAGCCTTCCAGTACCTGAAGGTGCTACAGGAAAGCTGGAGAGGGACTTTTCACAAGGGCGTGTAGTGATAGGACAAGGGGTAATGTTTTTAATGTGAAAGAGGGTAGATTTAGATTAGATATTAGAAAGAAATTCTATACTGTGAGGGTGGTGAGACACTGGCCCAGGTTGCCCAGAGAAGCTGTGGCTGCCCCCTCCCTGGCAGTGTTCAAGGCCAGGCTGGATGGGGCTTTGAGCAACCTGGTCTAGTGGAAGGTGTCCCTGCCCATGGCAGGGGGGTTGGAACTAGCTGATCTTTAAGGCCCCTTCCAACCCAAACCATTCTGTGATTCTATGATTCTATGTAACAAATTTGCAAGATGGGGCAGTATTTCCATACAAGAAAACTTCTGTACAAGGGCCTCTAAGTCCTTTATGAATAGGTGTTATTATCTCTACTTTACATAGGGGGAAAGTTAGGCAGAAGTATGTTAAGGATCTTATCTAAGCTGTCAAAGCCAAAATAGCCCATTTGGGTATGCTGACTCAGCTTTGTGCTATGTAAATACTGGATAATACTGTTTTCCTACAGGCCATGTTACCCATGCCATTGCAAGATATAAAAGATAATGCTTTGCAGACTCTCCTGAAGTTCTTTTGCAATATACTTCTTCATAAGGAAATACCAGCACGTTAAGATTGCTCAGATCAGGTCCAAAGTTACGTTAAGTAGCAGGCATCTTGTTACAGAAATAGCACCCAAAGTGTACCTCAAGTGAAAGGACTCACTGGACAGCTCAAATAGAGAGATGTAGCTTACATCATTTATAAGGTAAGAAAACAAAAATTATTTTTCATCTCTGTAGGTATGGCTGGAATCACCCTGGGATCATACTGATCAACAGGATGCCTAACTTTGTCATTCTAAGAGCAATTAAACAGATTAATTACTTAGAAATGGTTATTCTGCATGCAAGCCCTCTGGAAAGTCTGTCACAAACATCACTAGGGCTCCCCTGCTGCAGTGCCTGGGAGTCCAGTTAAGCAACACTTCACCTTTTTCATTTTTCCTGTGTGAAAAGGGGAATCTCTCACCTTTTGATGCTTCTGAAAACAGCAGAAGTATCCCAGCATGCCATGCGGCAGGGAGTATGCGGCCTTCCATGGTGCTTGACAGAACCATGTTCAATTTGTATTGTTCTACCACATGGTTAGATCAAGCACAAAGGAAAACCCCATGAACAGCCAGAGTCAGGGTTAGGCAGCGCCAAAGAGAGAAGAGCGTTGAGAGGAAGCAGCATGGAGAAGCACAAGCTGAAGGTTCACGGAGAGCTGCTCTCCACTCCACCCATGCAAAAAGGTGCTGGATACAAGAGGTCATCCTTTATGCTACAACTGCAGGAACACCCTGGAGCACAATTGGGGTTAGTGTACAAAAACAGAGCCCAGGCGAATTCAGAGACAGAACTAATATGATAGAAAATACTACCAAAGCACTGCAAACAGCTCCTTCCAGGAAGGATGTGCAACTTCCACCACATATGGAATGCCCAGTCTACACTGCTCTTTATTAGCTACTTACTTTCTCCTGGTGTCTCCTTTCAGTATAAATGCCATTTTGGTTTGCTCCATTTATTTAAATACAACCTTAGAAATATCGTAGCTCAGATTAATAACAGTATATTCTGAGCTGATAGCCAAGCTCTGGCATTAAATGCTCCCCAAGCTCTCTTTGAGCTTGATTTCAGCTCCCAGTGGCCTTTCATGCTGGTGGCACTTACACTGTAATTACCACTGCTTTTCTTTTTTTTTTTTTTTCTTTCAACTGCATCTTATAGCAAGGAAGCACACACATGCTACTACAGACATATTAAGGCAAACAGGAGTATTTTGTTACTCTGTTTCTTGGCATAATATTGTTGGGCTTTGTACATCATTCGCTGATGGAAGCATTCTCTCTTTCCAACATCCTGGATTATTTCAAACAGCTGAACTTCTTGTAACTCATTCCTCAAACTTTGACGTATGAAGTAGGGCATTTAGTTTTGGTTTGACTGCTCCTACTGAAATAAAACTCCCATTGACTTTAATGCCTGCAGAGCTATCCCAGTGGAGAGTGCTTGTGAAAGTTTCATCTCAAATGTTCTTGCAGGCTTCATGAACGAGACAGGAAGTGGCTGTCCTCTGCAACTGCTCAGAACATTTTGCTGGACTTCAGTGAAGGTCAATGCTTGTGCTTTTAAAAAAACCATCACTCTCCTTAGTAAGGGGTTTGCATTGCCCGAAGAACAAAGTCAGCATCAAGCACATTATTCATTGCCTACATAGAGAACAATTCAAGTACTTGAACAGAGATGACAGATAATACAGCAAAGGGCTCTGCTTCTCCATTTTGCTGTGAATTGGCATTATTACGCAGGAAGTCAACACACAATTACTTGGGAACACCAGAAAATAAGTACAGTGTTAACTTAGTCACCTCATTCTGTGGGTGTGCATACAGCAATGAAAGACAATTTGATTTGTCTATCTTTACAATCTAAGAAAGAAACTAAAGCAGCTTTTTATGGGAACCTAACGCAATAAACCTTCAATCCCCACAAGCTGCCAAACTAGCCAGAGTCCTAACTGATACAAAAATTAGATTATTAATTTTCTTTTGTGACTCATGCAACACGGCACGGAGGCATTAATTTTCTTCCATGATTCATTCAAAGTATGCATAACCCTGGAATCCACGCCTCATTTATTTAGAAATTATACCTATGACTAGCATTCCTGCCAATAATTCTGCATGGCTCTAGCAAACAAGGATGCAGAGTTCCATATCCTTATTCATACACTGGTTTAATAATGCAGCAATTCTGGCATGGGCTCTTCAAACAAATTCATCCACCTTACTCTGCAATGAGAAGTAATAGTTCATACCTTCCAAAGACTTTTATATTATATACTGATTTTCAGTACTAAGTTGAATATCTGTAATAAACTCAGTAATTTCAGTGTCAATGAACTCTTTCAGTCCTATTGGAAACAAATGCAGTCAGAGCCCTGCAAACGTCTTCCTGAGAAACCCCTAGAGAATATTTTGAACAAGTCTATTCCTCTGCTGCACTAATTAAACATTGCTTACAATAACTGCCTAAGCTAATCATCAACTACAATGAACAAGAGGTACCAGCACACAAAGAAAACTCTGCCAAAACCCTAATTTATGTCCCCAGAATACATGAGAGGCAAAATACTCCACATGCACATTCTGGCCTTTCTGCTTGTTGCAGACTATCGCAAAACATGTGCAGGAGCATAGCCTCCTCCTCGGGGAAGCACACTATTTTCTAAATTACATTTTAAAAAATATTCCATAAGCCTTTGGATGTACATAAGATCATTCTGCATAAATGTTAGCAAAAAAAATTGTTGAAAAAGGAATACTCGTATCTCCAAATATTTGCCAGTTTTCATGAAAAACCCCACCCTTTAGATATACTCTACATCCAAGCAGCATTGTCTGGTTTGCTCTGGGTTTTAATCTGAGAATCTGTTTGTTTATCAGTCACTGAATCCACAGTTTGCTAAGAATTTGTGTATAGGGCCCTATTTTTAACTGTCCCGTCAAGCTGTAACACCTCAGGAGACTGCCGCAGTCTCAGAATAGTCAAATGAAAAATTATTGTCCAATTGCAGGCTCAAACATTCTTGCACTGGTTTTAGCTGACTAGCTCTCTTCGTGCCAATGCCGCTCCAATTATTTTCTTTATCCTATTCAAGTGACTGCTATACACACAAAAAGGTGATAATTTTGCATCTCTGGTAAATGTTGCTCAGCTTAATCTCAACACACCCAATGGCAGTGTGAGAGAAGAGAACAAACTATGTCCCACCTTAGTTTTTGAGGTATCTGGGTTACAAGAGTAATCACTCGGCTTTCTGCCAAAGCTAATGAAGACACCTCCAGAGGACAACTCAGATCTCAAGTGAGGAATCTATATTGCTCTGTACTCTGCCTACATGGGGAATCTAGGACAACAATGTTATTTGGATGCCCAAGTGATACGGATGCATCTGTGACTCAACATTCATTCTCCCGCCATTCACTGCCTCTTTACTATAATTGCAAATAAGGATGTTGGCTGGTAACAAAGCAGTTCAGATGTTTAGTTTTTTTGATGACTAATTCAACTCAAAAATAAAATAAGGCAAAGCCTTAAAATAAACTTCTTAACTGGAACACGTCAATTTACTTTCTTACTAAGAATCATACTCTCTGCCAAACAGACCCACCAGCTCTCTGTTAGTCTTATGCTTCCTTGTGTAAAATGATTTCCATTCTGCCTACTTTCCCCCTACTGCAGTGCAGGAAGCCTTCACCAGAGTGTTTGTTCATCACGAGCTAGTGAAGGATTAGAGTAACTGACACAAATATTAACATAAAGATCTGAATTGCTATCAAAGATTTACAGAAAAAGAAGGGCTATAATCAGTATACAGTACAGCCAAATTACTTTTTCAATAGGAACATTTCTACAGTACAAGGGAATTTAGTTCCATTACTATTAGTCATAGCAGTCATGTTGTGTTCTCTAATGACTTCAACTTCAGAAAAATTTCATGCAAACCAAAGCTCAAATATACTCAGTTACAGTGTATGGTGAAGACTTCAAGGTTCATAATTATGAAGTCAGTCTAGGATTTAATCTGCAGGTGATTTGTTGCTGTTAAACAGCCTTCCATTCAGATAGAACTATTCTTATGCACAACAAATGCATATCCTCAGTTTCACTATATTCAGAGAGGTACTTTTGCTGAGTCTTTGTGTCTTTCAGGGGGAAAAAAAAAGTAGAACACACTTAATAAACTTAATAAATAACTTAATAAAACCAAAACAAAACATACCAAAAAACCCTACAGAAAGAAATCTGAATGCAGTTAATTTTCCAGTTGTCCAGATCATAGGCAATGTTTCATATTCCTTTCCCTCACTCTGCTCAAGCAAAAGCACTGGTGAGCAAAAGTGCTGGAGCTTGGCCTCAGACAAGATTTCTCTCAAATGTGACCAGGCCTAGAGCATCCTGTAAAGGACTGTCAATCTCCACCACTGTCACCCCCCGCATGGACAAGCCTACAAGCTGTCAGGAGACCAGCATGCTAAGGGCAGGCATAATTGCGAATCCCTGAGCACGTGTCACTGCAGCACTGTAACAAGGCAGACAAGAGCGGGTGGATATCAGTGCTTTTCATCAAGCAAATAATGCTAAGAGCAGGAATATGAATACGTAGTCTGTAAATGACTATTTGCTTACTAAAAATGGAAGGAATTTGCAAAGTTGTCATCAGAGTGATTGGCAAATTATGGGAACAACTGAGAGTGTTTCAATCAGATAAATTATGTAAGAGCTGGATTAAATTCACTTGCCTTTCATGACTTTTAAACACTGGTTGAGGAGTAACAAGATATTGCACCTTTCATTTTGAGAGCTCAGGGAGCTTAAATAGTGTCCACATGTCACTAAGAGCAGAGAAGGGGATAACCTAGGGAGACCAAGGGACAGGAAACGTATGAACTGCCGTAGGGACCGGACAAAAAGCCCTGACATACAGCCTGTGCTCTCCGGACTAGGAACACTCCCTCGGTTGCAGTTCTATGCTTCTAAGGCTGAAACAATGCAGAGAAGAGAGAAGGAAATGTCAAGTGATCACAAGAAATAGGAACTCTGTTCCAAAGTAGACAGGTAACCCAAGAAAGGTGAATATGTATGAAGACAGAGACTGGAAAAGACACATAAAGAATTAGGAGGAAAACTGCAATTAGTAAGAAGTTTATCAAATCCCTTTGAAAATTATGAGTGAACAATCAGCAACTACATTACTATCTACTAACAGGGGATAACACAAGAGATATGAAACTAGCCCTAAACATGCAAGCTCTGGATCCATGTGTACCACAGAGGCTGACTTTGATTTGGGTTGGGTTAACACGAGACAGTGTCCAAAAAGGAGAGAATTGGGCTGGCAGATGGTTCGTTGTCCTCCTCCTGTTATTCCCTGTGCTTTTGGTTTGTACAGCACTATCTGGAACTGAAGCAACTAATTAAAGTCAGTTAGGTATGATGTATGCCCCCATGCAAGAGGAAGCAGGAAGACAGGTTTACTTCATAGTATTTCAAATATTAACCTTATTTCGAAGATTCTTATTTCTAAGAATTAGAAGACAAAAAGCTTTCATGGTGTGATGCTCGTAGATATACATACGCTTTGATCATTATCAGAAATGGTTTGTGTAGTTACGGCAGGTGGAACTTTCATCGCTTTTGAAATACACAATATACTGAAAAATGCAAACATATCGCAGGGGAAAAAAAAGATATACAGCTGAATACAAGGGCATCTGTCTGCAAAAGCTATTTCATACACAGTGTCACACAGCAATCAAGGATCCTGCCAACTCTTTTAAGTGACAATAAGCTACCACAGAGACAACACAATCTGCTCATACATTCATTTCCTTTCCTCCTAAAGCCCAGTGCTGCTTTAGAAAACAAAACTGCTGTGTAGTGAACTCAATCAAATGCTACTGGGCAGATCATCTTTGTTGTTCTTTTTTCCCCCTATTCCCACTAAGAATGGGAGCCTCCAGTGACCTAAGGCTGGCAAGCACCATTGGATCCTTAGGTGGTCATAGTGGGCAGATGCAGTCAAAAGGAAAATGTCATCAGAATTTTATTGTTGCCACTGAAAATGACAGTATTTCCCTTTTCTAATCAGGTGAGAGAATTAGTCACTGCCTGTTCCTTCAATATCTTTCAAGAAAAACCTTTTTAGTCTCAGATTCTATAACTGTGGGGAGAGAGTTGAGCAAGGGGAAGATTTATTATTATTTTGGTGCATCGCATTAAATGGAAGGTAGGAAAACTCAAGAAACAGTATCGCAGTCTGAGGCTTAAACATATTCAATAGTATATTCAACAGCTTTGCCTGTCTCACAGCCCCGGGCAAAAACATGCCCCTGTCCCTGCTGTTCTTTCAATTTCATGCTATAATGCTTCCAATTCTCCTTTTAAAAAGAATTATGTACATTATCTACCTGTTGCACAGAAACTCCTTCCTATGGCCACTCATAATCTTTGCAGATGTTGCTCCATCATTATCAGTAAAACTTGAGTCGTTTGGTTCAGGGAGGAAATAGCATCTGGGAAAAGTGCCTTGATGATGAATTAAAAAAAGAAGGGAAGTTCTTCTTGTTAAATACTATCTAAAAGGATGGTGGGGAGCTAGAATAAAAACCGATGGAAACAACATGCAGAATGAAGTTTTCTAGCTTTTTTTTTTTTTAATTATGCTGCATGGTTTTGTCCTCATGGTTTCATTTAATTATTCAACAGTTCTGTTTAGTCCATCTGCATATCTGAGTGCATCCTCTTGACATTACCTTGTTGATGTTCCTCTACCATTTCAAACTGATGAAACTTCAAACATCTCAGCTTTTCTTCCCCATTCCTGCTAACCACTCCTCTCTCCTAACCTTGTACAAAAAGCACTTCCCTTTCTTCTCTTACTTTACTGAACAATCACGTTGGTTTTCATGCCAGGTCCTTACTGACTTTCCCCTTTATGATACTTTGTAGAAATCAAATGAATGTGGAAAACACACAGATTGCTTTGGGACAACCTCAGAATTTAATGACTTCAGAAGTGGTCCTTTCCCTGATGTCAAAATATTAAGCTCACTTAAGTTTATCTACTCATGGGTGTGATCCTGACACTGGCTGAGTACCTCTACTCCCACAGAGCTCACACTTTCTGTGCAACCTTATCACTTCTCAAAGGTCAAAGACCAGGTCAGGATAAAATCCCTCATGTTGCTTCCTTAACCCACCCCTCATATTCACTGGGTTTTCCCCCACAAAACCATCTTTCTGACCATTGACATGTACTAAATGTATTAAACAAACTACATGAAAATATCAGGATCCTGAAACAAGAACCCTTTGAGCAGAGAGATGTACATTTACAAAAGGATTTAAAATAAAAAATTATTTTCTCATATGCTGAGCAAAAGATGTAAAAACTAGACAGGGACTATCTCACAGCCAGCAAGGACTCTGACAATTTACTAAGCATTACCATCCCAGTGGGATTGTGCAGGCTCATCCCTGGATAACACAAAGCACTGCTCAACAGTCTGACTCTGAATTATGAAGATTCATACCTCATGCACTTTTCTGCACAGAGACGTGCTGGGTTAAAACCTGGGATGAAACATATTCCTCAAAATGAAAACATGGTAAATTCCTGCTAAATGCCACGTCTGAAGCAGCCATGATTCAAAGGGACAACTTGAGCAGAACAGGTGCCAAGGATGTCTGTTCTCTGGATTGATTTACAAACTAAGACTCCTCTAAACCATTGGACGTTCCCCCTGTCTCATGTGAGCAGACAGTGAATTGAGTTCAATGTATGTCATCGCCATCTGGAACCTCTATAGGCAGATATCTTCTCTATTGAGCTTTTGAATAGAATTAGTTTTCATTCAGCTGAAATCTTTGTTCTGAAGCTGTACAATCCCTGCTCTCCTTCATAAGTCAGGTTTATGCTTTTTCCATGTGGTTTTGATATACTCGTAGAACTGGAGACCAAGGCAAAAACAGTCTAATGCCCCAAGGAAAGGACCCCCAAGATAAGAACTCACACAAGATATTATTCTCAGCACCACCAGGTACTGTGTTCTGCATTGCTGCCTTTCATAAATGATATCAGATGGTGTTTGCCTTATCCAATAGCCTATACCATTGTTCAAGACATGCACGCACATACATAACATTAATTTCTCTAGCCTATTAATAAAAGCAGAAGAAAATAACAATGGCAAATTGGGTACAGATTTATACTGATGTGTTTCTGCAGTCTACTTTCCTTTCTAAATTATATTTATGCATTTTCATTTCCAGTTTCTTTAAATATGAATATTACTGACTAATTATCTTGTTACTATGATGGACACAATCCAAAAACCTAGATAAAAGTACGTCGTAATTTCAGTTCTGGTTATAAATTTTGTGGCTTAAGTCACAAATGATTGAAGAATTTAACAACCATGCCCAAGAAAACCTGACTGCAAATGAAGTTATCTTTATTTTATTTTCCCCATAAAGAGAAGGTTTAGCTCAGCATGCTGCTCGCAGAGATACACAAAGCACAACGGCTTTTTTTGGGTTGCTGCCGTTCAGTTTCATGCTGCATCCCCATCTAGAGTCATCAATCTTTTACCACCAGGAACACAATTAACCACAGTATTTTTTTTTTTCAGAGGAAAGACAAAAAATCATAGTAATTTTTATAGAAAACAATGCAAGGTACTCCATCAATAACAGCCATTTTTCTCCTCAGTACACACTAATAGATTTGCTGACTGAAACCTGCTTGTCTTTACAGTATACAAAAATGCAGCAATCTAAACCACATATAACCAATAGAAAAAACACATGAAGAAGCAGTCTGCTTGGTCGTGCTGTATAAGGCAATAAATGTCCTTTTACTGATAGCTGGACCATAAATAAAGAATGGAGAGGGTTGAGAGAAAGGTGTTTATGTTACTTTGGAAGTTATTTTCAGGTGGAAACATTTTTCCATCTAGCTCACAGCACAAAATCTTTGCCTAAACTAGGATGCAAGTTTTGATTCAAAACTCACTAAACCCAAAAATCTTACCAACTTCGATGGCAGTTTTACTTGAATTAATGCATGTTACTTGTGGATATAAAAAAAACCATCTCTGAAAGTATGTGAATTGATGACATCCCCTCACCCCCAGCTTCACTCACATCCTAGGTCAGAAATGCCCATTGCCAGCTGTATAAAAATCTCACTTACACTGTTCTCAGGCTTTTAGGTCTGAGAACTAACTTGAGCACAGGTACTGTGTTAAGGTCAATAAGAGTTTTGCCTGAATACAAATGATGATCCATCCACCTTCCACCCCTTCAAAATATGACATTTGCCACATGGATTCATATACATCTTAATTGTTTTCCTTAGACATTTTATAACCTAGTAATTCTTTAAAATTAAATGTCACAAGCTTTTCTCTTTTTTCTTCTCTTTCTTTTTAAGAGACACATAGAAGACAGCTATAGACTGCCCTCCCCTTTTTTTTTTCTTTTTTTTTTTTAACCCATAAGGTAATTGGTTTTCTGGAGAACTAACTGAATTTTCCAAATTTAATTTTAAAAGATGCTCCATAATATCCATTATAGCAAACACTGTCCTGCAGATTCGATTAGTAGACTCTCTGGACCTGCTTATTTTTGAATTGAAAGTGCAGTACAGCCTGGATAAATGAATTACCTGAGCAGCGGAACTTCTTGCTCTTGATCTGGCTGATTCGTTTGTTGGCAAGGCGACGCGGATTGCTGCATCGAGCGCCGCTGGTTTCTATCGGATTATCCTGCAGGTAATCAGCCAGCCACTTCAAATGGCAGTCGCACACAAATGGATTCTGAGCTAAATGTCTGCGAGAAGGATGGG
The DNA here is from genome assembly GCF_013368605.1 of Nyctibius grandis. Classification (NCBI taxonomy): domain Eukaryota; kingdom Metazoa; phylum Chordata; class Aves; order Nyctibiiformes; family Nyctibiidae; genus Nyctibius; species Nyctibius grandis. The sequence goes on from NC_090679.1 coordinate 3,822,201, forward strand.
ATGTTTAATCAGAAGTGACCTGTGACACTGTACTCCATCACTGTTTTTCACAAATGCAAACCTGAAGAGTAGAGTAATTGAATAAGCTTCCAAAAACCCAGGCCTGGCGGAAACCACACAGAGCTGCACATGAATGGGAGGATTCTGGAGTTACCACATTTCGTAGCTCATTAAGCCTGCTGCAAGTCCTTTCACAGAGGAAACAAAAATTAAGATAGTAAAGTCTGCCTGAAAGGACGCAGACCTCCTGTCTACAAAGTCCAGTGTTTTCTCCTGAGAGCCTGATATGCTGCCTTTTGAGAGAAATGCATCTTTTTAGATGCACCTGACCTGAACAGCATTTTGTATCCTGGTTTAAAAGAAATTTTATTGGCAAGCTCAGTTTCCTAGGGATCAAAATGTGAATTAGTAAAGTGCCTTGGATCTGTGGGCGAAGCCAGAAGTGATCCAGAGGTCTTTTCTCAAGAGTGAAACTGATATTTGCATATGCTCATCGTGCATAAGAATTGCCCTTATACTTATTTTTTCCTGGACCAAAACTTTTTACTTTTGAGACTGAACTGTTTATGCAAGGTAGAACTTGACTCTACCCTTCACCAAAATTTGCACAACATATTTCCCACACAATTGGAAATAGGTATTATAGCATTGATTTTAACTGGATATTTAGACTTTGTTAATAGAAATCTGCTGGAGTATCTTAGAGAGAAATAGCATTTCTCTGCTGCTGTTATGATTCATTCTGCTTGACAGAGTTGAGCACTATATCAGGAGAGTTTGTCAGGTCTTAGAGCCTGATTCTGATCTCATTTAAATTAACTTGCACCAGTCCCTCGAACTTCCAAGGGAGCAGGACATGGCTCTCCAATAACTGCAAAGACAGTTTAAAAAAAAGACAGATGTTTAAAATTGGTTTGGACAGAGGTGTAAAGTTACAACCTCACAAGAACTCTGCTCTGTTACTGTTAGTGTGTTTTTTCCACCTGTAGAAATGTCTTTCCTTTTCTGTTTGCAGTTATATTTATGAACTGTCACTTAACAGAATAAGTATAAAATACAACAGGGCAAGGGCTGTCAAGGAGTGGCAAGTGAAAGCACCCATAGCAGAAAGTGCCTCAAGAAACTAAAGATTACTGCTGCAGGAGAGCCATTCCTGGTGTGAAAAGTGCGCAGAACAAACAAGCACACAGAGACAGCAAATGGGACTGGTTTTGTATCTCCAGAAAAAAGGCAGAAAACGGCAGTCACTTGGAGTACTAAAAATGGAAGAACGAATCAAAACATTTCATGAAAAAGTGTCTCGGTGTGAAGCAACAAGTCCGTTCTAAGTAACGGCCACCAGGAGTACCAATAAAACCCCATGGAAACCAAGGAGAAATTTTTATATCATAAAGGTGTTGTCTGTTGTCTAACTTGACAAATCTTACATACCTCTGTAAATGAACCTTCTCTGTCGCCCATGTTTACATATGTACATATGTATATATGTACATACATAGCATGTTGCAGCAGAAGAAAGCATGGTAGAGGCGTGGGCGCAGGACTGAGGGGGGTGTTTGCACATGATTATTCCAATGCCTTAATGATTTGCAGCAATACATACTGGACAGATATCTGTTGGAAATTAAGGCTGTGCTTGTGGCTGCCTGAGGAGGTAGCAGGTACCCTGCTGCTAGAAATCACCCCTATTTGTTCAGATTTATATGAATTAAAACAGTTATAAAACTAATTTGGCCAATGCATTTCCAGTTTTAAAATACATATGTGCATGTGTATATACACATTTCCAGTACTATAGTATGCGTGTATATATACATACATAACATGCATATATATTCCAGTATGTATTTCTATACATACACATATATATTTTAATACTGGAAATGCATATACTTACATACTACATAAACACAGTCTTGTATCTATATATACACACAATCTATATATCTGTATATCTATATATAGATATAATCTATATATCTATATATAAACACAAACACATAGTGGGTGAGGGTGTTCTTCCTTGTTTTGCATGTATATCAGGCTGCCAACTCCAGCTCTGAAGGAGTACTATTTACCTTATGATCTTACTACTCTCAGCTTTAGGATGAAACCTTCTTCTGTAAAATATCGAGTAATTTCTATCCTTTTGCTTCCAATTTTTCTTCTGATCCCTCTTCTCCTAATACCTCCAATGCAGACTCTCCGAAAATATTTAGCAGATTTTCTTAATGGATCAAGAAATACAATGTATCATTTCCCTTAAGTGAAATGTCAGCTGAAATATGGTTTCAGAAGTCACAAACTGTACAGCAGGACTAAGACCCAGTAAGGAGAGATGCCAACTCACTAGCTCATTAAAAACTGTTAGGGAGATTCTTAATAGAATCTCCCGTTCATCTATTGTACAGAGTCAAATTTACGTATTTTCTTCCCAACAAACAGTATGAATGAATTACTCTGGGAGCTTAATACCCTTAGGACATTTATGTCACTATGGGCAGGCCATATTGATAGCTGGCTGTGCTGAATTTATGCAATACTACTTTTTCTTGCTCCTTTTATTTGTCTTAATGTCAGATGCAAAGCCTTTGCAAAGACAGGCAACATCTTTGGGGGAAAAAGAGAGAGCTGTCATTTATGATATGCCTGCATACTCACAGAGTCTGGATCGATCGGAGAGGTGAAAAAAGCCCCTTGCTGATGGTCTGCAGTTTGTTGTCATAAAGAGATAACAGTTTGAGATTATGCAGACCTTGGAACGTGTTTACCCTCAGGCAGTTGATCTTATTGGCATTGAGAAGCCTGAAAATAGAGGAAAGGTTTATAATTCATTAATCTTGTAATAATAAAATGACGATAGACTGAACTTTGGGGATAAATCTAAGAAAATATTAACCCAGTCACCAAAGCTAACCCACATTTAAAGGTCTTCATTTGTCTGTTACATTAAAAAGGTAAAAAACCCACAGTCAACATTAGTACTCTCATAGCTGGGGAATAGAGATGTGTATCAGTGCTAGCTAACTTAAAATACTAAGTTTTAGGGTTTGTTTTTTTTTTTTGTATGCCCAGTCGTCCCCCCCCATTTTTTCAAAATTCTACACAATTATTTAAAGAAGTCTTCACCTTAATAATCATAGAAATGGCAAATATTCCCCACCTCATTATTCCATGCACAAACTCATACACAAATTCCACAATGAGAAAAACTTTTTTTTTTTGATTTTCTCTACCAGCACCTGTCTTAAGTCTAACTGAAATTCTGGAAGTTTGACGTCTTCTGATAAGCAGTGCAGGGTTAATTTGATCACGGAAGACAGAAAACGTGATTCTCCTCAGAGACAAGAAGTGTAGGGTCTGGACTCAAACTTACTCAAAGGTAAGCTCACTTCATACCTAAGGATAGCCAAGCAGTGGAACAGGTTGCTCAGACAAGTTGGGCAGTCTCCATCATTGGAGGTTTTCAAGATGATACCAAATAAAGCCATGAGCAACCTGCTCTGCCCTAACAAGGTGGCTCTGCTTTGAGCAAGGGTTCTCCAGTCTCATTGGCTAGTGACCACCTGAGGTTCCTTCCAACCTCCATTGCCCTACAGTTCTATGAAGCTGCTGCATTCCAGTTACACCAGATTCCTCTGCAATTGTGGAAAAGTAGCACAAAGACAATTTACATGTTTGGTTTTTTTTTAATATACATTTTGCACATCCACACAGCAGCCAGTTGGCAGAACCACCATCAGTTCAGGCAGAAAATCTTGGACAGTACTTGTGCAAATTCTCTTAGATTATCCAGTCAGAGTTCTATTACCTATAAGAAGTACATACAAACCCAACAAGCTGGAACTCCCTCTGAGACAATCAAACACAAGAACACTTACATTGTCAGTCATCTGCATATGTAGTATTTTACACTTAGAAGGAAAATAGGCAGGAGATTACCCGTTCTTCTTACAAAAGCCAAAATCCACATCTTTTGACTACCATTAGCCTAATCAAAATGGTACACTGCAAACAGTATATGCTCTTAACTTAATTCTCTTGGTCACAAAATTCTTGCTAGTTTGTCAATGAGTTTGAAGGACTTAATATTGCAATATGGTGGCTCTCCATGAGGCATCACAAAAACACTAAATCGGCAGACAAATGTGTTCATAGGTAAAAATGCAAAGACATCCTCCACTCCCCAGCAAGCAAATATACCATCTTAAACACACCTCTAACAGCACAGGGAGCTTCCATTTTCAACAAACTGCACATACACCACTATAGACAACAGGGTAACCTACCAGGGGAGAAAAGCACGCTTGTTAGCTGCACATGATGCTTTTCTTTTGCTCCAAAAAACAACTTCAGAAGGTGCTTCCTCTTCATAGCACACTGCCTTTGCATTGCTGAAACCTTTGGAACGTAGGACACTCATTACAGCTCCCTGCTCCTACCGTAGTTTTGGCAGAGCCTCATTACTGCAGTCATTGGCTGCAGTAATTGTGATACATAAAAGATGGACACATACTTGAGTAGAGCCCTTTCCCCAAGGAGAACAGGAATGCAGTGCTTTGGAATGAGAGGGTGTCAGAGCAGAACCCTCCTTTCTAGCCAACAGAAAAGTCAATACCAATTTACCTGAATTTTCTTCTTTATATGTCATGGAAAAAGAAGTCTGACATTAGATAAGTCCCATAGAAGGCAATGATGGATAAATGAGGTTACATTTTTGCATGAACTACTAGCTAAAATAATGCCATGAAATCATAAGCAGCACTAGTATGACCTCTTTGTAACCTGTATTTCTGACAGATAATTATGTGACACCTAATCCACACTCCTGTTGACTTCACCAGAAGTAACAGGGTAATTTTCATATTAGGCTACAGGAACAGTTCCTTCCATGCATTCAACTTCTGAGATTTTGCTCCAACACCAAACATCAATGTCATCTCTTACTACTTGCTTCTTATAGCTATTTGTATGTCCAAGCCAAAGCATTCATTCTCTCTCAGTTCTCCTGCATTATACATTTCTCTTTCAAGCTTGTACAGTATCTTTTCCATAAAGAACAAGTCAACAAGCCATTAGAAGGCAGAATCAGCTACTGAGTTTTGAACAATATCCTGACATGCACTTAGGCATTACAAATCCTGTGGTTTCTACCCACTGTCCTTGTGCACTGGTCCCACACTGGTTTCAGGTAACGCACATTAGCTGAGATTGGTTGTTTCATGACAGAGGCTTGGTACCTAAGTTACATAGGAAGAAAATTGAAAGCAACTATGTACTTAGGTTTATTTTGCTAGATGCTATTTTTTTCTAATATTATAGTAGTATTTTATGTTGCAAGCAGCACTTGTAACAAAGCATAAAGCAAAAATGAAAATAATCTCAGTAATAGGAGAATTTAAAACTAAACTACAGTTGTGTTCATATATGTGGACAATCAGCGTGTCTTTTTGTGATGCTTAAGAAGTGCACACATAGCAGGGCTACATTGTGCAGATGCTATTTGCTCCCTTGTGAAGAGTGGGCTTGAAGTCTAACCATCATTGATCCTACTTAATAAACCCTCAGAGCAAAGCTGACCTAGAACTGCAGTGAATTCATAGGATTTGAATTCATTCTGCGATTAGCTTCAATAAAATATGAATAAACCCAGTGCTGGAAATTAGAATTTACAATGTGACAAGTTTTCCTGGCATGAATATTCAATGACTAGATTCATGGTGATATAAACTGTGACATTTCTGTAAGAGCCAAATACAAAAAATGAGAGAAACTGATCCTATATACAGCCACAAATACAGAGGCACACTCTCTCCTTTAAGCATGAGAGAAAGTAATTTGGAACAAGAAAGTGCTTGTGTAGACTGTTTAGAAGTGGGAATTCAGGTACTACACAGCTTTTCTGAGGTGACAACACATATTCTGTATATCATCTACACAATATATGTACACTACCTAAATCTAAGGAGGACAGATATTGTGCTCAACACTAATACAGACGTAGCATACCTGGTGGAACATGAGATAGATTAATGTCCTATTTCTGATAAGAAACAGTGAGAAAAGGGCAGGGCGGGAAGTGAAAAACTGTGAGAAAGTACAATAAACCATCCTGAAAAATTTTTTCCTCCTACTTATTGTGAGTTAGAGGATGACTTTTGGCCAGAAGCATTAAGGTTTATATTCCATTCAAAACTCCCGGTTATTTTAAAATATCCCCTCTATGGATTTCTATCCCTATATAAATCTCAATTCTTTGCTTAATCTTTCTTCACCATCACAGCCCCCCTAATGGCATCTAATTATTAATTAGGTATACCAGGCTGGCCTCACAATTAGGTACACAAGGCTGGCCTCACATGGAGTTACAAGTGGTTACACGAATTTTTTTTTAAACTAACACAAAAGCAGATGAGAAAAATGTATTACAGGAACCAGAAACACTGATCTTCATAAACATTGAACCATGCTATAAAACATACTCAGGGTTCCTTTTCATTGGACTCATACCAAAGGAAGGGATAATATTAAAAGTTGAGTCTTATTTAACAAGAATTACATGGTATTTATTTTGCACGAATTGATGGTGAAAGTAAATTCCACTAATTTTCCTATTTTGTTGTCAGCTTGATCGGATGAGATTTACACACGGCCTCCAGATGTGGTCCAGCATTCAAAAGGAAGTTAAAAATTCAAGTAGAAATAAAACCGCCTACTACCCAGAGGGATGATGGATTATTAACTGAAGTCTCCATTTTCATGGAGACTTCCATTACTCTGGATATGTTAAAATCATGAAGAAATCTCTTGCAAGCCTAGGACCACCACAGAATACAGGAGAATGGTTAAAGACCCTGTGGTTTGCACGCCAGTGAAAGCAATGAGCAGAGCAGAGCAGTATTACAATTCCATGAACCCATTTCCTGAAAAAGTGAATTTGCCCACACACATTGAAATAATAACGTGTTTCAGCTAAGCCCTTTGAATATGTACTGAATTGGCACCATAATTATATCAGATGCTCATAAGCATGATCTGCATAATTAAGATGGTCCTATAATTGAATTGTATGCCCAAGCACAGTTTCAAGTGATTAACATTGAAATAACATTTTGAACTCCAAACCCAAAATGATCGAAAAATTTGTTTTTTAAGAGCAAATGGGGATGTTTATATGGCTTTTACCCCTAGCAATGTCTGTATTTTCAGCTCAGCTAAGTCAAGTAATCAAACTATCAGCAAATAACTACATAACTCAGAGAATGAAACAGCAGCCTAGCAACCTTAACACATGCCGGAGACCACGGGTTGATTTCTATTGCTACAGGATGGACCAGAAATCATCCTAGGTACATTAAGGAGTCAAAAGGAAAATGTCAGGGAGAAAAGCTGCACAGAGCCAATGGAAAACTTCTCTTTCTTTTTCACTAGCTTTGTGTTTTGACAGCGATGACAAGATGATGAGAATGAAAAGTGCTCAGCATCCCATGAACTGGCTGGCACATCCCACATGCCAGACTCCACTGGGGAAGATGAGAACTCAAGAGAAAAAGGCAGATGTAAAATGCATAGGAGACTTATAAGGAAGAGGAGAACGGAAGTTATTTGCACAGGTAACAGCAGAATAAAAATTGAATATACACGACTTTTATAGAACATCAATAGTCAAAGGCTTCACCTACATTCAAAGGCACTATAGAGCAGCAAAGAAAGGACTCTTGGCAGAAAGCATTCCCTAGGATACACAATACCTGTTACAAAAAGTCAAAAAACTTTTTGGCATAGTTTTTTTTCAGCATTTCTCTTGAAATATCTAGGGAATCAAGTGTTATCGTTGATTTAACACAACTCATCACGGAGAACAGCTGACGTACGAATATGGAAGTATCTAGTCAAGTACTCCATCCTCCCAGCAGTCAATGACAAGCAATGTCTAATGACACAATTGTGTGTGCCCCTGCTTACTTATTGGCAAAATAATTATATTAGGTTCCAGGAACACTTTAAAATGGCCTGGAGTGCAGGGGAGCGATCTGACTGCCTCTCACTGTGTCAAGATATTTACACAGCTACTAAAATTTACATTTTCTAATGTGATGACTGACCACTAAAGAGTCTGTCAGTGCTTCAATTGATAATAACCAGTGTGAAATCATCATCATGCTTGCTTGAACCAGCTTCAAGTGTTTCTCCATGTTCAGGAAACTGGATGATGGTGATGACAAATTTATTCAATGTAAATTAAAATGGAAAAGTCACAAGCTCATAATGAGTTAAGAGGGAAGTACAGAGCCCAGTCTGACAGTCCTGTTTTGGAGAGATTTTAAAAGCCTCCTTTTATTCCTGATCCAAAAGACTGCAGCTCTAGTTGAACACCATCCATAAAATAATCCTGTGGTACTCGTGTTACTACCTGGAGAATTATAAGCTCGCGTTGTCATAGCATCTAGATTTCTGTTATTCAAAATTCAATATTGTCCAATTTACACCTGCAGATAAGGTCACAGCTGATTTTAGACAACCACATGATAGTTCAGATGCACAGCAGAATAAACACATTTTCTCAACTTCCTGCACTATCAGGGAGTTAGGTTCCTGCATAATAATAACCAGGAGAGTTTCTGTCAGGTGAGTCCAGCTTGGAGCACTGGCGTCAGAAGAGCTAATGAATTACACACTGACGTACGAACTAGCGGTTGTTTTGGGAAGCTGCATGCAGGCAGGCTATAGAAGTGACACAGAAAAAGCAGATGCTGTTGCAGTCTTTCATTAGTGCTTGACTGTAATTGCATTTCTGTGTCTGGCAGATGCTGCTCCCTCACTTTAACAGCAGTTATTGAGTTTAGTAATATTATCACAATAGCAGCCTAAATGCAGAAATCTGAACGAAAAAAAGCTTGAGGCAAACAGCTTGAAAACAATTCTAAAGCTATTAAACAGGTCTGTGCAGAGAGTATTCTGTCCTGGACTAGAAGGATGAGGGTTGCATAGTATCTCTGCTGTAGCCAAAAATATTTTGAGCAAGCAAAGGAAAAGTTCATATGTCATCTTGCCAATGATTTAGAATCGCAGAACCCAGAAACGAAACAGGTTGCAAAGGACCTTCAGAGGTCATCTGGTCTGAACCCCACTTAAAGCATGACCAATTTATATACATTTAATGCAGATATTTACTTTATCTGAGAAATAATTGTTTCATCAGATCACAGGATAATTCAGAATGGCAGGAAGCTTGAGAAGTTTCTTGTCCTGTTACACTGCCCAAACCAGGGTGAGCTATAAGGTCAGACCAGGTTGCTTAGAGTTTTATTGAGTCTGTTCTTTAAAATCTTGAAGGACAGAGAATGTACAACTGTGGGCAGGCTCCTCCACTGCCTGACTTGTCATTGTGAAAATGGTTCACCTTACATCTAGTCAGAAGGTATCTTTTTTTAATGCCCGTTTTCTCTTCTCCACAAGAAAAATGAAGAACTCCATGTAACAAGAAAATTTTATACATCACTTAAAGCTCAGGTTTCTATTGGGAGAAGGAGATGCTAGTGTGTTATAAAGGACTTGGAAATAGAAAAGTGATTTCTTTATTCTGGCATTTATATACTGTTTGCATCACTGTAATGATATATATACATGATACTTACGTATCATGTATATACATAACTGTCTAATGTATACAATACAAAATGTTGGAATTTATGTATATTCTTTAGACTAATTTTGTATTTCTTTTTTTTTTTTAAATACTTTGTATGGGTTTGTGCTTCACTGGATTTTCTTTGAGCTTCTAACAAGCTCCAGAAGTATACAATAAACATTTGGTAGATCCTGTTTTAGGCTCTTAAGTACTGGGATTCAATTTACAATTACAAATCAACACAAGCACTTCAAACTCGGCAAATTTGCCATGAAGATATTGTCCAAGCAGCCTCACCAGAAGAGCTATGGGACGACCAAGTATCTCACTATTAATCCAAGGAGAAACAGCATAAAAAGCAGATTAAAAGGGAGAATCACTCAAAGCAAAATTTGACTGGTTGAATTTTGGGAAGACTGATAATAGCAGTTTCTGAAAGTACACACATGACTTGTCACTTCATACAAGTCTATTTTAAATAAAGGTCATTTGAATTGTAAACATTAGATCTAGTTCCAATTTTAATCCAGGTTAGTTGATCGGATCTGGAAGTCTAATTTTTCACCCCCTTTGAAGTTACTTTATCTGTCGATATGTCAAACTCCAGGCACCAATGTCATTATTGGTCTTTTCCAACTACAACGTTGAATTTTCCCTAATGCTCAGACATTAGGAGAAGGCCTTTTATGAGGACATAACTCGGTGGACAGATGATGGTAAAGCTGTGGATGTGGTCTATCTTGATTTCAGTAAAGTGTTTGACACTGTCTCCCACAGCATCCTCGCAGCTAAACTGAGGAAGTGTGGTCTGGATGATCGGGTAGTGAGGTGGATTGCGAACTGGCTGAAGGAAAGAAGCCAGAGAGTGGTGGTCAATGGGACAGAGTCCAGTTGGAGGCCTGTGTCTAGCGGAGTCCCTCAAGGGTCGGTACTGGGACCAGTTCTATTCAATATATTCATTAATGACTTGGATGAGGGAATAGAGTGCACTGTCAGCAAGTTCACTGATGACACAAAACTGGGAGGAGTGGCTGACACACGGGAAGGCTGCGCAGCCATTCAGAGAGACCTGGACAGGCTGGAGAGTTGGGCGGGGAGAAATTTAATGAAATATAACAAGGGCAAGTGTAGAGTCCTGCATCTGGGCAAGAACAACCCCCTGTACCAGTACAAGTTGGGGACAGAGCTGTTGGAGAGCAGCATAGGGGAAAGGGACCTGGGGGTCCTAGTGGACAGCAGGATGACCATGAGCCAGCAGTGTGCCCTTGTGGCCAAGAAGGCCAATGGCATCCTGGGGTGTATTAGAAGGGGTGTGGTTAGCAGGTCAAGAGAGGTTCTCCTCCCCCTCTACTCTGCCCTGGTGAGGCCGCATCTGGAATATTGTGTCCAGTTCTGGGCCCCTCAGTTCAAGGACGGAACTGCTAGAGAGAGTCCAGCGCAGAGCCATGAAGATGATTAAGGGAGTGGAACATCTCCCTTATGAGGAGAGGCTGAGGGAGCTGGGTCTCTTTAGCTTAGAGAAGAGGAGACTGAGGGGTGACCTCATTAATGTTTATAAATATGTAAAGGGCAAGTGTCATGAGGATGGAGCCCAGGCTCTTCTCATTGACATCCCTTGACAGGACAAGGGGCAACGGGTGCAAGCTGGAACACAGGAGGTTCCACATAAATATGAGGAAAAACTTCTTTACGGTGAGGGTGACTGAACACTGGAACAGGCTGCCCAGAGAGGTTGTGGAGTCTCCTTCTCTGGAGACATTCAAAACCCGCCTGGACGCGTTCCTGTGTGATATGGTCTAGGCAATCCTGCTCCGGCAGGGGGATTGGACTAGATGATCTTTCGAGGTCCCTTCCAATCCCTAACATTCTGTGATTCTGTGAAGGCGGCTGTAAGCTTTTGGCTTTGTTTTATGAAAGAGGAATACGACAAACCTCTGATTTCAATATATATGTACCCCAAGAGTATATCTACTTCTAGCAACATCAGAGTCCACTACAGGGATTCTTGCTTGCCTAATAAGCCATGGGGATCTCAACCAGAAGATACAGGATCAACACGCCTGAGCACTTCTATGACTAGTAACTATGCAAAGTAAATTTCCTCAAGGAAAAGGATTTATTGAAAACTGATACTTGCCAGACATTTGAAAAATGAGATTTCATCCCCCCTATGTTTTTTTGCTATACAATCTCTTTAAACAGTAAAGATTTTATGATACCTTCTTGTTCCAGGAAATAGAGCACTGTGAAGCACACAGTGTATAACTGTAATGAAAAGGCTCCCAGAATGTTTGTTTTAATATGGTTGCAGAGAGGAAAGTGTTTTATTTAGATGTAAAAAATACCGGTTAACAAACTTGGTGCTCATTATCCACAGCTCACTGGTTTGAGCCACTTGACTCACTGTTTCACTGCAGACTGGCTCTGCACTTTTGCTCATTTGGGAGCAAGCAGAGCAACCATCAGGTTTATCTGTCACAGGGCTGCTGAAAAAGAAAGAGCTGCACAGTGTTATGTTGTGCCCCCTTAGCAGTGACTGGCAGACAGTTTGGCAAACTCAAGGGCTCCTGAAAGAGCTTGTCCACATTTCAGGAAAACTGAAAGACAGCTGAGAAGGACACTTAAATACATTCCAGTTTCTAGACAAACCAAGGTTAGTTTAAGGCTTCCCAGTCAGGGGTTTAAACTGGCCACAGCTAATGGTTACTTGAAAACCTCCAACTTAAAATGAAACCCTTTCCATTTTTTTGATATTCAAATGCAAGTTACACAAACAACGATTATCAATCACTATTTCACAGCGTGGATGGATTGTTGCCCCAATGAAATGAAAGTTTCAATTTACTGTTAAAAAAAACCCCTAAACTCCAGTTAGCCCTTTCTGGAAAACAGTATAGCTCTCTCAAACCTAAATTGACCTAAAATTCTCAGAAAACACTTGATCCAGCCTGCTGAAAAGAAGAATGTATGATGGAAGGGTACAGTAGCTACAGTAGCTTTCTAGCATCCTCTCTCCTAGAAACTTCTAACAGGATAAGGAAAATGACATGGTCCAAGAAAAGCTTCTGTTCCACAGAACAGATGTGCAGTTGGACTTGCACAATAATGTCTGCTGCTGTGTTAGTTACAATTGCATATTTAGGAAGACGTAAGATTTGTGAAATCAGCAATTTAACAGAAATCCAATTGTGATTATTTATATGGGGGATGTTAACTACTTAAGATAGCTAATTATAATGAAGACTTTAGAAACAACATTTTAAACTAAACCAATAGGGTTCAAAAAAAAACACCACACAAATAACAAAAAAACCTTATTATCTAACTATGCCTGGTTATTTTCCTGCCAAATATAATACAATATTGGCTTACCTACCTCTGTCTTATATGACAGAAATACAGAATCCTAACACTAGCCAGGTGGTCCAAAACTTTTTCTGAATTCTCCATTTCCCATACACCAAAGACAAATGGGGCAGTTTAAGATGCTGTCATGCCTGAGCTGAGCATTTCTTTACCCAGCTACACTGCTTCTGACATCAGTGGTACTGCCTGCAGATGTAAGGCACTTATACAAAACAATTCTGCCGGAGTAAAAGTGGAATAATCTGGGGCTATATTGTGACAGTATATTTAAACAGAAGGATAACGACATTTCTGAGAAACTCTGATGAGTCTTATCCAAAAGAGTAAATAACAATATTATCTGCTCTGCAATTTCACAGTAATTATTTTTTCCTTCTAAATACAATCTCAACAATTTTATACAGGACCCACTATGACTCCCTTTTCCTGATTGTGTACTGCTTTACCATAATGCAGTATATTTTCAAAAACGCTCCAGCTCAAGCTTAGGAAATTATACTGGCTACCAGGATACCTTAATCAGAGAGTCCTTATCAGTGTGTCTCCAGACTAATAAGAAGAAATCCAATCTAGAGCCCACTGAACACTAAATTAGATCTAATCACAGTGCACTCTTCCAACTGTTCAACAGCAGGTCTAAAACCAACGGATGCCATTTATTTTTTTTGTATCCATTAAAATACAACAAGCAATCCCATAATAGCTGCTTCAAAGCCATGATCAGAAAAGTGCACAGACATTTGTTTGCATTTAAAACATGATCATTCAATGCTCTCCTTGCCAAGAGCTACTTTACATTCAAACACTTTCAAGACGACCCTGAACAGCTCTGCAGCCATAATACTCTGGGAATCCCATAACGGGGCAACCTACTTATATCTTCTCAGCTTGAGAACGTTTAAATGGTTGAAGTACAACACCTTTTAATGGTTCTCTGGCATATAGATCTTGCCCCCTTAACCAAAAGGCATCACTTGAGCTAATTCAGACTGGAAAATTACTGCACGTGGGCTTAAATATGTAATTTGTTGAAAGCCTGCACTACATGCACACAAGAACAATAATATAAAGGCATTGAAACCTGCTTAATGCTTTATGCAAAAGTTCTAGACCCACAGTTTTATAGGACACTGTGAGAGATGTGTTGAGTGATTTAATTTTTTTTTTTTTCCTACTGGGAAAGATCCTATCTGTAAAGTGTCCTGGGTTAGACAGAGCAACTGTGTATCACTTCGAACTTGTAACCGTAAAATATCTGGGGAGAAGGAGTATGATAAAGCTCAGATTTAACAGGTCAAAGTGACAAGTTAAGTTTTAGCACTCCTTTTGCTTGCATCTTCATTGTGTCGGACACAACCCGAGTCTGACAATGGCTAGCACACCAGTTACATCAACATGTACTGAGTCCCAGCTTCTAAGCACTTTCATGCTCATTGTTCCCACACATGGCAAACTACCTCCCCTCTAAATACAGTCTTCTTTCATTGCACAGGCTGGTCATGAAGACACTGAAGTACTAACAAGCATGTGAGGTATGGGACAGGAGGGAGGAAAGGAGCTGCCAGAAAAAGTATGTGTAAAAGGTGAATATAAAATAACTGGTAGTGTGCAGAAGGAGATGAGCAGCTTCCCACCATCGCAGCTCAAGGACTGTCATAACCAAACCACATGTGCTCTCGCTTGCCCGTCTCTAGAACAGGGCAGTCCACGTTTGCAAGATCTTACGGATAAATCACGTCTGAATGTCCTTCACTTAACATATAGAGCAATTTCCACTATATCATATTTTAGTTCCTTGGCTTTGCTCAGGGATTTCTAATCTAAATCTATGTCTATTTTTATATAGCTTATAAGTGCAGCAAAGACTGCAATCATAGAGTGACATATTCAATGGTAACCATGATCTTTTGGATATTCATTTCTGGTTATGTCAAGACAGTCAGAAAGACTTAAAATAACATGTCCAAAAGCTACTTTTTATTTTATATTTTATATAATTTATTGTTTGGGTGTGGAGGGTTGTGTGATATAAACCAGAACTGATTAATTTATCATATATCACCTTCACTTTCTGAGAGCATCATCCATGATGGTAATCAGAACGTTAGGAATACATATTAAACTCACTTCCCTTCTGTTCCCTCTACTGACTGGCTGAAATCGTAGCTCATTTCCTTCTCTTTGAAGGAGTTACTGGTTCCCAGTGTGACTGTGAAGACAAGAGTGAGTGAAATTTCTAATTTCACATTTGGCTTAGGAAATTTTTTATGCTACACTAATAAATACTGAAGAGTGTATGATATATATCTTACCCCTGATTGTGGCTGTGTGTTAAATCACACTTGGCATAAAATACTCGAATACACAATAGATTCTGAAATAATTTCTCTTGCAATTAAGCCACATTTGGCATAATAAGAATATGGAACTGAGCATGACTTGCAACAATAAGATCTTTCACATTGCCATTTTGCTTGCTTGTGCAGGTACTTGCAACACAGTAGTCCTCAAGGATCTAGATATTCAACCACGATCAGATGGCATCCCCACCCACACATCAGCAGGTGACCAGATTTCCTTTCTTGGACCTCACAGAGTCTCTCATTTCCTCCCCACGCTGAAATCCTCTGTGTCTCTCACTCATTATACACACTGTGCTATAAAGCTGTTGGCACCTTCCTTTTTGTTTTGTTTTGTTTTTTTTTCCCCACCAGTCCTTGCCTCCCTCTTACCTGACACAGAAACAACAGACTAGCACATCCTGGTGAGTTTTCAGTGGAAAAGGTGATTATATTAATGCCAGAAGCTGAAAAAACAGTAAATCTAGCTAGTCTGTAAAA
The DNA here is from genome assembly GCF_013368605.1 of Nyctibius grandis. Taxonomy (NCBI): domain Eukaryota; kingdom Metazoa; phylum Chordata; class Aves; order Nyctibiiformes; family Nyctibiidae; genus Nyctibius; species Nyctibius grandis. Next base: position 3,838,038 of record NC_090679.1, read on the forward strand.
TAAAGAAGAGGAAGGGATCATACTCACAGCAGCTGCAGAGACACGAGATCATCAAAAAGGCCCTGGGGAATCTCTGTGATCTTGTTTCCATAGAGCACTCTGAAAGATACAGGAAGACAAAATAAATCTTAAGTAACAGACCAGTTTAGCGTCCTCCCACATCTCTGCATTATCATCTTTATTGATCTTGTGCACCATGCCCAGGATCTGTGGACATTTCATTTAACTACTGATCTCATTTTCTTTTCAGAGAGCACGTGGTATTAAATGAGTCGTTATGATTCAGGCTTCGTCTGGTGTTGGAAAGCATTTTTAATGTAGAAACTGGACATCATCCAAAAACTGTATCTGTAATATTTTTCATTTTGTTGAGGGATTTTTTTCCCACCCTTTTTAGAAATATTTTAACCATTGAAAGGCACAATGTCTGATGTAAAAAAACTAGAATTCTGCTCAGGAATATTGAATTTAAAAGCCAGGGAACACAAGCTGGTTGTAGATAAAATTTCATATAACTGAATCTCTTAAGATACAACAATTGGCATGAAATGCGACACAGGCATCATTGGATAAAATAGTATGGCTTCACCAGCTGCTGTTACAGTTTCAACTAGCTGATATAAAGAAATTTAGCCTGAACTGGAAATAGACATGTATTTCAGAAACTCAAAACTAATTTAGGTATAGTTTAGTTACAAAAATCAGTAAAGATTTAATAACACAAACGAAAGTCACTGTATATATTTATTAAACCATAAATATATATGGCCTGATATCTGTGATTCAGTTTTAATATTAAAAATATTTCCTTTTTTAATGGAAAAATGCACATACAGTATTACCAGAAATTGAACTAAAGGGAAAAAAAGACAAAACCACGGTTATGCTAAGATGTGTTACCAAGGGATCAAAGCATATATAATAGGAATATCTGAATTTCAATCAGGGCTGAAGTATTTACTCATGTCATTTCTGCAAGTTAATAAAATCTGTCAAAACCAGAAAGCGAGTTAGGAGTTTACATGGTAAAAGGGAAGAATATTAGGCTCCCTCTAAAAATTTTACACCTTACCTAAACATTTTAATAGACTTCAGATTGGGGAAAATGTTATATATGTAATTTCTGTGCTCTACATAGGACACGGTAAATGGTTATAAACCAGCTCCTGCCAAAACACTGCTGCTCATGTGTCACTGAACTGGTTAATTCCCTAACTTTTTACTGTGGAATAGTATGCTAGCAATGAATCAAACAGCTATGTGAGGCTTGGATGCTGGCTGAAATCCTGACTTACCCTGTCTTTCAACATTTAAAATATTATGGTGAGTTGAACATACTGAAAAGCAAACACTTAGCATGACGGACCATTTACAATACCCTCTGGCCTTCCCAGAGTATCACCACTTCAGTTTACTCTTCATCAGTCATTACAAGTGTATCACCTCTGTGGGAGAGTTCCCAGATCAGCTCATTTCTGAGACTAAATAAAATGAATCTAAATAAAGTAACACCACTTAGATATGAAAATCTAAACTCGAAACTTCATTTTTCATTACTTTTGTAGTTTAGCAGGAAGTGAACTGCTACCCAAGAAACTCATGATCATCTAGCATTATATTTTCTCTAAACAAATGTAACAATTTCTATTTATCTATGGCAGAGTCAGGAGGCTGGCTTTTAATGTGCTGTTAAGGTTAGCGTATTTTGTGAGTAATGAACATTAGTACCACTAAATTTTTTTAATTGTTTCCTAATTTCAGCTGCAGAAGACGTACACAATTTCCTACTTCAACAAAATTTCATGCAATGTATGTAGATTTTTATACACTACCCAAAACTAGACAGAAATGATGGCTGAACTTTGGAACTTCGAAAGTCTAGCAGGTCCATTTAGATAGCAGTTTCAAAATATAAGATAATATTCAAGTCACTGGGATTTCACTGGGCTCTAAAACAACACCCAAATGGCTGACTCACAGACTTCTTTCTGAACAGAGTAACCAATGTGAGCACCTGTATCGGGAAGCAAAAGCAAAACCTCGGCAAAAAAAATACTTATAAAAAAAATAAAAAAAATATTAAGTTAATGCCCACAGAATCCAGTGTACTTCCATTTCAGTTTCCACTCTTTCTGGACAACATTTCTTTAGCAAGGGCATCATCTGTATACCAAGTTTACATGATGAGCTCTGTGATGTTAGATGAACATCTTCTTAGTTTTGTGAAGTAGCAGGACCATCAATGCTGATCAGTAATGCGTAATACTATAGCATATAATAAAGAGTTCAGAAGCTAAGTTTTACAAAATGCCCATAGAAAGAAGCAAAAAAATACAGTTGTTAGTTATGGTACTACTAAATGCAAATATCAAAATAAGACTCTTATTAGAGTAATTTTTTATTCACTTTTAATTTAAGAGTCAGAAGGTCATAGAGCAGTATTCCACTGAATTTGAAACCTTGGATGTGTTTATACATCCTCTTTATTATTTTGGGCAAAATAGAGCTAATTAAAATAGCTTGCAAGATAAAACAAAGCTTCAGTATTTAGAAGCCATGAAAAGAAAATAAACATTTTCAAACCTAATTGGGCTTATGTGCATGTGGCACGTTAACATTCGAGCAAATTAACAGCTAAACAAAAGTCAGTATTAGAGCTCAGGCACTTGTCTCTAATTCATATTCATGTTCAGCACTACACAGAGCCAAATTAGCTAATGCCATTGTCTGCCTGCCATGCCAGAGCTGAAGTCAAACGGTCCCACAGAAAGAAGCAAAGAGGAGGGGTGGGGAGATACATAATGCATTGCATCTCATTTCTTGAGTTCCCTATTTCCATTTACTCTAATAGAAAGCACAGAAACTTTTGCGTTCCTCAGAGTTCTCATTTTTTCTGTTTTGGGGAGGAAAGCATACTCATACCAACAACTATGAGTATTAGTCAGGTTCTTGATCCAAGATGCTTTTGTTCTGAATGTACCAACTGCCGCACTCCTAATAGCACTATGAACGAGCTAGCCTGCAGAAAAGACTGGCCAGGTTAGGTGCAGTTCAGTATTGCAGCCACTTTCCTCTATGCTCTGTCGTTCTGCCCATCTCACTGGCATGCACAACGTTTCCAGAATAGCAGCTTTGGGGGAAAAAAAGAAATCAAACAAAACCCCAAACAAAAAAAACAACTTCAAAAAGCCACTCAGTTCAAGAACTTCTTTTAAATCTCCAACGCTTTTACCAACAGAGATAAATTTTAGGAGATTTGCCTATGGCATTACAAGCTCTAAAAATGTACGTTCACTTGCATCCCTCACATATGTTGCAGGACATATGTTCTGGCTACTGTGCAAGCTGGGCACAGAAACACAACCCTCCTTCTATACCCTAGCACCTGAAATTTCAGACTCAAAATATTTTTTATTAAAAATACACTGACAAAGTTAATATGTAATAAGAATAAATCAGCTCAGTAATTGATGCCAACAGACAGCAAATAAATGAATCAGAATGACATTTACTAGAATACAAAAAAAAACCCTCAGATTTTTATTGTGTGCTCCTGATTGTTCATTTGCTTCTCAGCTTTGCTGGGAGACCAAGTTAGCCACAGGTCTGACAAATGCCATTTACCGTCAGGTGGAGAAAATATTACCCTAAACATGATGTACATTTTGGGAGAAAGAGAAAAGTGAGCTATAGTTTAATTCTATATTCACAATGCTAATCTTAAAAATAGTAACTAGAGCCTAGGCCAAAACTGACTGGGAGACCAAAAGCTATCCTTTTCTTACTGTTCCTCTCTTCCTCTTCTCACTGCACATGGGAGTCTTTTACAAAGATGGAAACCAGTCTGAACAGAGAAAACACTCATGATGGTATGCAAACACATCAGACTTGCCAGTGCATTAATTTTATTGTCTTTTCCACAAGGCACGTATATCTAATACCAGAATGACCAGTGTGAAGAATCATTCACTGTATTTTTCACTCAAGCAAACTTTTCTCAATTTTTTTGCAGGTGGCTTTCTATCATCAGCAAGTTGCTGTTACGGCACAGGTGCAGCTGAGCCATTGAGGGCTATATTCTTAGGGGCACGCAGGACCATCAGCTTGCCAGTTCACACCTAAATGCTTTCAGCATTGCCACAAACCACAAGCTGCAGTTCTTCAAAAGTACCTGGCAGATCGGCTCACAACTTGCAGCAGTTTTGAGGCTGCCATCAACCTTCCAAACAACGGGAAGGACAACGCACATAAAGCACAGACCCCTGGCTGCACTGCAAGCATTGGAGGAGATCCCTGGAAGAATCACCCTATTCAGCTGAAGAGTTATCACGGATCTGCAATAAGAAATTATACAAATACACAAAAGTCATAATGAGGTGTTGTGTTTCTTCAGCCTGATTCTGGCATCATATTTTAATATTCCCCCCAAAATGTATCTATTCCAAGACACAAATATTAGATTTCCAGTTAAACAATTAATTGTTACTACTAAACTTCAAGTTTTGCAGATTAATCCTACTGATGTTCTAAGTAGTTAAAAATAAAGACTAAACAGTGAAAACAGTCACTGCATAGATTCATCTAAAAGCTTAGGACACACCAGACAAAGAAAGCACTGGAAGCTCACATAGCAACAAGTATGTTATCTTGGGTGAGAATGTAACACCCTACCTTTGTTAAGTCAGATCCCAGAATATAGAGATTTTTCCTTGGAAGGTGACACAGAACTTTTTGGGAGTATGAAGGCCTAGCACAGAATCCCTTACTCTAGACCATATGGTTTCCAGCTAAGTGTTCCTTTATTTTGGCTTGGCTGAAACATTCTCACTGAAGTGTCAAGTTTTGACTTTCTGCAATGTCTTTTTCAGTCCTCAGAATGCTTTTAACTTTCCTTCAGACTGTGAAAACAGTTCTTGCTAGAAAGAGTTATATTTCCCAAGCTACGTACAATGGCACAGGCTCAACAAGAATTCAAGTGTTCAAAAGAGGAGGAATTGATAGGGGTAAAAACAGCAATAAATTTCTAATATCTGAAAGAAACTTAGACATGTAATTTTTTTTCCCCTGCACTATTTCATGTTTCTTCAGAACAAGTTAGGCTAAATAAATCACAGTAAAACTATCCAAAGTAATTTGTTACCTTAAAATAAGTTTGGCAGTTATTGCAATAGACAGTGTTTTATTGCAGATTTCAAATCACCATGAATGACACCACATACATCATCACCCAGGAGATGATGGTCTAAATGGGACTGCTATGTCAAAATCTAAGCTGTCTTTTGTCTTTGTGCCCAGGCTGATCTAAGCTTTTAAATTGTTCACTAGCTTAATTCAGTATATGAACAAAAGCAAAAGAATTCTTCCTCTGCAGTGGTCTAAAATGTATTCAGTTGGTTTAACACACTGAAGGCTTAGACTATTTTGTCATATCTCATAAAATGTCCCCAGACAGTCTGGATATGGCCTTCGAAATATATGCTTGTGGGAAGTTTACTGACCCCAAGAAGAACATTTATCTTCGATAATATTAACTATAACCAAATGCTGATACAATCCTCTCACTGAAATTAGACAGATTTTGAGTTGATTAAATGAAAAATTAATTTACTTCAGAAAGTGCATGTAGAAATCTTGAAAGATGAAACTATTCAGAACTTAGCCCCCATGTTCTGTGCGGAGTTATTAATCACTCCAACTCCAGCAAAGTGCAATTCCAACTATGTAACACAAATATGTTTTTTGTTTCTCATCTTGGATATTTCACATGGTCCCAGGTACTGCAGTATCACTACATCTCACAGCCTTCAATGTATACACCCTTGTATCATCTCTTCGAGACAGAGAAATACTTCCACCTTTTCAAGAGGGGAGACTTTGGTATATACAAGCAGTTTATTCGTCCAACAGCTATCACTGAAATTATGCAGCATAACTTCTTCCTCCCAAACCCCACAGTAGCATCTTTAAGAGTAAAGACCCTTTTTCTCATGCCTTTCTCCACAACACCCTCCATTCTCCACAATGGCTTTATAGCAAGCTCTCCACAACTCTGTTCTCTCAAAACCAGAGGCTGGATCTTACTGTATCTTCAGTTTTGTCCATAAACAGGTTTGAAGTTCGGTTCACACCAAAAATATGCTAAGGATCTAAGCCCCAGTGCCTAAATATTGAAAGGGAACTTCAGACACTGTAACAGAATTAAATCCACAGACCACACAGACCTAGAGCTGACCGGTGACTCACAGTGCCGCCTGCATGCGACACAACAAGGGGAAAAGGAAAAGCCAGAAAACTCTGGGAAGAAAAAAAGTTCTTAAAGAAGAATGATCTGGTTCCTTAATTGTTGTCAGGATTGGGAGGGGAGAAAAAAAAGTTATGTACAAGCCCAAATATTTCTAAGAAAAACAGAGCAGAAATTCCTTGTTCCATACAGTCATTGTATGAATAGGGAACAAAATCCCCCTGATAAATGGGCACAGAAAAAACAATTTTTTTTTCCCTGTATGCAAGGAACGGAGAAGTCTTGAGTCCTTACAAGAACAAGCTTGCCTTTCTTTTCCTAAGTCCAGAGAAAACCTAAAGGAGAAATGGCTTATTTAACGTGTTAAGATTTTGTGACCTATTTGACTCCCATAGGTGGATTTCTTGTTAGAGAAAACATATAGATTTAAAATAAAAACTTATGACCTGCTAGCATATGGATCACTTAGCACTTTTAAAAGATTTGTTTGATACATTTTAGGGGAAACTGCTTCTGTAATAAACATTCCTGTGTTTTGAAAACTATAATACATGATTTTTTCTTCCATCTCTACATAGGTACAATAGGCAGAGTACTCTGAGAAACAGTTCTGCCTGGAAACACTAACCTAAGTTAACTTCAGAAGAAAGCAGAGTAGCAACCCACTATATATAGGCCTCCATTAGGCAGCTAGACTAACGATGTTGGCTGTCTTCCAGATAAGCACTTTCACTCCCCTGGACCCATAGGGAGCACTGCAATTGCATGCAAGCAGGGAGAAAAGGGAGGAGCAGAAAAAGGGAATAATGCGGATGGGAAAAAAAGCAAGGATTTTAGGCAGTACAGCAGTACTTTAATGGAAACAAAGTTGCTTACTTTCATTTGTGCATTAATATTTTCCCCTCCTTTACTCTTGTTTTAACTTGGCTAGCTGAAAAGTCCTGCTGCTCTGCACACAGATTAAACCTCAATGATGCCTCATTAAAATGTATGCCACCAATCACATTTGATTTACATATACGAAAACCAGAAGCCACTCTCAGCTAAGCTGAAGCATTGTATGCAGAGCAGTGTTCCTTCAGGGCATGCAGCTGACTGAAGTTATTGGGGCCTCAGGCACCAAAAAGACTGAGCTGCTTAAAAGACAAAACACTAATGGGCAAACTGTCTTACTTCAACAACTACAGAAGTGACCAGCAGGGAAGAACCCTCCAGAGGTCTGGGTGACAGGTCATGAAAGATCAGGGAACTAACTCATGCCTATCAGCCATAGGGAAAACATTGGTAAGACCTACCTGCTATGAACAGCAAGAGTAAAACCTTTCAAAAGACAGTCAAAGCCAATGGCAAGCACAATGGACAACTGAACTTAGAGGAGAAGGCTGACAATTTCAAGGCTGGAGTCGATACTGTCCTATAAACCAGTCTGCCAAACAGAGGAGAAACAGACTGTGTGTTACAACAGCTTTGTGTGGCTGTGGCAGAAGGAAACTTAGGGAGAGACAAGCACTGAACAAAGGAAAGACTGCTCAGAGGCAGTTCCCTTACTATAGCTCTTTCTGTGTAGCATCTCACATCTCTGCCCTCTCTCTTTCCCCTTGTAACCTCCTGGCATTAACTCAAGTACTATTCTACCCACTTGGATATAAACATATTTAAACATCATTTACTTAAAACATCTTTTTGGATGACTGGGCAGAAAATACAGTTATTTCACTTGCTTCTGTGTGCAAGTCAAAACACTATAAATTCCTGCCCAGTTTATATTCTCATTTCCTCTCTGTCCACACTGATGTCTTCTGTCCCACTCCTGGGGCCACCTGGGGGAATGTGAATTAGCTATAGTAAAAGCTGAATAACTTCTGAGTGGGGAAGTCAACCCCAGTAGAAACGTCTTGCCTGACCAGCTTGCTCCTAGCCAGGAGGTTTGCCACGACCAGAAAGCTGTGGCATTGCAGCATCAGCAGTAGTTTCTTACTAAGCCAAAACTGTAGCGTTCAGTAAATGTCATTCTCTTACTGAATCGTTTCCAGACAGCACTGAGGGATTTGACCATTTCCAAATCATGTTGAATAACACTGCTCTAACTATTCAACAAAGGCTAGCAACACTTAATATATATTTCTGGCATTCTCCCAGCTGGATTCAGGGCACAAAAAAAGGCCCATCCTTCTACATTCTGGCTCAGAAGTTTACTGCAACATATAAGTTCAGTACTGAATAGAATAGCCTTCTAATATTAGCACTAGTCAACAAGTTATATAGTTGTTAGAATTATGCAGTATTCAGAGAATAAAATATGGCTGCTTTTAGAAATAAACTACACTCTTAAAAATCAAACTGTGTCATATCAATATTAATGAGCTAAATGTTTTAAAACTGTCTTTAAAATTAACGCGGGTAAATATAATTCCAGTTGAGTTCACCCTCTTCTCTCAACCTGGAGCTCCTTCCAAAACTCTATTCTAGTTCATTCTTCATATGCAGCTTCTGACCTTGTATTGCTCCTTTTACCCATTAAAAGCTCCCCTGTTTTAACAGTGCTGTGGGTAGCTAGGTTGAAATATAGCTGCATTTAAATTCAACTTGGTGCTACAACAGTTTCTGTGTTCTATAAAAAGAAACAAATGGTTGTCAAGAGATCCTACCTTCCCTTTATCTTCTGTATAAAGTAATATTTTAGTCCCCTTCCAGCTTAATAAAATAGTAATTTCAGCTAAGAATCATAAACATTTTCTTAGCTGAGGTTCTTCCCTAACTAGTTTGAAAACAAAACAAAACAATAAGCAAACTGAAAAAAAGCACAACAGAGTGCAATCTCAGTTCTTTAATACAGAAGAAAAATTCACTATGGAAGTTATTTCCCCTAACTCCACCCTGATAAACACCACCAAACAGTCTGAGCTATGATGAGGTTTTTGTGTGCCATGATGAGTTGGGGGGCACAGATTAGCCTGCAGGTGCACGCGTGCAGTAGATCAGCTAATGCACTGGCTTTGAAGAAGTGAACAAGTCAGTAACCTTGGGGGTGTTCATCTATAAAAGGACTTACTAGAGATGTGTAAACAGTTCCTCTTTCTAACCTTCATGACCAGTTTTTCATTTACAGAAGACTAGATGCTTCACACAAGCTGGCAACTGCACACAGGAACATAAGTTCTCCCAGACAGCACATTATAATTTTTATTTCTCTTACACACAAGCTCTCCCCAAATGGCCATTCAGTTCTATTTTCTACTTACAATGAAATGAGAGATTTCAAGCCTTTGAACGCATCTGGCGCAACGTCAGATATTTGATTCTTGCTGATGTCTCTGTAAAGAGAAGGGAGGATTAAAAAAATATTTGTAAACAGGAATTTGATGAAAATATTTTAGCTGTAATTTATTGGAAGAATATACTTCATACAAAAACACAACTGGAAGATCATATTACCTCGGAGAAATTATGAACTACGTAAGGACACAGACAGGCAAATTCCAGGGATGTTCAGAAAATATCAGTCAGTACAACAGACCATAGCCTCAATAAATCGGCAGCTCCCCTGTTACTAAGGTCTTTCACTATATGGACATTGAAACAAAGAGTTTTATGAAGAGCTTTGAGGAACAACAGCGAGGTAATCCATTGAATAAAAACTGTTGATAAAACCATCTTAAGAACTACTAATAATGGAGATCGCATTGTGACTCTGTGGGGTGGTCCTCAAGCATGAGGAGCAGCCTGTGACAAAGCATAAAGGTTGTCTGAATGTTTAAACACGCAGGCATAGAAGGTTAATTTTATAACAGTACAGAAGGCCATATTTTGATTGTAAGTGAAATGATAGATAAGGTGAGGAGAGGTTCTAAGATAGCTGGAAAGTGCTGGCAGGACATGTGTTAAGGAAGACAGTGGGATTAACGGGGAATTGCTTCTGAGGCAGCAAGACTGTGTTTGTTTAAGAGAAGAAACCTGGTGGTAAATGAGATGTAAAGATGAACATATTCATAAATACCAGAAACATGTAATATAGTCAAACAAAATTCCCATCAAAACCCTAGGAAAGTCCACTAAGGGTTAGTCTCAATTTATATGAAACAATATTAATAATTCTTAGGATGATAAAATTCTTCTGAGGTAAGATTTTTCCCACAGCACCTCTGTTTAATACCAATGAGAAAGGGGATGGGAAACAGACTAGCCAGCCCCTGATCCCAAAGCAGGCACCAGTGGCACTGAGGAGTTCGGCACTGTACAAGTGATGTCTGGTTTTTAATGGCCTAGAAAAAACAAGCAGCGCAAAATTCTACCATGACCTTGATCTGGTGAGGCAGGTGAGAAGAGGGTTGACACAGCACTGGCAGGTCTGCCTACAGTTTTCAGATACTAGGGAAAGCCTTCGAGCATCTGAATGGAAATCGTGGACCTTCGAAGGCAGCAGCACTGCGGGGAATACCCAGTGCAGTGCAGACCCTGTCAGGGAGCCCCAGCGAGACTCCACCATTTCAGCTATGATGTGAGTTGAATACAGTTATAGCCTGCTGTCATTTTCAAGGGGAAGTGTGCTCCTGGTTTGGAAAATGCACTTCAATTTTAATCATAACCAACTAAGTATACAAATATATATACTCCACCCCAATTTCTTTATACATGGAGCCAAATTCACCACACTTGGGATCCAGAAGCTCAGAACTGGGTGCCTTCTCATGACCGTCGCTGCAGTCCAATCTTTCTGTCAATCAGTTCAACCAGGTGCTTAGCTACAGGCGTAACTTTTGGCCACCTCGTTGCATTCACTGACAGTTGGTATCAGCTTGTATCAGTAATATCAAATCTTTTCACTGATAGCTGAAGCTGGAGTAATACAGTACTTCATGTACATCTTCACTGTTATTTCCGCTGGGACACATGCTAAGGATCCCCGTCAGACTCTAAATAAACATCACTTAAACAAGAATTTAGGAATCAGAAAGTAAGAAGGTTTTCCATTCTATACATGTTTTGAGCTACAAATTCTGTCAGTTAAAATTTTAATGAAGCCCTCTAACTGTTTTCAAATCTATCCACATAAAGTGGGATTTTCTTTGGTTCTTTTATAAGGCTCGTGAAACAACTGCTCTTCAATCTACTGATGTTTTCTGTTACAACATCCTGCCTACAAGGACAGCATTCAGTGAAGGTTTCTGGTTCTTCAGCTCAACTCAGAGCAGCCAAATTTGTGACACTGAAAATAGGAATATCTATTTTTATACAGGTTTTTGTGAAACTTGTTTAGACTGCCTGGCAGCATTTGCTGTTTTTTTATCTAGTAATTCTTATCCAAGTAGAAGCCTGATATGAATCTGCGCTATTTATTGAGAAACATATTAAAACCTATTACAATGACATGACATCATGAGTTTGCTGAACAATGACAAGCATCTGAAAAGTGGCATCCAGTTTTTGAAACAAGTATTTCAGCACTATTTTATTGGTTTGCTACATTTCAACATTTCCATCCTTCCTTTCTTCCCATGTCCGGATGCTAATGAGCGTATAACTAATGGTGCCTGAACGTGCATAAATGCCATGCTGGGTGATGACACACTCACTTCATGCAGATGCACTACAATCAGCATTAGAAGATAATTAGACACATTACTTCCTTTCCATTAGAGCCCAAGCTCCACTGCTATTGGATACGGAGGCTCCATCTCCTTCTGACTTGACTGAGGCAAAGGGATTCAATTGTGTCCTTGTACTTTTGTTCCCTTCCTTTGGTCTGCTTTGGTAAGATCACCCTATTCTGTGCTTGAATTACGTCAAGACAAAAAGATACGGGCTTTTCTAACCTGCACAACAAAGTCAATTTAGATCACATAAGGCTCATTTTCATAGTTTAGAGTCTCTCTGAATCACTCAGTGGAAATGTGGCTCTTTAGCTGGAAATGTAATAAACTTATCAGGATTCCACCCAGGCAGGGAATACATTAGTCACCTCATACTAGTCTCCCTGCACCTCTGACAGTATGGTACAGATCTTCTTCCAAAAGGTTGTTTAGCACACCGTGGAGGGTGGCTGTGCTCAGTTACCAGTTCGGGACATAAAGAGCTCTTGACTTTGCACCAGGGGAGCAAGGATACCCTGTGAGTCACTGTATAACATATGACTGTATGGTTTAAATGTCTTTACTGTAAAAGGTTTTGAAACAGAACAGATTTATTTTTAGATGCAGCCAAATGCAAAACTATTAATAGCATTGGACGAATATTCTCTTTGTCGACTAACATTATTAGAAACAGATTACTTGATTATCTCTAACATGTTCTCATTTGACAAGAGTACTCAGCAAAAATCCACATCATATATGGTTTAGTTTTCAGAAGCTGCTTAACAAAAGTAGCAACACCACAGAGCTACTGGGAAGACTGTGAAATCTCAGTGTGTTTTCTGCTGATATATGGTAAAATTAATTTGACAAGATGAAACACTACTACAAGCATCAGAGCTAGAGAGGTACAACCACATCTTTCAAAGTGGCTCTGTGTACTTGGCTCTTAGTCTTGTGCTACATACTTGTTAGTTAAAAGCCTCAGAAAAGCAAAGACAAAATGGGAGGTAATGCCATAAACTTTGGAACTCGTAGGCTAGAAGTTACAGAACTATGGTACAAGAACAACTGCTATGTAAATGAATTCAAAATGGCATGTCTGGGCCTGGATACTTCATGCAATAACAACAACAACTTCTAATTCTGGAGATGGGATGTATCTCCTTCAAGCCCCTCAAACCTCTTCTAAAGACCTTGAATAACTGAGCACAGAGCTAAGACCTGTTACATTCACCCCAAAATCAGGGAATCCATCATCCCAGAGTATATAATTCAACTGCATATGTGAATCCTATACGTGCCAAATCTTCCATCTGAGACAGTTATATTTAGCTTAATGTAATTAATTGTGTGAGAAGATGTAGGCAATTATGATGAAGTGTAGGACACAAAAGATTTAAGCTCCTTTGCTAAAACCCAATCACCAAAATAACTCTCCCACCCTGGAAGCTATTGAAGAGACATTCCAAACAGCAAACTTCAGCTAGATGCAGATATAACACTTGAATTAATATACATACATCTTCTGCTAGCATCTTGACCTATTAATATAAAGTCATATAAAGATTATCTTGGACAACTGGCTCTTACCTAAAAATTAATCTCGGTTATCCAATTATTTAAGAAAAGGAAACTGCATAATCTTGCAGGAAATACTCAGTAAACAATCAAAACACTGAGAGTGCTGCAAGTGAGCAGTCTATTATCCCTAACGTTCTTTATTCACCAGGAGAAAAATATAATACAATTCACAATGTCCAATTTAGACCCTCACTGTCCAGCAGGAATAAAACTTTAACAAGGAAACAGGTCAATAACCAAATGGCAAAACATCATGTTTGTTATGGGACATTCTGCAGCCTAACTATCTGTCCCAAGTTCTTCCACAAAATGCTGTTGTCATGTTAACTAAGCTTTGATACAGATCATCTGGCACAATAACTTATTATTTAACTATGACTTCAGATCTTAATGAGTATGCCAAATATACTCCAGAAAGCTGTTAACACAACTCGCTAATGGAATTCTACTATGAAATTCTAACATTAATCATTTCACACAGTAAGTGCAGCACTGGGTTGAGCAGCTAGTCAAGTTAAAGAACATTTTTTTGGTCAACTCCCATAAAACTAGAGTTCACCAATCATGAAAAATGAAAGGACAGTAAAACACTGCCAAAATCTAAAATTAGTCATACCTCAGAAAGAACTAAGTAGTGACTTTAATAATGAAAGTTACAAGTTCGGTCACTGGAAAGGGATCTGTCATTTTTCACTGAAATTACCATCTTGCTATCTAATACAGTACTTCTTTAAAAATACATACAGCTATATTGAAACCAAGACAGAAGAACAGAGACTCTAGAAGATTGATTATTTGACCTGTTAAATATTCAGATCCATATTTACAGCTCTTCAGCTCTAGGAACTTGCTAAGTTTGGACTGGCAAACACAGTAATTTTACCCTTAAATCCAAAGGTACAGCGCAGGCTCATTTCAGTTTCCAAAAGCATTGGCTGTCTGATAATCCAGTGTCTTCTGCGAAATGAGCTGACAGTTTCTTAACTCCAGTAAGTATTGTTCGCATCAGAAAACAAGAACTGTAAAGGCACCTTATTAGCAGTCTTAGCACTGAGCTACGAAGCCTGAACGACTTCTGGAAGTTACTGGTCTGATGGTACCCATCAACGTCTTGATACTATGGTGAAGCAGGAGTAACTCGTTTTACCATTGTCTGTATCCTCATACTACTGTCACAACTTCTCTCATATATCACTTAAAAATGAAAAGAAAGACTGACCAGGAGGAATGCCCAGGTTATGTGCCTGAGAGCACTGCTACAAATCAGGATTATTTTTTTTAAATCCAAAGAGAAAACACAAGAGCTAGTAAGAAAATAATTGTCTGGGTATCTACTGGTGATTAAGAAAATAGAGAAAATAAGCTCCCGCAGGTTTCTTTGTTTTCTTGTAAACAACCAAACCATTTCAGCATCAGGATATTGAATGAACTACAAAAAAATCCTAACTACTCTGCAAGAACATGCACTCCTACTATAACTGGGGTCAACTGAATTGAAGTGGTGTAAACAGATACCAGAATGAATGAGAGAAAAAAACCCAGAACTTAAAATCTTTTCTGAGGAAGCAGATTTGAAGTTTGAACAGACTAACAACTAATTAGCTCACATCGTTTATAATAGGAAGTGAAATTAAGCATTATTAAGGATTTCATGCACTGTTAGGCATCCTGAATCAAATTCCATTCTTGCATACACTTTGAAGGGATTATTTGTGCAATCCCCAGTGATTTCAACATAGAAATTGCCAATATGTTTCTAAAATAGAGATACTGAATTTGAAGCTAGAAGATTCATGATCGCTCTTGCATGTTGGTCTTGTTATTAAAACTTACATTCTCTTAAGCTTCTTGTACTGGGTAAAAGCTCCAGGGGGAATGATTTTGATGAGGTTTTGTTCCAAACGTCTGAAAAGAAAAAAAAGTAATATACATGTTAACTACACAATTATAGGACAGGAATAACATTAAACATGATAGCAATTTTTTATGTAAATATAAAACAATTCTATAGAGTTTTTATGCAAAACAATTCTTTCTTTTGAAAGCCACTAAATGGAGAATATACTGAGAAAATAACTTCAAAAATAAAATCATCTCACTGATTATACTAAATCTGTATAGAAAAAAGTCACAGGCTATAGAAATCGCATCATTAAAGCTCAGGGAATTAATAAAAAATAGCAGGTATGTTTTATTACTACTTAATCAAAGTTAGGGTAGAAAATACAGATGCTTTCCTTGACTGGCTGTTGTAAATAGAACATAGCTATCTAAAATAAAAGCTATGTAATGTTGTGACAGCTTAATAAGCAGATTAATAATACTATCAGAGCAACTCAAGAGCAACAATCTGTGGGAACATGCTTAAGTTCCCTCCCTATATCCACCATTTGCATTAATAATACTGCAAAACAAAGTGGAATTCATTGCAATATGAATCTAGATTTTTACGGGGGGCAGGGAGGGGGGGAAGCCTGTGTTAAAGCAGAGCAAAAAAGGACTGTATCTTCCTATTTTAACTACCAAATACTGAAGGTGTTCTAGAATAGGCTCCACACCACACAAAAATGCCGCTGTTGTCATTTCTGGGATTTGGTTTGAAAGAAGTATTCTTTATGAAGTATCATAAATGCATGTATCACTAACATAAAATATACGCACCTTTAAGATACCACATACAGTGACCATTATGATTAATTTCTGTTCCTTCCCAGAACTATTTTCAAGTCTTTGACAGCAAGTTCCCGAAATTCCTGCTAAAAAGGACTCTCTTCTCAGATGAACCCTAAATATTCATCTCAACCAGAAATGTAAAAGAGGACCACCATACAACGAATTCAAATGACTATGGCATCTAAAATTCTACAATCAGAGATGGAAATTAAAGCAAAATTTTACCTAGCTCTTACTTATTATTCAAATATTGTGTATTTTTTCAAAACATGTCATAAAAAGAAACAGTTTCAATAGCAAAAATCTGTGGTTGGAAATGGTTTAGAACTGAAATACAAAAATATACTGTAATGATGGAATGAATCACTCTAGTCATTTAGAGTTGCTGCAGCAATGCAGAGGGGAGGAAAAGATTTTAAAACCAGGAACAGAGATAAAATGAGATGCAGGGAGAAGTAAATCATGTTTTTTAAAGGACTTGGGAATAATGTAGAGAAAATGCGTAAGGCCCATCAGCCCTCTATTGCACACACAGGGTATCCTTCTGTTGATCTGCGCTTTCAATAGACAAAAGAAAAATCCCCTTGAAAATAGCATATTTTGCCAGCTCCGTTATACTTTAAGAAGCTATTTAAGTCATGAATATTGCGACACTTGCACAGTCAACTTGGACAGTCAATGTGCATGCACTCTTTTATTCCTGTAGCGGTCTATTTTAAAGGTTGTGATCAGAGTTAATTCTATTCCTTGTTCTGTGATTTGAATTAGTGTCTGAGATTTCCCTTCCAGTTGGTCTAAATATAACGTGCTTCATTTCTGGCAAGTCCACAGTGAAATGCAAATTGCTGTAAGCTTCAGCACGCTACTATTGTTGGGTGTTTGTCACCAGAATTAGCAGTACACATGCTCTTCCCATAAAGGCTTTTTGTCAGCTTGCCAGTTTGGTGTTTAACTCCTCCCGAGTGTTTCTATGTAGACACTTCTAGGAACAAAAGAGGGCCATGCCTGTCCAATTCTCTTGCCTTATGGACAGAAATTGGGGGATCACACATGCTGCACACAGGCACAGCACAGCAGTCATTACAGGGAAACTCAAACATAGTGACGGCGAGAAACATGGCCCCTTTCTACAATCACTTGAAATTCCAAGGAAATTTTAGTGACTCAGGAGTGGAAATATACACAGAAATTTTGCCCCCAAAGGGCAAAACAAGCCGAAATTGGAATAGCCATAGATCCTGAGTAATAAGAAAAAATGAAATTTCTAGAAAAGGTGGGGATGAATACAGAGAAAGAGTTGTTTCAGAGAGCTACCTTCTGAAGCTGTACTGAATTCTTCACCCTTTCCTACAAAATTTGCAGCAGATGGCCTGTACAGAAATAGATGGACAAGGCTGTTATCTGCTACATTTTCACCTTAGCACCTTACATTTTTTTATTGTATGAAGCTCCTTGTAAATGAAGGACTAAAGAAAACACATAACTCATTATGCTTAGTGCACTACATTTTGCAGATGCTACCAGAGAAACGACAAGCAGTACCACGTGCTATCATCAGGGTGTGTTTGCAGGTGGACTCCAACTTGGGCACAAAATGCAGCTGATCTTGGAGCATTAACTAAAGTGCAGCATTAAATAAGCAGCTATTTTAGAAGTATGAAGTACTAATCTGACTTCCATTTATTTTTTTCATAAATGCATGTTATAGATTGGCAGGCATAGGGTGAAAAACACAATGCAGTTACACAACCAAAATAGTAGAAAACAAATTATTTGTATTAATACTTTGTACTTTCACCTCATCTGAGCTTATAAATGACATGTGAAGGACAGTAAAGGATTAAAAATCTCTAGGAAACACTAGGTTTTGCCAGAAGGGGTGTCGGTAATTTCAATGTGATGAAAGCTTAATTATAAACCAGTGTTACCCATGATATAATGGAAAACTGCTGCTGGAGGTGCCATCTTTCAAATAAAGTGAAAAACAGAGTTCTTACCTAGTGTTGTCATTTTTTTCTGCAAAAAGTGAAAAGCTAATCTAAATTTTACAGTTACATTTTATTTCAGAGAAAATTACCTAGTTTGCCTAGAACATGACCTCTGGAAAACTGTTTTTCATGGTCTATCCCTGCATACTATGAAGTGCTGTCATACACCCTACAAAACCACCTGTGCTAGTGCAAAGCAACATCAGTGAGTTCATTTTTTTTGTGTATCACCTGAATATACTATAAAATAATTTTACAACACATTTGAGAACTCTGTACAAGAGACACAGTCCTAAAAGGCTAAATTTTGATCATATGAACTACTATCCTCCACATTTAAGATTTCTTACAACTCAATAAAATTTTCTTCAGTCTTCCTGTGGTATTTCATAGTAAGATCTATTTAAAAGACTCCACAGTAGAATTCACAAAACTGATAAAATAAATTGGCCATGTTCAAACCTCTCAGGGGCTTTTGTTTGTCCTTTCAGTTACCCATTTCACTGTGCCATGTCGCCTGCTGCCAGCTGTATTGCTTAGATGAATTGAAGCATATCTCCCCCCTTCTGACACGCAGCAATGCTCTGTCTGCCTCTCGAAGTTTTAGTCTTTGACAACATCATCAAAGGACAAGAACAATTTCCTTTCTCTTCTCTATTATCAGAGACTGGAAAGTATGAGGGCCCGGTGGATTCAGATGCATTTTTCTTGTAACAGCATAATGTTAGACAGGATAAAGTCCTCCTTCTTCCCACTCTCTTTAAATGACTTTGCAGCAATGAGAGCAAAAAGTAAACATATCGGAGGAAAAAAAAACCAAACGGGGGGAAACTATGTAGTTAAATATGAAAAACAATCCCAGAGTAAAGAACAAGCACTCAAATTCCCATGCTAATCCAACTCAAAGTTCACTGAATTGCACATCTTTTCATCATCTCCTCATCCGGCACCTGTACTGCTCACACCCAGGATGGCAAAACACAAAGGATAAAAACCTCTGCCTAATGCAGCCTTCGTAGAGCCAGCTCACACTCTCAGGAGTGACAAAGCCATTTGTCTTGAAGACTGATTCCCCCTGCAGAGTCGGGGAGACAGACATATTAATTTGGGCCTTAACTGTCTCTCTTTCATTGAGGGAAAGAAAGAATTTGTTATTTGGGTCTCTAATGGAGCAGTTTGTGAGCAATTTTCCCATTTTGAACACCGCCTCAGCTGCTAATGTGTAATGTTTTGTCAAGCTTACCTACCCATAACATAGACAAATCACTAGCTTGGAGAAAAAGAGAGAGGGAGTGAAGCATCAGTACTGATAATTCTTAGCTGTCAGATGAACAGAGCCTACAAATGAGACAGCCATGCTCTATTAACAGTGCCACCGAGCTCTTGCCTGAGACATGTCAGAAACATCCCTCTGCACTGGGCAGGCATGAACTTCCCTGCTGGGAGAGAGAGAAAGCGCGTGAATGAGTCAGATTGCTCCCTGGACCACGTCACTCTGCTCCCAGTGCCGAGGCTCTTTCAGGCTTGCATCACTCAGGCAGTCAATAACCAAAAGCAGTCTCCGAGGGAGAGAAAGCATAAGATCAGATTAGTGTGCAGCAGCAACCTGTAGCACACTCGTGTCTGGCGGGATGCGCATGACCTCATGAACGTTGTTGGGAAGGGCAAACCCCTCACTTTTCTCCTGCCGTATAGGCAGGGATTTGCAGGGAGCTGGTTAAGGACTGCTTGGAGGAAATAAGCAGCATGTGCATCGCCCACAGTGACAAAGCCCAGGGCTGGGGAGAACCGTTTGTATTAGGAAGGAGGAAACGTCTAGAGCACACAACAATCAAGAGAGATACTGTTCCTCCTTGCCAAGGAGTGAGAACAACTGGATTATAAAAGCTGCTTGGACCACTATCTTACATTTATCTCATATTTTGGTATTACATAACTTATCGTACATTTTGGACTCCGATGAAGAAAAGTCCACAGATATATTTTGAGTATTTAAGAGGAATAAATCATACTTAAAATCTTGTCTCCTTACTACAAATATGGGCCAGATCTGATCCCTGTCCTGACACCTTTCTTGCTTCTTCATTTGAAATATAAGCTTTATTCCTACCATGCACAACAGGTTCGGGTAGCTGCACTGAAGTATTTACCCAGACAGCCCTGGATCGGAGGCCCCCTTGTTGGGAAGGAAGGAATCCTGCCCTACAGTTACACAGTCAGGACCTGCGGCTTACTCTGCAGTGAAGAACGCAGAAGCTGCAGTCATCGCCCTGCACGCCACAGCACTGCACAGGGCACTGCTCTGCAAAGCACAACGTAAAAAACCTGCAGTCCTCTGCTTCAGAAAGTGTCTATGGACCTACATTACCAAGGAACGGCCTTTTTGTTGCTCTGTCTCTCACCCCTCAGTTCTCTGACAGGTAGAAAACAAAGTGCTTTGGGATGGCAGGACATTCAGTATTTTAAATATCTGTGCTTATTGCTTGTTAAAGCCTTCAATCTCTGCCTCAGCCAAAGACTCTACCACCAGTATAAAACCCCTAAACACATATGGTTCTCCATGACTTCTATACTGCTTCCTTTCATCGCAGTGCCTGAATGACTTCCAAATAAAATTAATAATACGTATTATAAATCCCTCTCATTGAGTCTGCCTTAGGAACTGGAGAGCTGAGAGCCAGTAAACTGTCCGCCTATACTAATACAAGGTGACAACTAGAGTTTCCCTTCATATTCTGACGTTTGGTGGTGATTTTCAGGGTCTAGCTGTCAAGCTCCTGCTATAGTTTTAGAAAGGACTACTGCTTAACTATTCACCTAAGGGCAGATCTTCAATAGACAAAATCCTATCGAGAATGAAGTGACTCTTCAAATAAATCTACCTAGGAAGCTACATAGATAATTCTGCTCACCACAAGACATCTTTCAGAATGAAACCAGATGTTTTGATATGTTCCCTGATACCATGGTGTTAATTTAAAAGTAGCGCCAGTGATATTGGATCTTCTGACATGCCACAGTGAATTTAGTTTAAGCTGACACAACTCTGTAGTTGAGCAGCTGGTCAGATATCTGCTGGTAAACGCTGAATCTGTAATGGCAGGCACATTATGAATCCACCAGCTCCGTTGTCGTATGTTAATTTTGCATCAAATGTGGTACAAACATGAAGACCCCAGACAAGCCTGTAGACTGGTATTCTGCAAAACAGTTTTTGACATAACACCGATGTCTCTATCAACATGAACAACCAGAATGCAGTAATATACTGCCAAATCTCAAGGTTTCTCCATCTACCACCGTGATACTCCACATGGCTGGGTGGAATTTTTGGCTCTTCTCATCACCTTTCATTGTTATTTCTCCTACTACTCTCATTCATTTATTTTTCTTGCTTCATCCTTGGAGTGAGGGTGCAGGCATCCACCGAGCATGCGGCCAGTGCCTGAGCTCCCTCTCACTGCAATGCCACAACTGCATGAACTGTCTGTGGACTGCGCTCAGACATAAAAGCAGGGACTTCAAATGAGCTCCCCTGTGAGCCATCATCAGTGGGTACAATCAGTGAGGGTGTTAAAGGTTAAACAGAAGCTGTTTTGGGGTAGAATACAAAATAATGTCTCCCCACTCTTCTTCTAGACTAGACAAGAGATAATTTCCCATCTCAGTAGACTTCGTTGGGTCACATGGACTTGGGCTCAGAGTTCGCAGGAAGAATTTTACCTGTATACAGGCATGTGGCCATGAACCCAAATCCAGGAAAGAGAGAGTCATTAGGTTGGAGAGATTTGGCAATTTCCAATTCCCTACTGCTAAAATGCAGCCTAATTGCTTGCTTCATTCAACCAGCATGCATGTGTTCATGCATGTTTGTGTTTCTGAGATGTTTTGGTGTAGCAAACACTGCAGAAACATGGATCCCACTCTTGGGTTTTTGTGTCGCACAGTGATTCCAGTTCAGAAGGCTCCAAGGAGACCAGCCCACAGGGTACTACATTGAGGATGAGGTTCTTGCATTCACTTCAACAACACAGCATGTACTCTGAGGCTGACTCAACCTCAGACCTCTGCTGAGCACTTTTTTTGTTATATTTTGGTTGGGGGTTTTTTTGGTGTTTTTTTTTTTTTTTTTTAAATCTGCAGCTTGAAGTCTATGCTTGGGAGACACATGGTTTCTACAGTGCCTACTAGAAAGCAATAGTTGGCCTATAGTTACATTTCATAAATGTAAACAAGTAGGAATGTTTTTTAACAAACCAGACTCATAATGTTTGCTTTAGTGAGAGTAAGATTTGTTCCGTTAGGTCCCAGAAAGACTAACCCCTGAACAAGTCACATTGCTATTTCATCATTATTTCAGTAGGTCAATCCTGCCCACCCTCTGTTGACTTCCAATTACTTCAAGAAACTTCCAGCCCAGATCACTTCCCAAATTTTCTAACAATGCAAATAACTAGCTCAGGGATCTGAGGATTTCAAGTTGGTTTGCATTATAGTTGTCAAGTTGTAACACAAAAATATATTTTCAGACTTAGTGGAAATGAAAACAATAAACTAAGAGAAAGGAAAAAACCTAATCATTTAATCTATAACCTAACTTACTGTGAAGAGCTCCGTACATTCTGTAACATCTATTTTTAGTACACATTTACAAATACTGACAAGGAAAATGTAAAACACAAGAAATAACTGGAAAATTAAATAGCTTTCTGGTCGTTGAAGTTGGCCACCTGTAATATTTTGTCAACAAAACAGATTCTATCATTTGAACATAAACATTCCTCAAATCCTCTGTTCTTTACCTAATTTTTTTTTAGCAAAAGAAACAGAACACATGTAAGCCAAAAGACAATTAGCGTTTCATGCAGTAAAAAATCTGATTAGTATATTTTATTTCAAAGTTATGATTTTAGGCTCCCTATTTGATTTTCTATGATTCCTTCTACACTTTTATAATCAGCTTTCAGGATGTATATACTCATTATACACCACAATCTCCTCATTTTGCTTGGTATAACAGGAGCTTTTGAGTGACATTTGTATAAGATAAAAAAGATATATGCCTTTTTGTTCATGCCATTCAATTTCATTAACAAGGCTAAATTTATGTTCCTGCTGGACTGAAGTGACACCTCTGGAAAAAAAAAATAACACATACAAAACTCCCCAAACCAAAAAAAAACCAACAACCCAAAACCTACAAACCTTGTAAGGTTACTAACTCCTACACAGCTTGCTTGAGTAAAATCCACCTGCACATAACTTTTTTTTTCCTTAAAGAAATGTCACAATCATAAAGAGGAGAGAAGAAGGTAAAAAATTATACAGCCAAAATGAAAATTATCATGTGCATGAAATCTAGATTTATCAAAACAAAAACATCTTCCTATGCCTATAGATTACATTAGTTACACTTAATTTTACAAATAAAAGTAAAGATGTAAGAAATAAATCCTGCCTTGATCTTACAGCAGAAACTCCCTGCTGTTATTGCTTGTTTCTAAAACTGTGAAACATAGCTTTCTGTTTTCCTTAATCTGTCTCAGCACAGAAAACACCTTTATTCTTGACATTTGCCATATAAATATATTTTCTCTACTGACTCTCAGTCTAAACTATTTTCTTTATTATTTCTTTTTTATTTGTGTGTCTTGCCCTCATAGAATAGAAGATTTTCTACACATTTTTGGCTTGACAATGGAAACCTCTTTTTTATGTTGAATGCAAGGAGTGAATGACACAGTTTGCCTAGTGAGATCCAGAAAATAGTAGTCAAATTTGACATGTGAGGCTGTCCAGAGCCAATTTACAGCAGTGAATGAAAATTATATTATATGATTCAACTCCAGGAGCCAGCCTGATTCCCTAGCCAGAGAACTTGCCACCAGAGGCAATTATGGAACATTTATTACAGTGTTCAAAAATACTGCGCTGGCTTCAGCTACAGTATTTACTGGAAGCCTGGGAAAATTGTTCTAATTTTCTTTTAGGAGGAAGAATGTTGCTAAATGCAGAACTATCTTTCCTCTATCCCCAAAGTTTATAGTTTCTACACACTTATATTCTTGGAAAAAGAAAGAACTCTTGCCTTTTAGAAGCTGAGAACTTCAAAGCCAATTGTTAATTTACATGAAATTGTTATGGTGCAGTTGATTTATATCTTTATATATATATCTTGATATATATCTTTATATAAGAAAGAATTAATTTTATTACAATAAACAGTTACCAGTGCTCAATCTTGTTATAATAGCTTTTCTGACTTTATTTTAATCAGTGGAAAATTGTTTTTGAATATACCAGTAATTTAAATGCCCAGAATTTGTTGATCACCTTCCTCAAATCACAAAAGTTTCATCAAGATTCATAACTGAAGTCCCAGCTCTCCTACAATACACACTCCTACAGGTACTGAAGAACAGTGAAGGTAATTTCTTCCCAATAGAATCACTGAAGCAACAAAAGCAACAAACTCATCTATGTATAGGTCTGTCTGCCGTCCAGCAACACTGCCCAGCACCGTGGTACTCTCATGACAGCAATTCTCTAAATATTAAATTTGTCAGAAAAGCACTAATTGAAGGTGGAACTAGTAGAACATTACATTTCAAAGTGATTCTCTTGCAGAAAATAGGTTAATTTTCATTTTGACAGAACCATGAGAAAATCAACAGTTAAGTGCATTAGATTTTTCCTTAGTGCTCAAACTCTAGCATTTTTCCTAAGAGTAGAAATTATGCACCAAAATCAAGCACTACTCATACCTACAAAAATATCAGTCACCAATTCAACTATCAATAGTGAGAATGATAAACTAAACCAACATAGAACAAGCGACTCAAAACTGACCTTAAGCTAAACCTAGATGCTGGTAGAAGGGCTGCCACCCTATTTTACTCTCTGACTCGTCTCAGAAGCCAGACGGGAAGCTGTGGTTATTATCTCACCAGACATGGGTACCTAAGCAGCACTTTTCCTTGAGGGACTGTCAGCCTCTTTACTCTGTCTGAAGCAATTACATCAGCATTTAAACAAAAGGTCCTCATTTAGATACATCCTATCCAGCATTACTCTTGGTTTATACAATTATATTTCTCTTAATCTTACAAGACAGAGAGTATTGTAAAGGTTAAATAACAGTGATAAAGCAAGCTTGACATGAAAAAGCACAGGTTTGAAATCTAAGATCAGTTTCAGGATCTAAGGATATACTTTAGATTCTGGAGTTTGATTTATAAGTCTGCAGATGATTGGGACTTGGCTTTTCAAAGTCATTAGCACTGCACAGCACATGTTCAAAGCCCAGCTCCTATTGACTTTTGCTGCAGCTGTGAGTCCTCAGCACTTCTGAATATCTCAGCTGAGTCAGGCAGAAACCGAGGATTACATCACTAGTGACCACCCATGAAAAGTTTGTGCAAGTAACTTGCCCAGAGTCAATTAATAAAACCACTGGCAAGAAGAGATACAACCCAATTCTCCGAATAGCATTCATGAGATTACCTTCCCCATTTTAGAATTTTCCTGTTTCTGCAACAAATAAACAGATCCCATATACACAGGCTCCCTCACTACACAACCCTGATGCACCCCTAGACAACACAAAACAAATCCAGTATTCTAACAGCAACATGAGACTATGCTGTAACTAAAGCGCATACCCCAACAAATATATAGAAAAGCACTGAATGAAGACTGCAGCTACAAACATTAACTTTGCATTTTTCTATTTTTTTTCACTTTTTTTAAATAATATTTTTTATTTAGTGGATTCAAAAGCAAAAGCTGAAGTAACTAATTCCATCACAAAGAAACTCATGTGTAACAAAAGTACACCACCCAGAGCTCTTCCTTGACGTCTAACTGGAATAGCAGCAGTCAAACCAGTAAATCCCTGTGCAGTCTAATAGTTAATCTCTGTGTAGGTGGTCACTAGTGCACAGGGACAAAGATACGAAAATTGTTGTTGGGTTTCTCAAGACCATGGCGACAATGCAGGAAGGCTAGGGACAATACCGGTGTTTTCTGGTGGGAAGAGACTCCTCAGCTCCATCTTCACCTGCGCCACTCCATCCTGGCCCTGCAGCCTGCCCAGTTCCCATCCCCGCCACCCAGTGTCCCAGCCCTTCTGCCACATCCCCAAAGCCCTCCCTGCAGAGCTTGTGTCCTGGCCTCACTACCAGCAATCTCGGGCCTTATCACCAAACATTCCTCACTTTCTCAGACTCACAGCACTTTTATCAAACTGTCTTGATTTCCTTTGTTCCCAGTCTTTCTCGTCATATGTTTTGTTGTTTCCTCATGCGAGTTCAGCCTTCTTTTCCCAACCGTTTCCATACTAGGCCAAGCTAGTCTTTATTCTCTCAAGTGTCTGTCCCAACCCACAATCCAGCCCTTAGCACTAGCAATTAATCAAATCCTTTTACACAATCTGAAGATCCTTCAGAGAAGCACTGCCCAGTGCCAGCCTGCCTCTGGGCACCACACCGTGAGCACCCTCCTCCACCATGCTCTCCAGACCAGACAGCAACAGGAGGGCCAGCTTTGGGGGGGCTGTTCCCTGCTTTCACCCTGGAAGGTCTTACACAAACTTTTACAAAACACAAAGGCAGCAGTAGCCGTCCCTGCACTACTGTTTTACGGTGTACAAAATTCTCAGACAAAAGCTGTCCAGAATTAATATCCTAAAATACAGCCTTGTTCGCAGCGATAAACAGAAAAATCAAGTAGATCAGTCTAAGATAGACAAACAGCAAGAAAACTTCATTCTAAAGAAGGGACAAAGGAAAAGTGTAGTGAGGTGGGGAAAAGATTAATAGGGAGTTACTGATCACTCTCCAGTACTGGGAGGCATCAAACGAACCTGGCAGGACGCACATTGAAGCAAATAGTATTTGAAACACTACAGACAGGGCTAGCAGTGCCATTACTGCCAGTGCCCCACATCTGCAAGCGCAGGAAAGCTGTCCTTTCCCTGGCCAAACACTTGATTGAGAACAGGCAGACAGCGCCAGAGCTCAGACCCATCCAGCCCAACATCCTGAGCCAACAACAGCCCAAACCACATGCTGAGTGAAATCTGCTGTTGTGGCAAGTGTGTTTCTCACAACACCCTTCCGAGCTCCCACAGGCTGCAGGGTAGTTGACTCTCACAGGCACAGCTGGTAGCTTTGGGTTTAACAGGTCTCTACTATAGCCTGGCTCTGCTGTCTTTATGGGCTGGGCTGTCATTCAGGCTGACAGGCACTGGTTGAGAGGTTGTGATCAAGTCTGATCAGAAAAACAGATTCTTTGGCAACTTTGTCCCCTACTAGTTTGTAGGTCATGCCCCACTCCCGATATCCCTCCAAGGTCATGACCATTCTGCATTCACACTGTGTTCCCTATTTATCTTGCACGCATTTTCTCTCACCCTTTCTAAAGAAATGCAAACTTCTCCTTTTATTGTAGATGCTGTTCCAATGTAATGAAATGACTATGTCGTTCATTTACCAGCAAACCATCAAGCCATATTTGCCTTGGTATTTCTTTTTCCGTAAATGCCTCCAGGTGCTTAATGACTTTTGTTTTCATCCAAATATTCATGCAAAACTTTTCTGAGCTTATTCTCATGTGTTTCTCTATAACATACACTGTTCATTTTTTCTCTGAAAAACACAAAGAACCACTTTGTAAGCAGAGAATCTTTTATAACATACAACACACAGTCTGTATTCCTCAGCTTCAATTTCTTATAACTCACTTTCAGTCATTTTGGCTGCTGCTGTCAGCTCCCCACTGAACAAGAAGCTTTATTAAAAAATGAATTGCATTCTGTACATTCTAGCTACCTATTTTATGAAATTATGAAAAAGCAAGGCTGGGATACAGATTTCTAGATTTCCCAAATTCCTTTATTTAATAATAAACATTCTTGCAATGAGGGCCTTCAGGATAACACACCTTGGGGAGAGGCATAATAGAGTAACACAACAGACTTCTAAGTCACATGTGGCAGAGGTCAGCAGCAAGGGAAAATTAGTGTCATATGGTGCTTGTTTTATGTTCCATGACAAGCGAGTTGCCTGTTTTGTGATAGGTTTTTATCAACAAAAACAAATTTAGGACTTGTTGGCAACTTTGTCAGAGAAGGTTCTGCCTACCCATGTTAATGAAGAAAGGCAGGAAGGCTGAATAAAAGATCTTTAATTAATACTGAAACACAGAGTGAAATGTAGGTCACCTTTAATAACCACGATAGAGTAACAGCTGTGTGTTTCACTTTTGTAGAACAGTTTGCCAGTCAAGGGTTCTTATCGGATACAATTTGGCTTCCAAAGAAATACTGAGTTAAAAGGAAATACAAAAACTAGAAAGCTGTAACTGAATGAAACTAATAGCAAAGCAAAGGAACTTGGAAATGCCCCAAGCAGAACTGAGGAAGGCACAGCATTGTAATACTGCCATATAAATACTATGAATGGACTACAGTCTATAGGGGGAAACGTAGTAGTGGAATGAGTTTTTACAATGCTAGATAGAAACGGCTGAATGAAAAATATACCATCTCAAGATATATCCCTTCGGCTTCTATGTAACAGCAACCCAGCCATGTAGTTTGTCAGTACCGCACTTTCCGTAGGAGGAATCTCATCTCTAGTAAGAGTTAGATCTCTCAAAGAGGATGAGGATCAGATCATAGGATTACAGAGTCCAGAAAGAAGCATTCGGGCAGCACCACTACATAGCCACCTTTTATATAAAGGGTCTGACTAAATGCCAACCATGGCGGATGAATCCCAAGCAACAAAAAACAACAGTACTGCTGTGTGAGAGCAAGACGTGGGTTGCAGCATATAGAGAGAATTTACTTGGCCTCATTGCTATAACATTACAGCAAGAGTATTGTTCTGCCTATCAAATCAAAAGACAATCATTATTCCATGTGTAGCTGGAACCAGATCTCTGGATGGATTTTATATTGAATAAGCCCAGAGCAGCCTCAGACAAACTGAATTTCTGAGCAGTATGACAGACTTCTGCATAAAGCACAATGGCTCTCTTGGTCAAAGAAATTTATGTGAGGATTTTTCTGGGAAAACACTGTGGCACCATCTTCCATCTTTCCAGAAACATTTTTCTATGTGACTATATCCTTTACTCTAGGTAAGGATATGTAATACTTTGCCCTTGGATATAAGGTTAATTGCTCTTTTTTACCAGTACTTTTACAAAATGAAAACACGATTTTACCAGTAGGAAAAATCGTAGTGTAAGAGTTTAGACTTATTCTGACAGAACTACTTAAATTTCTTAATATAAATTCCATAAAAATGAAATCTTCACAGGACTGATTCACACAGAAAGTGAGCAGTAAATGTTTTCATGAGGTTACACTCTGAAGTTCTGCAGAACTACACCCACCAGAAGTGCCTGTGAACTGCAAAGGATACGTGCAGGATTAGAGCGATAAGAGGTTTATCTACAGACAAAGACTCAAATAAATACTGCTTAAAATGCAACAAGTCTGACAGATCTAAATCATTAAACAGTGTGCTAAGAGCTTATGTAGTGTCCTATGGATCTAGAAGGTTTATAACCTCCAGGTTATGAAAGTTTCTTAAAATGTTATATGCATCTTGACTTGCTACCTCATTGTTTAAATTAAAGGTTCTCCAAGTCTTCCTTCACTTTCTGCTCTCCTAAGGAGATCTTCTACGTTGCGTTTACTACAAGGTACAGGGGCTTGGTTTGTAGCTGGAGCAACCAAAATGGAGACAGGACTTGGATACCCGATGCTATTATAACCACACTAAAGAGGAACATTTTCACTTGCTTTCTCGCTCTGAGGTGCACTGCTGTCAGGAGAGTGCCGGAGCACACTAATCTCAGTCTTCCTGCAGATACTGCTCTCCAAGTGACTCTGGCATGAAGCCACAAAGATTATCTGATTTCTGCCAGCATTTTCAACACTACAAAATAAAACTTTACAAGTCTCCTAGCCCAACCCTACTTTGTGAGCAAGTCTGGACCAACTTCATCCTGTCTCTTACTGAACCATTCCAGCCACTCCTGAAAATTTGTACTCCATCTGACAGAATTGGAAACAGGACTAAATATTGAATGTTCTTAGTATGCCAAACACAATTTATATTTTCAGGATAATTTTAACCAACTTTCATGCACAGAAAAACAAGTATTACATGCATATTTTGTGTGCCATAATTAACTGGAAATGAACACAACCAATACTTTCTGAACTTTGTCAGGCGGTGAGCAAGCAGGTAATGGGCATTGAGAACAGCTTGCATAAGAGTTTATATTTCCTGTAAACATTTTTACATGCTCTAGATACATTCTTAACAATGTTCATTTTAAGATGTTGTTTATTCTTTGCATTTACTGAGCTATGTTTTTTCATTTCTAACATAACTTTTCTATGGAGGCGCACAATCAAGCATAAGCTACCTCTAACTGTTATGCCAAGACAGCAATCCAAACAAATTTGAGGTTAATCTTAAATTACAAAGCAACTGACAAAGTGACTTAGAGGAGTGGGGGTGTAGAGCAGATCACCAGCAAACAATATAGCACATAATCTTCATTGGCCATAACTGTCCCATTCCTGGCATATCATAGTGGGCCAGGCTACATATGAGCAATTCAACTTATGCTTTATCCTAGTGAGTTTTGCTATGTAGCAGTATTTCTACAGCAGCGAGAAGCTAAACGAGTCAACTACACAAGTATTTGAATCCATACTATACAGACTGTAAAAGCTGGTTGGATGTCAGTAACCTCTGTATGACAACCACCTAAAGAGGAAAAGAATTGATCTGCATTCCCTATGGACTAACCAAAAGCAACTTGGTTTAATGTAACAGTATTTCAGGACCACAG
This sequence comes from Nyctibius grandis, assembly GCF_013368605.1. Classification (NCBI taxonomy): domain Eukaryota; kingdom Metazoa; phylum Chordata; class Aves; order Nyctibiiformes; family Nyctibiidae; genus Nyctibius; species Nyctibius grandis. The sequence goes on from NC_090679.1 coordinate 3,868,973, forward strand.
TAGTATGAAGTCACGGACTCAAAAATAGATGATTACAATTCCTAAAGGTAATAAAGACAAACAAGTCTGTAAAACCAGCATCTGATTTCACAACACAAAAAAGTCACAAAAGTGTTAAAGAATTGGGAATAACAAAATGTGGGAGACAAGAAATAGAAGGTAAAATCAGCAGGGACAATGTGTTCTCATGTCACACTTCACTCATTACAAATGCATTTTGCCAAGCTAACATGAAATCCCTCCATCTTTTGTCACACTTCACTCATTACAAATGCATTTTGCCAAGCTAACATGAAATCCCTCCATCTTTTTGGGGAATTCACCAACTAAAAATAAAACAATTCAATTTTTTTTACAAAAAAGGACTGTGTATTTCCTTTTCCTCACTATAGAACTGGAAACCCAGATTTGTGAAACGCAAACACAATCTGAACATAATACGCCAAGAACTTCATTTTGCTTTGGGGTAGGGCAACTTCAAACAACATCTTAATTTACACTAAAGAATGGTTTGAGCCTTTAGATCAAAAGAACGAAAGCAAAGAGGACAACTACAATATACCTGATAACTGCTCAGAACACAGTTTTAAAAACGTGCCTTTCTTCCACACAGGAGGCTATGCCATGGACTAAAACCAGAGAGACATGGAAGAGAATGGTGCATTACACTGGCACTTACATTTCCCAAATGTCCTCTGGTAGGTTAGCTGGAATTTCTGTTAAGCCCCTTCCTCGACAATCCACTACATTGTTGCTGCAGGTGCAGGCAGATGGGCAAGTGATGGAACTCGCACTGCACGATGGAGGTTCAGACTGGGAACCTGAGACATAATGAAAACATTAAACATTAGTTTTGAAAAATGATCACCTGAGATTTTAACAACAAAATACATCAGCCTCTGAGTTTTCCAGATCCTTTTACTATATTAAGTAATAATTTATTTGGATTCAGTGAATATAACGTGCTACCAATCAACTGCAGAGAAAACGTGTGAAAGATTACTGTGTTCTTATTCTTCCTCAGTCTCCACTCTATCAATTTCTTTCCCTCATGAACACTTCTTTGGTCCTCTCCATAATCAGCCATATCAATTTATTCAAAGATTTAAAAAATAAGCCTTAAGATCAAGTCATATTTCCAAAAGTTATCTTTGCTAAGAAGCTTCCATTACACAAACACTCCTTGAGTAGTTTTACATACTGAGAGAAGGCTGTCATCAACGATGACTTATGTTTTTGAAATGAGGTAACCTGTTATGGCATAAAGACTGGAAATACAAAGCTAGTTTTTTCAAGATTAGACAATGCAGTTAATGGAAACACAGAATTTAGAAAAACGTGAGTTCAAACCTTCAAATCCTTGCGTAAGTTAGTAATTCCACTGAAAGACAAGAAGCTACTTACAGAGCAAAGCTTTAGCATGAGGACATTCTCCATATACATTCTAGTCAATCCATTACATTCAGGTTTAATTAAGTGTCATTAAGTTTTTTTGAAACCATAGCAAAGCAATTATGTCAGTTTAACTCCAATGGTTATGATTCTCGCCTTTAAAATTTTGATATATACATATACTTAGACACAGATAAAATGGTTTTGCTACACTAATTGAGGTTATCAAGACGTAGCAGTTATTGACTTACTTATGCTGAGTCATATTTCCAAAGTACATGAAACACAATAAACCTCAAGTGTCTTGTTGACCAGACACAGAGGGCTGAATGTGAAGGCTTGTGTTGGTAGGAAGTGACAAAATCATAATAGAAACAGGAAAAACTGGTATTTTTCTAGATTACAGTAGATTATAATCACAAAACATATTTGGTGTTTTGGTTGGAAAAATGAACACATCATAATTGTCAAATCACAAGTACATGTGAAAACATGGAAAACTGTATACAAAGCTGTACATTCTTGGGGTTTGTCCTAGAAAAGACCCACGGTTGATACTTTCATAAATTATAACTGCAGGTGACAAAAAGTCCAAAAATATTTGTTGTCATCCATTTGCAATCCAGTATCATTATGACAGTTAAAATTTTATAACAAAGGAACATTCTTATAAATTTTCTCTCTTGATTTCTGCGTATGTACCCTCTGGTTTAGCCCTTAACTATGCACAACAAAGTCAACTTGTATAGCAAGCCTACATATGTTCCTATTTTCAAAGACTTGTAAACAGCAATGAAAAGTCAGCATCAGAAAGACATGCTGTGGCACCTCTAAGTATCATTATTTTGAAAGGCAGATATAGTTTGAAAAGATGTCAGCTGAAAACGGACAGGCTTTTCCACTTGCAGAGAGAGCCCTCCCGGAAAGCAAAAGACTGCAAAGTCATGCCTTCCGTTAGGAAGGTATTGAATTCTGATGTGAATTCGTTTCTGTTTGTCTGAATTCCCTTAGTTCAAGCAAGCAATTATCCCCTCTAAATATTATTTGGTAGCCCGGGATGACAGAACTGCCTTATATTAAAGTATACTGTTGAGTTTCAGGATAAGATCACCATTTCAACTGTGTACGAAATGTTGCCAAATTAAAGTACTGGGTTTGAAATTCTTTTTTATGAGGTCATCAGCTGACCTTCTGTCAGGACAGCAGGAGAAAAATGTGGGTCTCATAGCACTGTATGTGTTTTAAATATAGCTTTCACTGATGCTAATTGGAGCTACGAGTGACTGTATTTTGGCAGACCAGACCTCAGAACTCCAATTCAGGCATCCAGAAATTAGATTTTAAGAGGTAGTGACCATCTTGAAAAAAATGGTTCTCACAGGACATTTGTGGCATGCGTAGGAGTCAAATTCATTTTTTATGAGAGCGGGCAGCTGCTTTCATCATGAGATTATACTAATGATCCCTTCTCTTTGATAAAATATGCTGCCTCATTTATAGTCCACTTTCCAACTTCCGTGACAGTTGCAGATAAGGAATTTACCAGCAACAGTCTTTTAGCTCAACACAGAGCTCATTTCAGTACTAGAGCAGCTTCACCCTACAGAATCAACTTGGCAAAAATCTACTGTAAAAAAGAATTCAATAACGTAAACAAACAAAAAATCTTCACTAGTTAAACAGGTACATGTATAATAGGCAGGACAAGCAGCTGTCTTGGGTCTGTCTTCTGGCTATAGAAATGCAGGGCAGACATACCATCATTGTGAATTAATAGAATTCCTTCAAAATTAATGGAGCTCTGCCGCATATCACCAACCACACTGCCAACTCTGCCTTTCACGGAGTCCAAGGTTTCTGTAAGATTTTAATTGTGACTGCTTTCAAAAGTAGTTTATATTGCCTCAAAATGCACACAGGCCGCTGTTATCTTTGCATAAGCACAAGAGGTTTGTTCTTACAACCTGATCATATACATTTTAAATTTTCTCTTTGCCGGCCTACCTTGTGCTGCAATGCCCAAAACAAAGTTAAGAACAAGCGAAGTGCAAACAAGCTATTGCAAGCTTTTAGGGACAGGGAGAAATGATCACGCTGGGACGAAAACACTTCAGAGCAATCCTTGCTCTCCGGGAGGCAAAAAGAAAGTTGGCAGCAAGGTCAAATCTTTCACACATCCTTTATCATCACATGTCTGACGTGTTTTCTGAAAAGGCTTTGTAGCAAGGGGAAAATTCACTTTGCACAGTTATAACACTGCAACATATTCCTGTGGGTTACAGCAGCAGTAATACACTCCCTTTTCATTAGGGCACAAGATCAAAAACCTGACGTATTGCCAGTCGGAGTTTTAACAGTCTGTTCCTGACTCTACTGCATGTAAATCAACAGCAGAAGATTCAGTGGAACTCAGCTCATCACCTCCACATTTTGTGTGACGCAGTATTGCAGAGTGCTCTACACTAAAGCGATGGTTTGAAAGGAGGTTATTCTAGCAAGCACTCTGAAAAGAGAGAGAAGAGACAGAAACACCAGTCTTCCTTGCACAAAAAGCAGGCAGCAACAAGGTGATAATTAAATATCATACTACAGGAGTAGTATCACGGAAACTACTACAGGAAAGTATCATGGAACTTTCCAGCAACTTTCTGAGTGGAAAGGCCAAAAGGTAAACCAGAACATTATTTGTGCTGCCCACTAACCCTTTCAGATCCTCTCCAAACAAAGACCTGATCTCTAGTTGACTGAAGCCAATAGGAACCCTTCTATTTACCCTGAATTTGGACCAAAAACCATTTACCTGTGATTTTCCACTACGAAAGAGGAACTTTTATGTGAACAGAGTTTTGATTTATGGCTAGTCAGTAAAACAAATAACCAATTAGTTAACCAGGGAGGTACATGATGTCAAAATAGAGAGAGAAAGCAATATAACGTCTTTATTCTTAACACAGATGCAAGCAAAATGGGATGAAAAAATAACAGCTTATACTGAAAGAAAGTAAAGAAAGAGGCTGTCTTTGTGCAGACTCTTTATTTTCCACATAAGTGATCAGTTTTCTCATTTCACTTAAAACAGGACGGAAAAAGGAGTATTTTTATTAACTTAATTTCTCATTATAAGCTTGAATTCTCTAAGTGCCCCAGAATATCCGGTACTTCTGCCACTTTTGACTGACGTTTTGTGCTTAGAGTAAAAATACTTTTGATTCCATGCTGAATACAGCCCTTTATATTTGGTGAATTTCTTTCTTCTGCACAAACAAAAGTAGATCTAGACTGTAGATTTCTGAAAACTTTAATGAAATAAAAAGACTCTGTGCATAAATTGCTATTGTTATTATCAGATGCTTTTGCTTATGTTTTTCCTTTGCAAAGAACAAAATATTGCATTACACATGCACACTCAACAGGCATCTAGTACGTATTCCATCAGCTCTCACAGAGTCATCTGTTAAGGTAAAGTTTTCTTGGATAATGCTATAAATAGAACTTCAAAGCTGATTTGGATGTAATTGCTTCAGTTAAATGAGGAGCTATTGTTAGCTCCATAGCAGATCTACAGAATTAAAGCACAAAAAAATCCAAGAGAGTTTAATCAGTTGAATGTTTGTATAGTTGTGGAGAGCCGGTAAAGAAAGGACTGGTCAAGAAAACAAGTCTAAGTAGGCTACAGAATTTAAAGTTCTTAAAGTTTGGGTATGATTTTCATAGGTATGCAGAGTATAAGCATATAGATAGATCAAGGGCCCCAAGGCAATTCAGTCTCTAAAGAAGGATATTTGAAATCTCAAAATGAATTTGCTGCCAATACTTCTTTAAAAGAAAAGACACAGGAAAAGCAAAAATATGTCAGGATTCCTATTTATGTCCTTCACAAGTGCAGTAAACTCCTTATGGTGTGTATGCAACAAAAGGAAATGGCCATAGACAAGCCAGCTGCATTTAGATTATTGCCCTTCTGAAGTTTTTCTTACTGTCATCTTGTCATTTCAGATTTTTTTGTTACAAGGCAGCACTAGTTCACCATGTTAATTATATTTTTCTCTAAGAGATAAAAGTCATCAACTTCGTTATACATTTTGCTACAAAAAAAACACTAACAAAATGTGGAAGGATGATTAACAAAACTTACTATGCTTTTTGTGACTGATGTAATGGAATGACAGCCTCAATGATTAGGGCAGTTAATATCTGGCATGCCATTAGCCTGCACCACTTTATTTTACAGTCTCAGACTATGGGCTAGGGGGAGAGAGGAGACAGCGGAGAGACTTAGGACCCAGCGGTTCACAGAGAAATTAAGTGATTTTTTCAAATAAGCATCTCATTGGCCTCTAGCCTTTTAAGAGCAGCAAATAGACTGATATTACAACTAGAATAGAATGACTATGGTGTATAAATGAACAGTTTAAATGTCACAGGCATTTAAAATAAATTTTGCAATTACTAAATAAACTAATCTCATTTGTGCTGACACCCAATTACGGCACACTAAGTAGTGTGCTTTATTACCTCCTCACCTATTCAATTGCCTTTGCAGCAGTTCTTTTCCACCAGCAAAATGTTACTTATTTGTAAAAAATATTACTGGATTTTAAGAAAAATCTGGCAGGATTCACAAGTTAAAAGTCTGTGGTGACTTTAAATCATTTTAAGTACAGCAGACATGAAATTATTGATCAATAAACAAACCACTACAAGTATTGCAGATCTGTGGATATATTATGACCTTTTGTGGTTTAATTAAATAACCCATTGGAACTTCTTATAATGCTAGGACATCTGAAATCAATTACCACTACATGAGCTATAGTTTTCACTAGACTCCCAGTAACACAATCTCAAAAAGATACCCAAAGCAAATGTATTGCTCCTGATTGGTGTTTGCACCCCAGTATTAAAATGCACTTGAGTGTGCATAGTCCTGCACAGAGATACGAGCAAGTCAATCACAACTGACTATTTGCAAAGTTAACATTCCTTATGGACGGCAAATATTCCACTAATGAGGAAAAATTTGTACAAATGTGTTTATTCCACAGAAATGCGCAGCAAATGGTTTATGTAAATATTTCCATTTACAGTTATCCAACAGCTTTTTGCTGAGCAAAGCATTAAGTATTTATGATAAATCAGGGACCCAAGTCACTAATGATGTTAATATCATCAAGTTCATGGCATTCAAAAATTTGCTAGTCATGAATATTCATTATTTGATTCAAGTTCAATGTTTTGCTGAACATTCCCAAACAGTAAATTTATCTGTTAAAAATTCATGGCACACGAGCACAACTCTTCTGTGGGCAAAGGCAACCCCAACTGGTTTACAAACAATTATTGAGGAATAAAAAAGGAAATATCCACTTGCAGTGAAAAGAAGGTCTGACATAATGAACAAAGCCTACTTTATTCTACAAAAGCCTACTTTGCATGTTTCAAAATATATCAGTAAAGTAACACCATTGAAAATCAGATCTTACTTCACACTGTCTTATCCTAAAAGCACTAATATTGCAATTATTTAATTAACAATAATAGCACCAAAATTGTATGGAATACTTCTAATCACAATGGATAAAAATAGAACAAAGAAGCACGCTCACCTGTAACAACTGAGGTCTAATAGGTAGATTTGTTCTTCTGAGGGATTAATAAAACTGCAACAGAATCTGTGAGACAACTTAAGTCCTTTCAAAGCTATAACAAAGTTGGTTTTCTGTCAGGGAAATTTATTCCATTTAAATCTTCCATAGGAGGGATTGAAAAGATAGATTTTGAACATCTCCTATGCCTTGTGCCCACTCTGAGTCTTTCTTTGAATTTCGTTCTCCAGCTTTGTCAACACAGACATCTTCTCCCAAAAGCAGCCAGAACTTAACTTTCTGACTATTGCACCACAAGGAAGGCTGTTAGCGTGTATTTGGTTCTCTGCGTTTGTATACTATTTGCTCTTCCAAAACAGGCTAAAGACTAAAAAAATAATGCTACTAGAAAGTCTTAAAAGATGCAGTGCCTCTGTAGTTCAAATGGTATCTATGCACAGCAATCTCATTAAAGCCAATTCCACAATTTGTATCAGCAGTCTGGAAGGCGCATATGAAGTGACATTTAAAAATAGGTCCAGAAATAATACAGTGAACTTATAAATATATTCAAGCATAAAAATGAAGAGGAATACAAATTATTTAAGTGAAATGATACCACCTTTCAGAAGGTGGTACAAGGGTAAATGATAGATAATGGTCATGATCAATTGTAAGCCTGTGAAGGGAGCATAGCTCTGGAATGGCCTTCTCAACAGGTGATCCATTAAAGAACTTGAACTGTTTCATGATGAAGTTTGATAAAGTTATGGAAGGGACAGGAATACTTTAAGACTATGCTTTGAATCCCTGGGGTTTGATTTGCTGATACTTGAAAAGGAGTTTTAAACACTATTTGATTTTGTTTGCACATTTGTTTTTGCTTCTGCCTCCCCCCCACTGTGTCCTGCTGCAGCTAACATCGGACTTCCCCTGCCTCAGCACAAAAGCTGATCTCTTCAGGAAGAGAAGGAAGATGGGTTCGCTTCAGTCAGAAGCATTACAGCCTGACACAGCTACTCAGAGGATTTCAGGCAGAATGTGACATTTCTCCTGATAATGACACTTGAGGGGTCCAGCCTGGCCGTGAGATCACCCAACGGAGTGAGGAAACATTTTTTTCCAGATGAGTGAGCAAGGACTGAAAAGTGAGGCATCGTCCCCTTCCCAGAGCCGCCTCAGAATTTCTTGGACCAAGTTCATCGTCATTTGGGACACGCTAAGGAACGCAGGGCAATAGTGGCCTTTCTTGCCTTCCTCCTGGGACAGGCTGAGGTTGCTGCCTTTGGTCTTTTGCAAGAGACCTCTGGTACATTCAAGCTCTTTATGGTATCTGGAACTGACAGAATAAAATTCTGAAGGATCTTCTGACCTAAATTACATTTGCCTGTAATTACAAGGAAATAATTCAATGAGCCAGGAGATCCCTTCAGCTTCGGTACAGGGTGTGGGTGCCCAGGCACTGGCTGCAGGGCCCTCTGTGAGGAGAGGCCGGGGCTGCCCCGTGCCAGGCATGGCTGGTTCCGGCCGGTTCCAGCCGGCTCCCGAGCAGCCCTGCTGCAGGCACGGCAGAGCCCGGCAGAGAAGCTGGTGGTGCCTCTGGGAAAGAGTATTTGAGAAAGGGCAAAAAGGTGCCAGGGAGGAAAGAGTGAGGAAAAAAGTGTGAGAAACAGCCCTGCAAGCAGGGAAGTCACAGAACAGGGAGGGGGCTGAGGTGCTGGCGCAGATCTGGTTTTCTCCTCACCCTGTTGAGAAGGGGGAGAGAGAGCAGCTGGGTGGGCGTCTGGCAGCTGGCCGCAGGCCGTCCACCACATTTTAATGAAACGTCACTAAATTTCATTGGCAATAACACAGAAAAACCCACGTGAACCTGATATTGACGGTATGCAACTTTGTATTTACCACCTATTCATTTATGGAATTCTGCAGTCATTTTACAAGCACCTCTATGCTTTTTTTCATTACTCTTATTAATTGAGTATCCATAAACATGTTGCCAATCACATCCATGTATTGAACAGAAAAAGTCTACAGATTTCATACAAAGGCTTGGCCACATACTCAAAGTCAACCCTGTTCTTCGTATTTAACACTGCCGCTCTCTGTGAACCAGCTCAGAACAAGGCTGTGGTACCAATCCATGGCATGACAGACCACCATGATGCATTCCCATTGTATACCAAAATACTACCAACACACTAGTAATTAAACAAGCCAGTGGTTTTGGACATTAACATAAAAATTAATCACATTATTAGTCTTACAGCAAGAGTTCAAAAACTTAATGGCTGAATAACAATACCCCAACCTGTCATCATTAAATAAGCATTAAAGAGCTACACATACTGCTTTGGGGAAAAGAGAATTCCAGAACAAAGGTAATTATACTGAAAAGGTAAGACATCATTTTTGGACAGTAAAACAAAATTTACTGTAATTTAAAGCAAATTTTCAGCTTTAGTCTTCAAAGAAATATTAAGTGCCTTAACAAATACATATTTATCCCTCAGATTTGTAAGATGATCCCCCAAATAAAAAACACCGTATGTGATACCTTACATATGAAGTGATTCAAGAAGTAAGTTCTTACAGTATGAAACAACATAACTGCTAGTGCTCAAGCAAATTTAAATTTGTAACAAGAAACTTAATGGAAACAGAAAACAAACTCTGATAAACAGCAATTAGTATCTTTCCGAACCTCCGACAGGATTTCATTTGAGGATCAACTAACAAATGCACAGTATTGAAATGTTTCTTTAGACTAGATATCAATGTTAGTTTGTGGTAGCAAATTATAACAGGGAGTAAAAATTCTACCATTCCTCAAAAAGTTTCTAAGACGAAATTTAAAGCACAATTTTTACCAAAAGGCTTTAAGTCATACAACGCTGAAAGTCCTGCACAGACTCCATTTTAAGAGCACTTATTGGGTCTGTTGATGGTCACAAAAAGCGTGAACCAATTTAACAGTGAGAAAAAAGATATTATTTGTCTAATATGACTCACAGGCCACTGTTTTGGGAAGGGGTCAAAGTTAGATGAAATGGTTCAGCTTACTTCTAAAAGCAATAAAACAGCTGTACAATGAGGATGTCTTACACAGCAGAAAGTGACCCTTCACACGCACACACACAGAGAAAAAGGCCGCCTCCTCCCACCGCGTTTATCCAGCTTCCTGTGACCATTAAAACTGAGGGCCATTAGCAGCCCTCCTCTGCATGAGTGGGGCTGGACTGCACGGAGAGAAACCGCTCCGCTCCCTCAGGAGCAATTGCTACTGCCCAACACCAGCAAAATCTGCATCATTAGCAACTAGCACCAATCTTCTGCGCTGGCAGTACCTCTACCTGCCATGGTGAAAGCAGCAGACCTGCTGCTAGTTTTGCAGACATACTATTGCAGAGAGTCTTTTAAACAGGAACATATGAGGGGGAGTTTCTCTCCCCACACACTTTTCCTTTGGCATCTTCTGAATGTTCTCATTAGGATTCTAAGCTTGAGGAGTGCTATTTTATTAGTTACTCATTGTTGGTTTTCTCCTCAACAATATGCTACAAAGTTATCAGGAGAAAAACGGAGCAAGACAATCTACGGAGTTTTGTGGTCTGGGCCAGAGAGTCACAGCTATGTTTTAAGACCGTTTGACCTCACTTAAACAAATAAATCTGCTTCCTCATTAGATCTACCAGTCTGTGTAAAGCAGCAGGAAGCTAACATATTTTCCTCTTTATTATACCTCAGCTGCAGTCTCACAGTATGAATCAAAACTCTAGATCTTCAACCGCAATTTGAATCAATCCACTATTTTCTTAAAATCAGTATCAGTTTATCTAGCCAGAAATCACCAGACACTTAGCCCTGGTAATGATTTCTGTCTTGCATCAATTTCTGACTGAATTTTAACTTACTTTATCTAAATTATGCATCTTTACTTTCTTCAGGTTCTCGTAGATCATCCGAATAGGAACTAAGGATTAAGAACCAGAGAAAATAGTTTCTAACGAAAAATAGAATGATGTATGGATCCAACTTTCTTCTCTACAATGTTTGTTACATTATTAAAGAAACCTATCTTAGAAAAGTACTTAAAAATTACATATTCTACACTTAAACTTTGCTAAAGTTCATATCGCAAGAAATACAGGACAAATCAGCTCCAAAATAATTTCAAAAATTTTAGAATCTGGTGCTGCTTACATGAGAAAAGCATGAATTCATGAACTGTTAGAAATATCAGTCCCTGGTCTGTTCTAAATCTCATCCAATCTTCATACTCCATTGGAAACGCTGTCCACTGTAAAATACCTCAAGCTACTGGACACAACTATAACAAATCTGTACCAACCTGCACCTTCAGAGTCAACACCAAGTCCTAACATACTGCCTCAGAATTGGCAGCAACAGTACAAGAGAAAAATCAACTTCCTCCCAGCACCTGCTGAAATCAACCCGCAGTCTCTGCCTGCTTGTCTACCAGATAGTCTCCTCTGCAAGCAACCAGTTGAGAACTGACAACAGCAGCTAGCTGAGGAAAGCAGTGGCTGAAGTATGCTGCACGTCACAGTATGAGATACAATGCTCCTGAATGCATCTGGCTTTATTCTTAGACAGGAAGTTCAGATGCATATTTATTTTCTCATGTATATACTTAGGAAAAACAGAATGATTCATTGTTGTAAAAAAAATCCAAATGGGGTCACTCAGTAGGTCCTGCACAGAACACTGAAGAGACCAAGGTGCTGCTGATGGTACAACTTCACAAACCCACTGCTTCAGTTTGCAAATCTTTACAGCCACAGTAACGCAGGTAAGAAAACACAGGCAGAGACACCTTCCACTAGACCAGGTTGCTCCAAGCCCCATCCAGCCTGGCCTTCAACACTGACAGGGAGGGGGCAGCCACAGCTTCTCTGGGCAACCTGGGCCAGTGTCTCACCACCCTCACAGGAAAGCATTTCTTCCTGATATCTAATATAAATCTACCCCCACTCAGTTTAAAACCGTTCCTCCTCATCCTATCACTATATGCCCTTGTGAAAAGTCCCTCTCCAGCTTTCCTGTAGGCCCCTTCAGGTACTGGAAGCCTGCTAGAAGACTTGAGTTAACTGATCAATATGTAGACTAATTTCAACATCAATTAGTAAAGAGCAGGTAGAAGAAAAATCAAACAGCCATGATAAAACTTATATGAGAGGAAAATGAAATAAAATTACTATTCTAAGGAGGTCAGAGGAGGACAAGAGACAGATAAATAGGCAGAGAGACAGTGTGTGTGTGTGTGCTTGAGAGAGACAGAGTTATAGAAAGAGAAGTCATTTCAACAGTGAAATATCTGAACATGGGAAGGAAGCTGGGTTTGATCCAAGGAAAGACTGGAAGGCTCTAAGAGGCACCAAGTATAAGCCAGCACCCCCAGATGCTTCTCTGCTAGCTAAGGGAATATAAAAATAAACAGTTCCCAAGGATTAGAACGCAGGTAATACTTCAACTGACATAAAGTCTTTGCTTAGCGTACTGTTTCTCTTGTCACTGCAACATGGCAGTGAATTGTAAGGTTATGGTGGAGAAAGAGGAGAAATACATCATGCTATGTGCAGCACATAAACAGGAGCCCTCATCCTTTGGTGCCACTCAGTTTCCCCTTCTGCAACATACTGACTTGTAGGACATTGTCTCACCAAACACATCCCAGAGCTCAATAAGGGGCTGTGCGGGAGGAAGAGTCTGCTTGGAGATTTCTTTGGGAACAGATGGCTTTAAGGCAAAGGCCCAGGAAGGCTGCTCTGTCAGGGGCGGCTCTGGAGGAGAGACTCTCCTATGAGAAGGGGACAGCTTGCTGAAGAAGCCAGCCAGAAGGCTCTGGTGGGTGACAGGACTGCCAGCAGTACTCAGCACTCTCCCCCGACAGCGAGCGGCCATTGAGTCCCAAGGCTGCTCAGTTCTGTTAATAACCTTTCCTCTGCCTCCTCAGTAACACAAATCCAATTAGACATATTTGCAAACCTTTCTCCAGGCAACTGCGCACTATTTAATCCTACACATTTACCTGCAGTTCTGAGCCAAATGTTCATGGGCATGAACATGTGAAACCTGGAACAGCTTTTCCACTGCTCACAATTTGCCTACAAGTGACGCTTGAATTTGCATTTTTATAATTTATGGGCACAAGCGAACCTTTTTGAAAGACTGATTCTCAGTTTACATAGGTATGACTCAGTTTACACAGATATATCTGCACATAACTCTGACTTCAGCAACATTACCTTGAGAGACTTTGCACCTAATGCTTATAAATGTCACTCTAAAGGATGTGTAGCATAGAAGAAACCCAGCAGCTTGGTCCAGAAGAAATCAAGCAATTTGGTTTCCAGTTATGGCACTTCTCTACCAGTGTTCCACTTTTTCTTTTCCAATTTATGCTGTTCCTTGGTATGCAGCATTCAGAATTGTTTCCAAAGGAACATTTGTCATAAAATTGTAAAAAAAAAAAATCCCCATTTTTGCATAGGGTTTCAAGAATAACCAGAAATCAGTTTGTCAAGGATATTTTTCTTCTTTCCCCAAAGTATTTGATTTGCCTCTTTCTGCTTTGAAGCATGCAACAGCACAGGTTTTGAACTGGAGTGCTCTGATGAAGCCCATTTTACAGTGGAGGAAAAGCTGGGTTCTCTTTTGCTGGGATATTACCACTACCATAAAAACAGAAGTCCTTGAAATGCTGAGCCTATGCTTAAACAGAGTTCACTAAATTGTATTTCAGCTCTTCATAACTATGATAACAAAGGCGGCTTTCACTGCCAGCTTGAGGCTAGCTACAGTAATTCATATAAGCTTACATTGTATAAAATTCCTTTGCAGAGGTATAAGTTCAGTTCACTATTCACCTTCTGCCTTAGTTCGACTTGATAGTCAAACACGAACAAAATATGCTGTAAAATCAGGAATAAGAACTGTAATAAGGAGCAGGGAAGATTTATATCCTCTTTAAACTAGCTGTCCATGTAGGTTTTTGTGGAACCAGCATGTACTAAGCTCAGTTCTCTGCTAAATCCTGCACTAATATGAGCTCTTCAAATGCATTTCTTTTTCAGCATATTTCATTTCCCAAATGGTGGTTAGGGAATACAGTTGAGGGACTGTGTCACTGCAAGCTTCTTTCCTTTAATTTTATTAATTTATGATGAAAAAAAAAAGGCAGGCCAGTCTTGAGAGTTCTCATATGTTCTTGGGCCAACAGGCAAATGTTACAAACTTTTTCTCTCTTCTGGAGTGTCCCCAGACTGTTCGATTTCTAAACTTTTCTTTTAGTTAAACTTCTGGTGTAATTTATCAGATATTCTGGGCATCCTCAAATCTCCACAACCACATAGAAGCTGCTCAGCACTCTTGAAAATCATGTCACAAAAGTCACTGGTGCACAGTTTCATTTTCCATGTTCCCGTAACACTTCCTGCACACCTCCAGGGCTGGGCAGTAATTTACCATCCATGACATAGTTAAGGGGATCAAACTCTACTTCAAAGTACAACTATTTCTCTCTTTCTTTGCCACATGTAAATGAAAGTATAGAAAAAAGGCATTCCTAAAAACATTTCTATCATGAGCACTATCTCCATCAGTCAACACATGTACCAAGAGGATAAAGCTTTAGGGCTCACAGACTGTGAGAGATAAAGAACACAATACCACAAGACTCACGGTCTATCAAGATTAGGACTCTCATCCACTTCATAACAAGCTCCCTGTGTTACTTACCGTTTGGCCTGCAAAACTATCTCCAAACTTCTGTCTGGTATCTTTCTTTTTTTTTTTTTCCACAGCATACATGGTGCCATGCCTCTTCTCTGCCAGATCTCCTCCTTTCAGTCAACTTTATAGATTTCTTCTTCCAATTTTTCTGGTTTTCTCTCTTTTTTTTTCCCCCCTTTCTTTTTCTTCTTCTTGTAAGAAAATGCATTTCTATCAGAAAAGAGCCAAATGCAGTTCTGGAGTCTTGATGAATAGGCCCAACATACAGACACATTGTGAGTTGGCCATGTATCATCAGACTCATTTCTCAGTGTGAAAACACGTAGAACAGTGAAGTGCATTGGCTCCCTAAGAATCCTGTTTCAGTCCCTGGGATAAAATCTGCTCCTCCTGTTCTATATCTATTTATCAACAGACTCAGACCAGCATTTTCTATTTCCTTTCTTTCTTATTCCAGTCATCTGTAGAGCTCTTCCCTTGAGAAATACCAAATTATCCACGCTTAACTGATTTCTTATGTTGATATCATTGCCAATGCTAAAGTAGGAAAAATAATTTGAGAACTGAAATATTAACTGGAAGCCAATAATTCTTATAAAGCTGAAAAAATTAATAATTTGATCTACTCCATAGAGTTTAGCAATGATAAAAACAAACAGGACTGCTACAGAACAGCATTCAAACACAACATAATTTTCCACTCACTGTTTTTATGTGAATATCAATATAAAACCATCAGCTGATAGATAAATGAATAATTGGCATCATTACCAGAGCAGACAAAGTCCTTCTTCTGAACCTCCGCCACAAGAAAACCCCGGAGGTTTACAGGTGCCAAGCAGAAGGTGAACTGGCCGATAGTGCGCCTCTGCCGCAGCCAGTCGGACAGCCAAGCCAGGTGGCAGTCGCAGTGCAGGACGTTGGAGTGAAGCCGCCTACAAAAGACAGAACAACCCTGAAGTAATTAGTAGTTTTTTAAACAGAAGACACAAACCAGAGCAATCAAGCACAAGCCTGTCTGGCTTTTCACTACAATTTAAGTAGGATCATTGGAGGTTATCGGTTACAGCTGAGTCAGGTCTTGACTGTCCACATTGCCACATAGTATACAAATGTGCACATATAAATTAGTGCTATTTCTCAGCCTGGAGAAGAGAAGGCTCCAGGGAGACCTCAGAGCAGCCTTCCAGTACCTGATGAGGGCCTAAAAGAAAGCTGGAGAGGGGCTTTTTACAAGGGAATGGAGTGATAGGACAGGGGTAATGGTTTTAACTGAAAGAGGGTGGATTTAGGTCAGAAATCAGGAAGAAATTCTTTACAGTGAGAGTGGTGAGACACTGGACCAGGTTGCCCAGAGAAGCTGTGGCTGCCCCCTCCCTGGCAGTGTTCAAGGCCAGGCTGGATGGGGCTTGGAGCAACCTGGTCTAGTGGAAGGTGTCCCTGCCTGTGGCAGGGGGGTTGGAACTAGATGATCTTTAAGGTCCCTTCCAACCCAAACCATTCTATGATAATGTCTTGGAAGAATGAAGTTAAATAATTAGCCAATTACAGGTAATCATGAGCTGGGCATTCTAGAGAAAAGAACATGCAGAATTTAAGATTCCTCCAAGTAATCACTTTGCCTGTGATTTCGTATCAGAAATAACTGCATGAATGTGATATCTTTGAGTGAATGCAAAGGATGGATTGTATAAATAAGAGCACCAGGCTGAAAAAGAGGATGATAGGTGATTCTTCCCTCTTCTCTCTTCTTTGGGAGGGGAGAGAGAGAGACTCCCACACACCACAGGCTATTGAGACCTTGTGTGTTGCTGTGTTGCCTGTACAAATTCATCAATGCTATTTTTACTGTGGCAATTTAACAACAGTATGCGGGTTCTAGACAGGAATTTTCAACTCATGAGGAAGAAGGGGATCATGACGGGGTCATGCCACACAGCAATGCCGGGGCCGTTCTTTGTAACGGAAGATCTAGCCACACAGCTCCCTTCCCAGCCTGCTTCACCCCTGGCACTAGACACTTGCAGAAGCATTATCACATTGTGGGGGGAAGTCTGCAAAATGATGATGTGTTCAGGGAGCGAATCTGCTCATTTTAATAGCTACCAAACTTTAGGTCAAAACAAAAGCCCAGGACATTAATTATTTCATTCCTTGTAATGAGTCATACATTTGCAGTGCTATACCAAAGCTGAAATGACAAAACAGATTGAAAATCCTGTCAGGAATGGTTAGATAAAGCATTATTCACTAATATTACAGGCATTACATTTAAAAAAAACTCCACGCAATTGGTGCGCACAGGATTTAGCCTTGTTCATCCAACAAAGAAATTAACTATCTGTGAGATCTTCATATTGCACAGCAGCAGTGCAGGTCAGCAGTGGCGCCTGGGCTGACAGTCCCCGGATTTGTATGTCTGGGGCGGGCAGCCACAGTAAAAGACCACAAATCTGGACCTGAGAGTTCATCCTGTAGAGATGAAAGACGCTAGTCCCCTGGGAGCACTGTAAAACGTAATTGTTTTAGAAGGATGGCTAGAAGACCTTGTTTTTAGCGATTATGAAGCTATTTAATTGACCCTGCAGTAAGTTAGATTTCTAGTAAAATGTTTTGTTATTATGAACCATTAATCTGTTGATTGAAAGTACAATTACAAAGAAAAGAGAACAAATATCATCTAGGCCGAAATCATCCTAAGTAAGACTTTGTTCTAACTTATAGAGTAATCATTTCATTTAAATCCTCAAAATATTACTCCTTCCCACCACAGCAATCAACAACGATATTCAGAATCATCTTCCTTCGGGAACTGAAACAGACCTCATCCCATGCCAGACGCTGCATACCCTGTACGGATGTAGGCAGGCAGGAGTAATAAAATGGCAATTTCACAAAAAGGCATAGCCTTCCAGTCCTGCAAGTTGTTTTTTTTCTTCACTAAATTCATATAGCTGGTTTCTGGGTTTTCCCATTTTAGTAGTGCAAATTGTCACCTCTTTGCCAGCCCGCCTGCCTCAGCAGAGCCCTACCTTGTCATTTGTTCAAGATTTTTTCATGGATATTCTAAAGTTTGCTTTTGAAGAGACCATTTAGAGAGCCTACCAAGCCTAACAAAGCAGCCTATTAGAGTGTATTTTTGATAATTGCATTAATGAATACAGCCACAAAAAGACGTTTCACAGTACTTCAAAAGCATAATATATCGATTCCCTGTGAACATGAAAAGCACTGAAGAGATTTGGTACATTTTCAGTTTACCCTTAAATAAAAAAATTAAAAGAAATTATGCAATTACCTATCTCAGCAGTCACTGACACATGCAGAGATGACAGGACACTTACCATCAAGCAAATAGGAATGGGGGACATGCTTTAACATAAATAAAGCTGTTTCAGGCAAACGAAAGCAGATCAATAAAAACTAATTCCTGTCACTTCCAATCAAGGCTAAAAGATCAATGAAACTTAGCAACAGAAAAGACAGTTAAATAAAAACGTTAGCACAGAAGAGCTGATTTTTTTTAAAGAATTCTTCAAGTGCTTCAAATCTTACAGCACTTCTCTCTCTCTCTTTTTTTTTTTTTTCCCCTGAGAGGTCACGTTCAAGTCGAACATGCTCTTTATTTTTCCTTCTCTGTTCTCCTTAAATGAGCAGATTGTTTTGAGAGCCATCTAGAAAAAGTTATTTATCCACAGAACTATCACAGCAGATGCAGCTGCGGCACAAGCAACCCCAAATGTCCTGCTAATGGACCTCACTAGTGTGTAAAAGAGACACATAGGGAAAACACCATCCACCTTGGGCCTCAGCTGGATGGGGAAAAGGGCTTGTCCCTACTTAGGTAACATTTAGACCAGGGATTCACTACAAGAGCTTCTAAAAAAAAAAAACCATGTCTAAGTGTAAAGCTATTTGAGAAGGTGTACAAACCAATCATCCTTTTTTTAAGAAAACAGTAGAGCCACCAAACTGTAACGAACATCATTCATGATCCATGTAGGCTAAATGCGCATCAAGATTAAATAGTAGATCTTGTTCAGCCATAATGCCTCAGCCAGCTTTCTCCTTTGGTGCAAACTGTTCATTGAGGTTGTATATTAATGCAGGAGAAACAAGTTATCAAGCGAAATAAAGCTCAAGAAACTAGAGAGAGTATTAACATTCCCCCCCAAACAATATCTTTATATAAATATTTTACATAGGTGAACAAAACCTGATCAGTTTTACATGTGGTCAGGTGTATGTTAGTTGTTAGAGTATTACTATCCATTGACACAAAACATGGTTAAATCAAAACAGTATTTGCCTAAATTCTGAACAGAAGAAATCAGAAAATATTAAGTAAAATGTAACTATGCAAACTTGTTTTATTAATATTTATAATTAATAAAGTATTAATTGCAAAAGGTGCTAAGATGACTTGGGGATAGAGGAAGAATTTCCTCTTTACTTTTATATTACTTTTTAATAGGAAGCAGTAGCAGAAGAAATTACGAAATGCTATTTGATTCCTGTATTTATCTCTTATTAATTGCTATTTTGATGACTTTTCTGCCTCTGTTGAAACATAGAAAACTAAACCATTTTACTGTATTTCCACCTGTCCATGTAGGATTTTTCAGTCCCTATACTGAACTGCTAAGAAGGGTACTGCACGTTATTTGGCAGTCTTTGCAGACTGAAACATGCCACTTGATATTGATGAAACTACCTTTACAGAACATGAGGTGAATGAATACAAATGCAAGTTTGCAAAGGTGCCCTTTTAGACATAGATCCAAAATTAAATTTCCAGAAAATCCTTTTAGAGTGGGTCAGCATTCACATTCTATAAAATGTGGCTCTCAGAATTCAATATAAAAGCTTCCCTTTATAAATCCTATTTATGACTTCCTTCCCTTATTTTTTTTTCCCTTAATTACAGCAGAGGGGGATTAGTCAGTGTAAGTCTCCAGGGAGCTATATACAAAGCCATCTCCGAAATTAAACTAAAAGGAAAATGGCAAAAGGCATTGAGCCCTGGTAACAGACAAGACTGACTAATCTGAAGAAGCCAGGCAAATTTTCTGGACTGCTGTGACTGAATGAGAAAAGGCAAAACTCCAGGAACCTTCACCTTACCTTTATCTTCTTTATCCATTCTCTTCTAAAAGACAAACATCTAATTTCCATTTAATGACTTACATTAAGATCTATGAATGTCACCATTTAATGAAGAATGTAAATTTAAATCAGAGGATATCTTACATAGATTGACATGAGTAAGAGCCATTTTTGTTCAGTTCTATTAAGTTATTTAATACGATTTTACACATGCATATGCAGCATCCTTGAAGCATTTTATTTTTTCGGTGCCATAGAAAATTTTCAGGCTAGCTACTATTTCCCTTCCTTTGCTTTTAGGACTAAATACATCTTGGTTGAGTTTGAGATTTTAGAGGAAAAAATAGAGAGACTTTTTTTAAATGTGACTTTTCCTGAAGCTGTGTATTCTCTAAAGGAATTTAAAGGAATAATTTGTTTAAAGAAAACATTTTTGGTAGGCTATGGCTAAGTTATACAAAAGCACACAGTCTAATTTCAGGTCATTGTATTTTGGTCTACTAAAGCCAACCAGAGCTTTTCCAGTGGAATGGTGCTCAGCTATAGAAAAATGGATTTGACATAAGAGAAGCTTTTATAAAAAATGCATCAGAATCAGTGACACTGTTTCAGAAAGTATCTGCAAAAGCAGCTTTATTTCAAGTTCTTTAAAAAATTTCTTGTTTCAGAAATTAGTATGCTGAATTTGAAAAGAAGAAATAGGATTTAAACACAGGATATTAATAAAGTTAAATAATTTGATCCATCTGAGCAGTTTTCACAATTTTGATGATGTTCCAGCTGGGAACACATTTTCACATTACAGATTTTCCCATACGAAAAAAATTGCCATTTCAGTTCCCAGTAAATTCAAAATCTTGATAAAACTGAGTCTTTCTTAACCCTGCGTTAATCCAGTGAACTCCCAGTCAGGGTCCTGAAGGCACCAGCCACCTTCACAGCCCTGCCCAGCCTCAGCAGGCTCCCCAGCCCTGCCCTGGCCCAGGACCCCAGCGCAGCCCAGCCCACGGCTCTCAGCCCCTGCCCCAGCGACGCCATAGCAGTGTGGGTCTCCAGCCCTGCCCCAGCCCACCCTGCCTGGCCACGGGCCCTGTGTGAGCTGATGGCCTGGCCTGGCCTGGCCTCAGCTGTCCCCATCCCCATGGAGGGATGTGGGCCGGGCCCAGCTGCGAGGCCCTGCCCCGCCCGCCACGGCCCTCACAGGGTCAGGCTTGTTCAGTGACATCTTCCTCAAAAGAGTAGGGTGAATTGTTCACATTGGGAAGAGACTGAAATAAGATTATCACAAGATGACAAATATCCAAAGAGTTGGCTTACACCATCATTATTACTATTATTATTATTATATTCGAAGATGTTACTCACAGAGTCCTGATCTTTGGCATGTGGTTGAAACTGGTAACAGGAATGCGGGTGATGTTGTTATTGTTGAGAGTACTGTTAGGAGGAAAAAAAAGGAGAGAAAACGAGAATAATTGATCAATTATTTACATTTTTTCACCAGCACACTATTTACAGAAACACTGCTAAAACTCTTGGTAATAAATCTGCCAGGCTGGGAGCAGTAAGACATGATGACCGATACCTCAGGCAATTTGTGGCATATCATGGAAGATATTGTCAGGCCAAAGCTACCAACAGCTGCATAAGAACACATGAAGGTTACTATTTACCATGTCTAACTACCACGGAGTACAGGAGATGAGTTTTTATCAACTACTGGAACAGATCCAGACTTTCTGGTTAGGCCACCACTTTGCTTGAAAACCTGGTGCAACTTGAGTGAAGGAACACCAATCTTGCACACCGCAATATGAAAGCTTTGCACTAAAAGCACCCACTCTCACACAAAAAGAGAGGTGTTGACTCTCACAGGCTTGTTAACACAGCCAGCTGACACGGACAGACAGCTCAAATCATCCTTTTGAAAACACACAGATGGATGGGCACTCTTCCTTTGGTTTCCTTATGAAAAAATATATGGGTAGTGGGACAGACCATAATAAAACATCTCATGACCCAGGCACATAAGGATTTCTGCTGCTCTATCAAAGCAGAGCTTAAACAGAAAATGATCTCAGCTGCTGGTAGGGACACCCTTTGCGCTTCTTACGAAAAATGAACTGACTTGATTATCATCAGCTGAGCGTGCTGCTCCCATTTATGCAGCTCCTAATTATACCAATGACTCTCTAGCAAATTAGAAGCTATAAAGTTCATCAAGATGGCACAGGACATGGAAAGCACTCCAACAGGGCATAACTGCCATGCTCCAAGTGCACCAAATCTGCAAATACAGTAGCCCAGTTTGCCATGAGAACTGAGGGGGACAGTGGTGACTCCATGTCCCAGCGTGGCCGGTCCTGCTGCTGGCTGCAGCTGCCTGTTTGAAATGTGTGGTGTCCACAGCACCATGGCACAGAGCAACCTCTGCTTTATAGGAGGGGCACGGCACTCCACAGGACCACTTTGGTAGGAGATAGCGCTTTTGTGCGTTTGTGTATGCGGTGAAGAAAATATCTGCTGGAGCAACCTAGAGGCACATTACCCTTTTCCCTGAACTATTGCGTTGTTCCAATGTTATGTATTTACATAGGACATTTAATCAAAAGCTCTTGAGGAGTTTTACAGAAGTTAACCAGCCCTCTTGGTCATCTGCCAATTTAAAAACATTTTTACAATTCTGCCTAGAAATCCCTTGGCAAAACCATCATCTACAACATCAGCAGATTAAAGCTGAATTAGATTATATCCCATTAAGACTGTTTTTCTGGTACGCAGGAAGACACATACGCATATTGGCAGAGGCAGGAGGTTGCAGGGTAACAGGCACACTCAGAAGAGGTGTGTGAGCGGGCTCTGACACTGGCAGCAGTGTGTTTGTGTTGCTGCTGCACCGCATCCCAGCAGGACAGAACACGACCACTTTGTTATCAGGACCGCAGCTGGTATTTCAGCATAGTGCTGCACCAGATGGATGTGCTATCGCTCTGCTCTGGAGCCAGCTTGGGGGCCGACATATCCATGACAGCAAACTGCACTAGCAGAGCAAAATGACCCTGCCTTTCCAAATCCGTGAGCAGAGTGAGTTATGTCAGTGAAAGCAAAGTTTTGGAAATCTGGAATGTGAGATCTGTTGCCAGACATCTGTGTCAGTCAAGTCACACATGTTCACACACCAGGCTGATAAGAGCTGTAAGCCTTAATGCATCATGGCTTATAGTATAATATATTCATTCCAGATCCTCTGGAAAACTTGATGATGTCAAAAAAATGGGACAAGAAACACATAGCTAAGTATTGGGAACAATGGGTATACAAAATTACAGGTCTGTATATTCAGTTTCTCAACGTGCAAAGCCTCAAGCACAGTCTATTATAAAATTACTGGATAAGATGAAGAAGGAAATACTGTCAACTTCAGAAGAAAACCAGAAAGTAATCTCTTACAGCCATCAGCCACGTCATTTCACAGGCTGTGCATCACAATCTGCACATCCCACTGCCTCACTGTGGCTTCAGTGCTGGAAGTGAACACAATGAGTATCAGTGTACACGTGCAGGGCTGAAAAGCTCTACCTGTGAATTCCTGCTAATGTCATGATGACACCACAAATGTCCCACTGTGGCAGTTTATATGGTGCAAAATGAACCTCTCTGTCGTACAACTGCTACTGCTTGATTACCTTATTTAGCCAGTGATGCAAACCAAACTCTTTTGTGGACAGTCCGTCAAAACAAGCATGTACAACAATTTCAGAAAGTGAAGAAAACCTCTTATAAGGGTGCATACATCTATACATCAACACACCCACCCCTCAATAGCTATATTTATTTGCTATTTGCATATGCATGTCGGGAAGTTTAAACAGGGCTCACAAACGGAATTTCTAATTGCACCACCATTTTTTTTTCTGTAAACATAAAAATACAATTCACCCTCTGCCTCAGCTGCCTGTTACACAAAAATGAGCTATGTACTTGGTTGGAAGATTTTAGGTGTACACTGATAAATAAAAGATGTCTCACAAAAATTAAATCACTAGCTGATGTCTGAATAGGTCACGCATGGCACTACAGGAGTCAATAGAAGCCATAGGAATTGAAGGGAGACTTCTATTGATTTCAGAAGGACGTCGATTGGATTCAGGCAGAACAGGACGTGACAACGAGCTTCCTTCTGTGCTAACTGAGGGTAGAGAACACATCCCTATCTCCCAGTGCAATTCTTCATCTGGACGCGGAAAGGTCAGCCTTTACTGTCTGATTTGATGATTCAAAAATATTTTTAAATTTCTGAAAATATTTCTGTTTGACAGACAAAGCATTATTCCAGTCACACAGTATTTCTACTCACAACACATCAGATGATAGCGGCTCAGGTTTTGCCCCTAAGAAGCAAAGGTTTCCCATAATTCATCAACAAATATATAACCCTCCTTCTAAGAATCCTAAGTCAGTGCTGAATTAATATACTCCTTAAACACAAATTTCAGGGATAACTTTAGCAGCTGGCTATTGCACAGATGACTTAGGAGCATATATTTCATTGATATTTAAATGTTAACCATAATGAAGGCAATAAAACATCTATGATAACAGCAATTATTTCAGGACAAAGAACGCCAAACACTGCAAAGGGCACTAATTGACAGTGAAGTGTCTGCATTACAGGGCAGCTGTAGCTGCACGAATTTAACCCTGCTGCTCTGGTTGTGCAGCTCACACAGCTCCCACGCAGTAAGAACTCTTTGGCTTTTGAATGCGGACGTTTTCAGGTAGAGGTGTGCTCTAGAGGCATTTTGCAAAGCTTTCCGTCATGCATGCAAAGCCATCCCAGCAACGATTTTTAAGAGTATGTGTCCTGACAGGGGTAAGCACGCAATACAGTGGCATTTTTAACACATGAAGGGAAAAAATAAATTGTGCTCCAGTCGTCTGCTAGCTGCTTCAAGGTCCCAGTCTCATTTTGACCTGACTAAGATTCAAATCCACAGAAACAGATGCACAAACATCAGGAAGCTGTGAGAAATGGAGAACTTCCAGAGTCTTCCGACTCCTCCATCATCATATGGGGAAAGTTGTATTCTGCTGGGTTGTCCCCAGCCTTAAACCTCTCACCTCTTCCAGAACCCAATATACCCTTGTCCCTTGAAAAAGCACTGTCCTCTCATTTAGAAGTCCTCTCCCTGTAAGCTATTCACATCCAAAATGCTGAATCAGGAAACTGAGGTTATAGGCAGTATTATTTATGCCAGCAAACTTCCCACCTTGGGCCGTGATCCTTGTCAGATCTTGCAAGCTAAGCAGAAGCAGACTGCAGCAGTCCTAAGGATCCTCCAAGGACTACTTGGAAGACGGGTAACGTGGGATCAGCAATCTTCGAGGTGGTACATCCTCCACCAGTATGAACTGTCATAGTCCCACTGACTTCAATTTACAGCCCCAGAGGAACTGCTCTACTAACTCACTCCTCTGCCAGTTGCCCAAACTGGTTAGAGGCACGCATGGAGCTGCTTTCTTTCTTCTTAAGAATAAAGCTGATTTATAGCCCCTACCAATCAGAATTTTTTTAAAGGAAAGAATGTTCACTCTGCAATCCTGTCACGATTTGAAAGCAATTACCTATCTCCTTCCTCAAACTTCTTGTGCAAATTTAACTACATGCAGTTGCATTTCTGTTCTCTTCTGACTTGCTCCAAATTCATGTACACCACTGTAGTTCCCTGACAGAGAGTTGTTAATTCCAGACTCAATGTAATTACATTAATAGCATTAACCTGTAGAAATGACTGTCTGTGTGTTTCTTTAAATAATATTTATGCATTTTTCTTTACTCCTTTCTCCACCCTCTTGAATAGGAATACAAGTGTTCAGGACTAGAGAGTCAGAAAAAAATTATACTCCTAATGCTAGAAGAAATCACACAACTTCTGTGGAAGATGCTTTGGAAAGTAAAGGAAGGGATTTAAATTTTGAACCCTACTAATAATACAAGTGGGTTTTTTTTAAAAAAAAACACTCAGGAACTCCAAGCATCCCTCATGTTCCTTGGACTAATTCACAGAGCAGAAATCCCAGGCTGTCAGATCAATAGTCAAAAACTCTCAATTCTGTAAATTACAGAGTATACTCTGAGATTTTGTTTCTCTTTGGAATTCAATTAATGATATAATTAAGAGCATATAATGAATATCAGAATGCCTGGTGACTTATTAATCTGAAATAATACCACTTTCATTACAATACACCTACCCACTCTGTTCCAGTTCAGTACTAGACAAGAAGGAAAAGGATCTTCTGGCAATGATGTCAGAAAAAGTTAAACATAAAAGAATTATCTGAAATATGAACTATTTAATTTCTTCAATTAGTACTTCAATAAGCATAATGTAAAACAGTAACTGACAATGTTTTCCAGTCACATTTCAAGTGGGAAAATACGTAGGAGGGTTGGGTTTTTTGCTAAATACATAACATTGTTTTATGACAATACCACCTGCTACATCTTAGCTTAAAAAGTGTTGTGGTATTCTGTTTTATCATTGGCAAAAGGAAAAAACACTAAGCAAATGTCTATTTTTCTAAGTACAAGACATTTTCATAATGTACAGAGATCACTAGCGGTGCATCAGTACAATACCCACAGTGATGCTTCTGGTTTACAATCGGAGAATGGATTTCAGGGGAGGGGAAGGGGAAAATATGTCGTATGCTGAAGACGCCCTTTGGTTTCTGACAGTAACAGAGACTGATTTTCTTTCACATTCCATTTCTACAGCTGATTAGCACAAACAGCTAATCAAATTGAGAAATTATATGGTAGATTAAATTTTTGATTAACACTTTTCCTGAAGCCTTAACAAGCATCTACCATAGTTACTAGAGGTCTGCTGTGCTGGCCATTCAGGGTTTTGATACACGCCAGGCTTCCTTTGTATCACATTTGGCTGATCACGGGACTTTGCAGCATTTGCAAAGTCTCAGCTAGAAAGAAATATTCAAACACATTTACTGATACGTAAATGGAGAAAGAGATCTGAAAAGGCACCAGCTCATTTATTACATATCTGGTTTTGAATGCCTTTTACGTTTGGGCACTAGAGATTCTTCACAGGCTTCTAACAGACGATTTGATAGCAGGAATCCTGCAAACAATGGTCTTCATTTGGCAGCACATACTTCTATGTGTCTATGGGCTTCACTCTAAGTTAAACGACAACATTCATTTCTGTTTCCTGGTTAAAGCTCTCTAAACACACTGTGGAAAGAACAAGGGGCTGAGTTACCTCACTCTGTGTTAAACCTGTATTTTGAAAGTGAGACTTTGAAACGGAGCAGAAAAACAAATGGGCCAGGCTGGCGGGGAACAGCCCTATCAGGCACTGCAGCACTGGCAGCACTAACAAGTCTAACATTTCCTTCTGTCTCCTCCAATTACACCACTGCTTTATCACGGCATGCTCGTTGGCTGTGTATGTAACTGTGTGTTGTGTGTCCATAACACCATGTAATTGGGCCTAATACAAGATTATTATCTATGTGCATGCAACGGATAGCTACAAATGGGGCATCTGCAGGCTTGTAACATTCCCAAGAGTGAATTACTGTCATACTCCTCGATTACCGCTTCTCCCACAACTGCCATGGTTTCCAGGCTTCCTATCCCCAGTGCAACTATACATACAGCAAATGAGACCGGAAAATTGATTAAGACTTAACCAAGGCATCTGCAAGCACAACTAAACCTCTCATGCAAACAGTTTTCTTGATAATGTTACTTCTGTTCAGAAGTGGGTGAACCGATGCAAAAAAAAAAAAAGAGTGAGCAGCTCACCTCATGTCGCCAGTGGAGCTCAGAAGGGCACACGACAGTCCGGCCCTGGAGCTGACAGAAAGACAACTTCTCCAAGACCCCAAGCCTTTTTGGGGGAGTGGAGTGTTGGTAAATAAAAATATGTGAAGGAATCTTTTCACAGTGTGCATGTGGACTGAAAGTGTTGAACCCATGCAAGATTAGACATCTCCATCAGCATTTATGCACATAAAGAAGATGATCTTGGGGGCTGTCTGAAATATTAGAGATGGAACGTGAATTTGGGTGACTGCATTAGCAGCAAAATTTAACTCTAACAGTGACAGAACCTTAGACCTCTATGTTAGCAGATTCACAGCACTTACTCTTAAACCTCTCTAACTACATAAAAAGCCATTGCAAAGGGAAAAGAAATTCTCCGTTCCTTGTATTCAACAAGGGTAAATCAAAGCAGTAACAGGTTTAAATTTCAGAAAGGGGAATTTGGATTAGATATAGGGGAAAAGTTTCTTACAATAAGAACAAGAAAAATACAGCAAAGAGCTGCTGCAGAGTATGCAGCCATCAGGAGCGGAAGCCTGTAATAAAAAACTAAACGAATTCCTGGCAGGAATGGCATGGGACTTGATGGTCCTGCCCTAGGGTGGGACAAGAGATGACAACTTCAGACCCCTTTCAGCCCTTACGTACCACCTAATACAACTAACAGCAGGGGCATTTTACCAATTCCAAACCGTGAATCTAAATCTATTTTAGTAATAAAACCAAGACTTGAATTTTGCACATTGCCATAATTAATGTTTGTAATTAACTTTGAAATTGTACGGTAAAAGGAGCTATATTTTCAATGCTGTACAGAGCTATTTTTCACACAGGTCAGAAGGAATTTGCATTAAATTAAATATTTACTGCTTCTCATGGCCTCTGATGAAAAAGCAAAATGCTTTTGGCACTCTATCCCTCAGCACTGAGCACGGTCCTCACCCTCAGCTTTCAAAGCATCCAAGATTTGCTCGTTAAGCAAACTCCAAAACTCAACTGGATCTCTTCAGAGTTTTGGTGGGTCCTGAGTGCCTCTTGTGTTCAATCCTTTGATCTCCCCACAGACCGTTTAGGTTAAAGCCCACAACGACCATGTGGGCATATAATGAAAGCAACTGATGCTGTACAGATTAATCCGTTACTCTCAACTGTTAGAAAACATAATGATCTCACAAGGGGCCTTATTCACCGACATAGAGCAGTAGAGCTCCGATCTGACACCTCAAAATAGCAGCAAAAGCAATAACAGCTAGGTTTTTGTCTCAATATTTGTACCCAACTCTAAAATGAGTTGGGACTACATAAGTGCTATTTTAAAACACAATGTTAGCCCAGGCAAATAATCTTCTACGTAGTCTTCAGGTGACACGTAAAATCCACTGAAATAAATAAAAATAACTAGCTGCCAGTTTGTGGTTTCTGTCCTAGTATTAGTCTTTTGCTGATGTGTTCACGAAAGTTCTCATCACAGCAACATGAAAGGCTCTAGCACTGTTAACTTGGGAAGCTGATATCAGAAATACGATTAGTCTCAAGCATTCAGAGGAAAGAACATGTTCTTTTTAGAAATGTATGAAAAAATAAAATAAATAAGCCTAGTATGGAATTATGCACAAAATTGCCAGCAGTGTTTACTGCTACAATTGCCTGATTCTTCCCATTCTGCAGCTCATTTTAATTTGCATATAACTATCAGATTTTAACTATTTAAGCTTATTAGAAAGGCCAGATGTTTATGGCAGATTTTTTTTTCCCTTGAAGGAGCGAGATTACTTTCAAAAACATCAGGCTTTGGGGAAACCGGGTTATTATAATAACAATTCTTTGCTTAAAATGCCTGTTTTGTCACCTGGCAAGAACCAGGGTGATCACATTTGCCTATAGCGATAACTTTAGGGCATATTAACTTAAGTCCTGTAATTGCTGCATTAACTCTCCCTAGAGACTGGCTGTGCTTTTGCTGGTGTCTCTGGGACTGGCAAGGTCAGGAGCTGAGGCTAAGACCAGAGGAGAGGGAAAGAAAGGACCCGCAGCTACGAAAATGGCTGGGCAAGCTATCTGGGTAAAGAGATTGGGACTAGGAATCAGTGCAAATGGGGAAAAGAGGCCAGAAAAAAAACACATGGGCCTGTACAATCACAGATTGTATTGTTGTATGTATTCAAGTGGGAGAAAAACCAAGGATTCTGGTGACTTACGTCTGGTGACTGATGCTCAAACCTTTCTAGCGTTATCTTTATGTTGAATGTGCACGTACGGATCATTATGACTGACTTACACCGACATGCAAATAAATAAAACATGCTAAAACAAGATAAAGTAGAAAATAGAATAATAGAATAGAATAAAATAAAATAAGTTGAGCTAAGCCAAAATAAGGTAAAATAAAATACAATAAAGGTTACACAGAGAATGAGGGTACACAAATCATTTAGGTTGTGGACTTCGTTAGATGTTAAGTCAAGAATGTCATTCACATGGACTGACATGAAACGTATTACCGCTTCCCCGTAAGGAAGCCTGCTCTTTCTAGATACAGAAATACAGGTCTGTTTTCCCACACAATCACATCACTTGTATTAGCTGTACAAAACATAGGTACCAGTTGCATCCCCCAATTCTTTCTAATGCCTATGCCCAGTGAGAGTTGAAAAAATCTTTTTAGAGACATTTCAATCAGCTTTTCAACCTTTTACATGACATTCTAATTCTAGGCAGAAAATACTCATTCAATTCAGCCTGAATGGAAATTTTAGTTACAAAAGCACTGGAGCAAAGACAAAAGAACGCAGGCTGAAATTATTCTGCCACTGCTTTATTTTTAAATTAAGGATTCTCCAAAGAGTTATTTTTCTAAACTCAAAAATGGCACTGCCTTTACTGTTTTTTTGAATCAAGAAATTTTCTCAAGTCTTTGCCCAAAAGCTACACATTTTTCAGTACACTGTACGGGGAATGACTGCTGTGGCTCTAAATCCCAATTACATCCTTAATTTTCTGTAACTATTTGGACTCAGAGAAAGAAGAGTATTTCTGCAAACACTGAATAAATGTTTTACATCACCAGGGTGGTTTTGATGTTTTTTTACGGTACTCAGTTTCCATGGCTGATATTATTGCCTAGAACCACTGGGAACAAGTCCAATTACCATAATACCCAGACCAATGTCCACTGAAATCAGTGCAAATCCTGTTGCTGACTTCAGCAGGGAGTGAGTCTAGTCCCTGCAATCTATTTATTTAGGTGCAGATTTTCACAAGAGCCACTGCGATCAAAAATTTAATTGTATTCAATTTCAACTCACCTAAATTTTGTTTTGTAGATTCATTTGAAAATCTCTTGTTCAATGAATTAATATAATTAAATTAATAATAGAATCAGATTAATATAAATTAATTGTTAAATAGATATGCTTTTTTTTTTTTTTTTTAGGTTATACAGAGATTTCTCTTACTAAATATGGCTCTCTGTGTTACCCAACTGCATGCATGTCAGGTAGTGTAGTTTATGGATTCTGTGCTACTCCTGACAAAATCAATGGAAACCGCACTGGGTTCTCGATGCATACGGAGGTCTGAAAGCCTACCAGAGTGTATTTATGGAACGGATGAAAAAGTATCAACAAGACAGAGTCAGATCATACAAACCTTAAGTTTGACACATCAGTACTTCAGCAAAATAAAATGGTCTCTCAGGTTCCTGCCTGAAACAGTTGTTTCTGTTTAGTCCTTTCTGATGCTAAAGCAGTCTTATAAACATAATCCAATTCAAACTAACACAGTCCAACTCCATAATTCAAAAGGAGCAAGCAACTTTTACCATTTGTTCAGGCTGAAGGCATTTAACAATGGAGATTTCAAAGGTAAAAGGTTTCAGCATTGTCAGCTGAGTGCTGCGGTTTCCTTACAGGACTCCATCAAAAGAAATTCTACAGAAACTGATTAAATTTGGACCAGAAAGGAACAATATCATTCTTCAAACCCATGTTTTAATTTGTCCCATCCTGAGTACACTGCAACCTTAATGCTATAACCTTACGGTAAAAGCCCCTATTTTGATAGACTTGCCTACCACAATGAACGTATCCTGCTCATACTTGTCGGTGTAACACACCCAGGAACAAAGAAGTCATTCCAAGTGGCAGAGAGAAATTAGTTGTCTTTTCAGAGCTAGAGACAGTGACAAAAAATGGACTTCTGCATCCATTGTAAGGGGCTATGTGACAATATTCCATCTCTTTGGGATAGTCATGGTGCCAGCCTGCTGCCCCTGCACCAACTGCCGCAATGCGGCACTGCCCGCGGGACTGCGGCTTCCTGCAAGGCCCGTGCTGACCGCTAGGACCGAGGGAGGGGCGCGCTGGCAAAGCCCGCGTACGCCGCAGAGAGCTGCTCCAGCGGTATACATATAACAACGAACAGAAATGGCACTGGCAGAAGTTGAGCCTGAGTGTCTGGGTGTCAGTGCAGAAAGTTTTACAGAAGCCTTTTAGGGGGCAGGCGATGGGCATCCATGGAGAGTGGGCTGCCAGGAGCCCTGGTTGCCATTTCCCTCCTATGGCAGACCTATCAGGTCCTGCAGGCAAAATAACGGCCCTTATTCCTCTTGCCAGAGCAGCCCCCCCGATGTCAGGAGCCCGGTGTCTCAGCTGCCCCTCAGCTCTCAAGGCCATTGGCATTCCCACTGGGAAAGGGCAGCGAGAAGAGAGCTTTTATAGCCCCGGCAATGTGACAACAGGCACAGTGTGGCACAGAACCACAAAGGCAATTCTCAACTTTTCATAGCAGAGGAAAGAAAAGAAGTAAATCTTTTAAAGAGGGAACTTCATCTTTACTGCCCAAAGTGCCTCCCCAAAATGCAAGAGACACAGACCATATTTGTGGAATAATTTTATGTTCTAACAGTATGTGATGCTCCTACCTGCAACTCATACGTGCTAGAAATTAAGGCTAATATATAAGCTAATACAAATCCACATGAATGCAATAGGGAACACGTAATATACACATTCTGTGAATTTAGACTTGCATGTATCAACAGTTGTTAAGGAAAAGTTACATTTATAGAGGAAAGAAACATTGAAAGAACAAAGACAACATGTAGTTCCTAGTCAAGGACAATGACATGTTTCTTGGCGAAGCTGGAAAGGGATCTGCTTTCCATCAGGAATTAAACACTGAGTTTTTCTTTTAATAATACATTAGACAGCATTTGTGTGCATCAAGAAAAAGGTCAATATGTTTAAAACCACCTATCTTTCCAATTTTTAAATTTCTCCCAAACACCACCTGCCCGTGAGAAGCAGCAATACCTGCTATATTCATGCATGCGCATGCAATAGAGCTAAGAAACCACAACAATTTGAATAGCAAATACTCACAGCGTTTCATTTGCGTTCAGTCCACAGAGTGAAAAAGTGCAAAATAAAATATACACAGGAAAACAATCGAAGCACTCATGATCTATTCAGGAATTTTCTACAAGCGCAAGAAGTAGCTAAATGAAAGGAGTCAATTGTTCTCCATACACGGCTGTTTCTCTGTAATATCTGCAGGAACACAGAATAAAATATAACTGCCATTGTGGATGGTCTCTCCTAACTGTTTCAGCCTAAGTATTAGCTGAAGAGCCTCACCTGATTTCTAACGCCCTAGCCGTGGACGGGAAGACGGGGTGTCTCGCAGATAAAATGGACCCAACCCTTTTAAGACATCATTGAAATTGCCCAAGGAGCCAGTAAGAAGCTCGGGTGCTCACGGAGTGGGCTAGCCCCCTCCCCAGAGCCCGCCCAGCCCGCAACCTCCTTTTGCACCAACGGGGGCTTCTCAGCGGCCTTCGAGCGTCGTCGCAGTGATGCTGCATTGCGGCAATTTATCGATCACAGTAGCCAAGTCCAAAGCTGAAAGCCATGAACAAGATCTGCTTTCCCACCCTCCCTTCTCACAGAAAAGCACTTTTGGTGACAGTCTAAGATTCTAATAGCAAAAGATGCAAAAGCAAATCTAAATTACCATTCTGGTGAACAAAGATCTTGTTCAGTATATGCTCCTACGTCCCTTCATCACAGCCACCAACTTGTCTTCCACAATGTTCTGTTCTATTTTACCCTCAAATAAATCCCAATCTCAGCCACAGTCTGGCACTTGCAAACCACAGCTATCTCACGCCACCTAGCACTGCAAAGACAAGAGAGATGTGTGCAATTTTTAAAAATTAATGGCATTATTGTTCATTATTTCCTTCAATGGCTTTATGTAGCCACCTCATTTGATGCTCTTTCAACTGATCAAGCTATTTTCTGAGGTATCTCTAAAATACTCAAGAGCAACATGGTATATCACCACAAAGGTTTCTGGATGACCTTACAGTGTTTTTAAAATTTGTTTCTAAGGATCTGCAGATGTCCTAAGCGTGGCCATCCATCACTCGTACACACTGAAACAATGCATTTGTATTATTCACCCCAAAACAGAAACTTAAGAAATGTAATTCCGCTTCAAAAGTATCGAATCAATTAATATGAAATTGCTTCATTTATGATAACTAAATTAACATAGAAATTGTGATTATTTGGCTTCAAATTACCTTAAAATTGTTTCATACTTCCATCTTTAATGCAGCTCATATTTTCTTTTTTCTTACAGAACTGGATAAGCTACGTAAAGAAAGTCTAATTTACACTAATCAAATGTCTGTTGTGAACAGCAGGAAAAAAGACACTATTTGATTTTTAGATCAGCAGAAGCTTCTAGCTATGCATTTTTTTCAGGTGCAGATGTAATTATCTACTTCACTTACAAGCTAACTGTCTACATATTACTGTTTTGATTTCTAAGTCACGATAGATACAATATTATTGTCCCAGCTAAAAATATTGAATAATGCTAATAATAAGTAATGCACAGTACCCTGATCCCAGCAGCTACAGTTTAAGTTTAAATATCTGACACAATGCTTGAAGTGGTACACCAACAATTCTGGTATACAGAGCTCCTGTCATTATTTTACTCTCCCTCTCCGGAGAAACCAGGCTTTTGAGTCCTCTCTTGTATAAAGCCTGGCTACAGCGCAGAGCCTTTGTCTATGTTG
This sequence comes from Nyctibius grandis, assembly GCF_013368605.1. Taxonomy (NCBI): domain Eukaryota; kingdom Metazoa; phylum Chordata; class Aves; order Nyctibiiformes; family Nyctibiidae; genus Nyctibius; species Nyctibius grandis. Next base: position 3,903,756 of record NC_090679.1, read on the forward strand.
TTCTACCAGCACAGCAGAGGGACAAAAGCAACCGCTGAAAAAGACAAACCATTTATACCCCTATAGGTCATAAACGATACTTTTAATTGCACACAGTAAAAAAGAAGGTAACCATTATGTGTTCTGAAACATTTTTGAAATCATTTTTTTTGCTGTCGTGGTGATTGACCCCAGAGCAAGAAGGAGTTCCCACATCCACCACCAGCTTTGGACCCCAAACAGTGTCACTGAAGGGCTGACGACGTCCCAGTATATTTGATATTGGTATCATGGAAACCTGTGCCACAGAGGTGTGCCACCTCCTCCCCCAGCCAAAGAGGTCTTATTAATGCTGACAGGATCGCGTCCAACTACCATAGTATCGTCATCCAGCTGCTTTGGGGAGTCATATAAACAATGAATTGCAAATTATGGCATAAAACGCCTTCTCATCTACCTTGAACTTGTTACTTTCCCTCAGAACTCTGTCATCACCTCAACTTTATCTGCAAGGAGTTTTATTCCCACCATAGCCTTCAGCTCAGCTTTTGGTTAAGGTGTCGAGCCTCACGTCTGCATTAAATATACAGTTGAGTGTCCTCTGGATTAAGCCGTTCACATTCATTTGACTTTCAACAGTCAAAGTGCTTGTTCTACATCTTTTATATTACTGACGAAGAAACTATATTAGTCAAAGGGGAGGGAGGGCAGGTCACAAGATGAGCAGAGCATGCAAATGAAACAATTAATATCATGGGAAAGAAGGTTTGCCAGGAATCTCTGTCTCTCCTGGAGTTTTGACTTTGGAGTCTCTCGGAGCAGTGACTGCAACACCAATAAATAGCTTACACTACACCAGCCATAAAACCGGGCTTCCTCAAAAAGCATATTGGTCAGTAATTCATGAAACTAATAATTCTAACCTGGCACTGCTCTTATCAAGATAAGTTCTGCAGTCTGCACAGCTCCAGGGAAAAAAGGGAAAAAACCTCCAACCTAATGGGAGCAGGAAAGGAGAACGAGCACAGCATTCGACTACTACATATGCTCCAGGAGGGGAAAAATCCATCTTTTCTAAAGATGTAATATAATTAGGCATCCGCACCGAGGACTGATAGAAATGTTCATCAATTTGCTGGGACATGCCTGGAATACTGCGGGATTAGCAAAATCATTGATCAATGAATTTATGCAAATATATTCTCCCCATAAAGGGAGAGCTACATTACATCTGTAACAGGCATCAGTGATTTTCAGAGGCCCTCTCTTGCCCGCTCTTATTTTATCTCAGCTGGTCTTTGATATAAAGCCTGTCACCATGGTGCCATCTGGACAGTGTTCCTTTCACTACGCTGTACTTCCAACCTCACATTTTGTAACGTGATACAGAGCAGAGGTTATCTCAGATTTCCTTTCCATATCTTCAGCAATGACACCAGATCTCCCACCGACATGTATCAGCAAACAAAAACATTTCTTATCAAGCAACCACGTAAGCACCCCATCTTTCCTCCTTCAATTCTTTATGCTAATTATGCACCTCATTTCACTAGGGCCCATTGAGTGTGCAGTACCTTTCTAAAAGTTCTCATGAAAAAGGCATTTCTGTGGTTAATCTTATCTCCAACTGATTTATGTAACAGAAACCTTGTATGACAGCAGCCAGGTTCTTCAGGAGCATTTCTCCTTCCCTTAAAGATCTACAGCGATACAGGAGGCAGGAAAAACGGGAAGGGTATAAATTATAGAACAGTCTAATAAGTACTGGAGTAAAGAGAAATGGAAATGATCATTTTTCCACTGACACCTGTATACTCTGGGTGCACCATTTCTCAACTGCCAAACCGACTTTTGTTCTTCCTTTGGCATAACTTGATTGTCCGAGACACAAGCTCAACTCGGAAAACTGGGGATACTCTTGGAAAAGCCAAACTCCTGGTTTTTCACCTAACTGGTAGATACTTCAATTACTCATATACTACAAATAGTTACTCCTTCAGTTTTGTTTTTATGACACGTACTATGTACATGCTGACTGATGAAATGACTAAAGATTTTAAATTCATTTTATTCATTTACATACATTTGAGCTAACGTATACCCTTGGGTAAAAAAAAAACAAACACAAACCCCAATCATTTTAATTTTACTGTACTCAAGTAAGAGTAAGTAAAACAGCTATGCACAACATTTTAAATAGAAATCTCATTTTCATTATTTTATTTAGGTATTTTGGTATCAGTTATAGGAACACAATTTAGAGTTCAAATTTGATCCTGATTGCCTCAACCGATCATAATTTCCAGCAAAATAGAGGAGGAAATCACATTTGTGTGGCATTTTGAGGCTTTCATTAAGCAATGACATCTCATATATTTAGAATTATGTCATGACTTTCCTTGCCTGACTCTCCAGGTTGGGAAAGCAAATAAAAATCTTCTATCTAGTTAAGACATGCCCAGAATAGCATTTTGCAAATAAGTAAAACTGACTATATAACTGAGTGTTCAGCATACAGAAGACAACCACAGGGACAATTAAACCCTGGCTTTAGCACAAAATAACGATTCATGTTCAGAAAAGTTCTTAAAAGTTTGCCAGGACAAAAGGTGGTGTGTATTATAAGCACACGCATGCATGACGTCTCTAGCGTAAACTGCACCGATTGCTACATTTTTTTATGAAACCAAATCCTTTATAACAGGAATATATTGGATTGAAAAGAGGAAAGCATGAATAACCCTATTCCACTTGTAAAATGCTTGCAATGACTGGATGTGTCAGACAACGTACAGAAAAGCTGGGGGGTGCAGACCGCAACTGGTCTGACAGACCACGCTCTGTCCCGCGGAATACGACTCGGCACCGAATCGGAGTTCGAAAGAAACCAGCACACGGCATTTGTAGCTGTCTGCTTCTGGGCATTTGTCATGGAGCAGGAAGAAGAGTGAGGCAGAAACGTTTGGAGAGAAAAGGTTATATATACAAACACTGATAGAACAATTTTAATTTCTAAGACTCCTTTTCATCTTAAGATTTCGGGGATGGAAGGGTTGTGTTTTTTCACTTATGTTTACATTTCATGATCTGAAAAACTAACTTTTTTTTTTAGGATCAAATATTTAGGGCTCATTTGGAATTGAAGTTACAACTTAAAATTGCTGTGGATATTTGGGTGACTGTACTTGCACTTCTTCAGTGTTTCTTGTGAGTGGATTATCACTACTTTTCACACCAAAGCACCCACAGCTGAATGACAGATTCCCACGTGTGTAGTTTATTGCTACAGAGCCAGCGCTCATTCATTTCAAAAAGTGGGTGAAACTCAGGAAAGAGGATATTCAGGCTCAGAAATATTATATGCAAAAACTAGAACAATTAACATGACTAATAACAAACAAAACCCAAAATCATTCTGTACTAGCTCTGTACAGCAAGAACTCATTTGCCTTCTTTAATAAAATACTATCCACAGTCCTCCTAGGATTAGCTCTTGGTATGATAAAATCTTTTGGGCTTCGGAATTTTTTTTACAGAAAATCTGCCATGAACAAAATGTGTTCAAGCTCCAGTCCCTCTGGCTATCATTATAGAGTAAGAGGAAAAACAGCTTTACAACATAAAACAAGGAAAAAACTCCACCCGAGTTGCCCATCAGTGACTCGTAATTCTTTCTGTCCTGTCCACATGGCACAACTGCCATGTCACCACACAGTTTTCAAGCTACCCCAGCAAGGGAAAACAAAAATAAATTAAAAGGGGTTTTTGCTAAATTGAGTTCTGTATCTTACTGAGATACAGATCCTAAAAACACAAGTATTGTTCAGCACTTCCAGTCTAATGACAATAGCACAATCATTCACTCAATATTACTAGTTTATCCAGTTTGAGTGGGCTTGTTGAACCACCTTGAAAGTAATTTCTTTTATTCATATATCCTAAGAGACTGAAGGTGAAATGCAGAGCTCTGAAAGAGTTTTATGTCCTATGCTTCATAATTTTGGACATTTGGAAATAAAGCTATGGACTAGTTTCTAATCTACAAAGGACATGAACATCGTATTGCCACACACCATAAGGAATACTGGACAATTATTTTGAAGAATTCTTTGGGGCTTGTTTTGTTTTGTGAAGATTTTTTTAATAATCTTTAAACATCCTTACAGCTACACTAATAAATATTTCTCAATAACACTTTTATTGCCAGATGTTGCCACAGGACATAACTAAAAATTGAGTGGAGCAGAAAATCTTCTCCTACTAAGAATGACACTTCAGTTAGTGAAAGTTTCACAATAATTTTCGTCAACTTCTCTGTGCATTTCTGTTCCAACAGGTCATAAGTTAGTTAATAACTTTTGCCACCCCTTTAAAAATACCTGCCCCTTTTACATTTTATTGCTGTTTTAGGGGTTGCACACACCTTTCTGTGTGTTGGAATGCAAGAATAAACCCACTGAAATACGCATTATCATCTTACAAAAAGGGGGAAAGGAAGCACGTCAACAAGAAAAATCCCTATTTTATCAACAGATTGAAACACAAACCTTTATGGGAAGGCGTACAGAACATCTGATGCAAAATGAACAAAACTAGCCCCAGTGCAAAACTACCAAGAAAGGATGTTTACGTTAGCACGTCACTTCTGCATGTCATTTCTCAGACATCATCTTCACCTTGCTGCAGGGGCTAAGACAATCAACAGAAGGCACCAAAGCACTTTATACTCAACATTTTTGCAGCTTTTTACCCCAAAACTCGTGAGTCACCAGTAGCACTTGCCACCTGCATCATGGTCTACATAGCTCAGATCACAGGATCAAGGACACCTTTTGGGACATCTGAAACATGGAAGCTCATAAAGCAAAAAGTAACTGTTTTTTTTGGGAGACACAGCCAGTGCCTTGGTCTGACCCAAGCTTCAGCTGGAGTTAGCAACTCTTTGCATCATGTCAAGTACTGAAATTACTCACAAATTTCAGTCTTGTTTTCATCTCTGCCTCCGTGCTATTTGTTGGTACAGGAACTTATTAACAACATAGGAAAAAAAAGATAAAAAGTAGTAAATGAAAACAGTTTGCTTGACAAGCAGAAATAAGTAATAAGGACCACAGAGCGCTCTTCATTTTGAAGGATAACTGCAAAACTTCCTTCTGTTCCTACACCTACCAAATCACTAAGCTCCTTGCTCTCATTTTTTTAGAGGAATTCAAGGTGAATGAAAAGTGCAATCCAGAAACCAAAGTGCTTTTAAAGAAAGTGTTCTTTATTTTTTTTTTTGAGTAACACTAAGCATTTCATCTCTGCCCCAAGTTATCTACAGAATTTAGAGTTCTGTATACAGGCAGGTGTGCAGAGAAAAGATGCAGAAATGTAAATGTTTTATATTCGAAAGGTCACAAGATTTCAGTAAGATAAAGAAGAAATACATTATTTGGTACCCTTGCAAACTGTTCAAACAGATGATTAGATTAATTTTTGCCAGAATCATTAAATATTTTCTACATATGGCATTACAAGTTAAAATATATCTGCATAAAATATATAGTAGCTCTGAGATGATAAACTTCGGTTTCACTTGTTAATATTCTTTGAGGGTTCAAATCGCTTCAGTTTTTTAACATTTATGACTGTTTTACAACTGAAGATGTATTCTCTGAGGCATTAAGCAAATTTATTTTGATAGCGAGATTTAAACGCTCAAACTTTCTTTGAAGAAAAACTTGGAAAAATTCAAATTAGGTTGGAAATATAAAACTCACGTTTTGTGACTGCAAGAAAAATACCTTTAGAAATAGATACTATCAATCTATTTTCTCATCCTTTAGAATTAAGATTGATTTTTCCTGTAGCAGTATGTCTGTGCTGAAAATTAAAAATGCATTAAAGAACTGATTATGATGTATTTTATATATCCTCCTCTTTTCCCACCCACAAATAACTGGCATAGAATTAACCAATTAAAAGCAGAGAGGTAAATAAACTAATTCAACATTTACTACATCCTGGGGAGAAGGAATGCATTCCCAGCAACTTTTTTCAGAGCCTGCAGAACTCGGTATATTACAAAAAAGGCTCCATTTATGGTCCAACATATTTCAGTGAAAGTTATAACACAGTCTACTGTCAGTGGAGGACTGATTCACTCTCTGCGGATATGGAAAATCAGTCCATCAAAAAAAAAAAAAGTCAATTTTATAGGAGTTCATTATTTCTTTCTTTTCTTCCTTTCTTTCAGCACACAGTAGGCTTCTCAATCTGACAGACAAGTAAAACTTTATAGTGGTAACACATTACTTATCCAGAAAAATCCTATTAACATAGAATTCAAACAATACTCTTGATACCACAAGTTCCCAGATAAGAAACTCTGCAGGTACCTACTGTTAGTTCAATATGAGCCACACACACTATCTGATCAATAGCAAGAGCCCAGGTTGGGAAAGGGACCAAAGGTATCTCAGATGACTGTGACAGACAAACACGCAGAGCCACCACTCCCAGGTCCCTCAGAAAGCTGAACTTCCTTCTGCTGAAACCGATGGCAAAACTCCTCTGAGCATCAGTACAAGGTGGGTAGAGCCCTTGGGGAGGAATTCACAATATTATCACATGCATATTCAGAAACACCGTGGTACGTGGCACAGCGCTGTCGATGAAGCCCGTTGTATTGCCTGTTCTCAAAAACAAAGGCAATGCCTTGAGTCTGCTGATCTCCAGGTGCCAGGACTGTGACAGGCAGATCTTACTTCAACATCTACCATTTGCTGTTTCATACCATGTAATGTTAATGACAAGCTTTTCAGCAGTCTGAGCAGGCCTTCTCAGCTGTATTTAAGTGTATACCGTTCCAGTGCTGGACCAGTATTAACTCCAGTTCATATGTTGGGGGTTTGAATTTTGGAGGGACCCCCCTGGGTCCCTCTCCATTTTGGCTTACGACTGTGTGCTTTCACAAGTATTAACACTTTCAGCTTTGCAGTATTAACTTTCAGGTATTAGGGAAAGCCTTATATCAGTTCACATAGTCAAAACCTATTCCAGAAAACGTGAACAAGTGATGATTAGTAATAAGCAAATTATCTGCTCAGATACTGAGTTCTGGGTAATATTGGATTTTACATTACAATGACGGTGCTCTAAATCTAACGTGCTTTTTCTCTTAGAGTCACCTTTCACTGTCAAATCCTTTTTTTCTTTTTTTGGTCTATGTTGTAGCTTTAACAGCTGATGTGTAAAGTTTGTGGTACACGAACAGCACAACGTGGTGTTATTTCGCCCTCAGAGCAGGATCCTCCCCAAAAGCCAATGACTGCGCTGAACAAGCCTGCCAAATGCCTGTCTCTCCTCCCTCTTACATACCAAACACCTTTTAAACAGCTTTTTGTCTAGGGCAATTGTCAGATATCTCATAATATTGTTCCCCACGAACCTGTTACCCATCCTCTACTCGACATTACGCAGACCTGGCCAGGTTTCTGGCTGCAGAGCATACATCGGACGCACTTTGAATACTGCTGAACCCCATCTGTTCCACGCAGCAGCGAGCACGGCAATATCCCTGCTCCTCAGGAGCGGTAGCAGAGAAGTTGTCTATTGTGGTTTAATTAGCAGTACCCCCAGCCTGGGGGAAGTGTGAGATTTCACATTGCTACCTATACCGCCGGTCTGAGGTGGGAAGGAAGGATATCAAGCCCCCAGCTTCGCCCAGCACTGCAGCACGGGGAGAGCCACCCCCCCGCCGCCCCAGCACAGCACCAAGTCAACTCACAGGATCTCCAGGTCGCGCAGGGCTCGGAAGGCTCCATCTTCGATGCAGCTGATCTGGTTGTTGTCCAGTTGCCTGCAGAAAGGAAGGGAGAGGATGAAGGCTGGCCAGTCTGGGCAGAGCTGCCTCAGAGCACCAGGCTGGGGGCTTCCCCGTCACCGAGGTGTCCCTCCACCCCCTCGCAGCGCCTCCTCGCCACCCCGGCGCAGGGCTGCTCGGCTGCCACGCTGCTCTGGCTCTGCTCGCTGCTGGCTGACAGCGCTGCACGCTACCGCACACTGAAGCCTGTCAGGTCTCAGTAAATATTAATTGCGCCTTTTTTTTTTTTTTTTTTTAAAGGCAGAAGGGAGTAATTTCATTACATTAGGGCATCCAATCCATTATGAGCTTTTACCGTCATGTCACTGAAACAATTTCATTAAGCTAAAGGCCTGTAAATCATTGGAGGTCACCGTGCTGCCCTCCGTGACCTCCCACAATGCCTTTTTTTCTTTTACTGGAAGTTGGAGTCCTCTGTCCTGACAGTACTAAATCTCCAGGCTTTATCCGCCCAAGAGCTGTGAGAGCGCATAGGGAATATACCAATTCCAAATTAGACTCAACTAATCTAATTTTATAGTCTTTTTATTATTCTAAGCACCAAATGTCTGTGGTGGTTCGATGCCTCTCTGCATTGTTACTGGTCCCATCTGGTAGCCTGTGCTATTGAAAGATTTCTGACTAAATACAGATTCTGCCTAACTGCATCAGCGAGAGCAATCCAGTGACAGAAAGCATTATAAACACGTACACTTAAAACACTATTTTGCTTCAAAATGTGTAATTTAATATTTGTATGGTGGAGTTCCCTCATTTGTCTCCCTGCATAAGCATGATTTAAATATATTTTACAATATATGTGGATACAGCAGTACAGCTACATCTGTCTCTTTTGCTTAGAAAATCAAAGCTCTAAGTTGTAATTTAATATTTAGTGATTACATTTTCTGACATCTGATCCTTTAAATTTTACATTTAGAGAAATAAAGTTATGTACCTACCCATGTGTAAGTACAATACCTGCATTTCATAAAAATATACATGCAGGCTCCCAACTATATATTGTACCGTCCTTTGCACAGCATACACTTTAGATTTGGTGAGGGAGGGACCATTTGTCCTGTGTGTGTAAAGTATCATGAACAAAGATACCAAGATTGCATTGCAGCTTCTGGTTGCTATTACAAAATAATAAATATATGCAGAGATAGCAAATATATTACACCCGTGTATAATATTTTATCGTTTCAGCACCTTCTTTCCAATTATCTGCTGTACTTAATTTTTGGTCTAAATAGACATTTGTCACAACTTATTATACAGCAATAAAGCACAGACAGAGCACTACAGTATAATTACAAAACAAAAAGCCAAACCAAAGCCTCTTTGGGGTAAAGAGCAGAAGGCAATACAAAGGTTTAAATGAAGCAACGGCAAATATAATCTTTTTGCACCCCTTTAAAGATTGATTTTGATATACTAAGACTGAACATCTTGAATATGTATATATTTGAAGACTATGGGAAACTTATCCTTTGTAATGTAGTCTGGCCTCGACGAACATCACTGTTTTTATGATACAAGTGAATGAAAAACCATACACAGGTTAGGTCTACTAAGCAGCTTAGCAAGCATAAAACCCAGCTAAGGTTTCTCATAGATCTTGTAACTTTGGAAAACATGTCGAATTGGGCAAAACTTCAGCGATATCTTCTGTACTGATGGACACCGGAATGTACAATCATCCAAAATGGATTTTTCTGTAGCATAAGAGTTCATGCATAGTATATATACAGAGGTATGTAAGTATATACATACATATTTCTTTATGTTCTCTCTGTTTCTGCCACCACCTAGCAAAGATGCTAAAAACTATACATTTTTGACTGCTGAGAGGACCACTGGCTGCTGAAAAAGGAGAAAGGATGGTGGATTTCACGAAGAATAAACTTAAAATGAGATAAATATAATGCTAGTTGCATGACTAAGTACTTTACACTTCAGTTGGCTTTATTAAGCATAAAGTTGGCACATACTAGCATGACGAAGAGAAAGCAGGCGCAAATTGGGAATCACCCCTCTCCCTTCTATGGCAAGTACTATATATTGCCTATTTTTATTTGAGTTACACTATAATATTGATTTGTCTGCCAAATACACTAAAATAAGCAAATAAACCCAGGGTGCGAGTCAGAAAGCCTTCTGATTAAAGGGCTTCACATGCAGTGTATTATTTAAAAAAGCACTACTTTCACAGATTGATTTTTGTTGAAAAAGCGTAATGACAATCTTAATCATATTTGTATAGGTCCAGTCAGGCTAGCGCTAATAACCAAGTTCAGTCCACGTGATTAATCCACAGGACCACAGCAAGGGAAGCCTCTAGACGCCCAGAAGACGTGCACTTAGCAGGATAGTCAGTAAATAGGAAAAATATTAATTAGAGAGACACCCTGATTCTGCATGCCCCATAAACTAAAGCCGCACAGCCTCTGAGAGACACCCACACGTTTATGCTCCTTTATAACAGACACAGCTCATGCCTCCTGGTATCTATCACGCCAAAATATTCACATCTGTGTTTAAGTCTAGGCATGAGAATTTCTTCTCAAAAGAAATAGAACTATTAGTTGTCTTAAAATCAGGCATGACTGTGTTTAAGACATTTATTTCTCAATGTGTAAAGATGGAAATTCTATTTCTTTGCATCTGTACAGGACCCTGGTGAGTGGTTAGGCAGAGACTAGAGATTTGAGAGTTTAAAGTCTAAACAACATCTTCCTTCCAAGACAATGTGTTAGTTTAAAATTTTGAGAAAACTTCAGGTAAAGCCTTACAGAACAGCAAAGGCAGGTGTTCAACACATACTTTCACACCCGTGAAGACAAACTAAGCAGCCTGTGGTGTGGGCTAGCAGCCAGATCACATATTCAAATGCAGCTCTTCAATGCAAAGAACAGACATGCCTAACATCTGTTGAGAAGAACATCTTACCTGAATAAAACTAATCATATGCAGAGAAATTAAAAAATTAACTTTTAAAAAAAGGGGGAAAAACCCGAGTATTTCAGAAGAGGTGGCACATATCTTTCCTTGAGGAACATGCGATACTGCTCTCCTTTCTTCATCGCTGCACTCACGCACACGGAGCGCTGCTACCTGAGACACATCAGCTCCTCCAGGCTTACAGGTCAATTTAAAAAACCGTCTCAGCCAGCAGAAGCATTTATTCAGATTTAAATACCATCTCTATTTGTCAGTGTTCATACCCTTCCTAGAAGACCTTTTTCTCCTCAATATTACAAACAGGATGTTATGCATATAATGGTGTAAAAAGGTCAGACAACACAAACTCATATTTAAGACACAATTTTAAAATGGACAAAGTCCCTTTTTTAACCTCCATTTATTCCTGCCTTTTGAAGGAATACAGACTAAGCTCTGACTTTATCTAAAGCTATCAAGTGATTCAACTGCCTCTGAAGAAAATAAGGGTTCTCACGCAGAAAAAGTGAGCCCCTATGTTTAAACGAGGCTAAAGGATGAATGAAACCACAACCACCGAGCTGTGCCAAATAGCCATACAACATGTATGGCGTTATAAGAGCTACAAGCCAAGGCATGAACAAGAAACACCGCCAAACTTTGAGCTTCCAAGTTTTTGCTGAGTTAGGCAGGTATCTAACTTTTGTTCAGGTTAAAGTGTTTGGGTTAGATGTCGAATCTCTCCTGCATTAGACACAAAGCACTGGACTTGGGCTCGGTGACGCTGTCAGAAGGGTTCCTGCTCCACATCAGAGAGCTGAGATCTCAGCCTGGGAAAGCCAACAGCTCGCGTGTGATTGAATTACCTCCTCTGACCTCACCTAAGAGGCTTCAGGGATCCGAGAGCTCCGTGACAGGCAATTAGCAACCAGACAATACTAACAGATACAAACAGCAATACCAGAAGATGTCAGAGAATGGAGCAAAACACATGAGCAAGGAAAATATTGAATGGGTATATGGGATTTAAGTGTGACACAGACAAATGCTTATAAACAACGTGAGAATCGACCAAACTATTTGAAGAAAAAGGCATCTTTCTTATGGCAGAGCTATAACACATAATGCCATATGTATTATTATAATCTGACTCTAACCATGACTCAATAGCTAGTCTCAGTTTTTATTAAAAAGCAGGAAAATTATGCGACTAAATTATATGCAACTGATTGATAATTATCTAATTCTTTAAAATCGATGTTTTAAAGAAAAAAACTTAGACACAAATCATCTTTCTATGAAATGAGAAATAATGCTGCATTCTAATAGATTTATATCACTGGACAGTCCATGGTTTGGCCAAGACACGACTTTAACTGTTTAAAACACAATTACCCTGACAGTGTATAACTCCGGCTTATCCATTTAGATTTGTATATTAACTATCACATCTGAGAGTTAAATTCCAAATAACATTTAAAAGGAACAGGGTTTTACAATGTTGATATTCTTTTGCCATTTGAAAAAAAATCCTTTAAATACTAAAGCTTGAAGATTTTTCTCACAACAATAAGGAATATTTAAATTTTCAAGTGCATTTAAGAGACAAAAATACCCAGCAACAAAGCTGATGTAATTTTTATCATGCTACTAGATTTAAGATTTAAAAAAAAACAAAACCCAAACCAAATCAAAAAACCTGTTCTAAAATAACAAAAAAACTGAATTCATCCAGGATGAAATTTTCTAAAATGGAAATAAGCTAATCTTTTACTAACATTAAAAGTTAGTCAATTGTTTAAAACCGCTATATTTATATTTCTAGCAATGCTTCTCCATATTATAACAGCTAACATGATGCCAAATATAAGAGCTTTCGAGCCATACCCACATTCATGGAGAAGAGGTCCTTCAAGCATCAACATTTCTCACTAATGAACTATATAATCAGTGTTTTCTACTTTATTTGTTTCAGTGAGGGATTTTTTTTTCCCCTTTACAAACACTACCGAGCTCAAATGTTAATCTGGTCTTTAATTATACTGTGACAGTAGTTTAATTACTATAACCTCTTTATATATTTTGTCCAGAATCTAGTTAAATATTTAAATAAAAGCCTGTATTAACAAGTACTGTAATAAATACTTTTCAGATTTCTTTGTTTTTCATATTTTACGTTTAGCATAAAAAGAACTGTTAGAATAGCTGCATATTGAAAAAGTTCTACCGTTGCAGATAAGAAATTACTCTACTACTCACAGATATCTATTGTTATAGATCTGAGATTAAGCAAGAGCCATTTCCTCGTTAATAAAAGACTTGCATATTTAACCAGAAGTGTCCATATTGTATTACTGAAGTATTTAAAGGAATTTCCAATAGCCATTTCACAGGAAGGTAAATTCACTGTAACTTACTGTAGAATTGTTGTTAGAGAAAAATGAATTTTGTTAATTACATCTCCAAAAGAACCTCAGTTTGGGCAACATTTTCACCAAATCTTTTCCACTTTTTTTCTAACACAAACTGCTGGGTCTATGCCACCACTTTCCTAAAGGTTTACACCCTAGTACTGAAGACATTCAATAACCTGTAAGACTTAGAGAGACACTCTATAACATTTATTGTTCAGCCTCCAAACCAGTCCTTACATAACTTTGAGAATGTTAAAATTTCAAAGGAAAGTGACCCAATACATCTACGTAAAATTTCTCGCCTACCAAACTAAAGTCCTTATCCTTACATTAAATTGATAAGGAAGTACCATAAATGGCAACAGATGGTCCTTTGATCTAATACTAAATTCACTTAAATTGAAATAATACAAAGTTATTTCAAAGGAGCTTTCAATGCATTTTTCATGTTTAATGTTTACTCTTTATTGACGCTTTACTAAAAATCATTCTGTAAGATCTTGCTTGTACTAGAAAATTTAAAGAATTGATACATTAAATTCAACACTAAAATAATTCTCAAGTGGAGTAAATCGGTGGTGCAAAACACAAATGACAGAGCTGCTGTGATCGAGGTGAAATCTCCCTCTGGGACTCTTACAAGTGTTCCAAAATGCCTTTTTTTTTTTTCTTTTTGTTTCCTAAAGACACGGGTTTGCCAAAAGCTATGGTTGAAGCATTGTGCAGAAAGAGCTCATCTGCATGAAATAATTGGGCACAGTCATATTCTCTGTCTTCAGTTTTCATACCTGCCCTATGCTGCCAGGTTCTTAAATAAGGAGGGAGGGATATCTGATTTGGAGGGGAAGAGTTGCTTATAAACAATTCCTCTGCAGACTATTCAAAAGTATTAAGTATTTAATCTAAGTTTTTTTATTACATTAACTCACAATTCAAAGTGTTGCTGTCAAAAAATAGAAATCATATTAGCTTAATGCAAAACTTCAGTGACAAATGAACTCCTGCCTCTTCCCACAAGGATAAATACACACAAACCCAAGATTTGCTTTCACTGTCAAGGGGTTTAGAACATTTTTTTTCCTTTTTTTAACTCTCTCTGGTTGCTGATGTAACAAATAGTGCATACCAAGCACAGAAATGGCTGTCTCCATAGCAATTGGGGCAGGTTTTGCGGTTTCCCTAGTTACTCTTGACTGATAACCATCTGCTGTTCTCCTCTGCCATAGCCCCAAAGGGGAAAAGGGGAAGAAATGAGGAAGATAAAATGGGTGTTAGAGAATATGAAAGTTATTTACTATAGTGGTTTTTACATTTTCAGAAGGTTTGCACTTACTTAAATGTTAGTTTTATTTACTGTTTTTTTCAGTTGACAAGTATCAAATACCACATATAAAGAAAAGTTCTAGTTCCAAAATGTTACTAATCATTCACCTTATTAATAGGAAATCACATTAGGGAATAGTATTAGGAGTGTTAATAGGAAATCATACCATTAGGGATGTTACTATGAAACTGCGGAAAATCTGAAACTAAAGCACTTACATAGAAAAAAATGCAGATATTTAATCTAAACCATTAGTAAAAATTGGTAGTGTACAAAAAGCATGGGGTAGAGGAGGTGCAGAAGGTTAGCATCCACTTAGCTGCTGCAGGTGCAATAGGATCACTAAGTAACTGCTCCTTTCCACCCCTGACCTGCAGTTAGGGCCGGAAGTTACCTCTGCTTACATGGTTGTGGCCATCACTTCCCTCAGTCCTTGAGCCCCTTCCTCCCCTTCAGCGTGCCTGTGTGGTGCTCCGGGGCAGACACAGGGACAGCATGCCTGCAGGGACCAGGCTCCCCGTGCCCGCGTCCTTGCTTGAGGACAGTGGCACCGCTCAACTTGCACCATGGGCAGCCCCCCATGGCCCTGCTGCCCGAGGCATGTGTCGAGATGCGTATTGTAAGCTGGGTCAATGTTTACATGGGCTCATGTACAATCATGGTATTATTTACATGGAACTAATAGCACATAAGTCATACTCATTTTGAAGGAAAAACAAATAAGCCTCCACAGGCTGGCTGTTAGGGCAGATCAATACAGCAGCATGCAATGGGGGTTTGGGTTTTTTTCCTTGAAAATGATTCTGTGTGTACGTTCCACGTAGTAATATATTCATTACAGAACCAAAACTTAAAAAAGAAAGACAGAGAATGCTTCATCCCTTAATATTAAAATTTATCTGTCTTTGACCACTGACAGCTGATATAAAATTTGTCTGGAGCTACCAGTAGTTCTAAAATTTGGCTTCAGTAGACCAGAGGACTGCAAGAAACTCCACAGAGCGATGCAGCAAGGCAGGGTTATTGCTCTGCTGGTTCTTATCCACAGCAGAGGACAGGAGACGTTCCGGACACAGATGGCATTACTGCTGCCCCGAGGACAGCACCCCAGGGCTGCCCACGTACCCAGCTCCGGCCCACGGGAGCCCAGGCAGCACAGGGCTGCACGGAGCTTCCCGGGACAAGGGGCTACAGACACCCACACGTACTGCCCGGATAAGGGGCGGGATGCAGCAAAGCAAGGTGGTTATTTAACGGGGTTGCTTAGTGAAAATCGTATTAATTCTGGTGTTCCATTGTTTACACATTTTTATTATTAATAATTTACTAAATTCAGCTTTGAGAGGAAAACTAGGGCTCTCATGCCTTTAAGAGGCTCAGACTTTTTCAGCAAACATGAAAATTACATGACAAGATAGAGGCTGTGGCAGAGAGCAAACGCTACAGACCTTGGCAATTAAGCAAAGGGAAACGCACCCAGGGGCCACAGACCAGCAGCACCTTTTACGCACTTCGGGAGATGACAGGGCAAAACGGAATCTTGACATTCGATCTCCAGACATCTGTCCCCTTTGAAATCACATATTACATTACAGATTAATTCTATCACCTGCAGTCAATACAATGGCTTCATATGTTTTCTAGCTCTAGTAGGAAGAAATAGTACCAAAACAGTACATGTTGTGAGTAAAGTCACAGCAGTGTCAACCTTGCTACATACCTGGTAAATCTGGGCCAACCAGTAGAGATTCTTGCGTTTTGGTGACTTTTTTTTTAACTAGAAAATTAATGTTAATACCTAGTGGGTGAATACCCAAACAATTAACATCTTGCACTTATGAACTGTAGTATCTTAGTATAACGCACCAATAAATTTTTCAATCAGATCCTGGTTTATCACACTGTTTAAAAAAAAACAAAAACAAAAACAAAAATGGCCTGTTAATGTTAGAGAGAGAAGAACAGTTTTGAATGTCTCAGTGTCTCATTTTGGTTTGGTTTGGGGAATTATTTTTTTTAACATGGTTGTATTCAGTTCCTCAACATCCAAGAAGTGCTAAAATAATAATTAAAACCCAGAATCATAGTTAATGAACACTACATATTTCAAGATGCTGTATTAGTTTTAAATCACTCTGACACAGGTTTCCAGTACCCATCTAATAATAATTTCCACTGTCGAAGTGGCCACTGAAAAATAAACAATGAAAAATAAGCATTTTGAACTACTTTAAGACAAGGAGCCATTTGGCTTAGCTACAGCTTACTCTCGTTCACTACCTACCTGTCTGGGCATTATCAAAGTTAGATTTTCTTTTTAACATGCAAATGCTCCTGAATGGCTGAGGTCTACATGCAGCTCCAAATTCTGACTCCTCACTCTGATCACGTTTCTCTGCTTTGCAGGTATGTGACTCCTCAGGCCTACTGAAAAAGAGCAGCAGACCCACACCCATCATATAACTATGCTCCTAAGGCTGTTGCCCTCTTACTGACATAAAACAAGGCCAGCAATGGATACTATAAAAAAATTCGAGATTTGTTTTCCAGCATTGCTTCAATACATATGCAACGTCCTGGTCCTCTGTTTTTAAGTCTTTATATTTGTCATTTCTTAGCATCACATCTCATTTTG
The DNA here is from genome assembly GCF_013368605.1 of Nyctibius grandis. Taxonomy (NCBI): domain Eukaryota; kingdom Metazoa; phylum Chordata; class Aves; order Nyctibiiformes; family Nyctibiidae; genus Nyctibius; species Nyctibius grandis. The sequence continues at coordinate 3,920,900 of NC_090679.1, forward strand.
TAAGTCAGACCTGTGGCTGACTTGTAATCGACACTAGATAAGCACACGGCCAAGTTTAGATGAGTCAGTGATAAGGGTGGGAGAGAGACCTTAGAACTCATCATCAGGCTTCTGAGCTTTTAAGGCATTTACCTCAAACTTCATTCTCACTACTTGAGGCATTGAATTCAAGTTCCACATCCAAATTCGCTCCGGAATTACTTCTTATGGTTAGAGCTCTGACTCTACACTTCATTGCCCTAAATTTGCTTGTTCTCCTGTGTGATTTCAAAGAAATAAGTTATCATAACATGCGCTTTGGATTTCTGCATTACCTGCTTACACTACAAAAACTTTGGTGAAAGGGTGAGTTCTTACTGTCTGCCTTTATATATTTATTGATATTTGTACTACGTTCATAAAAATAGCACTCTGACCTTCTCTGGGCACTCTGTGTGTGTCTCCTTTCAGCCCCCACCCAGGGCTAAACAATAACCAGTTGTTCTATCACCCAAGACCCCTCCCCAGCTGAGAAAGGGAACTGGAAAAAGAAGGGAGACTCATGGGTTGAAATTTAAACAGATTTAATAAAATAAGAAAACCAATGTCAATACTACTACAAAAGACACAAAGTTATACTCAGCCCATAGAGTGGTGGCAAGTTCCTCCAGGGATAGCAACCATAAAGAAGAAAGAGGGAGAAGAAAGCAGAGCAAAGAGCCCCCACCCCCAGCAGCTTTCCCATTTATGGTGAACCTGCCATTGATGTTACAGAACACACCTGTGGGCCAGCCTGGGGCAGCTGCCCTGGCTTTCACTGCTGATGGCCTTGATCACCATCCCACAGCTGGCCACAAACTGAAACAACATGGAACAGAAAAGGAATTCTATAAATTTTATCCCCGCAAAACCAGGACAGTGTGCTTATATATTTACGTAGTTACTTAAGTACATTTGCTTACTCATATAAGTACATATGTAAGTATTTATATATGAGTAAGCAAATAACACTCCAGTTACTCTGAGAAGACTGGTAAAGGGTTCAAACAAGCACTAAAATCTGCCATTTTGTTATTGTTACAAAGTGGGGTATCCTCAGCAAACACTCAAGAGTGTAAAAAAGAAACCAACATTTCCAAATCAGGGAAGATCCTCAGTGAAAACGCAGTGACTGTCTGAGGGGCTCCGGGACTGGAGGGTGCTGGGTCACTGCCTTACCCAGGAGCTAGAAGACTAGTGATGTGAAAGCACCTTAGTCACAGAGATGCCAAAACATTAGGAAATCATTTCTATAGGGAAGGGGATAAGCTATAAGCAACTGCAGAATGGAAAACATTCAGCTGGAGCCTGCTCTGGGCCATACACCGTACATACTTAGCTTGAACTGCTGAACTGTCACCAAATAGCCTTCTCCAAACTCACAACCTTCCGTTTCACAGATGTGAGTGTTGTCATGTCCTGTCTGCTATATGGCAAGGTCCGTGGGGGAGGAAACCTCATTTCTGTGTGGATTCAGAGCCTCATGCAAGAGTCCTCAGCAGGCCAGCCTGAAGGTGACTTCTCATTATCAGCATTGTCAAAGCCCACTCATGTTTGTTGGGCAGTTATATATGAATTTGAAGACCCATCCATCTTCCTCCAGTAGTTATCCAGATTCAAGTTAATCATCTCACGACATACTTCAAAAAGAAAATGTCACACAAACTATGCCTCTGTGGTTTGTGTCCTCCTCTACCATTCACTCCTTTGCCCAAGTCTACACCATTTCTGGAACACTTGCAAAACTCACCTATGCTGTCAATGAAACACCTGCACATAACAAATGAAAGCCCAAAACACTTAACAGGGCATCTACATAACAAGAAGGGTTAGAAAAGAATAACTAGTTTCTAGACAGAAAAAAAAAAGAACTTTAAAGAAAAGTCAATCAAAAGAAAACCCAGAAAAGATGGTAGAAAAGGAAAGCAAATAAAAGACCTGATATATTAAATGGAAACCAAAAATAATGTTGCTCTCGGTCACCTTGGGACCCCATAATTACATCAATTTTGAAATACTTCGAAAAGTGCTATGGAAATACACAGCAAACTGGATCACAGTTGACAAAAAAAGCCATTTTGTTTTATTGTTTTCAAGCCAGCCAAATTTATGTCATCTGTGAAATGTTTATCACCCAGGGTAAGGACAGCAATCCATCCTGCAGATTTATGTTTACAAGCATTTTGGAACAAATGTTCCTATTTGAACACCCATATGAACCATAAGCATCCAACATGTTTGGATCACTACATTCAGTTTTTGTTAGCAGTTCTTTAACTTTCTGAACAATGTTTTACCAAATCAATGTGGCACTACTACATATCCTGCAGGAACAGGGCACAGAGCATATGTGACAACTCTTCCGCGTATTCACCAGGGAGTGCTTCTTTCCACCTACATGAAACCATCAGTCTATTTCTTGTAATTCATAAAAGCAAACGGCATCCATCTATTTTTGGCATTTATGGGATTGCTCTAGTATTTGAGTCCCTCATCCTTTAATATATTTATTCATCCGCCCCGCAGATGCACAGCTGTCAGCAGCATAAGGAGGTTTTACAAAATTTTGGGAACTGAACGCAACACTTTCACTAACTCACAACATTTCTAAATTAAAATATGCTTCCCTGGCCTCAGGACATGTAAAGTACCAATCTAAAACATAAACCAGGGAGAGTTTATACCAAAAGTGCTGAACAGCACTCACTACAATAGACAGTTATTGATAGTGTTACTATTGTCACAAAGTACATTTATAAAGATGTAGGTAAAACATGTATAACAGCACTAATGTTTTACTGAACCGCAGTACCTGGAAGTAAAAATATCATCAAAACCCCTATCGGTACCTGATATCATCACATAAGTTTAGTTCTTGGGCAGAATTTAAAAGCAGCCTAACAGGTGCTGAAGTCTTTCTTTCCACTTTCCTTCTGGATCACTATTTGCTTGGAGAGATTAACTGCTGGACAAGGAATAACTTGACCCTGGATCTGGAATTTCACAGTTTAGAAATCCCAGTACCAAGGGACAACCATAATCTCCAAGACAACATGCACTGCAAAAACAGGATGATAGGTCACCTCCAACGGGCTTTATTCCATCTCGCAGGAAACTCGAGTAAGGTAACTTAAAAGTCTGTATTTATCTACAAATGCAGGATTTCTAATGAACAGAAAGGTGAAAGAACTATTCCATTTAGAACTGGTACAAAACAGCATCCTGAAATACTGCATCCTTAATTTAAAAAGAAAAAAAACAGATATAGATAGAAGATGGCTTATTATTAGAAATATGGTTAGAATTATTAACTCATTTTTACACCTTACATCTAACATCAACAGGAAATATTGCAGATGCACGTTTAAATACAGAATTTCCTAAAAGTTATCGACTTCAATAGTTTTCTCTGCAAATTGCTAAGTTTTAATTTTTTTAAAGAAAAATATTTCATTTTGAAATTAATAACATCAACCTTCAGGTCATCTTAGACATTGTGATTTCTTAAATAGAAATGGTTACATGTCTAAGCTGTTCATTTGCTTACTAGCCTTACAAAATTGAAGCCATTAACAAAGAATCATAAAAGTTAACTTAATCCATATGACTGGGAAATTTTCTTGCTAGGTGGTATTTTTTTATTAGTCATTTTTGCTGACATTAGTCCATAAATATATTCACAGCAGAGACAGCTGCTTCCTCTGCCAGGATTGTCATAACAAAAAGGCAGTTTTGTGCAAGAAAACTTCTACTCCCTAGTAGGATTAGGCAGCAAGTTTGGATCAAAGCTGCACACCAGCTACCTTACCTGACCCTTTAAACAAAACCTCAAACATCTAATTCATACTGAAATGTGACAGCACTTAAATAAAATGGCCAGAGAAAAGCCCTGCCCCAAAGTTTTCCTTCTTGCAATCAAAGCAACAAATCGTTTGGAAGTAGGTAAAGAGGATACCTGCACAATTGGCTTCACGGGACATTTCTCCCATCCTTCTCAGTCACTCTCCTGAGAGTGCCGCTTGCCTGACTTATTGGCAAGAGCTTGCTGCTTATCCCCCCCACCCCGCCTGAACATTAACCCTTAATTATGCTTTCCAGCTGCTCCACAAGAAGTGAGAGCGCCACATCTTTGAACAATAATGCGAGCTCAAGGCAGAGCGCTAAAAACCAAACACCCCCCCCCCCTCCCAAAACGGTTCAGATAGCTGTGAGCCCCATTATTCAGTGCATCGTTCCAGGCAAACCACTTGACCTCCTTGCAGCAGTCATCTTCCGTATAAGACTGGTTTTAAAAGCAGGACCTAATCAATAGCTGATGCTGCGTATGACCTGAGCTTAAGCATATAAATTAAATACAAAATAAAGCAGGTTCAAGGGTGAAACTCAGGGCTACTGAGGGGTCACAAAACAAGTAGAAGGAAGAAGAAAAAGCAAAAAAAAAAATAATCAATCTCATTTCTAAAGCTAATTTTCACACCAGAAAGATCCATTTCCCACCACACATCATGACAAGTGATTTTTAATGTGTATGAAAAAGAAAAATGTTTCACTGCACTGAGAAGTAGACTGGATGCCGTGACTCGTATGTCGTGCACCTGGAAACGCAGCAAGGGCTTACAGGGATCTCTATGCAAACCATTTGCCTTATGGAATCCTGTGCACCACGTCACCGTTTTATATAGCCCATTAGCTTATCTGTTTAAATGAGTTACATTCTGGTGGGGGTTAAATTTTGGTGGGGTATTTTTTTTGGAAAAGCACCATTCTATATTCCAGTATTAACTATCCTGACTGCCTTATAAGCAACTTCTGCTTGACAGGATATTGATGCAGAATTATATAGGGAAATAATCTTGATCATTCTTGAAAGTCTCACGTTCCTTCAAAAGAGCAATTAAGAAATCCTCACTTTCCCTAGTAAAACAAGAGGAAAGAAGAAGAACTCTAAGTGTGAGAACGGCACCTTGGACAAGCTGTGTATGCACATTATCACAGCATTGCTACACTACTGTTCAATGATTTGGAAAAATAACTCCAAAAAGAGCTTTAAAAAAACCACAAAAGACTGGAGCAGAGGTTACTTCCACATGAAGATAGAATTCTCTCATTTGTTTCTTTGACATTTATGGGACCACCAAAGGGTAAACAAAAGCAAAATTAGATCCCACAGGCTTTTGGTAGGAAAAAAAAGTGGAAGAAAATGATATTCAGTAACAGAAATCAGTTGTACAAATGACACCATAATCTAACGGCCCTTTCTGATGCTGCCATCTCACATTCACCCTATGGCATCTGGCCTTAAACAAAAGCGGTTTTATTCTTGCCTCCCTCGAAGGTATTTTACTAAATCCATTCTCAGATTTACACCTAGATAATCAACTTTACACCATTTCTATTAATCTCATAACAGATATTTGAGTGCCTGGGGATTCCCTCTGTGCTTCACTTAGAGTTAGATCCTTATTTTACATTGGAAGAAAACACTGCAGATCCAAGCACAAGCATGATTTTTTTAAAATAAAAGAAAATGAGGATCCTCCACAGGATCTCCTTAATATCCATGTAGGACTTGTATGATCTGAGCTTCTTTTGTGGAAATTTTCAAATGATGCAGCAATTTAGCTGTTTAAAACAACTGTATAACATCCCTTGCTGTATAAACACAGTGAACATATGTTCATAGAAAACCAAATTATGGTTAAAAGACTGTAAAATACAATTATACCATTACAGTTTAATTCTTTTTTCCTCCAAAAATGTTTTCCTTTCAAGGCATAACAATCTTGAATTGAACTCAATTGCAGGTGGCTTCATTTTCCTACGGCCACTTTATCCCATGGAGCCACCCAACTGCAAGATAGCGAAGCCATATAACGGACTGAATCACTGGATGAGAAACATAATCATTCCCTTCTGTGCTCTAAATGTGGCAAAAAACTATACAGGCTTTGTCGTCGTCATCATCGTTTTAAATACCTGGTTCTGCTCTCTCACAGAAAGCTGCAGCGGAGTTGAGGACTGACAATAGCCAACAGCAGCCTTGCTGAGGTGGGGTCAAGAAGGGGGGACATCCATCTTATTTTGTGGTCAAGGAAGAGCAGTGCAGGAAATCTAGACCCCTAATTAACTACTGAAATTAATTTTCAAGCCTAAGTCATTGTCTTCTAGAGAAAACAAGAACCTATTTACTTACCTGCTTTGCACCACTGTTTTCATCACTTTTTTTTTAACAAAGATTAAAAATAATAATTGTGTTATCCAGAGTGACGCAGTATTAGTTAACAACTGAGGAAGTTTTATTCACCTTAAAAGGTACAACAAATCCAGGAACGCTGTTGCTTACTTACAAAATGAAATACCAAAACTTAATCCCAGTGAAACAGTAAAACACTAAAACAATTTGAGACTCCAGAGACCCCCAGTACCTCTGCCCTGAAAGCTGAAAAGCACATGGGCTTTTTTGGAAACTGATTCTGAGCAGCAGGTCAGCACTCCCTGCGCACCCTTCGCTGTAGGCAACATCTCCATTTTGCACAGAACTGGTCCTGCCAGACAAGTCCCAGGGCAAAGCAGGTGCTGCCTGACTCCTGCTCTCGAGCCCAAAGATCCTTTTTCTCTCAAGCTAAAAGACCTGTGTTGCACTGACTGAAGAGCTGAGCTGAAACATGGGGGGGCGAAAAAAAAAAAAAACAACACAAAACCCAACTCAAGCTATGTTTTTAACTTTGTCCAGCTGGAAAGGTCAAGAGGAGAAGGCAAACTTTGTTCTGCTGGTGGACAGTATTTACAACCCTCATTTATTCATGGAGTCTGCACTAAAATGATATCGCTATGCTGTTTTGGCTAGCGACTGCATACGCTGACCCCTCCGTGCCCAGCACAGCACCGGAATAATTCCATACAAAAGGTTTGCATTAAATGTAATGAAGCAAATGACAAAATCAATAAACCTAGAATGGTGTGGCTATCATAAAAGTGATGTAAATTCAGAGTTCACAGTGGTTATGAAGCTATTTAGAATTATAATTAAAACCAGCACTATTTTTTTCCAGAATAAAAGCTCCTTTTGACAATCATAGATGAATGCTACAGGAAATTTTCAACAAATGTATTCAAAATTAAGGTATGGCACAAAGACAGCATAAATTATCCAAAGATAAACTGTAGGCATAGGTTAGCCTAAAAAAGTACAAAATAAAGAAAATTTGATTTTCATACTTTTTCAACTGATGTCACATCCCATTTTAATCAAGTTTCGTATCAAAAGGACAGTAAGAATACCACATAGCCTGTTTTTAAATCATGTTATTTTCTGGAGTTTGTTTCTGTCAAAGAGACTTTTGTAAGACTATTAAAACAGAAAAGGGTCAAATCTGCTATTCATTACTCTCTGCACAAAAGCAATGCTGCAGCATGGGTGCTGCATCAAAATTTATCTATGCTTTATTAGGATAAAAGAATAATGAGCCCAGAAAGCACCGAGCAGAGCTCAACAAAATAAGTAAGCAGATAACTAATCCCTGGGAATATCAATAGTCGCTCTGACTTTTTGTAGCAGATTTCAAACCGCAGATAACGGATCCCGTTCAAACTTCGCATGAGGTTTTCCTTTGTCAAGCTCTGGACATGGAGTTTGTGGCCTCAGTTAAAAATTTACGCCAAGGTCACATTTAGGCGAGTGAATTATACACAACTTAAATCTCTAGATTCCCGAAACTGATTTTTTAACTTTTTTCCACCTTATCAAACAGAAAATTCACTACAAATTTTAAAAGTGACCATCAAGCCTGGGGTTCTCACACCCCAATACCGAACTTTTTCAGTCTCCTGTGCAAATGGCTCACACGGCTGTGTAGGATGTGCTGTTCTCCTGACGGGACAGAGCACATCCATGTCACTGTACAAAACCCCCACTGATGACCAACTTACAGAGCTGCATTAATGGCTATAGAAGAAGTCCTCTTAGCAGGAGAAGGCAATAAATTATGCAAAATAAAAAGCATAGGGAAGATCAGAACAGAATTTGAAGTAGATGGAAAGGGCGACTTAGGCCTATGTTGTACACTTCGTCTTTCTTGTCATCAGCACTAGGATTTTACCATAAGAACAAGGAAAGTGCAGCCTTTAAACCATGCTTGAAATACATTTCCAGAAAAGGAAAACACAACTGGTATTTATGCTTGTCTTATGCCTACAAAAAATATTTAGAAATCTATGGTTTGACAAAAATTGATACTGAAAACAATATATATTGCAGTGGATACTGAATACAGAAACTGGGTAAATCTAAATGATGTATAACTTATTATGGTGGTAGTCAGCTCTAATTTGCATCAGAAAAATGAAAATTTTAAAAATATTAAATGCCACCATATTAAATGCCACCAAACATATATCCTCCTCAACTAAATACTGCTGGCTTATGTACTTCTGTTTTATAGGTAGAGCACACTTAAGAGATATTTCAGCTTTTATTTATCTGACATTTTACTCAGGGGAAAGCAACCTTTACAGTGAGGAAATCTGTTTCTCGGGAGTGATGGTTCGGCTTTTAATGAGTTGTCAGTGACAGATCCCTTGTGGCTAGTTGAGCCCACAACTGCGGGCATCCATGAAACAAATACATCCTGAAATGCAACTGGACAGGAGAACAGAGCAGACATCCACACTACTTAACGCAGATGTTTTCATTTAAAAAAAAAAAACAAACCAAACCAGCAGTGCATTTTCAATCTGTGAAATCAATCTCAAGTGAGGCACAAGTGGTAGTTAGCACATTCAACAGATTTAAGATCATTCTGTGCTGGTTAGTCCACCTGGTGTTTCATTTATTAGTGAGGGACATAGGAAAAGGGGATTACATAAACCAAAATATGTTTAAAAAATGCACATATAGTCTAATGACACTACCAAATACGACATACGTTTAAATACTTCATGAAATGGTTCTGAAGTTTTCCAGTACTTTTCACGTGTGTTGCAGAACTTGCAGGTTATTAGTCTGCACATATTTCTGCCATTGCTCTCTGATGCATTTGGGACTATCCCAAGTTGTTCAGGAATAAAGCAAGGAAGCGGCATTCCATTTAGCAGCTCCTCTCATACAACACAGGAATATCCTGCAGGTTGGGACCAGACCTGGCAGCTCACCATGGGAAGAGCTGATATAACACTACTGCAGAGCGTTTGCAAAAACACGCTATCAAGACTGAAACAAGCTCACTAGCTAGCAAGATTACTGCTGAACCGGCACCTTTTAGCATCAGTGGACAACGCAAAAATCCCACAAAACTTTCTTCCCAAGAAGGTAATTTTGAATAATGACTACTCCTTACGATGTTAAGAGAGATATATGCAAAAGTGTCAGGATTGTAATAACACTTGAAAAACAGTATTTCTAGACCGTCATGACAAACTGGTGGAGAGCACAGCTATACAGAAGGCACTGCCTATTCTACCATATTCTAGAAAAATGCAGAATTAACTCCTTATTCAAAGACACTTTGCTCACCCTCAGCCACTCTGCACAAAGCTCTTCTGCGAGGGAAGGAGTACAGGGGGCAGCAAGAAAAAGGCTATGCCTCTTCACCATAGGCAGAGAAGCAAATGTGATTAAAAGGATGTGGTTTCTGATTTAAAATTAAGGTTTTAACCTCTATGTTCCTCACAGGTTTACTCTTGGCTACGGCTGCAGCAGCTATGATGTTCCTGCTGGAAATGGACAGGGTGAGCAGTGAGGCACCTTCAGCTGGAGGCTCACGAAAATAGGATTCCTCCCTCCTGCCTGCCAGAAGTCAGGCTGCACAGCATTTAGGTTTCCTTGCCTTTTTCTCTGATTTTTACTATAAGATAGACAAGAGAAGTTATTTAGAAAGATCATGGCAAGTAGATTTTAAAGGTCAGTGATTCAGAACTGAATAAACAGAAGACAGAAAAGCAAAGGGATAATATATGCCAAGCTGTCCTCAGGGAGTATAGCCAGCAGCAGTTCCCCAAGCAAAACCGCGATACACAGCCAGTCAGTCTCTGCAAAGGTGGGCCACGGCTCTCAAGAGGCAAACGAGGCAACCAGCTCCTATGTCACTCGGCATGCTCAGCCTCTGCATGAGGCCAGCTGAACATGTAAAGAAATAAACATTTCTGTATCACAAAATGTCCACTGCTAAACACTCAGACTCTGGTTGGTTTTGCACATCTCACATTAAACACATTCTGCATTGTGTAGGGAACATGCATGTGCATTTCAATCAATCATATCTTTTTAATGAGTTAATTGTGAAATATATGCTTTTTGCATTTATTTTAAGGGGTAGAACAGATGGCAAAAGCTCAAACTAATATATTCATAAAATTAACTTACGCTGCAGGTGATGTTTCTCCATAGAAGGTGGTAAGTTGATAATGTGTTATTTTAATGTTATAATAATGCTGCATTACAACAGAATTTCTAAAAAAGCAAATGTGATGGCCACAGAGATCTCTCTTGAATTCATTATGGTCACTATTACAATGAATACCAATTACAAGAGATAAAAAGGAATACACTGTTGGAATACATTGAGTGCAGCGTAAATTTATGAATAAGGCGAAGGAAAATTATTTACAAATTTTTAAAGCTGAAGTAATATGATCTTTTTACCCCCAAAAGAGTGCAAAAGGCTTGTCTCTAACAAGTATTTTCAAATAGCTGACTGTTTCAATACCTCTGACCGGTTTTGCCAGCTCTGAAAACACTCAAAAATACCAGCTGAAATCAAAGCAGCCTGAAATGTGTTCCATAACACAAATTTAGCCTTTCTTTAAATCTTCATGTATTAATATTTAAAATATACTATGCCTTTCATGCACATCATCAAATACAGACACATATTGTTCAGTCTATGGAAAGATACATAAGCAAACACGCAAGCCAACATGTGAGAATCAATTCTCCTCTAGCCATTTCCTTGCTTTTATTCGAGGCCAACCACTGACTTCAGTAGACTTATTCCAGATTTTACACCAAACGAGTGGAAAACCTGGCCAACTGTTTATCTTCTTCCTTTTGTTTTATTTTACTGCAAACTGCAATAGTAACACTGAATACAGTACACAAGTGTCAAGAAGCTAAGGCCAAGAATTTCAGAGGGCTCCGGATAACAGCTTCCCTTGAGACCCCAGACTAAAGGAGTTCAGTTTTCCAGCATAACATTTCACTAAGATATACTGCGTATTTATGTACAGCAAATAACTCAGGATCACTTGCTTGCTTTCTGCTAGTGAAACTGCTACACACAAATCAATCATTATTTCCTTGGGTTTATTCATTATTTTAACCTGACAGGTATGTTTAATTATTTCTATACTATGGCTGAATGGCAAATATTACAAATATGCTCTGCAGTGCTGGCTGTGATGGATAAAAAAACAACATTGGAACATTTTTATGTTTTCTGTAGGTGAATGCAAAATACCTCTTAACGTAAAGAGCAAGTTCAGCTTTTTCCAAAACCTGAATGTGCAATCTCCATGTTTAATTTCTGTAAAAGTCACATGGATCGATGCTAATAGTAGATGCATGCAGAAAAAGTAAGAGTATCTTCCAGGAAAAGCCATTTAACAAATAAGAAACTGAAACTAATAGTCACAAAAATATTTTACAGTACTCGCACAGCTCTGATTTTTTACATTGCATAGGTAATGTAACTGCTAGGAAAGTAAACGTGTACTGACTTAGAGAAGTGATTGTCCTGGTTTGGCCTAAACCAGGCCAGTTTTCCTTTCAGTGAATTTTACTTTCAGCTAAGTTTCTTCTAAGTAACTGCACTTTCTGAAACTAACTGCATGTTTTGCAGACAGTGTCTGCTTCCAGGACTGATAACGCTCGAAGTTTGTAGTTATCGCTGAGGCACCGGTAGGGATGTTATGCAGAAAGGCTCTTGCTGTACTTATTCCTAGAGAAACCAAGGTCGCTGCTAAATTCCTCACTGCTTACGAGTGAAGAGCCACAGGGGGGTCGCACCTGCAGGGAGGAGCAGACAGGGCAGGTGACCCAAAATTGACCAACAACGGTATTCCATCCCGTAGAAGTCATTAACAGTATAAAATGGGGGGATCACGAGGGTCTTGGCCCTTCTGTTTTTGGGGGCCTCTGCCTGCTTGGGCTGCTGCTGCTTCGGGCTGCTTCTGCGGCTTGAGCCTTTGGCCAGTGTCCAGGGAGGACTCTGTCCATTTTCCTGCTACTCCCAATCCCGATCCGGGCATCCCTGAATCCAGCTCTCGACCGTCGCTGGGCCCAGCCTGGGCCTTCCCAGAGCCTGCCCTGCAGTGCCGGTGGTGACGTGGCCAACATCGGGGGAGCTCGATCTTGGTTTTGTATATATTTGTATGTATTTGATTATTCCAATATTATTATTATACTTTTTCATTATTATAGTTTATTAAAACTGTTTTAACTTTCCAGCCTGTAAGTCTCTCTCCCTTTTCCCTTTCCCTTCGGGTAGGGGGGGAGGGTTAATAGAGAGCGTCTGCCACAGGTTTAATAGCCGGGCCAGCTTTAAACTGTGACAGTGATAAAAGTTACATATGTGCTGATGTATTTCTGCATTTTTAAAAAAAATCTAAATGCTTAATTTCTTCCTCCAAAGGAACCTTTAGGGCTATAAAGAAGGATATTACCCACAATTTCCTAAGTGGCCCCAGGACGCAAGGAAAGCAGCTTGCAGGTCTAGCAAGATGAGCTATTATCATATATGCAGCTGAGAAATATTTAGACAGAAATGCAATGAGCCTGTATTATCATGACAGATGAACCTGTTAGCTCATGTTTTTCTGAATTCCAGTGCTACAAAATTCTATCTTATAGTCAAAGCCTACAAAAGGAAAAAGACAGAAGCTGAATATGCACAGAACTGAGCTCCAGTGGATCAAGAACAAGAAATGGCAGCAACTCCTCACAGAAAAAGCAGTAACTGTGTAATTTAATGTGGCTCTAGCTCTGAGTGGTGTTCACACGGGGTGTCTATACTGTCAGGTTGGCTCCCCCTCTGCTCTGCTGCTCTGTCATTCTCCCCACGCATCCGCACTGCATACCTATTCGTGTTCTCCTTTCAGTGAACCATTTAGCTTCCTTGGCTGGGAGATGTTGATGTGAAAGAGAGGACCACGCACAGTAGAGCTTGAGCCCTATAGATAGTACGGACATGGGCCAGCTCCTACCACCCTGCCCTGCACTTGCTCCTTGATGTGGGGTCACGGAGCCTGCACTGACACCAACACTGACATCAAGTCTATGCACTCTGTATATACAAGATGTACGTTTGCACTCTCGCTGCTTACAGAAGGAGCTTTTCCTTCAGTCTCAAAGGTGCAAGACAGGAATGGGTGACAAAGGAGCAAAGGCTTAGGGAAACACACAACCAGAATCTTGCCATTTTAGTCTCCAGACAGATCTCTGCTTGCTGGTAAGTCTCGGGCTATTGATTTTCCTCACTGCAATGCTGCAAAACAAAGGAATAAACTTCTGTCAAGAGATAGCAAAAGGACAGAGGGCAGCAACTTGCCAGGAGAAGTAATTCTTTGAAACCTGTCCTGTGCATTTCTTATGGAAGAGTGATCCCTGCAACACAAGCAGCCCCAATATCATTATGCCTCCAAAAATCACATTCCTACAATGCGTTGTAATGCTCACGCAGCTCGATTGGTTATGTTCAGCTTCACAGTCCTGAAGTGAGCACAGCGAGAGGAAGAGCTGGGAGCACACTGCCAATAACCACAAGCAACACCCTGAAAGAACAGTTGCTGCTGTTACAGGATCTTTATTTGAGTCAATCTCTGCATATTCCTATTCTGGGAACCTGGCTGCTCTCAGTAAGGTGGGCTGGGCAGGCTAATTCAACAGAAACTGCAGGAATACCTCACCAGAGAAACACTCATCTGAATGCCAAGATGTGATACAAGTAGAATAAACGTGCAGAAATCCCAGAAGCAGCTCTATATATTTTTATGATGGAAGGCCACGGCTGACAGTGTTGAGTTAGCCCAAAGCACAAGACCCAACTCCATATACTTTAATTCTCGAAATAAATGTGCTTACTTGATGCTAGACGCCTGCAAGAAACATTTCCTGTTCTCTAAGTAATAAGTAACAGAAATTGAATACAGGTGCGCACTGCAAGCTGGCCCTCTCTTGCCCTTTCTTGTTCAGCTCTTTTAGGACCACTGAGCAGCATTCATGCATCTATTCTCTAATATGTTCAAAGCGTCAGTTTATGCCAAATTCCTATAGAAGTTCACTATTGGTAATGGGCATTATGTGTTCATGACACTTTCTAAAAGCTGTATAATTATTTATCTATTTTAATTAGAAACAGACTTACTAACTCACTCTTTGTGTTCAGATTCTTCCTCTGATTTTATGATCAAACAGCAGAAAACACTTCATATTAAAATAATTTACACAACAAAATTTCCCCCAATTGGGAGTTTTAAAACCTCATTTTGCTAGCCTCTGCTGTGGCTTTGTCTTGTGCAAAAACATTGGCCTCCCTGACATTTAAAAGCTCTTCTTTAGCACAGCCCTTCTAGAAGTCCATTTTCCTGGGCTCACTGCTCTGCTAAGAGAATGACAAAAGACAGAAAGCTTCCACCATTTAAAAAGAACGGCATAGTGAAAAACATCCTGAAACACTGCTTTCTGTAATACTTGTTTTTCTTCTTTCGTATCATCTTAACATTCATTTTTTTTTAATGACCAAAATCATATCGGTACCAAGCCAGTTCTGTGGTCCTGGTGCTAGGTGGACATCACCAAAGACTCTCATCCCCCAGCAAATGCAGCAGCACCTCTTCCCTTAAATTCAGGAATTGTTTTTTTTACACATGTATGCTCCAACTGGACACAGCCTGCCACTTTGTGTTGCTTACTGCTAGGGCCATGCTGAGACAGGGTAATGCTCACAGGGTGTCCAAATAGCACCCACTGTAACTGATATTAAGCCCGTAGGCTCCGTATTTCAGAGCCTGTATCCAAAAGGAATTCATGCCCTGGCTTAGTCTATTGCATCAACTTCTCTGCATTTTTTCCTGAGGGAAACTTTCCAAGCTGCTGTTAAAGAAAGCATTAATCTGGAGACTTCCATGTGGTCTAGCACTTGCTATGTCCCTATTATGATATCTACAGAGTTAATATTTTTGCCACAACATTTGGACACTTTATTTAGAAATCAGAAGAATTTGAGGCCATGTTAAATGTCAAGGCATGAAAACAGAATATTCCATGCCAGCCTTTCCCTATATGAATTTTAAAGATAAGCTGGAAATGGTTGGGGAGTGTGGGAGAATACGTAACTTTATTTCTTATGTCTAAAAGTCTCCAGGATCCCTCAAAAACACGCTTTATAAGGTGGAAGAACTCTGAGATAGTACAACAAATCTGCAAAGTGATAACCATAGAAACGGCCAACCCTGCTGCTATCACGTTAGTGCATACGTGTCAGAGAGTCACCAGGCGATCAGCAGTGCAGGTGCTCAAACAGCTGAATAGCACCGACAGGCAAAGGCTCATTCTCTTCCTCTGGCTGCTTGAACACTTGCACTCATTGGCATGGTGATTTCTGTGACTCAGGAGGGAGCAATTTGGCTGCCAAATCTAGACTGAGAATGGGAATTGGCATGTTCAAGCTTACTGCTTAAAGCTTTAAGAGCTTTAAATATTAACTTGGTTCAACTTGCATCACACCCTTACAGTTATTGCTGCAGAAATTTTAATGCGTTTCCAGCAGTAGGTTGGCTCAAGATTTTGTCACATTTTTCTCAACAACTCGCAGGCCACTAGTCTGTGTCTGGAAGTGACAATCATCTGATCTAATGAACCACCCTGGATACACAATTCATCCATTTCTTATCAAGAAAAAATGGCTATAGAGCTGAGTGAAAAGTCTCCTCCTCCCGCTATTTATCTAAGCAATCACTACTTGTGGCTGATGTCAGCAAATCTATTAACTAGACTACTAAGCTCTGTACTCCTGCTGAGCCAGAGGCTAGACTCGATGACCCCCCGAAGTCACTTCCCAACCCCAACTATTTTATGATTCTGTGATAACTTCAGTATTCCTGAAAGACAGAAACAGTGGCTACAGGGAAGCACTTCTGATACTGTATCTTTTACAGCAAAATAACAGATACTGCCTAACTTGACAGTCACTTTTTTTTTGTTAAAGCTTTAGATCCCAACATTTATAGAGCTCCTGTAAGCACTCCATCCATCCATCCATCCCTTGATATCAGCTCCTGTAAACGTGAGACCCTGGTTCCTTCTGCACTGAGACTGGGTGCGTAAATCAAAGAACACGTGATTTTTCTGACAGCTTGCCAGAGGTGAAATAAACTCTGAATGCAAACTTTGCAATTTTAAATGAAGTTAGACAACTATCAGTGAATTACAGCTGGGAAAGTCAGATCTTCTGAAACAAAACACCATCTATTGTTCTTGTAGATTACACAATGTAAGTAAAGTTCATGCTAATGTGACAAAAAACCACACTTCTGTCTAAAATCCACAAACTTCTTCCCACTATAAACTATATTCTCCAGTATTTTCCTGTGTCTTAAAAACTAGACTGGCTCACAGGTCCTCTGATGCTCCTCCACTGAAGAGGAACATTGATCTAATGTTTTAACTGGCTCCTCAAGATGTGCTTTCTCAGGCTGACATTCAGGTAAAAAAGCATTCATACCTGAAAAGCTAAAGTCACTGTTGAATATGCAGCAAGTAAGTAACAAACCATGGAAGAAACACAAGCTTAGCGTGCTGACAGCCTGCAGAAACAGCTGTAAATGTTATATGATGTGTAAAAGTCTTCAGATTCTGTCTATCCCAAAGTCTCCAAAGGAACCTTGCACAGTGCTCAGAGCAGGCTGGGGGTATCTCACAGCGTTGCTCCTGTGCCTATGTTTTCCAGTCTGGAGAAAATCCTGCTCTGGTCTTTTGCAGTAGTCTCCTTTGCACAACCCCCAGTGATGTGATACTCCCTGCAACACAGCATCACCAGAGAAAGCACAGGAATTGTGCTTTGCCCTTGGATGCAGACGTGGTCATGCTCTGACTCGTGTTGACTGCCCTCGACAGTTTCCATGCTGCCTATAGAAAAAAATGTAGTCTGGATGCTAAAGAGGTTGTTCATTGGGGCAAGAAATGAAAACAGAGCACAGGTATGTTGCAAGACTGTTCACAGAAAAGTGCTGCTTTTTAGATCTCCTTCAGCTGATTCTTCTACTAAACAAACCAAAAAAATCTGCATTATTTACGCTATGCTTACAATATTGAACACAGTGGGCTATCAGATTTCAGCTACTGGTGTGGTAACACAGTGCTAATACTAATGGCTCTGAAATGGCTCTGAGAGTGGCTGCATGTTTTCTCAGGAAATCCTGATTCTCTGCCAACTTGCTGGCTGTTGTTTCCTTTTTCAATTCACCTTGTGTTGACTCTAATGATGCCAGTGGTGTGTTAGTGTGGGGGTGTACACAAAAATGCATTTCTGGTATGTAACATATAAGCAGCCTCTAGCAGCTCTGGAAATACAGAGCTGAAAGCCTTTATTTATACATATTTCAGACTGTATGTTATAGAAAATAGGACAGACTGGCACACTGGCACAAACAGCAAAACCTGCTTTTTCTCTTTAATGGCTTTTAAAGATTATTTTAATTTTCAATACAGACTGTCGAAGCGTGCACAGTTAATATCCCACATTATCTTTTCATTTTCTGATATTTGTGCTCAACTACTGTGCCTGTGTGCCACATTTTGCCATATTTACTTTCCACCCAAGTGGCGGGACAGAAAATTTAACCTAAGTGAAATATTTCAATTTCACTCCCAAACTCTACCGGTCCTTTTCTTATGCGTATCTTGCTTCAAGGCTTGGGCGGCGATTTCGCTGGATTTTGCAGGACAATACTGCAGGGAGCGGTAAAGCCTTTAAGTATACTTTTTTCTTTGCTCAGTGCACCTGCAGACCAGAGCAGCATGTGAGGCCCTTGATGATAACCTGCTGCATGCAGCAGGGTCCACAGCTCCCTTTTGTGTTGTGCAGAGCTAACCATGCAGTACTCAAACAAATCATAACAGCCACATGTAACCTAGGGAGAATGTTTTTCACCACAAATATTAATGAAGTTGTCACTTACAAGTTCTTCACATCAACGATTCCTCGAAAGGCTTTTCTAGGGATTCCTTTTATCTGGTTTTCACTCAGGTCTCTGAATAAGGGAAGAGAAAAAAAAATTCACTGTATTAACAAAGAGAATACATTTCTCAAATCTACATGAGATAATGGAACATAAATATGCTTGGAAAAGTAAATATTTCTGGACTTGTTACACCACACGATGTTTTCAATTTTCTTTATCTCCTCTAGAGGTCTGTGGCATGAGCTGAAATGATTCTCCAATGAAAACCACCAGAATTCGTAATACAAATGTCAGAAATTCCAAAAAACATCACTCAAATGTGGTCATGACGCTGGCACAATGCCATGATTCGCTGTCAGAGTACCTGTAGCCAAATTTTAATGCTTGAAATTGCAGCCCTGTAGTGTAAATGTAATTTTCTCACCATGCTCCTGTTTGTTTACCGACTGCAAAAACACTTGACTACCCCTGCTCAGATTACAGCCCCTTATTTGAAATTAATATTCAGGAAAAACATGACAAACATTCTCTTGTGAGTTTTGTAAATTTACAGTGAAAAGATCTTGATCCACTGCATTAAAAAAACCCACTGCATTGTATATCAATGGGAATGACAGAATTTTTAACCTTGTTTTTTAAAAAAAAAAAACAAAACAAACAAACCAGCAGCAATTCAAATCGTCTTTCTAGTACTTAAAACATTACAAAATGTTTCCATTTAAATCATTACATCTGCATTGTGAGTGCAGGTAGAGCAACGAGCACTGCAGGTTACAGTCTTCTGTTACACAACCTGCATTCGGTTGCTTTTTCCTTTGATACGATATCAATATTTCCACTGGAATTTTCCAAGTCCACAACCCTCTACCAGGGCCAATGGAGGTAGGAAGGAGGGCATCGGGAACGGGAGGGAAACGGACACAGAGTCAGAAAGCTGGGATGTGCACGCTAAGGAAAAGCAGCACTCATCACAATGATTTCTTTGCTGGTACCCTGTCAGCAGAGGAAAGAGGGAGCGATTTCACTCCGGTTCAGGGTACAAAGGGGAGGGAAGAGAGAAGTGTGGGAAGGTGAAAGCAAGGCAGAAGAGTGGGAAAGAAAAATGGAAGAAATATGCAAATGGAGGAAAAGGAAGGGATGGCTGGAGAAAAGGACAAAGAAAGGTGATACCACGGCGCAGGATCTTACACGGTGCATCATTTGGTGTGACTGGGTCCCTACGTTATAGAAGCCTGAAACTTTGTCCCATTTTCAGAAAGAAACTCTGGCTTTCTAATGATTATTAAGACTGAACAGCAGTCAATCTGTACTCACCACCAGATACTCTTTGCTGTAAGTACATTTTGTGTTGCAGCAAGCCTCCTTCCTAGTCTCCACCAAATTGGCTTTATCAAATGAGAGGCCAGAAATCAGAGCCTGTCACAAAAGCCCACAGTGACATTGAGGGTCAAGACATGTCACGCAGGGCTTTCTTCTGCTTTCCATCAGGCAGATGGAAAAAAAAGGGGACTATGTCCTTGTCATGAGACTAATTCAATTTATACCAGTCACGCAGTCTACACCAAATTCTCAAAGTAGCCACAATTGTCCATTCAGACTATCACAAACAAAAATGTGCTGCTGGATACAAGTCTCTTTTTCAAGCCAGATTAAAATTCTTTGTGACCTTCACAATTTGCTTAACACTGATCCACACCCTGACCCTTCCTTCACCTCCCCTTTCTTTTGCCAGCAACAAAATATTAGTTCTTTAAAGACAGACCTTCAACCCAGACAAATGATCAGGCAGCCTGAATGGAGAAGGGTCGAAAGTAAAGTGTATTTCAGACCTGTAAGAAGGAAGTCTTATGCTGAAGACCGATTTCATGACAGGCAGTCACTTCAGTGTGACAGCGAGGCACAGCAGAGCTACAGTCAATGGTAAAAGCACGGCAAAATGGCTTAGGAAGGTAAAAATTAGTAAGATCTGAAGGCAAGAGGCACGCAAAGTAGAACGAAAAGAGCTTGAAAAAGTAGAACTGTGTGATCAAATAAAACCACACTAAACCCACCAACTTCTCAAGTTGCATTTTATTGTGCATTATTTCAAATCAGGTTTAAAAATAAATCAGGTTTTCAAGTACTGTTTTCTAATATTATTGTGCTCTAAAAGGGCTAATTTATATTTTTGCTTTCTGCTTTGTCTTTACGCCCAGCTCTCACTTGCAGTCAGGCAAAAACAGGGGACTGTAGGAAATTCATCCATTTTCTATGACAATCTTCTTGTAAATTGTTTTGATTTTATTTTCCATTTAGGCACTCTCCTCTACCTAACAATACTGTCTCTCTATATCTCCAGGATCGTGGACTGATTTCATAAATATCTCTAGTGCTCTGAAGAACTGCCAGCCTGCAAGGCATTAGTGACACAGCACGGAAGAAAATTCGTAACTGCATGCTTCATTTTCTGTAACTGCCTTCTCGCAATTATAATCATCCCTTTTTGAGATGGTTAGGAATAGTGTTCATCTCTGCTTCCCAATATTGTGCCAAACTTTTGTTATGTATCTTTCATAAGCAAGCAAACACCAGCCCGGCTCAGCCCATGCCCTTCACAAAATTTGCTCTGAGGGGGCAGAAGGTTGTAACAAGCAACTTGACTCATCAAGCAACATTTATCTTCAAGTTTCAGCTTTTCATTCCCTACTTCTCGTAACAGGCATAATGGGAAGCTCTCACTGACAGTACGTAAAATAAATTATTTATTAATAGCAACTGCAGAAAACCAGGTAAACTAATGTGAGGCCAAAAGAAAACCAGACAGACAAAAAAGAATTGTGGTATTCAAGAAAAAATAAACAACAAATCTGAAGAAAAATAAATTATGATTACAAATACATTTTCTATTTCTTAGACAAAGATTTCTAGCCATCTATTTCTGTAATGGAAGGTAAGTCTAGCACCTGGGAGAGCATGATAGATCCTAAGGAGGAAATCTGAAAAGATCCAGCTTTAGAAAAACATATATTTCCAAAAACCCTCACCCTAACAGACAATGTTAGAGGGCTGACCAAAAGCACCTGACCCAAGGACAAAATAAAACATGTCAGTACATCAGCAGCACCCTCCTTCACAAAGGTTCATCTGTACACAAAGCAACAAGCCCAATAACAACAGAAACAGGTTCACCTGCACTCTGATAAAAAAGACATGGAGACAAATGAATGTTTTTGGATTAAATCATTCTTCCTATTATTTTGATAAATACAGACACGTTTTATCCAGTTCAACCTGCCACACAGCCTTCAAGCAGTGTAAATGGCACAGAGGTTCTGCAGCCAGCCACTGCCCAGGTAAAGTATAGTCTCTTTTTGGAAGTGCCCTCCTGCCTCCTTCACACAGGTGTCCTGCACGATGGAAACACGCTTGAAAGGGCCTCGGCAGCAGATCACAGAGGGCCCAGCTAAGTGAAAAGCACAGCAGGCAATGATACTGAATACATTCAACCAACAGCTCCCACAGCCAGCAGCGTGCGGTGAACACCCCTAAGGAAAGAGCACTCTCATTTCGGAGATGGGCAAACCGAGCCACGGAGATATTAAAGAACTTTGACTTCAAGTTTGCACAGATCAGAGACACAGAGCTAACAAAACCCAGCAGCTGTGGCTCACATGCCCTCGCAGCACAGCAGACCACACATTAGTCTAACCCAGACTCAAAACAAGAGTTGGCACAAGTCAATAGATTTTTTTAGTTTTTATTTTAACTAAAATCCTTTGGACACAGATTAACTCCCTCTGCAAGTATAATGTTGTTTTCCTGATCTTCAAATGTGAATTGCAAGAGCCTCACTGATAAAAGGATTGGAAAGGAAAAAAAAAACACCCAAAAGTGCTGACGTTTTCTAAGTGCCTCTGCACTCTTTGCTATAATGCTGGTTTTAGCTTCCTGCTTTAATGCTGGTTATTGCATCCTGAGTGAAATTTCAATGATCTAACATAGCAGTAAAATACATTAACTTTTTTTTTTTTAATTTGCCAGTGACAGAACATAAATTAGTTAACTGGAACATAGACCCTATGAACATTCATAAAATAGTCTTCACTTAAACTTCAGTTCTAAAACATTAAAATAGCTACTTTAATATCACTTGCAAATTACAGTGGTACTGAAAATAAGACGTCTTATATGAAAATCAAAAAGTCAAAACTGATAGCGTTATGCTTAGGTTGTCTCCCTTTTCAAAAACAAAACAAAAAAAAACCACAAAAAAACTCTTTGTGCATTTACCATTTATTTTCCAGATCTTTTTTTGGCATACAGATTGTAAAATGTAAAAAGACTATTTTTAAACAAAGAACTGCCTGAAAAGCAGCTTGATTAAGAAGTGTTTATTGTGGTTGAACACTACTCTTTTATTATTTCTCCCGCTCAAATGAACTAAAAGAAAGACCACCATTCAGTGTTATCCCATAAAGAACTAGACTTGCGTTTAATGAGAAGACTTAAAGAACCAGCCATCAAGAGCAAATGCTTCACAGCCAAACATGTATCATTCCCAGTGTATTATTTTACATTGATCCCATAACAAAACAGTGAATTCACAGAGTTCATCATTAACACATGGAACGAACATTCAGCTAAAACGAAGGTAAAATCCAGAATAACTAACCTGGTTCCTTCAAGTACCTTCTAGCTTATCCACAATTCAGTTGCTTCTTGGAATAAGAAAGAAGAGCTCACACACAACTCTTACATCAGTTGACACAAAACCATAACACAAACACTGGTTGGTTCCACTGTATATGGCTTGAGAGTGCAAAATAACCAACTGTTGCCCATCATCTCTTCCTGACACAATAGTATTTGTCAGGAAAGTTCATGTTGCTTTTTTTTGTTTTGCAAAGCAAACAACAGAAAGGTATGAATACTGATTTTAAGAGAGAGTGTCAGCTGCCACCAATGCTAAGAAATAAGTACTTTAATGGCTAGCTTCACCCCAGCTACACAATGTGCAGCTGAGAAAAACGAGAATTAGATAATCTGCATTGGTAGCTTGTTTACATTCTTTTACCAAATCGGATTTCTGGGTTAAAAACATTTCAGTCATATGAATTTATCAAAATAAAATAAAAGTTCTTGAGCTTTTGTGCACTATCAAAGTTTAGTGAGTATTGTTCAACCCAACATTTCTTTACAATCAGACTAAAACCAGGCTGAACTACTCTGCAAAAGGTCATGTACTTAACACAACCTGGTCACTGCAATTTGTCTCATTAGAATTAGTTTTAATTTGTACAGTATGTTACACATAAACTGTACCCTACTATGTTTCACTGAATTAAATAACACAATTAAGGAGTTAAAGATTAACAGATGGGGAAAAATTAGAGAGTATAATCCAAAGATAATAGGTACCTCTAAGTAACACATACTAAAAGATAAGTAAGTCGGTGGAGTGCGGAATGATACAAGTCAGCTTTTTCATAGAGCAAGAGCTGGAGGGAACATAACTTCTACAGACAGTGAAGAGAGAGAGCAAAGGGACCAACGCTTACTAAGGGAAGAGTTTGCAAGACAAAATGGGGTAATGTGCAATGAGACAGAAAGACAAAGGAAATCCATAGGGAAAAAAAAAGATGTTTATTCAATTATAACTGTAACAATTCCAGCATAGAATATTAATATTCAGAGTGTCTTTTTATTTTAACTAAAGGCTTGACACTCCCAAGGAAGCTTTGCTGTCTCCCAGAGTTTCTATTAGAATCCACAACTTGCAATGCCTCAAACCCCGCTTAACCTCAAGCATGGCATAACCAGGATCATAAAACCACCAGCAGAAGGGTTGCAGCACAGATTCCCTTCTAATTGCTCCAATTTCTTCTTGCCCATCAATACAATGCCCCTTCAAAGAAGTGCACAATATTACAGTTAATCTGGTCCCGTCCTCTGATGCAGCTCCAGCCACTCATTCTCAGGAAGCAGGGCAGAAGAACGCAGATCTGTCTCCTTTGCAATAAGCGTGCACTTGCAAAGGCTGCTGTGCCTTAAAAGGGTGTTAAGAAGACTGGGCCAAGAGCGTGATCACCATGACTGAGGTATGCAAGAAATGGATCCGAATTACTTGTGTGATAAATGTACGTGGAGGCATAAGTGCCAGTACGCACAAGCTCAAGGATGCAGACATTGAAATCGGATCAAAACAGACCCTGTAAATAAATTCAACCACATTTTTAAAAATGTCTTTGTATCACTTTAAGCTGCCCTTTCATTTACAGCAAAGAACAGAAGAATAATTCTTCCTGCTCTGCCAGAATTGCATGGCAGTTTTTTAATGGTTGAAATTAATATTTAACATTTTCAATAGCTAAATATTATTCTTATCTAGGATCTCTTGTCCTAGTATTTCCAAAACTGTTCAATACTAGAGTTTTTCCTGTTCTATAGATGAATTAACAAATAACTGAATTAGCTGTTGCGGATAATTCGGTAACTTTGAGCCTTGTAAATATGCAAGATAAATTCAAGATATTTCTCATCTTCCAGGTGGGAAAAGCATTGATCAAATCAGCTCACTACAACAGTAGTAAGAACAAGCTGTGGCCAGACTGACACTCCCATCAGCACCTCTATACTCAGGAGGGGCCTTATGCGTTCTTTGAAGCAATGGCTTCTCCCTGGCTGT
This sequence comes from Nyctibius grandis, assembly GCF_013368605.1. Taxonomy (NCBI): domain Eukaryota; kingdom Metazoa; phylum Chordata; class Aves; order Nyctibiiformes; family Nyctibiidae; genus Nyctibius; species Nyctibius grandis. The sequence continues at coordinate 3,945,756 of NC_090679.1, forward strand.
ATGTTCAGCGTAAAAGATGGTATTTACCATAAAGAGCAGTTATAGCTCTGTCTAAAGGCAAAGGGTAAGTCTTGTTACTGATGGGCTACAAGGTAAGAGCTTAAGAACAAAAGTATTGCACAGCACTTACTCTGGGGAAAGCTGGCATCACTACTGATTTTCTAAAAGGAAAAAAATTGTCTTCCTGCTACTACTGCAATAAAAGTATAGATGTTGACAGCATCCAAGTTCTGCAAAACAAGAGCAAGTCCTACAGATGTTTTGTACGCTGAACAATGCAAGGTGATTATGTTTTTGCTAAATATAACGAAGCTGGCTCTCAATTCATGCTCTGGGAAGCTGTTGAGAAACTCTAGTTTTGTTTTGTTTGTTTGAAGGGAGGCAATTTAACTAAAAAATTCCAGTTAAACCAGGCCTCGCTGCTTTCACACAGTTTCACAATTCTTCCTCCCTCCTCCTGCCATTTCCAAAATGCCGGGCAAATACTGATCAGACAGCACTTAGGAGACTCTTATTTTAAAACCACACATCTCCAGACAGATCAGGGTTTTCATTTTAGAAAGCAGCATCTGTTTTGTCTTTTGGAACATAGGCACAAAAATTAAATGTTATCTCAATGTCTTTATACTCAACTTCGGATACATCCAGGAGCAGGAATTTGAAAGTAACTGACAGTGGACTCAGAGGAGACACTTGAAAAGAAGCACCCCTCTAGAAATACGATAAAGCTTCTGGCTAATAAACGACAATAAGGCTTCTTTATTAGTATTTAACATAGGTCTTCAGTGCTTTACTAAATGGTATCGATATAATTAATCCTTTCTTTTTATAGAGAGGACAATGACACACTGTGAGAGGCAGTATGTGACTAGAGCAAGGTACTCTAGCAGAAAGAAACAAAAAACCACCTTGAAAGTCATATACATAAGGTATTCCATTTTATGCAATTTATGCACTAAGTCTTACCACATGTGGTGAGATGGGCTTGCCAGCAGAGAAACAGCATGCACAATTCTGCCGAGGTATTTGAGAGAGACTCATTCTGATAGAAAAATCTCTTTTACTGTGGAATTATCGAGAACTACTACACATTTGCAACTAGATCACTGACAAAATAAAGGGATCCCGAAGTGATGTTGTTCCTATGCAATACCAAATTCTACCAATGCATTTCTACTCCACTCTTCTCCAACCAAGTGAGATGACAACGCAGAGGCACTAAAATTATTTAGTAGGAACAACATACACCTCAAAGAGGTAGGAGCGAAGCACTGACATCAGTGGAAAGAAACGAATCTCCCAGTGATTTTTCATTTTTGTAAATATTTGCTTGCTGCTAAAACAATGTGAATTCAAAAAGCTCTCCTGCTGCTTATTAATATTTTCTAAAGGGGCAATTCAGCTATATGGAGGCTCCTTTGTCTTAAGCTCATTTAAAAAAAAAAAACCAACAACAAGTTTTACACTGCTGACCTGTTGTCTGTTTTATACTTTTGTCTGCTGAGCTGTATTAGAAAGAAATCATGTGCATTTGCAAATTCTAAAAATCAGTAGGCAATACTACCCTCCTCTGATCTCCACGGACCAAAAATGAACCCCTGTTTAAGCCCAGCCTGAACACTTAGCAAAAAGATATTTGCAGCTTATTGGTTGTATCTTTTTTAAAAGATGGTGAGTTTTTATTTTAGGAGATAAATACATGAAATCATAAAGTCTGAAACATGAGCTAATAAACTGCACCGTCACTGGATAACTGATCAATATCTGGAGGAAGCCTCACTCTAATGATTTTTCTTGACTAATTCTGCCTTTGTTAATGATGAGTATTTTTATAATAAAGAATTTTTTGTGTTTTACTGATTCGTTCAGAAAAATAAGACCATGACCAGTTATATTCTGGTGCACCTAACCATCACATAGTAGAATGAAAACGATGTTCATAATAGTATTTATTTAATTCAGGCTGCGATCCTGAACTTTAGCTATGAAAATAGACTATTTTTGTAGGAGTAACTAGCAATTGCATGTGTAAAGATCTAGGCTTTATTTCTTATGAAGTTCTCCTGAAAGAGGCCAATTATTTAATTTGTTTGCATGATCACCGTAGGCATTTCTGTATAAAAGTAATAAAAATTATACAGAATTCATGGATAGTAAAAACAACTACAGTGACATTCCATTTATTCTAGTGATGCAGAAATGAATTGCAAATTATTTGAAAGCACTGTAGTGAGAAAAACATTCTGGTTATAGCTAAGGCCTGGTTATCAAGAGGCTATTATTCTGTGGTAAAAAGTGTACCAGTGTAAGAGAGGCACACTATTGCTTTAGCTGTAATAGAAGTTTTAAAAATAAATTATAATATTGGACCAGCAATATCTATTGCAGTGATATTCAGCAGTCTGTACTCCATTAACAAGTACTGAAGCCCTACACAAAGGACGGAAGAGTTTTATGCATCTTGTCCCTTCTTTCTTTCATAATATTTTAACTTCTATTTTTCTTCCACAACTTCACCTTTATATATCTTCCCTTCTATGAATCATTTAGTCCCTGAAAGCCTTTGTGAAACACTGCAGATACAAGAAGATACAGTTCAGACTAGTTTGTAGCCTTAATTCATTTTTCTATGTGTATATGACATCTAGATTTATGAGACCAAGATGTAATACCACAAAGCGGTTAACTCTGTTGGGGATATTCACGCAAGATGCAACTGTTTAAGTAATACTAGCTTCTCCTTTTCACAGTAGGCTCCACAAACCCACGAGCTATTTAATTATTTCAGAGCAGGTCCACCCTGATCATTACAGCTGAACGATACCCACAAACCTCATTCTCCTACCTTATCCACACATACAAGATTCACTGAAGCATAATCAATTCGGGTTTTTTTTTCAGTGACTATTCAGATAGGCAAAGCACCTTCAAGCATCCCACTCCATGCACAGAAAGTCTATCATTCAATAGTGCTAGGCTTTAGAAAATTCCTCCAAAAATGAAGTTAAACTTGTAATTAGCCTTGTAATTCAGCCTATTGAGTGTTTTGTTATTTTAATGCTTTGGTAGATCACCTACCAAGGAGCTAAAACTTTACTGAAGACTAAGCTAAAATTAAGACAATTCACAAGAATTAACAGTCTCCCTGGGGCTTCATTGCCACTTACAAACAAGGCTGGCCTGGATAAGTTACCAGCCGAGTTAAGTTCCCTGAAGCCAACCAAACACTGCATTATGAAAACCTCCAGATTCTACTCGGAAAACAAATTCAGCTTTTATCCCCAAACACCCAAAATACTCATAGGGAGATGTGGGCATATGTGAATTGTTCACAGTAACTCTCAAAGCTTCTTGTGGCACAGTTTGAGCTTTATCCCTGGAGAAGACAAGGAAACAAGGGCACTACTCTGATTCATCAGCAAATGCCTTGCTTCAGCGATCTGCACAAGGATTTATTTGCATAAAGCCACTTCCAAAAATGAACTCTGCTTTCCTCTGACTCACTGTCAAGCATGTCACTGAATTTCAGATTGACAATGTCAGCTCAGAAAATTAAATTAAATGTAAAAAAGCTGGTAGCTGGCAGGGGAGAGGGAAGAGGGCCTCCTGCACAACAGACTCCAAAGGGAAACAGCAAGAAGTCTCACACTGCTGTTTCGTCGTCGAAGTACTCTCGGATCAAAGAATATAAAATTCCAGAGTGATCTGATTTCATCACTGCCGGGAAGGATGACAACTTGCTCTAAAGTCCACCATAGCTATGCAAATTTGCAGAAGAAACTATGTCTGACAGCAACACTTGGCTTTCCATTACCCCAAACTTAAAGTTTCTTCAATTTATGACACCTCTGTTCAACTACTTCAGCAAGCTTTTGGAAAAACGATTAGCTGAGGACTGTCATGTATATGTAGCACTAAGCACAAAATGACTCACAGGAAAGCTTTTGATGGTAAAGATGCTTTGCTTTACTTTCAAAATACAGCCTGGCACTTGGAAAAAATTACATTCAAATGCAAAGGCAGAAAGAACTCATCACCCAGACAGCCGATGACTCTGTATTTGCACCTTTAGATGATGTATTACATTCAAATCGTTATTAAAAGACAAACAATGCAAGTGATAATGGTCACAGCTCCCAGCTCTCCCCGGCACTGATCTGACTAAGCTTCTGACCAGGAAACTGTCATCCAGAATTATTATTCTTTTTTAAATAAAATCAATGCACACTACCAAAGTGGGGCCAGGGGGGCGAAAGTAACAACTCAGAAGTAAACTGATTGCCCAAGAACACTGAAACAACACAGCCATTTCTAGTAATGAACAAGGAGGCAGATCACCTCACAAATGTTTGTTCTACATTACACATTCACACACAATTTAAAGACTATGATTTTGTCTTAAACCTTGTACTTTATACTATAAAATTTAAAACCTTTTCATATGACACAAATAGTTCTATCATCAAAAAAACAAATTTAACTTCATTATAAATCTTTGAAAGTTTACGTTCTGATATTATTTATTTGCATCATTACTTCCAGATGTACACACAGAAAACCAATAATCAAGAGACAGAAATTTAAGAGTCAGTCAAAAAAAATACAATTTCTGCATGGCAGTTCCATACACAAAGGGTTTTGTTTGCTTTCAGAAAGTAATTCATGGTGGAACCTGGTTTTATCCCAGCTCAGATGCAATCACTTGCCCTTTCTTTGAACAGTTAATTTCTGGAAAGACAACTCTAAATACTAGGGAACTACGTCTAACCCAGAAAGTGGTTTTCTAACTAAACCTATCCCACCCTGTTAGATTTATATGATTATGCTATAGATTATATACAACTATAACACATATGGTTCCAATGTTGTTTCTAGCTTGCACTCTTTGTTCAGTCTTTCTAAATCATAGAACATAAGAATGATATCAAAGAAGAAAGGCAAAACAAATACTAAATGGTGGGGGTGGGATGCATTACCAACAGTTTACCAAAGACAGTAATACAGCAGAAGTATAGTTTTACATCCATTAAATATTTTGAATTTTCACATGTAACATACATGCTTTGATTAGTAATATTAGACGAGAGCCAAAGTATATTTCTCCATATATGAAGCATAGTTGGAAGTATTAAACACACCAAACATATATATCTTCTTCAGAAGGTTCTATATTAATAAGAAACCAAGTATTTTCAGTAAATGCTGAAATGCTGGTATTAGCTACTGGAAGACAGAAATCACTGTGAGACAGAGGAGGCTATTCCTTCAGCTTTTCCACTGTGCCTGGTAATTAGAAATATTTTAACCAGGTCAAAATCATACAACACAGGAAAATATCAGCATCATTTTCCTGCAGTGGCCCAGAACTACTCCCACTGATTATTTTAGTAAGCTCTATACATCAATCCACATGCTACCCTGCTGTGGGTTTACATAATGATTTTGTTCAGTTTGTATGGTAGACAGCATTTCTCATAGCGAGGTCAGCAAAGAACGGGCTCACTGAAATCTTCCATTGAGATTCTGACCCCAGGTTACAGTCATGAGACATTCAATAATCACTGCATGCTCAGCAATGACTGCTGCTCAGCCCAGCACATCTGAGGGTTTAAAAATGAGAAGGCCCAAGTGAACATGCTCTGATTCCCTCAGTTTTAACTCATCACTTTCAAACCAACCCTGAGAAGCGTGAGAGGGGAGCAGGAAGGAGCCCAGTGCCGGCCAGCGAAGCTTGCGGGTAGGAATGCGCCGCTCTCCACCTTCATGGAGGGCTTTGGCACACCACTGCTCACCTCTGGACCAGAGGTGACTGGTTTTAGCAATGCCATGGTGCCCCTGACTAAGTAGATGGTAACGTATTTACACAGAACAAGTTCTAAGTTGACTGAATGACCTATTAATATTGAATTAAGATTTCCTGTTCCTTGCACGCATCTCCTTTGGTTATCAAAGTCAGGCATTCTTTTAAAGCTGCAGTGTAATTTACAGAAACATTTTTCACTTTCTTGTATTCAACTGGAGCCTTAAAATGCAGATAGAAGGTAGAAGAAAGTGGTATCAGTGCATTGCAATGGTACCCGAGGGAATTTTCTTCCTTCAAAGGCCATCTGCATGTTATAGAAATAACATCAACGCCACAAGGACAGCGGAGTTTGCCTTTTCAGAGCAAAATAACGATGTGAATTTGTGACTGAGACTTATGCTTACATTTCTAACAGGGGTAGGTTTCCATAGTGGTCAGAAGTGACCCACTCATGTAGAATTCTCCCTCCCAGCTCTGTCTGAGAGGGTTTCAGCACAGGCACAGCAGCATGGCCCCCACGTGCTCCACCACTTGCCCCTGCGCCCATGGGGGCAGCTGCATGCCATGCTGCTGGCGAAGGCTGAAGAACAGTGGTCCTTTAGGCTGAAACACACAATAGACTAGAACTAGACACACTCACGAGTGGCCAAGGGATTTTACAGGTAATTTAAAAAACTTCTTTAGGGTATTTTCTTCAAAAACAAAATAGGTGGCCTATGACCCTTCACTATCACCGATAAACCCTTACTTAGCAAGTTTCTCATGCGTGCTCCTTCTCTGGCAAGGCTGGAATGGGAAAATACCTACTTGACTGTGTCCAGTCCCAAGCCAAAAGAAAGGATTTCCATTGTGTTTGTAGGAATGAAGAGGGTAGTCACAGAAGCCAAACAGATCCAAGATGTTGTGTTTTTTTGTATTTTTTGGTTTGGTTTGGTTTGTTTTTTTGTTTTTTTGCTTGTTTGTTTGTTTTTTTTCTTTTTCTCTAACTCGACAAGCAAATCCTGCACGAGACGCTTAGGAGCTTTCTGCACTGGGAGTTTCTGTGCATCTGAGACTTCCACACTGCAAGCATCTTTGCTAAGGGAACATAAAATTTCAGAGCACATAGTTAATGTTCAAATGGCAGAATATATTGATTCTCTGCCCATCCCCTAGTATCTTAAGTTTACCCAGAAGACTATTTTATTTAATTAACTTGGTGCTTTATTAATATAAATATTCCACTATTGATCATAAGAGAAGCTGACGCACATTTGAGTCAGGCATACATCAGATCCATTTAATGGAGCTCCACTTAGAAGAGTAGTTGGCTCTAAATCAAGGTAAATGGTAGCAAGTGCTCCTTTGGGATGACAGGGCTTAGCTGAATCTATAACATTTTTACGGAGCTAGTTTTTTTAAAAGCAGAAAGCATATGGAAATTAGATATGAAAATGGTCTCTCCTTGCACGTATCAATTAAGCATGTCAATACCTTAATTAAATTGCTCAACTTAATGAGATTTATACCAATGAATATGTTTTATAGTTATAATAGCTTTTTTGGCTACTGTTCAAGATGTCAAATAAATTGTGAAAGGAGGATTAAAAAAGTAGTAATTGACATTCTGAACTGAAGCCAGTATTTTTTTCTTTCATTTTTTTCCTTCATTCATGTGATTTTGGAGAACATATAAATAAAGTAATGAACCCTGTAATAGCTTTGCTTTTAAAAAAGTCTTTCTTTTCCAGTTCTAATCCTTCTTATCAAATTCTCTGTCTAAGTAGCACACCATTTGAATCAAGAAGCACTTCAACCTAAATGATCATAGGCCTTTTTCCCCTTTGAGGCTCACTATTATGCCTTTCCTCCAAGTAAAAAGGAAGCAAAACTTTTCTATCCAGACATGCAGTTACTATAAAGACTTCTGTATCAGACTACGTTAGCATAATGTCTCGAGCAGCGTGGATCTTACTCCACCAGCAATGGGGACTTCTACTCCCATCCTGGACTTGCTTCAATTTTGTATCCACCATCTCTGGCCAAACAACTTTCCAAAATCTAGACCATACCTGAAGAAGTTGTGCAGAAGTGTCAGAAAATATATTTTGGAGAAGCAGCTCTTCCAGTCCTTTGATTCTTCACAGTGCTCTAACTTGCTATTGCAAGCATCATTAAAATAAATAAGAAAAAATACTAATCCACTACTATTAACACGTATCCCAAAAAAAAAAAAAAAAAAACAAAACTTAATTTGCAAGCTGCCACCCCAGGTCTCACCAGCCTCCCTAGCTTCCCAGTGAAAGGAAAATGTAAGTAACATTGATCGGAAACACCTGCTGTACTGGAAACTCTAGAATAATGAATCCCAATTTTGCAGGTTGTCAGCTCAGAGGTACAAAAAATATACAACACAGCCTCAGAAAAAGAGAGAACCGAAACAAATGTCTCTTGCAGTCAGAAGGATGGACAATTCTCATCTCGGGGTTAAAGAAAAGCGTTGGATGCTACCTTTCCCGGTATAATGTTGCCTTTCCTGGTATAATTCCTGGCACCATCCTAAATATACTTTTGCAGCCTTTACAAAGTCATCATCTGCCTCAGTGACTCCGTTCTCTAGTACATGTCAAGCGACATGTGCCTTTATAGGTGAGAAGTACCAAACTCTTTACATGTAAAAACGCGTATGTATTCTCAAGTGAGAAGTGTTACAGAAGCGCCTTCCCTGTGATTGCTAGCAGACCCCCTGAGCAGACAACACAAAGTACCTTTTCCTGTGCCAAAAACAGACCAAGGAAAAGGTTCTGTGCACATGTGATTCTCTCCATCATTGCCTAGTAACAAACACAGAAAAACTGAAGGTAACAAAAAACATCCTGGGGAGCATCACATACAAAAATCTAAGTAAAATAAAAGCATTTATTCCTTCATCTTTTCTTTCAGCTGAACAATTTCATTAGAAAAATAATGTCCAGCTCAAACCTTTCCATAATTTAAATTTCAGATTTTTATATATACACTCCAGCTGGGAGATTTTGCCTGTAAATGTTTCAAGAAAGTATTTGTTTTACAGTGATTCTATGACCTATACTGGGCGTTGTAAAAGCCCTTACTAAACTACAACTAAAAGCCAAGTATGACTTGACAATGGTCATTCAGAACTAAGAAATGGAGCAGTGATACATTTTTTCATGTCAATCAGCATCTGGTCAGCTTCCCCAGACTTTCCCCACTCTAAAGTTACCAACAGTATTTTAAATGATACACTTGAACAACAGTGGGAGACATGCATTACAAGTGCTTTAACTTTATTTCTTATCCTTATTAAATATTTCTTTGTAATGCCAATCTAATTTTTCTCCTTTGTCAAACCATTTAAATTGATTTCTTTAGCTGAATTCCATGGCAGCATCTTCTGCGACAGTGAAGGATAAACTCCTTGATATATATCAGTTTATTACGTTAAAAAATCCTAAGAATTATGACTGAAATGTCAGGAAAGAAGAGCAGGAATAATTTATATAAGCCTCATCCTACATCTCTCCACTATTCTTACAAATACTCAAGATTTAAACTGATTTTCAGTTGGTTAACACAAGGAGAATTTGCTGTATTTATAGCAATGTTTCTCACATACTGTAGTACAATTATTTAAATAAAATAGAAAATAATTTCTTATTTGATTAGGGTACCCACTGTTTTCTTCATATAGTTGAACTACAACCAATTGTTTTCTGTTGAAATTACATTATTTCACTTAGATTGTTCAATTACATTCTGAACATCACAGCTAATCATTTCAGCGTAGCTTTTTATCCTTTTACTGTGGTAGTCGACAGGTAAGGCTAAAGAAATACCAAACGCTAATTCATCTTACGTGTCTAAATTTATATCTAACAAAATACATTTCAAGAAAAAATAACCCATTCCAGCCAGCTGATGGCCTAAATAAGATGTTATACAAAAAGTCAAAGCTTTTCCACTTGATTTATCTGCTGTGACCTCTCCATTAGCAGAGTCTCTTCATTACAATATTACAATTACAGAATGTGTCTATACCCACAACCATTTTACACCTAACCAGAAATCAGAGACCAGTGCGTTAGAACTGGTGTCTTACACTGCTGCTTACTTTCAAGGTGAGTCTTTCTCTGCAAACGAAGAGTAGCTTTGTGATATTCTACTTGCCTAGTTAAACACAAAATTTGACAGCCAAGCAAAGCATCATTAGATTTGTCAATAGCAGCACCAGTTTAGGTGCTATACTGTTGCTGGAGGCTTTGGCCTGGGAATGAAAAAAATGACAACACTCTCACATACTATTTGCTTATAATGCAATTCATGCTTATAAAGGGAAAAAGTTCATTCTTTTCTTTAACCATCGACTTTAAGCCCTAATGTACTATTTTAAACACTGCTTACAAAACTCAGACCCTCATGAATGTGTTTTCTCAATATTCAGAATTGCATTTTTTTTCTTTGTCTGCACTGATGACATTAAATTGGTTTGTTATCCCACGGTATTCTGAAAATTTCTGCCCTTTCATTTAAGCCTAAATTTAATTCTTCTGGTCATTCATGAAACTGTAGATCCAAGGGGTAATATTTTTAACTCAAATAAAAACTATTAGAGCTTTACTTTTGACTTCACTTAAGACTAAACTTCATTTCATGCGGATGGCTGACAGATGTCACATCTCAATATATCGCTATTAGGAGACAGCAGTATCTACATGATTATCAGAACTTATTTTAATTTTTAGCTTTCCTAGGAAATATCGAAACCCGAGAAACAACGAAACAGAATATAACAAATTGGCAGTGTATATATAACTTTTAAACAGGTGTTTATTTCCCCAGTTTTTCATCCACTAAAAATGAAAAGCAGCACTAGTTTCAGCGTAGGCAATACTATGAAATGAAGTTGAAAACCCCTGATGATTACCGAAGTGTTCCACATTTACAGAATAAGGGGGGGATTTGATTAGTTATGAGAGAGTAAATTTAAATTTTCTTCACGGTATTTGCTCTAAGACAACTACACAAGTTTGTGATCAAATATGCTGTGTTCTTCTTGGAAAAGGATGCACAAAGAGGTACGTGTATTCAAAGAAAAGAAAAACATCCTATCAAAAGACCTTATGCAGGACCAAACCATCAGCCATCCTTAATAGGAAAGTCATATTAGACTATTTAAATGTTTGACTGATTACACCTAATCATTTGAGAGAAGGATTGTTTTTACCTCAGTGTTAATGAGACCTAAGAATTGGATAGCTGACTCCAAATCACAGAATCAAAGCTGGAACGCCCTAATGAGCAGATCTTCTCATTACTAAAGAAGTAGCTCATGTTTTTTTTTAATAAAACAAGAAGTTGTGGGGTTTTTTGGACAATTCGAATGGCAGACATGACTGCAACATGAAAGTCAACTACTTAGATGTCATAATATTTTAGGCCAATATCTCAAAGGCAGTATTCTCTGCAAATGACAAATTGCAGGAAACCTGGTGTTGCTGTAACACCAAAATACACTGTCCTTGGTGCAGAAGCATCAGAAAATTTTCTGGAGAAGTTCTTCCAGTCCTTTGGTGCTTCACAGTACTCTAACTTGCAGTTGCAAGCATCAGCATATATTAAAAAAAAATATTAATCCAACTCTATTAAAACATATCTTCAAAAAGAAAATGATACTCTGGTTGCAAGCTGCCTCCCCAGATCTCAGTGGCCTCCCTAGCTTCCCGGTACACCACCACTCATGCCACTCAACAACTTTGCTCCAGTAAACTTGAAATGAAGACCTCAGAATGGAATACTTCAATGTGACAAACAGAGAACAAGGTTAATTTCGTTTTAGAATAGGCTTCCAACAGATTCAAAAAGAAATAACTGTTCTTCAAATAAAATAGAATTACTACTTTAATTAGTTATTACTTTAAGCTTTACAAGATGAAGAGGTATATTTTACTTAAATGCCAAATTATTATTAAAAACATACTTGCCAAGGGAGAACAATTAGACAATATGTATCTTGTGAATATATTTACATTTAAAATAATGAAGCTGTTTCTTCAAATCTAAGTGTGCTATTATACAGAAAAGAAAGTTGCAGTAGTATACAGGTTGTTAGCATAGAATGCTCTATTATTCTTTCACTTGTGTTCTGTAGGCTGAAATAGAAAACATTACAAATATTGTCTAAAACTAAGAAAATATCTTTAACGTGTAACAGTAATACTAAATACTTTATTTTTAATCAAATCAGCTAAGATTAAATGAGCCAAGGATGCATACAGTCAATGTCTATCAGATAAGGGATCGATTTAATGCTTACTAACGTAAAAAGGAAGAAGATAACCCAATATGCTCCACCTTTCTGGTGGGTCTGCTCACAGTTAGTACCTGTCAAAGAGTTTCTCCATGTATGACATGGGCATAACTCTTGCCTACCTGTGCCAAAGTGAAGTCCATTCCATCTAACCATCACAGCAGTAGCACAGTACATCTAAAACTTGGATAGCATTTCTTCTTTCCCACTTCAGATGACAACTTCAGCATTTAAACCAGAGTCAGAAGTGCAAGCCCAGAACTACTCAGCTTGCATTAGAGCAGTATATATCTGGGTACTTTAAAATTCACCATGTCATTTTCTCAACACACAATAAAGATGTTACAAATTACTAGACAGATACATCTACTGGTTACCAGAGTCCTTTTTCACGAGCTCCTGATTATGAGCAGAAAAGATTTCCTTAGATGCCTTCAGTAGGCCTAAATTTAAAAAGGTTCAGCTCCCTCTGTGAGAAAAGGCATAAAAAAAAAGGGCACCTAATTAAAAAAAGTCTTAATAGCAGATTGACCTGCCACGTTCTACTCCAGTGGGGAAGAAGAGGTCAGCATTTGCACTTCTTTCTGTCTCCTCACTCTTTCTTTCACAGTGCTTATAAATCAACCAACAACGCTAAAGCAGGCTGAATACTTCCTAATGGCAAGGCTGTCTGCCACACTGTGCTCATAACATTAGAAACCTCCATATGCTCCAGGCCTCGTTTTAAGATTATGTTCTTTAAGGTCCTGAGCTTTGTTGTCTACTTTAAGCAGAAGCACATCACATCACGAATGCTACAAAGCTTCCAAAACAAAGAGAAAATGATCCTGGTGTCTTGGGAAAAGATCTTTCAGGTGGTAGCTGCTAGAGAACAGAGGACAGGTTAGGTTTGTTGCTTGAGTGGTGGCAGTTTTTCTTTTCTCTCTCCCTTTTGTTTTGAAAGGGAAAAATATGAGTCCATAGGGGGTTCACAATTGCTTTTTCAGCTTGGTATAATGACAAAGGTTGGCAAGCCTCATTTCCAAAAGCAAACTTGCTCTTCTCAAAGAAATGGATAATTTTCAGGTGACTTTATATTTAAAAATAAGATTTATCCAAAATAACCTTTAAAAATGCCATCCTTTTGCCAACATTGCCAGAGCTCAATGAAATCTCAGTGGTCAACTTCTATTGTTTTTTATTTGCAACCTATTTTATTAAGAAAACAATGTACTTTCTAAAGTCTGAACGCCCATCTTTATGGTTTTAATTTGTTGACAATGCCAACTGTTTGGGTGAATTTGTTAGAACTACGCATTTACGTAGTATTTTAGGATAAAACAAATTGTTGCTGAAGGTATTGTCTCTATGCAAATATTATCCAAGTGGAGGCAAGAGACAGAAGCAATTCATAAAAGTCACTCAAATATGAAACTCAACTTCCTTCGTTCTTCATAATTTAAGAGCAGCTTACATTCTCACGCTTAAGTTAGGTCCTCATATTCATTCAAGGAAGATGATACTGAAGACTTATCTAGTCAATATTCTTTGAAGTACATGCAGCTATATATATATGCATTTTTAATAAACTTAAATTAAATTAATGAAATTTTATGGTCTGGGACACGTTAATTAGAAATATGTCATTATATGAGAAACCAACAAGAACAATAACAATATATACATGCCCTACATGCATATGAAACCTCACTGCCATGTTAATTATTAATCAATGGGAATAGGGAAGAAAATCAAGAGAATTAAAAATTCTCTCAGTTTGAATCCAACCGTGATGACTGATAACAAATGCAATATTTTATTCTCAACGACCACTATCATAGATTGAATATGTCTGCAGCCTAGAGTCTGTTTTTTTTTCTCCTGTGCTTTCGTCATGTATAAGCCAGCCCAATCATTGCCAATATCATTTTTAACTTAAGACATTGGGACTTCTCATTAAAAGTAAATAAACAACGTAATGGGGCTGAGGAAGTCATAGAATGAAGAAGCTGATTTCATTTGCTTCTAAAGTTCTCTGGGGTCTAACCAGCCTTGCATCCCACCACAGAGGAACAATAACAATAACTAAGAGACCCACAGGGATGGCTCTCTCTCAGTCCCATCCCACATGCCTGAACAGTATCTATGTATTCCTCTCTGGTCATCCTTCCCTGCCTCCACCTCTTGTATGCTTCTTTTTTTATATTTGAGTTTTGTCAGGAACTCCTTGCTCCTCCTTGCCACCTTTGCTTGAGTTCCTGCTCATTGGGATGGACTAGTTGAGCTTGGAGATTATGACCCTTGAATCAACATGTTGTGCTTTTTGTACACTAAATGATATCCAAAGCCAGTCTGAAACTTTTTGATCAACTGCTGCTTAAAACATTTTCATGTAAGCATTCTCTAGAAACATTTTATTGTATTTTATTTCGTGGTAATATCTCCTTATGACAGCAGTCACCTAAACTCCTTATGTGAGGAGTCTGTCCTCTTTTCTGCAGAGGATTAGAAATTTTGGCTTGTTTTACTAACGAGAAGAAAGGGAAAAGGGAGAGGAAGGAAGAAGGCAAACAGAAAAAGTGGAACTCCAACACGCTGTAAACAAAAAATATTTCCAGAGCAGTCTTGCTGTTGTGGGTATCACTGCTTCCTTTTATCTTACTGGAACCATGAATGCACTGACAGTGCCGTGGCATATCCCAACACAGCACGGAGCAGGGAATGTGTTCTCATCTGTGTATATGCATCATTTACTGTACTCTGCACAAAGCATTACTGACTGCCCTTCATTACTGCTAATGGAATCTCAAGGTCAACGACCAGTCATAAATGTCCATTCTAAATAAAATGTATTGAAGACACCCTGCCCAGTGTCTTTTACACAGGTTTCTGGTGAGACTACGAGTGTCAAAAACCCAGTTGACCTTTCAAGATAAAAAACATTATCAGCTGCACGGATTTAGATTTTAATCTCTTTCAATTAAGTGTACCCACTGAGATTATATATTTCCTGTGGGCTACTCACAGTTTGTGACATGTTTTATCAATATTCATTTTCTCTCCTCCATGCTCAAAGTATTTCTCCCATGTGGTGGCCTCCTATCATGCATATGTATGAGGCCTCTGGTGGGAGTACTGGTATTGTAACAGTGCTGTAACACTCTTCAGCATCTTGTTATTAAAAAAAAATACATCTTTTGTATGTTTAGTTTGCATGTCTCTCCCTTCTCACACAGAACAGCTGTAAGTCATTAAGAATAATGGCACAATCCTCATCGGGCAGGATTAATAACATGCTTGAATTCATAGATAAAGAAGAAAAACACAACAATCTGATAGAGAAAGTAAAAAAACAAATAAACAACAAAAAAAACCACAGAAACAAATAAAAATATTTTTTTCCCCTCCCTAACTCTTCTGCTCAGAAAGCTGCTGCACTGGAGAGACTCGGAGCACCAGCAGTGATACAGCATTGTGTCCTCTGTGCTAAGCAACACAGAAACTCATCCCAAGGTCCTAGCAAGCACTGATTTTCATGATATTCAAAATGAATTGCTGTCTCAAATATATCATAACTTTTTTTTTATTGGAGAGGAACTGGTTTTCTGGAAGAGGGAGAAGAAGGAAGAACTGAACAAAGCTACAGGTTGCCAGGACAGAACTATAGGTTGGTTTTATCCACTTCCCTGAAAATAAGTAATATGAAAATAATTTTTTGTACCAAATACAAAGCGATATTGAGCAGCTATCAGATCTTCCCTTCAAAAGGAAGGGCCTTTTAATAACAAGTTGGCTTTAAACTCTGATGAAGGGAAGCAAAGAAGTGGCAAAGCACATGACAATGGATCCTCTGATGGAGCTCCTGAGGCCATTACAGCAGATAGCCAGTTCAAGAACAAGTGAAGAAGGGATCTCTTACCAATGCCAGAACACACGATTAGGAAAAAAAGACAGATTTACAAAAAAAAAAAAAAAACCAAAACAATATACAAAAAAAACCCAAAACAAACAAACAAAAAAACAACCCAAAACCAACACACAAACAAACAACAGCCAAACAACCCCACCCCCCACCCCCCCAAAAAAAGAAGAAAGTCCTAGAATTACATGGGAATAAAACCAACGCTATCTGCACTTCTGATGGGATGGCCAGCCCAGCTGTAGGCCTTTCATATGCTAATACATTAATTTATGTATTTATAAAAAAGGCATGAGTTTATACACGTAGTACTTTCTATGCTCTAACCATAGGATAAGGATACTTCTGGTATAGTTCTTTTTGCCCGTTTGAAGGTCAAATAGCAATTCGCTAGCAGAGGTCGCAACACAGGGTGTGAGAATGCCTTGAAACAGTGATACTAGCTGACAACGTAGAAGAGGAAAGCTGTAAATGGACACTGAATTAAATATAACCTAGAATTGTTCCTGAATGCTCCTCTGTCAAATTCCAGCCCTTCTGACAGATGCTTTAACCAAACAAAATAACCTTTTTCTAGTCATTATCTTCACTGCTTATACTTATTTACCCCAAGGTCAGTTACTGAAGAGAGAATAATGAAGGTGTAGTTGCAGAACACATAGCAGCTGGGAATTAGAGGTGCTAGCACATTTGTGCTACTCACTGTTTGATCATAGGTATAAATACTTTTGTACAACCCTAGTCACTTCTGCACGAACATACTATATTCCTCTACATTACAATCAGAAGTCTGACCAGTTTGGGTGATACTTAGAACATCAGCAATTGCATAAGGATTTATAACTTCCCCTAGAACATAAGTTATAGCACAGGGATTTACAACTTCTCCAAACAAGACAAACTGCTTTATTTATATTGCAGATCTGTAAAGTTCTTTTATAGTGGTTTGTGTGGGTTTTTTCCTTCAGTGTAAGAGAGAAACTTCTTTTGACAGCAGAATGTACTGAAAGAAGTAAAAATACTGAATTTTTAAATGTTTTGAAAATGTTGTTCAACAGTTCTTACTTTGGATGGGAACATGTTAACAAGAGAACACAGAAATGTTTTCTACAGTCATACTGTACATGTACCAGTCTGTTCAGACCATAAGGGTTAATTTTATAGGGGTTTGTTAAAGCATATTGTTTGTTTCAAATGAGCTACATTAGCCAGATGCCAAGCTGATACAATAAGCAGCCACGCCAAATCTAATGAATTAAGAAGAAGAGAACCACATGAAGAAATTTTCACATGAAATCAGGTAATGACAGGAAAGAAAAATTAAGATACATTAAAAAAAGTCCAACATTCAAGTTGTAGAGAGATTCTAAACGGGAGGACTGATATATTGCTGCCTTTATCATACCTATGCATGTTACTCTAGTAAGTAAAAAATTACTTATTTTAACATGGACGTACCAGGACTTTAAATAAATCCATACACCAGCAGATACTCCAGACAAAGGATTCACTTTCTTTTGAGAGATCAGAATAAATGAAAAGATCAATTCAGATTTTATCATACCATTTCTTAGAACAAAATTTTGCATTTAACTACATCGATGTGTGGTTAATGCTTGCATCAAACAGGCCTACAGAGGTCTGCCTTCTTGAATACAAGCAAGAAAAGAGCAGAAAGGGGATGCCTGGGCTCATTACAGATGCTAATGCAGTTTAATGACCATTTTTTTTAAACAAGGTAAAAGTGATGTAGGAGTCCAACTGTGTTGGTAACAGAAGCTAAACGAACCGCAAAACGATGGAAGCGTTGCGATGTGCATTATTAACCCAGTGCACGTTAACTCTATCAAGAAAAGTGTTAACAGTTCAGGAAAACTCACTACTTTTTCAGCTTCCACTATCTGAAATTATTTGCATTTTCAATCCCTTATCGTACAGATTAGTTAGAAGTGGATAAGCACCTGCAAGAAAATAGCCAGTGAAAAAATATATACTGTATATACTCCAAAGAGCAACACAAATTTTTTCAAATATTGACTGCAGAGTCGTGCTTCTCTACATGAAGAGATGGCTCTGCTGAATGTTACACTGGTGTATTCCAGCTTGGGTTGATTCAATATGGGCTTTCTTGACTCCACAGCCCTGCTACCAGTTTAGCAAAACTAAACGGGACCATCGTTACCACTGCAGTAACCAACGCTTAGAATGAAATGCTCAGCGGCAGGATAAACGATAACCATTAACATATAACTTCCTCCTGCTTTACAAGATGCAAGGAGAATTTAAACTGGCCCCAAATCACCAAAACTCAATGATATGAGCCCTCCACTGTATGTTACTACATTATTACATGGTGACAAAATGATTAAAATGCAGGTCAGGATTGGCTCAGCTCAGTAACACTAGCTCCCACATCTTTCCTCTCTACCTATAACATACATGTGTGTGTGTGAGAGCATACATAAGAATCATATTAACTATGAGAGTATATATATAAAAATTACATATATTTCAAATGTTATCACTAAAACACAAACAACATTTGATGAATTAGTTGCAGAAGCTCTACAATACACGTATAACATATTTAAAATAAACGTGGAACAGCTGCATCTCATGAAGGAGCAACCGTTATTTAGAAAAACTAACAGTCCATTACTAACTTTGCAGGTCTAAACCTAAAGGTGCTATGAAAGTTCAAATTATTACTATCATCAGAGAATAATTTTTAAAATAATGAATAATCATACCACACTATTGTAAGATTTCAGAGTAGACATAACTATGTCAATGTAAAAATTCAGCTCTGCTATATGGGAACCACTGGGTTATTCACAATTTTGATTCCTGAACTATCCCTTTGTAATCAGGTTTCACACGTAAGAGTCATTCAGTTTTTTTCAGATATCTTTTGGATTTTACAGTACTAAGCAACTAAAATAATATGTGTTGCAAGGATATCTGCAGTTGTAGTGGGACACAAATGTTTATCAGTTTGGGTCATATACTGTACACCCACACACAAAACCCCAAAAGCTTTTAAAATATGTACGTACTTTGGAACTTGCAAGCTTAGAAACCTACTAAAACATATTTGCCAGAATGAAGCTTCTTTTTCACAGAGTAGCTCATCTCCCAGCCTTTGACATTACCATAAAAGCCCTATGAAGTTAAGCAGTGGTTGAGCAGTGCTGTAGTTCGAACAATCTCTGTATTTAAGTGAACTTAGAAATTGTGTCTCATGGAAAACACATAGCTCACACCTCAGCATTAACCGCTTGGTGTCTTTGGCAAGAATTGTTTTAAAAGCTGATACAAGGTCTGTAGAAAGTTTCTCTGTTCAAGATTACATAACTTAAAGATGGCTTTGTCCTGTTCAATAGCACATACAGATGGTTTAGAAGAGTATTTTGAAAATTCCAATGGAATCACTCTTCTCAGTCCTAGCAAATCCATACCACAAACGTCAGACAACAATCCCACTGTAAAATGTTACCTGGTGCTCTCCAAGGGAGGCATTTTGCTCATCTGCCTCTTTGCTACTAAGGAATAAAACAGAAAACATTTTTACAAGGTGATTCTATAAATGTTAATGTTTAAGCACAATCAAAACTGTACCCTTTACAGAGAACACTGCCTGGGCGTGCCATGTAGGAAAATACAGACACACTTTGTAGACCAAAGATGTGTGAGTAAATACATGAACCTGTTTTGGAAAATGAAGGGGTAAAGTTCCTAAAATAAATGGCCACTCTTCCTCTGTAAAAGACTATGTAAGTATTATATAGAAGCTACATTACAAAGAGATCTACTCAAGTAGAAACTGCTACCTTGCAAAAACCATGAACTTTACCCACGCCGATATCCTTTGCCCTAGTACCCTTTTCTCACAGAGAATGTGAAGAAGCTACTGAATGCAAACGAGATGGATAGAACAAAATGACCTCAAGTTCAAATCCTATAAAATACCTCTAGCTACGTTTTTACAAGCTCTTCTTAGAGATATGTTTAATTAAAATAAAAGCATGATATATGCCCCTGTGCAAAGCTATTCTGATAACCAGAGTAGCGAAGAAATAACGACATAAAAGTTCCCCTTAAGAGAGTTATTTTAGAAAGACACACAGATTACTGCATCTGCGGCTTGTGGCCAATTTATCATATGCCTACTAATTTTTCCAATGCTTCAAGTGTGTTTCAGGAAGAGTTCATGGAAAAAGAAAGATAGAGCTTTTTTCTAATCTCTGCTTCACTGGGAGACAGAAAAAGGTATTATTCATATCTTTTTGTTCTGATGAAAATTTAAAAAGGAGAATCAGCACTTGAGCCTGCTGGACTTTAGCTGATGTTCAATATGCTTTTAATTAGAAAATACACATTTCCTATTTGCTGCTTGTGATTTTGCCAGGACAGGCTTGACATGAAAAACTATTTTCTAAAGAAGGTGTTTGCAGAGAGGTAGTATATGCCACACCAGACATACCAGTACCTGCTCCTTATCCAAAGGCTGTGACAAATACAAAGCACATGGGAAAAGGGATGGACCCTCAGCCTCCTTGTGGTGATAGCAAAGTACTTCACTGCCCAGATCCTAAACATTTCAAGACACCTTTCTTTAATCTTTTTTATTGAGGGGAAAATATAAGATGCATTATATTATCTATGTAAAACCCGTACATAGATGTTATTTTTGTAGACAGAAAGTAAGTTGAAAACCAAATAATTTTCACCTAAACCCTTCAACTTAGTAACATACTGCTTTGGGACAGTAAGCAAGCTCCTCTGGTTGGTAGGATGGAAAGGGAGCAGAGCCACAATCAATGTAAAGCAGCAGATTTTCCTCCAGCAAGGTTTGCAGGCCACGGGGCTCCTCTCTCTCTCCTTTCCCTGCAGTGTATTTTCAAGTCCTGACTTAGTCTGTCCTTTCCATATTTTGCATTCAGTGGAGAAGAGAGTTTATTCTTTGCTGCTCCCTATGCCATCTGATTATTCAGGTCTCCTTATCTTCAGCATGCCTTCAGGAAATCAGACCACAAATAACAGTCCCTTCACAAACACCACAAGAAGGATTGCTTTATGAGACTATTATGGATTGCCAGCTATTAGACACAGCTTTCCAAACAGGGGTGGCCCCTGACCCTCACAGCCCTGGCCACACAACAACCTTGCCGGGCTGTCACCACCTCCTGGCAGTAACTAATGTGCTGAAGTCACAGCTGGAGTTCACAGGTTTAAGCAGCCTCCTTCGCACAACATAATGGTGTCCCACAGTAACCGTAGTGACGCGTTTTTCAGAGCCATGCCTTTTAACGCTATGAAAGATCATTGCAAAGGGATAGTTCTGAATAACTCCCGCTGAAACGTACAAATACAGAGGTACTAATTAATAGCACACACAATGCAGCTTACTGCTAGCCTCAGCATTAAGAAACTTTCCTTCATAGTTTGTCAAAATTTCCAGCTTGCTTTACGACAATTCTGACCCCCATAAATGTACCACAACCACTGCACCTAGTTATGAGACAGGTAAGCAGATGGTTTTCTGCAGTGATTACTGTTGTGGTGAAGATGAACATGGGGTGAGGTTCGTTTTTTCAACAGCAGCTTTGCTGCTTGCCATTGCTGTCCCACCAGAGATTGCTGCCCCTCCTGGAATGCCACCAGGCAGGTTCAGGCAAGCTCTCCCAGACCCATGTCCGTTGAAAGGAGCTAGCTTAGCACTGCCATTATTTACACAGGTTAAGCTAACGGTGCTGAATCAGGCAATAGACAAATTCCACGAACAGCTTAACCAGTGGACCCAAATGCACCCAAACAGGCATCTGGAAACAGACTTTGAGGTGAAGACTAAGCAAGGGTCATAAAATTGCTACAAAATTAGGATTTTTTTTTTTTTTTTTACAGAAATCTTAGGCAATCAGCAGTATAGTTATACAGCTGGGGGCTGTCTGAACAAAGAAGGACCATTCTTGAACTGACAGGCCAAGCTTCCCACTCTTCATCAAGGCCACAAAGCAAGAAAAATATTTTGAGGAGGAGTTCTTAGGAAAACAAGCCTTCAGGACAGGAGATAGGGATGAACTCTGACTAGTGGCATGTTACTACAGTCTTAGCCCAGAACACGACCTCAATAAATTTTTCTGTCTAAAAATAGCACTGAAAGGTGAAGAAACAGACAGATATAAAGGGAATATTAAAATATTACCAAGTATGCTTGCATTCATTCCAAAGAGCTGAATGCACAATCGCAGAATAGAGAATCATCTCAGTCACAGGTGAGTTTGGAAGGAACCTCTGGAGATCATCTAGTTCAAACTCCCTTCTCAAAGTAGGGTCAGCTATAACAGATTGCTCAGTTTCCAAATTCCTGAATTTTCAGTATTTCAATTTCAATTGCACCGGGCACCACTGAGAAGAGCCTAGCTCCCTTGTCATTACTCCCCCACATTAGGTATTTATACACACTGGTAAAATCCCCCTCTGAGCCTTCTGTTCTCCAGGCTGAACAGTCCCAGCTCTCTCAGCCTCTCCTCTTAAGTCAGATGCTCTTTGTGGTCCTTTGCTGGATCCAGGGTCACTCAGAACTGAACCCAGTTCTCCTGATATTTCACACCAGTCCTTGCATCACCTGCAAGCTTGCTGAGGGTCCACTCTGCCCCACCTTTATGGGAGGAGATGTGAAACAGTACTGGATCCAGTAATAACCCCTGGGATACCACCACAGGCTGACCACTGCCAGACAAATTTTATGCTGCTGGTCACAACCCTTTGAGACCCTGGCAGTGCAGCAAGTTTTCAAGCACCTCACTGTCCAGTTCTCTAGCCCATACTTCACTGGTTTGTCTGTGAGGATGTTATGGGAGACTGTTCTGTTACTGGTAGGAATGTCACTTAATTTTCCTATGCTAGAACCTTTGAATTTGGGGCAAAGTTTCATAAGCCACGATAAGAGCAAGGGCCAGCCCTCTGAGCCAAAGCTGAACACGGGGTGTGTTTTTAAATGGAACCAGAAATCCCAGTTTCTCCCAGCAACTAAAGGCCAAGATATCCTTGCTGTCATCTTATCATCTATACTTCCTATAGATTTCCACATAGGCCTCCAACTCTATAGACCAAGAAAGCAACAGAGAGTTGAAGCTCAAAAATTTATTGCATATGTTCTGTCAATGACCCTGCTATTCTTTGGGAATCCCCTTCTCTAAAAGCCAGATACATTTCAGACACAATTTTCCAGTTTGTATGGCCTTAGGAAACACGTTCTCTTAAAAACTCAAGCACAACACACCATAGTACACAAGCACAGTATGTGTATGCACTTGTGCTACTAATCTTGCTCAAATCTGTACTTAAATAAACATGTGCTGTAATTCAGAGATACTGACACATATTTCCAGGCAACATTCCAGGCCAGATTTTTAATTTTAGTTAGATTTTGTCTTAGTAATTTGGAAAGTCTTTCTTCCACCACTTCTGGTGGAGGCAAGTCTCAACTTTAATCCCCAAGTATGGCAGTACCTCTACCAAAAAGACTTTGAAAAGTCACTCACCTCCTGCAAAATTATTAAAGTTTATATCCTATTAATATAAATACACATTGACACATCAATAAAAATGATATAATGGCTAGTTCACATAAATTAACTCAAAATAAAAATGTCTTCAAAGGCACCAAGTATTGTTAAGGAGACAGGCTTATAATACAGGTTCTCTAATACTGTTGGTCTTAAAGCCTGACAGATTATTGATATAAATCACATGTAATTAGTCATATTAAAACCTATAGTACAATAAAGCTGTTGTATGAAGGAACTCACATTAACCGTCTTTGGAACTGTTAAGGTAAACCCGTGCTTTTGCAGAAGATTTCCTGGTCTGATACAACAATTTGACTATGTACAGTCCTCGTCTTGTAGGAAGACAAGAGTCTGTCCATAGTGATAGTCTGTCACCAGTTTTATACCAGCTACTTTCTGCTGCAAGGCAAAACACGTATTGCACAGGATGCAAAGATTAGTCCAGCAGAATAAGGTTAGTTTTTAAGCACCTTCCATGCTCAATGATACCTGAGAGGAGCCAAGAACATATAGAATAAAATTTTGCGTGTTAACATGCACTGAACAATGTGTGTATACATTATCAGAAATTAAGATACAAAAAGATTTTTCATGAGGAAAGGAATGCTGTCTCTCCCTCCCACATTTTGACAAATGATCATCATTAGCTAGCAAGAAATCAAGAGAAAGCTCTGTTGTTACAATTATTTTCTCTGCTCCCATGGGTGTGCCAGCCTCACACAGAACATCTCAAATATAGCAGTTAGTTTTCCATTCCCCAATATCTAAATGTAACACCATTTCAAAGATCACTTGTGAGCTTATTTGTAACCAACCCATGGCTTTTTATTGTTAGTGATAACATTGGAATAAAAAGAGATGAATAACAAAGCCTGGTTATAAATTCCAGTTGCGCACTACCTTTCCTGCCTTTTCCTTTTACATTTACTCTCCAAGTCTTCCCTTTCAAGCAGGAGCAAGTAGTCTTTCAGCCAAAGGAGAAGGAAGATGAAACTTTCCACTCTTCCTTTCTGTAACACAGCTTAGAAAGCAGGTGACTAGCATCAGACTTTCTCTTCTGTTTGAGCAGGTTCAAAACCTGCCTTTCCCTGTCAGAAGAGGGAGTCATTAACATCAAACTAGTGGCTATGCTGGGGAGGGCAGTCTCTTCTAGCTTCTCTCTTGAAGTTATGCCATTGATAGAAAGAAAAATAAACTTTCCAGAAAGACAGAATCAGAAAGAAGCAAGACTAGAGAGCAGCAGTTAAAAGAGTTGTCTGGAGGAAGGAAAACCTGGGTTGCCAATTCTTGCTGTAAAGCTATTTATGTACTTTATCCAGTGACATACGTGTGAAAGTGATCTCTTGGAGCAGAGTAGAAGCCGGTGGTTTCACTGGCACTGGATTTAGCCCTCATCTCCCCACCACCACTATAATGATTTCATACAACTGACTTTCAAGATGAATTGCTTCTGATTCATGCCTGCATGAAGTCAGAGTAAAACACTTAATTAGATTAACTGATCTAATAAGCAGGGAGCTGTACAAGGATCTTAAAGCTTCAGTTTTCTTCCCCCGGGGACATCCTTCACACACGTACCCAAAGGGACATTTTACCATAACGACAAATTCTCCCAAAGATGCACCCAAATCGCCTGAGCAATAACCTCTCTATAGGTCTTAAATCCTTTAGCATCAATATTCAGGCTTAAAAAGTAAAACCCCAGTCAGTTACATGTGTTAAAACGTCAGCTGTGTTTCATTGTAGGTGAAGTACATAGTCCATTCCTTTAAATTAACACAAGACATTTCCTTCCCCTCCTTTGCCTGTTCCCTCTCCCTTTAAAGAGTAGGATAGGGCATGCTGCTTTTTCCTTGAGAAGCACACCAGATTTCCTGTCTTAAACACACTCTATAATTAACAACCAGCAAATAATGAGTACCCAGGATATATAAGTCTATTAGAGTGCTGGCAGTGCTAAAGACTCATGCTGTTTCACTGTGGGCTCCACTTGAAGAGGTGATTTATGGAGGACATTTTTTCATTAAGTAATGGCAAATGGTTTCCACCCTCACAGTACCCAGCAATCTTCTGGGAACAGAGCAGCAATATTGAGTCCTTTTCTGGAGAGGAACATTTCAAGGACTTTGGCTAGAACATAAAATGACAATCATTTACTCAAGGTCAGGAAAAAATAAGGGCAAATACAACCAGAGGTTAAGCATAAGGTGCTTGATTGCTTAAAATCTGACAGTTAGAAAAACAGTACAGTTGCTTTCAAAACTACCAGGGGCTCTAACTATACCCTTGCAGAAATAAAAGAGGGCCAGATTGTCACCAGGTGTCTCAAATTATCATTACTAGTGCTGCTTCTTCTGTAGTCATTATTACCCCTAAACAGCTAAGCTCTTATTTCCCTTAATAACTCTAAATACATCTACCTTGAGTGAATCATATAGAAAGCTCCACTATAAAGTGACAAAGCTTTGCGTACTGCCTGTGTGCCAGCTCATACCGCAATAATATTGGTACCTAATCATTTCAATTACCGACTTCCTTCTCCCCTAGGAGTAACCATACAGAAGAACAAAATATAATTACATTGGCACTCCAGCTATTGCACATCTACTTTCTCTGCAATTCTCCAGTGCTATTTACTACAAGACTGTGCCTGCTAATAGGGATTTTTCCAGTGTACGGACATGCAAGAACCAAAATATCATAATTATAATACCTTGCCTTCCTAGACAGCTAATTTAAGGCATTCAAATATTGTAATAATATTAAAATAAACTTTATGACATTCATGGGAATTATTCTTCATATATCATGGATACAGACGCTGAATTATCAGTGACAGCACACCAAACCACTGGCAGAGGTAGGAAAAGTACATTGGCATCTTAGCTCACAAAGATCCAACACCGATTTTCTCAAATGTTTTCTCCCCCTCGCATTAATTAAAAAATATTGCCTACATTGAAAGATCTCAGTTCGGGAGTCCAAATAAGTACGTACAGCTACTAACACAGATTAATTGTCTGAGTTGCCAAGAACAGATGTTGCTGTGAGCTGGTCCCACAAAACAGGAATACCAGGCAAAAAAATCACCTCCATATATTAAATTCATTTAATACTCCTTGGTGATATAACAGTTTTTTCTTACGAATCAGTACAGTCTTACAATAAAGTATGACAACAGGATAGAAAATCTTAACTCTCAATGTAATCCAAGGAGTGAGCTGAACACTGGAAAACTAGTTTATTTCAAACACCCACCAGAGCCTTGAAAGAACCTCCCTTCCTATAATACCATGGCAAAGGGGAGAATGAAAACAGCGTGCAGGCAACACCAACACACAGAAGCACCGTTACACGGCTGTTCTTTGATTAAAGACATGCACTTCTGCAGCACCCACCAGAAACACAGGCAAAGATACAGATTCCTCCCACTCCTGAAAGCACCATAAATTGGAAAGCACTGTTGTGATCTGTATTATACGCGCACAATTTTCTCTCAACATACATAACAGTTGGCTACGTGCTTACTTTTCCATTTAAATTGACTTTGTAATAGCCTGAATATGAGAGGAAAGCGAGCACAGAGCCCAACAATTTGTTTAGTCATCATCACTTCACTTTACTACTTCTCTTAATTTCTTTCCTTCAGTACCTCATATAATGGAGATTTTGCAAAAACTACAGCTCCACTCTGGAACAAAAGCTGTTTTCTCAGAGTTCAAAAGAGCATGAATGCTTAGGTATAATAAAAGAGGGGCTCTGCTTTCTGAGCTTGGTGAAAAGGGTGAAATCAGAGGTGTTCCATACCTATGCTCACTTGGAGAGATGACATGCAGTTCCCCAGGGGCTCTCTGACACACACAGCAGGCTGAGCTCCTCATGTGCGCCATGCCTGGGGGATACGATGAATACACACATTTTGTGGATGTTCAATCGCAAGAGCTCTTTGGCCACTTCTACACACTGAGCGTCACCTCCTGTCTTCTGGATACGATAACATAACCCCCGGAGCAGAGAAGCACTCTGCCTGTCACTGCTGTAGCTGGGATTTGCTGTTGAAATCCAACAGGTCCAAATCATACAAAGCACTTAGATGGTTATTATAAATCTTACATGGCAAAACATGCTTTCCATAATGTAGCTGTGAAAACACTCCCAAACTCTTCAGTGAGAATCTTAATCTGTCTCTCTTAAAAACACAAAAACTGCTTTGTGTGCTTCCTAGGAAAAAAAAAAAAAAAGTATTTGTCATTATAATCTCCTCGTTTTCCCACTTGAAAGGACCATCTTTTCAAAAATCCAATGGATTTTTGAATACTACAGGAGCCAGAAGATGTGCTAGCTGCTATTTTTTACTCACATGAAAGGCCTGGGCCCTCTAACATTACCTATATAACACGCTATGATGCACACAAGTCACTTCCCATGAGCAGCATCAACAATCTGATAAAATCACACTACAGCAATTTTAACATTAGCATTAACATATGCATACAGTTTACACATAATAATGTTTCAAAAAATAACATTTCTGTTAAGAATTGTTAAGATTAATAGCCTTGCTAGGCATTAGCAGCTAACTTGCTTAGCATTAGTAGCTAAATTTGCTGAAGCCTTAGGCCACAAGCTGTGGGCTTTCACCTAGATATGCTTTTGGCAGGGATAGTTAATTTTCTTCCTACTAGCTGGTACAGTGCTGTGTGTTTTGGATTTAGTATGAGAATAATTCTGATAAGGCACTGATGTTTTAGCTGTTGCTAAGTAATGTTTATCCTAAGTCTAGGATGTTTCAGTTTTGTGCACAAGAAGCGCAAGCCAGAAGATAAGGAGGCTACAACTGTCAGCAGAAGCTGCAACTCAACACGATAAGAACAGGTAACACCCTGCCTGGAGACAGAGGAAGACTCCAGTAAGGTGTTAGAAGACCCCATACGAGAAATCATCACTGGACCAAAAAGGCACGTGAAGAGTGCGTGAGGGGCAGGTGCACAGACTGCAGGGGTGTAAACTACCCAGTGATTTCTTTGTTCAGGGTCCCTCTTCAGAGACACACAGCTCAAACTGTTTTCCTGCTGTACCATCTGAATAAGTTATTTTGTTTATATATAAGATTTGATACCTGAGACTCTGTTCTGGGAAACCTAGGGTCAAGCCTGAAGAAGCAGCACCCAAGAGTGAGAACGTGTGTGTGAAAGGAGTCGAAAGGGGCACCTGTTGGCTCACTGGAGTCACCCGCTGTGAAGGGACCCCGGTCTGAGCAGTTAAAGTCTCGGGTGGTGTGTGTGCGACTCCTTGAACGGTGTGTGAATGCTCAGGCAGTGGCTTCCCCCTTAACACTTTCTTAAATAACCCCTCATTTATTAACTTGTGTTTAATGCCACCACACTTGCCTGTCATCTCTCCAGTCATGACATTTCCTAGAAATTTAATTTGTCACAACCTGTACTTTTCCGTGCGTGGCAAGGGATACATTTTAGCTAACAAGCAACAAATAAACCTTCCACCTGCTCAAATTTCTGCTCTCCTTAACACTACAAAATCCTCACGTTAAGAGGCATTTGCTAGTTTGCTAAAGAGAAAAAGATATAAAAACTGACCTGCAAAGTAATCAGTTTGCAAAAGCAAATCTTTTTGTTTTAGTACACTCATTAACATCCTGCCCTTCACAGTAATTTCTGTTATCTAAAACAGTCTGTGCTGCTCAGAGAATCTCTCTCAAAAAAAGCAAAAGAGTAGTTAGTACAACTACACACATTTATTTCATGACAATCTATGCAGTACTCTTAATATTCCTTAAACTGGACAAATGGAGATACAAGCAAGATTTCAGAGTCTGCACTCCTTGTCTTACTCAGAATTGAATTCTATTAATCTTAATTACTTTAATTGATGATGTTTAAAGCTAAAGTGTAGATTAGAGTGCAAGTTCAGATGTTTCACTGATCCTATATTGTAATGCTGTCCTTGGGTTTTCGAAAGAAGGAAGGATTTGGGGAATTCACTGTTAGCCTAACTTTTCAAATTCCCAAGAAGCCTGGATTTCATCCTATCAGAAGAGTCTGCAATACTCATTTTACTTAGATAAACAGGGAGATCCCTGCTTACAAAAGGCAATGCCTTTCAAGATGAAGACTTCCATTTATACTGTTATTATAGTATAAATACTATTTGTATTATTTAGCATAAATACTATAATTAGCAGCCGAGTTAATAAGTGCTATTTGTTAGTCTAATTATTAAAAAAATGCAGCTTAACTAAAGTCTGGTGGAATGTGTATTTCCATAGAGTTCCAATAAACACTGTCTTCCCAATATCCACAGCTTAAGTATTTTCCTAACATTTAGCAATATTGCAAAGGGTAGAAGAGGACGCAAAACATGATTTTGCAACTGCCAGGTAATTCTTCAGCACTATCACTCCCTTCCACTCGACTCTGCCTAACGTAAAAGATGAAAAGGGCAAAACCACCCATCATCGCAGGCCTGGTTCGGCATCTCTATAATTTTAAACACTTTTATGTGACACAAGTCCGTGTAGGAAAAAAGTTGGAGCTGTTTCCACTTATGCTGATACATAAACATTTAAGGTCTTTTTCTCACTATTACTCC
This sequence comes from Nyctibius grandis, assembly GCF_013368605.1. Lineage (NCBI taxonomy): Eukaryota > Metazoa > Chordata > Aves > Nyctibiiformes > Nyctibiidae > Nyctibius > Nyctibius grandis. The sequence continues at coordinate 3,975,947 of NC_090679.1, forward strand.
TGGGACAAAGAAAACCAGGAGTTTGACTGGGATGTACCTTTAGCAAGTGCTACTCGATGAGAAATCACTAAACTATATCTGAATATTCACACAGGATGGAGCAGTCCCTCCAAGCAGAATGACTGCAGGTCATTTCCTAGGGACGCACTTTCCTTAGTGGTAGCAGATGTGCTTTAAAACCTGCTCAGTCAAAGGCTGGTCCGATGTGCAGGTCACACTCCCTACATTAGTGCCCTGGCCACTTGACTTTTGCTTAAAAGGAAGAACTGGTCTAAAAAATGCTGCTAAAATGAAGCCAAATTCTCAAGTAGTTTCAAAAGCCTGAATAAAGCTGGTCACTAAAAAGGCACTGTGGTGGTATATCGACATTTGTTGAAACAACTGTACACAAGAAACTGTTGGAGCCAATCCGAGGAAGTTGTGTACCATTGTGTATCAACAGGTCTCAGCTTTGTAAGGTGAACATCACTCAGCTTATAAAGATGTTTTTCCATAAACCTGTTGACAGTGTAATATGACTGTATATGATTGACATGTTTAACAGAAAATGGAGTTTCATATCAAATTATAAAAGAATATCATTGTAAATGCATTATTTAGCAGCTACATGTTCTGCTGCAAGAATATGCAATCTACCTATTTAGTCTTCATGTATAGCATGTGAATAAATAATTTACACAGTGCTACCTAATCAAGGACTTCGGTCAAGCAGAAGACACATTAAGTTTAGTACTTCGCAGTATCTCAGATTTTTTTTTAGCTTCCTGGATACTAAGAATCCATCAGGTAAATAGAACTTAGTACTGTTTGGAACGGGTAGGATTTGTCAATAAGGGAATCAAGTTTACCTTGGAGCAACACTGGGCTTAGGTACTCTCATTTCAGGGAAATGAAAAGACAGAGTGCAATACTAAGTGCTAGGAGGAGCATGGTAAAGAAAATTATAAATTCTATCAGGCAACCAAGAAATAACACTGGAAAATACCACCATTGGTCTCTTTTTGTCAGTATTCATCTGAGTATCATTGACCTGAGAAACATTAGTATGAGCAAGGAGTTTAGACACAGCATCAAAAGAAAGCTGCCGACACAGCACTGACTGTCCCAGCTGACTAATGCAAACACTATATAGGAGCTACAGAAAATCAAGAGATTGGTCACAGGAAAAGGCTGAAGTTACGAGGCTCTCACCATATCAACACATCTGGCTTACAAAAAAGACAAAAAAGGTTTCATTACTGTAATGGAACTAACTTGATATTCACCAGAGGCTACAACCACTGAATCACCTGTACCACATTTCCAGCATGCTTAACAAGAGAAGAGAAATAAATAATGACAGTGCCAGACATTTAGCCGGAGGTACAGGAATGGGTTGGTAAACTTGCAAACATTTGAACTGACCCTGAACAAGAGACAGCAAAACAAATGGTACTATTACAAATAATGAAACACGATCTGCAGCCTATGAACAACTGGATTAAAAACTCAAACTGTTCCAATGAGAAACCAAATAAATACTAACGAAATAGTTTGCTTTATCATATTAAGATCCACTGCAGCTTGCTCATTAACTACCCGTGGTCTAGTTACTTAATAGTGTTGCCTCGCCTATTTGTCACGCACAACAGCATTTCTTTTGTTTCATTTCCTCTTCACCGCCTTTAGGAAAGGACACAAAAAATTACTTAATAGTTTATGTCATTCTCTAAACATTGTCTATAGCTTAGGAACTAAAATAATTGTATTAAATCTATGCTGGATGATGCAACATTATTCTCAATATGCGCAAAGTTTAAAACTACACTGAATGAAAGCTGTTGGTATAAAAAATACAAACTAGTGTCTCAAAGAAGTAAGTCTTAGTCTTGGATCAAATCTATCAATTTACTTTGTTATTTTAAGTAAAATAAAGATGTTTCTCATAAAGTAATTAGATGCTTCTGGGATCCTTCAAAATATGTGATTCTGAAGGAAAATCTCTACAAACCAGGTAAATAGACTGTAAATACCATTGACACCTCACAATCAACATACTTCCTCTTCCAAAAATACCCCAAAAGTCCCTCACATAGAAAAATCCTGGAATGCCTTAATTCAGTGCTTCACAATAAAGGAAAAGTTTTATGAAAATGAAACTAGTGAGACAGTAAAGTAAGTTAAGTAAAATTCTCAGTAATAAAAGGTTACTTGATTAATTTCTTTGATTCCAGCATTTCAAGTTAAGAGTTTTTACTCTTCCAAAGTTTTGATTTAATATAAACAGTAGATTGTTAAATTGCCCTTTAGCTTCATTTCTTTATATCACTCTGTTAACTTCCAGGGAAATCTCATTAGAGATGGATTTTCCAGCAGTACAATACGGTCCAAACATTCAGCCATGCAGTGTATTTGATACAAGAGCCACCCTATTAAGCCAGATGATTAAAACATGTACGTATCCACTAGATTTTATGGCAAATCTGCTTTAAGACCTGCAGCAAAACCTGCAATGGAATGAAACTTAGAACAGTTTTAGAACACGCATCAATGACTCCCCAGAAAGTAACCTCCTCCACACACCCGGCTGAGGCTGCGCAGCCTGAGAGGATACCTGCTGGCAGGGCTCCGACACTGGGTAACAGTGAAACAAAAGACAGCGGTGCCTGTTCTGGAAACAGGCACGTTCCCTACTCATTCATTACTTTGAAATTTAGGGAAGAGATGAATATAAAATTACTTCATTACTAATGAAAAGAAGGAGGGGGGAAAAAAACACAAAGAAGGATTTCAAATGCTCATAATTATACTCCAGTTTCAGACACACAGAAGTTAATGAAAAAGTTACAGAAAAATAGCCCATACTATTGTAATGCAAAATACTGCAGTAATTTATGCTAGGAACCGGTGAGGTCAAGTACCACATTAGATAGGAGGGTTTGTTCAACAAAGCCTTCCTTCACTGGTGGAAAAAGTCTTCTCCACACATTTAGAGATCATACAGCACACCAACAGCCATAAAATGCTGCCATCCAGCTTGTCCATCTAATAAAAAATTAAATAATATTATTCTTACAATAAATAAATAAATAAATAAGGCTGGTTTCTCCTAGAAATGAAAATCCCTCATGGAGATGGAAAGTCTACCCAAAGGCAGACAGGAAATTAACTAATACATAAGAGTTGTCATTCTGCACCAGTATCTACTATGGATGACCACGACTTCCTCACAGAGTCCTGCTGGCCTGGGAAGAGCCAGTGAGAAGCACAGCAAGTTTCCCTCCAGGCTTAAATCTTTACTCAACTCCCCCTCACTCAGCAGCAGGGCTGCTACATTCCCATTGACTATCCTATAACACAGTCATGAGACAACAGCAATAAGGTTACATGGCACAGAACCGCCAGAAAATGGTATGACTTGGGGTGGGGATGGAGGCAGCCTTTACCAAACCCCTGGCCCAGGAGCAAGAGTGACTGTCATCCTCTAGCTGCTTCCTGACAACAGCTTGTTTTTTAAACAAGCACAAAACCATGGCCTACTATTAAGGTGAAAAGATCCTGCTCCGAATGCTTTGCAATCCACGGTCTTGAGACATCCAAATACTGTTATCCAAGACAGCATTTTATAATTTATTTAGGAATAATAAAAGCTACTGTTTTTCAGAAGAGAGGATTATTAAAAGACATTTTATATTCAGGACATAACAAGTAGAATTCAGACTTTCAGCTGGCTGGGTAAGCAGCGAGCTGTAGTGACTCCATTAAATAAAATCCATTAAGTACATCCTCGAACAAAAACATGCCTGGAACCACTGCTCTCCTGAATAAGCATAAGGTAATACTTTGTGTTTGCATGCAGAAGTGGTATTTTTCTATTGGCAACAATACACCTGGAGAATTTTAAATGATTCTTTTAAAAAGCATTTTTAAAGAGGATTTTTTTTAAAAAAAGTTATTTTTCTAAAAGACGAAGATGGCATCTGTTCATATTTAATATATAACTAAGCCAAAATAAATGTGGAAAAAGATGAAGACTAGAAGGATAGTAAGAACTCACTCTACTTCCAATTACTTTTTGTAATATAGCTAAAATTTAATTCAGCAAGTGATAAGATTCACTCTTCAGAATCAAGGAGCTCCTTTTAACAGAAGGATAATCTTTTGCATTCTGCAAAAGATTAAAACAAAATTAGTTTTCTGTATCAACTACAAAGATTGACAATATAAATACGTGCATCAGTGGAGAAATCCAGTTCTCTCAACAACAAAAATGCTCTATAAAAAGGCATATGTATTCATGCGTATTTTTTATTTTTGCAGCTAACAAGAAACCTGATTATTAACCAGCTATAACATTATGTAACATCTCTGATATCCTATGATCAAATATCTCTGAATATGATGAAAACAAAGTGATCCCAGTGGAAAACCTTTACATTTCTCCCACTCTAGTGGATCATTCCAAAGTTTTTTTGTGTACTTTTAAAAGAAAAAATTAAATAGCATTTGTAATGCTGTTGTAGATACTGAAACTGTATTGTACAGACTGAAAACTAAAGTGGCATACAAACAGGGGAAAAAAAAAAAAAGAAAAACTCCTATTTTCATGTCACTAGAGTCAGGTCGATACAGATAGTTTTGAACCTTCCTTTCCAATGCTTTTGCAAACTTAAAAAGCATCATTGCTTTGGGGGAATGACTAGCCCTGCACACAGGAGAAATGCAATGTGCACGTGGGCTTAGACTCTGCAGTGCAACTCTTCGGGGTTGAAAGATACTGAAAGTAACTAGAAGGAAAAGAACTGCTTTATAACAAGTTGCTGTGAACTTCAGAACAAACAGCATTGAATAACAAAGCAAAAGGAGAAGAAAGAGAACATGGGCTACTGTTCCTTTAAAACAGTATACAAAAGGAGACATACTACTTGTAGCATGTAATTTCAACATGAATATTAACATATGTTTTGAAAAAAAAATACACAGAATCCCGAATAGCTCCATAATGACAGATTTTTAACACTACTAAAATAGGAAACTTCTTAATATATAAAAAAGTATTTATGCAGGCTTTAAATAACAAGGTTTGCACACCGTGTCTGGGGAAAACAGTGCAAATGAATCATGCTGTAAGACTATACTGCGTAAGGTCTTAATACTCCAATAGCCTGGGAAGTGCTGTGAGCACCCTGCCTGATGCAGGTTGTTGTTGTTCTGAACTGAAAGTTATACATGAAGGGAAAAAGGTCACATATACGAATTTACTAGTATCAGTCACACTGCAGATGAAATCGCCAACATCCAGTCAGGGTCACTGGCCCATAGAGCTCTAATACGATTTTTTAATTCTTAATATAATTTGTAGGAAGTCATCTACATTTAGCCTGCACCCAGGGCTAAACAAGAACTAGTTGTTCTATCACCCAAGACCCCTCCCCAGCTGAGAAAGGGAATTGGGAAAAGAAGGGAGACTCATGGGTTGAAATTTAAACAGATTTAATAAAATAAGAAAACCAATATCAATACTAATACAAAAGACACAGAGGTATACTCAGCCCATAGATCGGTGGCAAGTTCCTCCAGGGATCACAACCGTTGAGAAGGCAGAGGAGAAAATGGAGGGGAAAAGAGAAAGCAGAGCAAAGATCCCCCACCCCCAGCAGCTTTCCCATTTATGGTGAACCTGCCATTGATGTTACAGAACACACCTGTGGGCCAGCCTGGGGCAGCTGCCCTGGCTTTCGCTGCTGATGGCCTTGATCACCACCCCACAGCTGGCCACAGACTGAAACTACATGGAACAGAAAAGGGATTCTATAAATTTTATCCCTGCAAAACCAGGACAGAAGTGAATACAGCCCTTTAACTTCTTTGTTTTATGACTATTCAGTATTAGTTTATGTTAGAAAGACTGGAGTTTAAAGGTGTGAAATCAGAAGATCTAGTACTCCTACTGCAAATTACATCAGCCCTAGAATGCTGCTTTTGAGTTTTAACAGAAATTAACTTTTAGAGCAAAGTTCGTGAGTAAATCTAATTAACTTCAAAACATTAACATCATATATGGTTCAGTATAAGCATCCAACTCAGGAGCAAATAGAAATATTGCACAAAATAACTGCAGTATGTTCACATCCTCACAAAAATATTTTATCATCAAATCAATACTGCTGAAAAGTTGAAGCTAAGAAGACTGAGCATAGGGATCAGAAAGATCTGGCCTTAGTCTTAAAGATTTAACTTTTTTATGTTGCCTTGGACAAAGAATGTACCGTCTACACCTTAGTTTAATTATTCCCTAATAATGATCACATATGTCAATCACAAATACTGTATGTTATACATATATGCCACAAATACATAACAACAACTGTCATTATACTTCACAAAACACAAAAGTATCATCAGCTTATGTAAAAACTTAATGCTATAGTAGCAGGACAATAAAGTACATTATTATTTTTAATTAAAACAGAAAATATTCAGTTTTGAGATGAAAAATGCTCATTGTAAAGATATAAAAGTTGAGGATAGGTGCAAAAGTACCTGGAATTCTGAGACCTCCCGAATACTGTTTTTCTTTGATTCACTCTTAAAATTACATACACCTATGCTAACCCCTCTCAATTTCAGTGAAGAAAGAATTATGCTTCAAGTTTTCCTCCCTTGAAATAAAAGACGTGCAGAACTGAATTAAAACCCCCTGAAAACAGAGATTTAATAGAACCATCAAAAGAACCACAGCTGCACTATTGGATACCACCCTAATTAATATTACATAATCCATACAACACATGTGATCAATTTAGTGGTCCCAGGCGGTTCTTAAGTGAATGAATGCAATTTGTAAGCTCTGATCTGTCACTTCCACTTAGAGCAGAAGTGTCTACATTTCATATTACATTGTAATGCAGGCTGTAAGCCTGTATCACAACTCCAATTACTCATATAATGATCAAGTTTCACAGACATAATTAGGAAATGGGGAAGACAGGACCCATAAAATCACAAGATGATGGCAAAGGAAAGGTAGGAAAAAAGTTAGAAAAGGGTCAAGTGTAACCTGCTTGGAAAGGTTACAGTTATTGGCCATTGGTTGGCACTGCGAGGAGGAATTTGTCGAAATCTGCTTTACTTTAGGGTTATTTTGCACAAAGTGGAAAAACGTAGCAGCTCAAGCTGTATACTGTAAAGGAAAATTAGGTGCTGAATCTGAGAGAACTTAACAGAAGGCTGTCCTATTTCCTACACCTATTCTAGTACAGCAGTTAAAAGGAAGTACAATTTCAGTCCTTTAGCAGTTCACCTAGTAAAAAGAAGAAATATGTATAAATTCAGTGCTGATTGGCTTTGATCAGGAAATGGACGTGCCTTACTAAAGCACAGCCAAGAGCTGCAGTCTCCCCAGTAAATTTGATAAATTCCAAAATTTGAACTACTGAACTATAGCCCCATTTAGAAAGACTAAAAGGTTATGCTTAGTTAAGCTTGAAACCTGTCCCCATAGTAGAAACTGGAAAACTGAAATGTAATACACATGAGATCTTCCTAATAGGATAAGCTTCCCATTTTAAAAAAAACAGATACAACAACAATGGCTTCATTTTGGCAAACTTTTTAATTAAACAGCAAAATAAGTGTTGATGCACTTTTAAAACCTATTTAGAAATTTCCCAAAAGAGATTATAGTGAATAACAGATGATTTGGAAATGTCTAAATTTCACAGAAAAAAAAAAGCTTACAAGCCATTTTTGCTAGCGAATCAAATCCAAACACTACCACCAAGAAAATCTCTAAGACAATTTTACATTCAAGTAACGTTGCTTTGAACTAACGCCAGTTACAGCACAGGTCTGGGAAGGAACATTGCAGGCTGGCAACCCTGGCTCTGAGACGTGCACAAAAATCTCATGCGCAGCTATTAACATTTTTTTACAAAGTATAATACTTACCTTATAAGATGCTGAAACAATTAATGTAATTTAAAATCATCTAGTATTGCCTACAGAGTAGTAAATCTTACCCAGAACTAAAATAAATCAGATGTAACGTTTTAGAGTAAATATATATGAAAAAAGATACTATAATTACACTCACTAAATATGGCTCCAGATAATCATTATGCCGTCTTTCTTTGAAAGAAAAAAAAAAAAAAGAAAAAGAAAGAATGAAAGAACACCATTTCAGGAAGGGGAGGGGAAAAGCCAGGGCAGTGACGTTAGCAATGTTCCATTATGTCCTTATTTAATTCTGTGGCAAAGATCCCATTGACTTCAACGAGAGTACGATTTGGCAGGAGAGACAAGAAGAATTAAATAGTCTCAAAACAATTTTAATACACTGTTTTCCTTTCTCAACTCTGAGAAGCCCATTTCCTTTTTTTCCCCCTTCTTTTTTATTGTTGTTTTTGCAGTTCCTGTACTTAACAGAGAAAGTGGTTCCTTCAGTAGCCCCTGAAATGCTGGATTTTGTGCAGAGAAAATGCACCAAGGCCCATCACGCATGGAAGATCATAGTAATCGAGATAAAAATGTATTTAGTGACAGTGTGGTTAATGTGAGTAAAGTGTAAAACGAAACAGAAATCTGCACAGGCCACCTGGTTAATAACAATCATCATTCATAAAGTTTATGCTGATCCAAATCGGAAAGCAGGAAGAGAGAAACAAAGGAAGAAAGTGGAAGCGAAAAACTGCATCATGGAAGTATCAAACCTGCTGTGAAGTAAATAACTGAAATGATTACTAATCAGTCTAATATTTTTAAAAACAAATCTTTCAGAGAGAAGTCACAGCATCGCACCAACTATTATACACAAAATGAATTCCAACATCTCAAATACAGAAAGATTTAGGATGTTTTGTCACTCTAGAAAATGGACATTAATTACTGTGGCAATGTAGATGGCAATAGGCAGCAATTATAATGAGAAAACAGTCAGAGAAACACTTCTCTTTTCCACTGCCCTGAATTATTTATTAGAAAAACCCGTCTCAAGGATGCGCAAGATTTCCACCACACAGTCACAGGTTTCAAATACTTTACGTGATTCTGTGTAACGAGTTACTCCACCAGCCGGCCATTGCAGGGTGCCCCTAGCAGCCGAGCCCGCTGCCCCGGCCCGCAGGGCCTGCGTGTCCCCACAGCCAGGCCAGTGCGGCGCAGGCGCCTCGCCCTGTTACGCTCAGCTCTACTCCACAGCTAATCTTTTTACAATGAACTTAATCCAGTTAATGGCAAAGAATGGCAAAACGTCAGAGTAATTGGATAACAACCTTAGATTCTGTAATTACTTCATTACGGCAGCAGACACTGTTTAAAGCAGGAGATGCCCACCAGCACTGACAGGCCGTGGCCACTCCCTGCCCGCACTCCTGAGGGCGACTGGCGGAATGACACCAGCGGCCTCACAGAAATTAAACCTGTATTTAGGAAAAATTTAATTTGCATTATTTTTTTGTTAACTACAAACCAAGCAGCTTACTTTACCAGCTTTGGGATGCTAAACAATATCTCAACAGACTTGTTTTTCCCTCACGTTTTCTACAATCTCTTCCAGCCCTGGTTCCTCAGCAGCCCTGGGACTCCCCCCTTCACCTTCCCTCCCTTTCGGTCCTTTGCTCTCAGCCACGTCCCCTCAACAAAGAGGAGGGGAACGCCCTGGCCGCAGTGCCGGGTGGGCCCGGAGGCAGCACCCTGCCGGGGTCTGGCACCTGAGGGGAGCAGGGTGGCAGCAGGGCCTACCCAGGGAGCAGCAGCTCTGCCATGGGGACCCAGCTGTACCCGCAGGGACACAGAGGCCAGGAGAGTGGCTGCAAAGCCCTTGGGCCCCACGCTGTGCCGCCTGGTCTCTGCTGAGAAAGGGAAGGACGGCCTAGGCACAGCCACGTACCTGAGGTCCCACCTCATGCTCAGATACTTTTCCATGGCTCCTTGATCTTCCTACCAGTTTTGTCAGAAGTTCAGTTCTGGGGCAGACGGACAGCGGGAGCATTTAGGAATGGAAAACAATACTTCTACCGAGGAGAAGAGCGTTGTTTCAACCACATAATAAAATAGCCAGCAATATATCTATGGCTGTCACCTGACACTGACCAAAACATTTAGAGACGACGTGCCCTGTCTCCGATCTCTCCCCACACCTCCCTAAGCCATAGGCACAGGTACGCCGGGGTGATGCAGCCGGATGAGTGGCAGCTGGTCCCCGCTCCCGTGGCCCAACAGTGACACCTGGGGGACAGCACGGCGGGAGGAGCGGGGCCAGCTCCATCTCCTCAGGCAGTGGGAGCCGCAGCGCAAGTCATCAGACCCACCCACCTGCCCTTTCACCCCTGGAGGAATTCTAACTCATTTTGGAAAAGTAACTAACTTGTTAAATTTTAAGCTCTGGCCATCCATTTATTGCCAGTGGATCTGAGCACCTTGTGCTCAGTCACAGAGTGGTGTTGGTTTGCTGTGAGGAGCCAGTCAGGTCACCCAGCACCATTTCACACCCAAAGTAAGAAAAGCATACAGATTTTTATATTCTTATGATTGATAATGCAAATTCTAAACTTTGCTGATCATGGGTGTAAGATTCTTTTAATGAAAACATTTATATTTCCTTAAAAGGAAATAAGGAGCTGTAAGAGGAATTACAGTATCATTATGGACTTAAAAAATAATATTTTACAAAGAAATAATGAGATTTTTTTTTTAAAGTTTTTTTTGGATTTAAAACTTCCTGTGAAAAACTCTGTAGATTGTGTTGACTACAGAGGGAAAATGCAAACTTAATGGTGCACTCAAGGAATAAATGACCTCCCACACTTTCTTCTTCCCTCCTCCCCATCTGTACCAGCTTCTCAACTCCCACGCTTGACTTCTTGGCTCTCTTCTGAACAACCTGCCTCCCTGACCACAGTCTCACTATTTATTTATTCACTCTTATCTCCAGGGCAAAGGGCTGGAGAGGGTTCTTGCCTGCACTGAATTATCCTCCCACTTTCCTCCACTGAGATGGAAAAAGAGATGTGGCTTCAGGGGACTTGGAGATGGGAAACCCGACAGCATCCTCTCTCCACAGTGCTGTTGCAGCTAATGCAGGCTGGGCAATCTGGTGGGGCAGTGGCAGCTTCTGTGGCCTCGCACACATCAGATATAATAAAGTGAACAAGTAGTTCCAGCTAGTCACGGGAGTTGCTTCACTCAATGGGTGGCCCTAAAGATAAGGTCTAATTCTCTACAAATAAACTGTAGATCTTGAAGAACTATTTCAGCATTCCAATGAATTGCAGAGATGCCTGTGATAACACATCATCATCTCAAACGTTTATCTTGAGTTACTATAAATCTGATTAAGAAAAATCACAGCAAATTGTTCATTTGTAAGTTAACTTGACAGCAAGAGTTTCCTGCTCTCTGACTTCATTTGCTGTCCATAGCTCAAAGCTATGTTGTTTCAGGGGTTTTACACAAAGCGTTTCATTTTTTTTCTATTTTCAAGTGAATATGAAATGGCTCTCAGGAGCCATTACTTTTTTCAACTCATGTTTTCTGGAGAATATTTTTGTACAAGCATTTGAGAAAAGCGGCTCATTACAATCCTGTAACATTTTTTTTTTTTCCCCAACATCTATTTCCTCTCCCTTATATGACTATCCTACTATTCCCTCTCTGCAAAAATACATCAGACCATTAACTCTTTCTAGATGAACTCATGAGATCAACAATTCAGGGCAGGTTTATGGTGCTGCTCAAGTTGCATTACATGATATCAGAAGGGATTTGAGCAGAGCACCCCTCAAAGAGCAACAAACACAGCTACCAGACAGTGCTGCAGCTCTTCCCTTCACAGCCATGTGAGCTGGACAAGAAGAGCACCTGACCACAGGTACCTATGGCACACAGGGCATGGGAAAAGGATAGGTCATGGCACAGGACCGAATATGAGCCAGAGAAGTCTGAGGAGGAAGCTACTGAAAGATCAATGCTTACAGACACTAGTAAGTACCTGACAGGTTGTGCTGCTTATTGATGTAGCAGCAACGTGCCAAAGCCTTTGTTCCTCCTGAAGATCATTTTCCTGTTTTAAGATTGCGTCTTTATATACTGAAGGTTAGGAAGCAGAAACCAATGCAGGTATTTGAAAAGTTTCCCAGACAAAATTGGTGATTTCATTTTGCATGAAGCAGTAACAGTAAGAAATCTCAACTCACTAATAAGGAAATTGACTGTTTCTGAAGCGTGACTCAAAAGTTTGAATTACTGAACACGTTTCATGTAATCAGCATCAAGGAGATTAAATAAGGAAAACTACTCGAACTAGTGTATTGATATACCAGTAGAAGTCACAAATTTCAGCTCTCATTTCATCTTAGAAGGAGAGTACATCTCAGAAACGGTGCCCGTGTGGTTACTCGTAGCAGCAAATCAAACTGTCACAGGCAAAAGCAACACCTAACATACACACACAGACAAGTAAGCAGACATAATCTTGCTGCTCTCTAAACCTCTTCCTGACAGCAACATTTCTCATGTACTGCAAGAATGAAATCCTGCTGCAGCCATGCTAACGGTACACAGACATCTCAGCTAATCTAGCCAAACGCAAAGCTGAATCCTTCTGATGGAAACAATCATAATATTTTGCCTGTACATTAGGATGTTTCCCACTTGAATGCAAATAAAGAGAACAGTCAACAAATCAGAACAAAAGCAGATACGAAGTATTTATACCATGACAAGGACTGGCAGAATACATATGAATGAAATGCTGAAGCTGAGTGGAACATCTGTCAGATAAAAATCTTACAAGCTTCCTCACTAAATAAGGAAAGGGCTGAACAACGCTGTATAATAATCAGGACTGGAAATTCCAAGCACTAATACAATGTATCCACTCCCTGTAAGTTCAGAGTATAGTTTTACAAAACAGCGTATTAAAAAATATTTCCCTTTAATCATATACACAAGAGCCCATAAAGTGAAAGAAGTGTGGCGTAAACATAGTGAATCGCCCCCCAAACCATAAAAGGGTGTACTTTTTTTCGCAGTTACATTCAAAATTTACAGCTCTTACAACAGCCAGATGACTTTTTAGTCATTCACACTCAGGATGTATTAGGACTGCACTAACTCACTAGCCTGATGTGTTGTAATTATTAGGGAGTCCCAAAATGCTATTGGTCAGGGAACTATTGAAAATTGTTCTGAAAATTTTGATCATTAATAATAAATGACCCAAACGCTATTGCATTATTAAAGCTAGGAAGAATCATGGGATCAATAGGAAACAAACCCTAATTATCAAATACTGAATCACTAAATTCATAACTAGTGAAAAAGCAAAAAGTTCTGCAGGCATGGATCGCTCCATACACTGTAGGAATACACTCATTCAATGACCTTTTGAAAAATTACATTTGTAAGGTAGAGCTGCATATAAAAAAATAAATTAAAAAAAAATTGTAAGGACTTCTTGTTCCTACAGTTGATAAGAAAATAAGGTTTGCCCTTAAAATGGTCACCCTCTTGTCAATAGGTTTTACAGTGTGGTCTGGGCAGAGTACTGGATTTTTTTATATAGAAGACAAGTGATTTAAAGTCTCGGTCAGGTAGGCCATGGGAGCCACAAATTCACTGGAGCAAGATTGATTGGCAGCCTTGTGGCCTCCTGGGTGGCCTCCAGCTACCTTACCAGCATTGATGGACACTGCAGATCAAGGAACCGTTGTTCAGCAGAGGAGAGACAGCACAGGCATGCACAGGTGTTTGCAGGGGTGCACAGGAAAACAGGTCTAGCATTACACCTTACATTCTCTAATTGAATGGGATGAATTTTCAAATGCTTCCAATGCACTTAGAAATGTAATTGGTTATAAAATATGCTAAAGAGTTTAAAAGTGTTCTTTGATAGAATAAAATCATTTATTGTGAAAGATGTTGGCAGTACTGTATTTTGTTTTTATACAAAATGTTGGAAATGGTCTCTAACGAATTTTAGTGAAGATGGATCACTATTCTAATTCTAAAAGGATGAAATGGACAAGGGGAAAAATAAATATAAGTAGAGGCCAGAGTCTGATATAGCTGAAGTTAAAAAGAGAGACCTCATTTTTCTTTCCATCCTGAACATTACAGCTGTAACAGCTTTATTACTACAGCTTTATATATGTTTACATTTTTTGCTGATTGTTGGCATTACAGCCACATCTGGTATCATTTTTCTTAACTTGCCTTATTACCATTTGTAACGCGTTTCCCCCCACTCCCTGAGCCTCTCAAGGATCAATCTTGCCTTGCCATTCCACCCCGTCTTGCCCTCCTACCTTCTCCTCTAAGTGTCATACTTTCCAAGACCTTCTTTCAAGAAGTAATGACAACATGAACAAATCTTTTTCACTCCTTTTTTTAAAAAAAAAGGAAGAAAGAAAGAATGCAAATAGAAGGGCTGATTTGACAGCCTGACTGTTTGGCTGTGCTAGCTCCACTCTTATAACCCTAATTCCAACTCCCACTCTGATCTGCTGGCCAAACAACATATTTAATTATATCATGCTGGTAGTACCAGGCCCAGATAACTGTTTTGCTGGCAGCATTTTCCTGAACTGACCCTACGGCCAATATCTTAGCTTCCTCAGCTTAAAATACATTTCAGGCTGCAGAGTACAAATTTATCACCTGGGAGACAGCCCCTCCCTCACTCAGCACTGAGTTATGGGGAAGCTGCTGTCTTCTGAAGCACGTCCACATCAAAGGAAAACTACAGGGCACTCCTTTCCTTCTTCCATGTTTCTAGTTCAAAGTAATTAACTATCTGTGACATTTGCACATTTTCACACTAATTGAGAACACACGAAATACATTTTTATCTTAAGTACAGTTTTAAAACCTGAGGGAATCTTCTACTCCTGATATTAATGAAAAACAAAGTTCTGGATTTTTTTTTTAGGGTTGAAGGAGTCAAATTTGTCATTGTAACAGAATATAGTTTCCTTACTGGCTAAAAAAAAAAAAAAAAGGTTTAAACTCCCTCAGTTCATCAGAAAATATTTATTTCACACTAGCATTTATACAGGGAAATGAAATGAAATCTTACAGAGCAAAATTAAAATTACATAACTGCCGAAGAAATTGTCAGGGACAGAGCACGGGGAATGTTCCTATCAAGAAGGTAACAAATCTCAATTTGGAAGTTTTATTCTTCTGCCGTCCTTGTAGGCATCTAATAGATATTTATTCTGTTAAGGGAAAAGATATCTAGTTAAAGCCACTGTGTAGGTAAAAGAAATGCTAACACTCTCTAGCAAGACTACAGAAAATGGGACACTGTCTTCTGGGATGGTTGTGGTACTGTCTAAAGGGAACTGTCACTTTGGAGTGGACTTGCAACTGTTGGAGAAGGTTGGATTTGGTGGCTAATGGATGAAATCATACCACCAGCACATGAAATCAGTAATTCTGTCACAAAATTGTATTTACATGACGGTGGAGGTGTGGAGTCTTGGTAAAGGGGAAGGACTCCATCGTGTGATAAGTACCAAGCAAAAGGACCCTGTTTCAAAGACATACTCATATGAAGATGTACCCTGTCGAGGTAACAGCTACTGAGCCCACAGAGTTTTTCAAGGACTTCACTTCAATGCCAACCTCCCCCATGAGCTGTCCATTACAAAAATTTACTGAATGGAGTAGGGCCACAAATTAAGAAAAAAATTTTAACAACTGAAAGGTTAATAGTTTTGTTAAGACATTTTGCTCTAGTCTATCATAGTGTTTAAAGGTCAAATAATATGAATATTTCTAGGGGCATTGAAACCACAGGTATGGTTCCTCACACAGATTTGCTAAAAATGGGTAGGTTTGAGGAAGTGTTGAAAGGTGGAGAGAAGACGACTCCACCTGGGGAAGCCACAGCATCTCCTTGTGTTCACGCACAGTCAATGCCTGCATTTTGTTTTTTTTTCCTCCAAAGTGTAGTAATTCCAACACAGGAAATTATAAGTGGAGAGTTCTCTTCAGCACAGATTTGTTGACGTTTAACCCCCTTTGGAGTGCACTACATAAACTTTTAACTCTGACACTCTATTTACTCCTACCACTTAGAGGCACTCATGATCTTTGAAAAGACATGTCAGAACAGGCAGGTGTTTTTTATTTCATTTTGACATGCAGGTTTTAAGAAAAAGAAATTACGAGAATGACATTGTCCCTGGTGGTATGTATGGTTTCTAAAGTTGGACATGTGCTACCAAAACATAACAGGTTTCAAAGAATGATGCTTTTTCGCCTTTACATACAACATAATTATGCCCATTTGGTGAGAACTCAGCTCTAAGCATTTTCTTTTTCCTCTACAAACTATTATAGCTCTCTGCTACCTATGAAGAAACATTCTTTTTAGCACAATATTTTGAAAAAGAAGGTGTAAAAAGCATAGTGGTCACTTCACTTTCCAGCATCAAGGTTTTAATAAAAAGTATGTTTTAAGAAAATGGCAACTGTGCACCTATAAAAAAGTTTTGCTCTGGAACAGGCCTTTCAGCTTTCCCTTCTGGATCAACAAATGTTTGGACTCCTACAACATCTCTTCAGCTCCCTGTTTTCTTCCTTGTACCTACATGCCCTTCCACCCTAGCAGCACTGAAATGAGCACAAGCTCAGGCTATCAGTCTTGCCCTGCATTGAAGTCACTTTAACTATGGTTGTGCTCATTTTCAACTGAGGCGTTCAACCAGGAAATTGAACGTTCAAAGGTTTGTTGTATAGATTTTGGTTGTAAGCATAATATGTATGTTTGTAGATCGATATTATATACACATTACATATAATACATGTTGTATGGTACCCTTGCTAAAATGATTAAGAAAAAACTCAAGCAAATAGAAGCCCTGCGTGATTAGCTATTTCACACAGACGCCAAAAATTTTCAGTGCAGAAAAGGTGGTTCTACGTAGAACTAACAAAATATTTTTTATTAAGATTTTTGTTAACTGCCATTTTATCCAAAATGTATTTTCTCTTTTCTAACTCTACAAGTTTTGTTTACACACAGAAGTGAGAAATAATTGGCAGCTCTGTAAGGAAGTAATTATATCAAGTTAAGATAGAAATATGTATATAGCTGGTCAAGAGGTTTTATTTCCATTTATTCTTTCTATCCTGTACTTATGTACCTGTAAACCTAGAGACCAATCAGTTCTCAAGAAAGCAATTAATTATTTTTTTAAATAGCACATAAAATCACCAATACTGGGAACTCAAGTACATAATTTTCCTCCTCTCTTGATACAGGTAGCAAAGCTAGCCATACCATACAGGGAACACTGTGCAGTCCAGAAGCTGGACCTGGATGCTAAGACCAAACTATATACACTGGCAAGAAACATGTTCCATTTTTCATGGTTCAAGTTACTGCTTTCCCTCAACAGAAGGGACATAGTATTATTTTTTTTTAAATGTCATAGTTGACTGTGTCTTCGAGGGGCATTGGACTTGACGAGCTCCACAGGTCCCTTCCAGCCTAAATTATTCTACAGTTCTAATTAAGATTGTTAGACACTTTTGTCCCCTTTCTAGCTTTCTAAATTTCAACACACAAAACCTACGTAAATTCTGATCTAAAATAAACAAGGCTCAATTTCTGTGTCAGTTTAAGGATAGAGGCAAGACAAGGTTTTTAGGCAGATAAAATATTATTCATTAAACCAATTAGCATAGTCAGAAAAGCTCCTTTGTCTGACCTGAAGAAGGGTCTGCATTTTCCAAAGCCTACTGACTTCTTCCAGCTCTGCAAATTAATCTAAAAATAACAAACTTGGGTGTGCCTTAAAAAACTCACATAAGGGATTTATTTCCAAGATCACACCTACAGAAGCACAGCTGCACGTGGCTGCGTCGAGCAGCTCTGGGTCAGTACAATCGCAAAACACCAAAGACCAGATGCCTCCAAACGCCAGTGCCCAAGCCGCTAGGCCTGTTAGCGGGAGTCAGCCCACATTCGCCTGATCTTGTATTCAAATACTGAACATGCAAGCTCTGCTTAGTTTGAAACATCAAAAAAATCTCAGCTTAAATTGACATGGCTTCATAAGGCAGAAATTAAGGAACAAACCAAGTGAAACTTTTGAAACAGCTGAGGAAATAGGAAGGCAGGGGTGGTTTTTTTTTCCCCCCTCCTCCAGAACACACATTTTGAAAATGTAGAAAAGAAAATCCAGAGATATATAAAGAGAATTGCAGTGAGTATGGAAATCAGTAAAAGAGAAAAAAGAATAAAGAGAAGGAGGACCATAAGGACAGTTTTCTCTATGAGGTATTTAATGTCCCCTGCCTTGGCACAGACATCAACAGAGATGGGGGAATGACAGTACTACAACCGAATGCAATCATTCAACTTGCAACATTAAAATGTGCACAGTTCTGATACCTTCATTTTTTTTTCCTATTGCTTTGCAGTAGATGCACAGTTCTATTTTTTTGTTTTACTTTTAACCTTTTAATGAAAACACAAAGTAAGAGTTTCCCCAAAAAAACTGCAAAGATACTTTTCAGAAAGTCCAGTTATCATGAAATCTAGAAAGCCATTGTGGCTTAGGCTAACTGTGCAAAGCTATAAAAGGCAACAGGTGTTGTAAATAAAAAAAGCCTGGCCTCATTTCCACATGCTTTGATTATTTATTCTTATTTTCTGAACTAGTGTCTGGAGTTGGACAGATAAAGGACTGGGACAGCAGACAATACAACTGGCTAGTGGTAACGACAGCTGTTATACATATGTTGACAGAAAGAGGACTTTGTTTCTAGTAACTTGGTCCAAAAATACGTTTTTCTGTGAGTACCTAAGGATGGATAGGTAAGAATTAGTGGTGCACTGAATAGGAAGTTTCTTACAGTCCCCATGGCAAAAGGAGGTCAAGCTGTTAAATGAGATATTGTATACATTTTCATCAGGCATATAAAGGTGGGTTGTTTTCTTTTTTTTGAAAAAAAAAATATTTCCTCTTAGGGATTAAATGTTTTAAATATCTTAATATTTGTGCACACAAGGGAATATGAATATTGTACTGACACAGTCCCAACCAATCATGCAATCTAAAGAGCACACCAAGTCTGGAAGGCATATTGAGCATGTTCTCCGACGATGATATCATAAAGGTTCCCGCAACGGGAAACACATGGCACCAATTCCTCACATTCCCTAACCTGTATGCATGAAGCCTCATTCAACTCTGATCACTTCAGTGACAAAAACCAAGACATCAGGACCTAAAATTAAGAAAATAACAAACTCGAGGCACCTGAATTTCACACACTAATCCTGTATTATGACAGACCTTTTATTCAAAAACCCAGGTGTATTCTCAACTGATAAATAGCGTTAGTCTGAAATTCAGCATAACATTTTGTGTTCACTCCTCATGCAAATATGTAAGGCATGATCTGGAGTTGTTTATTACCAAGCGTGTCTCGGAAGGGATGACATTAAAGCAAACTCCTTTCTCCAATATAAACATACATATGTTCATTGAAATACTGAAAAACCTGGCAAAAGAATTCTATAAAAGCTAAGCTACCAGATGTAAGTGCTATTGTAGCTGCTACAGCTCCGTGGAAGCACTTAATCATGCTGAGAAATGATGCCGCTTCCCTGTGAGCTGAACTGCTATCTCCTTTGTCTTCCTGCATGTTGGACACCCTGAGGAACTATTCATCGTGTCTTCTGCTACTCATACGTGCTGCAGTTCGGATGCTTTCACATTCATCTTTGACAGAGTTCATGGGAATTGTGCTGTCAGTAGGGAGCCATACTAGATGGAGATGGAGACATATTTGAAATGGCAGAGAACAAATCCCTAACACCAAACTTGCTGTACCAAGGGTTTGCTACATCTTGCTTTGGAAAAGCTTATTCAAAGAAAGCCATCCATGTCCATGAGATGTAGAATTAGGGACTATGGGGGGGGGAAAATGTTTGCTGGCAAAAATTATGTATGAAAACAGCTTCCATGAACGTGGTTGGAGAATAAAATTCTCTCTTCTCTTCGTGCTGAGAGAAATCAAACATCTCTCAGAAAACTTTTAAAGCTGTTTTTGTCTCCAAAATTTACAAAATACCTTCATTTTTTTTTCAGACAGCATTATTTACTGGTTTGACGAGATATCAGATACCTTCACAGGCATCTTATTCAAGTTGAGAAGAAAATTCTCAAGACAACTTATTTAGAGAAAGAAAACAGGGAATGCAGCTTAGTTCACTAACACATGGATTTTACTTATTGATTTTCATGAAGAAATTTCTACGTTATTTCAGTGGAAGTCACAGTATTGTTATTCCCACTTTATACATGAGATGAACAGAAATGCAGACAGATAAAGCAACTTATTCAGGAGGAAAACAGAAAAGGATAGACTAGGGATAAAACCCAAGCTGTAACAGTATTGGTTCAGTGTGCTGTCCCCAGGGAACATACCAACATCTTATAGATTAGAAGAAAGGAATAAACACCATTAAAAAAAAAGAAGCAAGCCCAAAGTTTCCACACTGATATTTCAAGTCTTTCTTTAACAAAGAAAAAAAAAAAAAGTTTTACTTGAAATTTAACTGCAACTGGTTAGAGTGTATAAACTACTCTCGTACAAAGTATCATACTGCATCATTCTAAATAAAAGCTCACTTAATTATTAAGAACTTGTAAACAAAATGAAAGTCAAAACCAGAAAAAACACACAGCCAACATATCTCAGAATAGTCACTATAATTTAAAAAACGTGTCATACAATTTCAGCTCCCCATATGTCACCTTCTATAGAAGGTCCAGACGTGCTGAGAACATAGCCACTATTTCCCGACTGCTGAACATGCTTTGCAGATACACACACTTTTATGTTACAAAATAATGGTCTCTTCTTCAGTGACTATTATGATCCTGAACAGCAAATTTTCAATGCCAGAAACATACAGCACAAGAGAAGACTAAACCAGAACTAACCGACACACTGAGCTAATCTGCAGCATCAGCAGATTGCAATGACAAAGCTGATATCTGCAACTAATTAAATTCAAACAGGTGATCTCATGAAAACCTTTAAAACATTCTCAGATTGCTCAAACTTTTAGATATGTATCAAACCTGTATTTTTTACATATTAAGATGTATGTAGATGGAGTCACTGTGCTCCCTCTGTCAGCCTCAAAGGATTTGGAGGACTGGGCAAGCACGTGTGGGTCTAGACAGAGTTATAGTGGGAAAGCTCACATTATGTCTGCCTTCAATTGTTCAGCTCCAGCCAGAGCTATAAAGACATTGAGATCGAAATGTGTACATATATACACATACAAAAAAGTATGTTTTTATACAGATGCATATGAAATTATGTCTTTAGAAAAGACATTTAAAACCTTTTTTCAAAAGCTCTTTTAAAACAAAAATATGTATTTCTTTGCTCTTCCTGGCTATTAAGGAATATATGGGAAAAAAGTATGTATCTTTCCTTGAGACACTAACAACTCTCCTTTCCTTTCCTCTTTCCTCTCTTTTCCTTTAGTTTGTTCTTCAATGGCTTAGGTATAGTTTCCCACAGGAAAGAAATTACTATGAGACAAATGCTCACCTTCCCATCTGGAAGCATGTTGTCAGGCTGCTTGTTCTCTTAGCTGTGCCCCACTGGTGGATGCTGCAGCTCCAAGTATGTTATCACTATAATTACAGTATTTATCCCGACAGGAGCTTCCTTACTGGCAAATCAAAATGGTGCGTAAATAATACATACTGGAGACTTGACCTTCTAGAGCCACAGTGATTTATGACCTGTTTTCTCACATGCCTTTCACTTTAGAAACACTTGGCATGTGGTTTTACGTAACCTGACATTTTTCAAGGACTCTATTTAACCCTTGCTTTAGTTGGTCATATCTGACAAATAAAACATACCTCAGGGCTTTCTACCTTGAGTAGTCATAGAAAATTGTCTAAAATATATAACTCCAGTCATCAAAAAAATCTCTAACAGCAAAATAAAAATACCAACTTGGAGAAATTTCCTGTTCTTCAGCTGAGCTTCAGAAGATGTGGTGGTTTTGAGAATTTTTTTTTTAAATGAGAAAGACTAAGATCATTCTTCAGATCCTAAATACATAAGAAAGATAAATAGCCCACAAAGTTTCTCCTTTTAACAAGACAGTTTCACAGAAGAAAAAAAGAAGTCCAACTTTTGAAGACACTTTGGATGCAAACACAAAACCATAGGCATCATTAACCTCTGACGCACGCGGCACACATTAGTGCTTCAGCCGTAACGGCAGCTAACGACCCTGGACACTCTTCCTGAACCGATTGATGTTGGCTCCTAATGGACAGAAGCATAAAGATCTGCTCAATTTCTCTTTAAAACTTCTTTATGACAGATGGCATAGCCCTGGTTAACCATTAATCAATAAAGCATTTGAGGAGCTTCTTTTTTATACAATAACTATTAATCAAAATTGCCAAGTCATTTTAACCTAATACTAACAGCCCAGAAGTATTCTAGGAAGGGCAGTTCTACTTGGCATGAGTGTTTCCCTTCTGTTGTTTAGAGACAAAACTCCAAGAATCCAAAGGCAAGGAAGTTTTCTGACTTCACTAATGATTTTAAATATTCTAACGAATGGCCAAAAAAATCCTACCTGAAAGGTATTTAAAACAAAAGTAACTTTGTCAGGACTGAAAGATTTTCCCTTTTCCATATGTGATTCCTAAGTCAAAGACACACAGGCTAGATCTGAACACCCAAGTATAAGCTTCTTCAATATCAAGACTATAGTTTGGTCTTGTTACTGAACAAGTTGAGAAGACAAATGTTTGTTGTGGAATCAAAATGAGGCTTCTACTTCTTCACAGAGTCTTCTCACACTCACTAATCATAAATTACAAAGCTTACAGAAACTAACTGATGCACTAGACAACCCAGTATTTAAAAGACACAAATGACATCTCCAAGTTGTTTTGCTCCCATCATTTTCAATGTGAGTAGGGAAAAATCTCAACCTGAAGTTTTAAAATTAATCACATTTATTTATTTCATTGAGTCAGCACAATTAAGATATCGGTGAGGAAATCACACATCAAATAGGGGAAGACAATCAAAGCTAAATAAAAGTTATATTAGATGCCTTTATGTTGAATGAAACCTTATGCAAGTTCTGAATGTACATTCACCAAATGAATGCACAACAATAAGATGGCTGAACACAAGCCCTTGTGAAGTCTGACCTATTCCTCATAAAAAAAAGTGTTTCAGGCACTAGTAGAGATCTGTATCAAACTAGATCAAATGTGTCTCTCCAGGGATCTTGAGGGGATCCCACTATGTAAAGTGCAACATACATTGCCCCGATTAAGAACGATTTAGACACGGACAAAGCTTCATAATCAAGAGTTTCTGATCCATAATACCAGAGAAACATTGAAGATCAGGGTCTAGCAAAGGCTGGTCAATATGCAAACAGCCCTCACAGAACCTTGCTGGCAGTTCAGTGTAAGCTGCATCTGTGCATCTACAGAAAAATAATCGTATTTCACTGTCAACATATTCGGTCTAAAATGTTTCAATCAATTCCAAGATGTGTCTTCCCATAATGTTGGAATACAATGGAATTAAACCAATGATTTATTTCCTTCATGACTTGTCTAGATTTCATTTCTGGATTTATTTAGCATGAGCAAGTCACATAGTTTATAGTCAACATAATAACTTCCCATGGCAAATTAAAGCATTGCTTCAAGACACATTCCCACCTTGACATTCACATTATCTATTCAGAGCACGTTTGATGAAAATGCCTGTCTATATCAAAAGATTTAGTAGGAAAGTATTTCTTTAAGGATTCAATTTATGTGTTTCTACGCAAGAATGCATTTTATATTAAATTCAGTCCTGGAAATACTATAAGTACTGGATAGCCTATAGTTTCCATTCTGTAACTCCTCGTATTAAATTAATATTTGTTTAGCAAAATGTCTTAAAGGTGTAAGAATTCTCAAGTCTATAGCTCAAGCCAGCAGTCTAAAGAAAGAGTAGAACAGCACTATATTAGTTGGTAAATTACTTAACTAACAAAATTTAATCCCATGTCTAGCCTATTGCTCTCATGACAGTCATCAGTGGATGTAATATAAGGAAAATAAAATTTCAATTGTACACTTTTCAGCATTAACTTTGAAATTAAACCAAGATTAAAGAATATTTTTTTCTTTTCCCCTTAATTTTGCTGATGTCTTTAACCGAGACTATCACTTTTCAAAGCAACGCTAATGATTTTTGAAATATAGTTATGAAGTAATATATCTGTATGCTTTAGTTATAGCTAGCTGATTTATCAAAATTATCTAACTATGCTATAGAACAGCCCAGAAACAATTAACTGGATTTAGCATTGTCATAGTTTAAAAATATCATCTGATGGGAACAATTTAGACAGATGAGACTGAATCAAACAACTGATTGTAACCGACACTAACAGAAGACAAATAAGACAAACTCTCTTAAAATGGTTCATTATATTAGTAAGTGAATCATCATTTGCTCATGACAAAAAAATAAACTGCTTAGTAATCAGAACTCTGTTAGGAAAAGCAGCATATTCATGGAATGTTTTCATATAATTCATCTATAAGAAAAGAGTAAAAAAAATCCCTTAGTAACATGGAGAATGCAATGATAAAAATAAACCAGTGCACAACTATTCTAGATGGTTAAATATCTAAGATTAAGTCAAGCTGATGGAGCTGTAAGTCTGGAGAAAGCAAGTCACATAAATCACTTCCATGACCCATACACTGAATAATCCTAAAAAGATGCAGGATAAAGGGGATGCAAAAGTCCATGTATATCACTGCCCAATTTCTGGCTACAGTAAAGAAGTACATCAGAACGTGTAAACGTGACCTCATATCACTAGTTAAAGCATGGCTTTCCTCCTACTGGAAACACCATCTAGACATTCATGGGATAACGTTCTAACTGACACCTTCAGAAAAACTTTAAAGAGCTAAAAGTACCCGCATCAGACTAAGGGGCGGATTAAAGAATATCTATAGGAAAGACTCACCTCAGCCATCTTAACATAACTGGAGAGGAGAAAAGAGCCTAGAATCACCATCTGGAAGCATTTTGACTTGGATTTTCCAGAGGTGGACAGATATTGATTCCCTCAGACTCCTAAGGAAACAGTTGCTTTCAAAAATTACAACAGAGTTTGAACAGGTGAAAAAAATCTAGAGCAGAAGCCACAGAAGTAGAAATACAAGAACAGTCTGGGATGTACGGAGTCAGAAAAAGCTTTAGTGAGCTGAAACACCTGGCTCCTACAGTGGCCCCCAGCAGATAGCTAGAGAGGAGTGGAGGAACAGGGCACACGTGCAGTGATACTTACCCAGCTAACGCACATTTGCCAGGAAGAAACAAACACGTATAATAAGTAGTCCATTGACATCAACACTTCATTTCATTAGATTTAAGAACAAAAAGGGATTAGCAGAAACAAAGTAGATTATTTGGAAAGAACTCTGACAAGAAAGCTCTCATGAAGACACCTGAGCATTCCTTCTTCAACTCTTTTCCTTGCTCTTAGTGCGTTCCCAAAGCAAGCAGTGAAAATCAGTATGTGCAAGGCACAGCTAACATTTGCTTTAAAATACACTGAAATACTAAGAGTTGGAATTATTGTTCATTTTAAGGTGGATTTTGAGTTTATTCTCTAGATCATCTTCAGTTTACTCAGAACTTACTTATGTCAGTGAAATAATACCAATGCCAAATGAAAATGGCTGGAACCTTGGCTTTGAAACATTTATGGCAATATGCAGCAGCTGAAGCCATGCCAAAAGGTGTATCTTCGCTTGCATAATTAATTCTGTTTACCACCCAGCCAAAATGAATTACCATATATTCATCCAGTGCAGAATATTTTCCTCTTCCTTTTTTGCACTGGTACAAATCATAAATTGATTTCCAAAGGGATCCAGATGCAAACCTTCAACATTTCTGTAGGCAAAATAAACCACGACGTGTGTTCTTCCCAGCAAATACAACATGCAAAAGGTGCCTGGAGATATGCTATACTGATTATGAGATATTATTGTGAGGTTTTATTATGCTTCTAAACAATAAAACCAGAAAAGAAACCAACATAAAAGCAAGCGGTTCTGTGCCAGATGTACGAATTTAATGCTATCCATCCCTGACTAGCATTTGGAACATGTGCTTCAAATATGAAACTTTTGTAAGTCTCCCCAGGTGAGCAGTTGATCTTATCTTGCAATTTCTGCTTCTTTTCAAACAGTGCACAGCACAACCTAGCAGCTGAGTGATCTTAAGAATGTTAAAGTTAAATAAAGGGGGGGATTTTTTTTTTCTTCAACACCATCTTCCTCAAGTCAACATTACATTCAGAAGAAAAATTTCACTGCAGCATCAACTCGGAATCTTAGGAGGGAACACTATGGAACGTTTGGGGCTTGCCCTGTCCCCTCCCCTTTCATTTTTAAGTGATCTTTCCTGTGATCCTTCTTGCAGTTAGCATAAAATCTTCACTAAGTCTTAAAATCACAGAATTCAAAAATACTTTTTGGTCACATATGGTGAAAAAGGTTTTCAGAGACGTAGTAAAACAGTCAATCCAAAAGACTGGGGCCAAGCTCCTCTTCTTCAATATGTCCAAATACATTTCTTGCAAACATCTAGTTCTAAAATTGGGGTTTTGAAATCTCTGAAGGAGACACATATACAAACATAATGACTTCCTACTGTATTTATGGTGATGTTAACAAACAAAATGATATGCAAATTCATGAAAAAAAGAGTATTTCCTCGAAAAGTTTTTCAGATGGACAGTTTCTTTCTTTATTAGATTCTCTTGCATAAGGTCTACCTTGAGAGAAGAAAAGCATCTGTTAAAAAAGTTATTTTAGAATCTCAGCATATAATTTTCCTTGAAGTGGACATGATAGAGACAGTTAAATGCAAGTAACACATACATCAACAAGTAGCAAATCAGCTTTCACTTGTGATAAATACATAATGATGTTTGTTCTCCTCAGCTGACATCTGTAAAGGCTTAACTGCTAAAGGGAGCATTTAGCTCACTTCAGAGAAATCTGAAGTATCCTGCTACTAAACTCTGTTTTGCAACTGGTTCTTATTTACAGTAGAGTTATTAAATATTTATTATAGCGCAGAAAGCAAGTATTTTCAGTTGTCCTAACTCAATGTCTTTCAGTGACAATGAAACTTACAATGTCATTGCCAAGAAAAGACACAAACAGGCCTCCGCCACTTGACAAGGCCTGTATACAAAAATACATTTGCCTGGTTTTCTGACAATTTACTGGTTAACAGCTTGCTAAACGAGGAAGAGCAACACTACAATAATAGTTGACAGATGCTGTTTCCACTAACTTTCAAATTCCTTAAACCTTTCCAAAAACATGTGCAGAAACTGATCTGCTTTTCTGTTGACTTTTGACTCCAAGCAGTGATGTTCTGATACCACTGGTCTATCAGTTTACATGGGACATTTTTACATTATTCAAATGCAGACAAACCATAAATGACAGAAAAAACATTCACAGAATCACAGAATCGTCTTGGTTGGAAAGGACCTCTAAGATCATCAAGTCCAACCATTAACCTAACACTACCAAGTCAACCACAAAACAATATCCCTAAAGAATATCCCTAAGTGCCACATCTACTCATTTTTTAAATCCCTCCAGGGATGGTGACTCCACCACTTCCCTGGGCAGCCTGTTCCACTGCTTGATAACCCTTTCCATGAAGAAATGTTCCCTGATACCCAATCTAAACCTCCCCTTGTGCAACTTGAGGCCGTTTCCTCTTGTTCTATTGCTTGTTACCTGGGAGAAGAGACTGACACCCGCCTCGCTACACCCTCCTTTCAGGTAGTTGTAGAGAGCGAGAAGGTCTCCCCTCAGCCTCCTTTTCTCCAGGCTAAACACCCCCAGTTCCCTCAGCTGCTCCTCATCACACTTGTGCTCCAGACCCTTCACCACCTTCGTTGCCCTTCTCTGGACTCGCTCCAGCACCTCAATGTCTTTCTTGTAGTGAGGAGCCCAAAACTGAACACAGTATTCAAGGTGCAGCCTCAGCAGTGCCGAGTACAGGGGGACGACCCCTGCCCTAGTCCTGCTGGCCACACTATCGCTGATACAAGCCAGGATGCCGTGGGCCTTCTTGGCCACCTGGGCACACTGCTGGCTCGTATTCAGCCGGTCCATCAATCAACACCCCCAGGTCCTTTTCCACGAGGCAGCTTTCCAGCCACTCTTCCCCCAGCCTGTAGCAGTGCCTGGGGTTGTTGTGCCCCAAGTGCAGGACCCGACACTTAGCCGGCATTCAGCAGAACTACTTCTATTTCTACTTACAAAACATACTACTTCGAAGTGACACCTGTAGAAAGTTTCCAGAACCTAAAATTAAAATATGAGCACAGTGGTAAATTCCACTTGCCATCACAAAAAGGGAAGAGGTGGGCCATAATCACATCTCTTCCATTTTCTGGCACCCAGTGAGGAGAAAGACAGCACCATCCCATTTGTCAGTCTGTGCTGGTTTGTATCTTGTTCACATGGTTTTTTCATTGTATACAGGCTAGCCATATTAGAATGAAGGGTAAATACGCCACTGTTGAAGAACACCTAAGCTAGCCAATAGGTCTGCAACACTGGTGTTGATTTCTTATAAAACGAAGTGCCTTGTCTATTGGTTTTCAATTTCATAAATGCCATAAGACACAAGTCACGCTCTTAATAATTAATGTCATTTGCACAAGCTTGTTGGCAAAATCTAAAATGTTTGCCTTTAGCAAAGATTTTTTCACTACTCATATGCTTTACCCTTTGAACTGGAACGCTTGTGGATTTTTCGCTATTTATTGGGAAGCCTTAAGCAAGAACAGATCCTAAACTGTATGCTCAAGCTTATGAGCTGTTGATGTCATTTCTTTCTAATGAGTCACTGGAATTCAATACAGAGAGATATGATTAATCTCATCTCAACTACCTAAATGGTGGGCATTTAGTAAATGATACCAATTTTGGGGATCCTAAATAAAATTAAAAAAAAACCTCCATTTTGAACCATGTCTTTAACATAACACTGAGGTATTTGCTGGTTTTGAGAGTCCAGATCTGTAAAGACGTTAATAGTCTAACAGAGGAAGAGAAGATACCAGGACTCACTACACCAAACCTAAGATGACCAGTGAAGCTGGAATGTCATGGGGAGGCTCTGCCCTTAAATGCAGCTGATACAGCACATTACTAAGAGAAAACAAATACACAGGAGCTGAACACGTGGAGAGGGTGATCTTCATTAAAACCTCTCCACACAGGCAGTCGTGGTGTGAATTAGCATGGAATAGAGTAAGTTTGAGGTTTAGTTGCCTTCCCTCAAGTCTAGGACATAGACACCTACAGTAAGTGATACTCTCTTTGAACAAACATGTTTTTCCTCCACCTCACCCACTGATTGATTTTTCCTTCCACATTACCACCTCTCAGTAGTACCATACATGGAACTCACAGTCCAGGACAGGCAATTGTACCATGTGGAGGGGGGGGGTTGGGGGGGGGTGTGCAGAAAATATCCTGTAGGAAATATATAGTATGGATGCTCTGATATTCAAAAAACAACTGACTTCTACATAGATGTTCTCTGCTGGCATATGAACCAGGACATGGGTTAACAAAAAAGTAAAAATACAGTGGAAACATGTACAAACCTGACTGTTATTGTTGTTTTCCACTGAAAATCACAGCATGAATATTTTCTCATCCCATCCATTACTAGATAAGTGGCAAACAAAAAAGAAACAAAAAAAAAAATCAAATGAGAGATTACAAAATTTAATATTTTTTTTCCCTCTTTCCCTCTTCTCACATTGATACTATAAGCACATGCATCGCTGTGCTGCATTTCCTTTTCAGGCTATCCTTTCTAATCCTTTCTTCTGGGGAAATGTTAATCATGGCCCAAAGGTAAACAAGGTTTATAGGTAACATATTTCCTCTGGGAAGGCAGGAAATAGTTTTTAATTTGATCTCTGGTATTCAGAGTTGGTGTGCAGACTACAGCAGAAAATATCTCAGTGCTTACCTAAACAAGGAGGTCATTAAAAAAGCTCTGCAAGACTCAGCACTCTATAGCTGCTCCACAGAACCCTTTTGAAGAGTAACATTTAACACCTAATCTGCTCCATGTGGCTGTACTGATGTTTCATGAGAAACCCTGAAGGATATTGTGGTCCCTCAGTTACTTTAATAATTGTTTAATTTCATTGGGCAAGACTTCAGTGGCCCGACTGCTGTAGGTAGCCAAATATTAGTTTTTAAACATTATTTATGTAATGAGGGAGTGGGGGAGATTATGTACTGCTATCTCACGCAGTTTACCTATTTCAGTCACTGACTTGTTTCTGCTCAAAGCAGTCAGAGAAGAGCAAACAAAATTGTTTTAGGATAAATTTAGAAGCTCTGCAGATACAGCATACTTGACTGCTTAATGGCCAGTGTTACACAGTGTAAGGTTTTGTGATCTTCAACTTGTCATAAACCTCCAGTGCCAATGTCACACGCGTTAAGGATGCCCTCCTGTGCCAGGACTCCCGAGCCCACGCCTCCACATCGTGAAACGTGACGCTCAACAAATCCCGGATCAATCCATGCCACTCGGCTGAAAAATATTTCCTTAAGTGACAGCAGTAAAGGCAGGGAAGCTGACAATGTGTCCTTCCCACTACTGAACACAGAAGTTAGTTAAAAACACCTAGTTTACATGGGGATTTTTAAATTCCTCAGGCTTTCACCTTCTGAAAAATCTTTTGAGAGGAATAAAAGGCAGAGCAGAAACTAACCTATAAGCAAAGAAGGCTGATCTAGGGCAGAAAACAGGTTTTCATATTTAGTGTAAGTGACAGCTGGATGAATTACACAAATCATCTGTCTCTCTCCATTTCCTTCTATCCCTCATACTGTATTTATCCATCTCTTCTTCTGTCTATCTTCAGCTTTAGAAAATACACACAGTACAGCTTAAATTATTAATTTTCTGTTGAGTTCCTTCTAACACCGGTTTCAGTTCATTGACCTGCATAACTCATTAATTCAACTAATGCATTATCTACAACATTATGTATTATTAACTACGTTTGGTCTCTTACAACATTTCCATGACAATGTATCAAAATAACACACTCACATTTGTCTGGTGTATAAAATGATTTCTTCCTTTTCATATCATCCTCAGAAAAAGTAAATTAAATACAGATTGCTCTATTCCTATAGCAGGAGCGAGATTAGCAACTGATACCCTAATCTTGCTCTCTGAATAAACTGCAAATCTCTCAGACCCTGTATTCCCTCTGCCACAAGTATTATTAATCAAAGTTTTCTGCCACATTGACATACTCTAGTAAAAAATGTAAAGTTTCTGAGGATATAAAAATGCTCTCAACTTTCACCAATTCCAAGAAGAAAGGCAAGAAACATTTAATGCAAAGACTAAATAAAAGGCTTTTTCAGAGTCACAACAAATACAGAAATGCACTGAACCGCTGCCAGGAAATACTGCAAACTCTTTGCCCTCTCTCACCTAACTCAAATGTCTTGTACCTCCAGGGAAGGGAATCCCAGCCAACAACATATTCTATGTTTTCTGCAAAGTCATCACTGAATCTAACATGTAGGACTGCAACAGACTATGGAAGAAATTAGAACACCATTAGTAAAGCTATAAAGAGATTGAGAAATTATGTGGGGTGACGCACTCTGGTAAAACCATTAAAGCTAACGTATAGTTTGAAAACACAGTTGATATCTGTAGCTTCTTCCTTTCCTTTCTTGTATTAGAAAAGCTCCAACATTTTGTTCCACCAAAACAGTAATTTATGTCAGTTAAAGGCTTGCACGGTCTTAGGAATAGTGAAGGAGCTGAGGACATTTTGCCATACTGCGAGAGGGAAGGAAGGATAGTGCCACTGCAGGGCTGGCACCTTCCAATAAAACCTATGAGCGTTTCACTAATTAAATACTTGTTTTTCCTTATCAAACCATTTGCTTTCACCAATCATTTTTCCTGGTTCTTTCAGGGGTTAATGTCAACAAATTTAAATTTCTTTGCAATTATCATGGAAAAGCAAGCCAGAAGCAGGTGTGATTTTTAGAAGAGCTTTGTTCATTAATTTTTGTATACCTTTCCTCATACAGCAACTCTGGCAATATAAAATTAATACCACCCTCACCCTCCAAACAATCATCTCCTGTAGGTCCGTTTCAACCTTTCTCCATTAAAAAAAAAAGAAAAAGTAGTGCTTTTCTTCTTCATTTTAGAATTTTAAGTCATAACTGAATAATCTTATTCACTCTGAAATCCCAGCGCTTCCAAATGCTATGAGTACATAGCTACAAGTGCCACAGCCTTTCGAAAGGAGATATTGGAGCAGATTACTCACCTGAAATGTTCTTTTTAACAATATCCTGTAAGATTGAAATAATGGCACTTTATGATCCAAAACCCTTAAAAGTAAGCCTGTAGAAAGCATTAAAATCATTGAACTCCAAACTCTACTGAAGATCAAAGTCATAATGCAACTCTTAAAACATAGTAAGGCCAACCTGAACCCTTCCCATCTCCCACTCAGGAGATGTGGTGCCTCCTCTGATCACTGAGTATCTCAGCCCAAGAGTAACCACAACTATGGCCACTCCATTAATTGTTTTTCTAGTCACTTTAAGCATACAGGACATGAACTGGGGTCCTTTTAAAACAAGTTTTAATGGTCCAGATGCACAACCCCGCATCACTTGCCTGCCACAGAGCCTTGTGCACCTTGCTGCATTCATGGTGAGAAAGTGAGAAAGACGGAGACAGCAGGCACTGATCGTCCAGCAAGCCCCCACCACTCCTCCTCGTGTCCAGATGCTGCTGAGCAAAAGCAGATTAAAGCAGCCCAGTTCCAACTACTGTGACAGAGCAGCCTGTTTCTGAAGCAGCACTGGCCTCCTGAAGCTACTGAGAGAAAGAACAACCCCGACTTGCTGTTGTATTGCCACGTTTCTGCCAGCAAAATGTTGGGGCTCCTTCCCCTGGTAACGAACTAGACTAAAGGCTCACTGAAGTATGGTACTGTAGGCTGCTGAGGGAACTAATCAAATGCAGGGCTCTCCGTTTTCATCCACTACTGAAGTCTGGACAGATTCATTACTCACAGCCTCTACTGGCAACCGGGTTGTGAAATAAAGATAACAAAATCCAGAAGCCATGAAACAACATCTTTTTAAGCTCTTACCCTACTCTACAGATAATTCTGCTTCCTGAGGCTAAACCAAACCCACCATATTCACAGTGTTAAATCGGCACATTCTTCAGACCTCATGATCTGCAATGACTGGACTCTCGTTCTCAAGAATAAATGGTTCCACTGCAATAGGTTATGAAGGTTCGTATCAGCGCTGACAGCAAACACATTTTCTGATAGATTTCATTTCTACATGCCTGAACTATCAAACAGCAAAAGTTTGCCAATTACATTCCATAAATAATAGTTTGGACACTGGTATTGTTAAATGTTGAAAGCGTTTCATCAGCTGCATCAAATATTAA
Source organism: Nyctibius grandis (assembly GCF_013368605.1). Taxonomy (NCBI): domain Eukaryota; kingdom Metazoa; phylum Chordata; class Aves; order Nyctibiiformes; family Nyctibiidae; genus Nyctibius; species Nyctibius grandis. Next base: position 4,009,565 of record NC_090679.1, read on the forward strand.
AAATTTTATCCATACATCATTCTGGCTGGAGCCTGTGAATGGCTCCATGGTCAAAAATTGGAACATCTCCTTTAAAATCAGGTTCTCAGAACAAATAATCACATTTATAAATTCTTTAGTATTTGTATTTAGGCATTTTCTAATTTGGATTAACATCTGTTCTTCACACAAATATTCCCAGTGAGAATTTTAGTCTAAGAATAATTGTATAAAGTGAACATGTCTTTTTCTAACTCTCAATTTAAGGCTTCTACACCATCTTGGTTGTAGTTAAAGAAATTATTCCACATGTATCCTTTGCCATATCAAACATTTTAAAAAAACCTGTCATATGCTGTCCTAACCATTGGTAGAGTTAAAAATAGGATTCCAATATATTTTGGCTTTGCTTCTGTAACTAGAACACTTAAATATGCAAGATTTTTGTATAACTATTTCTCTGTATCATAATAAATACACAATTTTGCCATTAGAAATCTCACTCTGAACAAAATACAATGTTCATCTACCTACGCTGCCTGAGGAAACTGACAGCATGTGAAATTTCACAGGTAATGATTTGGCTTGCCATGCCAAGGAGAAAGCCCATGCTTCTTGCAAATAAATACACGAGATTCATTTAAAACAATGTGTATGCAAAGTGGGACTTAGATTCATCTTCTGTTACCGCAGGTTCTGCCAGCGAAGGCAGCAGCCTTGCTCTGTTAGATCAAGCTAACACCCTGTCCTCACCTTGCCCTTTGCAGCTCCCAACCCTGAGATGCAGTTTATCACACCAAACGCTCATAGTTAATGTCTGATTCCGATCTAGCTACAGAAATCACTTTATCAAACCATGACAATACAATTTCCATCGTTGGTTCATTTGGTTGTTCGTAAGCAGAACGCCACCCCCTTGCTCTCCAGCAATGGCAGCAGCTCAGCCTCAGCAAACCTTCGGGACATCAACACACTGGGAAGAAACTAAGCTCAGGTCATGCCGGACACGGCTCAACTTATTTTATGAGTTAGTGCCCACACATTTCCATCTTGTACATCACGCAGTTGGAGAAAGCTGGGTCCAGTGTACCATCATTCAAAGGTAATATGATATTTTCACCACCCAGTTTGTTAAAGAAAGGCTCTGGGATAAAGGAAAGATAAAATCCTTGGGAAAATAAACTCAAGTCTGTAAAATATTAGCCAATGTTTTCATAACTTTTCCAGCAACTATAGTTTCTAACAGATCAACTGTGACTACATAAAGCTACACAAAGTCTGAGCGACAGAAATAGACATATTGTAACTTTTTCTATAACACACAGATATCACATCCTCCAAACTTGTTGAAAAATACTACTTTAGTTACAATGTATATTTTATATACTTGAAAGTGAACAACAATGGGAAACTTTATATCAAGTTTTTCATTTGTGTCATTTCAGGGAAATTTATTGACTCCTGTAGTTGCAAAGGTATGAAACAAATGCATATTTTTCCCATGTTAAAGCAACTTCAAGCATCTTTTTCATACTAGTAACTCAAATACACAGTTAAAACTGAAATATTTTTCAGATAGTTCTCAGTGAGCACAGGTTCACTGTTCACTATATATTCGCCGCAGAAATAATCTAACTACTGAAATAATTAACATTTCCACTGACTACATTGTTACACACTATTCATGTTTACTTCTCTTTTTTCTAATTCAAAATTTTTTTTGCACCAATCAAATGTTTATTCCCTGCCTGCCTTGCACTGTTGGCCATACCTTCGTCTTTTTCCTTCCCTTCCCTAAGTTATTATTTACACTCTGCACTATGTTTCCCATTATTACCACAAACATAGAACACACTTTTACCAGAAACAATTTAAATCAAGTCCATGCAGAGGTCCTAGGAGAGACTTGAAAGAAAAATTCAGTGAAGAAGGCTAAGACTGACTAGGTGGCTAAGAGCATTAGCAAAAATAAGGTCAGTCTCTTTTACTTTCAAAACTTGCAGTTACCTTCTTCCATCCCAGCTCCCAAGAGAGTTCTTCAGCTTGACATGAGAAGTTCGAGGACATAGGGATTAAAGAGCCTGTTGCATGCAACATTTATTGCCCCCAAAAGTAATGGTCCTTGCTCATCTATCGAATAAAATCACAAATCACGTATTCTATAATTTAAATAAGAAATCACACTCTGAATATTATGGTTTGATTTCAATCATGTTTACAGTGCTTGAGATGTGCCAGGCACTGTAAATGCTGCCACACACACACGTGAACGGACACAAAGCAAACCAACCATGCACATAATATGGTTTCAGACCATGCTCTATACGTCACACTGACGAAGCTGAAAGACCTTCTAAAGGAGACCAGCTTCTCTGTAAAAGCTGGTGATTATCTTTACAGTTAAAACCTTGCTGAAAATAGGCATTTCTGTAGAAAAGATACTATCACGCTTTTTTTTTTGATTCCTAGAAAGTAAAGATTCAGCAGCTGTCTGTTCAAATGTGGTAATCTTACACAGCATAGGAAAAATCCCTAATTTTGGGGCCTAATTTATTTTTACACTAGGATCCCTTCACATTGCCAGAGAATTATGAAAGGGGCTTGGTGAGAAAACTCCTCCTTTGAGGTAACTTTATCAGGGACAAAACGAGACAAAAGACAAAGGGAATGAGGGTCTCTCAGGCCATCTAATTGGCAGATGTCATTTTACAGTGTGTGCGCCACAACTACCGCTAGAAAAATCTTTTCCAAGTGGCACTAGTGAAATGAGTAACAATCTTCCCCAGACTTTTAGATTTATTTAAAACTCTAGACTTAGAGGTCAGAGTGTTAAAACCTCTTCAGCTGTAACACACCCAGAATACAACAAATATAAACTTGGGAAGGAAACATTTGCAAAGATATTCAAAATAGTTTACCATTCCAGTGCTTGCAGTTTAGCCCATGACCCCTTTAATTCTGGCCAGCCTAAAAAATGATTTATTGCTATTTAAACAGTTACACTAACTTAAAAATATAGAATATAATAGCCAAAAACTGTGTCTTGCAGAGAAAATCTTTGCAAAGTGACAGCTAGCATCAGGAAGACATCAGCCTACCCTGCTGCTTCTACCTCCTAGTAAAGGGAAATCCATAAAGCATAAACCACTTTGCTCTTCCCTCCTGCTGTAGAATCAGTCAAATAAACCTTCTTAATGCTAAAATGACATCCCAGCTTATGAAAATACACTGCAAACTACATTTCTTAAGCCCTTCGCAGTATTTGTAGGGTACATCAGCAATGCCGAGTCACTCACGTGCTTCAGTGTGTTACCCAATTAATTACAGAAGACCAAGCAGGGGAGCAAAACAAAGTCTGCTTGAAGGTTTTAATTTTTTAAGCAATTTTACTTGGCTTCTCTTGCCTTAAAAGAATTTAAGAAAAAAAAAAAAAGGAAACAAAAGACCTGCTTTTTCTATTAGAAGTAGGTTTTGATTTTATCTGGATAATAAGAATTTATAGTGGTGGTGAAAGGCCCCAGAGACAGCCCTGGAGACTGAAGTCATTTATTTACTCGTAGAACAAGCACAAACTCTACAAGCACCTGTCCCAGGAGCCCAGTTAAAAGCCCCTTGGACCTGACCTGGAGACAACTTGCAGAGGTGAAACAGGGTACCTCGTTTCCCATTCCACCTGTCACTTTTTTTTCCCCCTAAGACAGACAGAGAGTGTGAAAAGTAAGTTTACCATCTAGCAACAGTTCAAAGAATTCTTCAGAAATGTGATTTGAAAGTCCACCTGCTTTGAATGAAGCATCAGACCTCCTTGAGGTCACTGATGTGGCTTTAGGTCTTTGTTACTAAGCAAACAGATAACTTAGGAACCTTCAAAAAAATGGGGGGAAAAAAAAATAGAATATGAATTCACACAGACAGACAGCAAGCCCAGAAATAATAGCTACATTCATGAGAACAGCAGTTACTATTTAGATTTATGGAGTGTGATGTACTAATGTGTATAATGAAGCAGACAATTTAATGACTCAGAGTGCTAAAAAGGGGGGAAAAATAAATCCACAGAAGTCAGAAGATTGACTTTCAAGATTAATGGAGATAAGCCAAACATTCCAGATGTTCTAATCCAGTGTTCTTGTCTCTACGCTACAGAAAATCACCTTTCCCAATGAAAAAACACCATCTTTCTTTCAACCTGCGCTTTTGTTCCCATTACCACTCATGAATAGTCAATTTTCATCTGTCTTCTGTTTCTTCCACTTATACAATCAATATGAAGGAGCAAATGTACTTTGTATATAAAACATTTTAATAAAAGTCTCTCTGAAGACAAAATACTAATAGTAGAAGCATCCATAATATGTAATTTATCAAGATAAAGCAAAACAGGTTTTCTTTTTTCATAATTGCTGTTTAAATTATACAAAAATACCAGAATCGGTTCTAAAACTGCCATTGTCACCATTTTTCTTCTGCTGTAAAAACAGCGGTATCACAGCTAACTACATGCTCTATTTACTGGACAAAATTTACTGTTCTAATTACTGGCCCTGTTACAGCTAATGCAAAATATGAGTTATTGGGTTTTGCTCTGAAGGGGAAAGCTGTTCAACAACAAGGTAACAGTAGGATATAAAAGAGATTGGGGAATCTGATGAGTCTATGACTTGCTGTTACTATGGAAATCAGTGATTATAACAAAAGATCCACATTCCAATCGTGTTCCCCTGAAGGCAGACATCCCTAAATTAATTCTGTTTTTAAATCCAAGATTTTTCTAATCTACTAAACCAATATTAAACAAAAAAAAGTCACCTAGAGAGTCACAGAAGAGCCACGCTTCTTCACGCGTGCCCAATACACACAGCTCAGGCTGAACAGCCAGTATCAAGTAGCACAGTCAGTTATTGCAAACCCATCACTAGCTTCGCTGAGCATCTGGACTCCAGCATATAAGCATGATAAATTTTGAGTTCCATTTTTTCAAAAAGTCTGTCCTCTATGTTAATACTAGTAATTTTAACTCTCAGTATAATGGGCTGTACTAGCTATGCCCAGGTTTTCTAAAGCACCTTTTGGAAAAGGACTGAATAACACACTGCACAAACTGTGCAATCACACCCCAAGGTACTCCAACTCCCACACCTCAGCATTAGCTACACAGTAAACATAAGTGTCCAGAACATGAACATAGGATACAGCAACCTGGAAGATTAAAAAGAAAGTAACCACTTCAACACTTAATAGTTTCAAGAGATGTCTGCTTAGACTGGAGCTTCTGGGAGGTGTGAAAATAAGTTCTTAATGACTATATCAAGACTATACTTTTGACAGAAATCTAGGAATTCGATTGCAAGGCCTGCATTAGTCTCTCTAGTTCAGTCTCTAAAATTCACTGTGACAAATCTGAAATCCATCCCTTGTCATGTTTGGTCCTTTTGTAATACAAAAAAACAAAGTAAAAACTCTGAAGCTAAAAATAAGTATATGAAAAGGCTTTTTATAGAAAGAGCACAGCAAATAGGCTTATGTAGGAAGCAGAACCTCAGAAGTGCTTTGAATATCACAGATATACGTCTGTGATGAGCAGAGACTGGTTGGTTTGCACTGAAGAAGCTTGACTGCTCCTGAAGACATCCTTTGGACAGAGGTCTGTAGGAGATGCCAGTCCTTAACACTGCCTTAACACAGACCTAAATTGCAGACAAACCTTTAAGAAAAGGGCTTGGGCATTCTTCCTTTTGTATTTTGTTTCTAATTTTGCAGTTGGAAGGCCAACCTATTTTACTACATTTTACTGACTCTTCCCTAATCAAGAATAGCAAGCAAGACCTGCCACCACGTTCCTTGGGAGTAACAGCTTTTCACATTGATGTTCAGGCCCACAGAGTGATTTATAATCAAAGCAGCTTTTGGGGCTTCCCAAGAACTGAGAAGCGCTTTTTCCAACAAACTGCAGAGGACCAAGTGGCTTGGCAAAGCCAATGCATCAGGTCAGTAGGGCAGCATCTCCACAGCAGCTGTAATCACTGCCACATGAGAAGCAGTCGCTTGGACGGAGGAGGACAACTTTTGTGATTTTAGAGCTAATTATGCATGTGGTTACCACATTTGAAACCCCACTCAGCTTCCCACATAACGATCATTCCCTGCTACAGAAAGTCCCACGCCAGCTTTGGGTCTCCCGCCTCTGTCTACCCCAGTCAGATGGAATCCAGTGACGATGCAGAGCCAAGAATGTGCAAACAGCACGCCTGACTCTGCTTCTCATCGCTGCATTTCAACGGAGATGCTAAGAGATAAACAACTGTGCTCTGAAACGAGGACTATAACAAATATCTTGCAACTACATTATTGTCCTCAATTAAATAAAAACACAGTTCCATTTTCTAAAGCCTTAAAATGCAAAATCCCGAATTGTGTTTTTCAGAAAAGCAGTAAGAACCAGTTTAATAAGTTAGCTTATTAAGGAACCAGCCTTTATTAAATAATATTGAAGGGGGTCAGAGATTAAAAATCCTCTGCCTCTCATTATTAGACTTGAGATGACAGACTCATTCCAGAGCAGAGAAGGAAATATATTACCCCAAAACAGGATATGAAGTTCAGTCCCAGTAGGTTAGTCTCTGATAAGTAAATTTACTGTCTAATCTTTTAACTCTCCCCAAACTGCTGCCCAAGATCCTCTTCCCTATCAGTATTAAAACCCTTTTACTTCCCTCTACAACCCCAAAGCTCCCCAACACCATTGACCTTCTGGTCTCATTCCTGCCAGGACTTCGATGGTGCATGAATCTCGTAGAAAAACACGAAGTGACGGGAGCAGAAGGGAAAGAACTTACAACTGCCATCGACCGACTAATAAAACCATGCTGTGCTCTGAATTCTTAGGCAGAAGAGAAAAGCAGGATAAATGTTTTGCTTGCCTTAAACAACAGCAGAAAGCCTGGTGGTGAGCTGTTTTGGCATGTTTGTGTGTGTGCGCTTAGTAACCACTTTGTAATTTGGATATAGACATTGAAGAAAACCTTGAAAAGAGCTGTATTAGTACGAGAGTACTTTCTGGGAAGAATTAAATGTACTATGTGAAGCTAGAAGGCACATCAAACAAAGAGCAACTCTATCCCCTTTTTGTTTACCAAGGCAGAAGCAATCTTCCATACAATGATACATTGCTAACACACTGTTTAGTCTAACTTTAGACTCCATGAAATTATTTGCAAAGACAGGGATTCCCAAAAAATTCCAGTAGAAAAAGGCAGTCTTGCCCTCATCCTCCTTTTCCCTCCCTTTAATTGCATGAAATTTAATTGTATGATTTAATTGCATGAAAGAGACCCACTATGACAAAACCAAAATAACAAGAGAATGCACTTTCTGAGCGGTGCAGCTAGAAGTATCTCTGTATGGGCTCTAAGATGGTTCTGTCACCGAGGAGGACAAACATTTCACGAAGATCACCAGTACAATATGCAACACCCCTAGAATCACAGATTGATTCCATTTGTAAGATTGCTTGTGTTTTCTTCCTTTAACAGCAAGTTATAAAAGTTACTCCTATCAGGTACTTAACCTCAGCCCTTTGCATGCTTGCATGTGGCAGAGCTGTGACGTTCCATCTTCATACACAGAAATAATTGCAAAGACCTTGGTTTCAGCAACAGAGTGTGCTTTCAGTTCGTTATTACCTTGAAGGCAACACCACTAAGAGAGAATCTTTTTATTGTTTTATCTGGAGATCTGTTGCAAATAGTTCTACAATATGATGTTTAAAGAGTTATCTCCACTTAAAACAGTTGATTTTCACACAGCATCTGCTACAAAACGCCATTCTTGGCTACGTCTTGCATCGCTGATGATGTACAGTTCTGGGCTGCACAACTGTTTCTTTCCAAACGCTTCTCTTATTTACTTTGGGGTTTTTCTGTTTCTCTTTAGACTCTGGGTGGAGAAGGCATGGGAATCACAAACAACACATTTGGCAAGTCTTCACTTTACCAATGGTTAAGACAACCATTTCTAGCCATAAAAGTATCCTTGCTTATTTTTGCTATTTTGCTATTTTTTCCTTGAATTGAATAATTCTAAGACGGTTACTCCCTCAGCTTGCACCCCACCATTTCAGTTCACTGTATTTTTGCAGTGTACAACATGCTAATTTTTATTACCAATATTTCTTTCTAAAACAATCACTGTGGAGCAAGTTCAGGTTAAAAAAAAAAATAATTCAAGAAAAGAATCCTGCTCTGTTTTCTCTATAGCTTTAGGTTTGTTTTAATCCATAACTTTTTTAGTGTTTCTACTGACCTTTAATAGATTTAATGTTACCTCAATGACAAACAGATATAGTGTTACTCATAGATTCATTTTCAATGAACTCTTAACACCACTCTCCAGAAAAAGAAAGCTCCGTATTCTTCTCATTGCATCTGAATGAAAATAAGAAGATATACATATAGCAAAGCCTAAACCTCTCCAGCCAGAAGCCTGCATAACCCATTATACGTATATTCAACTTCCTTTTGCTTGGAAATTCATTCTTCAAATAGTTACGCATTTGTAAGTAACCAAAAATACATTTGTTTCTTTCTATTGGTATAAACCACACAGCAAGCAGCTTCCCTCTGTTTCAGGTACTCAAGCATCACTTTGGAAACAGGCTTTAAGTCATCTGGTGAAAGAGTATATGGGGCTACAAAGGAAACTCATCTACCAGACATCCATAAATTACTCCCAATGCCGTATACAGGAGACGCTTACATCTGCATAGAAATATTTATGGGGACATACAAAAAAAGGCGCGCGCACAGCAAGCTCCAGCGCTGCTGGGGTGATCAGCTGAGCAACTGTGCCAAGATGTTCTCAGCGCATTTCTAATTTCCTAGGATAAGCCTTACGCTCAGTGGAACAAGCCACGTAGGCTCTATCCAAAGAAATTCATGGGTATTCAGAGCACTGGAAGAATTGAACACATCTATTGTTAATCTAAATAAGATGTCATTAACACAAATATAAAGGAAGTTACCCAAATGGGACTTTTGGGGGAAGCACACTAAGGACACTGCCTACCCCTACCCAGACATATCCAGCAGTACCACACAGTTCTGACTGAACTAGCAGAAATCAGAAATATTTCTTTTTGTCAATTAAAAGAGGAATACTAAGAATCATCTACAAAATTTTACAAAAGGAAAAGACAAAACATGACAGCAGTGCTAGTGCCTGCCTGACTCCCCTCTGCACCTCCCAGAATCAAGTCCACCAGTCCTATTTCATGGCAGAATACGTGAAAGGAATCATCAGTTCCATTGAACGCGAGCAAATGAAACAATTTTTTCCTTGTATTATACATATTTGGTTAAAATGAACATTTAATGCAAAAACTCTCAGATTACAAGGGCAGGAGAAAGGAGAACAAACACTAACGCTACTTAAATCAAAATTCAGGTGTGTGACATGAACCAAAAACCCAGAAACCAAGTAAGAGTCTGTCCATAGATTTTAGACCAGAATGGACTGCTGTGTTCATAAAGTCTGATCTCTTGTATAACACAGACTGGACCTATCTACTACTAATTTATATGAACTATTAATACTACAATGAATCTATTCTGAGCCTTTAAAAAGGATATACATTCTGTCTTAAACACTAAGTGATCATTCACACATGCAGGACAAACAGTGCATGATCACTGATATTTTTATTCTGTATTAAACTGTACCCTCAAATGAGCATTGCACCATGGTTCAGAGGTGGCTTGAAACATTAACTACATCTAAACTATGGAAAGTTGTAGTCTAACCAGGTTGAAAGGACTCGCTCATGGGACTGGCTGCTTTCAAAGGCGATATTGATATCAGTAGTATTACACTACCGTCCAACCTAGCCACTTGAAATAGAGCCAAGGTCTTGATGCCATGTGAACATCACTAAAACTGAAAGGGGATTTTCTGTGCAACTGCCCCCATCACCCTGAACAAAAACACACAAAAACTAAAACCAACCCCCCACCAACCAAACCAAACCGCCACTCTAACGAAACCTTATTTTTAAATCACTCATTCTACCTTTTTCAGTAGGCAAACCTTGATTTTACTGTCGCCTCTTGATCTTCAACTTTTGTACCAGACTGCAACATTCTAAGTGACAACAATATTTTTAAAGTGAGTGTAATTATAGTAGAAGTATTTAAGGTGATTCATTAACACACAGGAATGTGGCCCAAATATGACAAATTCACAGATCTCTGCATTTAATCCCATTGGAAATGACATGTGTGCCAACAAGTAAAAACTTCATCAGAATTGTAATGCCTGGAGTTATTTGTTGTTTCCCTACTCTTAAGGATAATCAGTCACTGAATTAGATACTCATTTGAATTCCAAATGGCTGATATGTTCTAAGTGATACATACCGCACTGCCCCGAAAAAATGATCGTGGTATCAAGTTTGTGTGCTCTGTGCGAGTGCTCAAACATGCCATTCGAACGGTGTAATCTCCGGCGCGAGCCTTCCTCCTAATTGTGTGCCTGTGCATTTCATACGCTGACTCAATCAGTCAGAACAGATAATCATCACGTATTTGAGTAACTCTTTAAAGAAAATCTCACAAAACAGATGTAGACAACTTACGGGAAAAGTGAAATTTATTTTGGAAGTATACTCCAAAAAAAGCAGTTATCATCCTACTAGGTTTGGATTCAAAAATCAGAGTTCTAGTTTCATAATGAAAGCCAAACATACTGAGAAGACAAGACAGAATTTTTTACTGAAAAGGATTGCTTTAGAAATCAGTTTCTGAGTTCAGAAACTAATTTAAAACCCAGTGCATTATAAACCCAGATTCACTGGCCATTTCTCTGTTTCTCTCAGAATGAAAATGTGTCATTTCAGGAGGGTCACAATGAAATAATAAAGCAAAGGAAAATGTAAGGAAATCTCTTCATACAATAAAAATGGAGTGACTAATGTGGATGACTCAGTTAATTGCAGGACTTTCTACTAAGCGTATTCACAGGGACAGAAATAACACTAAATCACAAGGAATATGTGGGAAAATTATTCTGGACCAGTAAAAAAAGTTATGCCAGAACAAATGTCTGACTATTCAGAGCAGTATCAAATGTCTGACTCTTCAGAGCAGTATCTTCTTGTGCATACTGCAGCTAACAACGGTAGAAATAGGGTCTCTGTCTCCTCCTGTTCTTCACCCAAGACCCTCAAGACACAGAATAATTCAGATTAGAAGGGAACTATGGATGTCCCTCATCTAACCCAGGGTCAGCTCTGAGGTCAGACCTGTTGCTCATGGCTTTATCCAGTCTGGTCTTCAAAACCTCCAAGGACAGACACTGCACAACCTGTATGGGCAGCCTGGGGTTCGCTGCTCTGCTGTCTTCACAGAAAACAAGCTTCTCCTTATATCCAGCCATTAAGATACAGCGTGCAGCATACAGAGCAACAAAGCATCCTGAAGATGAGTCTATTTTTGTAGAAAAATTCAGAAGTTGATTTTAAACTCAAGACTTCACTCAACATCTAACAGTATTTACACTCTGTTGCTTATAGAAAGTTGTTGTTTTCTGTCTCTTGTAGATAACATCAGAAAAGCTGCTCATGTGAGTCTTCAGGTGCCAGATCTGACTGGAAGCACTTTGGGATTGAGAGCAGTTGGTGTAGTAATCAGAGCTGAATTAGCACTAATTTGGGTCTACTTGACCTCTTCACATGTCTTAATGGAGAGTACAAACCCCAGATGTGTTACATCTGTCCATCCCTAAGCGTGCAAACAAGAAATACCCATGTTGTACCCAATGCCACTAGGAACAGCAGAGTTCCCTGATGAATGTCATATCCTTTTCAGTCATTCAGAAACACACACAATTCTACACTAGCACTAAGGAGAAGGACAGGGAAGGAAATTCAGGAGTATGTGGTTATTGCAATAATATTATACATATGTTTATAAATTTATATCATATATATTATATATATATTATATATAATATATAATAAATATGATTAAATAGCATTCCAATTTCTTTTCTAACTTTTCTGAGATGCTAAAATATCTGATACCCAAATAAATCATGAAGCAGCTCTTTTTTTTTCCCCTTAGTAGCTACACCAAAACCTGGACACATTCACCATTCTAGAATGAGTAAATAAAATAATTAAAATACAGCAAGATACTAGAAAGCCACGACCATAAATTCAGTCGTCATAGCTGTTGCATTTGGCTGCATGTACTGCAATGTCAAATAATGAAATCGTGAGTGTTATCATGAATTTGGTAACAAATAAAATCATTAGTCCTAGAGTGGTAACTTGATTTTCCTGTCATCCCTGTTCTTTATTATGCAAAAGAAACAAAAAATAAGATGAAATTGATGTAATGATTTTTGCAACAAGTATCTAATTGATTTTTCTGCCACTACTATAACTTACAAATAGGACTATCGTAATTGTTTGGTTTAAATTGAAATATCAAACAAATGCTCCTGTGGTGACATTAATTATGTCACATTTTAACCACAGAGAAATTATTTAAAGCTAGACAATGTATTTTATAAATGAAACAGCTTACAATAGAAAAACTAAAATGCACTAACAATACAGGAGGAAAATGGTGCCAAATAATCTATTTTTATTTTGGATGTCACACTTGCCTCACTAAAATTTAACAGAGCATCAACAGGCAGCACAAATCAAGTCGGGGGTAGGCTCAGCACATTTTCAGGACACGCACTTTCTTTTAGGTTTCAAGAGGTGATTTTCCTTTGCATGAGAAGCTGGGATAGCTTCGTCTTTACCCAACTCTACAGGAGACTAAGTGTCCCGGACAAATTAATGAAACACTGAAGCAGCCAGTTCCCATGTTCAGTCCTTTCACGCCAGCACCACCCACCCATCTGCCAGCTGCGCCGCCCGCTCCATGGTCCTGCCAAGGGGAGCGCCCTGCTCTTCCAGAGCCCAGCTCTCCTGAGGGTAACACTCAGTCCTCCCCACCACCACCACTTGTCACATTCTGAAGTATGTTTCATGACTCGAGCCTAAAAATGAGTCACGTTCACGAACAATGGAAATTTCTAGTCGTGACTAAAATACAGATCTTCAGAGAAACTTCTATCACAAACCCAGGAAGGAATTACCTTTCTTAACTGACCAAGAATTATTTATTAACTGAATTGAACCAACAAAACATTAGTTTTTGGTCTCCATGTAGAGTATTGGTGTCTGGTTTCTTTCAGTATTTATTTAGTGAGGCTATTGCCATCACAAAAAGCAAAAAATGATGCATTTCTGTTGGTTTTACCTCCTTGTTCTAGCACACGGTGGTCCATGACACAACGTGGGCAATATGCCATCTCATCAGCAATGACTACAAACATTAGAGGCCACCTGTTAATTAGTAATATTTATCACTTGACAGCTCTGGGTCTCTCTCTACTGGAGCCCCTCTGGAAGGAGCAAGCTTGCTCCTGATATATGCAATGTTTTGCATGGAAAACGCAGACGGTGTCTTTTCTATCGGAATCACAAGCTGGTGACTATTTAGTTCTGCTTATTCTATATTTCAAACACCGGTCTTGCTAACTCACAGTTAGGACCTGAAGACAACAAATTCAGGTGCTTACACTGTGGCTGTAGCAAGCGTATACATTCAAAAGAATGATTTAAACATGTAATTTGCACAAAAAATTCTGGAAACAGTAGCAGTGAGGCTTTTATGCTCACACATAAGTAAGAAGCTACACAACAGAACACAGCACTTGATGCTGACCTGTAAAACGACCGAGTAACTGCTTGCAAGTCCAACAGAGAACTACAGGTAATTACATGAGCAGACTTGCTACCTAAGCTTGGCTTGGCCTTTGAGTTATATCATTTACTATGTCAAGAACATCAACATCTTTCTAGTTTCACATTTCTCAACTTTTCAATTGAGCTGATAACATGAAAGAACATTAAATTTACCAAACAACCAGGGCAATCCCAAGGAAAAATGATGACCCCGAGCCACAGGCTAACCTCAGAGATTCATTTTTGCTTGTTTGCCTTAAACGCATCTAAGATCCTTCTCATGATACTTTGCTATAAACAAATAAGTTTTCCAATTGCATTATGTTTATAACAGAATTTGACCCCTTATAGCCTATAATTACAGTCCTCTATAGTAATTACATAACTACTGTAATTACAGTACTCTGTCTTAACCTCTCAAAAGGGTAAGAAAACAGCATCCAAGTGTGGACCACATTGGTGGAAAGCACCTGATATAAAACACACTCAGCTCTGGTTCCACAAGTTTTTTTTAAAAAGAACAAAAACCCTGGGGTTTTGTATGCCAGAACTGCTCCTTGGTACACACTGGCGTATGGTTGCACAAACAGCCACGCCAGTGCAACACTGAGCAAACGCTTCTCAAGCGGCAATGCCACGGAATGCAAATCACAGTATCAAAGCTACTTTCATGGCCCATGCGATTAATTTTTTATATTCAGAACCACATTTTATTTTTCTTTAGAAAAAAAACATATAATTTAAAAAACATATTCCTGAAAGAAACCATTCTGGCAAACCACAGTTTTCCTGACTCAGTTTTCTTAAAACCAAAGCATTGATGTCACACCTTTTTCAGACAGTGAGACAGATTTAAAAATGCAAGAAAATAATAAAAAAATGTTTGTGAGTACCGCTCCACTTCTCTCAGGGAAAACCTTTCCAACACATCTGCCAATCTGCTTACACAAGGAGATCAACATCTTCAACAGAAAAAAAGATTTTATTAGATTATTCTGCACATTTTAGATTTTTTAGAGATTCGTAAATGCAGGAAGGTAAAAAACTGGCCCTGACCCACTATGGGGTCCAACTTTTAATTGCTCCAGCAGCCTGGTAACTGATAGTGACCAAGACTAAAAGTTCTGAACTTTAAAACAAGGCCTGGTGTGATTTTTCAATAGCCGAGTGTGCTACAGCCAGTACTCAGTTTGTTATTGAAAAACCCTTGGAAAAACTACACGGATTCTGGAATGAAGTATTAGGATGTTAAAACAATTTTACTGAATGTTTCTTCCCTATAAAGACATATAATTTCCCTCTTTTCAGAAAAGATGTCTCATCAATACAGAGTATTTATTTTGCCAAACACGGACTTTAATTGAAAGTCTTCCCTTTGGTATAGGCGTAACTAACTGTGTTACTGAATTAGCTCACCAGAAAGCAAGCATTACTGACACCTCGCAGCGCCTGACAAGTGAAACACAGCAAACAGGCACATCAATAGAAGATAATCAATACAAATCAACAAATTAAGTTTTCCCAATATTTTCTTGGAAGTGTAACACAGGAGGGAAAGAGATTTTTTTTTTAAGAAGGAAGATTGCTGAAATAGTTATTGAACAAACAACTGTTTTTGTTTACTAAACTAAGTAACTGTTTTAACCAAGTCTAGTTGCATGCTAATGATACCCATCTGTTCCGCCTTACCCAGTTAACATTTTCTTCATTCCCATCAGCAGAGCAGGCCATAGATAATTCATCCCTCATTCACAAATATTAAAGATTACATTGAAAAAGCAGTCTTGAAATTATTCGCCATTACCATTTCGCTCCTCACTGAATGTCTAGGTCAGCACCTTCATCTCCTCTGCCTCATTAACAGCTAAATCAGCACAGTCTAGACACACACTCACAGAAGTCATACTGCTGAGAAGCTGCCCTACAGCTACGCTCTCGGTTGCTTGTGTCTTTTGATAGTAGCATGGCACCACAAGTTATCCCACCAAAGATCAACTTGTTGTATTTATATAGTCTTTCTCTTTCCAAGCCAAAGTTAAATGAAGTTGAAGGCAGCTTCTACAGGACAAACCATAGTCACAGCCTTAAAGGATTAGAAGAAGCCATTGTTTTCGTGTCAGACATGTTTTTATAATATAGACCATGTCTATTCTTGTTATTTCATTTTCATCATCACACCAGCTTTTCAGCAGTCAGCCGACCCTTTCCCACACCACAGTTTTAAAGGCTCGTAAACATTATCTTTATTATATTAAGAGAGATTCAAAAATTTTAAAACAGATGTGAAGTCACTCCTGCCAAGAGCCTACACACAGTGTGATTCAATAGGATGTGGGTGCTGTAATGTACTCAAGACAAGTCATTCTAAAACTCTGAGATCAACTTGCTGAACAATTATTTTTGTCTAGGAAAACAAATCTTAAAAGAAATTAAGAGCCCCTATATCTGCCTGGGACTACGAGTGTTCCTATGACTTAACCATGGATACTCCTCCAAGACACTTCCATTGACACCATCTGTGGACATGGGAGTGAGGAAAAAACAGCGATGAATTTTTTTCTTTACTTCTTAAAGAAGCTGTATGAGGCAAACAGCATCCATCACACATCTCCCGGTGAAGAGAGACAACAGAAATTCCATCACTCGCTGTGCGTAGTTACAGGTTGGCCAGGTTTTTCCTTCACACCACTAGCCAGCTCACAGGGGGCTTAAATTACTGTCACACACCTAACAGCCGTAAGCCCAGCTACAGCAGACCAGCTTTTCCGGGCCCATATGCTACTCAGATTTCCCCTGCCGCCCTCCCCGGGGCTTGCTGTAAGCTCTTCCTTTCAGCGCCACAGCTCCTGGAGCACTCATGGCTTTCTCCTCTCACCATTTGGGGCTAAGTCAACATTTTTCCCACAATGCAGAGTTGATCCATGTGGCAACCAGTATTTCTTTTTCCATTTCCTCTCAGCAGCCAGTAGCTTCGGTTTTCTAACTTTTTATGTAAAATCTCTATGTGGTGATATCTGCAGGAGTTTTTCTGCATGTGTCACTTGGAATTTACCATGTTCATCTGTAGGCGGTTGCCTTAATTTTTGAAACAGCTGAGAACTTTATACAAAACAAGTACAGTGGGTAGTCTCAAGAAACAGCCTTTCCTCGTATAAGGATAAGGCCAGGCTTGGTTGTTTTGTTAGGTTTTTTCTTTGCTCCAACATAATCCTGTGCCTCTTGTTAGTAGACAGAGAATGTCTTTCAGTGGGTGTCCAGGAGGGGGGACCTGCTATGGCTGATACATTGGGAGGGGTCTGGAGATAAAGGTGCCACAACTCTGCTCTGAGACACCTAACTTGCAAGTGCAGTGGCACAAAAGTAAGGTGAAGAACAAAAGGTTAATCAGTACCATGGTATAAAGTGTCACACTTCAGAAGCTGTGATCACTAGGACTGCCTCCTCATGAGGGACCCCAGCAAGGCTCCCCAGCTACTGCATCCAGACCCCAACACCAGGACAAGCTGAGAACATAAAGGGTTATTATAGTCCTGTTCTTGTTGGCTGCTTAAAGGTATTAAGCTCACAGTTCATCTTTTTAACCACTTATCTCTCCCCCATGTCACATTCCCCAGGTTTCCTCTTACCACTACAGTCTAGTCTGCAGTTGCATTCAAGCAGTTGTGACCACAACCAAATGAAAGTAAAGGAAAAGGAACTATTTTGTCATTTCCACTATTTGTCTAATAGATAACGCAGACAGTATAAACAATGAGGTAGTAAGATGTGAAATCTTGTAAAGTATTCTATATATTCAGCTCTTAAATACTCTGAATGGCTCTGAGCACAAGCAACCAAATCCCATGTGGTTTGAAAACTAGCTACGGCTCAGCAATATTTGCCATCTGGACAGATAAAGCGAGGTAGTGAGCAGGAGCAGCTTCCAGGGTGTTTAGGTTGGCAGTAGTATGGCAACACGAGCCTTCCTGCTTGCCAGAAGAGGGCAGACAGTCCCGCAGCCTTCTCCTCTGAAAGTTCTGCTGGAAATCAGAGGACCTGTGCAACTACATGAACATCTGAACATAATATGCCAGAAGTGAAAATAAATTCACTTACAAAACAAGATTTGCATTTGTAAATAGACAACAGTAACTCCAAAAGGAAATATTATCTAAAAATACACTATAAGCAACACACTCTGCATAGTAACATACATGCAATTAGTGCATGAAGAGAGACGACAGGAATTACTCCAGGCCATGGAACAGGTGTGTGTCCAGTCAAGTACTCCCGGGACTATGGACCCCCACTTCCCCGCTAACACCTCAAGTACTGTGTTCTGTCAGCAAGGACTTTTACACAAATTACAATAAAGAGGAAAATGCAAACACAAGTCCAGTATGTTAACTAGGATTAGTTACTTACGTAGTGCAGACAAAACACACGCTCACTTCTGTACAACTACAAGGTACCCAGGCAAATCTTACCCTCAAAAGGGTTTTAATTGTGTTGGAAGACAGGACCTGTTGGGCTTCTGTTTTCCCATGGGCTTTCTGTTTTCACAAACAGGACCATACAGAGATGGGGACCATACAGATCTCCTCTTCCGTACGCTGAGGACAACGCAGACACTACAACTCCTGCTGCTCGCCCAGCACTGGCGCTCGGAGGCTGCCATCACTGCTGTGTATGGCACTACTGCCCTCTCCTGGAGGCACCTCAGCTGCAGGTCCTTACACTCCTACCATCAGCCTTCAACATTTCTTTTCTTCTAAAATTGGTAAAGATTCGAATTTTCCAAGCCACAGTAGACAAATGGGATACAAGACTAGTATTAAACAATGTGATAACGACACAGTTATTCATAGGTCATTGTAACCAGTATTTTGTGTTTCAGAAACAAAGATTATAGTGCTGGGAGGTTGACACAAACTTTCTCCAAAACCAGCCAAAGTAACTGGCCCTTGGACCATTCAGTATAACTTGAACCACTCAGCTATGAAACTTAAATGCATGCGAAGCCATTAAAGCAGATGGTCTGCTCTACGGAGCACCCTCCAGATATCATGTGACACTAAAAAGCAGCTTTCGTTTCTTATTTTAAACCCAAGTAAACAGCAGTATAAAATCCCAGTATAACAAACTCACTGTGCAAGCAGGGATGTGCCTGGAGCAAAATTTCCTAATTTTCCTGAAAACATGCATTTTGCTCTTTGGACTAATGCCATCTCTTTTTCTGTTGGCTCTGCCCCCTCAGGGCCACGCACTACTCAGCTGAATAACTGTAAGGTTCTCACTTGCAGGCAAATAGGAAGGAGTTTAATGAATCACAACATTTTGTTCATATTTTGCTTGGAGGAAGCATTTTCCACATTTTCTCTCTCTTAGTGAAGTTCAGAGAAATTCCACCCAAACCCTGTATAACTGCTTTATTGAGACCAAAAGTTCACTGTCAGATCCCAGGGTTTCCCTACCAACCAAAAAGAAAGAGAAAAGGGGGCAGGGAAAATAAATGCTTGTATGGAGAGAATTAACTAATGAGCTTGCTGAGGCTTACTTATATTCCTCCAGAGCCCTATGAAGACCAAGGCTGCGAACCGTGCTCGTGCATATGTACAATCACAGCTCACATGCTGTGGAATGCTCTTTCAACTATAAAAAAATTCTTTTGAAATTCCTTCTCGGTGATACAGGATTCATTGGAACTCCAATTCCCATTGCTGTTCAATGTCAAATAAAGAGAAAGATACGTGGGAGAAAACAGAAAGGATTTGTGCGATAGAAAATCTGCCTTCAGCTGGCCTGCCGGCAGGGTAAATGACACAGCCCGTGCCAATTGCTTTTATCATCTCAAGTAAAGGATGGCCAAATGGAAATCAACGCACAGTCACTCACTGCTGTTGCTTTGATTCCTGCATCGCTCTTTCTTGGTTCAAAGAAGTGGAAGGGGTTGGGGGTAACCTAGCATTTTTGTTCCCCCCAAACGGCCATTTGAGATATAGAATCACAGACTGGTTGGGGTTGGAAGGGACCTCTGGAGATCATCTCGTCCAACGCCCTGCCAAAGCAGGGTCACCTACAGCAGGTTGCACAGGTGGGTTTTGAGTATCTCCAGAGAAGGAGACTCCCCACCCTCCCTGGGCAGCCTGTGCCAGGGCTCTGGCACCCTCAAAGTAAAGAAGTTTTTCCTCATATTCAGATGGAACTTCCTGTGTTTCAGTTTGTGCCCGTTGTCCCTTGTCCTGTCGCTGGGCACCACGGAGAAGAGTCTGGCCCCATCCCCTTGACACCGCCCCTAAGGTATTTGTAAGCATTGATAAGATCCCCCCTCAGTCTGCTCTCCTCCAGGCTAAACAGCCCCAGCTCCCTCAGCCTCTCGTCATAAGAGAGATGCTCCAGCCCTCTGACCATCTTTGTAACCCTCCGCTACACGTGGCCAATGAGGACAGCATGGAGCAAAATTACAGCTTGACTGCTCAGCTGGGAACTGGACTGATGGCAATAACTTTACCAAACAAAAGAATCATTTCAACAGTAAGATGGAGGCCCCTTATCTTGACTCCAGGGAGTTGAAAGAGAAGTGAGGTGTACCACAACTGTACTACCTCTGCTAAAATGGGATGGTAAGGATGCAGAGATATGTACAGTTTAATATTTAGATATGTATTTTTAAATAAAGAAATTAATTTACTTACTT
Organism: Nyctibius grandis; assembly: GCF_013368605.1. Lineage (NCBI taxonomy): Eukaryota > Metazoa > Chordata > Aves > Nyctibiiformes > Nyctibiidae > Nyctibius > Nyctibius grandis. The sequence goes on from NC_090679.1 coordinate 4,030,018, forward strand.
TATTTCAAACTTTTAATTAAAAGTTTAGCAATGTGGGGTTTTAAACAGAGGAAATTAGCTTGAGGGACTGTTCATTTGTAATATAAAAGGGTCTTTCATTAGTCCTTAATTAAATATTTCCCCACACTTGGATCAGCTAGACATTCAAATAAAGAATGAAAACACAAATAAGTTCCAAGGAAATGCTATACGCAGCTCAAGAAAAAAATACTGTTCAGTTCTATTTTTCCTCCTTTTTTCCTCCTCTAATACCTTTCTTTCCAGGCAACTGCTCCTGAATGCCCTGAACAATTTACCCTCACTTCCAAAAGACATTAAAAATAAAAGGAGGTATTGGTTACTTCAGAAATAGCTCTTCTCTCCAAATTTACTAATATACTTTCAGAGAAAGATCTTAGACAGAAGAAGAAAGGGCTATTACAGATGTATGTGAAAAAATAATGAAAACAAAGCTCTAGATGGGTGGAACAAAAGCTGCTGATGTTCACACAGAATCAAATATTTTTTTAAAAAAAGTAGCAAGAAGAAAGAAACTAAAAGAGGTAGAGGAGCTTCCAGGAAATCTGTGTTACTAGTAATTTTTTTCAAGCATAGCTTTTCTTAATAAAGGCACAGTAAGAGTAAATTACATTCAGTAGCAAAGAAGATTAAAATACCAACTCTTCTTTTGCATTTTTCCATCTTGCTTTTACCTCAACAGATCAAAAAAACTACATTAACAGCATTATGAAGTTACTCAACAAACAAAAAGCATGAAAAAACATGTTATAAAGAAATACAGTTTATATTTACAGAATAGCTTAGCATATTAGTGGGGTAAAGGAAAATCATTTTTGCAACAAATTTGATGCAAAGAAAACTCCCAAGTATAAAACAAATAGTTTCATATTATAAAAATTAATGAGATGTACATGAACATGAGTCTCATCTCTCAGCTTCCTTTCTTGCTTGTGATTTTTATAGAACTTATAAAACTTTGATCTTGTACTTAAGATTCATGATATGGAGTTTATTACTCAGCAAAGCAATCTGTAACTGCTGCTCCCCTCCTGCTCGTGCTGTCAGGGAGAACAGGCAAGTGCAATGGCAGCAACCAGTCAGTGCTCTCCAGGCTACACCATGGGGCTGAAGGGTCTGCTTCTGTAAAATCAGTTAAAAGTAATTATGCTCTATAGGAAAATACCATTTTAGATTTTGTCTTCTGTTTAAGGAAAAATTTCAAAATTAAATACAAAGCTGAGCTCATCAGGAACTGAAAGTGTAAATTTGTTCTGGTTTTAATTGCAAATCACATTCTTCCGTTCCTTCATCTGCCCATGGAAGAAAATCTGTGTTCAGCTTCTGTGTTTCCTAGCCTGTCCCTCTTGAAATTTGTCCAACTTCAGAAAGATTTGCAAACAGCAGAGAAAAATAAGCCAAGTAAATTACCACTCCTATCTTCTAAGCAGGAGTAGAAGGCAAAGCAGAAGCAAAGGCAGCGCATTTCTGTGAGCAACGGAAGGAAAAGCACCTCTTCTGTTGGCCATGGCTGTGTCCCTCCCGACTGGTTGGTTTTGCTGTGTTTGCAAGGCAGACTCAAACTTTTTTCACCAGTTGCAGCATTTAAAAAGTAGATCCCCTGTTGCTTAAGAAAACCAAGCTCTTGCTATAGCCCTGTCCTTATTCCGGTCAGTTCTGAGGCCTGTCTCCCAGCTATCTCCATGTTCTCAGGCTATTTTCTATCAGAGGTGTCAGTCCCTCTGGGAGATGACCAGAACCAACCACTGTCCCCGACAAGAGTGAGGATACGGCAGCACAAGCTTGGTTTCCACAGAAAGCCATGTTACCAAAGGTAAATCAAACTCCATACACAGCATTACACACGTGCAATATTTTCACAAATAGGTAGGGGAAGCTTCAGCTTTATTAAATAATGTGTCAATTAATATCCTGTGCAGCACACATGCACACGCTGCTCTGCCCAGCGCACACACGCACCCACGGGTGCCCGGCACAGAGAGCAAGAGGCTGTACACCACTCTCCCCGACACACGGGGAAATTCTTCTCCTCCATTCGTCTCCTCCTCATCCTCAGTTTTCCTGCATCGCACTTCTATTAATTTCTTTGTAGATTTCTAACATGTCTTATTTAGCAGCTCACACCCAGCCTGCCAGCACATCACCCACAGCTCCCAACACAAGACCAAAAAGGCAGGAGGTTAAACCCCCCCAAACCCACCCGTGCTCCGCGGCACCGCTGCAGAGTACTGTTACAGGAAACACTTACTGGCAGTCGCAGTGTTGGATAATGCTGATTGACGAGCAATGACAGCACTTTTCAAAGTCTGGCGTACATGGACATGCAACTAAAGTAGAACGAGATTGGGGAGCCACAGCGGCAATCACTATCTAGACATGAGTATTCAGATAATTCTGCTATTTCCCGTGTTAGGGAGAATGTATGAATGTGTTCTGTAATTAGCTTTAGCTAATATGCACCATCTCTTACTTAAATTTAAATCTTTTAAAAGCTCCTTGAAATGTAACCAGAGGTTGCACCAGAGGTTCAACTCATATATGGCTTTTTCTGGATGTTTTTTAAAAATATCTGCCACTGCTGTGCCAGTGGTAGCAACAGCAAGCACAGAAATAGAAGCATGTAAACAGATACAGGAAGAAAGCAGAAATGTTGCAAAGGATGAAAACACAACAGCAACGGGAGCCTTCCATTACCTCCATGGAAACTAGATAACGTCACATCAGGAGGCACTGCAAAGCCTACATCCAAGGATGTGATCAGCAGCTTTGCTGAGCGGCTACGCAGGAAACCCACAAACAGAAAAGCAACAGCTCGCTTAACCCTGAGCACCGTGTGGCACCTGGGTAAATGTCAGCATCAAAGAAGAGCTCTGCAGCACCGACCACAGCGTACTCAAACACAATATCCATGTAGGAACAGCAAGAATGTAGCTGAGTGGATTTTTTTGTTTAAATTCAAAAGCAGAAACTGCAGGAAAGTAAGAAAAGGAGTTTCTTAAATTCTTAAAAAGGAGTTAAAAGAGGCGGTCAACACACTAAGCCCTTGGTGGGCAACACAGAAACTATTTAAAAGACATCACACTGAAGATTCAGAGAAAATATCACTTATCAAAGAGAAAGTCATCACAGCTGGAAAATACAGTAAAGGACACCACAAAAAAAAATCAAAACAAAACATTTTTCAAAAAGCATCAAAAAGTCCAAATGACACAGGAAGGATCATAAACTCCAACAGGTTAAGTGTGAAAACACAATTAGGTGGGGTTAAAAAAACAACAAAACCAACACTCACAAAAGAACTCACAGAAGTCCTCAAAATCAGTAATATACTCATTTATCAAAAGTGAGAACCCTGCCAGAAAGCCTGAAGGACGACGAGATGATCAAAGGATCCAAGTAACATTTAGAGATAACGCCAGAATAAAACCAGAAAAAACTTCCTTTGCAGCCATGCTCCTGCTGAAGGGCAGTTGTCATTCCAAGACACCTCTGTTTGGTGACTGCCTCAGAAGCATCGTTAGACTGTGGCAGATATCAATGAAGTGAACAGCAAGATACTGTCAGGATGAGAGGTTATCTACCTAAAATTCTAAAGGGTTTCTAGGATTAAATAGTCAAAGCCATGGAAATAGTCAGAGCTCAACAGCACTTTATTTTAAAAAAAAAAAAAGGAAAAAAAGAAAGAGATATTATCATAAGTAAAGCAAAACACAAAGAATAAGTCATTATATCACTCTTTAAATACCACGTGTGCTTTACATCTTCAATGCAACCTTCAGTATTGTTATACTCACTACAGAAAGAACTGAAAAACAACTGGGGAAGTTCCTAGTGGTAGAACTGGAAAAGGTTCAGAAAAGAGCAACAGGGAAAAAACAGCTTCTGCATCAGAATGATGAAGTAAGCCAGGACTACTTGAGATGGAAAAGAAGTAACTGAGAGGGGATAGAATAGAGGTCTATCAACTCATGTGTGATGCAGACTGATAGGGTGCAAGCATTCCCTGCCGCTTACCCAAAGAACTAGGTGCCATCAAACGAACCAAAGGCAGCCAGGGCAAAAATAAACAGCGGAGGCAGCTCTCCAAACACGGGGAAGCCGTGACACCTTCTTCCTGAAATATATCTAGATGCAAAAGTTAACTGAATTCAAACAGACACTGGTCAAACTAACGGAAGAAAATTCTCCTGGAATTATTATTAACTATAAAGACACACGTGCTGTCCCCAGGAGCCTGGGACGCAGAAGGGCTGGAGACTGGCAGTGCATGGCAGGGACCGTAGGCACTACACTCCTGCTCGCCCCTTCCGCACATCTCCACGACCACAGCCAGAGACACGACGTTGAGTTTGACAAACCACTGCTCTGACCTGATCTATATTTACATAACTGTCATTAAGTTAGAGAGAAGTGGCTGCTGCTGCTTTACATACTTGACTGGACAACCTCTGAAAAGGATAAAAAAAAAAAAAAAGGTCTTAAAAGCATCTGAGGCCTTGTCTATCTGCTCTGAAACATGTTTCGCACCGGACGCTTAGTTAGCGAAGAGGTATTAACAAAGACTGCCCTACATTACCTATTCCACCAAAGCTGGACAGAACTACTTCAGTGTTCCTGTGATCCTGTCACATTACAATGAAGTAATAGCAAAAAGCGTATAGAGAAAGTTAAGCTTTATCCCAAGCCAAGTAATATAGAAGAAACTTCAAAGCTATAGTAACACAGACACACCACAAACTTCCCTCCTTAGTTCTTAAAACAACTCCAACAAGGCTAACCAAATATTGAGAGGAGATTCAGATAAAAACGTGACCCAAAAATCAGTTCTCATGCTCAGGACTCTATGTGTCACCACATTGTATCCTCACTGTGACTACAGGTTTAGACACAGTGGTACAAGTCTGAGTTCATACAAATTATAGTAACTACATGAAACCTCAGGACAGCTAAGATCCTCAAGTACAAAAGGGGCTTGCATTTGCAATCCCCCTGATGCTCTCAGTAGTGTCTTCACACCCCATATAAAGGTGAGTGGGAGGAGGGAGGTCCACTCAAAGTGATGGTAAAAGAAGACAGATTCACCAAGTCAGAGAGAAGGGAAATATTTCATAGAGGAGAATACATCAAATGCAGTGAACAGAAGTTGGTAGGACTGGCAAAGAACCTTGTATGACTTGGTAGCCAAGTCCCATTATTTTTTAATACCATCTGTGTTCCTCAGCTGCATCTGAAAATCACATTCAGGGAGAACATGAAATACAGGAACAGAGATAAAGTTGGAAGATTCTGGGAAGAAGAAACCAAAAATTGTGGTGACAACAGGTTCTTGGGCCAAGCAAAGCAGATTTTAAGTTCAACGGAAGGAGATTCAGCCTGACTACACTTGAGATACTTAAAACAACTAGCACTTCAGATGAGAATTAGCTGAGAAGTGTTTGTTGAATTTCACATTAGACCTCAGAAAGAAAAAAGTTCTCAAAAACTTAAAAGGGAGTTGAAAGCTCACTCAACATATTTCACCATACTTAAAAAAAAAAAAAAAAAAAGAAAAGAAAAAAGATCTTCCTTTTTACCCAGAGAAGTTGACTTCAGTCAACCTAATCCAGCTGGCTGGATTTTGACTGATAACATGCTTTGAATGACATCTTCCTCTGGGTTTTGTAACCCAGGATTGCCAAATTATTCTACCTCCAAATCAACACTACTAATACTTGAGTTTCACAGCCCAAAATCAATGGAAAACTGAAATGACAACAGAGAAATGGTTTCCTCCCGTGAACGAGTACTGTGAGTTTTGGAAGCATTTCTTCTATATAAACAAACCCAGTGTGTTCTTAACTGTCTTCCCTACAACCAGTTTTTTCCTCAAGCCATACATGCAGCAGAGGCAACACCATTTCTTTGTAAACATCCTTGCAGCCAGTGATTCAGGTGCAAATCAATCAGCAACTCATCTTACAGATCAATATTGACAAGAAGCTTAGCACTGTGAAGCACACAGGAAAGTACAGATCTGCCAAACGAACTGGTCCATAAGGTACACGAGAACTGTATGTCGTTTAGTTTTCATTCCTCCTTTCTTTTGCAACTTGATTTCCTAAGTTGTACGTGATGCATGAAAGGAAGTGCCAGAAAACCTTACCCGTCTTTTAGGCAAGGGAGATTGAAAAATAATGATAACACATATTTTTCTACAGAAATTATTAAATATCCAAACCATAATCCAGTATTTCCTACAAATCATCTTGAAACCATTTCATCATACCAAAGGGAAGGTGTAATTTTTGTTCCACTTACAAAGATTTAGGAAATTTTGAGAAAGACCATTTGTTTGATTTACATTCAGTGGGGACTTACAACACCATTGTATACACAGCTCACACTAATTTGCACATTAACATATAATGACTAGAAAAAAAGCAAGCAACTGAAAAGCTGACTCTATCTTTTTTCCCAGTCTCGTGTTTTGCTGCTGAGAAAATAGCTCGGTCTGGCTTTAGCCCTGTGAACGCTCTGTCAAATCAATCAAAGGAACTATAAAGATACTGGAGTTGAGCAGCACCAACGGGGGAATTCTTAAGGCCTCTTGCCAGATACAACAAGAGTAAATACGAAAAGTTTAATATTCCAGGAACGAACTAGTGTCAAGTTTGCAACCAGTAAATACCAGTGCCTCGCCAGCCTCAGCCCTACTGGGCAGACCAAGGAGCCTGCCCTCTCCCTGGAAGGCTGCTTCCCTTGGAGTCACCACATCTTGCTCTCTGGGAGAGGTTTCTCCCTCAAAAAGCCATAGCAGTCTGTAACTACTCCTCACTTTAACAAAACCACTAGATTACAAACATAGTAAGGACTGACTCATTTTTGCACTGCAAAATTCTATTTCTTTCTTTCATACCGTAGCTATCATGCTACTTTGAGCATAGTCTTGGTATTGACACTGTCAATACAAATACAAGGAAGAAAGGAGAAATGGGGTTAGACCTGATGACCTCCTCACAGTCCTTTCCAACCTGAATGACACTGATATCTTTATTGTCAGTAGTAGCATCTAGATTTTTGATCTTATTTCAATTAACTAATTAATTCCCTTTCAGCTGTCCTGCAGAGTCTGGGCTGACCCTCACTTTAACACCCATATTTTGCTTGATTCCTCCCCAGTCCAGACTCATCCCACAGAACATGAACAGGTTAGACCTATAACAAAGCAACAGGTTTAGCAGGCTGCTTATAAAATTTTCTTCATTTTTAAGCTGCTGCCTGAAGTAATGTTCTAAGTATGACAACTTCAAAAAAGAAAAATATGAGAAAAACAAAACAAAGCTTTAAAGAAAAGCATGGCTTGGGAAAAGATACCACTGATTTAATTGATGTAGTTCTGGAGAAAAGCAAAAGTACCCAAGCCAGCAAGACACTAACGTGAAAGCAGAATGACAGCTGCCCAATGACAGAATCACCGAGCTTCTGACCAGCTGTAAGAGTGCCCTTCCTTGTACATGGCCTGTTCTTCTAATCTACAATCTGAACTTCTCCGTTTCATTTAAATTGAATTACAGTCTCATTCAAATACTCAAGTCCCAAATAAAGACCTTCGAGCAAGCGGAAGTTCTCTAAAGATTTTCATCACTCTGCATCAAAGAACTAGGACTATTTTCTTAATGGTGAAGCCATTTACCATTCAACCACAACTGACACACTATTATCAGTCCACAACCTATTCCCAGCACCTCTGCCACAGTTTGCAATTAAAGGACAGTAGCATAGGGCAATACTTGCTATACTAGGGCAAAGAATATGTCGTAACTGAATGCATACAGAAGGGGGGAGGGAGGCAGAAATGACAGCAATTAATGGTATATCCATTTTTAAAGAGATCAAATGCATTTTTAAGACATTCTTTAATCTCAGTCTTTGGAAGTCTTACAGAAGATGATCCCAGAGAAGAGGGGGTGGGATTCGATGGTGCTGGCAGTCCCCTCTGTGATCTGTTACCTGGGAGCACAGTGGGCTGAAATGCAGGCACTGTTTTGTGATAGCACAACAAAATAGCTTTTTTGCCTGGTACAGCTGGAGTAACACAAGACATGGTCTTGGGGAGCCTCAGGGGAGCAACCTGCATGGGGGCTACCACCTCCAGGGACTACAGCCCCAGAGGTTTCCTGGACAGATCTAACAGGGGCTGTACACTTCCCTCAGAGTGTGATGTGAACTCCACATCCCTTACCACTAAAGTACAGAAAAACTGCGATTTTATCTGTTTTAGGCAAATAAACCGTTTCATAGTTACTTTGTGGTAAGGTACAGCCTAGTTCAGCCACATCTATAAGCACTGAAACTCCTCGATAGAAAATAAAACCAACCAGATACCACACAGATTTCGAGTGCCCTGCCATATCTGTAATTCAGAAAATGTACGTCTCCTTTCTTTCAAACAGACCTTCCCCAGCTGGAAACAACCTACCCAAACCTCCACCCGCTGCTGCTCTCAAAGCTTCCTACATATCACAAGTTACAGTGACAAGCAGAGGAATGACTACCTTGAAAGCTCCTGCTCATTACATCTTCGCTTTAATTATGGTCTATAATAACATTCCATCGAGGACACATCTGTAGGAAAAGCCAATATTTTACTTAGTAACTGACACAACTGAGGAAAAAACCCAAACAAACTTTTACCCTTCAAAGTATCTGAAGCTCAAACCTTGTGTTTTTCCCAGCAGTACTAGCCTCCTAGCTTGTATTTTTAAGACTAGTACGCTTATAATACAGTAATACTTAACTAGGATAACATTAATAATTTGCTTTCATACATTTAAAAAAATATTTTCATTACTTTTCTAGTAGGAATACAAGCATCATATACAACTGTGGGAGAAAAAGATTTAATACGTTATGCAGTCAGTGGTGCACAAACCCAAACAACAATGCAAGAGCAACAGGGATCAATCTTTTTCTATACAACCTTTAAGCATTCCAGTTTCAGGAAGCGCCCTAATCGTAACCCATATAATACCATAGGAGTACAAAAGTGAGATTAGAAAAGATGTATACAGACAAGCATTAAATTTTGGTCAAAAATATGCTGGGATATCTACCATAAAGACAGTAACCATCAATTAGATTTACTGCAAATGTCAAACATATGTTAAAGCCAAACCAAATCCTATCTTAACTGTTTAAAAACTTGCGAGCAAACCAGTCCAATTTTATATAAAATTTAATTCACACGACTCGTGATGTTGTCTGAAGGAGCTTTGTAAAGGAACATCTACACTTTATAAAAAGTTAACTGAAAGTATAGCAAATTCCCCCAATCCCAACTTTAAAGACCCACTCCACAGAGGGACTTTAAAAACCCACGTTTTCTCCGACAGAACCCCAGTGCTCTGGTGTTTGCAGGTCCTTGGCACAGATACCCGTATGCATGTCACGGTGAGGCACTACCAAATATGAAGAGCAGCAGCTGTCAGTCCAGAACATAAAGCAGCATCGTAGGTTCATACACACACGTCAGTGTCATCACACCCACGTACACATTCACGATCACGAGGCCACGTATTACCAAATTTTATCTGTGCTTTTATTCTCTGCCAAATTGTGTTTTCTCTGTGTAAAAGTGAAGTAATCTGGTGATGTGTTATTCCAGTAAGAGCGCAAAACTATTGCAAAAATGGCTGACAAAATACATAAGCACTTTTACTAAGTTGTTTGTGATAAAAATTTGAAAGTTGCAAGCCATCAGCATCAGCTGCTCATTTTTCTTTTAGGAAGCATTAGAAGTATTTGGTTTCCATCCCATTCCCACTGCAAACCAGCTATTTTCTTTCTCAGTGCCAGATCCAACATTCCTCGCAGCCTTTCAGGATTAAGTCACTTTTACTCTTTATCCCACACAGGAAAAATAAAACCAAAATCAGTACAGCAAGCCAAGCAATCAATATTTTAGATAAAGCTTTATGAATGATGCAGAGAAGAAATTAAGTGTAAAATAAATTCCAAAAATACATTAAAATTACATTTAAAAGTTCTGATAATTGCACATTCATGTTTAGCAAACATTTCTCCTACATACTCTTCCAATCCCATCTTGCAACTGATGTGAAATCCTGGTCTAGGAATCTCCTTTCCAAAGTCCCCACAAATTGGAACTTGGCTTTGTGTATTGTTTATCCAAGATAATAAGTCACCTACTAGTTCAACAGTATCAAACCCAGGACAGAAAAATCATTAGTTAGACCTCTCAGAAAAAGTCTTATTATTGATTTTATACCATCTTATTCATCACACTATTTTTAAACCTTGGCACATGTGAGATTAGACTTAAGATCACCAAATGGCTTTTAGCAATAACTATCCTTTTCTACTCTAACACAGAGTTGTGTCTAAATCTCATCGAGTTAATACACGTCACGCAGCCAGCACTGGCAGCAGGATGGACTTTGGACCATAAGAGATGCTGCCCCAACACTCGTAAGCACCTGGGTGGCTTTTGCTCTTTCTTTCTTCCTTCTGTGGCCAGGAGTGGAAAATGACTGTCTTCTAGCTGCATTCCTGGCAAGAGAGCGCGGATTATTTCTGAAATCAAGGGTACGGGACCGCGATACCACTGTCACGTCTGCCTTTATGGGAGTCGTCATATTAGGAACTCTGACTCTGGCTTCATCACTCAGTATCACACACACTTTTCTCTGTTTTTACTTGGAAATAATTACAACTTTACAGCTCTAACTACAAGACTGTTTCAACTGCACACAAACATATGATGTTAACAAAGGATTCTGAAATTCTAAAGGCTCGTTAATGTGATTATCAGAGTACAAGCCATGTCTTGCAGCTTAGCACTTATGGCTTACCATTAAAAGACTGCAATAAGCATTTCTAAAAGAAAGAAAAAAAAAAACCACCTCAGAGTACATCAATTCTGAGGGACCACATATTACTAATAATACTTAAAATCAAACACTTCATAAAATGTTTTTCTATTATTATTATTCTAAAAGCCATACTCCAGAAACAAAACTAAACTACATTTCATACAAATAGCATTTGCCAGCTGAAGACCTCAAGAGCAGGCTGCACAGGAGACGCTGAGACTGACACTCTGCTATGAAAAACCACCACACGTGGTAGCCTGGCAGCTGGAAGACACCTCTGCTTCAGCTGAGAGAGTGTGATGCAGCTATTAAGCAAAGCGTGTTCACTGGTCTGAAAATGTTATCATTAGGTATCTGCAACACAATCACTGATCACCCATGTTCATCAGTCCAAGTTCCTGAATAATTTGGGTGGGCTGATTTCAAAAGGAAATCAAACACATCCTCGTTTCTCTCTTATTTGAAGAGAAGAGGCTGCTCGCCTTTCGCACCACCAAACTGAGCAACCTGCTCAGAAATGGGACGGAAAAAAGCCTGGGATCGAGGGGGGAGCAGGTGCAGGAACAGCTCAAACCGATTCCTGACCTTCGTCTGTTGTGGGTGAGCGATAACACATTTTCACTGCAACCCCTGTCTGAGCCATGAGCACGCTACTCAGCTCCAAGCAAAGCACGCGCTGCCAGAGGTGATTCTTGTTAAATGTATTGCTCTCGCACTGCGAGGAGACAGGCTCAAAATGTTCAAGGTGAAATGAAGCATTCTTGTACAGATACGGTTTGATGTAAGTATCTGGAGAAAGGAAGAAAGCAACACTTCTCATAAATCACTGAGCCTAGCTTTTGGAAATTGCCACTGCTTTAACACAGATTACCAGCTCAACAGATTTGTTGCCATATGCTCAGTGAATCACTGATCTCTTTAATAAGGCAAAGGACCCACTGGAAACAGGAAAGCAAGGGAAGAGGAAATGTACTTGTAAATTGTTTTTCTCTCTCTCTACACTCATATTCAAGCCTTTTATTTTTGCTCATGAAACTGTGGTTTCAGATTTATTAATGACCATCTTTTGATAGGACAGTTAAACAGAAGTAAGTCTTTGTCACGGTAACTCTACTGTCAATTAAATTACCAACTGATGTGAAAAAATTCTCTTCATCCCAATGTGTTTGCACCTCATCACTGAAAAGACTAACACTGTACAAACAGGATTCACAGAGGCCACTACACAGCATTTATAGGATGGTCCAAAACTAACCTACCATCATCTACAAGCTTTCCATCTTGAAAAATATAAAGGAAAAAAGGTCTGTAAAACTGCCTTCTCTAGAAGTGCATAAAGAGGCTACCAGAGCCTTGCAAATCCCACGCTATAACCTAGGCAGACACTTGACCATGGGCTACTACAGTGGCATAAGACTGACAGCTTTCACAGACGCTGCTGACAGCGCGGCCAGCACAGCCGAGCTGGATCGATGCACTGAAGGAGGTGAAAGGAGATAAAAAACAATTACTCAGGAAAATATAAAAGGCACAACGCATGGAATGATATTTAGACGCTTAAAAATTAGATTTGTATTAAAAAAGGAGAGCAAACCAGCTAATGAAATCTGCTTGAGGCACTGCATAGGCAACTCAGCTGTCTTACAAGGCCTATGGAAGCTGCCACTCGGACCCCAGCAGGTCTCTCCCAGCCCAGAAGGAATTCAGACACTGCCTTTCCTCAGGCAGATCCCGAGGCTGGGGCTGGAGCCAGAACGTGCTGCTGGACCCCCGTGTGCTCTACTGGTTGTAAGGCACCGAGCACAAAGCAGATCCATATATCACAACCTGCCCATTAACTCAGAGGGAATATTCTGGCATTTAAGTGTTTTAATGGTATAGCAGTGAAGGTGTTGCTTGCCATTACTGCAACTTCAGACATCCCCTTCTGAATTCATTTAAGGCAGTATACGTACTCGCTTCTAACCATTTTACAGTGCATATCCTCATTGAAGTCTGAAAGTTAATTTGCCAGAACTTCTGCATAAGAATTCTGAAAATGACTTTTTCCCCTCAACAGAAATGCTTTGAGATTACTTAAAAATCCTGTAAGTAAAAAAATGCATTGCTCACTGAGTAACTACCATTGCCTGTATTTGTTCTATATGTGTATCCATTAAAGCATCCAGGCTCATCTGGCTGCAGCAACAAAGTCTAAGAGGATATTTAGAAAAATATTTCCCTGAAGGCACAGGTGCAAATGGGCAAAACAAAGGGCACCAGTCTAAATGTTTAATAAATACAAAACCACAAAAAAACAAGACTTCATTCACCACAGGTTTTTCTGTTGATTTGACAAAGTAGAATAAATAAATACGTCTTTGCAGATTTGAGTATCAAATGCTGAATCATCCAGAAAATGAATGGCAATTTACAGCATAAATTTATAGCTCAAATCACAGATACTATATAATGATTTTCCATCAAATAAAGTAAGGACTGTTTTAGGTAAGAATGTAGATGGATTTCTCTCATGATTTCCCTTTCCACTCCGCATTTCCTTCTCCTAATCTCCCCCCATGTACTTTTACACACTGAAAAATTCTAAATCGATTTTTAACCCAAAAGAGTCCTCATCTTTAAAGTTGGTGTGATATCAATACAGCTCACCTATTCCCATAAGTGGAAGAAAGGGAAAACAAAACATTCATCACTTAGAGAAATAACACTCCTTTACTATTAAATATTTACTATTGGTATTCTAGGAGGCTTGCAAGCCTATGTTCTGTCCCTATATTTAGTTCAAGTTTTCCCCCTTTTCAATTCCTGGCTGCTGTCGCTCATTCTCCTCCCATGTCCCCAACAAAGCCCCTGCCTCTGGCCCTTTGGGAACTGGCAGGCTGTTGTTTGGCCTCTGAAGCTGTCTCTTCTCCAGGCTGGAGCAGCCCAGCTCCCTCCGCCTCTCCTTCCAGGGCAAGTGCTCCAGCCTCAGCCATCCTGGGGGCCTCTCTCTGGTTTAGCAACATCTTTCTTGTACTGGGAGGACAAAAGTGGACCCAGTATTACACTTGGTCTAACAAGGGCCAAATACAGACCAAGAGTCACCGTAATTTACTGATTATGCTCCCCTTAATGCTGTTCAATATGCTGTCAACCTCCAACACCGGCAGGACACGCAACTAACTCACACCCAGCCCTGTGTCCCACAGGGCCCCCAGATTCTTCAGCAGTACTGCTCCCCAGACGGTCAGTCCCCAGGCTGCGCAGGGCATTATGCCACGCCAGATGCAGAACTTGCTAAAATCAGGGTGGGCCATGTCTAGTGCCCACTGTTCATCCACAGATCCAGTAACTTCAGCACAGAAGGCAGTCAGGTTGGTCAAGAGTGATCTACTCCTGGAGAATCTGTAGTGGCTACTCCCAACCACCTCTTCCTCTTTCATATGCCTAGAAATGCTTGAAGAGGAATAACCTCCCCTCTGACCCAGACCTGTGCACACTCTCAACGAGCCTCTCGCCCAGTCCAGAGAGGAGCTCCAAATATTGCAGCCCTTCCTTCACATGAAGGGTAAACTCTCCTCTTATCTGCTGGTCTTTACTGAGAACCCTCTCTCCACCCACCACCAAACACATGAGCAACCCTCCTCCTTATTTATTCCAATGGTATCATAGTTCTGCCTCCACTGGCAGAGTTCATTTTGAAGAAGAAAGCAGTATCAACCCTACACCTCATGCAGACCAAGAGTAATTGAGTTCTTGTCTCCATTTGATACCTTCTTGCTATCAGGCTGCATATACAAGCTCGAAACCAGTACACTTATAATTTAGGGAACCTGAGATCTGGGGATGCTACACAAAGCTTAGTGTTCTACTAGTGTTCTACTGTGCAAGTTTGGTGAGTGAACCAGAAACAGAAATAAACCTTAAAGCCAGAAGATCCCTAGAATATCTTCATTCCTTGTTGTTTCTGGAAAAAGCATAACTTGTTGGACTACTTTTTTTTGGTTCATCATCTTTTTCTGTACCATGGACACCCGCTAAGAGACAATAAGCTCACTTGGTTGATGAGCCCCTAAGTTAAAATGCTGACACTGATTTATGAAGCAGCAAGCTGTGCAGAGAGTGAGACTGTCCCCTTGTGAATTTTCTCTTAAGCCATGGAAAAATATAATTATAAGGAATATATGTTAGTAGGAAACTGTGGTCTGACGGTTCAATTACTGCTTTTACTATGGCATGCTACCATAGCACATCATCATATGTTAACATTTCAGCAAGAGAATCAAAGTCATGTGACAAGTTTTATTTATACATTCTAATTATGCAATTAATAACCTTGATGGAACTGTTTTAGCAATCACAGCAGATATTTGCCATATGCACACCAGGGGATCACACAGAGAAATTTGTAATCCTGTAGGAAGCAGAAAACACCTTTTCCCTCTCTAATGAAAACACAGAACGCTGTGTTAAGGCCATTTTGCGTGGGCTGTGCAGGAGCTGGCTATTGTAAGAACAACACAACAGCTTCATGTGTCATTACAGCCAGTCGCCCACCCGAGATTAAGGGGAAATGACTATTGCTCTCAGACATCTCCAGTTTTTGGTACTTTAGTTACTGGTCAAAACAAACATGAAAATACAGGAAGGCACAACCTTCTATTTTTAGATGTTGGTTGGAGGTGGTTTGAGCATCAGATGGAAGAACACACTGAGCTCAGTAAGTAAAAAGGAAAATTGTAACTCACTGCTTATGAAACTCGGCTACTGACCTCATTTACTTGATAGGCAAACAACTACTTTTTGCACAGCTGAAAATAAATGTTGACACAGCAATGAAATTTTACCTGTGTATTACACAAACATACCCTCCAGCACAGGAGATGTAAAGATCAAACTAATCTGACCTTAGCAAAGGTCAACAGGTAATAATGTAGCAGTAGAATGAGAAAAGCTGTAGCTAGAAGCCAAGGCAGCAACAGGTAACTTTTAAATGAAGAGCCTTTAATATAAGAATACTTAGGTTTTGTTAAGAGTTTCATTAAAATTTACATTATCTTCATCAAGAGAAAGGTAAAAGCAGCTGAAAATTCTTTTCTGCCATTTATTTTTAAAGCAAAAGTATCTACTGGATGCACTGAACCAAGCAGTGGCACTTGATTCAAATTTGCTTTAAAATATTTTATCTTGGTACTAGAGGTCAGCAGCAGAATACAGCAAAGCTGATCCTCACAGACGTATTTTCCAGAAGTTTCGCAGGTAGCACAGTCTAGTCACTTATGTGCATATGATCCTCAAATCTATGTGCTGTATTGATAGAGCCCATGTAAGTATTATTCTATATACACACTGCTAGATTGCACAGAGATATTTTTAAGATAATTCTGTTTAGTGAAATAACACAGATATCATCACAAAATTACCTAAACAGATAATTATACACTCTTCAATTGATTCTAAGTGTTAAGCATTCTAAATTAATAGCTCCTGAAATTTCTAGCCACTGAAAAAATTTCTGTGACCAATGGACACTTCAGCTAGCAATTCTGCAGCATCCTAATTTAATGTGTAGCCCAAATGAATAAGCGACAGAGGAGACTGCAGGCAAGTACCAGTTAATTGCTCATTTAAGAGCAAAATTACCACAAGCAGCCAGACCAAAATGAAAAGCATGTTCATATGTATACTGACAGTAGAAATTATCCTAATATAGATCAGTTACATCTTGTGATGGGAAGTAATTTTTAGACACTATACATTTTTAGATATTATAAATTTTTTTAAAAAAAAATGTTTCAAGTTGTATAAGGATTGATTAAAGACATATAAGGATCTCAGAGAAATACCATCTTTCCAATAATAAATAAAAAATAATGAGACAAGCCAAGACAGATTCTGAGGGACAACTTGGTAAAGGTGTAAAAAGTACTATTATAATTATTTTCATAGATTTCAAAAGCAAGAAAACTGCCATAGAGAATTAAGGGCATAAGATCATAAAGACTCAATAGATATGCCCCTGAGACTGAAGGCTACAGCAGGAAAGTTAAATATAAATACTTACACTGGAGCTCAGTAAGCTCCCACTCTGGAGCTTCTCCTTAAACTAGGTGAGAGTCAGAGGAACTGGCAGAAATGGAAGAGCCAGGGGCAGAGGCTTTACAACAACTGACAAAATTCACACAAAAATCACCTGAAATAGGTGCCATTCCTAGAGAAGTTCTGGAACAAAGGAACAAATACCTTTTTCTTTGTGCTACCTCAGGATAAGCTTCACATGTTACTCTACCCAGCCACTTTCAGTTCTTTGTAACTAGCAGAAAATTACTCTATTAACAACTAGGGAGCAAGACTGACTTCAGCAGAAAACAAACACAAGGTGACAAATGCAAAGAAAATGTTCAGAAGCAGCTTAGAGGAAAAAAGATGATGGACTCCTGAAATCTTCATATTTAATTGGAATTAATATGAATCATGACTAGTACACTTATATATTGACCTAATACAGTGCAGACCTGCTAGCATTGCTTCTATCAAGTTCAGTCTTACCTCCAACTAAAAGAATTATTTGAAGCAGCCAACAAGTATGTTATTCAGGGTGACCTTGTTGTTTCAGCGTATTTTAATTTCTGAAAAGCTTTTCGCAAGGTCCTTCACCAAAGACACTTACAAAGGCTACGTAAAAGGATAAAAGGAAAGGGTTTCTGTGTGCATTAATAATATTAAAAAAGCAAGGTACAGGAGATGGGAATAAATGGGCAGCTTTCACAATGACAAGGACTTTGCAGTATGGTTCTCAGTATGGTTCCAAAGGCACTTGTGCTGGTCAATGTATTCATGAAATGAAGACAGTATATGAGGCAACCAAGTATGCAGATGATTCAGATTTTTTCAATGCTGTAAAAACAAGTTAATTGCAAAGGGCAGCAGGAAGCCTCCTCGTACGAAGTGACTAAGGATAAAGTGGAAGATGCGTTTATCAACGTTGTGAAGTGCAACCTAACATACATCCAAACCCGAGATAATGATGAGAAAGCTCAGAAACGTGGAACGCTCTCTGAACAAGGACAGAGACAGCTGTGGGCTTCCAGCTTGGACAAGAGTTAAAGAGCGGATATATTGAAATTGCATGAAATACTAAGCAGAAAAAAGAACAAGTTTTTACTGTTTCTCACATGTGGACAATTAGAGTACATCAAATAAAATTACCAGGAAGTGCATTTGAAACCAAAAAGATGTACTTTTTGATATAACACAGTAGCATGGAACTTCTTGCTGGAAGACCTCGTGAAGATAAAATTAAAAAATAATACTTGTTCTCAAAACCAAGAATGCAAATATTTGTGGGGGGAAAAAGTATACCAATGATTAAAAAAAAAAAAAACAAAACAACCCCCCCCCCCCCCCCCCCCCAAAAAAACAAACCAAAACAATGAAACTCGCAGCTACTATTTGTGAGTACAGAATATCTTCAGTATCGTGCTTGTGGATGCCAGCAAAGCTACGGCCAGGTAAACACACTGCTCGCCCGCCCCATTCTGACACACCAAACACGGGGCTCTCGGCTCGCTGGACCAGACCGATCCCTGGTCTGACCTGTCGGACAATGCTTACAGTTCTGTTTGCTCAATAAAGCCTTTGCCACACAAATCATCCCTGACAGCAATATTTTAACAGGATCAATTCAGCAAAACAAAATAAAGTTCAAATCACTTGCTGATTACTGCATACTTTGAACTATAATTGAGGTTAAACTTCAAAGTCAGCACTTGAAAAACATTTTGTAATTTTAGGCAAGTGTGTTTGAATGCTTTATTCTTTGAAACAGCTGTTCTTGAGATGCCCTAATAGTTTTATCAACAAACCAAAATACATGAAGATTTAACCAAGCTAACATCTTTTCTGCTTATGTTTTGTATGCAACACAAAGCAAGGACAAATTTCTTTAAGATTTTTCTTACTTGCAAATCACCTACACAGTGGGTTTACAAGCAGAAGAAATGTAGAGTAAAGGGAACCTCACCTTCAAAAAATTTTTTTTTCATGATGGGATGAGTTATCCTAAATACTCTAGAACTGAGTAAAACTTAGATTCAAGGTTGAACTGCGAACCAAAGGAGACTCACTTTCCAGTTGAAGGTCACATGGGACAGATGTTGTTACACCTCAGAGGTGCACATAAATCTCAGGATGTGGGGGAAAATGAGAATAAATTATTTTCCTATCAGTTTTTATTACAGCACCATTCTGATCTCTTGGATCTGAGGTGCAAAGCTATCCATCATCACTGTAGCTTAAAAATTGTAAATTATACACCAAGACTCCAAGCAGCTAAAAAGAGAGACAAAGTTCATATTCAGATGGCAAAAGACTCTCCACATCACAAGTGAAAAAGACGACAGATCAGATGCGTACAAGGAAGACAGTTGAGGGACTTCTACAGGTCAGTGTGACAGGAAGGGTTTTCACATATTAGCAGACTGCTGCAGACATATTTTCATCAAGAAACATGACAAGAAAGAATTTAAAGGGCAGATGTGGAGAAGCAAAAATGAAGGGCTCAGGAAGTGTTTACAGGGAATTTAATTCCTTCCCAGTAGAAGGGCACTGCGTGTGTGGGAAAACTTGTTTAAAAACTTCAAAACTGAAGGAGACCAAGTCCTGTATCGCAAGCCTAAGTGGGTGATGGATTGCATCCTCGATTTTGAGGATGAGTTCTGCACCTGAGGACAAACAGCTTCTGCATCACACACATCCAGAGATTCCACCTCCCTGTCACAGCAAACAAATTGTCGTGTGTGAAGCAACAGATTTTGAAAATGACCTTTGCAGCAGCATCCTGGATTGACACCAGAAAGCAAAACTGTATTCAACTCTAGAAAAATGAATGATGCAACAATAAACATGGAAATCTCAGTGCAAATCAGTATTTATGTCAACCTAAATATAAAGCTGAATTTAGAAATAATACACACACACACTCACTCTTAAGGATATCCCAGGCACAGTACCCAAGTCTTGTTTGCTCTTTTCTTTTGACTTGGTAACACAGTCTATAAATCCTGAACACATACTACTTACACTGCATGCTCTTTAAAGAAGTAGGTCAGTAGCCTCCAAAACAACAATTTAAAAAATATTTTTAGATGTTTGTCTTTTTTATCTGTACCTGAAGGATATTCTCACATACAGAATCAAAGCTGAACACAGCTCATTATACCTTCCTCCAGCTTGCAAAACTCGAGGATAGAGGTCTCTGGTTTCGTAATTAAAACTGAAAGATGAACCCTTTCTTGCTGGAGTCTCAACTCCCAGCTCCAATTTCAAACCATTTACCTTGATGTTTATTAAAATCTCAACATGTCCGAAGTATTGAATTACTCAACACTCAGCAGCTGCTTGACCTCTCTCATTTAATCTCCTCCCTAGGTGAATACCCAAATTGAATTAAATGTTTACTAAATAAGTGACTCAGGGTGGAAATCTATGCCAGTTCTGAGCCGTATGATATGAAGGATGTTGTTGGTGACCAGCAAATAAAGAATTCAGTTTTCTTTACAACAACAGGCAGTTTTGCTGTAAGAAACATAAAACAATATGCCAAATTCATGGCAGAACAAGCAGAGGGAAAATACTTCTAAGCAGCTTAACAGATTCTCTTAGAACGTATTTAATTACCATATTTCTGTGCTTTGTTATTTTGACTTGATATTAGCACTCTTCAGTACAGAAATACCTGTAACTTCAACACCAGACCTTCTAGAACATATCATCATCTTTACTTAGCCTGCTCCTATTAAACTGGCTCTGTCCAAGTCCTGGTGTTTTATACGGTTATTCACCCGTTCAAGTCTCAAGACCTCTGGTACAGCTTTTCTGCTTTTCTTTTAACCGTTAAAAGGCAGAAATACCAGCTCTGTGAGCTTGTGATTCTTGAGTTCACCAGCTAATTTGTTTCATTTCATCTAATTCTATACCTTTAAATAGAAAACTTCAGAGATGATCTCAGCCATACTTCCTTCCCATATGCTGAATCAACTCACGGAGAAGAAAGTAATCCGAAGAGTTACTCTCGCTGACAATGTTCCTAAAACACAGGCATTACACAGCAAGACTCAAGTCAGGAGAGCTTCCTTTTGCTTTGATTCACTTTGCTATTTGTGAGATCCCCTGCTAGGTGCTGCATTCAGGAGCGGTTGGGCCATGCCTTTAGCTGCCCTTTCCTGTTCCCCAGTATGTATCAGGGAACATGAAGTCTCTCACAGAGCTGGGCGCTTCTGGCAAAGCTTATCGAATAAGGCAAGACAGTGCTCGATCCACGCCCATCTATACCAGACCTGTAAAGCTGTACCAGGAGAACTTTTTTTTCCATTCTTCCTATATTATTTTATGCACATTAGCATTTCTTTACTCTCTACATTGTCAACTGAAATATGTTACTTTTTTTTCCCAGACTGGCACTTGTCTAAAGTGCAAATTCTTACAGTCATCCTACCATACCCCTATCCATTCCTCAATTGCCATTAAAAAAGAACCAGTAGCTCCATCAAAAACAGACAAAAAGGAAACTGGTATTACAGAAAGACCAAAATCCCAGGCCACATGCATCTACTCTGGCAGCTAACAATGAGCTACGTGCTGCCATGTATTAGGTCCTTTATTCTCTGTATAGGCCGACAGCTATTCTCAAATAGAAGTCCTGGTAGTACCCAATTTTATACCCTCAGACCAAATTAAATAACTATGCTGTCCTTTGGTTTGTGAGCATTTCATACTCACAAGTATGAAAGCCATACTTGCAGTTGTTAGCCAACTTAATATGCTTAGTTCCTTTCTCCAAATCAAATTACAAGCTAGTTTGTGCTCCTCAGTAGCTTTATTTATAAGATTGACATATAAGTCATGGCAAAAACACAGAACAGAAAATACTACAAGAAGATAATAAAACAAAGTACATGCACACTAACTAAAGTTTAACTGAAAACGGATCACTGACTTCAGAGAATTCATATGACAGCACCTCCCAGCCAAATATTAAGCATCCATTTGGTACAGAGCATCCCAAAATTCTTTAAGAAAATTCCCAGCTCCAGTCAGAGACCTGCTGAGCTCTTCTGTGCTCCTGCTGCAGCACATTTTCTATTGATTAAATTTAAATTAACAAAGCAATGCCATTCACCCGACATTTAACTTTCCAAGGGAGTCACATGCCACATGAATTCTGAAATAAGATTAGGAATATAATAAATCAATCTAACAAGAAGTCCAGTAAAATATTGGCAAGCAGAAAAATTTTGGAATTATTATACAGAAGTGCAGATGCTGAAATGCTTATATTAGAAAAGGGATAATTAAAGACACTGACAATTCTAGTAAAGAAAACAAACTTAATTCCCAGAATTAGGAGTCCTTTGGAAGCATCCACGATATCAAAGCATCTTTCCAATCCAGACCTCAGCTCAGTCCTAGCTCTGTTACGAAAATTAACCAAACTGAATAAAAGGATTCCTCCACCTCAGAACGGGAGGGTGTAGGGAGAGAGCATTTATCTACCATTTTTCCAGCTATGCTATTTATTGAACTTCTATTTCTCTCACTATCAAGCTGTTGGGTGGATGAGCAAGCACAGACATTGAGAAAAATCCAACTGCCTTCCAGAATTTCTTAAACCATGAGGAATTTGCATGGGGTGCTGCTCTGCAAGCCCCAGCAAGGCTTCTACTCCTGCCAGCTCACTCTGTCCTATGACCTCTCCGAGTGCAGAAACCCTTATCCTTTCTCTCACCCTCCCCGTGTCTGGAAAACAAAATATTTAAATCTGAGGCAAAGCTGGTCACGAACTTGAAAGAAGCCAGGAGTATTAAATGTGAAGTTGAAGAAATACATCTGTATTATTTAAACAAAAACTTCACTCTTTGAACTACTTTGGTAAGTCTATCAAAATTGTGCAAGAAATAAACCACACTGAATTTCAGATGCTTCCATTCAGAGGAAGCAGTAATTTAACGCACAGGGAATAAGCAGATTCATAACCTGAGAGACTAAATCCCTGTGTATCATACTAGTAATTTCTCTTGGTATAAATCACCACAACAGCAACTCTGTGTTTCATATCTTATAACGATATTTAAAGGAAAGCAATAACCCATGGAATGAGATTTCCATATTGTCAACTGGGCTAACGTAGAGGTCAACAGTTCTCAGCAGCAGCGATTGCTAACGACATGCAAACAAATTTGCTTTCCTCAGATTGTAGCAAAGGAACAACTTCTGCAAAACCAGTTCCCTGTCCACAGTCAGCAACACCATGAGAGGCCAACCCCATCAACCTCTGCAAAGACGCTGGCAAAGCAAACCCCACTGTTACTGGCGAGGGACACGGAGCCCACCTAAGGAGAGACAAGAAATACAAGGCCACGCAAAGCAGGAGACAAAGCTGCAGTCGCACATGGCAGTGCCAGTACCCCACCTTTAGCCGTAGGCTCCTCTCAGTGCAGGGACAAAACGCAGCAGGACAGCAAGAAGCCAGGGCCCCAAGGTAGCCAGGCAGGACCCAGGCAGTGCATCAGACCTACCCCAGAGATTGTCTTACCAGAGCAGAAGAGAGCAGGGGCTCACTGTGGTGTAACGAGTGAGCCCCAGGATGTCACATCCACCCTATCACCCCACAGTGGCCAGAAAGCTGGACAGGAGACATCACTTAACCCAACTCTTGTACCTGTTTCCCAGTGAAACCAGCCAAACCATAGTCTATGTTCCACAGAAAAAAAAATATTACCATCAGGTATCTGTCTGCTCCTCTGCAGCCATGCCAACTGTAAGCACACACCACACCTCTCACACAGCAACATTATCTAAACTGCCTGCAAAAGACATTAGGTACCAAAGTTAAAATACTTCTACATTTGAAGCAGTGACTAACTAAGCATATGCTGGATTATCCCACAATGCTTAAAACAGAGCAACAGACAGGGAGGCTTTAGACTTGCTAAATCCTCTGCTTTTTTCATCATAAATTACACTCCAGGACACAGGCTGTTATAAATTGCCGTTACCAACAGTCATTTTTCAAGCTATAACTTTTAAATCTAGTGGAGAACGGGCAAGAAGAAATCTCACATACTTAAGTATACATCCCAGCTAATCCCACAAACCATTTCAGATTTGTAGAAGTCTTCTAGCAGTTTTCTGAAGTATGTTTAAGAATAACAAGGCTGAGAATGAAGCAGGAGCCAAAGGAAAACACAGCAACACCACTTCAAGTTTTCCTTTCAAGACAAGCTGCAGGCACAGTAGTAAAAAGCATGCTGCAAGCTAGCAGATAAACATAATCCAGTGCAGGTTTGCTGCAGGAATGCTATCGGAGGCAAGAAGCACTGAAAAGTCCCAGGGTTGCCCAAATGACACTCTTCATTTGTCTAGCACAGGAAGACCCATCTTCGTCAAAAGTGTGTACCAACGTTTCACTGCCGAGGACCAGAACCCAACCCCATGGGCCATACCAGGCTCTCGCTGCAAACACATCATCTGTTACTTGTGACTGCACTAAATAACATGGTGGGGATACGTTCCCCAAGCTGAATGAATAGCAGGAAAGCTTTACAAAGAAAATAGAGCTTTTCAGACTTAGGCTACTAGGGGTATTTAACAGCACTTCCAGCTGGCCTTACTTCACTTTTCATCCCGGCTTCATTTCACCTTAAGAGTGCACATGTAAGCCTTTCCACCACAAAAAATTGCCTAATCCAGTATCAACTATGGTTTAAGTCAGAAGCTGCTGCTATATAAAGAAGCCCATAATCCAAGCTAAAAATCCACATGGAATTAAGATGAGGGGAATTAATAGCTAACAGTTGAAGAACAGCATTTGTCATGGAGAAAAGGTGACATAATACAGACATAATGTGTACTTGAATCACTCAGGTGACTTGCTATATGGACATCCTTTCTACTTCTGTTAATCCTATAGACTGGAAACACTCTGGGGACAAAAGTGTGCTCTTCATATGTGTCTGGAAAGTACCTATGGCATAGGAAATACTATTTCTGTGTAAAAACCTGTCTCCATTTAGCCTGCACCCAGGGCTAAACAAGAACCAGTTGTTCTATCACCCAAGACCCCTCCCCAGCTGAGAAAGGGAATTGGGAAAAGGAGGGAGACTCATGGGTTGAAATTTAAACAGATTTAATAAAATAAGAAAACCAATATTGATACTAATGCTAATACAAAAGACACAAAGTTATACTTAGCTCATAGAGTGGTCGCAAGTCCCTCCAGGAATAGCAACTGTTGACGAAGAGGAGGACGGAGAGGAGAACAGACCAAAGAGCCCCCCACCCCCAGCAGCTTTCCCATTTATAGTGACCCTGCCATTGATGTTACAGAATACACCTGTGGGCCAGCCTGGGGCAGCTGCCCTGGCTCTCACTGCTGATGGCCTTGATCACCACCCCACAGCTGGCCACAGACTGAAACTACATGGAACAGAAAAGGGATTCTATAAATTTTATCCCTGCAAAACCAGGACAAAACCACATAAAAATAGCGTCCATCTAAACAGACCATACACTGGTCTATCTTGGTGGACCAAAAGGACATCTTAAACATCTTTTCTTTTACATTGGCCACGCACAGATGGATCAGGAAGAGAAAAAAGTAGAGCAAAGGAAGTTAGAACAAAGTCAAAGATGAGAGGATCAGTATTAAGGATTATTATATACAAAGTGGTACAAAGACTGCAAACATCAGAGAGCCACAAATCCAACAACAAAATTTTCGCTTAACAGAAAGTGGCATGGCACCAAAGCATTAGCAATCATGAAATAATTACAAAGTAAATTACTTTAACAAATTGCCAAGTAAATATGCAAAGCTATCAATGCATGAAATCTGTACACTCACTGTAAATAAGATGTTAGAAATTACTGGCTTTTAATTAAATTTATTCTGTAAATTTAATAAAATTCTACTCCAACAAAAAACCCACCTCTGCAAACACGGCAGTTGGCTGGAACTCTGTAACGCTGTTTAGCAGTATAACCATAACAAACTCAGTACCTTGGCCAAACCTGAGCAGAATTGCTTTAAAGCAAATAGCAGTATTTTCAACTTCAGTAAACCCAGGAATAGTTAAAAATCATACACCTGTGTTAGACCACCCAGTGTTAAACACCACCCTATTTTCGGGAAATGCTTCTATAAAATCCCACCAATACTAATAGGAAGAAGGCAGCAAACAAGTCCTTACGAATTCATTTTGATAGCGACAGCTCAGGACTGATTTTCACAGGTTTGTGTCAAGGTGAGGACACTCCACCAGCCCATGGCTGGTGAGGGCCATGGGGATCCACTCAGGTTAACGCTCTCATTGCATGAATTCTGCTTCTTTACAAGGTTATCATTTTGCTCAAGAAAGCTTCAACAACTCCAGAATAACCTGGCTCCTCGCTAAGAAGTGTAAAGCCACTCTGAAACAGGATCTACTATAGCTTCCTATTAAAGGGATGTAATTTATGTATATACTCCAAAGCTGAACACAGGGGGTTTGTTTGCTTGGAGGAGGTGGTCAAAAATTAAGTGCTGGCCCAAGATGCAAGTTCAGGTGCACAGGTAACAGACCACGATCTCCAACATGCCCCAGTCCAGCCTCCTGTCCTGCACATCTCCAGCTGCCAGCATCCTGGGGACCGTCTAGGTGACCCCTCCCATGGGCACTGGGTGGCTGCTGTGGCCTGGGCGCGTTGCCAGGGCAAGGCAGCAGTGGATGCGGCAGGACACGATGTGGCAGGACGCGTGTGCTGACTGCGTAATCCAGACAGGCAAAGGGGGAGGAATATCTTGTTCGCAAACATGATGCTTTTTATTTCCGTAGCAGAGCTTGAGTTTTGAGCTTGTACAACGCAGCGGGAGTTCAACAGTATTTGATACTTACATATGGACACATCGTTACTCCTATGCCAGATTATAAATTCATTTTCCAATCAACATCTCAAGAACACGATTGCACTTTATAGTCAAATACTTTATAGGAAAACATATATTCCAAACCCCAGTGGTTAAAATACACCACCAAAATATTTAGGCTATTACCCTAAGTTCAAACACATAGAGTAGATTAAACACTGAGTTCAGAGGCAGTTCTAAATTCCTAGAGGCATATCTAGGTACATCAAAGCTGAATTGCTTGCTATTTACTCAATTCAATTCCTGTGCTATGTAGTGTTGGCTTCATAATGCATCTTGAAGCTGTTTGCTTTTTTAACAGTCCAAGTGAATTAGGACTGATTTGTCAAGAGTAGGAAGAGCCCACAGCTAGCGCGCATGCACCGAGATCTGCTGGTGACACACAGACGTCCTACTGCAAGTCTCACTGCATTTGATGGCATAAAACTTGAGTTTCAGGAGTCATGAATTCACGTGAAGTTGCTGGCTTTCATTTTAAGAAAGATTCTAGGAGTGGTTGGTTTTTTTTAATGTGGAAAAGCTGAAAACTGAACTGAATCATGAAAAAATAAAAGGAATGAGAAATAAAGGGAAAACACATTTTATTTTCAGTGCTTAACAAGCCAATTTTATGTCACTTCAATGAAATGGTAATTTTTCATTTTCAAAAAGGGTGCTTATACACAAAGTGCTAGGAAATTCTGCAGCTGTTTTTCCTATCATTCTCCTTGAGATTCAGAATTAGTTCCCTGCTAAGTTGGCTTTTAAAGGGCTTTGAAATCCAACAGCACTTCAGTCACGAGCTCTCTCTCCTTAAGCCTTCTGTCTACTGTAGCCATAGGTGTTTCCCAGGCAGCTGCTGCGCTGGTCAGAGGCGACGCTGGGAGCACTGAGCCCCAGAAGCCAGTTTCAGGGAGCCCAATTTGTGGCTGCTCTTGCTCCGAGAGCGGAAAATGTCGCAACACCAGGCTGGCAAGAGGGGAACTTCCTAAACAAACATAATAGCCAAAAAACTAATCAAGGCATGGAGCAAGCATTTAATTTCAAGGGAAACCCAGTGGTAGCCTGGTTACTGAGAAGCTCCATTGATAGCCAGTAATTCAAAGGTTGTTTTGATTGTTTGTTTGTTTTGCAGATACATCAAATAGCAATTTTGTTCTAAACATTTGGATATATATGTAGAGACTGCTTTCCAGGCACACGGAGAACGGTAACACAGAAAACAGTCGCTGTATAACAGGCTACCAACACAACACCAGCAAGAACGTGCCGGAATTGCTCCCATAAGTAGCTGAAGTTCGTAGCTGTGAGCTCCTTGGGCGCTGCTGGGGTACTGAAGAGTCAGAAGACCTGCCTGAGCGCTCCCCTGGACCCTCTTTTGCTTTCACGTTTTGTTATGCCTATGTGAAGTGAATTTCTCACATCCCTCACACAAACGTTGCCATCCCACCGGGCCCAGCCGGCGCCGCGCAGGCGCGTACGCGGGTGCAAACCCCGACTCCTTCCTCATCAGGTTGTAGCACAGCGATGGGCAGGAATGGGAATATAAACAGTCGTTGCTTTCTCACAAGCGTTCAGAGCACAATGGCTTCATTCTGTCTAAAAAACCTGCTGCATCGAACACTTCTTCAAACTGGGTTCTATCAATATTATTAAAAAAACAGAAAGTAAAAAAAAATAAATATTCAGCATTTGTTTAACATTAAACAGCTACCCACAAAAGAAGAAAATTTTCCATTATTATAGGAGCAAACTTGATTAAAGGAATTAAATCCTTAGAAGAGATAATTTCTAATGATTACCAATAATTAAAAGTGTGTTCTAAAGTCCAACAGTTGTTTTTTGTTTTAATGGGAGAGAGGCTTTAAAAACACTAATTTATAACCTTAAATGGAAGTTACTAAATGAAGAAATAACCTTCTCATAATAACAAATACTGATGCTGAAAAAAAATCCATACTTCCAAAATTAAAAAAACTGTTTTTAAAACTTGTGTGGTGCAAGCAATGCCCAAGAGCCATCGGCAAAAACGGAGAGTGGACTGCAGAAATTCCCAGCTCCAAATTGTTGGGTTTGGGGTTTTACTTCCTTTTTAATACCAATCATTTTCATTCCCGTTTATAAATTCAATAGGCAAGCATGGAAAAAAAAAAAAATATATCCTTGCACAAGTGCCAGCAGTTGTTCCTGACACAGCCTGGTTAGCACGCTCAGACCAGAGGACGTACTTCAGAGCAAGGGAAGATCTCTCTTCGCCATCAGCAAGACGTTCCAAAACAGAGACAAAGGAGAAGAAATGAAACGCAGACTTTTTTTACTATGCATTTAAGTCGTCCTGGTCTTTCCAAGTTCAATGCAGTTTAATATTTTCTCTGGACTGCCAAGTAACTCCTGTCAGAAAACCACATGCACTTCAACATAATAAGCAGCCTCTGCTCAAGAGCTCTGCTCCGAGAAAGAATTACACACCTCACCCACGGGCAGGGTGGTCTGTCACATTAATGCTGAAGTCTTTTTGGCAGGGCAGAGAGCATGGACGAGTGCCTGGCGCACAGATAAAAGCAAGAAAAAGAAAGAATTCTGCAGCACTTCCAGCACTTCATAGCCCAAAGCGAAAGACATTAAAAAGCCCCTCCCAAAACAAAACCCCTCTCATATCTCTTGTGCCTGCACACCCCGCTCACCCTGCCGAGCATCTCAGAAATGAAACGTCTTTGCTAAACTACGTAAATCTGAGCAAATGCTGTATGCAAGGTATTATTTGTGACTGTAAAAAAAATATAGAAATCTTAAGAAAAATCCAGCTGTGGAATCCATCACAAACTGTGGCGTCGTGAAATCCTGGCTCACTTGTCTCACCGTGGCAGAGACCCTCCGTCGGGAAGCGGCCAGTTCACTTAGGTTTCTCCTCATGCGTGGCCATACAGAGCAGCCACGCAGGTGCTGTAGGGCCCTTCAGCTGCTCTCCCTGCTCCGTTGGTACAACGTGACCCTGATGGGCACAGGCATGAGCAGCCTCTGCCCTCAGCGGCTCGGGGCTCAGACACACACCGGCAAACCGCACTGTCCTGCCTGCCTCGTCGCCTGCCTCCACCGTTCTCTGCCTGCCTCAGGAACGCCGGCACAGTCACACACGGTCAAAATATCCCTTCCTGAATGGGTGCTACCGTGCAACAGTATCACGTTTCCCTCAAACAAGGGCTGCAAACGAATAACATATCGTGGTTTCATCGTGACTGCTCTCACTTGGAGGTGGTATGAAACAGGGCTGGGGTATCCTTTGCTTGCTGAACACAGAGGTGTTCAGGTTAGATTCAATTTCAAAAGTCTACTTTTTCTTCTGAAATAAATGGAAACTAGATGCTACCTAACCACTTTTCTTTAAAAAACAAATCTTGCTTTCTCAAAGATAAAATTAACACAGAATCTACCATAAGTGATATGATTCAGGATACTAGTGGACTAGGATGCAGCTGGGACCAATGTTAGACTGGTTCAGAAGAGAAATTGCTGTTTACAGACTCTCACTAATAAGCTGTGTAATTTGGATTTAAGTTTGTTTCAACACTTAAACAGAGGTTTCAACCAAACTGTGATTGATTGTACATCTGTGTCCCACCACAGAAACTGGGTGAACTCATCCAGTTCTCTGCAGCAAATGACTACAGCTTCTGCATCTATCCCCAGCGTGGGCACAAGAGCAAGAGTGCTGCTGTAAAAGACACTGATGAGACTTCCTAAAAACACTTCTTCCCGTTCTTGTCACCACGCTGCTCAGGGAGGAGCAGATACAGTCCGCTAGAGAAAGCTGGTAACAGCGTGTTGCATAAGAGAAAACTAAAAGATCGCGGCTTGGCTGAGTAACAGGTTACATGACTAAACCAGCCATTTCACACTCACCGCCAAAACAGCAGAGGGTTTGTGTTAAGAGATCAGAACACTTATCCTAAATTCTGTGGAATGATCAAAGAAAAACGGCAAGGGGAAAGAAAAGGTGAGATTAATTTCAAAGCCCGCTGCAGGAGTGAGCACTCTGTAACGCTACTGCTTTGCAAACTGCAGCTACACCAGTTCTGCCAAACACTCCTTCTCTATCACCTTGTGCTGCTTGACCTCTTGCAATTTTACCTTGCTCTGAACGCCCGTATTTCCAGTCTCCTGCCATGGGTTTAGAGGGATGCAATAATCCACAGCATTATCTGAATGATGAGAAAATTTATCTCAGAAAACTACTTATTTTTACCCTGCCATGCAACCAAATCAGAAACTTTGAGCATCTTCCGCTCATTTACATCTCTTAACTCAGACTGAACACTTCTTGCATTTTTCAGTCAAAAGCATATAAAATTACATATTCTAATGCATCATACACAAGCAATATCCGGAAGAAGGAAAAGCAGGCAATCACTTTATGGGACTAGGAGCTCTCTGCGCCATTTGGCTAGAGAGAGCACAGCAACCCAAAGAAAGCCTCTGTAGTAGGGCTAGAGAGAATTACAGGGAAGCAGGACTTCAGCCTGATGTGGAAGAACTATTTGTTCAACCAGCTGTCCAACACACATGCTATTCGATTGGAGCTCATCAGAAATTTCCGTATAAAACAAGCCTTTGTTAAAGAAAAATGTAGTGGGTTGAGTTACAAACTTCTTGGTTCAAACCACTGAGTCCAGGATGTGTTTTGAAGCCCCAGGCAGAGCCCCACAGGGGATGGAAACCTGCTTAGGTGACAGCAAGCCCTGGGGACGTGGCAGCACTTGCAGCTGCCCACTGAAAATGATGCTTACTGACCCTTCAGGGCCTGGGAGCCCTCAGCTTATCAGGCATTTTAAGAAGGTATTTTTTTAATCAATCTGGAACATCACTTTTTAAGTACATTTTGTGCAGTATCTAGGAAAAAATTTAATAAATAGTAACTTTGCACTGTATTCTGTATTGTCTGATAATGCTTATGGATAGCCTGGAGCCAGCCAGGGCTCCCCAGGAGACAATTCTAGCTGACCTCAGGGAAGCCCCAGCCTATGAGAAACAAAACTGGAATAGGAACAGGAAAGGAGAGCACTCACCACCTCACAACAAGAGGAACACAATCAGAAATATAAATCTGAAAATGTTTAACGTACACATTATAATAGAAAATACAGAAACCTTACTTTCCAGAGTAAGAGACTGCCAATGCAACCACTGACTGCAAAATTGTGCACTCTGACTCAAAGTGCAGGAGGAAGAGTTAAATAGGTTTTGTTCTATGAGAAAACAAGTTTAGGCATTTGTACACATAACATTTTTATGACAGCTAAGACATGGGAAACCCACTTGAATGTATAGACACATTGAAATCCTGGGGTCAGCACTTAAGCATTAGTCTATATGCAGTTGAGACTTCTTAATATTGATAAAAATAGAAATTTTTATCCACCACATGGTACAGAAGGAAAAGACAAACAGGAAGAACAAACAATTACACTTTAGTTCTCATTACTTTTGTTGCGTCCTCTGACACGGGAACCTTTCCAGTTGTCTTTGTTCCTCTATATTCCATGAGGAAAAATACACTTACACTTCTGCAAGCATCACTGCTTGTTCACTGGTGCTTTTACAAGTAGTGGAAATACACGTAACATTTTAATTAATCACGTTCTTCTTACAGTTAAGAAATGAAAGCTTGGAGCACATTCTACCCTATTTTCCAGAAACACACCGAATTTCCTAAAATATCCTCCATTATTACAGCAGTTAATTTTCTGCAGCCTTCTGGCCCTTGTTGATCAAATAACAAAGCTGTGCTTTCCATTCTAAAATACGTTCCTCAAACACTCCAGGAAATAAGCAGCCCAAGACAGTACTCCATGGTACTTCAGCAGAAAAAACAATTTCACAGTACGGCTTCCTATTTAAACATAGTATTTCATATATATTTCCTACTCGTTCTGTTCAAACCACAATACCAAGGAGACAGGAGAGAAATATATAAAAGCTTTGTTATACTTTTATCAGCGTTTCTAACAGGATCACTTCTGTGCCGTGCAAATATTTTCATCCGTGCAAAGACAGCGCTGTTATTCAGTTAGATTCGTGGATATTCTACGGTTAACTTTTTTTGACAGTAAGCCTCTGCGCTGGCCAAACACTGTTAAAATAAGCAGAGGGATCCAAATCCAACAACCAGGTGTTTTTTTCAGCTGCTGTAAATACAAGCAGCTTACAGCTGGTTTCATGTTGATTGTGAAGACATGCCCCAGGTACAATGCTCCCAGATTCTCCAATAAAGTCTGAGAAACATTTCAGCTGCTTCTTCAAACGCCCCTGTGACACACTGTTACCACCCTGTTGCACAGAGGACTCTGTCCACACACCAGCACTAATATTTCATTTTTTCTGCTCTTGTATTTCTGCAGGAGAGCTCTATAAAATGCATGACCACAGGAACTTCCTCCATGAAAATAGGACCCATGCCACAGAATCCCTCCGACTATCTGTTTTTAAAAATATCGATGCATTGAAGCCAATCAATTCATTGTATTCTACTATGGTATCAACGTGTATTGGCTTTCTCCAAGTACACAAACACAATGGCATAGATTATTACAGTCTAACCGAAACACACGAACACAGCGAAGAGATTTTATACTCAATTCTCAACATACTTCATAGCATTTACGTCTAGAAAAGAAAAAAGATACAACCCTTCAGCTAGTGTGTGAATATCGGGTTTCAAATCTATTCCTTTTTTTATGCTTCTATGAAAACCTCTTCAAATTTAGTTTAAGTAATTTCTAAAAATAGGGTAATTGTAACTTTCTGCAATAGAAACAGTAATACAATGATTCCACAGAGAGATTCATTATTTACTCTGCATAAAGTTCCTCCAAAGAGGCTAAGAATATTGTGTTCCTGGTTCACCAGAGGAAATGACAATAAAATATTCTGAAATCATCTAAATTCAGTTATGAGAACAGTTTGCTGAAGCCCCTGTGAAGACAGCAGACATGAAGATTATATAAATCAGAAGCAAGGAAGCCTCCTTTTCAAAATATGGTTTATGAAATAACAACAGCTTCTATCCAAATTCCAGGCTTGGGACATATGTAGGAATAAAATAAAATTGTTTAAAGTTGGTCTCTGGCTGTGGTGGTGTCAGCTCAGCACTGCTGAGAACCCTCAATACTCATTTATGTCAACAGGCATTAACAGTCCTCAGAGCAGGATTACGTGCTTTCACCTCGGGCTGCTTTCCCATTCAAACATCAAACGCAGAGTGTCACACATCGTGTGTTTGGTACACCTTAAGGAACAACACGCTCATCTACGGGAAGAAACAGGACAGCTCTGATATTCTGCACTATAGTGACTGGGTCTTTTAAAAAAAAAAGCCCTGTGATATAGAAATCTGGGGCTGTGCACTGTCACGCCCGCCCCAGTTCTGACAGTTCCGATCGAAAACAGTAGGTGAAAAATCTCCACAATGTAAGGACCAACTGAAAACATTTCTTTGGGAGAAAAAAAGAAAAAACTAAAAAAGAATTGGGTGGGGTTTCCCAGCCTAAGATGCAGTTGCCTCCCAGATTCTGATGCTGTAAGTGCTGGTCTGGACTCCAAACTATTTCAAAACCATTAATCCCAGGCCTCTCAGAGACCTTGCCTAGATCACCACTACCAAATTTCTTGGCATAACAGAGACCAAAATGCTTTATAAGATCTGCTTACGCTCTCATGCTCTGATAATTTAAAGATGGGAGTCTCAATCTCTCTCAAAAACTCCATTTTGTGTACAGTTTGACACAACTTTAGAGTCTACAAATAAGAAAAACTCCGCAAGAAAAAAATCTTGGCTGAAAAGTCTGTAACAGTAAAAAAACCAAATCAGAAATTAAAAAGAAAAAAAAAAAGCCAATCAACCCTTGGCTGAAGATCCAAGGGAAGCAATGGATTTTAAACATGAAAACAAATCTTTTTTTATTATGGAAAATGCAACTCAAGAGTTGACTAAAGAGTGTGAAATCAAATGTCAGTCAAGCAAAAGAGAATGCAGTGGAATGACTTCATTCCTCCTCGTTTCATAAAGAAAATGTAAATACAGAGCATTTAATTTCTCAATAGAGAAATGTTCTTTCTATTGAAATGTTAAGCAGGGATTAAAGATACAATAGGTTATAACTCAATCCTTAGTTAAGCTTGGTTTTCCTTGAAGCATTATGGGATATTTTGGCATGAGCATTTTTTTTTCTTGGTTACCTCCTCAAACTCAGGTTCCTCTAATTATACACAGTTTTTGTCATTCAAAACCAATTCGGTTTATTACTGTCTTTTTAATGCTACTTGAAGTACAGCAGAACAATACTCAAACAGTGAAAATCGCAGCTTTGAATTGCTAAATGGCACGTTCTCACAAAAGATCCGAGGCTGCCAGAGGCCACACATTCAAAATCCTAATATTAAGATTGGCATCTTGGTCATATGAGTCTTCACACGGTTTACTTTTCTTTCTCTGAGAAAATACTCTCAGAAGCAGAGTTATACCCTAATGCAACATCAAATACAATGTGAGCCTTTTCTGTAAAAGCCTGTGCATCCAAGCAGGATTTAATGCCTGCATTGAGCATGTATTGCTCTTCTAGCTGATCCCACCAAATGGTACCGCAAACCATTTGTGTGCCTCCAACCCCAGTAAACACATCAACACACTGAGCAGAAAACAGTTCCAGCGAGTTTGCTGTTACTGCAGAACATCAAACAAACCTCCTGCTAACTGCAAACATCAAGCTGCCAAAGCAACTTCTTTTTTTTTTTCCTGTTAAAATGGTCATGTAAAGCACACTTAGCGATATTTCATGAGCACATTCAGGCCAGACAAAAGATGGGAGCAGGAATTTAAGCAGGACACTTTAATTAACTCGTCACAGTAAGAGCACAAGGCCTGCTCTGAGATGCAGCGGGTACGGTCCGAGTCTCAGGCTCCCAACACAGTTGAGTCAACAACGCTATCACAGAACTGGGGCTGCATTTCAGCAAGTCACCTTCCAGTTTGGGTTTGGTTTGCGTGTTTTCTTTGGCTGCAACAGGCATGCGCACACACCACAGACGGGCAGGTAACTCCATCTGGGCTCCACCTGAGTGATGAAGGTGTTCCTGCACCTCCCTCATCCCACGGGCACGCAGGCTGGCAACGTACCCTGCTTCCCTGGCATAATGTCTGGGGCAGGGGACATAATTTTGCAAGGCAACCTGCTCTTGGCCCCCACATAGAACATGGGCTCCCCTAGGTCTCTGTCACAGACTGATACAAGGCTGAGCGAGTGTGTGTGTACATGTCTCTGTGTAGGTGTGGTTTTATTTTACAGCCTCTTCAACAACCCTTTAAACTGGCTCCCGGAAAAACTCTTACCATTAGGGAACTGACCAACTCTGAAAAAGGAACTGCAATTCACACTCCTACCTCATTGTTTCAATGAGAAACAGAGGTTAGAGAAAGGCTTTAGATTAGAGGTGGCAATGCAGAGTAAATGAACATACAGCTAAGTAGTTTCTCCTCAGACGAACCTCCCCCTGTTCACGGGCAGGACACACAACAAATTCCAGCCCAAACACCACTTCTGTTAAGAATGGCATCTTCACAAAAACTCCGTCACTCAGGTGAACAAGACAGGCTCAGGATCTTCAATGCCATCCATCAAACAATTGTTACCATCTTTTCCTCTGAAAAGAAACTCTTAGGAGCACCATAAGATGTTTCTTCAGAGGGGTGTATTTACCAGGCGGGTGAAGAGACACCCAGGAGCCCTCACACCGACTGTTGCGGTTCCCCTCTGCCTCCCATATCAACACACCAACTTTAAGGAGATACAGAAGCACAGTAGGATGTTGCTGACCTGAGCGTGACACAGGGGAGGCAGAGAGGTTCTCCGAGAAAGGTGAAGCCTTCCTTTGATGAGCACATGCTGCACAGCAGATGTACTGCATGCCAAAGAGGGACAGGCCTCTGTCAGGAGCCACCATGGAGTCCCAGCCCTGTGTTTTCCACCACAGCTGCCTGTCCCTGGACACAGCAGCTTTCTAGTAGCTTTAACAGTTACTGTTAAAGACTCTTTCTTCGCATTGGCTTCCGTAAGCAGCTATGTTCAACTCTGATAAAAAATTGCAATGTCACAACCTCAGCATCGTCCACTCCCAAATCTGACACATTTGTGAACAATTTCTAAATTAAATGGTTTCCAAAAGCCAAGGCTCATAGTTACTGCTTTTTGGCTTAGAAGTCCTGTCAGTGAATCCAAAGCATTCTCTGGCAAAAATACCTTCTATGACTACCACTTTCTGGTACTTCAGGTATTGTGGTGGCTAAAACTGAACAAATCTCCTGTAATATCCTAGTAAAGGATTGGAGCTGTTTAGCAGAGGAGGCTGCTACTTGATGGCTTCATAATTACACTGCATTACTCACAGATGCTTTTCTCTCAAAATAAACCAAACCACACTAACACTGAAAACGTTCAACAGCAAATTGCTGTCACAGTTGCATCATTATGAACATACAATTTTGTGATCAGAAGTCAGGTGGTTCTCAAGAGTTAAATGACCTTATTATTCCACTCTATAGAGTTGAAAGATAGGAGATGTCAAAAGGACACTGGAGTAGTTAATCTGAGTAAAGCCTCAGTAAGAAACCAGAAAACTCATACATCCAAAAAGTGTAAATGGACGTACAAAGCAAACAAGAAATAGACCGCAATAGTTCTCTGACAGCATTGCTGTCAGACATAGATACCCAGGAGGAAAAAAAACCTCCATCTGCTTCAATAACATGTCTCCTCTAGTGGCCAGGAGAATTTGCCTCAGGTATTTCCCTGCAAGTAAGGAAAATATAGAACATTCTTATCTCTACGCTAAAGGTTAGATCTAAACTACTATGATTGGTAGCCCCTGACAAAGACAACAGAACCATCAAGCCAGCATTTAGAAGGTAATAAATGGACATAAAGACCCAGAAATAGTTGAACAGCATATGACCTATTACATTACCTATCAAAGACATGCAACTAACTATCCAAAGAAAAAAGGAAGGTCAACTTAAGACACAGTTCAGGTGTTGAAAATCCAAAGTAATCCTTTGGCTGTAAGCACAGTCCCAATACGCCGTTCTAAGGACAATATTAAAAATAATCTTCAGCTTTGCTAGCCATGGTTTGGGAAACACCGGAAACTTGAGACAAAGTTAGCAGCAAAACAGATAATGGACAATGCCCAATATTTTGAATAAGATCACTCTATTTTCAGTTGCTTTTCTTTTTGGAAAACAAGCTAAAAACTTCAGCAAAAGTGATTTTACGATTTCCCAGCAGGTTGTTAGAGAGAAATACTTCACCCATATGGTGCATTATTCTACAGCTTTTTTGATATGAACCAGTTGGACCTGTGCAGCCAAAAGACCTGTGCACCTCCAGCAGTAACAGAACCACATGAAGAAAGAGCACATACTCCATCAGTCATATTAACAGCTCACATTTATATGTCCCGTCCCCTCACTCCATCCAAGTTTATCCTCACGTTGGAATCCAGAGCATAAAATCTGAGAGAATCCCTGCCTCAGCACCATCTTTTCTCTTCACCTTTAAACTCAGCAAATACAAGAGATAGCTGAGCCTCAAAAAAGATCTCAGCGTACACATGCTCACACATCTGTTTGGAGTTTGCCTGAGGAATGCTCTGAAGGCTGTTTGCACTGGGCAGTCTTTAGCCAAAGGCTGCTGAAATGAACGCGGTTTCTCCTGTGACTGATGTTTAGCGACCAGGACTCTGGGCCTTCTGCTCTCCTTTCCAGTGCCCGGCAGAGCTGGGGCAGCATCGGCTGGACAGGGAACACACTTCAGTTGCTCTTGTTCCAGCGATCGCTGCTATGACAGATTACCTCTCTCTGCAGTTTGCAGCCATACTGAATTCAAAAGCAATGCAAAGAAAAGAATGCCATGTATTAAGGGAGTTTCTGCATCTTAAGCAGAAATCTTCAAACCTGTCTTTACGTATGTGACAGAGCTTCCTAACTAGGCCGCTCATTTTAATATGTTTTCACATAACTAACACTAACCAGAAATTATGTAAAGCTCTGCTCTTATGAATGCACGTAACATCAAAAAATGTGTCAGGTAGCTCAACAACAATCTGTTAGGAATAGCAGAATCTATATATAGTTCAATATCTCCTGAGCTCAGATGCATATTTGCAGCCTGTTTTAGCTGTAACCACCACAGGATTTATCATCCTCTTGTCAGAAAGTTTGCCCACTCTTTACATATTTGGAATTTTATCCCGTTATCTGACATGATGTTCAGGGCACACTGGATTTTACACACAGTGTACACTCTATCACATTCGACAATTAATACAAGCTGCTCTAGTATTCCCTATTTCAAAGTTAAAAGTCCAAAAAGCAAAATGCTACGCTTTTAGAAATGAATACTGTCTTGACTTGGACTGTTTTCACAGGACATCACTGAATAAATCTCAGAGCTGATTTACAGAGACATCCCTTCCACTCAGCTCCTATCAAAAACAAGCAAAACATAAGCCTGGTTTGGTCCACACTGTTTATAATAATTTCCAGTTTGCATCACAAAAATAGATGATCTGTAATCACGGCCTGTCAGCTTGGTTCAACAAAATGAACAGTTCTTTTAGTTTGTGTATACCTCCACCACCATCCCTGTATATTAGTTTAATAAAACAGTAGTTAATTTAAATAAGAGTGTTAGCGTTCTGTCTCAAAATAATACACCCAAGTTTCAGTAACGCTTAATTTTCGAACCTATATGGATGATGAATGACACAAATATTTACAAGTTCCAAAATAAATGAAACTGGAAAAAAAAAAATACTTTGCAACTGAGCTGTTTGATCCTACTCACATAGCCACAGTCTGTGTTGTTGTAGGTATACACTTCACACACAAACCCTCCTTTCCCTCGACACTGCCATTTC
Organism: Nyctibius grandis; assembly: GCF_013368605.1. Taxonomy (NCBI): domain Eukaryota; kingdom Metazoa; phylum Chordata; class Aves; order Nyctibiiformes; family Nyctibiidae; genus Nyctibius; species Nyctibius grandis. The sequence goes on from NC_090679.1 coordinate 4,069,795, forward strand.
CTGCACACTTTGAGACAGAAGATGAATGTCTAGTGGAGAGTATGAGTGGGATTAAGCTCCCAGTGCACTCTTCATCTGTAGTCCAGCTGGTAGAGCATCTCCACTGCTCCTCTCTCTCCTATGGGAGGAGTCTAACTGATGTATAGAACTCTGCAGAAAGGTATTGGATTAAACATCTCAAAAGACCCTCCAAAACTTATGATCTCAATATGTTATTCCTTATTAAGGGAAAAAAAGTGACAAGTGTTATGGCTCTGCCCAATCCCAGGAATTGTCTTTTACAGAAAAAAACATTTAAAAGGAATTAAGCTTTTACCCGTCTGTTATGTTTTGATATTTCATTCATAGTTGAGAGAACTGTTCCTTTTTATACAGACGAAAACAAATACTTAAGTTTTTACCACCTCTAACTAAAATCCTCTGAAACAGGCACCACAGGCACATCCCCTCATGCAAAACTCAGCAGTGACACAGCAAAGCACAAGGAAGGTATTTTCATATACCTAGGGTAGTATTTACCCTACCACACCACAAACAGAAGAACAACTTCTACAAACAACTGGTAGCACTCAACTCTCCCATGTACCCATCACAGGGTGGCAGTAAGGAGTACTAAAGGCAGGGTGGACCTATTTAATTATGCCAAGAAGCACAGGAGAAACAAGTCCCAGTTAAAATTCTCCACCAGAAATTAGCTCATCCTGTCTCCCAGAACTACAAGCCTTTTACAATCTCAGATAGATGGATTATAAATTACATCAAAACATCAGTTTTCAAAAGCTGTATGTTTTTTAACCTGCGCTGCCCAAGTGGCACATTCCACAGCCGGGATATCAATCATCTACACAGCTGTCTACACTGAGGACAAAGGGTACCCAAGTGCAAAGTCTCTGCTATCTCTGTGTGTCCAGGAAAAATTGAAGTCCCTTCTCAAAAATCTCCCAAACATCTACACATTCTCCATTTTGAACAAATGGTTTCCTTCTATCAGTTATGCCTCTCACATGCTCTCTTCTCTTGTTGGTTTGGCATCCTTGCAATATCAAGAGTCATGGGATGGGTGACATTGGAAGGGACCCCTGGAGATGTAGTCCAACACCCTGCTCGAGCAAGGGCAGCTGCAGCATGTTGATCAGGACTGTGTGCTGTCAGGCTTTGAATATTGCCAAGGTGATCCCCATCACCTTTCTGGGCAACCTGTTCCAGTGTTCTACAACCTTTATAGGTAAAAACATCTTTCTTTTATATTTAAATGGATTTTCTTGTGTTTCAGTTTGTGTCCATTGCCTCTCGTCCCATCACTAGGGATCACTGAGGAGAGCCTGGCTCTGCCTTCTTTAGTCTCCTTCACCAGGTATTTACAAACACTAATAAGATCCCCTGAGCCTTCTCTGCTCCAGATTGGACAGTCCCATCTCTCTCAGCCTCTTCCCATGTGTCAGATGCTCCAATCCTTTAATCAACCTCATGGCCATTTGCTGGCCATTAAGTTCATGTCTCTTGTACCGGGGACCTCTGCACTGCACACAGCCCTCCAGTGTGTCTCACCACTGCTCAACAAAAGGTAAGGCTCACCTGCCTCAACCTGCTGGCGATGCTCTACCCAGTGCAGCCCAGGATGCTGTTGGCTGCCTTTGCCATAAGGACATGTTGCTGGCTTATGGTCACCTTGTTCCCCAGGACTCTCATGTCCTCTTCCGCAAAGCTGCTCTCCAGCTGGCCAGCCCCCAGCAGGTACTGGTGCAGGGGGTTATTCCTCTCCAGGTGCAGGATGTCACTGAGCTTCATGAACACGTTGGCCTATTTCTCTAGGCTGGTGAGGTCCCTCTGAACAGTAGCAAGACCATCTGGTGTATCAACCACTCCTCTCAGCTCTGTAACTGGAAATTTTCACCTGAATTTGAGGCTAAAGCAAAGTCAGATGCACAAACTAGAGCGACATTGTTAAAGAAATGTAAATCTGCAGCTCAACATATTTCCCTTCCACTCTACCAGAATGTCTTTCACAGAAATGAAAGATTTCCTTAAACTTAATATCACTCATACAACCACTCAACTTAAGTGTAATCACTAGAACAAGATTATGCTGAGAAGTCTCCCTCCAGGTCTTGCGTCCATCTGGGATTTTTGTTTTACATTTTTCAGTTGTCTGCAGAAGGAATATCTGTTATAGAGACAGAAAAACTACATCTAGCAACACCCAGTTACTCAGCTAACAGACTTCTGCTTTGCAGGGAAAGAGATTAGCGATAATCTAGATAGCATTTATTTTATGACTAGCTACAGTATATTCTATGCAGAACAAAAAGACTAACAGACACACATTCCTATTCCCCAATTAAGCTCTACGAACTACCTACTCCTTTAAAAATCAGATAATTCAGATTTCACCCATCAAGTCTTTATTTTCCCCCCACCTCGCTCCTTCTCTATCACTAGTATCTGTTAAAGCTGTCCAACATTCCCTTTCCTGATGCTTCCTAACTTCACAAACTCCTGCTGTCTCTGATCTCCAACCATTCCCTTACATTTGCAGCTATACATGCATTGCTATACATGTATAGACTTTACTTTTTAAGCTATCAATTTATGCATGGATGTATTGCAAAAAAGCTTCCACATTTGCACGTGTCTGTTCAAGGGTCTACAATTTACAAGCTGGAAGTTTTCCTCCTTATACAGGCATGCATCCAAAGCTGCAGTACAGCAACACTGTAGCCCAACATAAATTCAGTAATGGAGACCGGGGCAGGCCCAATCCCAGTACGTAGCAGAGAATGTCCTTTTTAATAAGCCACATAAAAATTTCTTATTTAGGCAATCCCTAACAGACAGCAAGATCACCAAATCACAAGTGTTTCCAGCTATCCTGTATAACATGCAGCAGGAATAAACTACTGGGCTAGAATGCAGTTGACTTTTCAAAAATACTATTGCCTACAAAGTTTCTTCTCTTCTTTTCACACTATCTTGTGTGGTTGCATAAAATCCTTCTGTGAAACTGAATCTAACACCCCTTCCATCCGCCCGTTAATTAAGGAAAAACAGAAAATGTGGAAAGATTGCATTATGTTAAAGCAGAATGTACCAGTTGTATAAGAGCCTTTGGAGAACTTCCAACTCTATTGAAACTTCCCTCTTCAGACGAAGAAAAAAAAAAAAGGGTCAGAAAAGGCCTAAATTACCTTTCTGATTATGGAAAGGCTTTACACAATTCACATCACACATAAAAAAAATGCCAGAAGCTAAGCAAGGTTTCACAGTAGCCTGAAGCACTGTGAATTCATGAAAAATGAATTTAATTGTCAAAGCTGAGACTAGGAAGAACTGTTCTACATAACAAAAAAGTTCTCAGCTGCATTATTAAAATCATTGCTTAAAAGATCAATTTATTTCAAAGGGTTGGCCCCCTGCATTGGAAGTTATCGAAGACACATGATCCAAAAAGAGTCTTTATCAAGTACAGTGCCCGTCTGCTACAACTGCAACTGTGTTATAATTGCAATGCTCACGATCATTTTATGTATTTGTTGTCTTATTTTTATCTAAATGTAGACATGTCTTCAAAGCCTATTAAAGACAGAAAATGGCAGGATTGATAATACCAGCTTGCCTAACTGTAATAATGTTCATATTTCTTTAAACTTTTGATATAAACCATTAGATTCCACTTAGTCCCCACTGTAAGCCAAAAACCGTAACCTGAAGCACACAAAATAAACTGTACATACCCAGCAGCTTTAATCAAAATACACTCCTCAACGGATTCAGATAGGTTCCAGAAGACTAATACCAAACATGAAGGTAGGTCTGAAAGTCAAAAATCACTCCTCCCCTTACCAGCAACAATTTCTCCCCCACATGGAAGGAAGCCTATGCTACATATGCCACGCGTTCTGCACAACGCTCGTGTAAGAATGAGAATAATTAAGGACTGAAGCCGATTCCTACGCCTCTTCTCAGAAAGTATATAGAAAACCAAAGAATCAGAAAGTGTAAGAGCGTTGCGTCTCAGTACCACACTTCTATTCCCCCCTCAATTCTCATGTTCTGCTGATAAGAGGTCAAATTTTAAAAAAAAAAAAAACACAAACACACAAACAATTATACCCAACTGGAGGAAGAAATAAAGGAACCACAAAAGGGAATATTTTTTTTCCCCTGACTAGACCATAATAAGGTTAATGTAGACATTTAGCCTATGGATTCCACTTACATATAACTACATGACCAAGAAATGCAACTTGATTTTATAAGACCATACTGCCTTGCAGTTTCTACCATATTGTCTGACTCCGCTTAAAAAAAAGTCATCACTCAATATGATCTACGTATCTCCAGTTTTCTCTCTTCTTTTAAAAGCACATCTAGCTACTAAGGCACTCGACAACGGACTGCCCTGCTCCTTTAATATCCCACCATCTCCGCTTAAAAGATGTAATTTTGAGAGTCTACTCTTTGTGAAATACTCTGATATAAATCTTTATGATGAGGGTTTGGACCTATAAATAACAGAAGACCCCCCTTGCTGCTTTGCTAACTGCGCTATCGCTTCCCAGTAACTATGGGAAACCAGATGAAATCCAAACCCATTCATCAAAACATAGAAAATACTCTTCCTTTCCGTTCGGGAGAGTGTGTTTGTAGTATCTAAGTTGGTAAACAGAATGCCATTTCCCACTGTTACAATGTTAGATCATTTATTATACCTGCTGATAGCAAGCCAAAAACAAGTAGAAAAGAAAAACAACCAGCTGCTCAAACTAACAATCATAAAAAAGAAGTCTCTTTCTACTTCCATTTAGGAAACACCGGCATTTCTGAAGCAGAATAACAAGTGTTTGCCATGACAAGTCCTGCTGTATATGTTGTTTTAACAGGGAGCAACTATTAAGCTGAAGTTTCCAATATAATACAATGTGCAGTAATCTGGTTTTAAAATAGAAGAGGCACATACTCAAAATGGCAGCTCTAGTTTGAGAAATTCAGCCTTACTAATTTGGAGATGTGCGCACATACCTATTTACTTTGGGAATTCAATTTCCTAACAACTAGCTACAAATGAAACAATGACAGGAGACTGCAAAGTTTTTACAGAATATGGTTTTAATGGCAATATAGGCCCTCAAATCAGTATGCAGAGATAAACCTGGAAATTACAAGTGTGTTAATATCTACTCATTTATAAAGAAATTTTCTCCTAAGTTCGTACTAAACACCAGCTCCCGCTCCAAATATTACCAGCCTGCTTCTTCTGGTTCTCTGGTAGCTACTCTCTGAATTGGAAAGCTCCAATAAAGGCTGCCTTTATTTTAACATCTGCTATCAAAGTTTGCTAGCCGTAATAATTGCAGTCATGCTCCAAAAATAACAAGGAAAGGAAAAATTAAAGGCTAACTCCCCATCCTCAATTTGCTACTGCTATGGCATATATTGCTTGGATAAGCTCCTATAGACAGTGTAGTACCTTCTGTCGTGAAATACCATGGCATAAGCTAGAAACTAAAATAAACAGCTGGATTATAAAGATTTCCAGTTAAACCTACAGAGTGCTCAAATGCTTCAAGACTCCCACCTTCACTGCTCCGGGGCTAAGAGTAACCATTGCAACCGAAGTGCCAGGGGTATTTTCTGCAGGACTGGCTGTGAATATCCAGGTACTGAGTTCTACATTCAGAAAGAGCTTTTTATCTCCCATCACAGTATTTAATTCACAAATGCTGATGCAACAGCCATTCAAGATTAGGCATAAATCTGTTTTCAAGATAAATTACATCTTTGTTCAATTTAACTTCAGTTTTCAACTGGGAATAACAAAACTTAAAATTATGCAAGACCACACTTAGTCCATGTAAACAATTCACCTTGAATTTTACCAGCTCTTGAAACACAAGCCACAATTCCTTTGCCTATTTTTTTTGCACCCAGGAGTTTTCACATGGAAGTTAGAGACACATGGGCTTGTAGGTAATAAATCTTTCATAATTTACGACAACTTTGTAAGAAAATGGGAGACAGAGCAGAGGAACTAGTTAGCAAGACTCAGATTGTGTAACGTGGTCCTCATAATACTTGCACAATAGTTTATTGTATACCTGTTATATACATACTAAGTACGGCCAAGAAGCCAACAAGCCAGGTAAAATTACTATGCTTGTTGCTGTTGTGGATGTCATGATGTGATGGGAAGACAAAAACATAGCAGACATAGCAAACTAAAATGCATAAAAACACACTGATGGTAACTAGGCTGTTAGTACATTATGGATTTGTTTCTCACACAGTCCCACTTGGCTCAAGATTTATGAAACTGCTTAAAGTAAAGGAAAAAAAATCACTTGAAAACAGCATTTTCATTGACAGATCAGGTCCTACAGTAGTGAGCATCATTCCTACATGAGTACACTAGAGCTATGCAGTTAGAAAAACAAACAGTGCAGATTTGTAGTTTACACGAGGAGCTGAGCATTGTGTTTAACTAGGAAATTATTAAACCCCAGCAATTTTTACCTCCAGAGGGGAGTATCAGCCTTATCTGCGGGCTCAGCAGTGTTTTCTCTTTATTTGCTGCTTGTCACAATTACAAACTTTCAGTAAGGAACTGGACCAGTCATGGTAATTTAGTATGAGATAAAGATCTGTGAAACCAGATGGTAGCTCACATTCTAACAGCTACAAATTGCTAAATTGGCATGGGAAATCAAGATAGTTATCAATTCACTATTATTATTCCAGGTTTCCCATTCCTTCTCTGTTTCTATCTTAACTATTTAAGCCAACCTAGACAGACATTTTAGCCCATGGTTCCTAATTTTCATAGCTAAAGCTGGGGCCAAATGCAGTGACCTAAGTTGGGATGGCTGTTTCAGACAATCTGAACATGTGCTGCCAGGTGTAACTGTCTTGTACTTGGTAGGATATTCAGTCATTTCAACTACAGTCACCAGCTTCAGTCTATATATGCAAACATTTTGTCCATCATACATACTAATGACTTAGGACAGTCTCTATTTCGGTAACCTTTATGTTTCTATTACCTCAAAAACATTTTTCTGACATTCATGTTTCACATCCAAAGCACAAATATAAAAACTGATGCCACCATCACTGACAAAAGCTCCCATTGTTTCATTTGAGTTACTACTTAGCTGAAAAACATATTTGCTGAAATTTGACCAAGTCTGATGACCTCTTCTAGCAATCAATAATCAAGGTAGAAGGAAAAGGTGGTTTGTTTGACCTTTGAAAAATGTATCAACTTTATTTGGCCAGGACAGCTTTTAAAAAGCTATTTTAGTTTCCAAGGCTTAGACTTGTTGCACAGACTGGACGTGTCTGCGCAGTGTCCGCATTAGTCTCTTTAAATGCTCAACTGCACAGGACAAGCTCAGGGGAGGAAATGAATTCACAACAGGGGATCCTCTAGTTGATTAACTTCACCCTCAGTGGTGGATGTCAGTCACGTTAATTGGAATCAATACACAGCAGTTAAGGGGGCACAGGGATAATCAGGCAGGGCAGGGCGACAGGCCCATCAGTTCTTAAAATAAGCTATCTGTTAACAACTTACAGTGGCACGTGACAAACCTTCCCTGCAAAGGAATGCAAGGCATCTCTAAAATTCCAATTTAACACACAAATAAAGATAATTTGGCAACACTTAGCTTACAATTTAGCAATAAAGGAAACAGTCATTACAAATTACATCAATGTTAAACTGATCAAAGTAGTAAAATGAGAAATTAGGCTCCCAGAAAAGCTTATAGGAAATCCTTGATCTAACTTTTACACAAAATAAAAAGAGAAGCTAAGGTCTTAAAATCCTGCCATAAATAATTTTAATTACGCCTAGATGCAATTTTATTGTACACCTAAGGCTGAAATTCAATGTACAGTTTCAAAAGTGGTTATATGTCACAAGATGAATAGGGAATAAAGTCTCAAAGATTTTCTGCTCTTTAGACAGGGAAATCACTCAGGACGTACATTAGAATAGCCTCATCCTAAGCATCTCTCTCTCTCCTGCATCTACAGTCTAGCACCGTTCCTTCTTCCTCCCACTCCACAAACCTGCACACTATCTCTGTCTGAAAGGGCACGCGGGGTGTTGGAACAAGACACGTCTAAGTGTTATGCCGGACACAGAAAAGCCTCCTGGATGGGTCCCACCAAGAACTCCCACAGAAAAATACAGTCCTGGCCGTAGCACCACTAGTTACCCTTCCTCAAAACACGGCCGCGTAACTGGCACACAGATATGATACAGCAGATGTCAATCCCTGCTGCACAACCTTACACAGGAAGCTGAGAAATCTGTTTCAATACAACAGTAAGACAAATAACGCCCCTTCCTTTCTTTTAGAATACAAAATACTGAATATGAGCTTCAAAAGACAATTTTTTCTTAGCCTTTTAAACACAATGCAATACAAAAGGGAGTAAATTAACCTTTGGCGAAAGGCTTTCGTACCTTTCCTCTACTCCTTTAGGGAGTAAAATGAATGCCAGATGTTTTATTGCAATGTCTCCATACTCTGAGGTACAGCAAATATCTCCAAGACACCATTAGGCACAAAGGCATCAAATCATATTTAACAGATTTATATAAAATCTGTAGCCATCTATATACTGTCATTAAACTTAACCTAGCCTAACCAATTAAGTGCACAGATGAAGACGATAGGTTCTCTCCTCCTCAGACCTACACAAAGACTTTGTGAAATCTGGTTAAGCACTTCAAGGTGGGAGGTTTTCTGTTATCCTCCTTAGTCATTAGAAAGTGTAACAAAAGGAAAGGAAACAAGGGCATCCTATTCTTTACTGTCAACATCAACTGGTCATCCCCTCTGCAAATAAACACATCTTCCAGACCCCAAGGTTGTTAAAAGAGCTCTTAAGTGAACAAAAAGCAATGATTTCCCCTTCAAAATCACAGCTCTGCCTTCTGAGTTTCTGACATCTGCCAGTGCTAAAATACCGACCCCATCATCGAGCGGGTCGGTCCTGCTCTTGTAGATGATGGTGACGTTCCATCCACCATAAGCTCACTTGGATATCAAGGGAAGGAGAGACATTCAGTTTGCTGATGCGGAGAGTGGCTTTTTCGAGCTACCAGGTTCAAAGCCATGTGCACGCTGCAGTGAAACCTCGTTTTAAATTAATCACAAAGAAAGATGACCAATACCACTCTGCACTTTGAGAACTCTAGAAGCATTATTTCCCAGTTCACTGGAGTTATGCATCAAAGTGTCCTCTGTTTCTCTAAAACTAGGTATCAGAATAGCAGCCTTCGGAGATAAACCCAGTGCATGTGAAAGACATTTCAACCAAATATTGGACTATCTAGGGTTCTCAAGGCTTTTCTTAGGAAGTAATCTTTCCTCACCACTTTATGCAAAGCTGCAGATCTGGTGTTGAGGGGTTTTTTTAATCATACTATTTGCTTAATTTAAGATGCCAGTGTGTTTTTCTGAAAATGGTTCTATCTTCAGTAACAACATGAACACAAAGCGTGGCAGAACCCACACAGGCCCAACACCCAGGAGGAGTTATACTACGTCTCCCTCAGGAAAGGGTTTCCAGGCCTGTATTCCGTGGTGTCTGGTCTGATGTCAAGTTTCTGAGTGCTCTGGCCAAAATAACCCACTACACGATCTAGTGAAAGTCCATACCATCACTTGACTTTCAGTTTCTTTGTATACAAAACCACTAAAATTACCACACCCAACTGAATACTGTTTAAAGTTTATGATCTTCAAAAGAAATGTTGTATTTAATACATATCTTACAAAAAAAAGGTCTGTCCACACAACAGTAATATCTGAATGTAAACCAGACATTACAGCACTGTACTACTTCAGGCATATAGCTTAATTTTATTCACATTCCCACATCAACTACCTCAACAACAGACAGAATCATCACTTGCCAAGAGAAGACTCAGATCTCAAACCAAGAGACTTGCCTATACAGGCTATATAATAGCACTGAATGTACGGGGTATAATATAACAATGCTGACTGGATTTCATCACCTCACTACAGTCTTAAACCTCCAGCAAACAACGCAGATAGTTGGACACTTCTCAAGATTACTCTCAAGTATTGGCATAGCTGGTATGATTTTTTCCCTGGTTAAACGAAGTATAAATAAAGATGCATTGGCTTCAGCAAATAATCTGCTTTCAGACAAAATTCATATGGGAGAGTCAATACTCACATTACTTATTCTATCCTTTCAGTTTAATAACTGTTTTCATCAACTAGTAGAAGCAATTTGGTAAGTTAAAGTAGCTGGGCTGACATTGTTAGCACTCCTTTGGGTGAAAAGAACAAAAAAATTATCCTTTCCTCCTATAGAAAGCTAATTCATTTTCTTGTATTTCCCTGACTTAAAATCTTCAGGCATTTCACTCTAATAGGACCACATGCAAAACACTACGCTATATCCTATCCCCTTTCTTTATCCCAGGGACAGGCAAAGCAAAGCACGACAATCTAGCACAGTGTGAAAATTCAAGTAGCATGCTCTATGGTGAGCATGTTGAAATCCCTACAGCAGATGGGGGATCCTGGATGCAAGTGGCACTCCGTATGCCGGTAAGAGAATCAAATGCCTTCACTTGAAAACATCTGTCAGCCCCTGTGCTCACTGGTGGCCACACTTACATTTTCAAGCTGCAGAACCCACTGAACTTCTATTTACATATTGATGTACTCAAACACAGACCTCCTGTCTATCCCGTGTTACTTCCTGACTAATACTGGTACGCTGACTGATGCTTGCTCACTTCCATGGGGCAGCCACTGCCAATACAAGTCAAGTCAACTTAATATAAACTGAGAAAGTCAAGAATACCTGTGTGATTCTGGGTTACATCTCCAGTGAAGTCTTAGACTCGTAGCAATTCAACCATGAAGTTAATAAAAAATATAAAAGATCCTTTTTTCAACTGTTTGACATTAACAGTTCCAAACAATATCAGTTCAACTAGAAATAGAGAAGAGACCAAGGAAGTAGTCTTGACACACCACAGCAGTACAGATGAGTTGAATGTGATACACCGTCAAATTTAATAGCTTCAGAAATAAAAAATTAGGGACATAATTTGAATTTCAGTTAGCTTCTGAAGCAATGAACTTCTCTTTTAAAACAAATCAAGACGAAGGGAATGTTCTGGCTTTTTAGTCCTCAACTTGGAATACTTCATTAAAAGTACACATGGATGAAACAAAAAATGAAACATAACATTTGTATGTTATGAGTATAGAATACATTTTGTATTATTGTCATACTTGAATAATCAAAAGCTATTGCAATTCATTTCTAGAAGAGATATTTGAACTTAAGGGACATTTGACAACTTACATGACTTTTGTTCCACCATCACAAATGGTTTTCAATCGAAACTTGTGTCTTGTTTTGACAGCATATACATTTTTGTATTAGCTATATCATACCTAAAATTTTATATCTAAACCTTAGAACTATTTCTATAGTTGGTTCATTAACTGGAAAGAATTAATAGGAAGCATTTTATTATTACAGTAAGTTCAAGTATGAATGTTTTCCACACAATGGACACGCTAGTTCCAACAAAGCGCAGTTCAACTCTAACTGCATACATCTTGGCATAGACTGAGACTGCCTAGGTCAGCATCATGGGTCTTGACCACCCGGAGAGATGTGAAGAGACTTATGGGGTAAGCAGTACCATGGCCCCTTTGGACTGGAAGAGTGAGAATTAGCTGTCATTACTGGCTGCAAACTTCTAAATTACCTTGGGAACTGTTAAATGCCTCTAATTGATGGATGAAGCCTGTTTCTCCCAAGGCAAGAAGCATTTGCACCTCTGGCCTATAATTGCATTGATGTTTCATTCTGGAGGAACTGAGCCTGTTACTGACATAAGGAATCACACAAAAGCAGTTAACTGAGGAATTCCTACTCAAAAAAAAAAAAAAGCAGCTTGAAAAGCACCCGATTAGATGAGCCATGTTTCTTATTAAGTGAATCCACACAGTATGAGCAGTCACTAATGTGAAGTACATTAAACATTTAATTAAAAATTGGCAAAGTTATTCTAAGTCATTTCACACACACAAAAGGCTGTAAACATGAACAAGGGCAGAGTCTCCTAGCAAGAGCATACGTGAACGTGATATTTCCTGAGATAACATTAAAAGGGCTGGTCCTAGCATCATGTGAGCAAACTGCCAAACACGATTTTGTCAGTGTTGCTGCTGCTAAACACTATAACCAGGCAGCGTTTCTTCAGGGGTTTCACATAAAAGACGACTACATTTAATTCAAACTGAGCAACTTGAAAAAACACTATGTTACCCTGTTAATCCATAAAATGAACACAGGATTGAGAACTAAACTGAAAAGAACAAGAGCCTTCTCATTGAAGCAGTTGATGGGAGGGTTTACTTGAGGACTCTGGGGTTTTTTCCTAATTTATTTCCTTGACACACAAGCCATATTTTTATTGAATACATGTGGTACTCCATTCTTCATTAGTGTCTCTAAATATTATCTTAATAAAAGCAATACAACTAAACACAAAAAAGATTTTTATAGTTCTTCTGATATGTATGAGAAACCAGCTCAAGTATGAAGAGCTAGCAAAGCACAGGATTACCTGGCATTCAAGTGCACACAACTTCCATTCCTACAGATTACAGCGCATCAGCATTACAAAGATCACATGCCCTGAATTGTTTTTTTAAAAATTTCTTTTCATCTCAGCATTAATATGTCAGCTGTACATTTCAGAAACAAAGTAGATCAATCAACGGTTAAGTATTGTCAGGATTTCAGGGCTTGTCTGTTGTCTTTTCATTAAATCCCATCCTCAGTTCTTCTTTTGGGATTACAAAGTTTCTCTTGACTATTTTTGCCTTACCCCATATTAACTGAATCTAAACAGAAACAACATTAACTGACATTCCAGAACACAACAGACTCAACCACACCAGTATCAGTCTTCCTCTACCCTGTTCTCTCCTGTCAAGATAACAAACCAAGTTTTACAGAAAGACAACTGCAAGGAATAGGGGCCTAGAAAGAAAAAAAAAAAAAACAACATACAGAACTTTCCTCAGTCAGGTATGTAATATGGGTTAGACAAAAAACAGTCTGCAGGGAAGGGTAAGGTACCTCTGAAAGTAAGAGTTGAACACATTCCTCAAACAGGGAGTCCAGCAGGAAAAAGTGATGGGGAACAGCAATATTCCATGTAAAAAGCTAATTGGGACTGCACTGAGAGCTGGCAGGAGAGAGACAAAGACTAAAGCAAAGCAGAAGCAGCAGCTCAAGCTTATCTAGCAAATGAATCCACAAATGCAAGACATCAGCATTTAGAATTCCACTCCTAAACTCAATCAACAATTCTTAGTAAAGAACAGGAAAATTGAGAAAATCTGCCTGCACGATAACGTGGGATAGCAGCCGATCACCTTTCTGCACACTCACAGACTCATAGGCTGGCTTCTTCACGCCTGCCAGACAGCAGGGCTTCAGCACACACACTGGCCCTTCGGCTCCTGAAAGTACGCTGGGGCAACCCAAAGAGAATGGAGCAGCCGGCTCACCCCAAATTCAGATTTTCCTACCGACACTGGGAGGGCCAGGGAGGTCAATACCTGGTATGAGAGAGAGAAGCCAACTGCTAGAAACGCAGACTGGAGAACTGTCAGGCAGAAAAGAATCATGCGCACGTGGCAAATCCACTTTCTATGTGCTTTTGGCCTGCCAAAGCCTAGCTTAGACACTGTTTTTTTCTCCTGTGGATGGATTAGTAAATCAGACAAATGCTTGCCCTATGACAATGAGATCTAGTTTTGTTATCTCTAAATATTCTCCAAGTCCAGTCAGCCTGAAACAACATACATTAGGGTTGTGTTCCCTTTAACACGCACATTTTCTCTGTGAAAGATGGATTGATGGCAAAAATTGACCTAGAGCATCCTAGGACTACTGCTGAAAAGTGTTTAACTCCAATAGCGGGATTAGGGTCCCTTAGAGCCAAGATACAAATGCCTTGTAGAAGCTGCTTGGCCAAAACCACAATAATTACATTTTGTGCTTAAAGAAGGAACTACAAGAGAAAAATGATGCTATCAGATTACTGATACACTCATCATCCAGTCAAAACCAGATGCTTTCTCCTTACCTAGATGCAAAGGCCTGAAAGAAGGTTAAAAAAACAAAAGAGTTTTCAGTGTGGCTTAAGTAGTCACCAAATTCTTGCATGCACATCATTATTTTATTAGCTACAGCTCAACCACAACGGTAACTGTTCATGTCTCTACCTGGTTATTCATGGCAACGCACGCCTAAATATTAGATTTTACTCACTGCCTACTTTCATTTTTGTACTCTGCTCCCACCCGTTTGACAATGATGAGTTAGTTAAAAAACAAGACACAGCAGGCTGAGCTGGATATAAAACAACAATCTACAACAGTCTGAAACCATAACAGAGAAAAACATCTAAACTAGACAAAGGGAAGTGTCATTAAAACAGCCCAAAAAGCTATTTCTTTTCTTTGAGTCAGATTGTGGCTCTTAAAATGTAGAAATTTGGCTGACAAATACAGAATACATACTCTCTCTCAAATGACTAGTAAAATTGGGCCTACTAAATAGAGATAACGCTCAACAGCTGCATTCATCCAAGTCCCAAATAGCTAACCTCTTGAAAGAGCAGCAGTTGCTGCAAAGGTGGGTGTACACCGTAAATGACATAAACCACTGTTGTATCTAAGAACCTACAGACAAAGCAGCTTGTTAACTCCAGTGCTTCAAAGCTTTAAATGACTTTTATTCCAAACTGAAATATTTTCAATCAGTTGAGCTTGGGGTTTTTTTGGTGTAGGGGTGGGGGGTTTTTTGTTGGGTGTTTTTTTTTTTTAATCAGCCTATAATTCATTTTTATTCAAGTACTTCATATACTTATTATTCTTTAAAGGTAAAACTACTTACATTCATAATATATTTGCTTAAGAGTAACAAGCAGTTTATTTTGGAAAGATCACCAGTATTAATTGCAAAGATTAGGAGACAATGAAACTTGGAAGGGCTCAGCTTTACTACTATTTGAAGTTCTTTAAATAGTTTTCCTGCTCCTACAAACACTTTCCTCGGGCTAGCGAGGGGTGGAATTTCTCACGCTATTTAAATACTTCAGTATTGATAACTTTAGGAGAATTGTTACTTTCCGCTCTATTTGATGCCCAGCCCTATTACACACTGCCTTGGAGTTCTCGTTCTACAGTAAAACCCACTTGCAGCCAAACTGGATACATATGGCATGCAAGAACTGGTGAGAATACTGCATTGAGAGTTGTGTGTGATGTCTTGCATTGTAAATCTGAATCCCTGTCAGTGTTTAAACCTGTGAAATGCAGAGGGAGTTTAAATAATGATTCAGTTATGGGAGCAGGTGGTTGTTCAACTTGCTGAATGTTCATCCTGCTGTTAACAGCTTACACATTCATACTACAGTACATGAAACAGTAAAGCACCAGAAAGAATATAAGGTGTTAACAACCGCTACAAAATATTTCTGTAAGGCTACATTTCCTCCATTTCCCATCAACATAAATTCTGACAACAAAACCCAATATTAATCCATGCATTCATTCATCTTTAGCATCTGTTTTTAATTTACACATTAATAGAAGGCTACATTTCATTATTAAGTTTTTGTTATTAGTGATTGAATCAATATTTCTGCCCCTTTGGTAGTGTCAGTTCATTAGTTTTCTGAAGCTGATTAAGTTTATTTGGATATTTCAAAAGGAGACCATAATCTGTTTAAACAAACAGACAACATAGAACACGCTGCTTCACAGAGACTTCACAGCACATCTGCATCTCCTTAAGTGGAATCACTTCTTCATTAGCAGCACAGCCTTCAGTTCCCATCCAACAGGCCAAGTTTAATCAACAAGTAATCACACCATACCAGTGGGTATGCAAGTACACTCATGTAACCAAAGACCATGTAATTGGAAAACCAAAACAATGCCCATGGCAATGCATCAGTCCATATTCTGTCACCCAAAATAATTTTTTCCACCCCTTACTGAAATAAACTCTACATTTATGACTATAGGTGTAAATTCTCCATAATACCAAGCGGCATGTAAATTTGCAAGCCTCTCAGATAACACATCAAAACACACAGGCTTATATTTAGTAACACAGTGTAAACACAAGGGTGGTGCGAATGCGTTTTTCATCTAAATCTGAAATTCGCAAAACTCTCACAAACAGTGGAGAAAAGCCCTGACAGCAGCATTCCTTACTAGTGCCCAACTGGTACTGTCAACAACTAACGCAGACAGATTTTGCAGCCAGAAAGCCTTCAGGCAGCAGCTTTACACTCAGGGGCACGCAGAACTGTGCTGACAGATATGTTTCGTTGACCAAGGAAATTTTTAGGCCACCCCTAAATTCCTCCGCAGTTCTATGAGTTCAGAAAGAAGTTGAAATACAAATTCACGATGATGGGACAGATTGGCCACCTGGTCCCTTTGGAAATAATTTGCAGCAGTTAGATATACCATCTTTTTTCCCTTGACAGAGATTAAAGCCCTGATGGCAAAAATTATCATGGGAGCGCTCCATAACCCCTTTCACTGCACACACAACTAGGCTCAGTCAAGTCCTCTTTATTGGCTGACTTTCCACTGAAGCACAGTAAGAAACACACAAAAAGTCCTGCCTCTGCTGAGCCTGGCATGGAAAACAGAAACTGCAATGTCTTAATCATCAGGGCTAAATTTTGGAAGGAAAAAACGAACAACAAAATTTTCTTGCTATGCTGTATTAGAAGAGCAGAATGACTGTTGGCAAGCAGTCCTCTTTTTCCTTTCATCACAAGATTCGCTATCAGTAACGCCCCCAGAGAAAGCAATCGGGTGTACCCTGCACTGCAGCTGGGAATATGTAGATTCTATGGAGTATTATACTGTGATTATTCATTCATCTCTTCGCAGACAATTTTTCACCTAGAATTCTATATTCAGGATTTCTCAGGGTTTGTTTTCAGTGGGATTTTTTAAAAAGAATTTTCATAGATATCTAAACGAAAGTTAAGCTAACTGAATTATTGCAGTTGTCAAGCAAATAGTGAGTGTAAACAATGAACAATATTCTTCAGTAACTTTGATACCAGGAAATATGTGAAAGGCAGTTTATACAAACAACAGCTTCTGTACCTGCATAAAGGGAGCGAAACAGCTGACAAAAACATATCACTTCTGTACTTTCAAATAATCTGCTTTGACAGTGTCACAGTAGAACACAGACATTAGCGATTTCTCATTTGTATCAGCTTCACTGGTGGAGAATCAGAGTTAATTTCCTACCTAAAGCAAACCACATGCGTGTTTTACCACTTCCTGCCTTGTGGAAAAGCCCAAGTCTACCTACGATTCCCAGCTTATGAACCAGCTTCACTGCTTCCTTTGGAAGATGACAGGAATCCACTAATGATCCTAATGACTACAAAGCTTTAAAAATTGAGACAATTACCTCTTTCACCCTCTAAACAGGTAATCAGTTGTGACCAACTTTTCTCAATTTGCTAACAATCAGTAAGTCTTAACTAAACATTTAAAAGCATAAGGACTTCATTTAAAAGTTTGAGTAGAATCAGTATAAAACTTAAATGACACCATCTGTTCTTAGCAGACCACATTCTTTACGTGTTGTAACTAGAACAGAGCTGTATAGCTCATCGAAAAATAGAAAACTGCAATGCTAAAATTAAGAAAATCTCTTGAAATTCAGCTCCAGAAATATTCTGAGGCACCTTCTTAATTATTATCTACCACTACAAGGCAACGCATTCATTCATTTAGTGCCTATTCCACATGCCGCTAAAGGGCATAGAAAAAAAAATCCCACTGGGATTATAGAGTGAGAAAAAGAACTATAAATAATGATGTACAGTAAAAAGAGATCATGGTTTAACTTCAATTTGTTCTGTAAAATCAGAAAAGGTGTACAAGGATTTAAATATTAAAACATTGTTTATATTTTCATATAAGCTGGTAAGGTTTTCTAGTACAATACAGTGAAAAGAAAAACATTAAAACTAAGTATTACATTGAAAAGTAAAACACACTTAATTCAGTAAATTAAACATTATTTAGTCAAGTTTCATAAAAGTTATCTTCTTTTTTTAGAAATATTGAAGAGTTTTAAAGATGACATTATCCTTCATGTTGATGTGACAAGGGGTAAAGAAGTTTTTCACAAAATGGAGACACGTTACAACATCAACCATAGAAAGATGGATACACTAAAAATGAAAGTTGTGCATGTTTGTACTACAATTGCAATACCAAATCACGTGGCATATTCTATAACATTACAATTTGGTGTTTTGAAAAATAGCCCTGTATAAACCACAGTGAAAATAAACTGCAGCATATGTCCCACATGAAGTTGTCAGGAACTCGCATGCCTCCTCTATTATGGTGAAAACTCATATGCACACACCACAAACCATTCTGCTTCTACTCATTAAGATTTTACTTAAATGAATATGGAAGTTCAAGTTCTAATACCAGCTATACCCTTGTCATTTGTCACACTGTCAGACTAACTCTTCCATTATCCAGAGCACTTGCAGTGCAATACTTGAATTCCTTTTCCCTCTAGTATTTCTTTTCTTATTTACCAACTTTGTTGGAGAATGGTTTTAGGGTGGGGGGGGGGAACCAATCATTCTTTGCTCAAAGTTTGCTAGAAAGACTGCCAACCAGGGAACCTAAACCTCTCATCCCTTACCTGAAACCATCACACTAAACATTTGAACTCAGGGAGAATCTGCAGCTGATGATAGCAAGCAACGTCCTTCTCAAAAATACAAAACCCTTCTTCTGGTGTTTTAATGAGAGTTTCTGAACAGAGTAAGCCACGTAAATCACGATTTAGAAGGCTGGGGTGAGAGGGGTGAAGATCGCAACCCTCCCTCTGGAGCACCAAAACATTCCTGGGTAGTTTGGGGTGACAGCAGGGGCATGGGGCTGCAGGTGCAGACTAATTCTAGCAACTCAGGAGGCAAGTCACTTCATAAACCTTTGCTCTCACTCTGTCATCTGTGAAATTTGTACAAAAGCCTAAGTGCTTTTCAGTACAGTGTTAGGATACACACTACATCCCAGTTACAGCAACTGTTATTTCTGCACAAATGAAAAATGATCCAAAGACACATTTGCAACCTAGAAGTGATTTGTTTTAGATTTACGAACCTACCTTACACCACTCTAAGGCACTATTGCATTCACATGTATAAAGCTTTCCAGGAACACAAAGTCTCAAAAGACATGAATAGTACAAAAATTTGTGCTATAAATGTGTATTTAATATTACAGTTTTGATACCAGCTCACCCAAATCACAGTTTGCAATGGCTTGGGGTTTTTCCAAGTTAAGCCTTCTGAGTTTTCACCATATACTCATGCTGGAAAACCTCCCATACCAAAATTATGGAGAATATAAAATAAACTTGAGTCTATTTTAAATCACTGCACATCTACTATCATAAAGAACTACACACTTAAAATATGTCAACACCAGCACTCAATATTCACCTAATAACACTATCTTTATGCACATCAGGGAAGCTGGATAAGGGAGAAGTTTATCAACTGCAAGTAACCAGCATCAAATTTCCATCCAAGCAGATCTTGAAACTACAAAATCTCACAAGGAAGTTATTCTCAGAAAATCTGCAGACTACACAAATTTAGTACCGACGTGTTTAAGAGCCCCAGTCTCAACCTTCAGGTAACAAGTCTGCACACGCGCATACACACACAAAGAGCAGTAACAGATGGGCAGAGAAGCTTCAGGAACAGCTCTTCCACAACTAAGATTACACCCTTTTTCCTGCTCTCACAACTTACCTATGAAGCATCGGTTTCCTTCTCCCCATATCAACAAAAACCTTCCTTGCAACCTCAAACTTGTCTTTTCCACTGGACAGGAGATGAGCTCTTGCTCAGTTACCATGTGTCTTTTACAAACGTGATTATCTATTATTGAACTCTTTGTAACAATCACATCAAGAAAAAACATTATCAGCTCCACTTTTGAAATACTTTTGATTTATCTATGGTCCATTATATGAAAACAGTCATCTAATCTCTGCCTTGGTTTGCCATTCTGTACCATGTAGACTTTGGGAGCTCAGAGACCGACATCTAATTCTACCAAATATTTTTGTTTCTTGGTTTCCATTCCAGTAAATCTGAAGATATCAGCTGCTGTAGAAGAGTATTATATTCTCATTCAGAAAGGGACAAGAACAAATTTCATACTCATTACATCATTTTCAATGCTGGTACATTATTGATTTTCACTTTTGTTTTATAGAAAGGAAGACATTTAAGTTACTATCACTTCATTTGTAAAAAGGCTATAAACGAGACACAAGTGAGATGCATTGTCTGGAAACTGCCAATATATGAATCAAAATGTGCTGAAATACCTGAATGCAATTATTTAGTTATGATTGCAATTAGCTTCTTTTAAATCACAGTAATGAGCTCATGGAGTAGTACTCATGCAGAGGAAGTCAATGGGAATCCATTATAAAGCTAATTAAAAGACAGTCTTTAAGAAGAGTCATGGCTTTTTCCTCCCTATTAGGTCACACAAACTAGCAAACTGCGCACTTGGAAAATTTCCGCCAGCAAGGCCGGGAAGCACCACTCCCCTTGTGCCTGTAAAACCACAATAAATTTTGCTTTAAGGGAACCTTCTACTTCAACAAGAGACAGGAAAAGATTTTTGCTCTATTCTATGTGTGAATCGAATAAAACCAGGAGAGGTGTAATTAAGAGTATATAGACATACACTGCACTCACACTTACTTGCTGAACATCTACGCTGCGCTAGCAATGAGGGTAAATGCTGAACAACAGGGTAAGTTAGAAGTTAGCCAACCCTTTCCCTGTTACTTCAGCACTGCTCTTCCCCCAGCCCCAGTGGCCCATTCACACCTCTTTGCCAGCCAGAAGGAAAACTTCACCAAAGAAAACAATGTACAGTTGTTCACAATTTAACAATATTAACTTTACTGAAGCCTATAATGAATTATTTTAGTATTGACTTGTGATTGACCCGACAGATAAAGATTTATGGAAGATTCAACTAGAAACATAGAAGCAAACACCTGAGCAAAATTGCATTGCTATTTTGGGTTGGGGGGAGAGAAAAAAAAGATGCCTAGAAGGAAAACATAGGTCCTAACACATTGGCTACAGCAAGGAGCAGGATGATGAATGACTATGCTGTGCTGAAAGGGCACATGACAAGAGGATATTGTTCTCACCTGTGCACCTCTACTTCACTCAGACTTTAATGAATCATAGTCCTTTCAGTTCACTTAGAAGTCTCAGCTCTTTACTCTGTACAAGACTAACGTTTCTGTTCCCAGCATTCACAGAACTACTGCTGACTGAAGAATTTATTACTCAGTCCAGTTGACAGTACGCTGGAAACAGAAGAGATTTAGTCTGTCTTTCTATACATTCCCAACATCATCTCATTTTTACTCAGGAAATATTTATCATTTTCTAAAATGTCCCCCCCGTTCCTTTAGCTGCAACATGGTCAAGGAGTCACAGAATAAAACTGTGCTACACATATAAAAACACATACTTACTGAAAGGTTTTATTTAAAGATTTTATTATAACTGTAGTCACAGCGTGAAAAGTTCAGTATACCATCACTAATGCAAAAATTCAATTTCAAGGCACAATAGCCACTTTACACGCCTCTCCTTTAAAGTGAATTTAACAGACACATCCTTCTGCACCTATCAAAGTCATAACATCTAATGGGATTTTTAATGTTTTGCCATTCTATTGCATTTGACAAACAAGCAACTGTCAGATAACGCAACAAAATAGACGTAGGTGTTTAGCCACCCTCAAAGGTTAATTAAAAACAAAGATTAAAGGCTGTAAAGCAAAAATTGATTTAAGCTCTTCCTTAGTTTCTAATAAAAAAAGAATTGAGTAAATACTGCATATTCGATGCAACAAAAACATCAACTTTCTATTTTACAAAGCTGTGCAGCGGTGTACAGCCAATCCTGTGCTATTCACAGAAGCAAATCCTTGCTTCTGGGTATTTCCCTGTATTCCAAGAGAAAAGCTGCAGCTTTGCAGCAACTTGCAGTGTTTCCTGCTCGTATTCGTTGCCAGCGGTCACAATTTTTATTATACCAACAGTAGAGTTTCCAACTAAAATTTGTGTAAGCCGAAGTGATGCTCTACGCTGAAGCATTCAATAGAAGAGTAAATAGCGATGAAACAACAATTATTGGTAACAAATTTTTGACTGCGAACACACAGCTAAATACCAGCTAATCTATAAAAATAAGTTTTCTGAATCTCGGTACAGTGCCTGATTCAAGTTGCTTCCTACTTTATATTTTAGGACTCATGATGACTAATCTCTTACATTGGTACTAGAAAGTGTAAGTACACCTTCCTGGTGGAAGCCAGGCATTTCCCACGATAAAACCCTGCTTCTAGAAGATCAGAACTTCATTAAACCTAAAGGGTTAGGTTCAGACTCCAGAAATAAAGCTTTACTAAAAAAATTCAGGTTGAAACATTTTCGTTTGAGAACTGACATAGTACACGCAATTATGATGCAGGTGCTAATGAGCAACTTTAAGTGATTCTTTTGAATTTAATTTTTACTTTTTGCATACAAAATAGAGATCATTCTAAGTCACAAATGAGTCATCTTTTCTCCCATCTGGAAACACCTCAGTGACTTAATTAAAAGTGTGTGTGGTGGGAGCATGGTCTTCCACAGTTATAGTTTTATGGTTTTATATTTTAAAGACATTTGTTTTATTCTAACTGAAGCTTTTGGGGGCAGGGAGGCGGGGGATGCAATTGAAAGACCAAGTTCTCAGTAGCGATAATGTTAAAATACGTCAGAGTAGATTGTCAAAAACCTTTTGCATACAACTACAGATACTTACAGTACAAGCTGTACTTTGCAATGGTCATGCCAGTTGATTCCTTACACAAAGGCCTTTACTTCAATGCTTACAACTCATCTAATATCAGTAAATCCTCAGGTGGACAACCTATATATAGTAGCTTTCAATTCACAGGCCACTCATACAAAATACATTCATATACCACAGATTCTCAAAACATAAATGATCAATATTAGATAATTTTTCTAAATAAATACTGTAGTAATTCTGTACTTTATTTTTATACCCCAAAGGCCTTAACTCAATATTACAGTGGGTAGCAATGCTAATGGCCTTACACCTGACAACATACAAACTGGGCAAAACATCCTAGAGCAAAGGCAAGTGAAAGAAGAAAATCTTTGGCCAAACACACCGGGCACGAAAAGGAAAACAAAAGACTTATCCAACGGTGATGCTTGTACTACGGTCACAGCCTGGTTTCCTATCCATCACTCTCTAACTCATGTTTTACTTTCTCTTGAACATAAATCCAAAAACCTCATTTGAAAAGATGAATTTTTGGAGAACACATTGGTTCTTAGGGTCCAAATCCCTGTAACAAAATCTGACAATCAATACTCCTTCCTGATTAATTTTTTTAATACTAATATTCACACTTTTACCTACCTTAGCTTAAAAACTAATGGACTTTTAATTCAAACCATGCTAAATATTTACCCATCACCAAAATAATGCCACTCAAAGACTTTATATGTCAGTTCACACATTAAATGTGCAATGTATTTTTATGCTGCTACTGACCCCTTAAATCAATAATCTGATTTTAAGTCGATTGGAATCACTGCTCTGTCTGTTTGACACCTCTAGCATCTGGAATAGCTTTAGCAATTGAAAATCAAACCACAGGACAAAACCTATCAGAAGCAAGACCACGCTCAAGATGAATACAGCACTTAAATACATTTAAAGGCAGGATCAGGTATCAGATTTTTTCTTAACTGAGATTTATCTCCCTTTTTCTTTCCAGCATACTTTTAACTGCATATAGGACTACTTCGGTTCAAATCAGCCAGTCTGATAACTCCAAGGCAATGTTTTTAATCCCTCTTACAGAATGAAATTCCAAAGGCTGAAATGGAACTATATATACCACTTTTACATGTCCTAGAATTTCTTAGCACTCCTATGCTCCAAAAGGAAATGTGACAGGACATCACCCACTTTTAGCTTCCAGTTCCATTGAAAAACTTATGAGAGGATAGGGAAACTCAAGATTAATTAGGAACACAATAATTTTACTACAGGAGAAGTCATATATCTGAAGTCAAGTTTCCTGTGGACAATGAAATATTCTCTCTTTAAAATTACTGGGGAAAAATATATTTGCAATTAAGAAAACCTCCAAAAACTGCAGAACCAAAAATTACCTTTTGAAAATATTATCAACTCTGAATTAAAACTCATGTAATCATATATTCACCTACAACAGCCGTCTTACTGGTGTCTTCCAATTTATGAAATGCTCTTCAACTAGCAAAGTTTTTCACATTCTGAACAACCAGCACCTCCATCCCAGAAACTGACTCAATGCTTTCAGCAGTCTCTATTCTCTACAGTCTTGAGTTTCAACATCATTCAAATTGGCATGTGCTGTAGTCAAATTACTATCAACAGTAAAGCTAATGAAGCTATCAATATGAGCAATCCAAAACAAGCTTTGTGAACAGGCAGGAACTTACCCATGCATGACTCTTATTTTTCCTAATACAAAGTCATTCCAGAGCCTTCAAGCAGTTTCAGAGATTTAATCACTGAAACAACTGACTGCACTTTTATTTCAGAAGGGTGTCATTTAGGAAAAAAAAAAAAAAGTTATATCTGTCTATCAATCTGGTATTCCAAATGAATTTTTTTGAGAACAGTCTCAAAAGTAATTATATATGCCTTCCTAGCATAATTTGGAAACACTTCCTTATACTCAACCTCATAAAACTCTTTTCATGTTCCTAAACCTGAATAACTGCTCTGAAACCACCGTTACAGCTCACTACGAAGCATTTAAGCAACTGAACGGTATGAACTCAAAAACATTCTGACCTTTGTATTTTCTTGAGTTGAATAATTAGTACTTTTCTTTTGGACCTATCCATGTTACATAGTGTGTTTAAAAGGACAATGCTTTGGTCTACTTAATCAAAAGGGGAGCAGTTGCTTATCTATAACTGTAATCTTTCCTATTTCCACCAAACAAAACCCATGGATGGATAATTCTGCAGTATGTTACCACCTCCAACATGTGCCAATGAAGGATCATTTCTTCTCCCATCCTCAAATAGTATGTGCATAACAAGGGGCTATGCCCTTTTGTTTATTTACTTGTGGAGTTTTTGTTAAAGTGGAGAGAGGAGAACTGGGCCCAGATGGCAGAAAACATGATCTCTTGTGTATCTTGTCTTGGCTGACAAATTCTGGTTCAGATAGAACCTTCTAGGGAAAGTGCTGAGCCTTCTGTAGACGAAGAAAGGCACAGCAAGGAAGCACAAATGCAGAACACAAATACAGATTAAAAGAATCCTGAAAGGACCATCTAAATACTTTATAATAAGACTGTCTAATGGAAAGAGTAAGCTGAAAATCTTCTATTAGAGCTGATGAAGAAGAGGAAACTTGTCTAAAAGATAAGAACAAATTACATGACATTTGTGAAAAGACAGGAGCTCTCTGTCAGAACTGCTGAAGAAAAAGGATCCACTCAGCCAGGAATAGGTAGTGACAGGAAGAAAATGCTTTGGTCAAAGTTAAATGGAGCTCTGGAAATAAGATTCCAGGGTATATTACTGGTTTTGTCAGTGAATCTTAGTGTGACCTTTACAGCATTTCGGGCCAAACATTCAGATCTCCTGAGCAGCTGGCATTACCATTATCATCAAGAGTAGAGGGGCACACAGCAGATCTGAAATCAGGACAGTGATTTCTTCAGTTCAATAAACTGAAGAACACACACTCATCTCAAATATTTTGTCTTTAATTCATTCTAGGAAACACCACTGCAGTAAAGGATAATTTATTACCATGTCTACTACAGTTATTTGGATGTCTCAATAATGTTTAAAAAACCCAAATTTTTTCTACTAAACACATCCCTCAGTTATCAAAAAGTAACCATGCATTAAATCAAAAGAAAAAAATCTGTATTTAACAGTGAACTTGGATAACATTGCTATACCTAACTTCAGAAGGAGGCTTATGTTATGGTGAAGCACGGTGCACATGCAAATAATTCAGAATTTCATACCACCCTTGCTAATCTATTGCAGCTCACAACAGAAAGCTTTCACATTTGTGTACCAACACAGGGACCCCCCCACCAGGGTACAGCACGCCAGGATCTCACACAGCACTGGATTGCCAGGATTACAGTAGTGCAACATCCCAAAGCAGGGATACCTGCAGGAGCGCGTACCAGCCTCACCGCTGGAAAAACACGCAGGGTTTTACAGGCTGCAAGAGCTAGCTATGTATAGGCTGCACATTGTAAATTCTTTTACTGTTATGGAAATTCCTAATCCTGTGTGGCCTTGAGAACTAATATGATCCCCTTTCAAAGGCCTTTCTTCAGAGTTTCCAGCTCTGGCTTTTTCCTACCGTCTTTCCCAGCTTTTCAGGGTTCACCTTTGCAGAGCTGCAGGACTCAAGGTTGGCATGGTGGGGCAAGGAGGACTGAGTTCTCCCAGAGAAATGCATTCCATACATTTTACTCAGTTAATGGCACTGTAGTTCAGGTTTAATTCCCTTCTGCCTCATTTAAAATACCAATTCTTAGCTATGTTAGTTCCTGCAGAAAACTCGCAATGTTTCATTGTCAATTCCCTCAATCCCCATTTCTCCTGAGCACGGAAGGGAAGCACCCTAACTGTCTGGTTTTAGTCACAGCTTTAATGTTTTGTGAGTTCCTTCAGCTGTGTAATGCAAACCTAAAACCTATAAATAGCTTCAGAGGGGGTCCTCAGGTAGTAAAAACCACTGAGTGAAATTTAGATTTCTTTCTTCGCTCCCACCATAATTTTCTTCTCGTTCTCTGTGTTAAAAATGTGATCACTTATTTAAAAGATCTGTTATTTCATTATCTTCAGACACCCCACTTGTGTGCCAGAGGTGATTTCAAAGTGCTCTAAAGAACAAAACCCAAGAATAAACTAGATACATTAGACGCACCCTCAGAAAGATGCACCCGTTCTGTGTCTTACAAATCCTGTGCTGATTTCAAGCTGTTGAATAGCCAATATTTTAAAAGCTAAGACGCTCACTATATCTCTATGTTCTGATTCATAATTTTTATTTCCTTCTGAGACAATCTTCTTATGCCCAAAGCCAGGTAGAGGATAGTATGTTAGTTCCTCTGAGGGCTTAATAACAGGCTTTGAAAATCTTAGGTTTTAGATGTTTACTGATTCACTTTTTGGGGGTTTCTGATCCTTGGTAAATAACAGCATCTTTGTCCTCCATTCACATTCAAAAGAAGGGTTATATTACACTAACAACCTGCCTCTGAAAAATTACAAAAGAATTGTCACAGAAATCACGTACTGACTGACCAAACAAAAATATGAAGAACTCCAAACCTACATCTGAGTGCCTACCGCCATCTCAAAAGAATTGTATTAAAAAAACCTCCAACAAGTTTAAGCACCCAAGACCCCACTGCTCTATTAAATGAGTTTTCTTACTTAGATATTTGAAGGAATTAATTTTAAATTAAGTCTGCTGATTTTTTTTTCAGCTGATATTTTCAAATGCCATGGATGATACCTCTGCAGTATTCATATTTTGACCCACATACTGAGACACAATAAAAGCTAAGGATGTGTTTCTCTTCAGGTTAATTACTGTTTGCCAGTAAATTGCTTCTCAGCTGAAAAAGTGCTCAGAGGTTAAAAAGTCTTCAGGCATTAGGAGATTACAACTTGCCTTGAATTTAAAAAGGAAGAAAAAAAGAAACAACCAGTCATCTGGGCTATGAAATTTTCTCATTCCACCCCAAATATTAGACAATAATCTCAGCAATGCGGTAAGAAAACAGATATTTTCAGCTTCCTCTATCCTTTAAATGAAACATATCGAAGGTGCAGTATGGCACACAGCACTACTGTGATCACCTTCTGAGCACAAGACATTTCATATGGTACTATCTCGAGCCTGTTAGCATGGTCACACTCATCTGGCTTCATGCTGACCATCTGCTTACTTCTCAGAGGGATAATACTAGGGACATTTGCAGCCACCACCACCTACTTGCCCATTTTTTGAGACAAAAACATCTCAAGCTCCATGCTGACTTGCTAATTGCCAGAGGGCAATGGCAGGCACAGGTTTCACACTCAAACCACAAAGAATTTCAGGCCACATGCAAACAACAAAGGGTCAGCCAGGTGCTGTCCCATACAAGAAAACAATTTTCTAGTTCTGAACTTTACCTTCTGCTCTCGAGCCCTCCCCAGGGATATTGTTTCTTTTTGATTCATTAAAAAAGCCACCAATGGAAGGTAGAAGAGAAAAGAATACAAGCCAATAGAGCTGTATTAAAACAAAGAGATTATTCTTATCTATACACAGTAAACGTGAGCCAGGAAACTATAAATTCTTAATGAAAGTTTACTGTGTACCCTCAAATTCCTTTACAAAGTCAGCAGGAAGCATGTGTTAATCTATAAAGACATTTCTTTCTACAGCATATTTCTAAAGGAGGTAAAAAAATTTCTGACGGATCTATTCATTATTTGGAGAACAATCTTCCTGACATTGAATCATACAAAACTTCACTATAACCTCGAAGTTCACAATAGAAAACAAAAATTCTCACTTGGATCCAAGAATAATTTATAGTGCATTTGCACTCAGCAGACTATAAAGTGTGTGTGTATATGTGTGCACGTGCGTGCAGATATAAATATACACACAGTGTATATATAATGTTTGAAAGTGTACTGTCTGTACAGAGACTCACTTCTGTTCAATTACTCTGTTACCATGACAGTATTAGAGAAATATTAGAGGTAACGAGTTTTGGATGGTAGATTGTCTACTGGGACAGAGATCATGATGTTACCTGCTATGTGACTGTCGGGCAACATTTTCATATATGAAGCTTCATTTGCATGATTAAAGTAGTTACATTAGTATGAAAAAGTGCATTCTAATATTTTTAGCTTGATTTGCTCCCAAGTTTGTCCAAAGATAGAACAGTGAAAGGGTATGGGTTCTACTAACCCTGAATTTAGAGGTGTTAATCCTAATGACATAATATAGGCAAATTTCATTTTGTAATCTTTGCTAAAACATAAAACAAAGATCATTGGAAAGGGGAATATATTATAGTGCAGTACAAATCACCCCATTCAATTTAGGAAAAATCCTTAATGAATTTAACTCTAGTTACTAAAGGATGAAAATGTGTGCTTATGTGTCGTGTTTGCTCATCACACGGCAATCAGCTTGACGCTGGATGCCAGGAGCAGGCTTAGGCTCAGTTAACAGAGCCGAGCCTTCACATTAAGCTATATCTGAAGCAAAGCAATCAACAGGAAATTGTTCTTGTGATCTCCTGTTCTTCAAAGCACCGGCCTCTCAAATCTGTTTATTGGTTCAAAGTTTAATTACCCATCTAGATGCACTCAATCCATGCACAGCAGGGAAGACAAAACACTGTCAAGATTGCACTGAAATATCACAGGCTACTGGCAAACACAAAGTCAGTTTGATGGAGCCTCCTCCGACAGGACAGACCCACATTCCTCAGCTATTCCTCAGATACTCGTGAACAACTCCAACACAGACACCATGCTCCTCATCTTAAATCCATGTGATAGCCATTGAAATGAGAATGCCAGCTGATTAGGCAACAAACATACCAAGGGAAAAGAACATTTTAAGTATCTATAATTTGACTATCCTAAAAGCTCTAATACTACTTGCCAGGTACTTAAGCTTCTGCCTCTGTTGCCCTGGAACATTTTGCAAACCATCAACTCAGTTTTCTTCTCAGCAGTGGAAGATCTTCACTTCAGAAATTAATTGATAAAGTAACAACATGATTTTATATTAGCAAAAGGAAATATGAGCTTAAAATAGTTGTATTGGACTAGCAAAAAAGGGCACAGATTAATTTTGTGATAGACAACAATACTTCAAATACCACAAACATGTTCTAGAGGATAAAAATATGCAAAACTTTTGGAAAAAGCACAAGTACAGTCCTAAAAGTTTTTACAGAGTTTGTGAGAAGTCATACAATTCAACTGCGTGTTGTAGATGAGAAATGTTTTCAAATCTACAGAGAAATTAACCTAAAAAGTAGCTGTAAAAAATATAAATTTACTCAAAAGTTTTTAGAATATATTTTCTATCTGAAATTGGACGAAGGTGAAAGAAGAAAAAAATCTCCAGATTCAAATTCCATAGAATTAGCCCAGAGAAAAGGAATTGCTACCTTGATGGCATCACCTCAGATTAATAAGAAATGAATAGCATGGCCGATATCTTATTGGCTGCTATTTTTAGTATTTCGATAGATCTGTAGAGAATGACCTAGAGCAAAGATAATGACAACTTCAAACCAAGCCCATATTTACGTAGTGATAAAAAAAATTTTTCACTTCAAGATTAATGAAATTATTGCTGTGAGCATATTCATTCTAAAACATTATAAGGGATATCAAGGCTGTTAGCAGCTTCTCTGCAGAGATGTTTCCCTCTCTCCTACACCCATTACCTGCCTTCTGCAAAAGAGAAATCATTTACTGACCCAGTCATTTAATAGGAGAGTTTCATTTAGTACTGAATCTCACCACTGACAGCGAAGCGATCGCTGTCCAGTTGCCCTAGTCAAAAGAGATGAAGGAAGCAAAACAAATTAATTACATAGCTCTTAGGGACATTGATACACCATCTGGCATAACTAAATCCCATATATAGAGCACTGATGCACATCACCGTGCACGACAAAAACCTGATTTTTTTTTCACAGACCTACTTGGAGTCTAAAACCCAAGTCACCAGTTTGGGGAGCTGACTAACTCAATCCCTTACACAAACAGGAAAACCAAAAACTTTAGAGTAGGGAAGGAAACTTTCTTACTAGACACTCAGTGTACCTGCCTGTGTATCAAGTGACAGATCCAGGAAGCCTCCTACCCCGCCAAACTGGTATCAGTTTTTGGGATGCCCTACCTGAGGACAGAGCGCTACACGAATCCTCAGAGTTAGCATTATGCGCATTAGTTTGCTAATGGAAAAAATGCAGAAAACTTTGGCCAATTTAGTTGGACGTAGCTGTAATACAAAAAAAAAAATTAACTGAATAATCAAAAAAGTTTGACCAATACTGACTCCCACTGCATGCAGTCATAGAATCAGAGTGGTTTGGCTTGGGTCATAAACATAAGGACCACAACACAGCACAAATATAGCATACGGTCACGTTCCGTGCAGTCTCAGCTGCATCATGGTGCTAAGAATAACAGAGCTTCACTCATCTGTTTACTGAAGACCAAAAATCACCACAGGAAAGAAAATGCAGTTTAAAATGTATGTGCCATCAAAGTTTAGTAGTCCCTGGCTTTTTTCCCCCTGGATGCTCAACTATTACTGTCATTTACACACACAAAACAGTTTCTGCAGTCCTTGAGATGTGCCTGAAGGTACTAAGCCTACTACTACACGGAGCATTGATGTACATCCCGCAGAAGTGAACGGATCGGTTCCCAAGGAAGAGGGAGGAAAGCGTTAGGTCTGATCCAGCAGCACACACATGGCTTTTCATCTAATTTCTCTTCCCAATGGATTCCCATTTTAAGATTAAAGACCATGCAAATACTTTACTTCATGTTTTAATTATCAGTAATCAATTATAAATCAGTCAACTGATGCATCTAACTTTTTCACAACCTGCAGATGCACAGACCCTCATGGGTAACCAGAGATGATCATGAGGTACATAAACTATAATTATTCAACAGCCATTGAACTGGCCTTAGGGCATAACGTTTGGGAGTCAGAGCTAACAATGCTCTGACCAGATGCACCAGACTCAGGTAGTTTAAATCCTACTTTACTACCTGTGAAATGCACAAGCTGAAATGAAGCTAGTTAGTATACATTCATTCATATTTTAACAAATGTGACTTCTGATTAGTCAGCAGAGTTTACATTAAACAAGAATATATAAAAATCACAAACACAGTTTATTTTTTCAGTCTGCAGATCATATTTTACAGGTTTATCAACTACATAAGCTCTTGAGGCTAATGGAATCTTTGTGGGGGAAAAAAAAAAAAATCAAAATATAGATAACTCACTTTTGAATGCAAAGGGAGGAAAGCAGGAGAATTTTACAAAATGATATCCCAGAAAGGCTGCATTCCTGCCTGAAAGAGCACACCTGTGCCACTGCTCTGCTGTGCGAGAGAAACTGGGTGTAGGAAAGGTCAAGAGGCAAGTTTGACATGCATACAAACACTGGAGGTAAACCAGAAAGCAATTTGCCACCTCTACAGGGTTGTAGATTTTCTAAATTCATAGCATACTTTGTCATCAATAAGGCCTGGAATAAAGACCAGACGCCAGAGTGAGTCAGTGCAGATCACATTCTTTCTTTACAGATTTCCAATTTATAAACTAAACTTAGCACCTTAGAAAAAACCCTGCTACTGCCGATAGAAAGCAGAAAAAGAGATTGAAAGATATTATAAAGTATAACTCATGATTTCACTTAATCATCACTAAATTGACACTTGGCAATTTCTGAGTACATTTACATATTTTTAAGTAACATACTACAAAGATTAACTGCTTTGCAAAAGAACTGCTATACAACACGTGGCTAACTTTTCATCGCTGTTTTGGAAGGAGAGAAGTATTTTACAGCGTCACTT
Organism: Nyctibius grandis; assembly: GCF_013368605.1. Taxonomy (NCBI): domain Eukaryota; kingdom Metazoa; phylum Chordata; class Aves; order Nyctibiiformes; family Nyctibiidae; genus Nyctibius; species Nyctibius grandis. The sequence continues at coordinate 4,102,720 of NC_090679.1, forward strand.
TATTTAATCCAGCTATCAAAAACTTCTGTGGCAGCACTACAATTTAAATCTCGCCAAGCTGGAACACAATTCTGGTATACGTTCAAGCAGCCTAAGAAATGGTGAAATTGCAAAAGGAGTATCTGCGTTACAGAGCAATTTTTAAAGAGAGACAAATTTTAAGTGCAAAAGTTCTCTAGAACAAGCCATCATCTCTATTAGTAATTGAATAAATGTACAAACATGTTGGTACAACAGGAAAATGCTAGTGTTATAAAGGGACTAACAGGAGTAAAGCTCACACATGGAAACAGCTACCTGCACAGTACAAACACACACCAAATAATGAGCTCTAGAAGAGCTCCTGGACTCCACTTCCTACCAATATCTTGCTATTTTGTTCAAAAAAACAGTAGATTTGTGTGGGGGCTTGGTTTTCTTCCAACACAAAACTACAGGCTTCTGACAGCAGGAAGCTCATAATCCTTCCTTAGGAATCCCCTAGAAACCGAAGAGCCTCACAATCCACAGGCACGTTCCCAGTCTCCTGCGTTCCTGCTTCATTACTAAAGAGTACATTGCCAAAGAACTGTGAAGTTTTTACTACTATTCCCCAATTTTGTAGCAAGTAAATCTTCCTAGAGTCCACAGCTGTGAAAATAAAAATATATAAATACATCTGAAATATGAATGAAATTTCTTAGAAGGGTTGTTCCTCTCTGATTATCCCACCTACCAAAAATGGGGGGGGGGGGGCGGGGAAGATTGCTGCAATGTCCTTAGTGGTTTAGTACCCTTTTAAAGTCTATTTTTCCAGGGAGAAAAACCATACTTGTACCCATCTCACTTCTAAATATTTCCTTCTAAATCTAGGAAGCAGTCAGGACAGGGTAGAGTGGCTGCTGTATTTTGCTTTCTTCTTCAGCTGGAAGACTCCATAGCCAACTGTGCAATCCGAGGACGACCCAGCTGCACACATATTACCTCCTTTTCTGCAGGAGACACGGCTTCAGATTTATTTTGGAAGGGAGCTCTCAGTTACACCAATGAAAGACATTCCATATATTTTTTTTCCAAACAGGTTTAGTTCTGACAGGTGTAAACAGTACAAGAAAGATGAGGGAAAAGGCAAAGTTTCCTTCTATGAGGCCGTGTCTTCAAAACAGGATACAACGGACACTTCAGTATTTTTATGATATTCTAGAGTCTAGTCTGAATTATGAAATGACAGACTTTCATAACTTGTCACATATCCTGTTTCTCCAAGATCCTCTTCCAAAAATAACACTATTCTTACTATATAACACTGCATTGTGCTTAATTCAGCTATTATACGTGATGCTTTGAATTCTCATCATTCATTTTGCAGCCTTTAACATCCAATTTGTTGAACTTACTGTTCTGTGCATAAGAGTTTTACTGTAGCACTAGACACACTATGAGGGGAAAAATACATGATAGATACGAGCTTTTTGCAATTATTTTCACTTCCAAAAGAAAAGTAACAGATAAAAGAAGTAATTCAATATATTAATATGCTTATTAACTTTAAAAATACTTAAATACTGCTAAACTAATTTTCATTTATTTATTCATCCTTTGTACTTTTTTTAATCTTTTTTAAAGCTGTAAGCAATTATGCTTTCATTAAGCTTCAAGCATTTATTAAATCAATTACTGTTAGACTAAAACAGTCTTGTACCCAGATTTCATCTCCACAGATAAAAATAAATATCTGTTTAAGTTTCCAATTTTACTTAGCTCATTTAAAAGGGACAGTATTTGTACTATACTGTATTTCATAATAAAGTTGCTAAAAAGTCTGGTCTACAAACCAACTTTGTGCTTTCCTAAATAGACCAACAACTAAGTAAGCTAGCTGCCTGATAAACGGCTGCTGTAGGTGTTTTATAAACAAAGAAAAGTTGCCCCTTGGAACCTTTTTTTTCTTTTTTTCATAACAATGCCATTTCTGGCTCTAGAAGACGACTTGTTTCATCTAGTGCACAGAAGTTTCCATCCTGAAGTGTCCCCCCGACACCCTTCCCCTTTTTTTTTCCCCCATGTGAGAACGGTTAAAGCCCAGGGAGGCTGTGGTGTCGCCATCCTTGGAGATGCTCAAAACCCGACTGGACATAGTCATAAGTAAGCCGGTCTAGCTGATCCTGCTTTATGCAGGCAGGACTAGATCTCCAGGGGTCCCTGCCAACCTCAGCTGTTCTAGGATTCTGAAGTGATGAATTTCCTCATATTCTAATTGTCTTCCCATCCTCCCATATAACAATATTATTTTTCCCTCTGCAAAACCATGGTGGGACACGGGGAAGAAAAACACATTTCTTGTTCCTAATTTTATACTCCACTGAATGTAGTAGTTTTGGAAACTTAATTTTAACTTTCACTGTACTTGCATCCTGCAAAGGGGAAATGAAGAGAACATTAAGAAAAAGCAGAAAGGAGATGGAAAGAGCAGAGAAATATTCTGTGAAAAAAACAAAACCAACTCCAGCTGCTATGAAACATGACATAACTCAGAAATTTGTGCAAGCACATGTCTGGAAGAGATGTGAGATTCTCAGTCATTCCTCTTCTGTTCCTCCAGTGAAAGCTCTCTTGACTACCACGGACAATATGTCCTTCAGAAGATCTTACTTTCTTTATAGTGAAGTAGAACTACATTGTATGTGTCCACGTCACGTGTTGTATCATTCCTCAAAACATAGACCCTCATAATAAACTCTACAGTAGTACACTTAGAAAAGATTTTATCTTCTTTGCTTGCTCTTCGCATATAAAGTGCAACCTAGGGCTAAAACAAAGCAATCTTAAATCCTCACTGATCCTACCACTGGCTTGTCTTAAAAGAGAAAAAAAAAATTAGGAAGCCCTGCAGTTGATTACTCCCTCCATAGAGAACTGAGAATGAAGCTCCATTGGGAATGAAGCTCAGAATCTTGATTCTGACCTTCAAAAAGCCCCAGACTAATCCTGTATATCTTAAAAATCTACATATAATCCAAAACAAAGACTGTAGTCCACATCTTCGCTACTGTAGCACATTGGAGCTCTCTTATTCAGAAAGAGAACAGGATCCTGATCTCCGGATGAATGCTGAACTGCACTCGCTGTTGAATACAGCGCACTCTATTGCTAACATACAATTTACCTACGCATTTGGGAAAATTCTTGATTTTGTTGTTTACAACATTCCTCACAGACACCTGTGTTAGATTGCTTGAAGAGAGATGTTGGCAAATCAAGAATTCAGTCTGATCTTTGTTTTCTCAATAAAAATGTGAAGATAAGCAGGGGGAAAGTTCTTAAAGACTGGCAGTTCAGATCAGACTCGCCCTTTAATTTACTTCAGTAAAGGTCTTTACATGTCTATGAATTAAAAGAAAATTCACCGACTTGATTTATTTCAGAAGTTTGGCCCTTCAACTTGACTTCAGAACCTAAGAGCCAAGAAACTGTTCCTTCACTCCAAGAGGATTTAGGTTCAAACCTTCTTAAAATTTTTATTGCAAATGAATAACTGACTATAGGAAATTCCATAACTGAATACTCAGCCGAATGATAAATTTCCTTTTTATTATACTTCAGGAGGCAAAAAAAAAAAAAAAAAAAAAGGAGCACTGAATGTTAGCTGGACAGCTTTGGCTCCAGAGTCAAGTGAAGCAAAATAGCATCTATGGAAAATGAACACGTACCCTAGCGAGCTGTCAAGAAGAATTGAGAGCAGCTTGACACAGGTGGTCTGAAGAGAGGCTGCACGTAAGCATGGAGACTCCATCCTTTACAAGCTCCTGGGTTGTCGCAAACAGGCTGGTAGACAGTTACCAACGTGCTGCAGGAAGATTGCTTTGGAAAGCAGACTGAGGGACCAGCCAGCATTTCTTCTAGACAACAACAGTAACAGTTGTTTGGAAGGAAAGGTGAAAAAGGAGCAGGAGGTAACTTTCACCTTCTGAGAAGCATGCTTTTGTCTGTAATAACTTTCTTACAACTATATCTCAGGCTCAGCACCTTCAGAATAATAACCAGCAATGCATTTGAATGTATTTCATGGTAAAAGCATTGAAATATGACCAGTTCGAGGTGTTACACAGAACATTTCTGCCTCGCTGTTGCATTGTCTCTCTGAAGCTGATGGCATTGCAGCCTGAATCAAACATATTAAGCTTTCATATCCTGACAGTCCTGACCAAGCTCACTTCTACGCTATGTACATCTCTGCATTAGTCAAGGATTCTCTTCCCTTTCCCAAAATATTCAAACAAAACTATCAGGTATATCAAATACACTTCTTAATCCAACTAAAATATGTCAAATAAAGTTCAGCACGTAATTATCACAGGTTAATTTATACAGTTCTACATAAAGTGGTGATTTTTTCTTTGCTTTGAGCCTTTAGCTGATTTGCTGCTGCACAGAATAATTAACAAAAGTGACAAAACCACAAAAGAAACAAAATGCTAGACACACTAAACTGCTTAAAGTTAATACTATAAAACTAGAAAAACTACCAATACGAAGCACACTATCTGCCCATTCTGCAACACACTTTCCATGTATTAATTCTGAGCAATAACAGACTCAAATAATAGGACTGATATGCTGTGCAAACATTCACATGCTCACTTTTTTCTAACTACTAATTTTATTTATTTTTATATTTTAAATTTACATTCACAGTCCCAAATACACCACTCCACACCTTGCAATGCTATGTTCTTAAGACTTTTTTTTTTTTACAGTAACATATGGGATCTTTTTTCTTCTTTATCCCCTAGAAGTTACTTTCAGCATCAGTGCCTTAAATATTCGCTACAGTATGAGCATGAAATGCAGCGATTGAAGACCATTCCTTTTTTGCACTAGTAGCAAGACAGATGTCAGGAATCTTTCACTGGCAGATATTTTTCACTTCCTACTCTGTACATTTGCTTGCTAAGATGACATTTTTGGGAGGAAATCCGAGTGTTACCACAACCGGGGATGCATACGTATCTGATGTTGTTTAGAAGAATACAGCATTCATCTTCTGCCAGAGCTTAAGATCTCATGTCATATTTAAGGGAAACATCAAATTGCATTTAAAAATATGGCTAGAACATACAGCGAGAGATTATTCCTCCAAATTATACCCTTGTTATGCCAGAAATAGTCTTCACCTCTAACTACCCTCGCTTGGTGACTGAACAATCAAGGGAACAAACTGTCAATGTTTGCAGCCGTTTTGTATGTGCGGTTTCTGATCAGAGGGAGCTTGGTTCCTTGCCTAACCACCTGGAAAGGAGACTAAAAACAAATGAACATCTCCCAGATGTACAGAGATGCAAAGCTCTGATTAAGCCACTGACAAGACAACTGGCAACCGCTGCTCCTGGCACTCTTTAAAAGAGCAATATAGCAATTTTACAGCCAAATTCTCCCAATTAAGCAGTGAGGGGAACTTCATCCACCCCAAAATATCAGTGCTAAAAGAAGAGGAGAGGTTATGTCACTAGATTAGGAGTGTCTTTGCCCTGTCCAAAGCAGCTCTAACAGCTCTGAGTACACATTTAGCAACTCAACTCACTGTGCAACAGGCATGACGGTGGAAGAGCAGGCTCAATGGAAGGGGATAGGAAGCCTGTAACAGCACTTTAGGGGTGCATCGCCAATACCCTCATCATTCTCTCAGAGATAATGGTGTCAAATACTGCAAAAGCCATTTATGAAAATTATTTTTTTCTTCCTAAAACCAGCTGCATAATTTATCCTTTTTCATTTTTGCAACTCAAGATTCACCATTCCTACATTTTCCAGGATAACACAACCAGCTTCAACTCATGAAATAACCAGAGCACATAAGTTATAAACAGAACGGCTATTCATGGATTACAGCACCAAGTAAAAAATTTACATTTTTATGTTACATATCACTGAAAAAAAGTTCTTACAAGAAACATCTGTCTCCTTCCTTAAAATTAACAAAATCCATTTACATAATGATTACACAACTGAAGAATCATTTTATCAAAAGCAGAAGAACAAAACACTCAAAGAATCCTCACTTATAGGAAAACAAGCACAGAGATTCCTTTTTTTTTTTTTTTTTTGAAATACTCTGTACAAGCTGTTTACTTAAGCTGACACTGAACTCAGCAGTACTTCGTACAAGCAAGCGAGGCTGCTCTCCGGGGGGATCTGTCCTCTCATATTATCCCACAAGGGTATTTTAGATGGCACGCCTGACTCCCCATGCCTACTAGCATACACTGACCAATACATACTGATACAAGCTACAGCCTCTGATAATGCCTACTACAGGGTATTTTACATCTTTTAAATAGAACTTCTAAAAATAACAAGAGCAATCCAGAACTACCCAATGACCTAGTCCACAAGTCATGTGGCTAAATCATGAGAGGAGAAAGTGTCTCCAACTTCCAGCATCAGGGAAAACAGCAGAAGTGGACTAAGCAGGAAGAAGTAAAAAAAATGCAAGAGGCTTTTGCTGAACCTGTTTCCTTCCTTCCTGGAGTTGAAGAACCCCCAATTTCCCATTTAAAAAAAAAGGCATTATTTTAATAGATGACAGATTATCAGAGTGCTACACTCATGTCTACCTGCAGATCTTTTGTTGCGTTCAGGCAAAAATGATTCTATGCAAGTAAAATACAATACCCACATTACTTACCAAAGAATCAAGCTGTTGTCTTTGCTTTTTAGAATGACATCTATGCTCACTGGAGAGGGAGGAACTAGCCAGTCCCCTAGCATGGATTTGAGGTTTGGGATCGCTTTTTTGTCAGGTGTGAGGCGAGGTTGTGTGTGTTTTTTAATCCGTAGTCCTGAAACTATGCAAAGAGCCAACTTTCATGATGTTTAGAAGGCTGAATGGCAAGCTTAAGAGGATTCAAAGCATTTTGAGCACTGTCTCTATGTATTCATAAAGTCTGATTTCTAATGACCAGATTACTTGATTTACAAGTTTCAGGCTCCATTGAGTCTTAAGAACTGTCCTTTTTATGACAAAGCTGAACTTGTAGAGGGCTTAAGTGCCCTACACATATTCCACTGGGGTATGTCTGATTCTCAGCATCAGTATGCAGAGACAAAACTCTGACACCGATCTGTTTCACAGAAACTCTCTGCTATATTGCACGGTGCTGTCATCGCACAAAAATATTACATTAAGTATGGATGCAATGTCCACTCTTCTCCCAAACACAAAAATCCTCCAGCACAGAACTAAAAGATGAGTATTTGAGATGTTCATACCTGACTTTTTTTTAAAAAAAAGGAAAAAAAGGGAGAATTATACTAGAAAAATTAACTCACATCATCTCACAGAACTTTCTACTCCTCCTCCTAATGTTCATTCTTCATTCAACAGATTTTTTTCATCATATGCATGTTTTCTTATGTAGATTGCACAAATTAATTCTCATGGAACAACCTAAAAGACTTATGAAGCAACTCAGCAAGAATGTACATCAGAATAGCAGTTTATATGCAAATATCTAAACTGGAAAGACATAAATTGTGTTTAGAAAGTGAAAAGACTTAAAAATATTTTCTTCAGAGATCACCCTGAAGCAGTGCATGTGAAAAGTCCTAATTAACAGCTGGACACAGATACTAAAATACTGCAGAATAACAAGATTTAAATTAAATAACAGTTGTGAAATTAAACCAATGGTTACTTTGTAGCTTCTCCAAAATTACACGTATCTTTGGCATCTACAAAGCCTACATATGCTTTCAAGCATAAAACTAGAGCAGGTATTTGGGACTCCATCCTACACGCTGCAGATCTGAACTCAAAGTGACATTGCAATTTTCATAAAACTTGGTAATCATGAAGTAAAATACACTTATTTTAAAAAAAGGTAAGATACATTAAAGAACTCACACAGATATGTGAAATACACAGACCGGAGCTTGTTTAAGCCATGACAAGCACTAGTGAAACCTTCTGCCAAATTTTATTTATCAAGAACACTTCTTGTTTGACTGCCTTGGCAATGATATAGGATAAATATGATTTTGACATTCAGGGCCAAATTTGACAGCCATTAAATTGCAAAACAAATCAATTAATAGAAATCAGACTGGAATAGATTTATCCCAGAGACACTTTAACAAACATTTGATTTCAGTTAGTGATATGTCGGTTTATTCACATTGAAAACAAATTTCATACCATCTACATGAATTTTCTTCTTAAAAACAGATCTGTCTTTTACACATTGAAGTTGAAAAGATGCCTTCAACAAGTGGGGGATTTTCTGGCACAGATCTGTGCTGAGAGCCGATTGGTAGAATTTTCTACTAACTAATTAGTGGCATGTCCTATTTTCCTATAGATTTATAGCTTCTGATTAGGCTGGTTGTGGAATGCATTACAAAACAGCATCACATCTGAAGTTTGTTTTATTTCGGGCTAGCCTGTTACTCATTTTCAGATACAGAGATCCTCTTAAATAGAACGTAAAATGAAGGCTGTCATAAGTATAAATTTGTGTACAGTCGAGCTCTATTACATGCCTTGATTACAGAAACAGAGGTCCTACCCCACAATTTTCCCTGCTCAACTCAGACGGCCCATTTTATGGTCTTTACGTGGTTATTATTGCAACCACTGAAATTAAAACAAAACTGCCTTAGCGTTCAGTGTAGTATTTTTGGGAGCTTCTTTTCTTCAGACTCCAATCTCACACACGCATAAACCCCATCTTCCTTCCTTTGATGAGTAACCTTTGCAAAACGCAATAGCACAACCTGGGTAATATTTTACTGCCCACTTTTGCAAATAGACTAGAGCTCCTAGAGATTCCCCTTAGATTTTGGTTGTTCTAGGGAGATTGTGTTCATCATCATAGCTTCGGATGAACAAGACAAATCTTAGAGAAATTCAAGGCTCTGAGAATTTACACAAACGTGCCATTAACAGCAAGTCACAAACATCAGGCATCAACTAACCCTGCCATGGTGCCAAAGCAGAATAAATTCATATCTGCAAGTAAATAACTTTTCCCAATATTAATCATGAAGCCAAATGAGAAGCGTACAAACATTTAAAAAAGAAAAAAAAAAAGAAAAGCATCCTCTCACTGTATAAGCCTCATGAGGCTTCCAGGCCACAGAATGCAGGATAACTGCATTCCTCCCATACCGATCCCTTGCTTGAAGAAATCAGGCCTGGAATCAGTTTCTCAAACATTTAACAGACCTGCTTTTCCTGAACTTGAGAGAATAGACGAAAACTGAAAGAAATCTGCACATGTGAAAAACAATGGATGCTCCTAATTAATCAATCACTCCCCCAAAAAGTTTTAATGTCTTCCTATTTTAAAAGTAATTTTTAAGCTTTTGTAGTTATTAATATATGATAATTTCACATGCATAATACTGAAGGAACTTCTTTTTAGAAGTCATTAACTGTTAAAGGGTTCATAGTGGTTTAGCTGGAAAAGAATAACTGTGCACAAATAAAATGCATCTCAAAGACAGGAATTTCAGTTCTGGAACATTACTTTTTACCCAACCCCACATGCAGTATGCTATCGTCAATCGCAGAGGAAAAGCATAATATGGCTAAACATATTACACAGGGAAAGATATATCATAAAATTCTGTGGTAGTAGGAAATTCCATTTAGCAAAGGACTTATTTTGAAACGAACTTTAAATGTAAGTGAAACCCATATATTTTGAGATCCTCCAAAATCCCCATAAAACAAAATTTTAAAATACTAGTATGTGTAAACAAAAAACATCCTTCAAAAAGCAACACTACTTGAAAGCAAACAACCCTCCAAATGGCACATCGCTGATAAGAAAGTCAAAACATGGGCAAGTGGTGATACTGAAGTGTCCACCAACATTCCTTTCTGAAGGAAAAAAATGCTCTTGCAATAAAGCCCACGCCATCAAGTATTTCATTTTGCCAAATCTGACAGAAGTGGTCTATCACAATTATTGTCCATCCACCCACAGCCATCATTTTCAAAACTATTTGTAGTCTGAGCTTCAAGTGTTCTATATTTTGCTAAATGCTCCTTCTCAAAAAAAAAAAAAAAAAATCCAAAAGCAGCTCATCATGTTTGGGATTCAGAGGTGTATGTGCAGGGCCTGATGCTGTGACTCTGCTTTTCAAAGGTGTCTGTGTCTACTTAAGGAAGACTGTAAATTGTACTGGATTGTATACATACAAAAATGCATACTGGTGTTGCAGACACACAAGACAACTAATTTACTCATTGGAGGTTAAAGTCTATAAATGAACAAAGCATTGGCCACCTCAGGCCTCTCCTAATAAGTCTGTGTTTAACACTGACTGCTACCTAGATGGTACAAATTGATCTCAGGGGAATATGAGATTTGGTTTGCCTGATAAACCACAGTTAATAAACACATCTGTCTTGCATCTGTCTCTTAAACTGAGATATATCATGTTTGTTTCTACATAATCATCCACATACTACACTTGTGAAGCCAGACAGTTCACTGATGAAGTCCTTGCTTCACATCGGCTTAGGACTGATCCTTCAGTGAAGGCTCTCTACCAGCACTTTCACCTTCATGCATCTTAAAGTCTGTACTTCAAGTTTCTTTCAATTTAAAACATGTAATTTAAAGCTTTAGAAAAAAAGAATAATCTGGTATTTCATTAAATATTAATTCAAACAGACAATATGTTGAGTTTTTTCATAAACATATTATAGAAGTTCTCTACTATTTCGTTCCTTCAAATACATTTTGTTCAATTGGTAAGAATTACTGCAAGCAGCTATTCTGATAAGCCGTTAGTCTTCCTTTTCATTTTGCTGTCCTCTCTTGCTACACCTGGGAGCTAGTCTCCCTGCACCATGCTCAGTTGCTCTCAGATGGACAAATTTCTCATGCCACTGAAGGGCTTCAGCTGACCAAGTCACTCTGTTCAAACAATCAAGGCAGATTGCGACCATTACACAAGACAAATTCTGCTGGACTTTGTCATAGTCGTCTTCCACTGTTTCTTTCAACCCTTGTAGCATGGTATATTGCCCTGCACTTGGACCAGCACAGCCACAGCACCCCATTTCAGCACTGCCTCAGCTGTGCCAGTATGACGGTGTGGGGGATTCAGCTTTAATTCATGTAATCAGATTGATAAGAAAATCCATTTCCCAGAACCAAAAAAAGACTATCAATAACACAGATGACTTCAGCGAACCCCACAAACAAGTGTATCAACAAAATCAGGAGAGCTCCAACCCAGCAGAAATGAGAAATCAAAAGGAAGGGTGATGATGTATGCAAGCAGCTTGCTTGCTCTCAAGCCAACATCTCAAGAAACTGCATCCTTAGAAGTCGATCAGTCACCAAATAAACCTGCAGGGAATTGGTACTTTTTCTCCTGCTGCTCACTGAACAACTTGAATTTTCAAGGATCTAATCTCTGGACTTCTCTTCTATGGCGCACACATTTCCCATCTGTGCTGTGCAGTCTTATTCCACAAGGCTTTTGCACACAAATAAACCAGAGCTACGTTTAGAAGGTGGTTTTATATCACCAGATGTAAAACTCCTTGGAAAAAAGCATTTTATTATGTAACCATGTGAACCACATGTCTATGTACAGCGAAATCAGTCTAAATATACTCTCCTTGAAATGTAGAATCATTTGCCAGTAGGCACCATTTTGGTGCAGAGATTATGAGGCAAAGTGAAAAGAAACAAGGGAGAATGATATTCACCATAACTTCCTTGTCAAATCACACATAACATATAGACCGATAAGAAGAGATACAAAATTGGATCCTCTTAGGCCACCATAGTCAAACCTTTAAGGTGGCAAGCCCAACAAGAAGAAACCCACATGCCCAAAATTAGAGTTTAACTTTTTCCCCTACGTATCCATAAGAAGCCCAAATAAAGAACTGAATATCAATCTGAGGCTAATTTCCTGGATTTTATCATAAAACATTTTATTCTTACACATTCATTAGTAAACATTGTTTTCTGTAAAACAGCATTAATTTACCTAACATGACAGAAACATTTAAATTCATTTTTGTACTTAGGTCTCTATGTTAATGACACATTTATCCTAAACAGGAACTAAACCAGCCTCTTCTTTGGGCATTGGCTTTATGAAAAATCTCAGCCACATCTCACCTCACCAGATCCAATCCCACTGAAGTCAGCTTTCCCACTGCCTCATCACTGATGACATCCGAAACGGTGCCTATCACCATAGGGTCTGTGAATACCTTAAATATATCACTAGCAGATCCAAAGAAAGGTGTAATATCTGCAAAAGCAGATGGTGTAACAGGTCTGGCCAGTTGGATAAAAGCCCAGGTTTTCAAACCTTAAAATCAATTGAAAGCTTGAGCAAAACGAATCCAGCAGCTTTCTGAATATGTCCAGATTTGCACTTCAGCATAGTTTTTGCATGAGCAACCTTTCTTCACAGTCTGGAACAGCGCTTAACAAGATAAATGGAGAAAGCATGTTGCCATGTAATGAAAGTAAAACCAGAATCTAGAATACAAGCTGATGACTGGTATATAGCACATTGAAAAAAAAAAAAAAAAAAAAAAAAAGAAAAAAAGAATGAAGCATACTGCTTCAAAGGACAAAATATTCCCCCAAAATGTCACAGTTAACTCCATGGCAGAGAACATTTATCAAAGGAATTCTCCTGTAGTATGCTATTTGTCCTCCTACAACCTGAAATTTGGATTTGTATGTTTTCTTCCACCACTTCACACTCAAAAGCCTCAAAGGAGCATCCAGAGTAAACAGAGACCGCAAGAGAAAACCCTTGCGACCTTAGATGTTATAACAGACTTTTATGTTCATCATTTAAGATGCAAGCCTACAGCAGGGCTCCTTAGAGTATATCAGCGCACCAATATTTCTAGCAGGAAGAGCCTCTCAAAAGCATGAAAGATCTTAACATAGAAACTAGATTTTTGTTTTTATTATTTTCCTTAACATTTGCAGTGGGACTGCTATCTAAAGTTAACTATTTCAATACGAACACCTGCTTTTTCAAGAAAAAAAAAAAAAGGCACTTTGAGGTATGTTCATATAAAGAGATTACACCAAAGAGGACTTCTTTATGTCACTGATTCCTCCAACCACGCAAATCAGCTAAGGACTCACTTAATTCTTCCATTTGATCAAAAAGAGAAAAATGTAAATAATCTTCTTGCATGCTAAAAGATTGCTACAGAAGATTCTACAGGAACACAAATTTGTTTGTAGCACCCAGAGACAATTATTTAACATAGAACAGACCTATGGGGAAGCATGATATAGTTAATGTTCAACATTACAACTAGCTGTCAGCACCTGCTCGTCTACACTCACACAATGGCTAAAATCAAATCTCATGCTCTAAGGCTTCAGTTTGTCATCTGGAAGAGAAGTGGTATCTTTTTCCTCCTCTTGAACCCCAATTAGATCCAACTTTTTTTATTTATTCATAGTTTATTAATTTTTATTAATTTTTATCAACTTAGTTTAATTTAATTTATTCTTTGATTTTTTTATTTCTTCTCAATTATTACAGATTAGCCACAACTAGTGACAGGATAACAGAAGGTGTAGATCACTGCTTTGTGTGACGAACTTTTTTTTCCTCAGGTGATCAGAGTAAACTTACTCCCATAAAGAGAGTGGGCATTGTTTCGGAATAATTTTTCGTGCCTGTAAAATAAGAATTGGACTACTCTTCATTCTAGCTCTATCTGTAACCGAAGACATAACTAGTTCAAGGTTGATGCAGCACTTCTCACGCAAGTCTCTAAGACCTTGCAAATTGGTGCTGCACTGGTCTCTGCCTGTACCATACAATTTAGTTTCCATGATCAATAAAACATTTAGCTGAAGCACCTTAGGGTTCAGTTAGGCGGGATCTAGGTGAATTGTAACAGCATGGCACATACATGAGTTGAAATAAAGATGGTTAAATAGTACCTCAGGGTCTCAGGCATCATAAAACTACAAAGCATTCAGACACTGAATGGTGTCTCTTGGGAGCTGATCATTCCCATAGAAGCTTAGATTTAGTCTGTTACATTCGCATCTCTTAGCATCATCTGAGCTTTTAAATGTCAGCCTGAAACGTGTATTCTCATCTTTACAAGCTGCTGCCTTCACATAAAGACGTCCTCTGAATCCTGTTCCCATATTTTGATACTGCTCTCTTCGGTTATCAAATACTTCAAACATTTGCAGGCTGAAACTCTGACACTTAAATAGTGTAATCTTAATCATCCTAAGTAAAAACTACTTGAGCACAAAGTATCCCTGTTTGTTTTCGTAGCTAACATTTCTTTATAATGTCATTTAAACGTAGGTTTTTCTCATTCAATGCAGTATTCTTAAATTTCTGAAACTTAAGGAACCATACAAATGTATAAGAACAAAAATATATGTTGCATTTAATAAAAATACTTTGGAAATTGGATTTTTGAAAGATACCAAATTGAATTAGTCGACAGCCTCAGTGAGCAAAAGAAAATGTCATAGAACTTTGTGAAGTGGTGGCAAGAAAAGCGATAGAGCGCCCTGCAGTCTCTTTATTTTCTGAACCAATGAGGTATATTCACGTGTAATTTACAAACTCAAATAACAAAAATAAACATTACTTCATTCACAAAAATTAATCCCCAACAGAAAAAAGACAGATGATATATTACATTGCAAATCTCTAAGCTAATTAAAAAAAAAGGCAGCAGATACTCAGCTCAGGCCAGACCTCTAACAATGGCTTTTGTAACTCCGTTTCTTTGTTCATGCACACTTTGTAACTTCTCTCCCCGCTTAACTTTCACGTAGGCATCCTTCACCTTTTCTGACCAGCTCTGCTCTCTAGACTTCAGTAGTAAGAACTTTGTTCTTCTAATCCCTGCCTCTGCCCTGGTCTCTCACCTGCCACTCAGAGGACGATTTGGTATTTCTGCCTACTACTACATCCTATCATGCACCTTTAAATTTAAGCACCAAGTCAGGCTCTGTTGCTAAAATGCTTAACCTACAGATTCTTACTGTAATAATGCATATAAATACTTCCCTAAAATCCTTCTGCTGAAAGACAAAGAACATTTTTTTGTTTGTTTTAGTCAAACCAACTACACTTTGGATTTTTAACTACTGTTGGAATTACACTAAGATTTCTATCAACTTGAACATATCTAAATAACCTGATTTTGTTCTTAAATTAAGGAAGCATCACTGCCAGAGCAGTATCTATAACATTTTCATAAGTTCTATCAAATTCCTTAAACAACTTGTCATAAACAAAATAAAACACTATATATTTTAAAAATTTAGCTGCTTCTCAAATTGCTGGAAATGTTTAAAATAAGGCTTTCTGGCAGAGCCTTCCTTCAACATTAACTTCAGAACTGGGATATTCTGAGCACAAAAGGAATGTCCTACATTACACTAAGCACAGAAACCCTCCTGCTCTATGTCAACAACCTCAGTACTCTGCCATAATGTCATTATCTCTTCTGAGTACACAGCATCTTTATGAGAAGTTTTTAGCATCTTTCATTCATTTTTGTAACATTAATTGAAGTTTCTGACATAGGAAGGTTATGATCCTTTTAAGTCAAGACTCATATTTTATAACTGTGTGGATACTTTTTCCTTAGAAACAATAAAGTATAACCATAGTATCTCTAAAATAGACCTAATTCTCTGCTAGTCCCCTCTCAATATAAGGCACTGGATTGCCACATTTTCAAGACACTGGTTTTCAAGAGTCCTTCCCACTCTACACCAACCTCTTCACCAACTGCAGACAGCAGCTCCAGGAAATGTAATTATTGAACAGCTTTGTATGTTTTGTAACTTGAACTGAAGAGCTCTAGTTATCTAAATTCCCCCTAACCAATCTTCAGCACAAAAAACCTTCTAATTAGAGCCATCAAACAAAGTCAAAGTCTCTTACCAAAAGGTAGACCACACAACAGAAAAAGGACAACACAGATACTGAATTTGATTACAGTTATAGCATACTATTGATTTTCAAATGTTGTAGGTTTTGGTTTTGTTTACTTTTTTTAACATTTGTTACACTCGTGCTATTTCTCTGCTAGTCAATATTTCTCTCATTATTTACTAGTTTCTTGATTTAAAAAGATAGTCCATACTTGGATCACCAACCAACAGGCATACTGAAAGTTATGTATAAGAAGAAATAAACTGAAGACAATATCACTAAGGTCTTCCTAGCAATATGTCACTAAACTTCAGCTTAAATATGTTAATTTGTTGCTATAAAAGGGATTAATCAGCTAGCATATAGAACTAGTAGAGAACATTATAAAGGCACATGCATGTCATATTTGTCGAGGCAGCTACAGCCACAAAATAATTGTCACTATTTACATAAGTCCATCACAGAAGTTGTACAGTCAGTGCAACGCTCAGGACAATCAACATGCCATGTGTAGACCACGGGCAGCTCAAATTCACACCTGCCTGCAAAAGGTCACCTAAATTTACATTGTTTTTCCTTGGTCTTAGCACATCTTTGTTCCATGGCCTTTCAGCAGCCACAGTAAACAGGACCTTGGAACATCTAAAAGAAATGGAGCTATGAAGTCAGGTTTCATGCCTGCAAGCACCTTACTGACTTCACAAACTCATCAATAGCCAAACGTGTACCTTCTGAGAAGCTAAAATTCAATTTACAATCCAGCTCTTCAGGAACATTCATCACTATCTTCACCTTTCAGCTTTTCTCACAATTCAAATGGATACACCTACAGAGCTATGCAGGTGTATCACTCTCCCACCAGCTTTCTGTAATCATCAAATCATTCTGCTGGGTAGTGAGCTGCATTCAAGGTTCCCCTTAGCAAACTCTTTCTCTTGCTACAGCTGCCTTTCTCAGCATGTTCAACACATAAGGCAAACACATCTATTCAAACATAATTGCCTTTTGACTTTTCTCTCACTCACATGCCAGTACCTCAAGGACCTCTTGATGTTTTGTGTTGCAAATTTTATGCTGCACAATAAGTTATTGTCAAATGAACTTCAATCCAATCAGCAACGTAGAAGGCGGCTTCATGCTCTTTTACACCTATGTCAAGACAATGGTAAACATGGAAGAGAGCAGCTCAATGAAAAGACCACTGTGCGTCAGGTTGAGGTGTTGTAATCAATGCATGTTACAAATTAAACTCACCATGCCCGTAATTACTTCGCTCTGTTTTTGCCGTAACTCTACATTTCAGGTTATTCTCTAACTTGCTAAAGCCTAATGACAACAGACTTTTGACACTAGTACTTTCCAGGCTTCTTGCTTTTGAGAGTGCAACAGTCCTTCCAAAATGTAAAAGATGTTGAATCCACAAAAATAAAAGGCTTGACAAACATTATTTTATACGCTCCAAAGAGCAGCATTTTGACATAATACAGTACAGTCTTTTAAAACTATGTTTGGCCAAAGTACTCAGTAACACGCTGAAATTTTTTTTTAATTGGCAATATAATACGTTAGATCACAGAATACTTCATTTTATTCGAAGTTCACAGACAGAAAGGAAAAGCTGTTAATTCTAGAGAGCATTTAAAAAAAGTCTTCTGGTGTTTTGCCTCAGAACCACCATAATGAGAATGATTTTGAATAGAAGAGCTCGTGTGTCAAAAGCTTTTCTCTGCAATAAAAGAACACTTAAAAGAGACTAAAATGCTTCAGCTTTTGTCGAAATGGCAGGTACCATTTTCATTGCTTTGCAACCAACTGCTAATGCCCTACAGCAGCAGCTACAATGCCTACGGCTCTACTTTGGGGCAGCATCTTTTGACTAATGATGTGCTGACATGTTGACTGACAACCAAATAAAGCTCATGATTCTGTGAAAACTTTATAACTTCTTCCTTTACAAAATCAGCTCAGTCCTCATTCATGTTTTTCACTCTGAAATGACTACCACTTGGAAAAAAATCTATCCGTCTCCGTATAGCCTCCAACAGCAGAAACCTGAAGCAGGGTTACTTTTTCCATGAACATCAGGTTTAGTTCTGACACTGATTCAAAATGATCACAACAAAGGAGAAATCAGACACTTGTTTTATGTAGTTTGCAGGGCACTCGAAGGTCAGACTTCACACATTAGCTTACATGCAGCCATTAAGGAAGGTAGAGTTACACTGGAAAAGCAAGTTGTACATACCATGCTAACCTGAGGAAACGCCAGTATATATCCTCCCATCACTTCTGTCATCCATAACTAACTCTAGCACAAAGCTACAAACCATCAGTCGCTTTTTAAGCATGAGTCTAGCAAAACCCAACAAATTTATCCTCTAGCTTTACAATCACACAAAGCCAAATAATCTGTTTTGCATGATTACACATGGGAGTAATTTAAAGACTACAAGAAAATCTGTGACAACTCCAAAAAGCGTGCAATGTCACCCAGAAAAACAAAGGCAAGGTATCGAATCAGTGAGGTCAGGACAAGATTATGATCATATTGTAAAATGTCTCTAGGTAGAAAGAGAAGACATCACCATGTGCCACACAGATCTCCATATACACTTTACAGCTTTGTTCTAGCTAGAATATTGAATCTGAAATTTAATATTGTAAAGGAAAATGCAACATAATAACAGAGGTTGAGAGCTTTAATTTTCTGCGAGGTTTTTCAGCCCAGAGATTACCACAGTTTAAAACTATACATAACGCGTAATGTTTTAAATGTTTAAACTTGACTTCTAATTATCTGGTTATATTTTAACATATTTAAGTGTGTTATGTCTTAAACTTTAGTAAGCTATGTTTTAAGCTTAGTAAACTGACTGTCTTAAGCTTAGTCAGCTGACTTCTTTTCTATGCTATGAGACTTTTTTGCTTTAAAAATACTTTGAGTCTTTAGGAAAGGGTACTGAGAAATAATTCCCACCCACTTCTAAAATTGCATAAAGGTGTCTTTCAGCCGAGCACCTGCCTGCATCTCATCGCAGCCCCAGGTAAACTGAGCTCTCTCTGCACAGGCAGTAAACCCTAGGAGCATGTCATGAACCAGCCCCACACATACTTTGAACAGAAAGATGCTTGAACACAGCAGTTGTCTAAGAAAATGAAAGATTTCTCAGCAGTACCTTCTATTTTAGCCTTAAAAAAAATCCCTAATCTAAACAATGTTTTGCACATGCAGTTTATACAGTTGTGCCCTGGCTTAACTTTAGTGCAGGGATGCCCTGGGTATTCATCATTTAACCCCCCGTGCAGGTGCAAAACAGGCAGATAGCCACTACTCACACGTGAACCTAATGCAAGGGCAAGATCCAACAAGCCGTTCTAGAGCTACTAGTGTCAAACTGTAAAGGATCACACCTTACAGCTTCTACTGGGAGCACTCGGGGATAGCCCTTTATGCAATGTAATGCATTGTCTCCCACAGGTTTGGATGCCAAAGTTTTACAGTCACAGCAATCCTCTGCTAGCTGACTGCTCCATTCTATCATACTAGTCCATATTTTAGGTAAAGGTTTCAGCTGATATATTTACCATTTAATCCAATGTTTCATCCAAATTTTCAAGCCTGAAAATTCACAAGAGAAAATATAAATGGTATTCTTTGGGGAGGAAGAGAGTGTTTGTGTGGGACTATTTTATTGTTTAATATCTGCTTATTGATTCAGATACATCACAATAGCTGCTAGAGAACAGTAGCATTAGTAAAAGGATGGTTTCCATGGAGAAGAAAAAAGGTCAAATCATAATTTATTGAAAAGTACACAACTCTATCAGTTAATACTGATACACATACTTTTAAAAATAATAAAAAAACCTGGCATCTATGTCAATTGTTTACATTGCTTATCATCTGCAACTTGACAGCAACATCTCAGGTAAAAGCTGTCATGGAAAGATATTTTTCCCGCAAATGAGAAGTTGACAGGAAAATAAAGCAGGTGAAAAATAGCTAAAGGAAAGAGAGTTACATGTCATGCAGTCATGGGGTGAGGTGCACACATAGAATTTAATTTCTGTAATTAAATGTCAGGTTACAAAAAGAATATAATTAGTTCAGCATAATTTATTGCCATTCAGATGGAACTGGAGCCTTGTGTACTCACCAAACAATTTGTACTAAAACAACACAAGCTGTTCAAACAAATTGACATTTTTAATTCCTACTTATAACAGACCTTTATTATCAGGTTCTGAGATAGGATGTTTATTACAAATACAAAATCTTTCAAAATACTTTGGGAAGGATGAATCTAGAAAATGCCAGAGCCATTTATCACAAAATAATCAAGTCAGGATAACAACGCAATAACATGTATCCACTTATTAGGATCACCTAAAGAAAGGTAACACTACATGAAAAAAAAAGTCAAATAAAATTCTGAACTTAATAAATTAATAATTTAATTGGGTTACCCAAAACCTTCTGCACTGAAAAGAGATTTGGGTGTTCCTCTACATGGAGGTAGAAAATATAAGGGAAATCTGCTGGTCTGGATATTGTTCCAATTAGCCCCCTTATTAGAACATCCTTTCCTCCAAGCCACTCAAGAACTGAACTTTTTCAACATTTAAGTGCAAAGTATTTCATACCAATACCTGTAATTAATAGGAAATACTTTTATAAGCATCCTTACCTTCACAGGAGATGCACTAAGTACCAATGGTCTTAAAATTCATCAATATTTAAAATCCTTAATCAAGAAAAAAAACCCTCAAGTCTTCAGGGGTAAGGATTCAGAGAAGGAAAAACCCACAACCCAAGTTTCAAGATCCACTCCTACAAAAGTGAAAATTTGGTTGATTATTCCAAAATGTGACCAAATTGACATTTACTTGTTTTTAAGTCTACTCAAAGCATTTCTGCATCAGAATATATTCCAAAATTTGCATTGATCCTACTTCTAAAAAATAATCTTATTCTTCATCATAGTCAACACAAGTAATCCTGCATTTTATGCATTTACCACTAATTATATTTGGAATCTGAATCATGTTGCTGCCTAGTCTTAATCTCATTTAAGTAAAGATTAACCTTTCTTGACTTTTCACCACAGAATCAACTCTTGAGAATTACAGTGTGAGAAGGGACACATGACACTCAGGCATCCTATGTCATTAAAGCACATTTCCAATTACTCTTACATTGCTTGTATCAGACTATATAAACTATTTACAAGAGAAAATTTCTGTATTTCATTATATTCTAATTAGAAAGTATCAAAGGATGTGTCAGAACAGTCAGTTTCTGTACAAAAGACAGTAAATGTTTTGATTGCAGAACACAAAGTAATTACTTCAACTCCACAGTAACAGAAGATGCATAAACACTTTTGTAGCTGAGTAACTAGGGTAAAACCTGGCTAAAATATTAAAATAATTGAAAATACATCTATAGAATATGAGAAATGCTGACAGTGAGCATGACTTAGCTGAATGAAGAAGAGTACTGGTCCCCTCCAGAATGGTATTCCCAAAGGAGTCATTTCAAATTAGGTTTCCTATCTGACCAATACTTAGGCCCCACATATATTCATATATTTTGAATAACCCACAAAGGTTCTCAAGGTTTCCACTTCAGGACTGAGTTCATTTTTAAATATCTGCAAGGGGGAAGGGTGTGAAGGAGTGTTGACAGCTTGAAACTGATTACACAAGCATATTAATAAAAGGGAAGGAATTCTTCCAGAAATGAAGGAACAGTTCATGCAGAGCTGCCATAGTCCTAGCCTTGAATTCACAGGAAACCCATAATCATTGAAGAGGAATGTCACAGCCACCGATGGTCAGAACGTGAAATGGTACACCACTAGCGATACAGCTTGCTCGGACCATTTCATATTACCAGAATGAACTAGGAAACCACGTACTGTTAAATGCATGAAAATCAGCTTCTTCCTCGCTCATCGAGCCCCACCTGTAAACCAATTACAGCAGCAGTACAAAACGCTCCATTCTAACTGTGTACCAATTGGACAGTAAACACCAAGGCTTTGCAAAATAATTGTTAAGATACCTCTTTAGAGCTGCACATAGTTCCTACAGACTGCAGAGATTAAGACAGATCCATGTGCTTAAAAGTGACTTTGTGATGACCAGTGAAAAGCGCCTAAACACACACATGCAAAGTAAGGTAACCAGTTGTGTTTTGGGCTCTCTCTGCCAAACACTTTCTTAAGCTAATATTGACATTTTAACCACAGCTCAAATTCTCTGACTGAAGCAAATATGCCTTTATAGTGGATTGCTTTTTCTGGACATTTGCCACCCCAGACATTATCCTTCGTTAATGACAGAAATGGGACTAGCCCTTGTCAAGAAACTGCTTAAGAACACACATTCTGTTTTTTCTTTTTTTTCTTGAACACAGAATATGGAAAACGTTAACTTATTGGACTACATATAGCAAATATTCATTTGAAAACTAAACATTTGAACTTCTTTTAGTACAATTAATTCTCATCTCCAGGTATTTTTTTAAAGTATTATTCTTACATGTCCTTGAATTCGGGCTTTATTTCATCTCTGCAGAGCTACCAAGAAGCAGATCTTGTCGTACGGTTATTTGATTTGTCACGCTACAGTGAGTGAAATGCATTATACCACTGATTTTACAACACTGAGTGAAATGACGTTTCTTGCACATTATGAAACTATGTATCAATACTCTGTACATCCTCTACTGTGCCTTCATATACAGACAGCCTCTGGGATTCCTTTAGCTTGAGCATTTCCCTTAAAACCTTATTATAAATAAAAACTGATTAGCCTAACTATAAATATAATATTATTATTTTAAGTATAACACAAAGATCCATTGTCTGTGTTTGGTTTTTGCAGTTTTTGTTGTTTGTTTTTTTCAATATAGCTCTTTTTCCATTAACAAGAGTATGTCAGCTTTACTCATTGTATGCAAACCAACGCAATCATTTAATCTCCAATAATTCAGACTAAGAAAACGTGCAAATACAATCACGGCTCATCCGAGGTAACATCCTAACAATGCATCAGCAAAGAAAATCAAAGAGATCGTGGCTACTAGCAAGTCATGGTGATGCCAAGACAATCCACAGCTGTTAGGAAAGCCTCAAAGGACCATTTTTCATCAGTAGTTGTTATTACACATTAACATTAAAAAGCCTAAATGTGAATATAATTTTTTCCTTCAGAGAACAGCACAAAACAATACCTCATTCTTAAATTATCTCAGTAGTTAGAAGTTAAGGAGTCTATTGCTATTTCTTTAAAGACAATTTGTAACATCATGTGTTTCACATATTCTCTTCCTCCATTTATTATTATTAAAATTGGTTGACAAAGATATGTCAGAAGCAATTCCTACAACAATCACTACAAATAAGCAGTCTTAAAGAGCAGACACTAGACTCTGGATGGTAGACAAACTCTTCTTCCAGTTCTGCTATGTCTGCATGATACAGTGCAAGACCATTCACTTGTGTTCATTTAATTACTGAGCATTCATCTTTGCCCTTTGGACAGTACCTTTCTATGAGCATATGTAATACCTGGCAAGAAAACCAAATCATCATGTACTATATAATACCAAGTTGAGGAAAGACTAAATGAGATCTCATAACTGTCAGCAGTTAACTGTCAACTGTATTTGAATAGGTTTGTAAAATTGGAGGTAGTTGAGTTCAATTAAATTGCTGAAGGGAATTTGCAGCTGGCAAAACCCACATGCACAAGTTTCACAATGTTTTCAAGATCTCTTTGCAAGTAGGCACAAACACTGAATTTCCATTAATTTTACATTCCATCAAGATTCAGAATCTTCAAGTCAGTAGCCACTTCTGTTCCTGTTGCATTATTTCTAACAACTATTTAAGAACAGCCTTTTACAAATTACTTTCATTTCAAAAAGGATGGGAACAAACCAATATAACTCATCCATGCATCATTTTCTCCGTTATCTTTTGCTCCCTTATACTCTTTCACACAAAACCTACAGTGAAGTGAAAAAACTCAAAGTACTTCCATATTTTTGTTCATTCAATTAGAATTTAAAACTCAAAGATACCAAATGACGGTATTACATCCACAGCCCTCTGAGGAAAGAGAAGGCAGTTATTGAAGCTATTCATACATAGTGCAGAGTACCACGTAACTCAGCAAGCAGTCAAGCAATAGTTCAACACAGAAATTACTTAAGTTCAAGTCCCATTCTGCATATCAGACAGCCAGAACTGCCACTACATGGCAAAAAGTCTCATTACACAACCTGCTGTTGTAGGAAAGCACCACCCTCTTGCATATTCACACCTCCTAAACCCCATGCTGTATTTCTATCTCTCATTACCTGAAGATCAGTCTCTACCTTATAGACCTAAAATATTTAAGTGATGACTGCTGTTTTGGGTGGGGAAAAAAAAAAAAAATACAAACCATCACAATTTGGTTTCTCTGTAAAGAGAACTAGAACCAAGTTCTTAATTTACAGAAAAGTTTAAATAAATATTCTATAAAACAACTTTAAAAAAAAGTAGAATTATTTTATCAAATGGTTCTATTTCTGAAATAAAAAAAATAACAAAAATTAGTCTCCAATGGAATTACAAATTTAGTTGCAAACAAGTGCTGAATTCAGATAATGGCCTAGCTACCAGTCCTAGCTATTTCCAAAATGCAAGAGTTATTTTCTCATTCAGAGCCAGATTCCCATTACCTAATCTTCAAGGGGACTTTCTCTCAACTCTAACCTATACATCAGTTCATCTTTGAATTAGTGTCAGTTTTTGAATTTCACTAGTAACTTGTAAAAAAGGAAGATTTTTCATTATGGCTGAACTGGCTCTGCAAAATCTTTTGGAATATCTGAGAACTGATCTTATTACTGAATTTATTAAATTCTACAATAATTTATTTATAGAAACAAAGGTAGTTTCACATAAATATTGATAAACATTTAGAAATGTTAAAATTACTTATGTGCTATTCACAACAAATATATGACTTTACAATTCAGATCTGTCAAATATCAGACATGGCTTTTGAAATATTCACAACACCCTAACCAAGAAAAATATTCAAAAAAATACAAACTCAAATTCAAAAAAATAAACCCATTGCCTGATAATAGTAAAAAAAAAAGTTTGCTGAAATAGTTACACACTATAAATAGTTCTTCATGCTTCAGTGATTTATCCAAGGACAAGGAGGTTTTATACATCAACGTTTCAGGTGTCACAGAACTCAACAACTAACATAAATGGAATACAATCAACTAAAGTGGCTGGTTTTCATTTCAGCTCATGTGAGGTTAGTCAGAAAGGTCCCAATCTTCTTAATGGGACTTGTCTGCATAGCTAAGTACACCAGCAGCTAAAGCTCTGGCTAGAAGCTGATACAACAGCAAACAGAAAAGTGAATTTCTCTCACCAAAAAAACCCAAAGAATAAAAACAGAATCAGGAAGAAAGAAAAACCCAGAGGAATTAGCTGCTTACTACTGCAAATTATATAATGAGTATTGATGTACCAAGTACTATTTATACTGCAAAATTCACTAATACAACTATGCTTGCCTACATACGTCCAGATAACACGTTTTGAAGATCCGAAAGAACCCCCAAAGCTAAAGCAGTTAAATATACCCACACACATTTCTAGCTCTGCTATTAGAAAACAAACAACCAAAACACCCTTTTCCCCTCCGTGCCACCTGCTCCATCCTCTCCATGCATTCATTTTGTTTGTTAGGGGCTTCGTAATCTTCTCAAACCATGAATGCTGTTAAGTCATGTCCAGCACCTCTCCCAATTGATATGGTGAAGTGACAAGAGCAAGCTGCTGGGCACTGAGCTAGTTCTGCTAATTGAGTAAGAACTTGACATTTTTCTCCCCCCTGTGATATACCCCTAAGTGTACCCAACAAGCAGCAGCAATCTTCCATGGCAAAAAAAAAAAAAAAAAAAAAAAAGAAAGAGGTTTAACTATTTCAGTGGCAGCACCTCGTGCTGATGAGCCAAACAGCTGTTTACTTGTAGGAATTACCCATACCTAAACCAGGAAGGGTCTATTTACCTTAACAGGTATTATTTTACAAACTCTGTTCAACTACTTCCCTGTTCTTCTAATAGATCTTTGATAATTAGGATCTATGGCATCTGCAGTTTATCTATTCTATATTCTGTTATTTCTTATATTTTAAATAGGATTTCTGATGTGACTATTCTGTAGCTTATAAATCGCAGCATATTTCTGACTACATCTTTACATGTAGGTTACACAGCTCCCCTGTTAAATGGAAATTAAGCAAGTAGCCGTAGTTACTACTTGTGATTGGGCAGCCAAAAGTAACAAGCTTCACCTCATGGGATCAGCCACCCCCTATTCAGCAATTCTGTTAAGACTGAAACATTGCGACAACTTCTCAAATGCCAAAGTCAGACTTTGGGCCACTTTTTTTCCCCTTCCCCTCCTAGGCACAAAGGGGAGGCTCAAACCCATCCTGTCCTTAGGCGGATTCTGGAGCACGTAAAAATAAACAGCTTGAGCACCACATTTACCTCCCAAATAAATACCTCTACTCTCTTTATTTGGAAACGATTTTTATGAAGTCAAAGGGTGATAAAAGTAGCAGCTTTTGTACAGGAAAGGAAGACGCACAGAACTAAGAGCTTTTAAAAACAGCCTAGGCAAAATACACTTAGTCCTTTTCTGCTCTCCATAATCAGCAAAAGTTTGTGCATCTTAACACACAAAATAATTACATTTAATCAGACACTTTTGTCTGAAGAGTACAATTATCATTGATTTGCTCTGAGCTGCTAAATTAATCATCCTGTAATGAGGCAGTTTTTCAATTAGAAACTGTTGATCTATAAACAAAAGTGAGGCTAACTTAACACTTAAAGGGATTTAGTTTTTAACATACTTTGTACTTTAAGAGAATGAAAATTACACAGACTATTTATTCTTCTAAATTCTCCAATAGTTAATATAGGCAAATTAAACAGCTGGCTTCCTGCCTAAATAAGTACAAAAAAATTGTTTGGGTTATTTGGATAACTGGATTTTAAAAAGCCCAGAAGAAAAACATACATAGGTTTCCAACAGCAAGTATTCAGAATATTTACATTGCATGGCTCCATGTCCCTACTCACCTCTCAGGAACGTCATTAACTTACTGTTCTCCCCTTTAACTACCCCTGGATGCCACTATTTTACTCTCTTCTCTTTGCTGGCTTTGAACAGCAGTCATTTTTCTACACAACTGTAAGCATTTGTTCAACGCTTAATAGGACAAGCTCTTTTGCCCTCACTGTTTAGCTGGCAGAGGCAAGATTTCATTGCCATAGGCACCTGCAGAAATGTTCTGTAACCGTACAAAACTTGCACAGTTTTATCCCAGTACTTCCCATTTTAATTTCAGCACACATACAATCTGTCAGCTATTTCAAAAGGGCATATAGGCTAAATGAGGGTCACACAGAAGTGTGGGTCACTGATAAGTGACACAGACAAAATTCGCTCTTATCTGTCGCTCTGATACTTCTGCAAACAAGGGAGAGGCTGAAGAACCAGGCTTTAAAGTCTGTCTGCCTTTTTAGGATAAGAAAAAAAAAACAAAAAACAAACAGCTGTGCACTCTTTTCTATTTAAAGACTGACTAAAGCCTTCTGCATCACAAGTTCACCAATAGCGTAAATCCATTCTGAAGTAAAGCTGATGAGCAGTTCTCCTCCTGAAATGACTAAGCATAAATCAGAGATTTAATCTCATCTCCCTTTTAAGTGTATATTTCCTTTTCTATTTCTCTGCGTAATCTCTTTTTGCAGCAAGCTAAGGTTATTTAATCATACAGTCTGTATCTAAAAGTGCAGTGATTACCCATGTATTCTTCCACGGGATTAAATAATTAAAAAATCATTTGAGAAAAAAAAAAAAAAAAATCAGACAGATCAAGTAACCCATTGTATATAGAATCTGATACAGATCTACATATATTCTGTAGAATGCGTATAATAGACACGTGAAAATAATTTTACACCAAAATATATAAAGTAAAATGGTAAGTTTATCTGGCCACAGATTACTTAAAAATTAAGCAGTTGAAATAAACATTGCTCACTCCCTGATCCAGAAGTGACACACTACAGTAACTGCACCTTTGACTTCGCATTTCTATGGTACAGTCAATGTATGCTTTATGTCAGAGTCCAAAGTAAACATTAGGAAAAAAAAAAACCAATTACAACCAAGTCAGTTAGGATAAACAACACTTACAATGGAAATAGCAGAGATAACACTTACACACCAAAAGAACAGACATATTTCTTACTTTCGAAAGACAAAGTCTTATAACTTACATCTTAACGGTAACAGGCTCCATGACAGAGCAGCACTTTTGTTATCACCTATATAAATATTTTGCCTTTTTCATATTTATATTTGAGAACATTTATAAAAATGTATCATTTCAGACTAAAATCCTGACCCTCAATGTTGCAACCACAGACATGAAGCGTAACTAAGATGGAAATGCTCCACAGGAGCTCCTAATCATCTGCACGCAAAAGCCAAACCCAGGCAAGGAAAGTTCTACACAAAATCCACCTCTCTTGCTCAATGTCATTCATCATCCAAACTCTTGATGTATTTCCAAAGATTTTTCCCACACTTAACTGATACTGCCAGTTAGTTTATCTCTAATTTTACATCTACTGACAACTATTTTCTTATCTGCTGCAACAGTTCTGCTTCACAAGGTTTTCCCAATGTAGACTGATGAACAGCATCACGTGGCTCATTCTCATTACCCAAACACATCGAAACAGACAAAGAAAATCATGAGCTTACTAAACTCTAATTTCACAGAACATTTACTGAGACATAGGACACTGGCTCGTGAGCCTATCTTAGCTAGCAAGAAGACAACTGAGAAGAAAAAAATACCTAAAGTGACAAGAAATTGACAAACTCACGCATTTTATTCAAAAGTAGCCAAAAAACTTCCAAAGCTTGACATGATGATCTTGACTCAGCTCAGCTTCTCTCAGAGAAAAAATCAGAGATGGGCTAAGACTTGGAACTGTGCATGTTACCTGCATACACAAATGTTCTCATTAGACCAGCGCACAACACCTGGTTGAATTTAATATACAATGGTCTCTATGGTGCGGTTGCAAGCATATTATACTTGAACAGAAAGCAAGGTTAAGCTGTAATATTATATCTATATATAAACATGGAAAAATATGATTGTAAAATTAACTTCCGGTTTTAAACCAGGCATGCTATTTTTTGTTGTTATTGTTAAGCCTATGTTCTATTGTACTTGGTATTGTGTACATTCCTACTGCAAGAAATGTACCCCATAAAGACAGATGACTTCAAACTCCAGCCCAAATGCTAGTGTGAAGAGACTTTCAAAGCATAAAACAGTTAAGACTAACTAACATAAGAGTCAGTAGGCTACATCAGTAAAATCAAATATAGAATTAATAGAGAGGCTGCTTTATTTCCCAAAACTTAGTCAATGATCTTATTAAAAAAGTATTTCAAACCTTTCCTACACAAACCAGGATCATTTAGTGGGATTAAATACCCTTCTACTCAGTTCTTTACCAATTCTTTCTCTAGTTACTAAATTTTCTGTTTGTTTGAATAAAAGACTAAAACCTTAAGTACACTTCACCACTAGGCCTAGGCTATGCTCTACACCAAAGGAAAATTCAAATTTCCTCCACAGAAAACGTCTACCTGGATTGGTACAGTCTGTTTCTCTTTCTATAGCCCAAGTACCACTCAGAAAACATTCATGGGAACTAAATACTGTGTTCAATTATGTCTTGTTACAATATAAGCAGCAGACTTTTCTCTGAATTCAACATTCACAGTTCCCATTCTTGGGAGATTTTTTAATCACCAGAAAGAGAAAATTCTGCTTAGAATTTCATGGGACACCTTAGAGCCATCTGAGTGCTAAATTCTCCTCCTGATCTGGTCTGTCAAAGTCATCCCCAGAACTTTTACAAACACCTTAGTAAAGCCCCATTTGTTTTGCGGCAAAACAGCAGAAATTCACCAGAAGCACTTTAGCTAAGTACCCTTTAGGCTCTAATCTGCATGTCTAACAGCTCATATTTGTTTAGAATAAAGTAATTGAAACCCCACATGACTATCTTGCAGTTCATGATACAAAAGTGCAGGCAAATGCACTTAGATGCCCAAGCCCCCAGTTTATCCGTCACCAGTGGCTCTCTCCCTTTCTGCTGGCTGTTACTTGGATAGCAGCTCTGATTTGGCAACCTTGGCTACCTTGTTTCAGTAGCAATACAGGAAACATACAGAGCAATCCAAGTAACTGTGCCCTAAAGAATAAGGTGCAAAGCAAGAAATAGCAACAAATCAGACATAGAAAAATCAAGACAAGATTAGGAAAAAAAGAAGTATGAAAACAAGTAAAGGTACAAAAAGAAAATCTAGTGCATCCTGTTTACAGAAACACAATTCCCTGGTGAACAAGTTGATTTGCTCAGTACTTAACATCATCATGCAGGCACAAACCACTAGCTCACCATTGCAGAGTCTTTTCCCCCACGCTCATTCAATAGTCCTGTTCCACCAAGCTCAGAATGGAAACTGACTCTTAACCTCTCTTTTTAGGGTCCTTCTTTCCATCTTTAGTGTTGGTGTCTTGGGGACGAATCTCTTTTTGTCATACGCCACTTCTGTGCTTAACAGTACTTTCCCAAAGCCACACAAACAAAACAGTTCTCATGATTTGAAGCAACTGCTATTGGAAATTAATTACCTTTATCAGGGTTAATATGGAAGTAGATCATCAACTGCAACAACAAGCTGTACATGTTTCCAGAAGTGCTTAGAAATTGTGAGTATTTGGAATAAATATGCCATAAAATGTACGGTTTCCATAAGGAGCCTCTGACAGACACTGACAAGCAGCCTGCTGAGCAGATTGATAGGGAAGTACTGCATGGTGCAACCACAGTTACAGCAAGGTACCTACAGTGAAGTAAGACTCTGTATTTAGACAGATGCAGGTTTTTCTTAGTTTTAAGCGGTACACTGTCTGTTTTCTATAGGTCTAGTCCTGAGCCCAGCAGGCAGTTTCATTAAAGGTGCAATTTATAGCCCATCTATCTCTGTGAACTACAGTCACTCCTTCCCATTCTCCCTTTTGTAACTTTTCATTAGTTTCAAGCCATGTGTTTTCACATCAAATAGTTCCTCAAGCACACCTCTCCCTCCAGCAACTGAACTCCAGTCATATCTCATTACTTTGAAGACACATTAGTCTGGAAATTTAGCCTCACTTTAAAAAGGCAGCCAATAGTGAAAACAGGTATGCTTTGCTATCAGAACAACGTGATCTGATCTCTGACAACACAAGCCTTGCCCATCAGCAGTTAAGACAGTTCTTTACAGATAAATTTCTGGAACATGAGCTTCTGCACTTCCAGTGTGTTAATTGCTAGAAGACAGACCACACAGATCACATATGCAGTAGGACAGAGTTTTGTAACTGTGCTAAATTTTGACAGAGACAATAAGTTACCATATTTATGCATTTGCTTTAGGATTTGTTTTGTACTGTTAAGCTGTTGCCAAAGACAAGCCTGCTACGTACATCCTCTCATTCCTCCTTAATACCTTCAGGATCCCAAGAACTGAGGCATCTTCAAACCACGCATGAGTACTTTACATATGGAGATCTTCAAAGACAGAAGATTTCTTACCGTATTCTTTGCACAACTTTCAGCAGTTGCACATTTCCTTTTCACGTCTGAGCTGATGACAGGGAACAACATGCCAGTTTTTCCAGGCACAGAAATGTACTGCAAAGTGCTCTCACACCGTTCACACACTTGTTACAGACCTAACTCTTCTTCCTATGTGAGATCAAAATATTTCACACACAGTAGTACATGAAAACAATGTAATTAAAAACATACTTCAAAGTCATTGTGTGTGCCAATCATTATGGTATTCATACATTTAAACTCCAAATCTGTTTTACAGATCTGGGCATTTTTATGCTTTCATCTTGTTTTAAGAATGCAGAAAACTTGGAGCTATTAATATATATTGCCAGGTGGTTGTGTTACCTCTCCATCCTTTGAAGGCTGTCCCACAATTCCTACCTGTTCTTCCCTTCAGTGCAACCCCCAAGATTTGCCAGAAGCACCAGTATATTTTGTCATTGGTTACACTGGAACATATTCATCACCCCAGCATAGCACTGCCTCATCCCCTGACTCTAGTATTGTATGGCTCGAAGTTCTTGTGGTGACCTCTTAATCCCTCCATTAAGATGTTAAGATTTCTTCTGAAATACCTTTCAGATTCTGCATATCACAGTATGCAAACAGAGCCGACAATGGAGGACACTGCTGGCAACACAGAACAGATCTGCATTTTATGCTTATCAATTCTATTCATCCTTTAGGAATGAGGCATGCCCAAAACCCAGACCTCATGCCAAAACAGAGACTTAGATGTCACCACAGGTGAACAACTTTATTTCACTGCAGCTCCTGGCTATTACGTATACTTCTAGTTTAACTACTTCATAGTGAAAAAAACTCTCATTTAGGAAATTCATGTTTTTCATGAGACAACACATGAATCTCCGGCACTAAGAACAGCCTACTAGACTGCTGATACTGCTTCAGCCTAACCTTGCAAAAATATCATATGAAAATCAACATAGATTCATTCTGAATACTTCTGATATATTACTTACACAGCTTTGGGGTTTTTAAGCAACGCAAATGCATTAGTGTTATCACTGCAAAGACTTAAAAGTGTCTCCTCCAGCAAAGTGCTTCCTGCTTCACGTAAGCTCTCAATTGGTCAGCAAATAGTTCCACGTTTAAAACTGGGGCCTGTGGCAAACAAATTTCTGAGCTTTCACAGCAGATAGTAAGCTCTGAGTCACGGACGATACTGCTGCTTCTCACTGCTCTGTGCAGAGAAGTGGGGGAAGGACCGCTCTGTGTGGGAAAGAACTCCAAGATCTTGACAGCATTTGGCATAGAAGTCTGCAAACCTCTGCTCATTTACAGTATTATTCTTAAAACATTAAACAATAAGTGCTCTGCAATTATTAACGAAATAGGCTGGATAGGTACCTTCAAACAATCAGATTAATACAGCAAAATATAATTACTGACATGTAAACTGGAGGGACTCACTTTTAGAGTAAGTTTTCTGTAACTTTCACATGACTAAAGAATGTGGAATTGTATTTACTGAAAGTTGAAACATGCAAGGAAATGAAAAATTACAAAGATGAACTGGAAATGCCATTAGTATTGTGAGGGGAGGGAACAAGAAATAAATAAAAGAAATCCAGTCACCAGAAACTAAACCACAGTGCTACGTAAGGCCTGACACACAGGCTCTTTGGCAACGGTTTGATCAGCATTTCTTCCAGTTGCAGTTCTGGCATAATCAGCCTCCACCATTTCAACTGCCCCTGCCTCGGCTGGCGTGCCTGTACCCCTACGCGTGTGACCGGGACACAAGGCTGGGTAACCGAAGAGTTAGCCTAGGTAAAAGGACTTTTTTCCCCCCACCCCAGTCAGTTCCTCCCTCTAGTAACCATGCAGAGGCGCAGGTTCCACAACCAGCTCTGGGCATCCTGATGCTCAGTAATCACAGCCACGGAGAGAAAGGGCACAGAGCACACCCGGCTCACCGACAGCAAGGGCAGCGTGAACAGTCACTTCGGCTAAAACTTCACATAGGGAAGAATGCCAGCGAGTGCTGAGCTCTGGCATCAGTGTGGGTCTGCGTAACAGAAAGCACCCACGCACGTCATTGTTTTGCAGGGAGGTGACCCAGCAAGGGCTGCCTAACTCCTTACACCGGGGTTCCTAGGGTGAAACAAGCTGGCACAACCAATCCAACCTACAGCCTGTTCCTGGAGTCATTCAGGAGTAAGTCTGGGAGAAATGGGGTGAGTGGTAAACAAATGGTTTTGACTGTGGCAAGAACCTGGTGTCAGCCACCACCTGCCTCGGGGACCAGTGACACAACCTCATCTCACTTACCCCTTTGCAAAAGGGCTGCTCCAAGACCCATGGCACTGTGCTTTGGGGAGCAACCACAGAAG
Source organism: Nyctibius grandis (assembly GCF_013368605.1). NCBI lineage: Eukaryota > Metazoa > Chordata > Aves > Nyctibiiformes > Nyctibiidae > Nyctibius > Nyctibius grandis. Next base: position 4,136,794 of record NC_090679.1, read on the forward strand.
AGCAACACAAAACGCCTCTGTTTACTTAACTGAGGTAAATGAGTAAAGAGGTTTGCCTTGGAAAACTGCAGTGTCCCAGAACCAGGAAACTTCTCCTTGAGTGCACTCACAAATCACACCCACAGCAGGTCTGACCAATACAGCAGGTATTTACAACAGCTTGTCTCACACAAGAAAAATTCAATGCATTTTAGTGTCTGGAGAGTAGTTTCAGTTTTCTACTTTGCTTTTAGCCTACAGTCGTAATTAGTGTCCTTGAAGAATATACTTTTGATATTGGTAAAAAAAAAAAAGTAAAATACTTTTCCCTATTTCCTCAATATGCCACATGATTTCTCTCAATTTAAGATTCAGAAAAATAAGTTTAAAACCATTTTGGGATCACCAATACATAAAAACTACCCTTGCTGTAGGTAAATTTTATAAGACAAAAATCAGTGCTGATTTATGAGAGGATCCTTTTAATCCAAAGACAAAGCAGCTGAGTAGCTATTAACTTTTCAGATTTCCTCAATATCGTCAGTATTTAAATGCACTTGTGCCAGCCCTTCTCTGTCCCCATGCACTGCTTAGGGTGTACGTCAGCAGCATTAAAATGACAGCACACTTGACACCAAAAAAGTAATCTACTTTTCTGTTGTTTTTTTTTCCTTTCTTTCTCCACACACCCCCCCCCCCCACCTTTTCTTTTAACCAAAGTATGGCAACAATTTGATAGCCCAGCAGTGTTTTGCCCTCCTGAACCCTGGCAATGACCCAGAGGATTTGCACTCTGCTGCTAATCAAAAGTCTGGCTGTGGCCATTTCCCATGACATAGCTGAAATTCTCCCCAACTTGCCCTCTCAGCTTCCCTGGCCACACCATACCGAAACTATTTGCCGTCCCCTCGGGCTGTCCATCACACCACCCGTCCCCTAGGCCCTCTGCGGCAACAGCACAGCCTCCCTGGCCCGCGGTGCCAGGGCTGCTGCAGACCTGCCGCCCTTACCATTGATCCGCCATCACACGGGAAAACTCCCTCGGGGACGCAGCTTCTTCTGCAGACCCGCTCTTCAAACAGCAACATCCCAGCAGGAGTGGCAGGTGCTCTTACCTGACAAACACTTTACAAGGAAACCAAACATTTTCTTTTGAAACTTAAATATAAAAAAAAAAATCTATTCTGTGCACGTACTTAAATGAAGTTTTAAAATTTCTCTCTCAAGTTAATAAACCTAAGGCCTGTTTCTGTTCAACAGCCTGGCTGCCATTCCAGGCTCACCTAACCCATCACACATGCTCTTCAGTGCTGCTTAAAAATGGCTCTGATTTATTTTATTCTTTTCTATTAATATCAGGATCCACAGGAAAGATACAATCCAAATTCTGATCTGTCCAGGTCTTTCTATTCTGCCATAAAAATTGGACAGTATTAGTAGCTTTGAAAAAAAAAAATACAACAAAAATTAAAGTTGCTTAGATCACTCATTCAGGTTTCACTGTTTTAAGTTCATAGTGTTGAACCAAGAAATTCCATGACTTCTCAAGGCAAGGCTAAACCCTTTGTCTCCTGTCTATATATCGAGAAAGTATTTAAGCACTGTATAAAACTAAGATGTACAACTGATGAAAAACCATCGGTACTTCAGGAACCATAACGATCGCAATTCAATCTTTTTAAAATTTACTTATTCTTCAACAATTTAAGACAATTCCAGTAGTGTCTGATTTTCCTAATGGGAACATTAAAAAACAGAAGCACCTATGAAAGCTTTCATTCAAAAACTCCCAAGTATATATAGTAAGCTATTTATCTAATATTCCAATAATATAAGAATACCAAGGCAAACAGTAGCATTACTGTAACACTAATGAAATCTACAATAGTGTGCATATTTACAATGTGTTTTGGCCATTGCACTACACACTGTTTTCATTACGCATTACAATATCTTGAAAAACAGTGTGAATGTCCAAACTAAGACATGGTTTCCAAGAGTAACTCAGCATCAGCACAACATGCAACATCAGTGATGGAAACAAGCAACTACTAGGAGGGTCAGTAAAATATATGCATATATGTGAAACAGCCATCACACAAAGGTGTTTGGCTACCTAAAAGAAAAATCACCAACTCTTAACACCAGTACAATGTAAGAGTAAACTAATCCTCACAAAGTTACTCAATTAAAATTCTTCAGACCACCAGCCATTTAAATAATGCACTTACTTCAACAACTGAAAATTCCAACCAGGACACAGTCTTGCTCACCACATTCCCAAATTCTTTGCCCTTATCTGGCAATTCTTTGTCTTATTACCTGATAATTAATATTTGCCAATATGACTTGAAAAATCAGTCCAAGCACTCAACTGGTAGTTTCTGAAGAAATAGTTTTTCCATGCAAGGTTTTTGTTTTCCCAAGTTATTACCTAATACAGTTAGAAATGCCGAGCAGAACAACGTGTAGATTTACAGTAGATGGACTGTGCAGACACCTACATCAAATTCTGTGCAATGACATGTGATCGAATATGCAAGTCTGAATGCACCTCTGCACAATGGTAACATTTAAGCCCCAGTTGCTCCTCTGACTCTTCATAACTAGGTATATTTAGAACACGGACTCCAAGCTGTGTAAAACAACATCATAAGACAACAATTTTTTTTTTTTTTTTAAGTTGTTTGGGTTGGGTTTTTTTTGGTTGGTTGGTTGGGTTTTTTTAACAGTCTCTTACTAAAAGTTTCAAAAGGACTCCATGCCAAAGTTTTATAATGATACCCTTTATTGCTATTTTTTCTTTCAGGTAGTTAAGTAATGCACGCTTTCATATTACCTTAGAGCGTGACCCACAAAGGTGGAGCTGCAGTAAACCAGCAGGCGCTATCCCAGACCAGTAATAATGCAAATTTGCACTACACAGAGTCTCCTACTCAGAAACCCAGCAGACCTGACCTGGCTCCTACTGGCTATTATTTAGTTTGAAGACACCAGAACTGCGGTACTAGAATGAAACCACTGCCGCGAGATCCTCCTGTGATTACCTCTTCCAGGCTGTCAGACCCTGATTCTGGCTACTGTTTTCAGTATATGGATCACTCTTTTGTCCTCTAATATTTTTATGTCCAGGCACAAGTGAAATAAAAGCTACCAATTTTTTCATACCCACATAAAATCCTGCAAAGAAGAGCCCCAATTCACATAAGAAGTCTCTAAACGTATTTTTTATTACGTGATAAGCCAAAAATATGTTATCCATCCTTTTATTCAAATACTGAAGCACATTAGGGGTAAATTCAAAGGACTTAAGGGCATGGCACCTCAAATGCCATTTCTACATTTTCCCTTCCAATTATATACAGCGTGACCCTATGAAATGTTAAGTGATATTTAAATGCACTATTTTCAAGAGGCATCATAGCTACATGCTAAAAACTGGGATGCATGGAATCATGAAAATAGTTACTTGGTAACATAAGGACTCACAAAACTATTTGCAACCCCTTCAAAGTAGGCAAGTACAGAATAATTAAGAATTAATTAAGAATAATTATGCTATCTGGAATTATTTACGATAAAATTAACACTGACTAGAGTTTATGAAATAACCAACTCTATTTTCAATAGCTAGTCATTCATATTCTGACTAAATGACAACTTGGCTAAGATCCAACCCAGGTCTGGAACAGGGACATTGAATTCTGCTACAGGTAAATGTAAGGAGAAAGCAAACATTTTGTGAAGACAGTAGACCAGTTCAAACTTTTTTTTTTTTGTTAAAAAGCAGGGCTATGAGGTGATGCCTAATTTCAGTCTATGAATATGTAAAATGAGCAGCCACGAAATAATATTAAATGGTTTTACTCAACTCACAAACTGACTTTGTCTTTTATTATAAAAAAAATTTAAAAGAGAAAACCATTTCAGGTATTTCATTTTTTCTTCAAAAATAAACCTTCCTAAAATTCAAGTACCTGTCTTATTCACATAGTTAACAATTACTTCACATATTACCTATCACTGCCATACCAGTCTAAGCAGCATAACTCATTTCTTTGGCTGACCAGCCGAGAACTCCAAACTAACTAGTTAATCCCCATGACACATGTTCGGATTTTGGAATATTTTTTATGATTTTGTACACACATGGCTCCCACACACAGTCTGAAAGAATTTTTTTGGGGAAAAAAACCACTACTTGAAAAAAAAAATCTTTTGACATACACATTTAAGTAAAAATATGTAATTCAGTAAAAGAATTAGGTTGAGTAACTAACTGAATTTGAGCCTTACTGGAGGCACTACCAGAAGGCATTCCCTTCAGTATCCGATGAATCGATAGTCACGCAAGAAATAGTGTTATAGTTTCCTTAGCTGGAGCTTTACCACAAGTTTCAAAATATGCACACTGGAAATAACATGTTTATCTCCAAAACACCACAGAATACACTTAATATTTTTAAATAAGCACACATATTAAAGATTACAGACTCAACAAGATCCGTCTCCACAGGGTCATCCCAGCTCTGCCACTTCACCACCTCATTTCATATATTGTTTGGGCCTATTTGAATCTGCTCATCTCTTACTTCACTTACCAATCCCTGTTGTGACACGGGCATAATTTTGTAGTAGCTTAAAACATGTCTGAAATTCAGCATAACCCAGCAGACGTTAAGATAACATCTCCTTTTAACCATCCTTTTAAAATAGTTGGGATTTTTATGTAATTTAAATAAACTGCTGACACTGTAGTAACATTACCTTAGAGGCTGTTTGGAAATAAATTTAAAAATTAAATCAAGATCATCAGATTAAGATCAGAAAGAGAACAATCATATTTCATAGTTGCAACACGAACTAAGTTAAGATCATTTAAATTCAAAAGCTATGTTCTTATGTATTGTGAGGTTGAGACCAATTTGCCCTTCTTTCAAATTTTACCATTAGATACATACATAAAAATGCCACAGAGTAGAACTGAAAATCTTGGCAGATTCTGTAATTTATCTTCTGAAAAAAATTCAAACAACTGTTCTGTTTTCAATAATGAAAATCCAATGCTATTTGAAAAATTGCATACTCACATTATCAATACAGCCACGAGCGCCCAGACTGTGGCCAGGAACTGAAACAGGCTGGTAGCCAACTTGCAGCTGCCATCTTCACCGCAAGACCCACAAGAGAGGCTACAAATTGTATGAGCAGTACCAACGCCAAGCAACATCCTTCTGGGGATCTCATGCCTTGTCCTCCTGTACAAGGCAGGAAAGTGTGGGTCCTCCAGAAAAAAACCTGGAAATATCTGCTCCCATAGGAACGCCTCAAGCCTCCATGCCAAGTCCACTCGGAAAAGGCTCTCAGGAAGGAAAACTCTGAGAACATGATATGAGCCATCTACACTACCCTTCCTTTTTTTCTTGGGTTTTGTTTTTTTTTTTGTTTTTTTTCTTCATTATTTTCTAGGAGAAATGGGGAAGCGCCTACGTGCATATGTGATATAATAATCCTAACACAGCCTACTATGCAAGTCATTCTGATTTTACAAGGTGGTTTTAAGCAGAGCAGAATTGGGTCACATGCAGGAAAGGGATATAGCAAATAACTTTCTCCCACAATGAGATGTTACAAGATAAAATGTAAAAATACTGAACGCCAAGGCACATCCTACCTCTGAAAAGGATACCAAAGCCAATATTACAAGCAGATCTGAACAATACAATTTAGGACAGCAGACAGCTAAAAATTACTTCCTTTAGCAGCACTTCATCAATTCTGGCTCCTGCTGACTTTCAAATTTTGTGGGAGTTGAGAACCCTCATCTCACACTTCCTCAAGATCCTGGTGATAAGCGCAATCTTGCACCTCTTAGGCACAGTATCTTCCAGCACCCACAAAAATCCTACTACATTTAATCTTTCATTTGGAATAGAAAGGAAAAAAAAAAAACACACACAACACCCACAATCTAGTATCCCATCCACAGTAACTGCCAAACCTTGAACCAGCTAAAAGCTTCCAAACCATTGCATTAAATACTGTAAATAATATATTTAACCACAGAATGTTTCAGGTTGTAGGGGACGACTGGAGGTCATACAGTTAAACTTCCCACTCAAAGCACAGTCACCTTCAAAGTTAGATGAGGTTAATATGCTCCATTCTTTCTCAAATGACAGCAAGAAAAAACAGAAAAATCTTTCCACATGAGAAACAAACAAATGAGCTTGACAACGTAATAATAAATGCGAAATCCTTAAAAACTAGGCACATTAGTGGCGGAAAAAAACCTAAACAACCCAGTGACTGCTGATGCAAGACAAGCCACTACCTCTATTTCTACAACTAATTCTCTAACCTGTAAAGATTAAAGCAGTTGTGTTCCGTGGAAAGTTACTCAAAAAAAAAAATCAGTCAAGTATCTAACTGTTGCATAATTCAAAAAGTGCAGTTTAAAGTTATACAGAAGTATTGCCACTGGCTATTCAACTCAGCAGAAATTTTCAGTGTAGACATCAATACCTCTAGCATCCCTAGCATTCCTCTAGCATTTGAATACTCACTGGTAAATTAAAGAGCTTGTTTCAGTATGCATATCTGAAATTTTCATAGAGAAAAATTGCTTCCCCACAGTTTTAAACTGTTTTATCCTTCAGGTCACCTTACTTAAGGGAGATGCCAAGCTGAAAGCCTGAAGAACAGCTTGCTTTGGCATTCTTCCTTCCAAACTGACATTCAAAATCTGGTGTACACACACACACAAAAAAAAAGCTATAGAATCTCTCTACTAACTTAATTGCTTTCTTGTTTTCAAGACAAGGCTAGAGAGTCATGTTAGAGTCATAATTCCTCACTTTTCCATACACCTTAGTATGTTCAACATGCCTTAAAGGAAGAGAGAAATTCTTTTCCTCTTTTCATTTCATTATTTTGAAAGAAAGGACTCTATGAAGTGAATTAAGAGATATTAACAAAAACAGTCTGGTAACAAATAAGTCTCAACTTTTAAAGGTATATCATTTACACTTTCTGTAATTATTCCGTATTTATTTACATACACAATTTACAAGCTTTAACTACAAAGTTTAAAATAATCTAGCTCAGAATTTTGCAAAGTTTGACATCAGACACAAGGCCTGTTATAAGCCACTGCTACCCACAGGCCAGACAATCTTCGCTTTGTTTCTTTGTTCATGCACTTATTTAAAAACAATGAAATTGGTTTACTTCATTAAACAGCAGCTGGAATAAGCTGCAGCTACAAGGGGGTGAGGTGGTCCTCATTTTTAAAAACTAGCAATGTCATTTGGGAAAAAGAGTAACAAGTAGTGAAGAAAAATAATTCCCTTCAAGCAATTGAAATAACAGTCTTGAAGATAAAATAGTGAAAAACCCGAGGCCAATAAAAAGAAACATTGTTTTCTTTTGAAGTTCACCACCAAGTGGGCCAAGTGGCATGTTGCATTCCCCAGGCTTATGGGAAATTTGTTTCCTGTCATGTCAAGAAAAAAAATACCATCATTGCTATGGTCCCTCTGGAGCCTGTAATTACTGATGCATATAAATTACACTTTATCAAAATACTTGACAAATGTTGCCTTGAAAGTCAAAACTAAACAGTCGACCTGAGCAATGTCAGTCTAATTCTGTTCTCATTATAGGAAGGACTGGTAGAAATGGAAATGTCGTACCACGCACATGCATTTCCCAGTCCCATAACTGTTACAAAAAAAAAAAAAAAAAGAACTATGGAGATAGATAATTCACTAGATAATAATTCCTTTAGGTGAGACATTGCCTTCTGAGGCAATACTCTTCCTCCAGCACGGATATGCCACTACATCCCCTCAATAAACCCAGTAAAATGACGTTGCTAGATTTACGAGTTTTATTGCAACCAATCTCATCGCAATGCAAAATCCTGGGACGGGTATTTCAAGTGTAGTTGTTGGCAGTCATATTAGTACTTCATATAGCAGAAGAAATACAAGGCCCCTAGAGTAAAGGAAGGGAAGTTGTTTAAGCGAAGTACCTCCTACTGACCAGCAAGTACCCAGATCAAGTAACACCAAGGTCACACATTACAACAGCTGCCACTTCTGGAGAAAAAGCTCAAGTGCTTTCAAACTTAGCACAATACCCCATCAGCTCTGCTCCCACTAAGGGAATGTGAGGTATGGGCTTAATTGAGCAATTATTAGGAAAAAGTAGGAAAGGATGGTATGAGTACAAGTGACTCCAGAAAAAAAGAAAAAATCCCATTCCAATATCTTCAAAGATACAGTTACTATGTGCATACACTAGTTGTAGAAAAATCAGTTTAGGGCTTGCAGACTGATCATGTTCTAGTGCACTGAGCAACCTTCTTCTTCGCTTCCAGTGGTACAGAAAAGACATCAAGGCAGGACTGACCCAGTGATGATTATCAGAACTAGCACAACAGGGAGCTCGATTAATGTCGTTGTGTGGTACGAAACAAGATTACTCTCTCAACAAAAGAAACTAACTGTATAAGCGTAACGTTTGGTTTCATATTGGATGTCTTATTTTTCCCCTCACAGTTCATTAAGCATTGGCATTGTATCTTGCACATAAACCACTCAAAACATTAAACTTAACATTCCTTCATGTATCAATAGGAATGAAGTAAATCCATGTCAGCTGTTTCCTACAGAAAATCTTTCATAGATATGTCTCTAGTAACAGTCCATCAGGGAGTTTAACAGAGCAAAGCAAAAGACAGGTACTTAATTCCAAATATGCTTTGTTCAATTTTCTCAATAGTATTTGCATTTTCATTTTAGAAAATCTCAAACTTCAACAGTGGTGATTACTGTATATTTGAATAATCACACTAAGTTCCAAAGCATTATGTAAGGGAAACATATTAAAAATCACCTCGTGGACTTTTTATAACACAAGGTGTTATAAGCCTTTGTTTTCAGTGTGTTACACTGAGTTAAGAAATAAAAGCAGCTCAGAGGCACACCTTGTATGACATCCTTCTCTTAGTCATAAGAGTAAGATGATTATAAACCACCCTTGTCAATCTATTCCTGTAGCACCATAACATTTAATGACATGCACAAGTTATTTTAATTTTGTTTCATAAATAGTTTCTACTCTTGTAAGTTTTACGACATAGACTGCACTTGGGACATGAAACTGCATCAAACTCTATATCAAATACCTCCTGGTTCAGCTCCACGTTGACCCTTTTGACAGGCACACATATGCCTCGGGCTACAGTCCCATTGCTTTTCTCAACTGAAGGAGATTTGAATCATAATGAAATCCTGGATCATTTATAACTGTATTTCAAAAGTAACCGTAGAGCATTTAAAAGTAATAGCAGTATTCATTTTGGTGACCTTTAAGTGTCTGAAATACTTTAAACAGGCATGCCCTATTACCCCTGTGAAACACATTGAAAAATTCCAGAAAGCCTGACTTAAGCTTCCCATTGTACACATTACAGATGCGAAGAATAAAACCAAATGAGAATTAAAACAAGGAAGGTTTTGATCTTGCATCGTTTTACCCACAATAATCTTAACTTGCAGGGCGCTCTAAATACACAAATCTCTGCAGGTAAAGCTGAGTTCTACTGCTGTGAAACAGCAAACAGAGGTAAATGCCAGAAAACTGGTGATGGGAAATGGCCTTTCATTTTTGAAATTGCTGATCAAAATCAAGACTTCATGTGCAGCACTTCTAATTTAACCCTCATTAGTACCTCTAGAACAATAATCACGTCCCCTCCTTCTATCGACTTGCACACCAAAAGAAACTCTCATTATTTGCAACATATTTCCAAAGTATTTGGAAGGACTTTTACAAGACAACGAATGTAAACTAATCTTTAACCCCAGGATGACAGCCTACTACAGAGAACGATGGAAATATTTACATTATCATTATTATACATTTCCTGTTACGCAGATGAGATGTCTGATCTTCAGGTCATCAGTTCAATCTGTTCCTACATTCACCTTGGGTAAGGAAAGAGCCTCAAAATGTGAAAATAATGCTAAACAATCCTATTCTAATCTCTTGTTCACCAAAAAAATAAAGTTATATTTATTCTGCATTTTCTCCTAGTTGCAGCTATAAAAATTTACAAGTGAATATGCCACCGTTCATTTTAACTGGCACCAGGACTCTAGCAGCTCTTGACCATTTCTAAACTGAGCATTTGGCAAAACTTTTTAGCTCCTTTCAATGTACAGCCAACAGGGAAGTGCAAAAAATATTCACACATTAATTAACCAATTAAAAGGAAGTTTTTAAACAAGAAAAGCAATATCCATATAGCAATAAATTATGTGCGAGTACACCACGACGTGCTGACATTTGCAGACTAGCTCTAGTAGAGAGGCCAAAAAGCCACATTAACAAAGCAAATGCAGTAAACCCGACTCTGGCAAACGTAGTGTTCGCAGTCAGACTAACAGGGTTATTCAGAACCTGGAAAAGAAACTGCCTACAAACCATTGGGTCAGAATACCTACAGTAATAATAGTAATATTAATAATATAATAATAATACAGTAATAATAAAACCACTTGCAGATATAACCTCGCTATGCTCTGACTGCATTCTACACAGCTATTCAATCCTCTATCAAGTTTAACAAAAGCAGCCCACAGCTTCAACAGACACAGCCACCCCGCAGAGCCCACCCGCACCAACGCCTCCCCAGCCTCGCAGCCACCACAAATTTAGCCAGAGGAACCAGAATACAACGCTGTAGGGAGCTACAACGCGTAAACTGCTGCTAACAGAAGCAAGAGACCAAAGTTCTGAAGACTAATGTAAGAAAATGGTAAGCCAATAACGCCCACCCACAACTATTGTATCTTGAGAACTCTGTATTAGCTCTCAGGCATGTGAAAGCCATCATAGCAAGAGGCTGAATCACTGTGTTTTTCCCTCCAGTTTGAACTTGTCACTCTAAACACAGAATCTGAAGCCTGCTAAAAAGGATGCAATTCAGAATTGGCAGAGCATGCATGACCACCCTCAGAAACCATGTCTCCAACTATCTAGGTGATGACTAACCATGGAGTCCTGATCAACTTGTCTTTGCTGCAACTCACATAAAGCAGCAAAATAGTCTGTGGAAGTTCAGAAAAGCCTGATTTTGCTAAACATCTCCCGGGTGTTCTCAAATATCCTGGCTGCGGAGAAAAGAACGAACTCTGACGGGAATTAATGTCTAATTGGATAAAATGACTACATACTGAATTTTATTAATATTTCTTCTTTGATACGAAGAGTAAAAAGAATTTTAAGAAGCATGAGAAACTATTTACAACAGCTCTGTTGATGTAAAGTCCTGGGCTGGACTCAGTAAGTTTACAAGGCTACTATTGGTGTTAGGAAAATAAACTGAGCATTTTCCAGTGTAGGATTGTTTTGAACAGGCAATAACAGTATAATCATTTTTAATATGTTATCTCCCAGACATGTGATTTGAAACTAGAATATGTTTGAGAGTGCTTAAAAAAAAAAAAACCCCTATGTTCAGGAAAACTGACACCCAGCAACGTGGTTAAGGCTACCAAATAACTTAGTGGCAAATCAATCTCATAAATTAGGAGTCTCCTGATTCCTGAACTGAACACCAACCAAAAGAACGTGTCGCCTTTCTAATAGCATAGGAAAAAAATAGAGAAAATGAAAGGCAATAGTTATCCAGCTAATAAAGCAACTTATTTCCAAAGCAGACTTATGCTTTATCTGCGTGTGTGGTATTTTTTCTGGAAATGTATAATCCTTCGCCACAAACTACCTTAAATAGCTTAGTAATAAGATGACCTGATCACAGAAGTTGGCAATAGATGTCTCTTACAAGAAAGACGCCACTAAACCCCAGATGTAATTTTCGCAGAGCGCCCTTTCCTCTCCAGTAATGCCTATTTCCCCTAAGAGGGGAATCAAGACATCGGCACAGTATAATTTTAAATAACCAATTTCACACAGGGGAAAATGTAGCATTGAGAAGGGAGCCTTCTGGCTTTTTGACATGTCTTCATTTGTTTCCTACTCTCACAACAATAAAAAAAAAAACACAAACCTTTTATTCATTTTTTTTTAAATGAATCTTCTGCACTAATTTTGACAGGAAAAAAATCCCTAGACTCTACAAATAGAACTGGTGTTTTTGTATTTAAAAAAAGCTACATACATTATTTACAACCAGAGCCAAAAAGTAGATATAAAATGACTTCAGCATGACAAATGGTGTAAATGTCATGCAGCTATCTGCAGCACAAGCCTCTGACCTAATGCACATCTTTCTCAAGCCAGAAGTGCACCCTAGAGACCAGCAAACACTTACTGTAATTATTTACTGTCTTCTAAGAAGACCTGCTGTGATCTATACACAGTAAAACTATAATTATTGGATGTGGATAAAACCACAAACACACATTGTTAGGGCCCATGCTATTTTGTCATGGCAACACCATAACTCAAACTCATGTAACAATTGAATTGTCAGGATCCTGCTTTAATGTGAAACGATAATGGAGCTCTAAGTCAGCAATCTGTGAGATCTTTCTTTCTACAAAGAGAACAAAGAGAAAAATAAAGAGGACACTAGGAAAATTTATGAACTGGTTGCTTTTCCAAACACAGCTTCTGATGACATTCACAAGATAAGAGACAGTGAATTTTATCAGGAGTCATGATTTGATACTTGGAGCTTGCTAAGGATCAGGCTGGGAAGGAGGGTTTACAAGTGACAGCTCTAGTAAGGCTTTCAGCAGCAAATTCTTGGCAAATCCTACACATGTGAAACAACCTCCTAGCTACAATAAACATCTTAGCTGTAAATGCCCTCCCAGGAAAGCAGACACTGGTAAAATCTAACACACACTATGCTTGTCCAGTTCAAACCAGGAGACACGGACTTACCCGGGCCAACTTCTGACTGCAGGCACAGTGTGCAATACAATGACACAGTAACGCACAGCAAACCTAGAAGCTAAGTACACCTTTACGTTTATGTTTAACAAGGTCAGCTTCAGAAGTAAAGCAGTAACTAAATAGTTGCAGCTACTCCTAACTAGGAATTATCTAATGAAACTACTTACACAAAATCAAATATACACACTGCACAAACACTAAAATCATAAGGAAGCAGGCAAATCAAGAGATGGCAAATAAGTAATGTGTAAAAATAAAACTAAAAGCCAATATGATAAACAATTAAACAGACTACATAGGTTTTCAGTATCTAATAAGTTTATCATTAAAATTGCTTTTAAGTGTGCACATCCACACAATAATACACATTTCTCACCAGTTTCTTCAAAGCATATGAATTACAGGATAAACCATTATTTCTAGGCAGTTTTAATGTGGTTTTAACACCAAGCTCAAGGAGAAAGATTGAGCAATGAAGGTATTAAAGCCAGCAAAAATAATAAAACTTTGCCTGAGAAGTCTTCAGAAACATTTGGTATACTTTGTGTGCATGTGCAGACACGCTTTCTTGTTTCTAATCTACCCTTAAAAATTAGTAACAACAAAAAAGGTCAAACAGATGATCAATTTTTACTGGTGCTTCTCCAGGTATCGTACTTACATTTACTTATTTGACTGTTTTACAGAATATACACGCCTTATTACTATTAATGTGCATTTATTGCATACTAAACTAGAAAACTTAGATGATCTAATACAATGTATAGCTGTGGTTATAAAAAGCAGATAAGATTCATATGTGTTTTAAATAAACTATAAACAAAGCAGTAGGTAGATATTTTTCTTATTTCAAGAAAAAAAAAAAGACATTTTAAAAGTAATTTAAATATGAACAGACAAAACACAAGTTATTTTTCATTACAAATGACTGTAGATCAGCACAAGTTAACAAAGTTCCATGATTGTCCTCTTTCATCCTTCCACAAGCAGCAGTTCTATATGGAGGCAGATGCCAGATAATTCCTGACAACCATTAACCTAAAGGAACAGTGTGATGTAGCAGGCTGAGCACAAGATTCCTCGTATCCCTTTGGCAGTTAGCTAAGTAGCCTCTTCTCTCCTTTTTTCTCATTCCATCTTTGAACACTGAAGTGATACGTTTCCCTTTCCAATTTGTTTCAGTGAAGTATTACCTAATTCATGTTTGAGTAGCACTTTAAAAAGCAAAACTATTACTGACAGTCACTGACATCTCCCTGAGAAACATTAATTTACAATTAAGATACATACATCAATAGGAAACTAAGACTTATAAAAAAATCTTACGTTTTCATGACTGAAGTTGCATGACCTGCATCTAAGAAATCAAATAACAGCATCCAAGCTTTGTTCATAATGTATTTACTGCAAAGAGTTTGTCTAGAATTCAGTTTGCTTCACTACACATGAGTTATTGGCATGACATATTGTACATGTATGCAACAAAACAGTTTCCTGTTTCTGCCTGAACATAAAGAAACACTTTTTTTACCTGGGGGTGACTGAGCACTGGTACAGGTTGCCCAGGGAGGCTGTGGAACCACTGTTCTTGGAGATACTTGAAAGCCATCAGGGCATCAGCACCAGTCTGCTGTAGGTGACCCTGCTTGAGCAGGGGGTTGGGTTGGACAAGATGACTTCCAAAGGTGCCTTCCAACCTCAACCATTTTGTGATTCTGTTAGAACTGAATATTGCCCTTTCTAAAGCTACTCACAGAATTTGTATTGTATGCTACCCATCATTTCCACCCATCTTTCAAATATTCCACCATACAAGAAATAAAGCAGTCCCACCAATCCAGCTTTATTGACAAATTTCACTGTGCCACAAATACTCACACCATGTTAACAAGAAGCAACATGTTACACAATGGCTATTCCTGATACTAAGAGGCTGTCCCATTTTATTAAAACAAATAAATTGTCTACAGTATCTCTTTCTGTTGATCTTGCTACTTTAGTCTCATTTGGAAATACTTATAGATTAATACTATAAAACATTGGGACACCCGTAACTACAGAGTTTAAACACCTTGAGATTTAAAAGGTGTTATGCATGCACAGCCATGAACTGTTTTTTTCTCACAGTTCAGGATTCCCAGGGCTCTGCTCTCACACAACAGTGTTCAGCTTTAGTCTGCATTCTAGATTGATACTACCCTAAAAAGCAAACTGCCTAATTTCAGAGTTTAATGGATACTTCTACTAATCTGATACTTTTGGTATCAGATTTCAGTATCTTTAAGTTTCCAGAGCCTGGTTTGTTTTGTCAAGTGACAACTACGACTGTTTCCATGCTCACAAAGGAACTTTACTTTACCTTGACTACTTAGTGGCTGGCTTTAGCTATGGAAGTTTCAACAACAAAACAAATACATTCTTACATGTTGGGGTGTTTGGGGAGAGAGGGGTGTCTCCCCCTTTCGGTTTGTTTTTAAAAATATTTAAGTATCTCATGGACCACTAACATACTTGGCCCTTCAGTGAAAAGCAGATGCACTGTGATTATTTTATACACCAGCTGTGCACACGCAGGAAACTCACGATTCCAGCATGCACAAAGCTATGTTTACAAGCTTCGCCGATAAATTTCACAAGTTGTTCTGGATATTAGAAAATAATTATCTTGGAAACAAAACCTGTTTTTATAGCTGTTAAATTATACATTTTGGTTTACTGTACTTTTCCTGTGCATTTACTCACTTGTATTAAGATTATCTTTTTCTTTATGGCTGGATATTAGTAAATAATATCTGAAACTATACAAAAAATATCTTTCTTGTTTCCATTTCTCAATTTATCAAAAGTGCTTTTTCCTTGATTCTGTTTTCCCATTAAAAGCGCCTGCAGTTTGAATTATTAGATAATTATTTATCCCAGATAAAACATTTAAGAAGCTTTAAAACCTAAGAGATCAAGGCAACAGAGCAATGGCAAACATTTCCACTAGAGAATCCAATCAAGGGTTCATTCACTATCCAACTTAAACTTAAAGCTCTTACTAAACTAAAGCAAACAACATCCACGAGTCTCAAAGCCACCCTTTCTAGAAGAAGGGGCTCAAAACCTTATGAGAAACTCATTTTGTGGGACGGTTCACATTCCATCTAAGGTTTATTCCCTTATATATATATTCCTGCTTCTAATATCAACCAGATGTGACAACCAAGTCTAAGCAGCACTGTAAAAGATGCAGGGATATCCTGTAGCTTGGCATTTCAGGAGAGGGTTGGAGAAAAAAGGCAAAGGTACCTGGAGCTAAGTGATTGATTGAGGAAGTAGTTATAATCTGAGAAGCATTCTAAATTAAATTTTATTAGTTATTAGAAAGGCTGCATTTCAGTGAAATTGCACAGTGACAAGGAAACCATCTCTAGCTTTTCAAGCACATCATTAACAGGAAAACTCAATGTTCTCCATTTCAATTTCTAGCAGCAACAAGACTGAAGAGACGCAGCTGATACTGAACTAACTAAAAAAAAGGTTATTCCTCCAGGAAACTCACAGGCAGATTTCAGCCCAGCTAACAGAACACTGGGAAAAGTCTTTACATTTGTTTTGCAACCTTTAACTATTCCTGAAACATTAACAGGTCTTCCCTAAAACCCTTCAGCACACTAAATTCCTGCATGTCTAAGCAGGTCAGTCACTCTATCTCCACCAAACTCCATTAATGGCAATAAAAATGCCCAACTTTCACACTATATTATCAAGTTATCAAACTTAAAATGTCATCTTTGGGTTTAGTTTTATATTTTAAAAATATTAAGTCTGGACCTTCATTAACAAAGATGTAGACTGTTATGGTTCACTGCATGTCTGCTAAAGGGAGCAGCTGGAAGAATCACTGCTCATTTCATCTGTATTTGCTATGTGGACAAGACTACAGGTTCTTCGTTTTCAACGAATAAAATAAAATTTTACATTTTGCACATACTGCATGGCAATATTTAGTTCTTAAAATTTTGCCTCATTGGAGCTGTAGCAAGCTTAACAATTAAAATACTCAATTTTGGACTTTCTAGTTTATCAGGATTACAATTAGTAAAAAAATGAAATAACTGACTTATAGCTTAGTAGTTCAGAGTCAAGAGGTCGAAAATATGGCAGCAGAAATAATATACCTATACTACAAAAAAATGAAGATCTGTATTATCTACACTTTTTTTATGTTCATTTTAATTCACTCGTCGTAAATTCCACAGAATCTACATCACCCATGTATCACTCCCTCTTATCAATTTTTGCTTCACTTTTATTCCCTTTCCTTACTTTCTCAGCTACGCTTTCTTCTTGAAAGGCTGCGTCAGAGCAGCTGCGGGAGAGGAATACAAGCACCATGCCTCTTCATTGAAGCATTCTACCCAGAAAGCCAGTTGTGAACAAAGTAGACTGGCACTGCTGGATTTAAGACGAATCATAACAGAAGTGAGAAAGAACAACTCTGAAATTTACTAGCAGTAGTATCAAGACAGTAACAAAAAAAGTAGAAAGTAACCTTCTTAAACACATATTTTTATCTTTCATCAAAGTATGAAAATACATATATACGTGTATGTGTATTTTGACAAATTCTAGTAAGTAGCAAATTTCTCATTCTTACCCCATCACTGAAAAAACATAGAAACAAACCACATTTGGAACCATAACAGTTCACTTAGCTAAGATTTATTTACTTAAAATATACACTATATTTATATAACACTTGTATCTTCAAAAGCAAAAGCAAGTTTCTCTTGACAAACAGTGTTAAAGTGATCTATCTAAAGCCCTGTTAAACAGTAAGCAAGACTCTGAATGAACGTCAGTGAATAAAGACAAATGTTTCCACAGTATCTGTTGGGAGGCATTACAGAATACAGCATTCATATTAATCATTCTATTTTATGTAATTTTATTACGATCTTTATATTCTAAAAGCAAAATTATTACCCTTGCTGTTAAGGGCTACAATGTATCATGATTACATGAGCTACTAAAAAATACACACGCTGGTATTGAAAAGCCTCAATTACTCTCACTTAGTTTCTTTGTGGAAGGCTCCTTAGGACAGATGCACACAAGTTATCAACACACACACAACCTTCCCTCGAAACCCCAAATTATCAGAAAGTTCCTGCCAGCCTAATGACAGTCACGTGCAATGCGACCACTCACAGAGGAACTTTCAACATGTTAAACTGGAATTTGTATTAGTGAATACACGTAAACTCTATGAAGATTTTTTTATGTTGAAAGCATCACCATTTCCTTAGACAATCAACCTACATGAAGCAACTCTTTATGAAATAAATACCACTGGCATCCTCTGGAGACCAGACAATGGTATCTACAAGTACGTACCAGCTCACACTTTATACTCAACAGGAGTTTCAAGATACAGAATTTCAAAAACACGCAAAGAACATGAGGAAATACAACCAAATCGTCAGCCCTAGCAAATCCACTGAGCAAATACTTTCTACTTCATTCAAAAGCTGCGACAAAGCTTGCAAAATCAAATCCAACAAAGATTTTTTCAAACAGATTTTGAGATTAAAAGACAGCTATAGTTTGTAATAATTTATATTTTTATATATACTTTTAATCTCCAGAACAATGTCATTCCCTTACTTGTACAGTTTTTCACGAGCAAGTTCAGGCAACAAAGTTCATTACAGAAATTCTCCAAAACTGTATCAGTATCACTCGCTGCACAACACGCAATTTGTCTGCTTTTAAAACACCAGTAAAGAGCCTATTTTTTTAAAAAGTCAGCTGATTCCAAAAATCCATCTTCACCATCAGCATGCGTTTTGTATTTCCACAGAAAGAAAAAATTTACTGCGCTGCCTAAATGGTTTGTTTTGTTGCATATAGAGGTATTAAAACAACTATAAAAACCCTGCATGGATGCAGCAACTTTTTAGCAATCCTATAGTAACTTTACAATTTCACTGGCCAAATCATAAATCTTACCTAACTGGTCTTCCACATATAAACTTAAGCATAAAAAAGAAACTGTTTTACCATATAGCACATCTTTCAAAAAGACAGGCTGGATCATGAGTTTAACTTTGGCAGGATCCAGAAAGCGATTTCAAACAGCTTTTGACCACGCCTTTAAAAATGCAGATGACTCTTCTGCTGATAGTAACTGTGCAGGCTCCTGCTCATCCATTTTATTTCTATTCACTTTTTTAAAAAATATATTTTATAAATCATCCAGTCATTGTGCTGACACCACTCTCTCCCTACAAAAAAAATATGATGCCAAGCTCACGTGAGTCTTCTCTTGATGTTCAAACTGTTCTTGATGCCATCTAAACATCTTCTAACACAGTTTTAATATTTCAAGAAGATGAAAAATTCTTTACCTCTCTGTATTTCCTCATCTTCCTGACTGACCATGCGGCAGCCATAACTGTGCTGGTCTGCCTGGCAATGCCTTGACTTGGTTAAAAAGATAATTTTTAAAACTAAAAAAGTTATAACAAACTGTATTATGTCAATACGGTAATTTTTGAATAAGAGTATGCAACCTCTCTTTGTGGACATCTAGACTATATTAGATATGAGAAGTTGCCACTTCTCATAGTTTCTATAACTACGTAGAGAGTTGAAAATAATTCAGCTTGAAGTCATCATGGTGAAGGTATGAGGAATGGGAAAAAAAAAATGTGGTTTCTCTCTGATATTTATGCTGTGCTGAATTACAGCTACACACAAGCAAACATAACACATCATCTTAAGAACCCTTACTATCTAGCAGTTCTAATATCACAAAAATTAAAACTCTCACCACAGTCAAAACACAAACATGCAAATCTGTATAATAAGGAACATGCAATAGAAACATAAGTCAGATCATACTCACAATCTAGTTAACTTCTGCGTGTTCTGAAAAAGCAGCTCTGGAAGAACTTGCAATTTATTCTTGTTCAAACGCCTAAACAGTTACAAGCAGAATAAAAAAGATTAGATTGCCTTCCAGTTTAAGAAGCTTATTCTATTACATGTAAACACATGAAGCTCCCATTGTATTAAACCTCATGCTATGAACTCAGCATGAAAAGCATTACGTACATTATTCATACACGAGCCAAACAGATCATGCCATCTGTAGACCACCTGCCTACATTCTTGAGGTAGGGAGTCAAGTAACAGTCACCAGACAGTTTGAATATTTAAATATGGATGAGTACACAAATATATTTTTCAAATTTTCCTCTGGATGCCTACTAACAGTGAATCCTATGGCCCCCATGGTCAGCTTTCACTGCTCTGAGGAATAGTTATCAGGAGGTATCTGGATTTTCTCTCTCCTTCCAAAAACGTGGGCACAGTAAATTAAGTAACTTGACCAACCAAGATTATTTCCAGATTAGCTATTATTTCTACAGCATACACACAAGAATTTTTTTTTTCTTAAAACTTCACTTTGAAAATACGAGCACTGTTGTAGAACATATGAACACACAGATAACCAGACAACTACATGGTGATTTGAAATAGAATCTTTAAGATTCTTCCAGAAACATTTTAGAGAACAGCTTCGTGTTTATACATTAGTCCATTTTACTCACTGACCATGAAAAGTTTTACACTGATGACCACAACTTATCAATTGTAAGAAATGAACTGTTACAAGTTACTTCAGCCTCGTAGCTATAAAAAGCATAGGCTTCCTCTGCTTTGTAAAATGCATGACAGCTCTGCCAAACCTAAAAGCAGCTCTACTTATAAGCAACAATCTTTTTCTACAATCCTTTTTCTGTTGTCTGATAATAAAAAGTCTCTTGCTTTCACAGTCTTAATGAAAGTTATTTACATAATGAAGTTGACCTAAACTAATTACATACAACTCCACTGTTCTAAACAAGAAGCTGACTTTTCATATATGTTCATATATAAGCCTGTATTTATGTCTCCTTTGTTCCCAGTCTACCTTACAAGTTAACTTTGATAACAGATCTATCTTTGCTAGAGTTTTGAACTCAGAAGACACCTGGAACTTTTAGAAACTCACTGATACTTAGCACCCAATATCTGGTTTCCAGTTTTCGTGGACAATGAGTAATTTCACTCTCAGAATTCAAGAATTCTCAGAATTTTGAATTGAAAGGCCTTCCTCAGAGATCAAACTAATGTTGTGGCATTTTCACATGGCAGAGTTTTCATATGGCTACCACATGAACATGTCTTGCAAGATAAAGAGGTGATGGGGGAGAGGAGAATATTTACTTCTCTTTCTGACACCTAGAACAGATCAAAGGCTGCTTTTGCAAGCTTGCTCACAGAGCCTAAACATTATGCATGCCGCATGCTAACTTAAGCAGATACAAAAATTGGTTATTTCACAGTGCTTTTACCGACGACCCAATTGCATTTGTGAGAAATGAAAAAAACGGTAAGTGAAACACTAAATAAGAACGAGAGATACTAAGCACTAGTCTGCATTTGGTGAAGTACATGGAAAGATTTTAAACTGGATTCTTTTACCCATGTGAAATTTCACACTTTTATAGCAAATTAAATTTAATCTTGTTTAATTTAAGGTTGATAGTAATGTGCTACTTAATCCTTATCAAATTCATATGTTCATTTAAGCAACAGTTGATCTACTTCGCAGCATGAAACACAACGGAGAAAATTACTTATGATAATGCAGGTCTTAGCGTTCCTCAGTTCCATCCTCATTCATCAAGACTACCACTAGTTCTTGAGAGACACTAAATATGTTGAACTTACTTATTGATCAGAATGAAAAAGACTGCCAGGGAAATGCATCTACTCCACATAGTTGTCTAATGTTTATTACTGTCTGATTGTCATTTCAGCTCTCACAATGTACATGCAATTATCCACTGTCAATCCAAAGTCAGCTGACTTATCTCAAAGCAATGCCCAAGGAATATGTTTTAAGAACATTATCTCTACGTCCAAGGATTTCACAAACACTGAGTTTATGCTTATTGCTTTAAGCCACAGAAACTAAGCAAAATCAGGTTAAGTTTCTAGAATAGGAGGTTCCACACCAACAAGCAGACAAGAAAACGTATGTAGCAACAAAAAATTGTATTTTCAAGGTTAGAAAGTTTGCAACCTGAGAAGTCAAACGTTATCAATTTGCAGTGACACAAACAACTTCTTAGAGGGGGAAAAAAAAAGCTAACATCAAAGATTTTTCCCTAACTTATTACCAAATTAATCCAGAAGATCAAATATGTTAAATGATTTCCTATTATTTGTATGGGCCAACACTGCCCTGTGATGAACAAAGGACCAAGCTCTCAGTTGCCTTTTTAAATTGTCCCAAGTATTTTAAGATTTCATCCTGACATTACCTTAGCACTAATTTTCTTTCAAACATCATATGAAGAAAAGTCTGCACAAGGATGCTTTTGAAAAGCTCACATTGTGACCTACTGTTCACCAGCACTAAGCATTTCATATCAGTCTAAATTTATTTAATATTTTTAACATTATTTTGTTATAAATGAAGTGTTGGTCTTTTTACACTGCAGCAGTAAGCAAGCCAAATCCATCTATCAAGACCAATAACTTAACGACATTCTTCCCTTGCCTTAACTCACGTAAGCTCGATTTTCAAAATAACCCACCAATACAGGTTAGTGCTCCTGCACAGTACTGCACGTGATACTGTCCCCAAAATACTATACGTGCACAGTGCTCCTGTCACAAACAGGGCTTGCAGCTAGTAAGGCAAGGCTATGTCAGTAATTGATAACTAAGCAAATCTGAGGTAACAACAAAAATTTGAAGAGTCCATGGCTACTGATGGCTTCGTGCAAGCTATGGGACTCTTCAAACATCCCTTCCATCACTTCTAGGATTTACTTCAAGTTGGAATTTCTGCCAAAAGTATTTTTTTTTTAGTTTGATTCTCAGGGGAACTCAGGGAATGAACAGGGTTTTGTTTCTCTTGAACACCCCCAATACAGTTAAATAACCTCTACTGCAATACTCACCTAAACAGAAGACTAGATCACCTCATATAAACTCAGACATACTTGACATAGGATACATTTAACATGCTTGTATTTATTATGTGCCAGAAAGCCACCAATAGCCTAGGAAAAAACCCAGTTACACTTCTTGCTTCTCTTTCTGGGCTTAAGAGAAAGGCCATTAAGGAAGTCCTCAATACAGAGGTATCAGAGTACAAGACAGGATGTTTTTAAATCCTATAAAAGAGACATAGAAGTGTTTAAAAATTATTTAATGAAAAGAGCAAGTGTTCTGAATGGTCATTTACAAGCACTGTTTCCTCCAGTTTGACAGAGAAGTGCCAAACATGAATGAAATGTAGCAGAATAGTTCCTAACACGCCATTTGACAAGAACTTCAGTTTATCCTCATCTATCAGTAAGCTCTAGGACCAACAAGGAAACTTCAAGTGAAAGATGAAGCAAACATTCAGAATGGCAGCACAGGGCAGGGCAAGCTCTAAGGTAGCTGTTCCTAAGGGGAACATCAAAGCCCAGGCTGAGCACACTTTAAGGGACCCGTTGTGCACCAGTCCCTTCACACGCGAAAAGACCCAAAGTGTGGTATACAAATTCCCTACGCTTGCCTAAGCCTGGTACCTAAGAGAGCCTTTCACCATCATGTTACTGCCTAAATATTAATCCTGTCAGGTGTTTGATTCTAATCACAACAGTATTTCTGATTTTACAACAAATACCTTGGAAAAGGTGAAGCCATATTTCATTGTAATAAAATAAAAGTGGTCTGCAGGGAGTTCATAAACAAACAAAATGAGCCAAAATCTTTTAAAATTATTTTGTGGGCACCGGTCTTGTGACTGCACTGTATTAACACACACAGATACTCCCGATTTTAAATTAGTGACTTGAAACAGAAATAACATCAAGATATGATATCTGGAAATTGGATTTAAGCCATTTTTTGCAACTGCAACTAGCTACATCGTGAAGGAATGACACGTCAGTTTTGTGAACCTGAACAGAAGGGTGGAATTAAAGAAAATATCATTTACATTTTCTTATAAGCAAAATCAAATTTTGATTGTCATAGCAAATCCTTCACACTGTTCAAACTGGGAATGCCACCTGGGACTCACAGCACACTACAACTAAGAACTTTGAACTCTCCTCTTCTCTCACGTTAGAAACACATCCACCACGCAGTCAGCACACATGCATGCACATGTGTGCACACACAGAGCACCAACCACCACCGTACCAACACTGAGGTACGCCCAGAGGAAGGAAGGAATCTGAGGCGCAGAGCTAGACAAGACCTGGTCCAGGCTGTCTGACCTGGGACTGCTGGATGAGAATGCAGCTGTTCAGTCTCTGAAGTATTTTGAGCTGGATGTTTTACAGCTAATAAGACCTGCAAAGTATTCCGGGAATTTGGAGCACTGGGCAGAATGAAGCATAATCATCTAATGCCACAGAACAGATTAGCTCCAGTGCTGGATCAGAAGCAACTCTGGATGTGCACAGCATGGAGTCCAGACTAATAAAACCTCCTGGAAGCTGAAGAACTGCGCAGAGAGGCTCTCCAGGAGTCATATCAGCTCTGGCAATACCTGCATTGAGTCAAACTGATTAAGTCTGATTAGATATATGCTGACTGCACAGTCAACAATTTCCATTCACTGCAACTCCCTCCATCTTCCAGATTATTTTAACCACTACTATGCATGGGAATAGAACTTTGTACATTGTTTTGTTAGTGTGCTCCTAAGTGACCCATAAAAGCTGACCAACCACCAACTGCATACAATATACGTCACCTCCGAGGCATCCATCTAAGACCAGCACACTGGCACAACATCCTCTCACTAGGCTCAAATGTATATTCACCTATGCTTCTTTTTCAAGATGTTTAGGGAGGTGTAAATGGTAAAGGCTAAAACCCTGTATTTCTGTACGCAGTAATTCACTACAGAAGTGAACTACTGTTGCTTCTGAAATTATTATAAATTATTGGCACACTTTCAGTAACTCAGGCTGCTTAGCAAACTGAAAAATTCAGTCTAGGGTACCAGAGCTTAATTATGTTTGGATACAGTATGGTTTCATGCTCTTAAAAATCCTCATATAGAGCCAGGCATATAAGTGGTTCAACTCTTCTAATCACCTTACATGGGAATACAGAGTTAAAGCTTCAGCGTATGAAGCACTGGGGCACTGCAGGAGCACGCACTTCTATAAAATGTTTAACATTCTATATAATGTTTGTAACATCATATATATGCATAATATCTCTGCCCCCCACAATAGTTATGAATGATAGCTTTATGCAATAAAATTTCATACTTACAAGATGTGCCCATAAGTTTTTAATAAACAAAGAGTAACTCCTTCCTTCAACGCTGCAGACTGCAAGACATGTCAGCCTTATTTTGTAAGATACATACCTCAAGTTACTTGTTGACTCTTATCCTGGATATTGCATGATGCTATTTTCAAGGCAGATATAAAATAAGATGGGCATGAAACAAAACTACAGTGATAGGTTACCTCCAAGAAGATAATTAAATATACCATTAAAAGAAACTGGTGAGCTATGCACTGAGAAAGACTCACCTGCTGTTAACAGTCTGGTTAAAAGGGCTACTTTTCTGAAACAGTACTAAACTACTTAAAAGTGGGCAGGAAAAGAAAGACAAGTAGGATGGAGAGACAAGCTGCAAAAGAGACCAAGAAAACAGAAAACAAATAAAAACATTTTAAAAAAATTAAAAGCCAGGAGACTTGCCTATTCTTCCCAACAACAGGCAGAGTCTTCCACAGCATTTTCAGGGACTATGTTGCAGCTAAAGTCACTCAAGATTTTTACAGGTGTGGGGTGCAAGTTGGACTCAGGCACATAAAACCAACTATTTTTAACCTTTCCTCTGCTTTCTAAGCTCTCAACTCTACTTCACAGGAGTGATCTGAATTTGTTACTTGGCTAATATTTAGATCTGCCAAAGACTATATTACAAGTATCAACTGCAGTTGGAACTGGAAAGAGTAAAGTCACCTTCGGAAGCAAAAAAAAGGACTTCTATGAGAGCCCAAACTGTTCAGCATACTCATAGGTGACCTGAAGAGGTGGAGGTGGAGGGGATGACAAAATTTGTTGGTGATACTAAGTGAAGGCTGATTAAAAACTCCAGAAAGAGCTAATGGTATTTAGTGCCTAAATGGCAAAATGACATACAATTAATTGCAGGATGAATTTAAATGATATGCAAGTGTCACTGTTTAAAGCTGGGACAGCTATTAAACCTGTGGCAGACACTCTCTGTTAACCCTCCCCCCCCCCCACCCTGAAGGGAAAGGGAAAGGGAAAAGGGAGAGAGACTTCCGGGTTGGAAAGCTAAAACAGTTTTAATAAACTATAATTATGAAAAAGAGTGTAATAATACTGGAATAATCAAATACATACAAATATATACAAAACCAAGATTGAGCTCCCCCGATGTCAGCCATGTCACCACCGGCACTGCAGGGCAGGCTCCGGGAAGGCCCAGGCTGGGCCCAGTGATGGATGGGAACTGGATTCAGGGATGCACGGATTGGGGGCAGCAGGAAAACAGTCCTCTTGGGACACCGGCCATAGCAGAAGGACGAGAGGGGAGAAGAAAGGGCTGAAGGCTCAAACAGGCCCCAAGCAGAAGGAAGAGGCCCAAGCAGCCCGAAGCAGGCCCAAGCAGTAGAAGGAGCAGGCCGAGACCCTCGTGATGCCCCCGCTTTATACCAAGAATGACGTGTATGGGAAGGAATACCTTCGTTGGTCAACTTTGGGTCAACTGCCCTGTCTGCTCCTCCCTGCAGGCGCGACCCCCCTGTGGCTCTTCACTTGTAAGCAGTGAGGAATTTAGCAGTGACCTTGGTTTCTCTAGGAATAAGTACAGCAAGAGCCTTTCTGCATAACATCCCTACCGGTGCCTCAGCGATAACTACGAACTTCGAGCATTATCAGGCCTAGAAGCAGAGAGTGTCTGCAAAACATGCAGTTAGTTTCAGAAAGTGCAGTTGTGTCCCAACTCTGATACCCTCATGTGCCTCCAAGTAAGCTCTTTTGCTCCTCCTAGTTATATTGGATGCCGACTTCTATTCTCATATAATATAAATACATAAACATCTATACTTCACAGTTTTATTGTGTTACAAACTGCATTCTTCTGCTTTATGATTCAGATGGCCTAAAATGCAGATTTATAGAATTTGTGACCTTTAAAAGTCACAAGAAGTATACACGCAACACTGTCTTCCAGTTTATTATTGGTTTTATTATTGTTTTCTTTAGAGCAGTCACATACAGCATCAAACGCATTTTTTCAACAAAGGACAATGTTGAACAAAGGACTCCCTCTCACCTCTCAAAAATATTTTGCTCATATATATATAACACGTGCCAGTTTCCCCTATTCCTCCCTCAGCCTACTGTCCATTTGAGGGTTCATATGTCCTGAAGGCAAAGGGACAGAGGGAAACAACCTCAATGTCAATCACGGACTATCAAGGGCCCTTAAAAAAACAATGGAGAAGTTATTAACTGTGAAATTCCTACCTTCCTGGCTCCAACCAGGCTAATAATATTTCTTCCTCTGTCTGAAGCTGGGATAGGAAAGAAACTTAACCATTAAGATTCCCCTGACTATTCAAAAACAGAGTAAGAAACAACCACTGGAGCTTGGAAAGAGACAATGCTACCAGCCTAGAGGCAGACCGAAAACATTTATCAGGACCATTCTGTGAAATAAATGCAGGCAAAGACCTACACTTTATAAGTGTTATTTTTATCTTTATTGTATTTTTGTTTTACTCCTTTTTTTGGCTTCTGGATAATTTCTGCATGAGTAAAGAACCTCGATTTTGATAGGAAAATTTTCAAGTTGTTTTCAAGCCAGAGGTCATGTTTTACTGGAGCAGAAACTTTCTTTGGGGTACTGACTTCAGCTGCATCCCTCATGTTTACATAATTGGAAGGGTCACATCCAGTTTGGGTACTGTTGTCTCATGGAGTTCCACTCACAAGAAAAGCAAACAGGAGCTAAATCTAATCTATCAAAGGCATGATAAGTATAGACAGAAAAGAACAAGATGCACACGGAAGCTCAACTATAACATAACAAGAAGTCAGCCAGCAAATTCACAGGTCTTTACCCTTTCCACCATAGGAGACAGTTTGCATTATGGTAAAATTACTATTTTTTTTATCTGCCACTTTAGCCACATGCATTAAAACGTTTAACTTGCTCAGCTCGCAACCTTTGTAACCTTTTCTCAAGAAGAATCTAAACCAAATTCTTTGCTACTGCAAATTATGAAGGAGAACGTAATTTCAACAATCATGCAGCATAATACCCCTTACACGCAGAATATACCTTCCTTCTCAAGGCTTGTATCACCATTGCAAGAGTTCAGAAAGTCCAGAAGAATTTCAGTGTTCAGAAGTCAAATAAACAGGTAAAAACATTTTAAATTTCAGAGACCTATGCATTCCTAATGCAACTAATTTGGAAATTTGGAAAAGGTTCAATGCAATCACAATCCTCCTTCATTTTTTTCAGCTCATGTATTACTCTGTGAGTGAATATAATTTTTTTATAATCTGCAACATAGCACAGGTAAATTTAAGGTATTATTTTTATAGTGACTTCTCATTTATTTACACACAAGGTGTACAAATACACGCTTAGCGTGGGTCTGACAGAACAGCAACGTTAATAGACCATACCAAATACAACTGTATCCAAATTTTGAGAAGCAGCATTTTCAGCTTCATGTTTCGTTCCCACAGCTGCAAAACAGTTTTACTCTAAGCAGCAAACCATGGGAAAACCAAATCCCTTTTCTGCAAAGTTACAGTGAGGGGATGCCCACCAACTACATGAGAAATTTCCTCCACGTTCTTTCTCTTCAAAGCCCCCAAGAGGCACTCATCTCCTTCCCACGGAGTATGTTATCAATATAAAAACCCAATGTAAAAGCAATGCAAGCGTTATCTTATTCAAACTTGGGAAATTGCGCAATTTTCTAAGGCAATTTAATTTCTCATTACACTACTGACTTAGTTTGAAAGTTTTGAATAACATAACACCAGTAAAACACGCTTCATGCAAACAGCAAATATTCAAGGCATGAGTAGAAATCACTAAATTTACATGGCTATGGAGGAAAAAGAAAAGAACGTGACTTCTACTAGAAGATCTCACAATAAAAAGCTCTAGACACATCTTTGCTTTCCATTTAAAATGTCTTGCAGTGTTAGATTTACTAATACTATTCTTGTATATTACTGAACACTTTCCACGCAGAAATTTAAGTTGATACACAGAGTATGATATAAACTGTCAGTTTTATTATTGTCTCTTTGAATATAGCAATTATCTAGTTTTAACGCCATGAATGTGTGTGATAACCATTGGCCTCCAAATTCTGTGTCTGCTTTTCTACTGAGCATCAATGGCTTTACTATCAAATCAAAGTATCTCATATTTGTCATGAAATAAGTAGCACTCTGCTCCTTTCCACACAAGTTCAACAACTGTCAAGTTTGATTTAACATCTACATTTGTATTGCTACCTATTATACAACTCATTCTCCAACAGAAAATCAAAATTACAGTGCTTTTAAATTTTTAAAATGGGTAACTTTAAGGGAGCAGTCTTGGTACTCCAGTCTTTAATACAAGAAATTATCCAAGTAACTTTGGGTTCACTCCCCAATTTGGTCATTCATTTTATTTCACACTCAAAACATCTGGGTCTCATTTTTGGCAATAAACAAGAGGTTTTTCTCCTTTGTTATTAAGAGCTCTATGGCATTGTCCTTGGAGAACAGCCTCGGGGAACATGATGTAGTTGAAGAGTTACTTTAAGGGAGAAGCAGTTACATCACAAGCTTGGGCGTAACCAAGAAGCAATAAAAATGAATTAATGCGTAACAGGAGACTCAGACAGAAAGACAGGAGTTATTGAACTCTGAGGAGTTACTAACGTTTCTCCTTTAAACAGCACTGACTTGGGAAGCAGTAAAGCAGGAAGACAGTCAATTTCATTCAATGGTTTCACCAGAAAATCCTATTAGCATCAAGAAATAAGTTGTGATCATTAATGTAACTTCTTCCTTTGCTTTGTATCACTTTTTGTAAGGGAAAACAGTCAAGATACAGCACACATTAAAAAAAGTCAACCTTGTCCATTCCTTTCTGTCAGCACCTCTTTATATTACTACACTAGGAAATAAAGCCAGACAATATATAATGGAATTTCAATAAGGTTCCAATGAGGAAGCCCAGTGCAACTATGTTAGAGGATTATGGTGTGAAATAAATGAACGTTGTTATTTATGTGACACGTTAGTACAGAAGCTTTTCCAAAAACTGTGAGAGATAGCACTATGTGTTGCTAAGGGACTGGTTTTTTGAGGGAAAACTGTTTACAATAGTTACAACTTTGAGATCCCTTATTACAAACATAGCAGACTGGGTGGTCCTGGTTCACATTTTCAAAGCTGTCAGAAGTAATAACCCTTATTAGTAACTTTTCATTAGACTGAAAAAGATTATTGCCCTCTATCAGAAGCAAACTACATTTCTTTGTACAAAGCAGCAGCATACAAACTGGTAGCTCTATAACACTTTTTAGTTTTCAATCTAAGAATTTTTTTTTTTTTTAGGATCTCTTCATATGAAAAAAATCTGACATTAAGATGGAGGATAAAGCCAGTATGTAAGCATTATACACAGATGTCCTCTGGCTAGGAGCAAACTAGTAACATAGGCAAAAAAAGTATGAGGAACATGTTTAAATTTCAACATTTTCCCAAAGCCAAAATGAAGAAACAAAAAAAGGTCTAATAACATTCACATATGCATTGAAGACCAAGATCAATGCCCTACATCACACAGAAATGGAGAGAAGTGTTGGTACCAACTTAAGAATCTCTATGCCCTTCTTCAATTAAGTATCAGAGAGCATTTATTAACAAGAATGTCAACAGTAAGAAAATCCTGTAAATCCAGAAGCAGCAAGCAAAAACACAGTCTCTTAATTCAGTAGCATATTTATAAAACCAATCAGTTATACTAATGCAGGATGGTAGCTTATATCTGCCTTGATCAGCCTTTAACGTACAAGAATTTACAATTTCTCTCAACTATCATTCAAATAAATCCAAAAAAGCTTGATCATTATATCCTCAGAGACGCTCTCTGCAGAAGCTGTTTCTCAGTTTCTGCAGTGCTTTTAGTAAGCTCTCTTATTTCAAATCTAAAATAAATTAGGAATTCCCACAAAATCTTCCAATTTTTATATCTGCAAAACCCTAATACAGAATGAGAAAAAACATAGTTATTTTCTCATTATTCCTCCACGGACTATGTAAAAATAATAGGACTTCAGCCAAGGAACATAAGGAATCTATTGCAGTACCCCTAGATGTCCACCATTTTTAATACTTCGTCAATTTTTGTAAAGGCAGTAAGAGTAAAATAGACATGGTTAAACCATTTTCTTACACCAGAGAGTAATCTCTCCAGGTCAGGGCTGGAACCCTATGAAGAAAGCAAAAAGTAAATTTTAGCATGCACATCTCCAAGCCATGTTGTCCCTGCTGACAAGTCTTAAAAGTTTATGTTAATTAAACTAACCATTTCCAGAAGTCAGAAATAGCTGAGAACAATTAGCAAGAAAACTTGCAAGTAGAACTATTATTGCAAATTTACCAGAAGAAATAGAACACTGTTACTATTTGATCTGTTTTAATAACTCGATACCAGCCCCGCGCACCACGCCTCTCCATATATAGTAAAGAATGCTTCTGGGGCAATGTGCTACTCCTTCCTCCCTGGTGCTGTATGCCAAGCAGAACTGTTAAACAAGGAGGACTAGCAGAATCAACTCCTGCCTGAAATCACACTGGATGCTTAACAAAGGATGTATCCTCCAATGCCAACAGAACAAATATAAGGAAATAATTAAGTGGAACAACGAGCGCACTGTACACTTGATTGAAACTGGAGAACAAAAAAGCAGCTCTTGTGACTGCTTTATCACAGGCCTGTGGGAATTACCTATCACAACTCTTTCAAAGGACATTGTCTCACTCACTAGGGAGCCACAAGCAGTAACCAGCTACAAAAATCCATTGTCATTAAAGAAGCTCTAATCTAAAAATTGAGCACACACAATTTCTGTGATAATTACCTCTGATCCACTTTCCCAGCAAGTTATCAAATGCAGGGTCAGTTTTTCTGAAGTGCTTCAGTACCTAGCAGTTCCCACTTGTGTCTTGTATTCCTAATATACTGCATCACACCTATCCCACTCAGAATTATCAAAGACAAAAATTAAAATGTATATGTAATGTCCATAATATGTGCATGAACCCTAGAATGCTCTCTTCTTCTTGTGATCCTCATAGTGTCACACCTTGAGACAAAGAGAAAGATCTGGAGATCATCTCCAAACAACCAAGAACATAAAAATAACATAAAGTTAACTATAAGCCAACATGAATTAGTTGATTCTGTTCTATATGGAAGGCTGCAGCTTCAGGTGAGCTCCAGTTCAATGGACACAGTTAAAATGGAGTTGTGCCGGACAAAAAGCAAGATCAAGACTCTACTGGTCTGACCAATGACAGGAAGGCTTCAAGACCTACATATTCATATATTCTCCACAAAAGAACCAAAAGATGTTAAGTACTTGGAATTCATCCTCAATGTTTCACTCAGGAACAGGATTATTTAGGATTGCTGTGCTTGACAGCATGGAACTCAGCCAATAACACTTACGGTATTTCTAAGAGGGCAAGCAATATAATCCTTCTAACCTGAGGAAGCTCAAAGAAGCAAAATCCTTTTGATAAAATTATTTAAGCTAAACAAAGTTCATGCAAACTATTCCAGACCAGTGATGCAGCAGTTCTTACCCAACAGTAACACAGACCTTTTTAAGTATTTCCTACAGAGCCTGGAGAAATGACTGCTAAATCCCAAAGTGTTTTGCTTAAGCAAATACTCCCATAAATCTTCATCAAGTATAAAAAACTGTTAAAATCAAACAAGCAAGCCACAGAAAAGAATAATGTTTCAAATTTCTGATGTAATGTTCAATGCTGACCAGCTATTCCAACTGAATTACGGTTACATTGTAGTGGAAGTGTTGTTATTCCATTTGCTTTGTAACCATTGCCTTCAGAAGCTTAAGAATTCTGTGGTTGTAGAACCTCTTGTCCACTTAAATGAGACCCAAATTTGTTTTTTCCTGAGTTCTCAGGGGTCAGTGGCCTACTATGAAAATGGTTGTGATGAAACCAGGCTCGTTTATCATCATATTGTTAAAACAAACCTCTTTGTTTTGTAGCCTTGGTCAGACGTACTAATGCAAACCAAAACCAATTCACTGAAGCATGCATTCTGCTTTCTTGCCAGCTGCCCTTTGCCTCTCTTGCACTTTTCCTGTGTTTGGATTCCTCCTGTGCAGACCTATTGACAGAGCTGCTAATGGCTTCCTTCACAAAAGAGGTGCCAAGTTTTTTTTTTTTAATGTTTGCAAAAGAAATGGAAGGTTCACTCTTGCACCAGCAGTAACAAAAAAAGTTTGGCTGTCCAGCAATGGCTGAGTAATATGTAACTATACAATTATGTGCTACAGACAGACATAGTAAACTATGAAATCTGAGGATATTAGTGCCCTCTAGGAACCCACTGTACATAAACACAGTTATCGGGAACTACCATTTTCCCAAATGCATATACCCAATTACAAGATTCGTACGCATCTACAAATCTACACTTCTTCAAAGAATAATTATAAGTGGTTTCCTCATAACTACTTTATTAGTGAATAATCCTCAAAGGGTAAGAAAGTGACAGCTACTGTATCATTTAAAAATTTATTCCAACAACAGTCGCATAAAAATAAAAACGAAGAAATATCTTGTTCATTTATGAACGAGACAGTGGAAGTGATTAATCTCTGAACTAGTTTATCACTATTATAGGCTTAAGAGATTTGTTGCTAAATAAAGGTGATCTAGTATAAACACAAGTTTTTCAGGAAAAGTATACACCTGTTTAAGCAGCAGGTAGTGCAGGGCACTCACAGTCATCAGTTGATCAAGGCATACACTTGTCCCTTCTCACCAGTTCTTTGCATTTTACCTCCAGATTGGGTGCACAAGATCTAGCTCATGCAAGGTACTTATCAATAGTAGAAGGCAAAGGATGAAATTTCTGCCCTTTAAGTACGTTTGTGCCACTCACATCAACTACAGTTCTAAAAAAGATGCTTTTCTGATGTGCAAGGACACACACATACACATCATCAAACCTACTCTTGATAGATACAGAGCAAGCTTTAGTAAGCTGACCATGGATTTCTTTCCCGAAATAGCCTACAACTACTTTCTCAGTCCTGAAACTTCAAGCGCTGCAATCACAGAATTTTGCAGCAAACTGACAGTTTGCCATATTTTTAATAGGGTCATAGAAAAGGACAAGATAATTTTTACTTTTTTCTCAAATGATCATAAGAAATAAAAACTATTTCCAAGCATATAACCCGTATGCGTGTCAAATAATGGCTCATCTGTCTACAAAGACAATTACACATATTTCAATGCTTGAAATAATACTTGACTAATGTCAATAAAAGCTAAAGTTATATGCTTTAAAATAACGAAAAAAGCCCAACATCAAGATGCAAATTGCAAATGCCTCTCATTCAAGGTAGGTAATACCATGCTCAGAGTACATTACATAGCTAAGCACTACTGTTTTTCAAGTATGCAATGCCCACAGACTGACAAAGTATGCCTCCAAAAAAGCCCCAAATATAATTTTTCATGTTAAAGCTTCTCTTACACTTCTACAAGAGTCATGTTTCCAGTGATGTTTCTAAAAATTATCTAACCTTTTCACAATGTGGCTTAAACTACTTAAATACTTTGAAATAGAAACGCAGCCAGCTTTATTAAGACACTAAACAGGAGACTGACTTTCTGCACAGACAAAATGCAGACTGGGTACCTTGTAGAATTACCAGGTTTGGCTTCTACAAGTTCTTTCATGCTTATTATTTTTTTCAGCACAGTCTTACTACACTAGTGACCTATACTTACACTCGAACCACTGTGTCTCCAAAAAAACAGAGTTCTACCTGTAAGCCCCTATTGACATGAGAAGGTAAACACTAATTAATCTTGAGATACTGAGACAAGGACATTACAGAAGCACGTGTGTGTGTATATATATATACACATACACACATATATACATATATATATCATGCTTGCTATGTTGTACAATTATATAATATCAAGTTCCAACCTTTATTATAATAGATATTCTTAGGATTTTAGTAGCTTGCCCCAAAAAACACTTTCTATTTTGCCTTTCTGAAAAACAGTGTGAATTCTTTAGTTTCAAAGTTATAGTGATACCTCAGCCCTGTGGTACATCTTTTGAAGAAAACTCCATGAGTCCTTATGAATAACTACTCACTAAACTTGTGACTACAGTTTTTGTTACACAAATACATTGTTTTGAACATGCATCGTCCTGTCTTGCACTTGGGACCAGACAGCTTTTCAGAGTTGCAAGAAGTTGCCCTGGCATCTAAAGTGGCCAACGGCTACTTGTTAGAAAGCTTTAACGGACCAGGACCATAGCAATCAACGTCACACGCAGCTGGACTATGCTGTAACAGTTAACAGGAAAAGATTGTCAAGGAAAGGCTAAAACTGAAAGTTGTACTAGATAGGAAATCAACAAGATTCAAGAAGAAATTCATGTATTTTGGACTTCAAAAATGTTAAGATGATCTTAAAGCTTTAAGTACACTTCACTTTGGGACATGCATTTACTACTCACACTACATATGAAAAAAGAATTTATCATTACTGGACATCATCATTCTACTATAGCCAAAAAAAAGTAACATTTTCCTGAAGACTTAATAGAAGTGACAGAGTACATTATTCACTATATGAACTGGGCATCTGCATGAAATAGGCCATACTTCGGTATATTCTTCAGTCATTAACTGTTGTGGGAAGCTTGACTCTATATGGAAATGTATGTACTAGAGATCTTATAACATTCCTTTCCAACAAGAACAACTTTTTGGACCAATAGTTGCAAATTCCCTTCCCCTCACAACAATTTTATATTGCTGTATATTTGAATTGTGGGAAGAGCAAAGAGAGAGATCTTTTTTAAAAAAAAAAAAAAAAAGATCTTTCCTGACCATATCTGGTATGTCATTTTGCAAATGACTAATGTTTCTCTAAATTAGTGGCAGTTAAGTAGTGTAAGAAAAATAAGTTTCAGTGAAATCTTCCAGAGTAGCCAGTGTACAGTATTGACAGGTAAGGTATGTGAGCCATATCTTGGGAACATTGATTTTGGCTGTTTGACCCAAGAGCAGCTCATAAAGCTGAATCAAAAGCAATACAAAATTAATGAGCTTCCTTCTTTCCCTCTAAGAATTAATAAAGGCAAGCTGTCAGCCTTAGCCAAGATGTGACTCGGTAAGATATAGTACTTACATTCCACCCCAATGATTTACTGAAGTGTACTATTCACACTCAAGCTGTCAATATCTATTTTACTATCTATTTTTTATTTGTAAACACACACTAGATATATACTAAGAACTACCCCTTTCTTGCTACTGTTTTTGTCCTGTGTGATTCTAAATGTAAACTGGGTTATCAACCACACAGCTAAGTAATGCACCATTTGCATTTTGTATAGCAGCTTCCATCACATCTCATTAATAAAATTTGTACCTGTTACGTTATCTTCTCATTATTCAGATTTCTCAGGGAAGCTACTGATTTTGCCTGTGTTTTTAAGCAAGTCTTATAGGAAACAGAGATTCCTTATTGGTGACTTGACAGCACTCCTTTAAAGTCAGATATCCAGTGTGAGCTTCTTAGTGGGGTGAAGTGCAGCTGGAAGGCCATTAAATACTTCTGCTCGAGACATGAAAAAGCAGTGGAACTTTCCAAAGTGTCTCAACCCTCTCCATGAAAAGGACAGCATAACCCTAATACCTAAATTGTAGGCAGCTAGTTCAGTAGAAGCAGAATAAGTTTTGGAAAAGATAAGCGGTTTAGTTTCTTGCAACAGATGAAAATCAGAAAACATCCAGTACTGGAACTGAGTTACAGGCCACCTAGATCAGTATCCTGTTTCCAACAACGGCAATACACAGATGCATGCAGAGGCATAAGGATAGGGCAAGCATGTGTGATACTCCTCTACCAGCTTTGCTAGCTGTCAGCCTTTTTCAGCTAGACTTCTTAGCTGGATGAAGATTTTACATATTTAGTGGCCTTCAATGGATATCTCTTTCCCTGTTCTTCAACCCTGAATTGCATCTACTGTATTATTTCAGAGTCACTCAATCTCGTAAGGTGCTTCTACAATTCCTCAGAGTGGGCATTTGGATTAAAACTGCCCATGAATCAGTTTTCTGGAAGGCTATATGAGGGTGATGGGAGATGGAGTGGCTTGGGTCTCAGCCACTCTGCTAACAGTCAATCTTTATCATGCAGGTTATTTTACAGATAACTCCAAGAGCACAAGAAGTAAATTCATACAAGTTGCTCTTTAAGAAGGAAGGGACAAGGCTTGAGGTCTTGGCTCATAGTTTAGCCAAATGAGCCAAGCCAGTTCCAAAATGTTTTGTCTGGCTGGAAGCGATACCTATGGTTTGGAGGTCTAGTGAATCTATCTACCAGTAACTGGAAAGATTTCACAGAAGGCTCCAAGATTATATTCAGAGAACAGATTGTCAGCACCAAGAATGAGTCAAATGGGGCAATCCCAAGCACAAATACAGGCTGGGTGGAGAACGGATTGAGAGCAGCCCTGAGGAGAAAGACTTGGGGGTGATGGTTGACGAGAAGCTCAACATGAGTCGGCAGTGCATGCTTGCAGCCCAGAAGGCCAACCGCATCCTGGGCTGCATCAAAAGAAGCGTGGCCAGCAGGTTGAGGGAGGTGATACTGCCCCTTTACTCTGCTCTTCTGAGACCCCCCCTGCAGTGCTGCGTTCAGCTCTGGGGCCCCCAGCATAAGAAGGACACGGAGATGTTGGAACGAATCCAGAGGAGGGCCACGAAGATGCTCAGAGGGCTGGAGCACCTCTGCTCTGGAGACAGGCTGAGAGAGTTGGGGCTGTTCAGCCTGAAGAAGAGAAGGCTCTGGGGAGACCTTCTAGCACCTTCCAGTGCCTGAAGGGCCTAGAGGAAAGCTGGAGAGGGGCTTTTTGCAAGGACAAGTAGTGACAGGACGAGAGGGAATGGTTTTAAACTGAAAGAGGGTAGATTTAGATTAGATATTAGGAAGAATTCTTTACTGTGAGGGTGGTAAGACCCTGGCCCAGGTTGCCCAGAGAAGTTGTGGCTGCCCCCTCCCTGGCCATGTTTAAGGCCAGGTTGGATGGGGCTTTGAGCAACCTGGTCTAGAGGAAACGTGTCCCTGCCTGTGGCAGGGGGGTTTGAACTAGATGATCTTTAAGGTCCCTTCCAATCCAAACCATTCTATGATTCTATGTTAAACACATCCCAGGTTTAAAATGAAGGCGTTACCCAGCCCACAAGCACACAGAGACAACTCTTCCTTCTTGGAAGAAAGGAAAAGCATTGGTGTAGACTAGCTCTGATTTAGCTATACACAGAAGACAGCAGAACAGCTTTGTGACAAGACATTGGCTGTGTGGGGAACAGCAAATCACTGTTTTTACAATGCATGAAGAGATGGCACAAGGTAGGAGATCACAGCACTCAGACTAGCACTGCATAGTGCAATAAGCATGGTGGAATAATGAGAAACCAGAAGTAATGACATAGGCCAGTAAAGCCTGTAGTAATCCAGGCTCAGAACAGAAACCCAAGAAGGCACCGTCTCGTGCAGATGCCCGAAGAACTGCATGACACCCAGGAAGATGTTAAATATCACTGTGATGAATTTGCGCCCAGCCTCAACACATGAACATTCAGGGATTCAACTTTTTTCTTCACATGGACATTAGAAACCAAGAGCTTTTGCTTGTCTTCTGCCACACAGGACAAACTAGAACTCAAACACGGCTCTCACAGTGTCACTTTAGGACAGCCACTCTCTGAGACTAAGACAAAAGGTAGAGACAGGGAGTATAATTTCCTGTACTCTGTAGAAAGAATAAGTGCATACTCCTCCAGAATACAAATGATGCAGAGAAGATTTAGTCTTCCTCTAGACTTCTGGTTCCAAGTCAGATGCATGATCAAACTATGGAACCCTTTTTGTGCAAGAAGTTGGTGAAGGAACTCGCAAACTTAGAACGCTGCTACATCAAGGTGTTGATGCTACTCTCTTGCTATCAGGGTCAGAAAATTATGCAGATGAAGTACTTATAACAATGTGGTCCCCACTTAAGCAGTAAAAACTACATTATGGTTACTTGAAAGGGACAACATATACTCAAAACAACAATTCTTGAACAAAGTAGTAAGGCTGTACCCATGCAAGTTAGACCAATCAGTCACTCCAAATAAATTAGTAATTTTCCCATGTATTTTTCAGAGAGATTGCCTGAAAAGGAAGCCTTGGGCCAAACCCCAAACTGAAGAGTAAAAATGAATGGAAGTGACTCAAATAACACTAGGAAGATTCTGCAGTACAGCATGCTCCATTCTCCATGATTATGCCATTGCCATCCAGGAATAAAACCAATAGCACCCCTTCAGATATACCCCAAACATTCTAGCTCATCATGTTGGACTTCTCACAATGTAAACACTCACACCAACACTCATTTGAAAGGCAATGCTAAACTTCTCTTGAAAATACAAGGTAAAAGAGACTGCTTTTTCATATGTTGGTTATAGGATTCCTTTTTTTTTTTTAAACTGGAATAATTTCTCAGAAGATATGGTACAAACATTATTAACAATATCAATTAAATTTTAACTAACATCAATAAATATTACTTGAACTTGCAGTCATCAGTCAATGCAGCAAGAGGCTTCATATTGCTAGCTCACAGGTGCAGGCAGCACAAGAACTAAGTACTAGTCTATTTTCAAATCAGGAGAACCAGAATACACCTGAGAGCATCACAAACAGAATTTCAGCTTTTTATATTCTTTGCCAGCTCCCACTAAGAGT
The DNA here is from genome assembly GCF_013368605.1 of Nyctibius grandis. Taxonomy (NCBI): domain Eukaryota; kingdom Metazoa; phylum Chordata; class Aves; order Nyctibiiformes; family Nyctibiidae; genus Nyctibius; species Nyctibius grandis. The sequence goes on from NC_090679.1 coordinate 4,176,889, forward strand.
GGCTAAGTTGACATCTGGTCTCTGTTTGAAAGTGGTTTCCCCCATTTACAAAACATGGCATCACTGACACAGACTATGATCTGGGATTACACAACACAGGTTCATTTTACCCTACTGATTGTGGGTTGTTGCAGCAGTAATTCTGTCCAGCATGAAAGATTAACTCAAGCTTTGACATATGGTACACCCAGTTCCTCAGGAGTCAATGGGAGATGCTAGCATCTTTAGTATGAATGCAAAGAAATCCATCCCACCCAAATGCAAAGACATCATAGCTTCAAGATGCCTCTAGCAGCCCCAATTTACCATTCACACCCTTCTTAGAGGGGAACGGCCAAGAGTAAAGAGCTGTCTTGGGAGCAGAATGCAGGCAAAAGGCTATTGTTTCTCACTCCTAAAGCACCACCTGTTCCTGGGGAGTTTGGTAGCAAACCTGATTTGTATACACCAACTTATGCATGGTAGTTTGAGAACGAAGAGGGAAGTATGATTAAATATCGGACCACAGCTCTAAACCCATGTTAGCATGTCTTTGTTCTCCAGCATTTCCAGATAAACATGTTATGATCACTGATTTCCAATTAGATGTTATCCATAATGTCATAGGGAAATGGACACACAAAACAACACAGCTTTTTTTCTGAAAGGTTACATTGAAACTGTTACATATTTACAAATCCATATGCTTCATAATAAGTGTAGCGTATGCAGTTTCAGAAAAACATCTAAACTGCACACGCTGCAAACCCTGTATAAACACTATAGATTTGTCCACGCTGCCAAAGATTTGCAATAAGCTTTTGTTTACAACAGCAAAGAACTGTCCAATGCTTTTATTACTTTGCCCGCTGCTCTGAAGCACTTAGCAATCTCTCCACTCAGCATGCTAATTACGGAAGACGCTTTTGGTATTACATGATTTATTTAAAGCCTGTTCAATCTCAATTTATGAAATCCAGATTGTGAAGCATCACATAATTTATCCTTCTCCTTCGCATCTTTAGTCACTAATAGCAATTTTATAGCACACTATGCCAAATAAATATACTTGAATACCTTAATCAAGCATTTAGGAAGCTGCTTACAAAGACTCAACGCACAGCAACATCTCTGCGGTTAAAGGTGAAACACAATTTCCATTTTGACTTCTGTCTTAGCATGCAGAAAACCAAAACCATATATGTATATGCTAGGGTTAAAATCTGGATTCTAGCTTTTATTTTTTTAAAGCTAATTATTTTTCCCAACTTCGAAAAGATTTGATTTGGCCACACTAATACATTTTCCCCTCCTCCTTTAAACAACAAAAACACATTTTTAGTGTTTTCAGATGTTGAGATCTTTTGTGCTAGTTAAAGACACTAATTTGAGTAGAAAGAACGAGCCATCAGCCAAAGTCCACTCTTTTGAAGATAATACAGCTACGTGACAATTTCTGGCAGTTGGCCGTGGAAAAGTCAGGATCAGTTGCCGTCTTATATCCTGCCTCATTTTTCACATAAATGTGTGACATACATCTGGCTCTGGAAGAAATTTCAGTTCATCTTTTAGGCCCACCAGTATGCCTCTTCTTGATCCTCTCTGCATATAAAATTTCATAATCATTTTATCTTAAAATCATACACTGTGTTAATAGCAAAGCATACAGCTACAATGCTGAAATACAAAATACAGTTGGGTATAATACATTGTGCCAGTATAGCATTGTGTTTGTGTGGGCATATGCATGCTACTTCAAACCACAAAAACAAAACCAGGAATGAGGATCAAAGTCAGACCTTTTACAGTTAACTATTAGGAAAAAACCTGCGTAAGGGAACTAGAAAAAAAAAGAACTACAGTTTCTGAAACCTTCCGTGCACCAACAGGCACAGGTGTTGTTCCAAAATTATTACCCTGCTATGGGCAAGGAGGACAGACTATCAAAATTTACAACTGGCACTTTCAAGTTTTAGCAGAACACTTCCATAACTTCTTAAACACTTGTTGAACACACGCGTGTATCTGCCCTGCAAAGTCTCATTCAACATCAGTTAGTATTGTTTGGAAAGCAGCACTTCGGAGTCATGGGAAAGGCGATAGCTAGAGAAGCCTGGGAGAAGCTAACAAGCCTGAGAGGAGACACACTGAAGTCATTGTAGCACCTCAGACATACAAGTCACATCGACACACAGGCTCTACAAGCTTTACAGCTTCTCCGCTTCAGTACTACCCTGCACAAGAGCCCTGTTGGTTTGTCTGAGGCTCAACAACAGTGCAACAAGTAAAAGGCAGCAGAAAGCTGGATGCACCAATTATATCTATTAATGTTGTCTCTTAAGTGCTTGACTTTTTATGGTCAGCTACCTCATCACTAATCTTTATGTTCTGGAATAAAACTAGAGCAACTTATTGGAAAAAAAACCACTAGAAACATTTCTGGTTTTCCACTATGGTGAGTACCACTAGTCATTCTCAAGAACTTTGAATCTTAGGACTCAGCAGAACAACTTATACTAAGAACACTGAATTTTGCTAAGAGACAATGGTTAAAACTCCTGTGTATTTGGAAAGCTGAGTAAAAATACAGCAAAGAAGTGGCTTTGACCTTCCACATCACTCCATTTCTGAACTATGTACTGTCTGTCATTTTAACGTACCTTGCATTACGTGCTTCCTTCAACTGACATTGCCAGACTTCAAGCTAATATACAATTTTGGCAATGTCCTGCCCTATATATTAGGACAACAGGAAAGGGCCTCAAGTTGCACCAGGGGAGGTTTAGATTGAATATCAGGAAAAATTTTTCCACTGAAAGGGTTGTCAAGCCTTGGAACAGGCTGTCCAGGGCAGTGGTGGATTCACCATCCCTGGGGGGATTTAAATGACGAGTAGATGTGGTGCTGAGGGACATGGGTTAGTGGTGGGCTTGGTAGTGTTAGGTTAAGGGTTGGACTCGATCTTAAAGGTCCGTTCTAACCAAAATGATTCTATGATCTAAATAATGCCTTTAGATGCTCCATTGGTATTGTAAGCATTAATCTCTCACAAAAAAATAAATTAAAAAAATTTTTAAAAAAGGTCAGTAAAATCCAAATAACTGGAGATCCATCACCATGGTGCTTTTGGCAGCAGTGGCTAACAGCTCTACAGACATTTTATTTAAAACTACTTAGACTGTTATGCAGGATATTTCAAACAAAATTTTGCTAATTTACTCAGTTAATCACGAGATATTTGCTCCAATATCCAGACAAGTGAAAATATATTAACCTAAAATAATATTCACCTAAGGTTATGCCCTTTGAATGATCACCATGGGGCAGGGAATGGAACAATATAGTTTCACTGTTACTTTGAATTTAAGACCTTTATATATGGTATTTTTCCAGCAATAGAAATCACTCCTGTTTTTTAAAGTCTGACCCAATGCAGCTGCTTTGTTTAAAAAGAAGTTAATGATTATTTTGCATCCACTTCAATAGATCAAAGAACATTATTCCAAAATCGAAGCAATATAAGCAATTTTTATTTGTTATTTGAAAGAAATTAAATGGAAAAAAGCCAGTTTTTTTGAAAATCAACCAGCATACTTTCTTCATTAACATTTTGCAATGTTTGACAATACTTAATAAAATAGCTTTAATATTACCTAAAATGTTGCAATTTAGCCTTTGTAAGTTATGCCAAACTTTCCACAGTTCATTCTCCAAAGCCTACTGACTCACAGCAAAAACCCCAGATTTATAGTTTTGTCCTAAAAATGATTTAAGCTAAAATACCAAAAAGTTGCAAGTTTCCAGGCCTCTCTTTCATACTACATTCATTTAGGAAATATTTTAATGACAGGCAATCCTAAAAGAGAAGCAGAGATGCAGTATGTTTAGCAGGCCAAGTTAAGAGTTCGCACAGGAAAAAAAAAGTCAGGCTTTCAAGCATCACATACTTAAAGAGACACTATTAAAGGTTATAATATTTCTTAACTTCTGGTTTCACAAAATATGTTATTTTCATTTGCTAACAGAGCTGGCTCTACAGAAAAACAACTCATTAAGATGACACTTGAGTATCATTTCTGGTTACTAATAGCTAGCCCTTCTCCCAGAACTTTTTCAAAACTCATTTCATAGTTTAACTAAATCTATCTTTATCTAAATAGAGATATGAGATTTATTTTTATATATACATATATATATACCTTCACACATATATATATATAAAATGAGTTTAAAACTAGGACTTGGTAGTTAGGATATTGACTCTCAAAGACAAGCTATAACATGAACAAACTGTTTTCTACAGTGTCAGGCTATGCTTAATTTTGGAAAATTAAGCTGGTTACTATTGTTTACTGCCTAAGAAACATGAAATAAATCCACTACGGCAAAACTCTTATCCTGAAAGTGCTTTCTAATTGAATATACGTAAAAATGGGTTATAACCAAAATTTAAAACTCATCTCCCTTATTGCCATAAATGAAGCTTTGCAATTCAAGACTAAAATCCAGAGTAAATTCATTTTAAAAGTTCAATGCACTAGTTAAACAACTTAAATGCAAATCTAATCCTGAGATCATCTGAAACAGTTTTAGTACAGCATAAGCTCAATACTCCAGACTTCTCTTGAACAATTGCTAGTGGGAACTTAACTCTTGAAAGCTGGTTTAGAAAAGATCAATTAGAAAATACCAAGTGCTACAACAAATACCTTGCAGATAACCGAGTTAACCATCACGCATAAACCCCTGCTTCTCCATTTAACAAACAGGCATTCCAAACCAGCATGCGATTTTGTTCTAGTCACCCACCTCTAGCAAAGAATAATGCCCAGAAGTATTGCAGTATCACAGAGATTTTGTTCTGCCCCCCTCATAAGCAGACAAAGCTAACCTAGCTTCACGATAATGCTAATCAGTAAACCCCACTAGGAGCAGCAACTGGATATGGAATTACTTTCGTACTTTCTGATATTTAACTTTATACTCTTGCAGGGCCACTAGTTGTCTATAAATCGGATTCCGGACTATTTTCTAAAAAAATAAATTTAATTGCTAACAAAAGCACAGGAAATATACAGTCTTTTCTCCACTACGTCTAGCATGATACCCTGGAACCCACTGGTATCAGTGGCATTATACAACTTTAAAGGAAATGAAGCTAATCAGAAAATTAAATCTAAAGGCAGTTTTAGAATACTGTGGTTCTCAAAGGAGACAATTGCAATTTCCATTGACATAGATTTATACATATTAAAAATACAAATCTTTATAATATGTAAAATAATATGAAATTATTATGAACAAATCTTTCTTCACCTACATATCAATTTTAAAAGTTGCCCAGACAATGTCCTTTTGATACTGTTGTTAAGATTCTGGTGTCATGGACAGTTCTGTTTTCTTGGCAAGCAATTGTACATTTTATTTCAAGTATTAACTATCACACAATATAAATTTAGCTGTGTTTAATAATATACTTTAATCTAGGCAGGTAGCTTTCTCTCTCTTCTTAAAGGAAGTTAATTTTATCATCATGAACTATTATGAATGACCATTAACAGTGAGGCAGAAAATCTGTAGGTTTTCCATAGGTATATAAATATAGATACTTACAGCCGTTCAAGTTGTTTTAGATCCTGAAATGCTCCACGTTCTATCACGCTAATCTGATTTTCTTCCAAGTGTCTGCAATTCCAAAAATACCAGTTAATTTTAAGACAACAGGATAAAAGAGCTTCCCCACTTCTCTTCAAACATGCTACAAAATTGCTTTTCACAGAAATACCAGTAACAGTTATAATTAGAGATCTTAAAAAAATCTGGACAGAACAGCACTGTTTCTTCTGCTCACTAACAGGAAACTGATTCAAAGATTGCCTCCTGACTGCCAGATTTGGTAAATGCTTTTGTTCCTAAACTTTTAGAACCATAACCATTATGCTCGGAAAGATGTTGGTCTAGAGGCTGGTTGTTACCCCCTTAGTTGTCTCAATTACATTACACAAACTACGAGTAATATACCGACTCCCACAGCAGGAACCCACTCAATGTCAACATATTTTTTTTGTCCAGCCTTTATGTTCTGTAAAGATTTCAAGCTTGCCCCAGAGTAAACCATTTATAAGTAATCCAAAGCTGTTCAATCCCTCCAGAAATACAGCCACGGCAGCTACGTGTGACAACTGTACACAGCCCCGCTGTATAACAGGGTGCAAAAACGTACAGGAAAAATCCCAGGTTTCCACTGTCTCTGACCCTGCTTTTCTTCACCCCCTGAGACTGAGACAAGGATAAGTTATAAGTAATGGAAACTGACTTCTCTTTGATTTACACTGTGCAGGAAACGACTGCTCACTTACACAGCAGAAATGCTCTTTACAAGTACAGTGAAGCCAAGGAATAGAGCTACCAAGAGTCCCATTTAAGCCAACCTTTTTCCTCTCTCAGTGCTGTCTTCCAGCATACACCCATTTTCTGCTTCTGTAAGAGCACTCAGACGCACAAACTAAATCTCTAGGCTCTCTGAACATTTTGTGCGGCCTTAGCTAAAACACAGAGAAGAACTTAACACACAGTAAGTCTGGGCTCAGCCAAGACTAACCAGCGAAGAAGCAGCACTATTCTTGCCTGTTCTCAACAGCCGCTCCTCTGCACTCAGTCCTATGAGGATGCTCAGAGCTGTTCAGCTGCACTGCAGTTAAGAAGACAGACAGCAAGCGAGTATTCCACAGCTAAGACCACATATGAAGATAAAAAAATAAAATTAAAAAAAAACAAGCATGTGAACCAGAGAGGCAAGTTCCTAAAAGGAGGGGGAGGAAAAACTGCATGAGAAAAGGGAAAAAAAGATTAAGTTACAAGGGATAAAAGGAAAAGGTGCACAAAGGAATATTTTTACATGTATGTCATCAGTTTGAGACTGGAAGTGTTTTTTTCTGTTGTACTGTTTTATCACTTTCTATATCGCTTGTTTGTTGTCCTTATTCTGATGTCTGAAAACAGGGCTAGACTACCTTTCTAGGAACTCTGGGACAGGTTTCATATTTCTAGGGCTAAACAAGAACTAGTTGTTCTATCACCCAAGACCCCTCCCCAGCTGAGAAAGGGAATTGGGAAAAGGAGGGAGACTCATGGGTTGAAATTTAAACAGATTTAATAAAATAAGAAAACCAACATCAATACTAATACAAAAGACAAAGTTATACTCAGCCTATAGAGTGGTGGCAAGTCCTTCCAGGGATCACAACCGTTGAAGAAAGAGGAGAAAGAGGGAAAAGAGAGCAAAGTACTCCCCCATTCCCAGCTCTTTGCCATTTATAGTGACCCTGCCATTGATGTTACAGAACACACCTGTGGGCCAGCCTGGGGCAGCTGCCCTGGCTTTCACTGCTGATGGCCTTGATCACCATCCCACAGCTGGCCACAAACTGAAACTACATGGAACAGAAAAGTGATTCTATAAATTTTATCCCTGCAAAACCAGGACACCACTATACTCCCATCACACATGGAGGGGGGAAAAAAAAGGAAAAAATAAGGTGTCAGTAATGTCGAATAGTCAGAATTATTAAGAGACCATAAGAGAAAGCAAAGAAAAAATTAGAAAAGTCTGAAGGACTTCCAGAGACCGAAAGTACATAAAGTAAAATAAGAAAAACCACAAACACACACCAGATACAACAGCAACACGGAGAACAGGGAAACAAGCAATGAACAAAACTGGGTATATGTTAGCAGACAGCAAAATGGCACGTCTTGCATTTCAGATGGTCTTCAGACGTTGGATGACAAAACCAATACAAAAATATATATTGTTTAATAGGTATATTCTGGTTCTATTCCTGATTACTTCTGTGCCAAACATCACACCACTCAAAAGGCTGAACCAATGTGTTACATAAACCTGTAATGAACAGCGAACAACAAACTCATGTAAAGATGGCAATTGCATATTTTGCTTATTGTTAAGGGCATTCAGTATAAATGACTGCAGCAGCATCAGGCAATGTCTGACACTATAAAAAAATCAACCAAACCAAAACAACTACTGACATTAATGATAATATAGTACATGTATTTTAATAAACTTGCAAAATGGTATTGACAGGTGGGATGGGAGCCAAGGAAATCTAAAAAACTCCACCTCTAGAGATGAGAGAAACACCACAGGAACAAAGAGTCTTCAATATATTCGAAATGTTCTCTTAGTATATGACAACTTGTTCAAAAGCATTAAGGTAGCAGGAGAAAAGGCTTGCCCTTTCATTGGCAGGATTCAATTAATTCATTGATTGAATTATCACTAAATAACTAACAGTTCAACAGTTGCAGGTTTAGGGACTTATTTTAGAAGATACCTAAAGGAAAACAATAACTGCAGAGGGCATTCTTAAGAATTACAGAAAGGAATTTTCAGGGGTGCTGGTGAGATTACTTGTCTGTTTCTTAACTTCTGATAGCTGTTTGTTTTGAGAAAGGGTCACTAGAATGATAAAACCAACCTGCCTCTGCCAGTGCCAGGACTAACTCAAGTTTAGATTTTTTGTCTTGGTCACTAAAACTTGGAATTACGTGCACCAGTACACAGTAAAATACTGCTAGTGAACTAGACAGCACACACCCCCAGAACCTAGTCCCTATTATGTAAATAGCACTTGATAAACAGAACTAGGTATCAGGTTTTTTTATTTTAAAGAAAAATTAGAAATTTGAACTTTACCCATTGGTTATTAACATAAATACCTTTCATATTTCAGAAACATTTTCATTAAAAACATCTCAGCCACTGCTTTTAAACGTATAGATCTACACACACGCACGTATGATCTCCCCAATAACATAGCAATGTTTCTCACGAGAAACATGCAAATTTGCATCGCCACAGTAGCACTCAGTGCCCAATTACAAGCCCAGTGATGGCAGAAACCAAGTTACTTTAAATAAGAGCTCCAGAAATGCTAAGAACCTAAAAGCTTTGCCTCTACTAATTCAGTACATTACATTCAGAACTATTTCGTTTCTCTCATCTGGCTTTTTTCCACCCCCTCATGCATGCCCAAATATTTCAATCTATATATTTGATTTTATATATAAAAAATAATGCAAAGAACTTAATTTCCACAAAGCAAATAGCAGATCCCCACAGTATTTCTGGCAGAGGCGTCAGTATCTATGTCTGCTTCTATGTTGATGCAAAGGGCATCTAAACTACTTGATGTAATTCAGAATAACTGTTAGAGAAATTTCAAGGGGAAAAATGAATTCACTTTAAATAGAAAGAACCTCCAACTTCTCCTGAAAGGATTGAAACAGCTTCAAAATCTATTCCTTGTTCTTTTAACCCAAGATTATTTTCTTTAAAAAAAAGGTTTATATCTAACTATAATATCTATGAAGTAGTCCTAATTTTCATTGCTAAATTAGTGGTGCCATTTGAGGTTCAAAGAGAAAACAGGAAATCAAGAATGACAAATTCTGTAGACTGATGTTTCCCTTTTTGATGTTCAAGGCCCGTTTAGAAGTAAAGTTAAGCTCTTGACTGATACTTTTAGATCAAGAGACAGCACCACCTAGAATTTTTGTATTTAGCATTTCAGATTAGAGTAAAAAAAAAAAAAAAAAAATCACAGGTTCCCTCGTGTAGAACTTCTACAGCTATCCTTAATCAAGTTCTGCTTAATCTTCTGCAAAAGTGCGATTAATGGGACTGTACCTTAAAGTGACCAAAATCTGAAAGTCCTGTTTGCTAGTGTTTCAGCATCATTGATTTATGCACAAGTGATAGTAAAGTGGACGAAAATTTTTACCACAGTATTTATTAAAAACCAGTGAGAAAATAGCTCTGAAACTACATTCAGACTTTAGCACAGAACTAAAATTTACTGTTTCACATCACAAACTGTTCCAGCTGCCTGGTTTAAAAGAATACTAATTACTGAATGATGTGCAGAAATTACTAGCATTTGATCTCTAGAATCATGGACATTCTTAGTACCTAGCACCCTGAAATAGTCTTGTAAAGAAAGACAAGTTGTGTTATACTCACAAGACACGGAGATTCTTCAGTCCTGTGAAGTCCGTCTTCGTGATTCTTGTGATATTATTTTTTTCTAGATCACTGCAGGGGAAAAAGAAAACAGCATTCAGACACTATAACCGACATCCAAAATTCCATTAGCAGAGTCTCCATCGGTGGAGCATCTATCAGCTGCTCAAATTGTACAAACTACTGTTTCCATTAAAATCTCAAAAAGCAAGTCATCGATCCTGAGGCATGTTGCCTCCTCTTCTGAGTACATTGCTCTCGTACAAGAAGTTTCTTCCATTTTTATTTCTAGTATTGGTGCTCACTATATGCTTCTTTCTCCTTCAAGACTACAGTCTTGTAAAAGGCTAAACACGTTGAAGACCCAATTGGTATGACACAGCTAAAACAGAGTACTTGGCCCCAAAATGAAGATCAAGCTCTGGGGTTATTCTAAGCCCAAGTCAGTCTAGTCTGTCACAGAAACTTAGGCTCCACAGAGCCTGAGGAGAGAATTACTTACTTCAGTGACTCCTAAGTGTGGTCCTACACAAATGATTGGAAGATTTGCAGAGTTATAAAACAGCTTATGGTTTTGTTTTTTTTCAAGTATCCTGATCCCAGCTTTTTGGAAGTGCTGGTTTTCAGAAGATCCTGCTAATCACACTGACCTGTTTCCCATCTGTGTTCACCCTTTGCCAATTTCTACCTTCTGTTTTTAAACTCCCCATTTCCTAACACCTCTGTTATGCGCCGACACATTTTCCTCATGTGGTCACATACCAAGTGTTACCTCCTGCACTCTGTTTCAGCCTGTGCTAATTTATGCTCTAGATTCAAAATTAATAAGTAACTGGCATCTTTTCCATGACAGGGAAAAACCACTGTAACCAGACCTTAAGCTGCTCACTTTTCTACAGCTTTTCTTTGGAGGGAGCACACCAAAAATACAGAAAAATATGTCTAAACTTACATCTTAATAGAGTAGACATCAAAATAAAACACTCTAGTTTGAGACAAGTTCTATTTAATTCAAAGTTAAGTCAAATTAAAAATAAAGGAATTTATAAAATAATCCTTCTTGCAGGACTGATCCTATACTTAAGGATAGCTCTCAGTACACTAACTTTGGTGGCTTTAGAGTCACAACAAATCAAGAATAACTCCCTTTGTTTCCCAACATAAAAAGTCTTCGTCATTTCATTTCAAAAGAGTATATCAAATACTGGTGCTAGAGGGCCTGTGTTGCTGTTTCCTCTCCTCTAGCCTTGCCTTTGCCAAGCACCCCTAAAGCTCACCAGTTGAGCACATCCCATTGTTTGGGTTTTCTTTTTTTTTTGGTCCAGATCGTTCTGCCTGACCTAGTGCTAACCAACATGGACAAGACAAACAGCTAATCTTTCTTCCTGGTCTTCAACCATGCTTATTTTAAAATAATACTCAATATGCAGCAAAATTACAATTAATAAAAACAGAGATACCCTCCATCAGGTCACCACAAATTTGTTCTGAGTGTCAGTTTCCCAGAAACAAGCAGCCTTTTATGAAAAATAAATTTTCTAATATTGGAGTAAACTTTTTTCTTCTGAGACACATTTTATGTCTACCAAAAGCTGCTAAATGTCAAAAATACAAGCCTTTGGGGTAACAGTTTTCATAACAAAAAGGCATTCTGATTTTCTAAAGATCATGAGATTGTAAACAATAGACTGATAAATTTTGTTGTCTGTTGCCATCAAATGAAAACAATCTAATATGAAAAACCAGCCATGAGGCTAGATGTTTGTCTTCTAAAAGAGAATATGAGACCACAAAGCCACAGCAGGAAGTAGAGGCTTTTCCTATGCAATTAAGTTTCACTATAGTTCCTGCATCAATGTGCACTGGGACACACCTCTGTTGTACTTAGAAGGTTCCATTTCTCTCCCATTTCTAAGTAAAATTCAACAACAAAAAGCAAGAGTACAGTATTGTTTTTAACTACATTTGGCAATCATCTGACACCTGCACAAGCCTCGACCCTGAAATAATTCCTGAAAATCAGATGGGTGTTCCTAAAGGCTGTTTATTTCTCTCGGTACAAAAAGGAATTCATGGAAGGGGAAGAAGTCAGAACTTCCAGGAATGCCTCAACTATCAGGTTTGTATTCTGCAAAAAGCTGCATAGATGGCTGTCTAGGATGGCTTTTAAGTGTCTAGCAATCAATACAGCAAACAAAATGCGAGGTGTTGAGTACAGTTTAATCCTTTGCAGTCATTCATATATCATCCTATGGGGGGCAAGAAAAAGCGCTCCTGGCTGGCACAATTTCCAGTCATTTTCTATCATACGTGCAGTTCCATACAAAGCCTTCTGGTACGGCTGCTACTTAAGCCAGTCTTTTTTTCACCTCACATGAGGTCCTATTAGTAGGACAGAACTACTACCAAGAAATATGTGAGTGTTCAAGCATAAATAATTATTTCCTTTGAATCAAAATAATTTTTTTCTGCCAACATGAAGTGATATTCTTCTAAGGCATTAAATGAAAACCAATTGTCATGGTAACAAATTTCATTTTTCTAGTGTGAACCACATTGTCAAATAAAGGCAGTTACATATTTTGAAGTTTAAGCTTATCAAAAGGTACAGTTTCAATATTCAGAGAAGAAACAGAACTGAGTTCTTAGTACATCTACTAACTTCCCCAAATGCTGCTAGCCATGAAAATAAGTTTTTCCCTTATATGACCACTATCCTCCCCTTACCAAAAATGTAAATATTTAGATGAGCACAGCTAATTGTACTCATTCATCTGAGGAAATAACTTTTCATATTCCTAAACATATATAATTCTTTTCTCATGTGTTCCCTAGATCTCAAATGCAAACTGATATGGAACTAAGCTCCTTTTAATATTATTTTAACATGCTGATGCACTCACTGGAATTGAAAAGCTAAAAAAAACCCAACCAAACCAAAAAAAAGCCCAACACAAACAACTAAACTCAATACAGTATGAGCCACTCCGTTACTGAGTGTTGCCTGGTACTTAGAAGGCTACAGTGAGGATGATTAAGCTCACAGTTCATGCTGACAAAAACCCCATCCTATATGTCTACAAGATTTGTGCCAGGGACAAACTAGCTACAGTTTAAGATCTCCATCTTTTGCCACAGCAACTTAATTTGCCATAGACAACAGGAAGAAAGAACAGATTAAGGACTATTTAAAAAAAAAAACCCAAACACTAAAATGCAGACCAATAATTCTACACGTTGTCCTTAATAAGTATATATTTCTGAATTCTGCCATTAAAAATGGAAGCCATATAGGCATAGAATACATATTTTTTGCATATCTTTTTCAAACATTTGCATCAGTCTTACAGTGAATCTTTCTAACGCATAAGCAAGACAACAAGTTTGAAGCAGTATGTGAGATACTTATTTCTGCACTCTAGTGTATCTTATAATATTGCAATCTATTTCTGATTGTTATTGAAAAATTTCAAAATAATACTAATAAAATTCTTAAGTCATAGAAGATCTGTTTAAAAACAGATTGAATAAACTTTTAAGTGTTAGTTTATGAATCTTAGCACAGGACATACTTAAATAATAGCAGAAACACATTCTCCTGTCAGGAAACCAGTTTCTTTAGCACAGATGGGATCTAAGGATAATGATAAGGAAACGAGGGGAAAAAAATCCCTACATTTCAGTTATATGAACAAGACAGACAGTATCCTTGCTTGACTTATGTCAACTATATTTTAAAAAGCTCCATTAAAGAAAAAACCCACAAAACAACTATGGGGCACTTTCATTGCATGTACCAGCCATTCTCTTCCATTTGCATTTATCCTGTTGATCGAATCGTGCTTTTCTCCAGGAATACCTTTGAATCACTGCCTACATTTTTCAAATTTTCCAGCTTAACTTCCTCTTCTGTTCTCAGTTCAGTTCTTCCACCCTGGTGCATCATTAACTACTCAGTGGTGCACCAGGGTGACCCCATTGCAAGAAGCATCGAAAAGAATTAAGTCTGGAGTAAGCAACACATAAATAGCTTATGTTTTACTTGCATGTTGTTTCCCATCTGCTTTTCATGTCATTCCTTCAGAAGTTTTCCCTTGCCGGTATCTCACAAGAGGCCTACCAAAGCACAGTGTTAAGCTGGTCAGAGTTCTCCAAAGCAGACAGGAGTCAGCTAAGGTATACGGGGCAACACAGTGTCATCAGCCCTGCTTTTCGTCCATTTTGGTAAGCCTTAATTCTCAGCACAGTTTTACTCAGCTTGAGCAGGTGTATGCAGAGCAGCATTCCTGTCAGACACACAGCAATCTCGCAACCACAACACCCTTCCCTGCCCCATCTGTGAGACCAGTCCCACACATCAGCTCTATTCCCTTGCAGCCCCAAGAACACTCCTGCTATTCCGCGTTCTTCCCCTGGTGAACTCTGCAGTTCTCTATTCTGACAAAGGCTTTAACCTTCCTTAATCAATACATCTCTTGAGATTGCTTTTTCCTCCACTCCCGCAGATTGGCACAGCCTGTATTGTATACATAATATCTATCATTCTATTGATCCCTTCTGAAGGTTAGTATCCAAGCTGAAGGTTTCCATTTCTGTAAGTAAAATTATTTGGACAACGCTCTAACTTTAAGAGAACTGTTCTTCGTGAAGTTCACTTTCTTTAAACCATTTAGGATTTAATTGATAGCTGACACCTCTTTTTCAAAAAGCAGTATTTACCTTCTGAACATTTGCCTGTTCCAGCAGGCTCTCCCCCAAGGCTTATCTGCCATTTGAAGAAAAACAGACTAAAACCTTGATGAACTACTATGTAACACTTCCTCCTCCTGTTCACAGTAGGTCTAACACTGCTGCAAATAAGCAGATTGCCACAGGTTACCCCATTAGTCAATTAAACTTTGTGACTGTGAAGTTACTGAACTAATGCAGGCATTAGTGGTTTACAGCTGGTATTTGTGGGCAACATAATATTTTATGTTTCCTTTATAAAGTTTGGCAGCTGATTATGGGCTCACTAGTGGGTTTCAACTACAAAAAACCTAAACCTTAACATCTAATCTTGGTTGGCTTTCAAACACATCAGTGTTCATACTGTTAGAAGCAAACACAGCTTTTAAAATAAATCGTCTGGATCAAAGACACAGGGAAAATTATACTGTAAAGGTGAACTTAATTTATATTTAACTTCAACAAATACCTACGTGCAGATACATTCATTCTACTTAAAATTCTTATTGTGCAAGTTCTGCATTTTGCATATTATGTGGGGCCAAGCAGATCTCAGATCTTACTCAACACATCTATCTCGCCCCACACGTACATGAGCCCAGCTACTACTCTCTGTCATTTCACATTCAGATAATACTGTCCCATCATCTAAGAAAACTCCATTAAGTAATACAGGTGTCTTCTGTTGTGTCAGCAGCAAAGTTGATACCACTCACTTAAAGAGAAACTGAAACGGTCATCTATGACAGCTTTAGTAAAGCTTTTGGTATTAAGTCTCTCTTGTCAATCTGTTTTTCTTTTTAGCGTAAAGCATGTTAAGGACAATGCAGGCGTAGTGGCAGCTTTAAGAAAACAGACACAGAAGGAATTATTTCAATGGGAATAGAAACATGAATTGGACTAGAATGGTACAAGTCATCATGAAAGTGAGCTCAGATGAACTATTAAAGGGAGCTTTACTCATAAACATGTCCTGCTATGTTCTAATAACAATTTAATTCAATACATATTTTGTAGATGTTGAAGACTAAGTCACACAATGTACACACATATTGCAAACAGGGATATTTGGAGCAACTGGAGCAAATTCTGCTTCATAGCAAGAATTCCTCTGATTTGCTTCCATCTTTCATTCTTCCCTAAAGACAACCTAGTGAACTTAAGACAGACTTTTAAATGTTTTAAAGCATCTCCAACATTTTCTGGAGCATGCCATCATGCAGCTTCAAACAGCACTAGGAGTGCACAGATTTCCTCTGTTACATTACTTAAATTTCAGGTGATAATTATTCTGCATAGCCACTCAACTCTTCCAAAACATCCAGACACTGTTCTCATTCCCCACCCTTGTCCTTGGACTGTATCAAGTTTATGACTTGAGAAGTAAATCCACTTGCCACTTAGAACTATGTGCTTCTGTCTTCTACACTCACATACACTGGTAAATCTACACACTCATCTTAGACAGCTCTGAGCCTATACTGCTCTAGACACAAGGTCAGAATTGGGTCTGACAACACATTACCACCACAATAAACATTACAACTCTTACAAAAGAGACAATAAACAAGGGTAATCAGATACTGAAGTCTTTTAACAATCTTCAAATCAATAATTCAATACTTACATATAAATAAAAAATCATTATACAAATTCAAATCCTTTTATATACAAGGATGCAAAACCTCAAAACAACACTACTGGATTGTAGCAAGTTCCTATTACTCAGATGTCAATTTACTACTTGCTGAACCTCCTATGCATTAGTCTCCAAGGTAATCCAAAGTTTGGGCTCTCATCATACTTCTGAGTCTTCAACATACCCAGGTGAATCCCTAGCTTAATTCCTCAACCCTTCCAAGACTATAGGTTCTTCTAAATCAGCTGCCCGTTTTGGAGCTAGCTCTGGTTGCCTAGTTATGCTTTTCTAGGCACACAGCAGCCAGTCAGAAGCCTTACTGAAGTACAAAAACCAGTTAGCTCTCACTACAACTCCCTAACGGTTTTGTTTTTCAAGCCTGTGAGGTACAGGCACTGTACAAGTTCACAGGCACACAAAAGACTCTTGGCCTGACGGTCTTACTGCAAGTGGTATATTTGCTTTAACACAAGCTTCTACCTCGTGCATTTTTTTAAGTTACAATTTTTTCTCAACTGCAAAACCACCAGACTCCAGGCCTAACCCCGCTAGCTTTTGGTCAGAAAAGAAGTTGCTTAAATGTAGTTCTCTTTCTAGAAGAAACACAATTATTTCATTTGGTTAAAGCCATTCACTATCAATAAGTGGTCTAGAGCAACAAAGTTTTCCTCCCTTTCAGAGGACTCTCAGGTGCCAATCTGGCAAACACAGTGGCATTCCTAACACCACCACTGAAGATCACCTCTGATGTCCAATAATTTTATGGCAGTAGCTGATTTTTCATCTTAATGACAAACACAAGTCCTAGATGGGCAGTATTTAGGAAAAAATTAATCCTTTTGCCTTTAACCCAGGAAGACATTACATTAAATGAAAATACATACAGAGTAAAAATAACCTGTATCTAAGGAGAAGGGAATCTAGAGCACCACTTGCAACTTCATTCAAGTCCTCAGATGTCTGTTCATTTGTATTAACAAAGTCAGTAAGAGTAGTAGAGAAATTGCATACTGTATTTAAGAAAAAATAACTGTCATACACTTCAAAAGACAGCTCTTACCCAAGTTACACATCACAAGGATTCTTTCCTGTCCAACTGCTTCGTAAGTAAGTATTTCTAGTCACAGAACCTCAAACAAGAAATTTAGGTTCTGTTCCTGCCAAGTTTTCAAAGTGTCTATCACATACCAGCTCAAAGCTATAAACACTTGTGTCACACGTGGGACAAACAAATTGGCATAAAATCCAATACTCTGAAAAGAATCTTGATTAAACCAACACCCTCATGTAATCTACAGGGAAGATGCATTTATCTTAATTTCATTTTTTGGTATTTCCCAACAAGGGATGCATAAAATTTGTCTCACACAGAACAATGTGGAATTAATAAAAATCTCTCTTGTCCCCTAAGAACCAAAACAGGTCAGGATCCAACACACCATCTAGAACTCACATCAAAAGAAACTTTGGCTAGAACACGATTCATGGAACTTCCAAAAGTTCACGAAGAACAGAAGAAAAATAAATTTCTCCACAAATTTATGAGCAACTGTTTTGAGGATATAGCACACATTCTTTGTTATGATTAATTTCCAATACATTCCAAAGGATTTATTTTAAATTACAAATCAACTTGGCAGTAACATTCAAAATGTGGGAGCTAAAATTCAAGTGATAACAATTGAATCTGGATTCCTGAATCTAAGGAGTTACTGATATTTTTCATTAGCACAATTCCTCCAAGTAACTCAAGCAGCACACACTCTTGGGAAACAAGGCTTTCATTGTTTTGCCACTACACTGTTAAAGGACTTTGTCGATCCAAACCACCTGCTGGAATGACAGCTGAGTCATCCCTTTAAAATTCTCCTGTGTGATGTTTTTTTTCTCCAAGCCCCAACCACTATGCAAGGTAACCATGAACACAGACACACACCTGAACTGGAGGAAACACCCATTTTCACAGGTAAGTTAACCATTCACCTGGTTGCCTACTACACTCTAGAAGCTTAAAGCCATGAGGAAAATACCTTCCTGATTTTTTATGAAAGCTACCTGCAGGGTTGGAGGCAAAAGGCTGCTCGCTAAAGCCCTCCTCTCTTTACCAGTACTTTTATTCTTAGTTTGGAAACATGCTAACAACCATACCCATTAAAAAGGAGAAAAATCCACTCTGCGAATGTATCCATAGAGCAGCTTTTGGTTACCCTCCGCACTCTTTACACACTCAGTATCTCCTGTTTTAACCATTTTCCAGGATTTTTTGCTATAGAGTTAATTTTTCTTTAATGGGTATGGACCACCACTAGCCTCATAACCTTAAATGCCTATAGTTCCTATAGAAAGCGCTTGGCAACTCTCTTATGCCTTCAATCCAACAACTTCAAAGCTACTACGATAAACTACTCAATTATAACACTACCCTAAAACCCTCTGGCAGCAAATCTGCATATCTCCAAATTTAACATATTTCCATCTCATATTTTGCAATGCAGGAAATAAAGTCCTGGGACTGGGTTTTTATGAAATACAACGAATTCCATTAGTTTCCAAATCACCTGGGCAAGTATGAACATCACTTGCAAAGAAAAAGACAAAAAGCTTCAAAATCATGTTCAGCTGAAGTATTTCATTTTTAAAAAAAGATGGTACATTTCGTCTCTATATAAGACAAGTTATTTTTTCTTCTTAGAACAGTTGACTTTGCAAAGTAGCATTAGAATTTTTTTTTTTTAGAACTTTTTTGGTTGACTTATAGTAAGACTGGCACTCTCTAAACATTTCACATAATGTAGTTCAATAGGGAAAAACAAAAAAAAAAGTCCTCCACCTTAGAGAAAGTAAGCCCATGCAACAATTAGAGGTGGGGCACTGACTGACCAGGCAGTTGCTTTGCAGAAAAGAATCTTGGAGTCCTACTGGGCCCCAAAACATCAGTAGTGTGCCCTTGCAGCAGCGAAGGCCACCCTTAACCAGACTGTACGAGCAAGAGTGTAGCCAGAAGGATTTCAAAGAATTGACTAATCTCTTGTATTCAGGATCTGTGACATTTCACCTGCAATACTGTATCCAGTTGCAGGCTCTCCAGTACAAGAAAGGCACTGATACATTGGAGAGAGTGAAGTAAAGGGCCACTGAGACCATCAGGAAGCTGTAGCGTATGACACACGAACAGAGGCTGAGAGCTGGGCTTGTTGAACTTAAATAAAAGTTAAGGGGAGATCTTACCACAGTCTGTAACTACCTAGTAAGTAGGAGAACACAGACCACCTTCTCTGATCTGCAGTAAGATCAAGTCATATGTGGAAGAACATTAGCAGTGAGAAAAAAAGCCCTGCCACAACCACCAGTTCTTGAAAGGATTCAGAAATATTCTGTGTAGCTTCAGTAACAAGTACTATACAGAGTGTACTAACATAGTAATATTGCGATCCAGTGATTTTGATATTGCTTGCTATCCATGTTAAACCAGAGTAATAATAAACTCACAACCCAACATTTAATAATTTCTTGTTGTTGTTGGATAGCACCACATGTATGACACTGGATAGTTTCAGTCTCCAGAATAATGTAAACAGTAATTAAATAGCCACACAATAGCTGGAATGTACAAATTCTGTGCTGCAGTCCATCATACTTCGTAACACACCCACATGATACAGCTTTTAATTCAAAAAAATTAGATGGTCCCTTCTGACTACAGAAGGCTTTCAGGTATGACTCAGACTGTTTTCTTTCTGTCTGAACAATGAGAAAACTGATCTTAGAGGTTAAGTGCCCTAATTTTGTGAATAAGCTATCCATCCTTAAGCCCAATACAGTAGTGCTGGGTTAATAACCCACATTAAGTGTCCAAATGATCTAGAACTGCTTGCAGGCAACACACTTCTGTCCTCATCCTTATAAAAATAAGAAAAATTACTTGGCAAACTATAGGTGTTAAAAAACACCAAGAAAAAAAATTATCTTCTGCAATTTGTACAGTGGCTGAATTCCCCATTGAGCAGATTGCTGTTGAAAGTCATACCTGAGACCTGCACGAAGCAGCAAAATGGACTAAATAATTAAAGTACTCTGTTTCTTCCAAGGAAATATGTTTGTCCTAGCTTGCAGGAGCTCCATACTAATATCTGACACAGTACTGTGTCATATCAGCTCAAGCATCATTTTCATTCATATAAAAAACCCCCAAGGTTAACAGCTGTAAATCAATGTAAACTATAACCTGTGATAACAAAACTTCAGAAAAATCTTCTAAGAAGTATAAACTTCCTTCAGAGTTAATGTCATTACTTGATGGCATTAACGGCATTAATGGCAAATACTTGTATTTCTCAAAATTTTAATAATTTCTCCAGTGTGTTTAATGTTAATTATGGACTTCTAGAACAGAATGTAATAAATAAAGTGAGAAACAAGGATTGAGTAAATTTACTGTTTTTCATGAGATTGTTTTTTGCCCTGACTCTTCCACAGACTTGTCTTTTTTTGTCATTTTGGTTTTGTTTGTTTGGGAGTTTTTTTGTTGTCTTGTTTTTGTTTTTGTTTTTGTTTTTTTTAATTCTATACACAATCAATCACAACAGCTCATTTGGGGGGGGGGAAACAAACAAACAAAAAAAACACACTGCATGTAAACTTCAGCAAAATCCACGTTGCATTATTCCACAGAGACAATATCTGATGTTTGCATTTAAGGCTGTATTTTGCCTACCTAGGTGGTATATGACTGACTATAACACAGTGAAGAAACTGCTATCTGTTTAGGTGCTCTTCACTAATACAGACAATTTGATGTTTAGGTCTTGAAATATTTCACACCTGCTTCTGACTGCTGTAATTCTTGATGACTTGAGAAAAAAGTTCTACCAACAAACAAATGATTTTAGTGAAGCCTGACATGAAAATCAAGCCTTGATTTCATCTCCTTGCTCACTTTCAGACATGCACAGACTAGAAACTCTTCCCAGGAGATCTTTTCCTGGAAAGGTCTTTGTTTGTGTTGGGGGTTTTTTTTGTTGCTGTTCAGGGTTTTTTTTTTAATTTAACAAGCATCCAGTTTCACCAACTCTACCCCTTCCAAAAAGTACCACACTGAGTGTACATGTCTACCATAGCCCTTAAGGAGCAGATTAAGCCAAGAAGTAAAAGATGCAGGACAGTTAATATATAAAATGAAATTCTGAAATTGTGTATTCACTTGACCCAGTTAGCATCCAGACATTACAACCACAAGTAACTTTCTTCATTTTCAAGTAGATTCCCACCTTCCTTGTCCCACCCCTGCCCCATCCTCCTCCAACTTTTGGTTTTCAACGGCTGACCTACTGGCACGAAGCTGAATTGATTTCGCAATGTTTGCTAAGTGAACACAAAACTCAAGTTTTTCTGAACAAGACTTGGCACACATATTTGATGTTTCAAGTTACTGAAACTACTCATGCTTATAAAACCACTTTGCACTAAGCCTACTATATACCTGAGAACTATGGAAGAACAACCTTGAAAAATATCTATTCTGTAAAATGAAGTTAACATAAACTGGGAATAATTCGTTTTCAACTTCTAAAAAACTTTGAGCAATTAGCTAAAGAACTTTCTAGGCAAAAAAAAGAAAAAAAAATCAAACCAACAAACAACCTCCAAAAAACCATAAAACACTTTTGATTGCTCCTTATCTTTTGCTGCCTTTTCATATGTTATCTATTAAAACTCACAACTCCAAAGGATCCTTGGAGTGTTTCTTATACTTTCACATTCTTATCTGCGAAACTTATATCCAGATGTGTGTTTTCGTCTCGCTCTGAAGAACCAGTCATTGCCTTAGGGCTTTATTTCTCAATATCTACCTTCCACTTCTGGAAAACAAGTTTTCTTTGCTCAAGAATTTTACTTCCATGGTTTGTTTTACCACTTTATGCTTGTCTCCAGCTTACCTCCCTACTGCATTTACTCAGGCATTTCAGAAATGCACAATTGCTTCCCTATACTATTTCCTTATAATGAGTTCTCTTTTTTGCTCCCCAGCTATATTCTTAAAACACCACCTCTAACCAGCTCTACCACTTCAAGAGGATGAGACAGCTAGCCTCTCCTCATCACTCTACAACTATTTCAGAGAAGCTTGTGACCCAGAATTTCCCACCTCACTAAGTGATGCTGTAACCACTGCCACCTTCACCAACTAAAGATGTTTCATCCAGGTTTTTCCAGAATCAGCATTTCAAAAAATTAATATAATGCCTCCCCAGTCTAAACAAAACCATCACAGAGATGAAAGAGAAATTTGCAGAAAATCTGTAAATTAAAGTCTGACTAAAGTCCAGGCAAAACATGCTTTATGACTAAGAGGAAGGCACAAGACATTTGAACTGCTCTCAGGATGCAGCTTTTTCTTGCTACAATTTCTGAGTCATATTTAAAGAAGACAACAGCTTTAATTAAACATCAGTGCCTCCATATCTGTGGATGACCAGTACACATATATGCAGTGATGAATTTTAATGAGCTTGATGTCATGTGACCCCATTTGTTATATGAGCTTTATATGCTATGTATTATATTCTAAAACGGAGAGAATGGGCAATCAACCCTTTGGCAGACAAGGATTCTGTGCTGTTTGCTATTTCCTCATTGTAAGGGGGGAAAAAAACCCCCACATTAATTTAAAGCTAAATTATATTCTTACATGGAGCTCTGGGTAACAATAAGAACTTCATTGGTCACCCACCTCTGACAAGACAGCATGTCCCACGGAACATGATTACAAAATTCCAGGGAAATGTCTTCCATTTTTGGATGAGCTTTTTGGAATCTCTAAAGAAAGACTGAAGTTAGGAATTTGAATCTTTTCTACTTTGGGGCAAGTTGTTTGTGGAAAAAGCCTTTCCAAGTCAAGTTTCTGTATTGCATCAGTATTAAATAATATATATGAAACTATATGTACTACTAATGCTAATAACTGTGTTTGCCGGACAATCAAGGACTTCAACTTTAAAAGCTGCTAAAATATCTGAAGAAGTGCTCATTATTCACCAGTGCATACCCAAAGAAAATGTCAGTGAAAACAATACAGTAGGACAGTTTGGCTGAACTGACTTAAAACATTTAGTTTTACTATGACTCGAGAAAGTGCGTAAGACTCATAACTCACTGTCTGTATCTTTAGAAACAGTCAAGGTTCTTTAATAGAGTTCCACAACAACATATGCCAGTAATGCTTTACAACCTACTAACACATTTATTTTGTACAAGTTAACTAACACACTCCGTACTAGCCACAGGAATAAAGGAAAAAGACCAACTGAAAAAACAAGGATTAAGAAATAGTCCCCTTAACTATTAGTATGCACAAGAACGCACCTCTAACTCTGCTTCCAGGGTATTATTTCCGTAATAGTTAACTGCTTATGTTTTGAAACACTTCATAAGAATGTTCATTCACACACTCGTCCCTGCCACCCTCCAAATCAAGAAGTTAACCTTGACAGAAACTAGCTCTTGGAAAAGTTTGGAGCCAGACATTAAGAACTGCTTTTTATACTGCTGTGATTTTGGAGATCAGAGTCTCAGATTCATTAATATGAAATTTACTACCATTTCTGTTTTTATGCCTAGAAGTACCCTTATGATAGCTCAATATTTCTTCATGTTAAGGACTGTACAAACAAAGAAGTCCCAAAGGGCTTCCACCAAATACAAAAAGAGCAAAGGGATGAAGACAAGCACATGAAACGGTACTGATTAGTACAGCAGGCACTGTCCTCTGCTCTAAAGTAGCCTAACTTGCATTACATATTTTAACTATCATTAAAATTACAGTAAATTTAAAATTTTGCAAAGCGACCTTTCTTCTTTTTAAATGAGGACAGTTCCTCCCAAGCAAAAGCGTCAAAATGGAAGAAAAAAAAATCTACCAGAAATTGAGTTAATCACCATCCTCCCCCACCTCTACAAGCATGTTCAAATGCTGTCAAAATGGGTGACTGATCTCCAAATCATTCCCCTCCAGAGCAGTTTATCCCTCCACTTACATGAAGCTCTGGTTGAAACAGAAGAACTGATCTTCTGTCTATGTAGACAAGAACAACTGTGAAAGTATACAGAGAAAACTTTCTGAAAAATCACAGGCAGCTGATGTGTCTTGTTCTTTTGGGTGACTGCCCGTATGCACAGTCACAGCGTAACGGCATTACAGTATCCCCACACAACAGAAGAGGGTTAAAGTGTCTCCAATTAAACTCCTAAATATAGCATCGCTGCTAAAAGCCTTGCACCTCAAACTGGAATGAACAGAGGTCCACACAGCAGCCAGTGAGGAATTGATAAGAAAGCTATCTCCCCAAATTCTCAGTGTTGCTTAGACTCTAAATACATTTAATAGGTGTTTGAGGGTCTTGATTAGTAACCTGATACTACTTCCACAAGGTTCACTCTTCACCATGCAACTCAAGTAGGAAGGCAGTCATACTGACCTCTCCTCAGGAAGCATAGAGGGCTCTCCTAATAAGTCCCTTCAACATAAGTTAAGTATAATTTCTGCAACAGTATTGCAAGCTTTCAGGACAGCATCGGTAAAAGTGAGTTGGTGAGCAACACAAATCCTGAAATCAATTTAGAAGAAAATTTCAGATAGGTTTTGCAGATTGTCTGATGGAAAGTCAAGACAAGACCAGCTTTAAGACACTGAGTTTTATTTCTCATTTTAACTGATGTTTATGGAAAATGTCCCTTCATCGGTGACAGAAAAGGAAAGAATATCGCTATCAGTTAAAATTATTTCCACCTGAGGGACAAAATTAAATTAAGGTCTTGGAAAAATAAACAACTCACAGATAGAAAGGTAAAAATCTAATTAAAAGCTCCAGAAATCTATCAGTCACGGGATTAAGACCATGTATTGCAGCCACCAAACAGATTGTGTAAAACCAGAATACAAAACAAATCTATTCTGACAGGGACAACTGACAGACCAGATTCAGGTTGGGTAAGGAAAAAAAAAAAAAAAAAAAATGCTGAAAATAACTAGCAGAGAGGTAAGAATCAGCCTTAAACTCTTTCCTACAGAGGTGGCCCTCAACTAATCTAAAATTTACTCCGAGTACAAGATCACAGAACTGCTCCCCTTATGTAAATAGGTAGATCTTTTATGTATTTAGTACCATTAGAAAAGACTGCCAAGTGCTTATAAGGCCATTTCTTGATGGGGAAGAACAAGTTCTTGCCATTCCTAGAGCCATTCAAGATCTTAATGATACGTCTGACTGGACAACATTGAAAAGAGATTTGAAAATAGACAGAGCATTACGAATCTCTGGAGAAAAGTCTTTAAAAAAACCACTGAAAACAGAATAGCCTGGGCCACATCGCCACCAGAATATGACTAGACCCTAGCCCTTTCTTATCCTGAAAACTACTTAACATACTAAAAACTCAAATTGATACAGCCTTACACTAGCAAGCAAAACCTGTTAATAAACACTAAAGGGATGGGAGTGACAACAGCAGCCCCAAGCCAAAATCCATACAATACTATAATAATGCACTTGAATCAACAAGAATTAATAGTAACTCCCTGTCACCCAAGGAGTGGAAAGGAGTCAAGACCAGGAGGCACATTCTACCAGCCTATCTCAAAGACTCCACAAGAGGATGGCACGCAAAATTTACCTCTATCATAACATTTTCTGAACACCACTGCTCCTCTATACATCCCTGTACTAGGAACATCGGGACAGACAATCACCTGAAGAAATCTTTGCCACACATTACTTCTAGTCATTCTCTGTGATGTTGCCAACATTTTTTTTCTTCAAAAAGCTTTGCCATTTGAAGTTCATTTGAAGTTAGAATCTTGCTTTTTCTCAACTTGAAGAGGACAAACAACACTGCTTTGTCTTGCAGGAGTGACAAATAAGCCAAACAGAAAAAGAGAAGCCCCTTTAGGGAGCTGTGGAACTGCAAGACAGAGGAAGTATACATTGATTCTTACAGCTGCCACCATCAAGCCTCCACCAGAAAGTTGGCTTTCCTTAAAACTAATACATGATACACTAGCACTGGAGGAGCATACTTGCTCACAGTCACACTTTCTCCCCATCCAGAGAAGATCAGCCAGCACTGAAAGGGGTTGCAATACTAAGCCACAGAAATTCTTTATCCGATCCAGTATCTGTCTGTAGTTGTAGAGAGTAAACAGGTGAAAGAACTAAGAGGTACTAGCTTACTTATGAAGAACATTCCACAACCTCTTCCTGAGGCTTACACAACATTTGAGATAATTCAGTAGTTGTACTATTACAAGACACAGTAAAGCTTACATCAAGACCGAAGTCCAGCAGCAGACCTGCACTTCAGGTCTGAGTATTTCAGGTTAACTCAGAAAGGAAGAATCATCCCTTTAATCACAAAGACTTTGCTACAGTGTTGTACCTCATAAGGCTGGAGGCACTTCTGAAGACAAAAGAGGCTCCAGAACTTGCAAGTTCACAATCATTGTGAATTGGAAAGAGCTAGTTATGTTACTTCAGTAACAAGACTTAGTCATACTCCATATGTTCAAATTTAGAGAAAGAGAGGCGAGTAAGGAGAGAAAAAAAAAGATAAAGGAAATCAGGTATCACAGGGGGGAAGGTGATTCACTTCTTAATTAGATATATTTCTTTTAAAATATCTACAAATCAAATCATTTCATTCACATGAAACATTACTTGAGTGGTCAACTCATTTCAACTCTGAACTCGAAGCAAAACAGTTTTCCATTAATTTCTAGTGAATCAAGTGTAAGCCAACATAACTACAATATTAACCAATGGCTTCTACTCTCCATCTTTGTTCAGGAATAATTAAATCTTCTAATTGAGAAAAAAAATGGGTCCCACTAGACCACCACCAGACAAAAAGCTATTCCTTTTAGAAGATCAGCCAAGGGAAATCAAGCCCAGTGGGCACAAGAACTGTACCAAGAGTTCAAGAAAAATTAAGCTTCAAGTCATTTGAGCTATTAGTTCCCAGGAGGGAACACATCCTGATTTAAGTCTTCTGAACAGTCTCTCCAACAAACAAGCTCAATTCTTAACATACAATGGCTGAAACTTACTCACTGAATATCCTTACTGGAGCCAAGTTCTTTTCCTCGATCATCCTTATAACTCCCCAAGCATCCTGTGAGATGTCTGTTGGAAAATTGTTTTCTTTCTGCTCTGTGGAAGCTGAGGAATAGCTTAGATACTACTGAAATGCAGATGACAAATCATATCAGATGTTAACGTCCATGCAGGACAGGTTATTTTTGTTTTAAACATAACTGGAAATGCTTGAACTAAAATATATATATTTGGCAGTGACATTCCAAAAGATTACTGATAGTACTGGCTACGAAGGTTGGATGCCTTCAGAGCAATCAACTTCCAAGCGACAGACAGGGTACAACGCAACGATTTTTATACAGATTACTGTACGAATAAAACAGTATTAGGATTTACTTATTTTTGGCCTCACAGTCCATCTATACAGGTAAGCTATACAGACTTTGGTACACACTTCCCCAAACTCATGCACACATAAATTCCAGGGGGGAAAAAAAAGCAATACTCATTCTAAAAGACAACAGCTGTTCTTTAGAAAGGTAACTTTCCTTTCACCTAATTCTTCCATGTGAATCAATACTCAACTGCAAAAGTAAGAATATGAAAGAGTGAACAGTCTCAGATAACTCATTAAAAATTCTGCAGTAAGTAGTCTGGTCCCTTTGATCTCAGAATCTAATCCAAATTTGTACAAACAAATATAGACAACATGACAATGGCCTCTATTTGCTTCTGTAGCTACCAAATTACAATAGCTAATTTCAGACTCTGATCCCATACAAGTGCATGTCAGTGTCCAGTCCAGCACAAGTAGTCAGCGTTAAGTTAGCAATGGGAAGTATCCAAATCAAATTAAGCAACTCCGTCAAGTTTTCCCAGGATCAGTACCTCCGACAGCAAGCTTTTCGAAGCCAAAGCCATGCATGTCTACTTATTGACACATGTCCTAGGGGAAGAAAAAAAAAAAAAAAAAAAAGTTCCATGCAAGGTTTTGGAGACTATTACTACACAAACAAATGAGTGGCAATCCCTAGTGGGAAGAATTCTAGAAAAACAGAATGTCAAATGTAAGAGTCAGTATAATTATATTTGCATGTGTTTAACATTGCGTTCTGCAGTAATATGAAAGCATTCAAGACAGGAGCTTAGATTTAATTTGAGGACAAAATTGAGGAAGTTGAAGACTTATTACAAGCCAGTGCAACTTCAGCAGCTACATGCACCTAGGCCAAAAGCACCATAATAATATATTTGTATAACAGAAACCCCAGACCACATGAAAACTCCAGAGTAAGCAGATGACTAAGCTTCTAAATTGCACCTAAATGCGGACACACTCAATTTAGCTACTCAGACAAAGCACAGAACAGATTAGTCTTGCAAGCTTTATCAATTTAGCAAGGTAAAGAATCCTTCAAATTAAAAGACAAAACAACGATTAACACAGGAGAGCTATCAATTAAATGAGATTCTAAGCCACCAAGTATTAATTCATCAACAACTCAAACATGGCTCAATTCTCCAAAGAAACTTTTATACATCTATGATGTGCTGCTAACAGACAGGGAGAGAACTAGACATGAATGGAAGGAAAAACACAAAAGCTCATGCTTCATATTCAAACAGAAAGCAGATATTGACCCAGAAGACTTCTGAGCAGTTTCTCCATATCACTTGCTCCTTCAGAGCTGAAGAATACAACTGTCAAGCGGGTGGCTTTGATCTGCTCACTGCATTTACACATCATCTCAAACTAAACTTGACTATCAGCATTATTAAGTGTTATAAAAAGCCCCATATATAATATTTTACATCTGTAGAAAACATTTCCACTGAGGACAATTACATAAATAATCACATATAAGAACTGAAATGCTGCTAAGCAAGCTCTGATTAGAGGAGTTTGATGAAGCAGTCCTAAGGAACTTTTCAGGAAGGTAAAAGACTCAAGATTTTTATGGATTTATTTACACATCCTTACTTTCTAAAACTCTAAGTTCTTCTGCCTTCATTAGCACAAAACATCTATCAGTTGCATAGCTTAAATAAAAGACTCGCCAAGGCCCACCCCCAAAAGTTAACTATTAAATTATTCATTTTCTCCACAACACAAAAGGCCTATAAACTTCTTTTTTTGGTAGGATGTTAAGTTACTTCGCAGATGTGGAATGGATCAATAAATACTAATGACAAGCCACAAGGTCAGCTACATCCTCCTGCTCGTGTACAAGGTCCTCTGTGGAGCATCACATCTTGCAATCTGGGGAAAAGTCTTAGACCTAATTTCAAGTCTCTCTCTTCCTGTGTGAGATGATGCCTATTCTGGAGGTTCCTCCTCTAAAATAAAGGCAGATGGAAGTGACTCCTTGGAAGTGACAAATACTTGTTTCACCGCTTACTTTCTCCAGACAAGCATTTCTTTGTGCAGCAGTATACAACATTCACCTCTTTTTAGCTCTTCAGGAAACCTGACTAAGCAAAACCTGCAATCTATGCCACACAATTAGAAGACTATCATAGTTTACCTTGTTATTACATTCTAACGCCAACCTAACACTACTTGCTATATTTGTAAAGCTAGTATTAAAGACGAATCTGTGTAAAAAGGGTTTAGGCTAGTTCTACAACCCTGTTTCTGTGATCACTGGTTAATCTGGATTCCTCTCAAGACAGAAATCACAGGTACAACTCTCCACAAAAACTACACCTTCAAAGCATTCAAAAAAAAAAGATAAAAGAAAGCATGCACCACATTTATCAGGAAAAAATCAGTAATCAAAGCTCTGGTGATGCCCATTTCTTGGGGTACCAGGAGATGATCATTAGTTCGTTTAATAGAACTTCTCAATAAGAGATTTTTTCCCCCCTAAAGATATTTCCCATTTTTTCCTTAATGTTATATTTTCAGTTTTCCTTGAGTTTCATATTAACACAAATTTAAATAATATTTAACTTGGCTCCACTAGCCCAAACATTCTGTAACATTTGTACAAACATAACTCTAAAAGCTTAGTGGTAAAATATTTTAAGTGGTGCCCTTAGATCTCTTATTAATTAAAGTAAAAAGTTTCCAACTTGAACAGGTATGTGGAATTTTTAGCTCAAAAGAACACGGAAAGAAGTGAAGACCTTTTCATAACATGAGAGTCTAAAAAGTCACTTGGTGTGTGGCCATCAAGAAAATTGTTAAAATTATTTTCCCAACATATAAACATTTCTCTGAGATTAAAAATACCTTTGTCATTTCAGATATAATCAATTTGGTTTTATTTACAAGTTAAACAAACTAGTTAAAGACTACACATCAACCCAATGTTATGTCATAAATAGTTACAGGTTGCCATGGTCCACAGAGAAAAATGAGATACTCCGATATGCCCAGTGGCTGACTGACATTTCACCTATGAGCAGAGTTTAGAGCCAAGGGAATATAAGGTCTTTTTCTCTCTACAGCTACAAGTTGGTGCAATTAGTAGAAATCTAGATTTGAAAGGATCGATACAAGCTGTAATACACAGTTGTAATGAAGATGACCGTGAACACTAAAAACAGTGAAAGGCTCACGATGGACTAACAGAATCAAAAGCAAAGGCAGTATTTAACAATATGGGATAACGTGTTACTACGTGATCCTCTGCCTGCTGTTTCCACAAGGTTTCAGCCACTGAATGCTCCAATAACACACTATGTTAAAAAAACAACCAAACAAAACATGCAACACAGCTACATTTCATATTTATCAGTAGTGTATCTCTGAGGTTAAATATTCAAACTGAATATTGTGAAATAGCTATTATTGTTCTTCATGCAGCCAGTAATCTAAAATTTAAATCTGTAAACGCCACCAAAAATTATCAGGACCAAAAGTGCAGTGATTACATTCTCTTGCATTCTTTTTAACACTTTACATACCAAAGCCAAGAAATCTACTCTTTTGGCTTGGCTTCTTACAGAAGGCGAGGAAAGCGAACATCTCTATTAAGTACATTCTCCCAAATGAAACCCAGTAACAAAACAAATCCAGTCTCCCTAAAACTTAGGCAATAACAAATTACCACTTTAAAATTCTTCTCAGGTGGCCAACTAACCTTGCATTTGTGAATCATTTTAACCAGAAATTTAAAAGTTGAATTCTAGCCCTTGACTCTTAAAACCATGCAAACACACCTCACTGATGAAGCATACAAAACATTTGTGTTATCACTTATACTTACTCTGACTGGCTTAGTATACTACTGCTTTCAGTGGTTTGTTGTGGGGTTTGTTGTTTTCGGGTTGGGATTTTTTTTTTTTGTCTCTAAACTGCCAGGTTGCTACCCATCAATTTTAGAGAGTACACAGTTTTGAGCACAGAAGTTAAGCTTTCTGTAACACTGACATCTGAAAACTATTGTTCACACAGCTGGGGTTAAAAGGACGGCTGATAAGGCCACAAAACATTAAAAGATGGTGGAGTAGTCTAGTAAGAAAACTGCATATTGCTGTCATCTAAGAGCACTCAGCACTATAAAATGCATTTAGAAACATTCAAGAATACTATAAAATTTTGTTCTGGGATAGAACTTAGCCTTTAAGAGGACTCTGTGCACAAAAACTTTGTTTGCTTAGTAACCTCATCTAGTTTTCTGTCTTGGAGGAAAAATTGCTTGAGAGTTTGAAGTTTCCTCAACTCCATGACCCAGAAGGAAATGAAATAGGAAGCCAGGTCACACAATCTACAGCCTTTGCTTACAAGTTCAAAAACATTTTAAGTTACCAGCTAATCCACATAAGGCAGAACTAACTGTGCTTTCCTGAGGCCAGCCGTGAGCCCAGCGCAGAGCCGCGCTGAAGCTCTGTTTAACATTCCATTCTGGACATCTTCATATCTAGCACCGGGCACTCTCTGAAACGTGCCATATGCTATGCATTAAGCAACGTCAGAGATGCCGTCCTCTGCACCAAGCGAGTGCCAGAACTGTATCAGAGAACTGAAGTTTGCTTTCAGCTTTCTCCTTAGAAACTTGTTAAGCAAGTAAAAAGAGTCAGCTAAACAACTCATGAGAACTTATGATACAGAAGATTTACTATAAACACATTCATTACATTTTCCTGCGCTGAGGCTGGAAGCACCCCGCAACATTACACTATTATCATAAACCCTGAAGTAGATTAAAAATTAAATAACCAGCTTACGCACAGCAGTTTAAGACAGAAATTAAAGGCTGCTTTAATGTGACTTCTTATCCATTTGAAGTAGTTTATGACAGCAGTCGATTTTTCCATGGTGATGAAGTCACCATGCTGAGAAATTAAGGAGAAACTGCTACCAGCCACCAGGTGAAAACATCCAGGTTTCTAATTGCCTATTAAATTGGTGTTTGCATGGACAATGACTATTGCTGGGAGCGCTCCAGGCAGAGCTCTAAACCCCATTACAAGCAAGTCACTGCAGAAGTCAATCAGATGGTAACTGAAACTGAAAAAACATAAAACTGATTTTTTTTCTTTTTTCAAGCAAGAACAGCAGCAGGATAGCTGTAACTTCTGCAAAGCTCCTCCCCTTCCCTCCCGAAAACATTAATCCATGTTTGATTACTGAAACTGCTGTTAGTACGTACTCCACACTGACAGGCAGGTGTTGAGAAACTTATCCCAGGTGCTTCTACAAGTACTTGATGACCCTTAACAGTTTTTACTTACAGTCTCTCCGCATTCCTGGGAATATCCCTCGGTACAGTTTTGAGTCCTAGTCCATGACAATCCACGTTGGAAGCAATACATGTACATTTGTGCGGGCATCCTCCAACAGGCATCCAACTCACGGAGCTCCAAAAGCTCAAGACCATTCCAAGGCACAGAAACGCACTTCTTCCACCAGACAACATGGTTTCTTGATCACTTCAGTGGGTATAAAAGTGTGCGCAAGCAGCCGGCCCTTAAAGATGAAATGCCTCTAAGAAGAAAGGGAAAAGAAAACAAGAGGCTCTTAGTACAGCCCAAGGGAACCCACCACTGCCATCATCGCCGGAGCACCAGCAAACCTTCAAAGGCGCCTGAGAAGGTTACGTTAGGTGGAAGAAGGTGGGGAATTGCCTTTCGGGCTCAGGTTTCTTTCTGTTATCTACGAACGGTCCCAGAAGGCAGACAGTTTAACAGAGCTTGAGCCAGATGCGTCCTCAGATGAAAGAGAAACCGGGAGCGGAGGTAAACACACACAAAACATCCATCAGAAGCGGCGGCAATCTCCAAAGCAGCCTCCTCCGCTCCGCATCGCCCCACCTGGGCCGCGCAGGTAACCCGCGGAGCAGACGCCCGGCAATTCAGAGCGGCCCCGCCGCCAGCTCCTCAGGCGCTGCCGCCCGCCGCTCGGCTGCTGCCGCCGCGGGCCCGCACCCGCGCGCTGCCGGCCGGCGGAGCCGGCACCGGGAGGCGGCGAGGGGAGGCGGCGGGGGGCGGAGGCGGCGGCGCTCCCGCCCGCTCCCCATGCACTGTGCATGGCAGCCGGGCGAGCGCCCGCGGCACCGGGCCGCCCCGCCCCCCTCCCAAAATACCACCCGCCGCACCCATTGGCTGCGCCGGCCCTGACGTCACCCAGCGCTGAACTTTTGGAGCGGAGGGAGGGCGAAAGTTGGGGCCGCGCTGGCCCCGCGGAGCGGCGGGCGGGCGGCGGGGCGGCGCGGAGCCCGGCGGCCCCTGCCCTCCGCGGCGGGCGAGCGCGGTGCCCGCGGTCGGGGCCAGAGCGGCCCCGGCGGTTCGGGTTTCGGGCAGGAAGGTGCGGGCTGCAGCACGGGAACCGCCGCCCGGCGCTGCGGGCAGGGGGCTCAGGTTTCCCCTCGGAGGGGAGTTCGCCGCCTTTTGTCTGCCCCGTTCCCTCTCCCCGAGTACCCTCTGGCGGCCGGAGGGGGACGTTCACCGCCCGCCCGCGCTCCGCCGAGGGAAGGACCGAGCGGCCTCGCTCGCCTGCCCGGTGCGAGCCCCGTACGCGGGGGCCGAGGCTGCCCTGAGCAGCTCCCCCCGCCTCTGCACCCCCCGGCCTCGCTGCTGTGCTTCCAGCTCTGAAATGCAGGGCTAAGTTTTCTGGAAATAAGACCAAGCAGACTGGCTGCGGAGGGTAATTCCCTCCTGATTTCATGTCGTGTGAGGCTCAGAACATTTTACCTAAAGTGTACTAAAACACAAAGAATGCAGCACACCCTGAAAATTTGATAGCGTTTAGAGATTACTTGGAAAATTGCAAGGCACACAAGAAGGCACTTTTTTTAAGGCAAGTCTTAGTCCCTGCCCTACACTATACACATACAGTGATCTGACCCTAAATAAAGCTGGTGTCTGCACACCCTGAAAACCTGCTTCAGAATAACTAATTCCTTATCTTGCACACTTTAAAACAGTTCAAAAGGCACGTTTATGCATAACATACTTGGGAACACAGATAGTCTGTTTTTCATCTACATCATAAACTCTTGGTCCGTGACTATGGAAGTCCAGGCTCCGTTCCTGCAGGTAGGGAAAAGTTTTCCTTTTCACAGCTCAACAAGGATCATGGACAGCATTACCATGAAACCCTGACAACCCCAAAGATTTGCCAAAGCTAAGTTACATCAGGACTCAAGTTCTCAGGTTATGCTCAAAATGTGTTCTCGACTTTCTTCTATAAACAGAAGGAAAAAAAAAAAAAAAATCAGTATTTTAAGTGAAGGGCTCGTAGGAAAAAAAAAAAAACACACACTGCAAGTTGTTCACCACAAGGTTTGGACATGACACTCCAGTGTGCAGTAGCACATCTTCAATACCTGTTCAATTCTGGCAACATTTGCTTCATGTTTTGATTACCAAAATTTGTAGTTACCTGAGGCATTCCTGCCCACCTTGAGAGTTGGTTTTGCCCAAACCAGTGAAATGTCCCCCTTTACAGCCAGCAAAGCAACTACTTGTCTACTGCCCTCCCCAACAAGCAAAGACTTGTAGAGCATTGCCCTATGAAGAGAAATTTGCCCAAAGAGCACATGCAAGACCACAGGTTACCCTTCACCTCTCCTGGTCTTTGTCTGAAAAAGCAATAAAGTGATTTTCTCATTTTATAGTAATTATTTACATGAGAAATTTCATTTTTATACAGAAACCATTTTGATCAAGTCTTAAGATTGAACCACTTGAATGACTAGACTCAAAGCTCAGTCAAGTGGTCCTTATATAGCAGTATCCAATGCGAGAAGGCTCAGTGACAAATGACACAAGGTTTGAAAATGCACAGAGGGACTCAGCTGCCACCCCTTTAAGTGGCTGCTTTATGCTGCTTCAGAGAAGATTAGAAAGTACTGTTCTCCCACCTCTCCCAAATCTACAGAAACCAAGAGTTTGGGAAGGTGTGTGTAATTGTGTCTGGATCCCCAAATGAACCTCTCCTTTCCTGGAGCAAAAGGCAGAGGAAGGTCACTTCAGCCCTCCAGCATTAACAGATGAAGTAAGGGGCAAAGCCACAACAAACCCCTCTCCAGCCTTCCAGTATCCTAGCAGCAACGATAACTGTAGGAGCTTGAACCCTACCCTTCTCCTTTACCCTCTTGAGAGGGCAAAAGCACAGACAGCTCCAGGCATGTCACTGACACTCATCACTAGCTATTCTGAGGCAAGCACCCTCAATCAAGCGTTAGTCTAACAAGACTAACAGCTCTTAAACAAGGAACAGCTGGTTCAGACCAGACAAGACAGAAATTACCCTGCTTAGAAAGACTAAGTACTCTGAAAGCTCTGAAGTCTCCTCCACACCGACTGAAGGTACACATCCTTTGCACATTCAAGCAGTGAAAATACTTTTGTTGGAGCCTAACTTTCCTTGGCAGCCAGGCAACATCATTGCAAACAAAGATTATTTTTTTCCCTGTTCTAGTTTACTAGCATCTTCCCAGCTACAGAGATGGCCATACAGAGAGGCACACACCCCTCTCCTCAGGATGGAGGCACAGAAGCTGTTGGATACTAAGTAAATATGATTATAGGCAATGCAAGCATCATAGCCTGATGGTATTTTTTTAAGCTACTCATGTTTAGCTGTGATGAACTTCAAGTTCTAAGAAATGCTGAAAAAACTCCCTAAAACCCATCCTTGAAATACTCTTCATTATTATAAAACTGAAGAGCCATATTTTCCAATATTCCAGTTAAAGTAGCTCTTAAAAGGAGAAGGTCACATATCCTCAAGACATGCGACAGCGAAGCAGAGTGTTGACTGCTGTTTTCCCTTTGCACATCTACTATGGCTTCCAGCTCCTGGCAATTGCTAGGCGCTGGCAAACGACTCACTATTCATCTCTTGGTATGGAGTTGGCAGAAGTCAGCACAGCATGTGTTACACAAAACGGCACAACACAACACATTATGGAATAAAATGAATCTATAAAGTGTTTCTTATTTGTATTTGTACTAATTTAAACAAGTTATTTTTATGAAGCTAAAGCTGGGCAGTTTTTATCCATACTGTTTCCTGAAGTATTAGAAACTACCAACATTTCCGTACATGTAAAACTCCTTACAAACAAGATTATTATCAAAGGTGTGCTGTCTGCTCAGCAGGGATTTTAATCTTGCCCGCTGCTTCTGCAATAATATAATCCTTTCTCTTAGAAAATGAGGAGTTTGCTGTATTTAGAACATCTTGGCATCAATTTGAAAAATATTTAGGTATTAAATAGTTTCATTTAATCTATTTGTTTTCACATAAGACAAAGTACTTTTGCTTTTCTCTCTTAGTATGAAAGCACAGTTACTGAACAGATGTTCAGAGTATATTTACATTCAAGCAGTGCTGTCACCTAAGCAGTTCTGTAGCTCCCTTCTCTCTTGAACCTGCTATCAATATCCTCACCGACTCCACCACTACCTCCACCTTGCAATACTACCCTTAAAACCACCTACAGTCTAGAAGAGAGCTGAGTTCTGGGGGCAGCGGAAAGGCAGGGTGGACAAAACCAGGTCACAGCAGCTGCTTGGGGAGAGGTAAGTAGAAGAAAACTTCCCTAGACAATTTTGAACTTCCAACACCTTCACAAAACATGCAAGCACAAGTGGTTTAGAGTTAATTTCAAGATACATTACATGGTGTGGTATGCACAACATCACCGTATTTCTTGTCAGGGGCTTCCTGGGCAGTTATGCATGCGCACACGCTGTGTAGCAAGTGTGACATGTCTGAGAAACATGGGACTTGCTGCACTTGCGTTGTCCATGTGGCCTGCACATGTGCAGTAAATCTGATGGCTCCCAAATGCTCATGCTTTTTGTATGCACAATAGTCAGTTGTGTAGAGGCCTGACGGGAACTGTAGCAGGGCCTCGTCAGCTGGCTGAAGTCCTGAAATCTGAAAGTTTATGGCCAAAAAATAAGACATGTTTAAGGAACCCAAACATATGGTACTCTGGTTCAAGCTACAAAAGACCATTCCAGAACCTCATACTGCAGGACTACCTGCACAACAGAAGAAAGCCTCCACCACCACCAGCAGTAGCGAGGAGGGTGGGGAGGAAATGAGTAATTTTAATTGCTTCAAAGGAATCAAGCCCTGATTCTTATCATTTAAGTCACAAGGCTCCCTGAACAGCTCTAAGAGGAGCTCTCAAGCACATCCACATCGCTTAGCGCCTTGTCACATGATCGAGCTGATGTGTGCGTTTTAAACATGCTAAATTCAGACTCCGCCTAATTTTCAAGTCAGCGATGCAATCATTGGGGAGGCAATGGCGTATACAGAGTTAAATGAAGTATCTGAGTGCATTACCCAAAAAGGACGTGAAGCTGACACCGAGAACCCCGTCAAGGCTGAGGAATCTGAACTTTATTTTTATTAGAAGCTAGAAACAGGCCGTGGGTTTAACATGACGGTGTCAATGTCGCCGCGCTGCCCAGGGCACCGCGCGGGCCGCGGGACCCCGCGTGACGGCCGGAGGCGCGGCAGCGCTGCGGCCCGCGGCCTCTCGCGGCGGGGAGCGCCCCCTGCCGGCCGCGCGCGGGCCCTGCTCCGCTGCCGGGGGCGGGGGGGGCGTCACCGGCCGCCGCACGCAGCTCGGTCCAAGAGCTTGAACACTCCTTGAACCGGTGAGATTTTAACATGCA
The DNA here is from genome assembly GCF_013368605.1 of Nyctibius grandis. NCBI lineage: Eukaryota > Metazoa > Chordata > Aves > Nyctibiiformes > Nyctibiidae > Nyctibius > Nyctibius grandis. Next base: position 4,215,458 of record NC_090679.1, read on the forward strand.
TATGCAGATGTCGTCAAAATAAACACCAGGAAGATGATAGCGCCACAGAGAAGAAAAACCTCAGACTGTTCTTCACTATAAGTTTATCTGAGCCCTCAGGGGTTTCATGCCACAAGTTTTATAAAGATGCTTGTATTTTCTATTCCCACTTCAAGGGGAAATTGATTATCAATTAAACACTGAATATTGGCTTTTATAAAGATATTTTCATGTTAATTTTTGTTAACTAGGAAAACAATGCTTTGTTTTCTTTGATAAGAATGTGTCAGGCTGAGCAAACAACGTTTTTACCGGTGCTTTTCTTTTTAAATATGATGCTTATTGAAATAAGCATTAGCTGTTCTTAAAAGAGTCAAACTATAAAATGAAAACAACCATCAGACCTAAGACACTACTAACCGCTAGTAACTTTGAGCAAAGAATTTAAACAGGATTTCTTTCACTTGAGAGGGGGTCCCATTCACAGTAATTATGCAGAAGATCATGAATGAAACTTAAAAAACCATCTATTTGCTCTCTCACTCAGATTCAGAGACAGAATTGCAATTGTCCCTGAAATTTGGAATTAGTTTAATTCCAATAATGGATGGTATGGAATTTACCTGCTCCTTGTTCTAGTTCCTAACACGCTATTGCTCAGGTAGTTGCAGTCAAACTGGGAAGTAGCAGAAAGCTAATTGACTAACAATCAAGAAGGGAGCATCCACCTTCACCATTGCTGCAAACATTTTAAATCTGTTAAAGAATTTTTAATTATAGCTTATAAAGAATAAAAATGTAGTTCCACTAAAATCTTAGTAAATTAAATTAGGTTCTTCATTAGATTCGTATCATACAACAGCAACAACCTAGAAAGCCTTCTACATTATATTCCCTCTGCTACTTACTGTGCCATATATTCCATCAACTATACAGTATTAATTATTTAGTTACCTTTGTCTTACATAGCTCACATCCACCTACAACTTTCTATAGCTTTTTCTGCTTCATACTCAGCATTTAAGTAAATACTAGAGAAAAGGAGAAAAAATGCAAAACAAGGCCTATTATACACTTCTAGTGCATAAAAGCTACCTACTAGATGAGCATTTTGTTCTCAAATTAAGGTCTGTAATCAATATGAACATGGCTTGCACGTAGCAGGCAATAGTCAATACATTTCATTCTGTTTCCAGGGCATACAGGCTTCTGTAAGAAGGTACTAAACTAGTTGGAAAATATATGTGGAATATATGAAAGGCTAAGGAGGCCACCACACAGCATCCTTTCAGGCTTGAGGGTGTTACTTCTGACACAAGGTATAGCAAGTTTCAGCAATGGTTATAGGAGAGAATGGAGAGTCAAAATGTACAATCTATGACCTTCACTGCCGTATGAAACAAAGAAACAGTATTTCCTTAGCTTTATATTTTTTTTTGTTTCAGCCAGAATCCGACATTAAGCAATTTTAAGAGGTTCTGCATGAGAGGAAATTTAGGGGTTTTTTTGATTAATCAAAGCATAATAGCTCATAATTCATGGCTGTCTACACCAGCAGCTGTTAAAAAAAAAAAAAAAAAATCAGTTGAAGGAGTACAACCATAGCTACCATCAACTTTTAAGACAGTCTAGAAACATTGTTTTCATATACGAGGCATTACCAGTTTCTGGTATAAACATGCTTTCTCTCTTTGTACTTCATCATACAGAATACTAACACTCTTCATGCATATGCAACAACGCACAGTAGTTTCAGTGGTGGAAAATGACTAAAAATAGTACAGTTTAGGACAAAGATTAGTGGATGAATATGCTGAGGATGTACAGTTCATAACAAAACAAACTTGCCACACAAAAAAACCCCATGTTTCTTACATTTAGAGGCTACTTGCTCTTAGATCCAAAACAAAAGCTCCCAGTGAATAACAGGTTTGCATTCAGAAAGAAGTCATATCCATTTTCTCACCCCAAAAAGGTATTTGAGAAGTAAACAGAGAAGGTGCCCAGAAAAAACAAATTCAAACAGAGGCTTCTGTTTGTGTATTCAATGCAAAAGTGTTCAGAGCAATAGGCTCAGAAGTGAATGCTTCTCTTGGACAGTATGTAACAGCTCCATACTTTGGGGCAAAGCAATCCTTCAGATAGAGACTATCATCTTAATAACCTAAAATAAATATTTAAAGTTTTCAGGATTTGACTAGTTCCTCAGTTTGGACCCAAATCAGAAGGATGGGGCAATATATGCCTATTATCCTAAATGAGGCCTTTTCACCTTGAAAAGTATTTATTACCTTGCCCTGTCTTGAAGGACAAAGCTAACCTGAAAGTCTTGTTAGCTTTGGAGAAAATAAAGCATTCAAAGCTGTTATTAATAACTTCTGTATTTTGATATTTTGATTGAATATTAACACTTGTGCATAAAATGAGCAATGCCATTGCCACAACGTGAAACATTTTATTATCTCAGTTGTGGATGGTTCACATAGCTCAATGAGTCAAAACAGAAATGTCTTGTTTTGAAGCATAAGTAGTTTCCTAGAATTTTTCCTTCAAAGATGCAGCAATAGAAGTCATCATTTATGTGCTGGCATCACAGGTTCATGTCTTCACCTGTTCACAATATAGTGGTTCCCAACCTCTGACATAGAAAAGTTTCCAGTAACATATCAGAAGTTTAAAAATACGTTCAACGTAAAGCTTAGGCAGCTACACACGAACATTAAAAAATTCTTTTGACTACAGAAAGGAAATATCTAGTGCTTAAAGCAAGAACCAGAAAACCTGGATTTTGTTTCCGTGTTACTTATGGGCTCTGACCTTGGCAAGTCAGCCTTCTGGCCTCCATTTACTAGTTTATAAAGATTTATAATACACACAAGGTTATATAGCAGTCTGAGCTTTACAAAGCATGTTTCAAGTATTATTTTCTGCCTAAGTTAAAGTCTACATTAAATATCAAGAACTAGAAGTACTTTGTAAATATTCAGTATTTTTATTAAGGTGAACATTTCGCGGTCTTTGACATTAGAATTGCCCCCTGCCTCCCCTTATGGATGTCTTTAATGGATATGGTAATTGAAAGCGAAGTACTAGAGAAAATTTCAAATTTTCCCTGTTAAGTGTCTACATACTTTATGTATATTGATCTGGATGGCTGTAGAATAGTATTTTTAACAGTACTCTTCAATATCTACTCTGCATACTGTATAAAAGGGACAGAAAGCCAAAGAATGAAAGATTTGAAAATGTTTTATACAAAGCTTTTGAAGTGGAAAATTTAGTCTCATTCATAAATTTTGTGGGTTGTGTTTGCTTGTTTGGGCTTCTTAATTCCTGTCATCATCCCCCTCCCCCCTTTCCCCCCCAAAAAAACCTAAAACAAAACAAAACCAAAACACAACTGAGTACAAGAAATATCACAGTGAAACTGTAAACATCAGGACAATAAGCTGACCAGCCACACTGGACAGAGCAGAAAGGATTTGTCTGATTTTCTAGGTCACAGAAGCTGTCTCACATAGTTTCTTTCAAGCCAGCACTTGGAAAGAAAAGTGCAAAACTTCATGATGGCTTATTACAAAGTACTTGGCATTGAAGTTTTCAGGCTTGATCTTTCACATGCTATAGAAGATTACTAAACTCATTGGAATGAAAGCAGTCTTTATCCAATATGGTTACTAATTGGAAAGCCAAATGCTGTTAATTTAATTTAATGACCTCAACAGCCACAAAAGACCCAGAAGTGTTACTTAGACACTCGTTTGCACTTTCAGACACAAAGAATGATCTGCTCAGAGTTTTGGAACTTTAAAAGAGTTAAAACATTTTAAAAGAACAAATGAAAGCTTTAAACATTAACAACATTCCTCTTTCTAAAAAAGATAGTGATTTCTATGCCAAACACATTATTTACCAATCTTCATGTTGGTTATAATTGTCTTTTCTCAAGAGAAGACCCTTGAAATTGTCTAGAAACAGTGTTTTTCAAGTGCAACTATGTTTCCTTTAATCAACATGCAAACATATGGAAACAAAAGAACAAGTGTAGAAAAATAAAGCTTCTCTTTCTGGTGGCAACCCTTACATTTTACCTCTGGACGGGGAGGGGGAAAACAAGCTATCTCCTCCTGTCAGCAAAGGTCTAGCACAATAGATGACACTACAAGAAATGACATAATCATTGGATCACTGTCCAAGTGACCTAATAGTCTAAATTAAACTAATCCACTAATCCAGGAGAGTTACAATCAGTCCCCAAATCCTGCAGTACTGAGATGCAAATAGAGTAAAACACCTTTCAAATTATCCTATGTCATGATCCTACCCCTGAAACACCTTTCAGAGAACTCCAGAAGATAGCGTGCATCTATCATGGATCTAGCAGACCTAAATTCAAATACATTTTAATTCATGCACATGTGACCTCATTCAGTGTCACCGTGGAAGAAATAGCAGATAAATCCTGAAGTTATATAACTTTATATATGAACTATCTCAGGGTTTCATAATCTAATTCCTTTTTCTACCATTTTCTCTTCAAGATGAACCATTTTATGATTCACCTCCAACAATCCACTTCACAAATAGAATACAAATCACCAAAAAAGGCCTTATGCAATTAACCTTTTAATCCCTTACAGTATTACTAAAAAATTGTCACTGAATGCCAAAACACCAATTTGACCTACAATGACTCTAAATCCTGGCTTCACATCCAGGATGATTTCTAAGCTTGACGTTTTATGCCTTGGAATAAATACCTACTATATGCCATTTAAAAGGAGTCTAATGCTATTGTAAGTTACTCTTTCATTAGGAATAGTCTAATAAATTTGCTTCACTGTTCCCTTTCTTTAAAAAGTCTTTTACTGGACTATGTGCCTTCTTTACTGGCTGTTGTATATAATCATGTGCCTTTAAGCACCAGGAAAAGCAAAATTCACATTACAGATGGAAATCTTTCCCAAGATGCTGTGCAGAAAATGTATTTGTCCTTTGCCAGAACAGCATCCTCACAATTAAGGGCTAAGACAGGAAATTACATTAGTAAAGGTCATGCTTCAGTTGCCTTGTAGGTTTAAAAATAAAAATTGAGATTCTGTTCAGAAAAATCTAAAGAAAGGTAAGTTAGTTAACAGAGTCCAGTAGGCTGGAATTGGTATTTGCTGGTTACTTCAAACGGAATATACAGACACACAACAGAATACCACAAATGAAGAAGTGACCCAAACAAAAAAACCAAGCCTAAGTCATATATACGCAAAACTGCTAATACTAATACTGAAAATAAACAGTTTGTACAGACTCACTGGACACTTCATCAAGATCATTTTTCCAAGCCATAGTTTTATTAAAAAGCAACCTTTTCCCCATTACTTTTATACTGTAAATATTAATCTCACTTTTTAGTAACAGTAGTCTATTTCATTGGCTTTCTCCAGATTATCTGAGAGTAACTTCATATACTTTGTGTCTTGGTTTGGGTTTTGTGTTTTATTAACCCAAGTAATTTCCCAGGGATTTTCTGCATACATTACAAGATCGTTTAGCACTTTGAAAATTGGAGAGAAAATCTGGACTGAGGGCAACCTTGATATTATGGAACTATTTAAGCATTTAATGATTTTTATCCTACAAAAATAAAATCAAAAACATCTATCTGTTCATCTTGTGCTGGTCAATCAAGTATTGAATTTTAAGTTTCAACATGATTATAACTGCTGAATATGTCTGTCAATAGCCTTCTTCCTCCATAATCACTGTCAAACAAATATTCGCAGCTTTACCAATCATTATTTTCATTTGCATTGTTAATCTGATTTTTAATTATTCTTCTCTCATTTTATCTCTACCAATGGGAATTTTGGTTACACTTTGCAGGATTCATTGCACGTGCCTCCCATATTATTACCCACAACTGTTTTGTGTTTTAGGGAGCATAGCTCACCACTGATAAACAGCCAAACTAGGATACTAAACAGCTCCAGGATCAGGGTTGTTTGTGCCATAACAGCTTTGCCTTTATTCTGCACCAGGTGGTGAGTACAAAATACCAGCTGGTCCACTTGTTCTTGACATTTAACTATCTGAAGTAGATGGAGCAGGAGACTATAATCAAGACAAGTCACTAAACAAGCATTACCCGGTTGAAGATTTGAGGGAACAATAGCAAGTTAGCTTTTCATCTGGGTAGCAAATCAAAAATATATGACGACAAAAAAGAAGCAATAAAGATTTTCTGTTACTAGATTATACGATGAACTGAGAAGCTGGAAAGTAGTTGCTGTAGGAAGCCTGGATTCCTGCTCACTATCAAGGTTGAGTTTATGATTAAGATTTCTCCAACATGTAACTGGTGATACAACTGCTTCCTTGTGCCAAAATGTAAGAAGCGATTTCGGGAATTATGACAGAATTTGTCTTTTGTAAATATGCAACCTTGACTAGGCTCAAGCCCAGGCCGGCATGTGCAATTTTATCTGACTAGTGTGAAATTCTCTGACAACCTAATTATTAAAATAGCATTTTTAGAAGCCAAAACAGCTAGGAGATAGATTTAACCAATGGCCAGACAAAGGCTTTTAAGTTCCAGTTGGAGTCTAAACTCTTCACTTCTCAATTTCACACAAACATGAAATTTTTTTGACCCAGCACTTTGGATTTGAAATCTTTTCAGTATCATTAGGCAGAATAAGCATGCAGGGGAAAAGGCTAACTCATGGAACAGAAGAGAGTGTGTTTTTTTGGTTTTTTTTTTTAAATCAGAAAAACATAGCCAGCAGGAATATTTATCTTGACTATAGTTATGATTGACATTACTGGTTATTTACACCTTAAATCTATTCCTTAGAACATAAATCATTACTGCCCAAATATAAAAGGCCAAGAACTCTGGCTGTTACTTTTGAATGTTACATTATTGACTTCCATTATTAAAACTCAACATTTACTTACTTACCTTTCCCATGTCACTTTTCCAGTTTTCAGCTAACATCAACTCCTAAAATACGTGCAAAATACATACTAATTTCAAAATTACACTTTAGGCTAGACACATTCAAATTCCTATACAATCTGGCTGCTATTATGGCAATGGCTTTCTCTTAAGCGTGCTTTTAGCCAAGCAAACTTGATCTGTTAAGATCACAAACTTTTCTGCAGGGCCTAGCATCCACCATCATATTTTAATACCATCACACGTGTGCATTCATCTTTATCCTCATTGATATTCTAAGGTGCTTGCTACGTTGCCATTTTAGAAGGACATTCCCAACAACGCTAGTGCATCTCTGCATGCTCACTTACCAATTACTTGGTCAATCCATCTCCTGTAGCTAGGTCAACCAGCAGTATCACTGCTATTACCTACTTTATAAGCTGTGTTTTCAAAGCCATTATCAAGTGAAAGAATAAATCCAGGTAGTCAGGGGCTCACTTGCAGTTTTCTTAGCTGACATTTATTACTGCCTGTCTAAAACAAGCTAGTCTTTAATTCTGGGCTGTTACCAATGCTTTGTTTCATCCTACAATGTCTGCAATTTGATTGATTTTATGAAAATGAGTTATTGAAGACTGGACTGAGTGGCAAAAAAAAAAAGAGCCTCTGAAAATTCAAATGAAAGGCATACTCTTAGGACCATTTTGGAGAGGTGTATGACAACTGTAATCATAGAATCATAGAATTGTTTAGGTTGGAAAAGACCCTTAAGATCATAGAGTCCAACTGTTAACCTAGCACTGCCAAGTCCACCACTAAACCATGTCCCTAAGTGCTACATCTACATGTCTTAAATACCTCCAGGGATGGTGACTCAGCCACTTCCCTGGGCAGCCTGTTCATAATGCCCTGCTCTACTTCATGCTTTTCTTTAGAAGATATTAAATCTCTCAAAGAGAGCAAAATATTGCTGTACCAAAGTTACAGACAAAAAAACAAATAGAAGGGAAATGTCACAGCAGAGGCCTTCTAATGTACATTCAAACCTCCATACATAACACTACTGTATTTTTAAAAAAATTCTTGAAGTTAACCATGCTGATACCATACATTGCTGCCACAAAGCCATTTCTTCATATTTGAACACATATCCTCTATGTGGACCATTTGTCAACATAAACAAAAACATGAAATAAACTACAGATTATTCAGTAATTTTAAGGTCAATCAAAAGCCTCAGGAACAAATCAATGCCATGACAATGATATCTTACTAAGTTACATCTGGGCAAAAGAAGAAAATACTATATTTTTTTTCAATTATTTATTATATGCTTGTCCAGATCTTCAGAAATGGTTGCTTCATAGTTGACTTCAGCAGTATATGCAAACTCACTCATCTGTTAAATCTCATTTATCCAAATTAAGCATTGTAATAGAGTAACTTTTTACCATGACAGAACCCTTCTGCTTGCAATGCAAAACAAGAAAAGTTACTGAAGTTGAAGCTGTAGCAACTGTAAGATTGTTAGACAGGTCTTACACAGTACAGATGCTTTTTTTATGCTAGAGGAAATACTTCAGTTTCCTTGGCAGAGTGCTGTTCTCTTTCATTTACATCCTTTTATAAGTAGTAAATTAAACATATGCTTAAACCCGAAACATTGTACATACAGCATTGTTTTTCTGTATATAGGATAACTATAATTGGCAGGAAATATTAAGGACAAGTAGAAAATGACAAAGAAGTTACAAGGGTAAGAATACTTTCCTTGCATCAAAACCAGTTACAAGTGGGGGATTAAAACAATCAAATTTTTCAGTTTTCACAAAACGGGCACAAACACTAAGGTTTTAGAAGGCTTACAGCACAACATAACCTCCAAAATACCCCCCTAAAGAAAATCAAATTACTGCTCGTATGCTTGAACTGGTAAATTTTACAAGGAAGAGCAAAGCCACAGGGAAAAATGCTATCTTTTACACTAATACTGAGAAGAGCTATGATTCCCCATCTGAGGACAAGAGCAAAAAACCTGCATACAAACATGCACACAGAACATGACAGAACAGAGTTCAACAGAAGCCTACAGAAAATGTTATGACAAGTGTCAGATACCAGATGGCATCAACAAATCTAGTGAGACCACATTCCCATAATAAGAAAGGCAAAACAGTGGAAGCGAGCTGTGACAATACAAATCTCTTCCACCAAGAAAAGGTCCAAATAGTTTTTCACTTCTGCTTGTTTGCACTGCAAAATGTTTTATATTAAAACTTAAGTGCCCGCCTATGATGTTTGTTTGCAGTGAATGCCAGCAAACCCCTGGGGTGGCATGCTGAGTTCACTTCAGTGATGAAATGATCTTTTTCTCCCAGTATAATGAATGAGCACAAGGACCTGGCAAATTTGTTCGTGTACTGAGACCTAACACACACGTCTTGCAAGTTGTGCTCAAAGCATACAAAGTTCTTTGTACACAAAAGTCAGCTGCAAGATAACCAAGAAATAGTAATAGCTGATTGATGAATGTTCACAGAAGACTTTAAGCAGCAGTAAGTTGCAGGACACAAACAGCCAGTCATCAATGCACAACATTCATGCAGTCCACAGCTCTCTCCCTAATGATCTTTCCCGAGATCTCTTTGCACCTGAACAGGACTATGAGGCTACACTGCCTCATAATAACCTGGATACTTTGATTTAATTTACCCCTTCTGGAGAGTGGTTGGATGAGATGACATCTATGGATCCCTTGCCACCTATCCTATTCTGATACTCTAACAGGTCTTGTTAGCCTTTGGAGAAAACTCGGGAAGATAAATGAAAATCAAGCAGTATATTCAGTATGTACACATATTAAAGAGGAATCATCTAGACAGCAAGCGCAAGAGACACCATGGCTAAGCTCAGGATGTACTAATTAGATTCATAGTTTTCTTTTTACTATTCTACCATCATCTCTCAAAGAAAAAAGGAACTGGATGAATCCTCCCCTCAAATCTGGTCAACTCTATGGAGTCTAAATTTATAATCAGTGTTTGGAAACATTGTTCAACCATCTTATTAATGCTTGTTTTGCCCCACCTTAAAAAGCTTTGTAGAAAGGAGAACTTTAATTGTGTCAAATAAACTTCTGAAATCACTCCTCCAAATTAATATGCATTAGAACTGTAGGGATTTTTTTTAAACCCTGAAGTTTCTGGTGTTATAATAAAGGAAAAGGCTTGTTCTTGTTGAAGGTTATTATGCATTAAAGTCCCACTGAAAATTCTCAAGCACCCCAGCAATAACAAAACTACTCCAAGAAATCACAAATAATGTTTTTAGAGAGTAGTACAGTTACAGAATGTAGTCTAAGAAGAATTTAGCCATGATCAAATAAGTTAAGCTGTATACTCTGAGTATTACTTGTATATACATATACAGAAATAGTCAGATTTTGTAGCAGGCCTTCTGACCCACTCCATGGAATTATTGCCAAAATCTCTCTTAAGTGTTCTGGATCTGCTTAATACAAACATTTTGGTTGTAATTATTGACTACTTGACTTTTTATTCAGCTCTTAGAGACGTATTTTCGTTAAACATCTTTTAAATGATTAATATTAAGAACTCTAACATCCACAAGAATGCCAATACTTTTAAGAAGAAAAAAAAAGTGTTTAAAAGTTGTGGGGGTTTTTGTGGCTTTGTGGGGTTTTGGTGGTAGTTTTTGTGTTCTAACTGTTGAAGTCGTATTTTACTTAGTAAAGTTTCTTTATCATAATTTTGTTACCAGTTCACTGTTCATCTGTCAAATTAAATGCATTACTACAAATGCTATTCAGATAATGAATATCAAAAGCATTCCTTGAACAATATATTAAAAGTTCATTGCAGCTAAATTACTTGCTTCATAAGTATGTTGACTTTGAAAGTTTTAGGCTCAAACTAATGAATTCCTCCCTGTGCACTTTATTTTTGCACATAAAAAGAAAAAAACTTCAACAATTATTCATCCTAAAGTCCTTTCCAAAACTGGATAACATCCACTTATGATGTCTACTGAATTGCAGAGAAAGTTATCAGCCCATTAAATACACTAACCAATATAAGTCTGCATAGTTATTTAAGCACCCATCAAGATTAGCTATTGAAGCCTCCATGGATGGAAAAGGTCTAATGTAATTTTCACTACCTACTGCTAAACTACCTTTTAAATATTTACAGTTTTATTCACTGTACAAACTAAAGCCCTTAGAGTCATTGTAAAATAAAAAAATGCATCACCTATGAGATTAGAAATCAGTATCTTAACTAGATCTTTTTACACTTTTCACCAAGTTATTTTTGCCCAATATTGGGAGGGGGGGGAAGCAGAAATATCAACTTGTTTCTGAATATGTGCACTCACTGCCCTGACAATGATAATTTTGATCTATTTTATTATGCTTAGTACAGACTGTGTGTGGCCAGTGCTCATCACAGTAATACAATATAAAAAATTTAGGATTGTTTTTCTTCACACTAGAAGACCCAAAATATTCAGGAAACTAGAGAGACTAAAAGCACATGGTAACTGGCTTTTAAATGCTTATAGAAAGGAATGATAAGATGTAACAATGGTAGAGAACAACCACCCCTCTCCATAGATATTTAGTAATCCACCACAGATTTATCAACAATGCTCACTGAACTGCAGAAAAAAATTGTTCAAACGAAGTCCCTTTCAAATCCTGAGACCAACAGCTATTCTCACCACAACAGAGGTCTCTCCCAGCTCAGGCTTGTTCCCTTTTTAGCATTTTGATTAGCACAAAATCCAGGAACGAATGCAGCATTTGATACACTGCCAACAGCATGTTTCACTTCTCTGCCTACATTTGCTAATTCTTTAGTCTTACTGCCACAAACCTTTTTGAGACTCAGTTCACTACACATGACTCCATTCTGAATTTAGAAATTACAGGGTTAGTCATCACCCACTAAGGTACTGTTATAAAATTTCAATTATTATGACACATTATGCAGCTATTGCTCGGAGTGCGAGGGTGCACACACAAGCCCATCTGTCTCTCAGAGCTTTGGAATCACTATGCCTTTGCAGCTCCTCTACATCTGCACAAATACTAACACAGTTCAGACCCAAAGCACTTAGTCTGTGTCATGAATTCAGATTTTATAAATCCATTTTGGAACAGGAGATTTCTAGAAGTTAGCTATAACAGCTCAATATGCTGAAGTATACAGGCAAAGTACTTTCCAGATGTAAGCAACTCACTATCTTCCTATCACAAGTCAAGATTATGATTTGTGCATCCCATCTATAAAGCTTTAGCCTGTAGTCAGAAGAACGTCACAGCTCCGTGAGCACAAGATGTTTCACTGACACCTTCTTACATCATTCCAGCTGCTTCTTGAAGGGCAACACGTGGTACAATAACACAGAGCTCTTACATGCTTTTATGTTCAGGGGACAACTGGTATAGAAAAAAACCAACCTGATGCTAAACTGCTTTAGTGTGTAAAAGCTGTTTAAACCAAAATAATCCATCCTGATCAAAGCTGCACAACAGTCAACTGCTTTTTCACTTCTTACCTGGGTAGTACACCAATGAGGATAGAGACTTACAAAATGGTCAGAGATGCCTCAAAGTGAAGGAGTGGAATAATAGCATTCAAAATGACAAACTCAAGAAGCACACAGCAAGAGTGAAGAGACCTTCAGAATGACACTGTTCTTACAGTTGAATCACAGAAAACAGTTACTGAAAGACTCAGCTTTAGCACTAAATCCTGGCCCAGAGTAAAGTTAACTAAATATATTAATAAAGGCCACATCTTCTGTAATAACAACTCCACCAAAAGCAAATCATGATAATGACATTCCAAAAGAGAACATTTTTACTTGCTCAATATTCCCATGAGGTAACTGCTCTTGGGGGAAAAAAAAAAGTGACAGTAAGGTGTTTTCTTTCAAAACACTCAATTCCAAATATATTAGATACATGCTACACATTCATTATTCACACGTCTTTCAGCCTAGGCTCTGATGTCTTCACTTATCCTTGTAAGAAAAACTTACCAGAAGAAAGAGCTAGCTATTCAGCAGACCTTCACTTAATGACATGAAACTTGGCAGAGTAGATGTTGGAAATTTCAAGGTAACAAAAGCACTTTTCCTTGTGATTATTAGTAGTCCATTTACACTCCTGTCAAATTAATATATGTCTGCTTGAATACATGTTTCAATACATTATTCTGATATTCAGAATATATGCAATGAACTCTCTGAAGACATGCAGATGGAGTTCTACTGTCTTCATTTACAACTAGCCTTGCCACCATTTTACAGGAAAGTACTTTGTATTCTTGAAACACTTTATGGCAACCTATCACCTTCCTAAGAGATAATATTAGTGCCATTAAAGCAGCCAATATTAGGGGAAATACCCATTCTGGTTTTGACTCTCAAACCAAAGCAACTAATCAGAGTTCAAAGAGTCCTGCTTCTCTGCTCTGCTGCTATACAGGACCCTTTCATACTGATTTTGGCCACCAGAAATGGGACCTGCTAATTCACTGTTATGTTCCAGGATTTGGCCAAATTGTTCTATTGTTCTGTCTTCATGGGCTCCCTGACTGGGCATCTTTTCCCTCTGGTTTCAGATGCGATTTTTTTTTTGTAGTCATAAACAAATGTTTAGCATAATCAAAACATTACTTGTATTTCTGATGAGACTTAAATACATACATGAAATCTTAACCAATTGTTACTGACAAGCCCACAGACATATCAGAAAGACAAGACTGGGAAACATTCCAGAAACATCCCCATGAAGCAGACAGAAAATATACATTAACAGGATGAACAAGGTACGCACATTTTCTATAGAGAGAACAAACTTGTCAGAATATTTTGACTTTCCTTTTGAAGCCAGTTATTAAGCCACTCAAGTATCAGACTTCACCCCCTAAAACAGCTAATTCAAAACCAGTGATCAAGAAGTATGTTTAAATAGGAAGCGTGTTTGCATTGTGTTCAGTTTTGTTATTGAAAAGAGCTAAGGATGGGAAACATTTCTTATCTTGCATATGTCTTAGCCTTAAATTAATTCTACACATCACACTAAGTCAAAATAACTATCTGAAATTCTAAGCACCATACACTTGAAGAGGTAACCCAGAATTCTCATTTTGGAAAAAAAAAAGCTAACAAAAAAAAAACAAACCCCAAGCCCCACACTATTCTTATGTTTTCTTGCTAACACATAATAGTTCTTGTGTTACTGAAAAAACATGTGATCATTTGTTAATGATGCTATTGGAGCACATTCTTAGGGCAAACTTGTACTAGGTGTTCATTAACAATATTTGTCCCTTCCTGCACTGAAAAATATACTCAGTGTGCTTATCAGATCTAGGGCCATATTATGACATATTTTATGCAATGTAAATATTTAATAGTTTCACTGGTGTCATTTGTGGACAGAGAAACTCTGCACATGGAATTATACCTACATGAATTCTGAAGTATAGCTTATGGAGCCATTATCCTTTTGAGATTCTAATACACTGAAATTTCAGCTTAAAATTAAAACCAGTTGGATTACTATAGACTGGAAAATACTTGTAAAGTCAATATTACCATGTCACATTGCAGGACATGCACCAGCCTTAATAAACTCCTGATGTTTTAAGATTTAAATAGATTCTAATCAATTACTAGGGAAAATATTTTGGGGTTTTTTTTGTTGTTTTTGTGGGGTTTTTTGGTGGGTGTTTTTGGTGGTGGTGGTTTTTTTTTTTTTAAAATGTCTAGTAACACCTAAGTAAGTGACAAGTGATGGATGTTTCAATCAAAAAGGTTTATACAATAGTCTGGGGAAGATAAATTATCCCAAAAGTTTGTAGAGGAAAGTGACAGCAAGAGCTATTGCTTCAAGCTTGTGAATAGTCATTCAGCTCCTCCTAGTAAGGTTATAATTTACTGTCTCTTCCATCTGCAAGTATTCCAGCTGAATAATGTGCCTCTAATCAGAGTAAGGAATGAAAGAAGCTCCAGAAATTCTCAGCCTAAAATTCCTCTGGTTCCACACCAGAAATGCTGGAACTAACAGTGCAGGAATACAACAGGTGGTGACAGTGGGCCCAAATATGACAATTAGAGATGTTGATACGTTCTGCATACTGTGAATGTATTTTTTTGTGTCTGTAGCTAACTCAGATGCCTGACAACCTGCTTCATAGTGAGGTCCCACTTTTGTGGGTGTGTCTGGCAGTCTCTAATTTGTAGCAAGAAATGAGATTTTACTCTTATCCAGCAGTTCCCTCGTTTTTGCTGTGGAGTAAGACTGCACACAGGGGGTGGGGAAACATTAATTGCTTTTAGTTTATTACCAGAAATAACACTGGTGGTCATAAATTCAGTAACTATAGGTGGCATGAGATATTTATAGCCCCTCCAAACCCCTCCGCTATCCACTTAGCACTAATTGATGAAATCATTGATTTGGTAACATATTTTGGTCAATAACCTAAAACAATCAAACATGGAATTTTCATTAGACAGCTGAGCATCTCTTGGACTCCTACTTTTTCTGTGTTATCGACAAGTTCTTTTTAATTGTTTCAGCATTTACATTTAAATATAACTGGTCAATACACTCTTTATTCCATAAACAGGAAATAACTTTAAGATACCTCACATTCTTGTCAGCTTCAGTGATAAGGAGAAGTAGTGGAGTTCTCAGATCATTAGTTTCCTCTAATCACTGATTAACATGTTACTGGTACATCTCGGTTAAAAAATGAACAAAAAAACCACCATCTTGTTCCTTCCAAGCCCCCTTTCCTTTCTGAGGAACTCCCAGAAAAGCCAGCTGGCACTCACAGAGTCTCACTAGTTATTTCAAGACAAATGTTTACTTCCTTTATGGAGCGCTGAAGTAGCACATCAGTGACAGTTTAATACCAGGACAAAAAGCAATTTCCTACAGAAATCAAAGAAGTAACCTTGATTAAAACAATCAAGACCCTATTTTGAGACACTAAATTATCAGTTAAAACAAGAACAAATGTCTAGAATTGAGTTCTGATTTACTTTTTCTTAGGTAGCATCCTAGATTTCACTGAACAAAAAAAAAATGAAGTTTTATTAATTAGCTACTTGAGAATTTAACTACTGTCTTGTAGCTAAATAACACCCAGTGCTGATTCAGGAGGTATGTGTGGTGTTTTTTTTCTAATATTATGTTGTGAACAATCAATCTACTTATTCTAATAGATGTAGGCTTTTCTGCTTTTAATAGTCACGAAGCAATGATCATCACCTGAGGACTGGAGGAAATCCAATGTCACTCCCGTCTTCAAAAAAGGCAAGAAGGAAGATCCAGCAAACTACAGACCAGTCAGCCTCACCTTCATCCCTGGAAAAATGATGGAGCAGCTCATTCTGGAGGTCATCTCTAAGGACATGGAAGAGAAGAAGGTTATCAGGAGTAGTCAGCATGGATTTACCAAGGGGAAATCATGCTTGACTAACCTGATAGCATTCTATGATGTCGTGACTGAATGGGTAGATGCAGGGAGACCAGTGGATGTAGTCTACCTTGACCTTAGCAAGGTGTTTGACACAGTTTCCGATGTCATCCTCATGAGCAAGCTCAGGAAGTATGAGGTAGAAGAACAGACAGTGAGATGGATTAAGAACTGGCTACACAATAGAGCCCAAAGAGTGGTAATCAATGGTGCCAAGTCCAGCTGGCGACCTGTAACTAGTGGAGTCCCCCAAGGATCAGTGCTGGGTCCAGTCCTGTTCAACATCTTCAGCAACAACCTTGATGAAGGGACAGTGTCTTCTCAGCAAGTTTGCTGATGATACGAAGCCAAGAGGTTTGGCTGATACACCTGAAGGCTGTGCGGCCATTCAGCGTGATTTGGACAGACTGGAGAGCTGGGCAAAGAGGAACCTAATGAGGTTCAACGAGAATAAGTGCAGAGTCCTGCACCTGGAAAGGAGTAATAAAATGCACCAGTACAGGTTAGGAGGCGATCTGCTGGAGAGCAACTCTGTGGAGAAGGACCTTGGAGTCCTGGTGGACAACAAGTTATCCATGGGACAGCAATGTGCCCTTGTGGCCAAGAAGGCCAATGGTATCCTGGGGTGCATTAAGAAGAGTGTGTCCAGCAGATCAAGGGAGGTCCTCCTCCCCCTCTACTCTACCCTGGTGAGACCTCACCTGGAGTATTGCATTCAGTTCTGGGCTCCTCAGTTCAAGAGGGACAGATATCTACTGGAGAGAGTCCAACGGAGGGCTATGAGGATGATTAAGGGACTGGAACACCTGCCTTATGAGGAAAGGTTGAGAGACCTGGCGCTTTTTAGTCTGGAGAAGAGAAGACTGAGAGGGGATCTGATTAATGTGTATAAATATATGAGGGCTGGGTGTCAAGAGGAAAGGTGCAACCTCTTTTCACTTGTGCCCTGCAATAGGACAAGGGGCAATGGATGCAAGCTAGAGCACAGGAAGTTCAACCTCAACATAAGGAAGAACTTCTTTACCGTAATGGTTACAGAGCACTGGAACAAGCTCCCCAGAGAGGTTGTGGAGTCTCCTTCTCTGGAGACTTTCAAGCCCCATCTGGATGCGTTCCTGTGTAACCTGCCCTAGATTGGTCCTGCTCTGGCAGGGGAGTTCGACTCCATCTCCAGAGGTCCCTTCCAACCCCTAACATTCTATGATTCCATGATCACCTAATGTTGTAAAGACTTCTGTTGCCCTATCTTTTACTATAATTGGGAGTCTAATTTTGAGACCCTTCTCTTATCTAGCTTTGAGCTCATAAGCTGCTACTCCAAGCCACCTATAGGAAACTTATATTCTATAGGAATGGAAAAAAAAAGAAGATCACCATGTTTTTAGTGTAAGATATTAACAAAGAATAGATTTCTACTAAGGTATACCCAGCTTAAATATGATATCTTATAACTTATGTATACGTACACTCCAGTCCATTTTCCCCAACTTGGAGACTTCCTGTACCAGGAACAGAACAAGCCTACATCCAAAAGTGGCTACAAAACAGCATAGTTTGATTTTATATATATTCCAAGATAATAAATTTACAAAGTCAATAAAGAGAAAAGCACCCCAAATATTAAACCCTGAAACTATTCACAGTCACTATTTCTTCTGTGGCTTTTTTGACAGTTTAAGGCTAACTGTTTCTGAGAAACTTTGATCCCTTGCCAATTGCTTCCTGTTCCCCTGATACATGCCAGCTCACTGCAAAAATTTCCTTGCTCTTCCAACACCTCCCCTTTTCTTAACTTCCTTACCCTTTTAGTTTAAGGCTTGCTTCAGAATACGGAGACACTATATACACATGTGTGTGTATATACATATTTGCCTCTGTTCTTGCTTTATAGCAAAACTATTTAGCCACCTTTTCTATAGAAACTATTCTTTCATGCATTTCATGTTTACAGCTGTTAGTCAAGTCTTCCTCTTTTGTTCATCCTGAAAATTACTTGGTTTTGATATACAGGACAACACTAGATGTATTTCTACTGGATGCAGCAATATCATCCTCCGGAGTAACAAGTTCACTTTGAAATGTTCTAATAAATGAAATAAAGATATCTGAAAATATTAAATTATTCCTTTTATTTTTATTACCATATTGCCACTATAACTAAAACAACTCAATTAAAATAGAATAAGATATTCTTGCATTATCTTCCTCTTTATTGCTCTCTTCTGTGATTTAGAATTTCTATCACTTGATAGAACTAAGTAAAACAAATTAACAGATTTGGGGGTTTTGTTTGGTTGTTTTGTTAAATGAACAGAAGGTATGCCTAAATAGCTGTCTCTTATGGTCTCTTCTCAAGACAGTAAGGAGTACACAAAAGTTTTTTTTCTCAGCTTATTTAAACTTACCCATTTTCAGTTGACCCAGCAATCAATTCTCTTCTACTCAATAGAGGCTCATGAAAATCCCAGAAACTCAGAACTGACAGGATTATGTTTATGTTGACACTTGTAGACTGTTTTAGATAATTAGAACAAAATTCCATCAGGGAGCATTTAAGGCTTCAAAACTTTTTTTTTTAATAAGTATTTTGTTCATGTAGAGTAAATTACAGATACTCCAGAAATGTGTATTAGGTTACCAGCTGTGTCACTAACTACCAAAACCAGACAGTAACACATGGTTGACAGCAAATGTTTTAAGGGCCAGCCACTGATATATAATAAGGGTTGACAGAGTTTCAAATGTAAACCTTAATATGGACCTAACAAGAAAAAAACCAACCAATCATTATTCTAAACTGCAAATCTTGACCAACAAAGATGAGGAAGTGCCCATTCTTTCAAAAAGCACCTTAACAGGATCACAAATACAAGCACAATATTCTCTTCTGAGAGCCTACCAAACAGGAAGATAACACAAGAAAACTCATCTAAATCCTTAAATAGCAATAAAAATGAGTTGGAAGAACAGCAAATTATCCTGTAATCAGTTAAGAAACTGACATATGTAAATAGGTAAACTGTGCTTACACTTGAGGGTGTAGGCTAATCAGCAACCAATACATTGATTTCTAAGTACTTCTTCCTGTGGCCTCAGGACATGAACTAAACCAGGCTGAAAATAATTTTAAATCTAATTAACTCATTAGCTTGAAGTAAAACAAAGTAAGTCTTTCCTCATCACATACAGCTGTACAAGTGAAAAAAAAAAAGCAAGCATGTATGTTTTTCTGGAACTCTAGAAATTCTGTTAGTGGGAAAAAGTTTCAGGGAACCAAGCTTGTTAAACTCAAAACCATGTATCTGCTCTCCCACTATCACATTTTATGGTCACAATTCACCTTTCATGGATTGTAGCTGAATTACATACTACCGGTGAACATCTACTCCACATCCTTGAGCATGACTGTGTGGACTAGACCTTCAAAAACATAAGACTTTGCAAGCTGTAAAAGAAATAAAGTTTCTTGCACTATTATTTCATCCCTAGGGAGAATATTTTGAGAGATAAAGAAATTGTATGAAGGTAGGGGAGAATCTATTAAGATTCAGCCTGGGCAGACTGCAAACTACTCAGGCACAAAATATCTTTGAGAAATTTACTTTTTGTATATAAGTATACAAATAGTATGGATAGTAATTGGATAGTAATTCCTATGGATTCTTCTCCTATCTTAAGGATTTTGACCTTGTGCAATTAAGCCTCCAGCCCCTAGAACTCACCTAGCTACATATTGCTCCACTACCATTGCAATTTATTTCTTTCTAGTTTTTAGAACTCCAGATAGTTCCAATAGTATTTAATGTAGTCATTTTTATTTTCTTTCGACCAATTTTGTAAGCAAACATACTTCATAAGCATACAGCTGGCAACATCTGGGATTAAGAATACTGGAGAATAAGACTAAAAAGATCCTTTCTGAGCTGGCTTGCAGAAAATGTTGAATTACTTACAATTGACTAAATTTGGTATTATGCAGACCCAGTATGTGTTTTTCCCTGTCTTGAAGAACACATAGCTGCTAATGCTAATGAAAAACTGCGGTCAGAGGAAACATATCAAGGAGGAAAGATTGGAAACGAGCTAGTACTCTAAGCATGATGAGCGGATTAAATATAATTTGTCACCCTTGTCACTGGTAATATGCCAAATGGATGGTCTATCACATTTTTAGAAGTTCATTGGCAAACATAAGTTACTGACAACATTTTTACATGAAGTTACTATTAAAATTTAACAGAGTGCTAATGGTGAATATTCCATGATTAATGGAATGTATGATTATGATCAAAATGTATGATTAATTATTAAAATTATCATTAATTTTCAGAACATGACATGACACAACATCTTAACTTGTAGCTATTACATTTGTATAACTACAACCTTCAACTTTTTTTAAAAAACAGTATTGCATAAGGGCAAATTCTTTTAACTTAATCAATTAAGATTTTTTCCTAGATTATGTCACCAAAGGCAATTTGGAAGTTAAAGATTGGTTTCATACTGCTACCAGTATGAATTTAGTAGAACTAAACTCTTCAATATATTTATTTCAACTTACTATCAACTTAAAATACAGATTTGCCTCTCTTGCTAATTCATCTTTATTATTAATGTGGTAATAAATGTTCAATAATTCATTCTTAGTCTGTCTCTTTATCTAACATCCAGAGTATACTATCAAAGAGAAAAGGAGAAAAATTGGCCATCATTTGAAGTGGCCATGTATTTTTTATGAAAAATCTTTTTGTGTTTGCATTTTACATTCAGAAAAACCTACCTAAACTTTCAGAGATGAAAGGTAGAAGCAGACCTCCCAAGTGGTACTGTGTACATTTATGCCCAGTTGAAAAAGTAGAAGTGAAGATGAATAAAATAAAGTCCAAAACCACAGCAGCCCCATGTAGTTTTTACCTATGGAATTTGTGTTATACAAACTAATTTTGTATTTTCCTGGCACAGTTTCAAAGCAATTTTTTTCATCTGTGGCAGATAACAAAACCTTAGACATGTAGTTCATTCCTCCTGGGGTATTACTAAACATTGAAATTATGGTAGATGAAAAAACATCTGTTGTCCCTTAAGCAGAGCCTGGTTTTGCCATCAGAAATGGTTGAGTTTGGTTATTCTTTATTAATGTTTTACTTTTATGTTGTAATGCTCATTCCACAAAGTCTCTTAGTGCACCATTGACATCAATTATGATCACAATAAAATCTTTTTTGAGACAGAAGTTTGAAATGGAAGTCCGGCTCACCATTTGTTCAAAGTTTCAAGGCTCAGAACTTCAGAGAATATTGCCACAAAGCTTCATCTCTGCCCAGAGGCAAGATCTCCTTTTTTGCATAAGCAAGGTAAGAGAATGAGTAAAACCTTTGGATAAAGAACACAAAGATTTTGATGTATTTTTTAATAACAAATACTTTTTTATTTAGCACTGCATCAGGCTTGACAGTGAAATTGCTAGCTACTTACTCACATGGTCTACCACATCCCAAGATAAAGAATTTTGGTAATCTTTTGAAACTTCATCTGTACTACACTTCATGATCCACTCTACTATGCTAATAACTAATACGCCAAACAGCAATAATCTTCCAGATTTCAAGTATCACATTTACATCTTCGCTGGAATGACACACTGCCCATCATGCAAGTAAGGAGACTTACACATACTATAGCTATTCTGACATGGCAGAATGAAACCGTTAATACCAACCTTAGAAAGAACTGAATAATTTTCTTTAATCATGGGAAAGGGAAAGCTAGAAAATGGTACCCATCAGACAAGACCTTACAAAAACCTGTCAGTCTCTACAAAATCATTTTAGCTTCTTTGTAGTTTTTAAAGCTTAAATATTTAATATGAAGAATGGATAATACCATTAGAATAGTCAATTTCAATTAATTCATCTATTGAAATTAAGATTGAAATTAATAATAATAATAATAATAATGATGATGTATTTTGAATTAGTTGCCATTTCTCACATGCCAGGCAGGACAAAGAAACCGAGTTGTTTCTTCTCAGTCACCATAACTAATCATATATACCTGTTAAAACTGATGGTGATTTCATGAAAACACCCCCAGCCCAGGTGAAACTTCTGAGCTTCCAATTCATGCAGCAGCATTGGTGCATATGAAATAAAGCAGTATGTTTAAATGCTCTCCCATACACCCAGTCTGAGAGTGGATCAGTACACTGCTTTACTGAGGCGTTCAATCTCTGCACAAGATGGTTAAAAATTGGATCTGAAGTCATCATCAAGACAGTCAACACCACCTATGCAGCTACGAGATGCATTACTATATGGCAGAGTCCTGCCAAATTTGGCAAAGTCCTGCCAACCCCCAGCATGGCATGGTTGGGGGTTTAAGTTTTTTCCTTTTTCTCCCCCCACCTCCTTTCCCAAACAAACTTCATTTACAACTTCCAGTCAATGAGAAGTTCTCACCTGTAATGTTTTCACCCTGTTAAGTCTGCTACTTCATTGCTTTTCATCTGTGTAGGTCTCTGTTAAATGAAATTTGATCAAATGCTGCCTTAGCTGTTTCACACCATCTGGCCACAGATGGTGCCATTTAAATTGGCCATAGTTCAGGGTCTTCCAGTCATTACAACTACATCTCATAAAAGCATTTTTGCTATTTATCTTAAACTGATTATAAGATTGAACTGGTGCAAGTGTAGAAGCACTGAACTAGTTGACTTAAGGATAATTTAAAAGGTGGAGACGAAGATTAGTTAATCATGCTTTTTCTGCTAGGGTAACAAACAGATTAAATGGTTTGTCACTTTCTACTTCAATGAAGTAAATGATCTAAAATAATGCTACTAAATTGGCTTTTCAAAATATTGCTCACATTTTTACAAAAAACTCAAAAGCTCACTCATTCTCACTGTTCACTATTTGCTGTTATGTTCCATCTATTGTCACCGTCTTCCATTCTGCAGAAAACCAGAGTTGCATATCATTCAAATACAGCTTTTTCACTAAAATAAATTTCGGTCCTTCATAGCCAGCGTGTCAGCTCTCATACAATTACACCATGCTGCAGCCGAGTTGTCAGACATTGTGCCTGCATGGTTTTCTTGAAAGCTGCTAAGCATTTAACTTTCTGTATAGGAAATTCCATATTCATAAAGTTAATTACAAACCTAACTCCCTCTGGACACCTGTATACCTTTGCCAATCTGCTTAACTAGTCCCAGATGCTCAAATTTATTTAGAAATTTCACTCCCAATGGAGCAAGATATTTCAGTGTATATTTCGTCTTCTGCTGCATTTGGCTTATATTTAGAGCCAACCAAAAGCTGCGTAACCACAGTTAATATAACACTGAGCCCAGCTAACATGCCCAAACTCTCTGCAGAATTGATTTGAATTCAGCTCTGTACTAACCACAGCTACATAGCTTCTGTTCAACACACCAGAGAGATTGTATGTGCCTGCTCAGAAAGCAAGCTGAGGGATATATTCACATCCCTTTTCAGACTAATTTCTGTGTTCTGGCTCATCCTATCAAAATGCCTCTATCCATTTACTATATAACTCACACTGCATATCTTCTGATTCATACTTAAGTACCCATGCTTAAGAGCAGATATTGTGAAAGACCCAAACATAAGGTTGCCTCTGCCAGCTGAAGACCATGAAATATAAATGTATATAAAAGCCTCACTTAGTTCCTCAGATCATCTCTTCACTTTATTCAGCAACCTTTGATTTAGGGACTGAGATTCAATCCTACAAAACCATGAAGCAAAGCTATTAGAGTACATGGTCAATTTTTAGTATTGACAATAGCGTGAAATATCTTAGAAGTTTAGTGGCATTTGTACTGAGCATGACTATAACACACCAGAAGTGAGGAACAGAAAATGTAGGAGATAAGATATCTTATTAGCCAGGTTAGTGGGAAAGCAGCAGATTCCATGTTAGCAGAGTGCATATTTTTTTACTTCCCAATTGCAGCAGCTAGTCTCTCCCCAGCCCACAAATAAAAACTTTAAACATCTAGAGGAAGAACCACCAGAGGGTCAGAGGATGCATCTTGCTTCCCACTACTACTCCCAGAGAAATCTAAGAAGCCAAAGACTTTTCTAAGACACATGGTCTTCTTTGTGTTTTTGGTTTTGTTTTTTTTTTTTTGTTGTTTTTTTTTTTTTAAGAAATGACTTATTTTTATAGGCCAGATGCTATGTCTGTTAAGCCATTACCATTATCTATGGAGTTTTCCAGATTTAGAGATGTTTAAGAAAGTTACAGTCTTTTACAAAATTACAGTCAGAAGACACCTTGGTTGAACTTTCTGTGATCATTCAAATTCAGGAAGCCCAAGATAAAAGTTCTAAGTATTTCAAGAAACCCTTCAATGTGCCTGAGAGGGACAGTATTTTTAGTATTCAACACTACACACTGCTGGGAGGCAAGGAAAAAGCACAATGTCTTCCTTCCAGTAACTGTCATAGTATTACATGTCTCTCCTGTAAATGGATCTTTTCTTTAAGCAAAAATTTAAACTGAAGCATTAAGCATCTTCAAGACAAGTATTTAAATAGATAATGTGGATGCTAGGTTTTATTAAACATGCCATCAGTGGCTACATTTATCTTCAGCCAGGCCCAGATACTCTCACCCGTGCAAAACATCCCTTTAAGTCAATAGCAGCTTTGAGCAGCAACTAGAAAGTGACACCTGTAATAAAGCTTGAGAGATTTGCCTCCTGTAATTGCCAGGCTACAACTCTTGCTGTTGTAGCAGCACAGGCTCACTCCGCATTATCACTATTTGCAGTATTCAGTTTAAAGAACCTGCATGTCTGTGAGGACGGGGCACTGAAGTGATAAGGGATCATAAATGCAGTGAGTTTAGCTGTTGCTTTAATTGTGTCTGACCTAAAAGATAACAGAAGCCATTACTGTCACCAATACAACAATTATTATTCCAGTTTAAAAAATTGCTGTGATTTATTAATGCAAGAACCTTAAAGGAAACATGTAGTTTTGTTATGATTATGTGAAAATAAAATATTCTATTAAGACAGGATCAGCTTCTGCTCAACAAAGAACTGCCTGCAGCTATGAGCATAACTTGGAGTCTGACCACTCTCTATTCTCCACTTTGCAGTTGATAGCCATGGGATGTACACCACACTCATTAGCACCGTAACAGGGGCTTATTCTAAGCCAATAGCAGGGCACTATAGAACTATACATCGGAGAAAAAGCACTGCCAACTTAACTACATTTCTGTTTTACGCTGGTTTTGACCCTAACTTCATGATATCAACAAAAGCATCCTATTTCTTTCAGATATTTCCCTTCATATATGAAGAGGGTGGCATTCAGACTTTTACAATCCTGGTGCACAATAGCCTAACAGTTCAAACAATATTTTTCGTAGAAATAAGCTGCTTATAAGCTGAACAAGTTACTTGAAATTACTCAGTTATCTGAAAGTAAAAACCAGCAAATAACTATTTTCTGTAACAAAACAGAACACATGAAGCATGTGGGGAAAAAGAGTTTGTCTTCCATCAACTCCTGCATGATGGTCTCCAAGCATCTTTAAGGAAATTCTGTTTGTTAGTTCCAAAAAAGTATCACCATACCAAAACACTAATGTGGGCTTCATTCTTTCCAGTTCTCAACTACTGAAGAACTACAGGGAAGCTTATTAGCTTATCCCAAGATTCTCCTCCTGTTAAAAACTTCTTTCAATTGTACTGCCCATGGATGGTTTTTAGTACTAGATGGTCACCTGGAAAGAATAGTAACACTTTACATTTGTGCTCACTGGAGATTACTGAAAGGAGTGTGTGAAATCCTTAATCCTTACTGATTTCAATGCCTCTTCCCCTCAGTTCAATTCTGTGTTCTTTGATATGATGAAAATGTCTTTAAGAGTTGGACAAAAACCATCATTCTTCCCTGCTCCAGGAAATTCATTTGTTTAACCCCACTGCATGGTCACTGCTTGACATGATTTTACAACACGCTACTTTTGCCTTCTATATGGAGATTTCCAGGATGAACTCTACTGAAAGCAGTAGTGACCCTCTACAACACCCATTATTTGTTTCCCCTCCAAGCATTAACACTTACAACACCATTACCATACAGGAAAGTTTGAAGACCCAAACCACCATTAAAACTGCTCATTTACAAATCCAAAAATAGCCAGAGTAAAACCCACATTTCTTCATGTGGCCTCAATAAAGAACATTTTCCTTTAAAAAATAAAATATTTTCATGTTAATATTGCATCAGCCACATGCTCCTAGCTGACCCATGTAGTCATACCTTCCAGTTAAACATAGCACTGGACTAACTAGTCTGCATACTGACAACAATGCAACAGCAACAGGGTAGATGGCACAGAACAACCACCAGCATATTATCTGTGGCTAAAGAATACACTATACTGCATTTTTTTTACCCATCTGAAGCTCCATCAATCACTATTTTTATTTGATTTCTGGTTTTATCAGAGACTTGTTGTAAGCTCCCTCTGCCCCAGAGATTTTTTACTGCTCAGATGTCAACCTATCTCCACAGGCAGACATTTCAGTTGTGCAAGGAAGCAGTAGCAGAATGTAGCTGAAAGTAGGTTTCCCAGAAGTATGGGGTACTGCAGTTCCTGGTTCTGTCTCAGGAAGTGGCAGGGGGAGGCATATTTTTTTCTGGATTTGACTAGAGCAGAAAGGAATTAATTCACTCAGTCAAGCCTGTACTTACATCTAAGCTTGAGTCCTGAGCTGCAAAGTATTAAAACCTTATGTCCATGTGCAAAATCCCCAGGAAACAAAAGGTTAGAGAAGAACAAGAACACCATAGGGGCAGCTTGAGATCTTTCTTTTTTTTGCAGGCCAAACAATAAATCATACAAATTCTGGTAAGTGACTTGGTGACAATGCTCTCAGCTAATAAATCCCAGAAAAAAAGCTGTTCCCAGCTTTGCCACTGCTTCCCTGCTTCCATAACATACAGTTATGTGAAGTTCTACAACTTTGTATCACTAGTGTAAAGATTATGAAGGTTAGCTTAAACCACAGATGCCAGAAGTGTGACACTGATGATTTCTGTTTCACAGATAGTTTTCTGGCTATAGAATGTATTTCTCCCATTTTCTTCATCTGTGCAAATCCACAGGACAGACTAAGCCATCATTCAGCTGAACCAGAAGAACATACATACAGATAACACTAATGTACAGGAAGGAAGGGAGAGAATACATCACTAAAATTTATGCTTGGCTACAGGTGAAGCCCTTGCTGAACATGCAGAATGAGTCAGAAAAAACAGTGTTTCAGAAGTAACAGATGAACCATAAACTAGTTGTCATTATTGACATTATTTGCATACGTACAGAGGACATGTAGAACTTATTTAATTCTACTGCATAGTCTGTTTTTAATTGTTTGTCCTCTAGATTCTGGGCAATTCCTCCCATTTCTAGCCTTATATTAAGTTTGAGGGTCAACAACACAGAGTTTGAACAATTGTTGCTGAATCAATATTTGAAGTGAAAGCCAATACAAACCAGAATATAACTGAAAACTAAGTAGATCTTTACAAAGCTGTCCACAAGTTTTAAAAAGTCAGAGCTATTGATGCAGCAGACACAGCTACTACTAGGATGCCACCGCTAGATGGCCTTACTCACTAATAACCGCGCACGGGTCGTTACAAAGGGGTACGGGGCAGCGGACAGCACGGCACGTTACCCAAACCCCTTTCCTCAGTATGCAAGATAATTTGACACTGTTGCAAGGAGAGGGGCAACAGCACCAGTGCTCAGCAAAGCAGATGTCCATTTTCACCAACTCAAGCAGTTGGAAACCCCAGGAATTTCAGTTTCATCTGAAGCCTTGAGCAGCCCATAATCACAGCATGGGGCACAAGACTGACCTCAGCTCTGCAAACGTTGAAAATGGCGGGCTTCCTCTTTCAGACTTTGGCTGTGTGTGATATTGTCAGTTATGACACACCAAGGCCTCAGAAACCAAAGCTGGATCAATTTGTATCCTGATAAATCCCAATTTCCAATCCCCCAAAGCAAACATTTTAGACTGTTCTTGACCTCCAGATTATCTCAAAGTAATTTCTTAACCTATCTGTCATTGTCTGTTGCATTTGAGTCACAGTTTATGTATCTCAGTATTTACTGGCAGTGTTATAACTTGAAGAGTAAAGAAACTAACCTTAGCATCCAGAACCAGTGGATGTTCTTTACTTTACTGTATAATGGTACCAATGCCCAGATAAGGGTCAGCAACTATAAGAGCTCTGATACAGACTAAGCTCAGACAAAACTGAAATCATTAAAGAATAAAATTTGGAGATTTCTACCCAAGTAATTACAGAGTTGTGGGAGAAATCTAAGAATGTCCTTCTCTGAAAGAAATATTCATGACAAGAGTGCTTCTTAGGAACAGGATCTCAGCTACCAGAGTAAACACTCTGAGTGCTGTTTTCTTGATGTGTATTTAATATGTATGTGGCTACATTTGTGTTTGATTCAACATACCCTCAATGTGATCCTCAGTCACTAAGTCCCAATTCTTCCTTAACTTTTAATTTAATATTTATTATTAAAAGCAATTTCCCCCCTCCATTTACCATGAAATAATAAGGCATTCAATTCCTATGATACTTCCCAAAACTTTAAACTCAAATATTTAGTTACGCTTGCAGAAGTCAGTACAATAATATGAACAGCCCAGAGGCAGCAGAGTTTCTGCCTCAGAGGCTACACAGGCCACTTGAGGAGCCAGTACGTGACACTATAAAAAAGCAGGAGTTAGTGTGAAAAAGACATTCCCTGACAGAAGGAGATTTTCTTTATTTGCAGCAAAATAACATGAA
This sequence comes from Nyctibius grandis, assembly GCF_013368605.1. NCBI lineage: Eukaryota > Metazoa > Chordata > Aves > Nyctibiiformes > Nyctibiidae > Nyctibius > Nyctibius grandis. Next base: position 4,244,773 of record NC_090679.1, read on the forward strand.
GAACATTCAAGTACCTTGCACCTCCAAGTGAGCTGGAAAATTCATTCCTAAATGAAATGATACAAATTAACACAACTGCACCAGAAGTATAACCTCTGTATAAAATCTACCATAAACTAACATACCAGTAAAGAATATGGATCAGCAGAAAGCCTACTAGCATAGCCTGAAAATTGTTAAACTTAAATTAGTATGACAGAGTTCATTCTGGTTTGGATTCAATTTGAAACAGTCTTCAGTTTTTCTTAAAATTCCTAATGATTTCATTTTAAGCATCTATTTCAAAAAATATTATGCTCAGAAAAACAAACAAAAAAGGTAATTTTTCTTGTGAGCAGTTTTGACATCATGCCACTTGATATACTTACGAGACAACGATTGAGAACTGAGCTGTAAATCAGAAGCAGTCCACTCACTACACAGGTGGAAACTTCAAGATACAAGACACAAGAAACTGAAGTACTAAACAGCTTAAAAATCCCTGTAAAATTCCAGTTGGGATGCTATTAAAACCTCTGAGTATGGGAATGTGGCATATCTGCAGAAAATAACTTTTTCCTTGCCTGCCTTGCAGTGATATGTTGCAGATGCTTTAACCACAAAAAAAATAAATCTGAACGTTGTTCTTCTGTAGTCTTAACATTATAGAGAAAGGTTTAACTCCACCCTATTCATCCTTTAAATAAAAACCCATGATATCTCTGAAGCTACAAAGCAGCAGCAAATGGTTGATTTTGCTTTTTTCATGGACTTGCAAAAGGCAGTATAATAATAATCTACAAAAAACTGAAATAAGCAAGATTGCCATTTCTCTGTTATCTTCCATCTCTGCTTAAAAAGCTACAAAATTCATGAATTTCAGTGGTCAAAAGTTACCAGGAATTTTTATGATAATACTTGATTTAACTAGCTTAAAGCATTTCTTCATTTTGTTCTTATGCTTTAAGATGTTGCAAATGTTGATGTAAACATGGTAAAAAAAAAAGGTGAAGTCAAAGTATCTTTGCCAAGCACGCAAATAAGCAGACGCAGTTCTTCCATCACTTGTGAAGGACCATAGCATGTAGAGAGTTCAGGGAAAACTACACAGTCTTCCCAACTTCCATAAATCCGAGTGCCTTGATGGTTCAACAACACCCCCATCTCAGTGTTCTGGGCAAGTAAGAAAGAACATATCTGGTTGCACCTAAAGCAACTGTGATTCAAATACACTTTCTAAGAAGCAACCAAAGAGAAAGTTCAGCTTTCACTAACATAGCTCGATTCCCGAGTATTTGTTCAATTCACTGCTGGCAGTTATGTCTGTTTCTTTTAGAATCTGCTCAAGTTAGTTTTTCAACTTTTGCTAGGAAGTCTACCTACCCCTCTCATACAGTATTTTTCTTTCTGACATTTTTGTTATTTTATTAACTGTGATGCATTAAAGTGACAGACTGCAAGAAAACAAATAGACACAAAGATGAAGCACAGCCAAAATTCTGGAACACTGGCTAGTTTGTTGAAGGTGATGAAGGAAGAGAGGATTGCAAATGACTCTTCTGCAGAGGAGCACAGCCAGAGCTCAGTGCTGGAATCCAGGGATATTGCCCAGAGCCATCAGCAGCAGACTCCTTGGAGGATCACTTGATCAGATACTTCTTCTAAATGGGAGTTGCCAACACTGTAATCATCATTACAGTGCATGTGGCAGACAGCGTTCCTAAATACTCCCTAGAAAATTGACCAGCGTGCATTGGGTTTTGGTCAGTGACTGAGAAAATCAATTTCAGAAAAAATATTTGGGGAATATATGGGGATAATTTGCCCACAGAACATATATTAAAATCATCTTTTATATTTTACCCAAGTGCTTGAACTCAGCAGCTGTTGAGATTTACAGTTTCTCATTCCTTTCAATATGAAAAACTAAGCTTAGCAGTTCATAAATTGCACTGCTAGTTACAGAGAAGAACTTTCTGTGATAACATTTTTAAGCTCCAATTCACATCAACTAAACCTAAAACGCTTCTAGATCAACACCATTTTTCACAGAAATAAAATGTATCTATTTGTTTTAGGCATGAAGACTTATATTTCAAGAGCTAAACAGAAAGTTCCAGTGTTAAATATTGAGTGGAAGCCTAAAAGTACAAGGGCATATACAGATGGTGCCTAGGTTGGGAAGAGGAAAGGGGAAGGAGTATCTGTCAGCACACATGACAAGGCAGGTTATGAAAGAGCTCAACTGTCTCTCCCTATCCCTCCCATAAAGAGGTTTCAGTTATGTGAATACAATGGAAGCAGTCAATAAAGCTCCATTTCATTTGCAGGTAACATCAGAAATTAACTGCATTATAATTCTGTATGTTAGTTCATTTTTAAATGGTGAAAAAAAGATGCATCTTTGCATTGTAATGCAAAGATATCCACTGCAGTCAATGGCACATTTTGGGACATGAGGAAGACATTTAGGAGCCTATTGAGTGCATGTGATAAGTCATGTAAATATTTTGATTTTCTGAGAGCAAATCAGTCAACTCAAGTTTCTCAACATGAACTGCAATGTTCAGCCACTCTGAACATCAGTAAAGACCGATAACTAAGTGCTCTGTGGCCAATTTGATCCACATCTCTGTTTTTGGAGTTAATATGGATTTATTTCACCAAACATGTTCCACTTATGGAGATTTCACTTATGGGCATATCCATTCAACCATAGCTGGTCAATCTGCCTGGTCAGTTTTTAGGTCAATACCTACTTTACCTGCTGTAAAAGCCCCATTACAGCCATGAGATACACATAGATAAAAAAATGAAAGCAGGTGCTTGAACAAGTGTATTCTTTCTCTCACTATCATCACTGGATCAATCTTTGGACTGTTACGCTAACAGATTCTCATCACTACTGCAAATGACCACCTTCTCTGAAAGCACAAGCCAACTTGTTTCATCTTGCAATGGAACTGACTAAGCTTGTTCCTACTCAATTACAGTCAGTTACAGGAGTGGTAAATCAAATAAATTTCTGTTTGCTTTTCATTAGTTTTCAGAGATTTGAGTTAATTAAATTACTGATTATCAGAATGAACAAGACTCCTAAGGCTAAGATTTTATATGAGTCATCTCACTTTCAACCCAATGAGCCAAAAACTGTGGGGCCTACACATTGTTCCAACTAGGAAGATAATGGAGTCTGGCATCTTTGATGCCATCCTTTTTCTATAATTATAGCACACTAGTGTATTTCCCTCAACACAGCAGAAATCAAAAAGGGCAATCTTTGTTTATCATTCCAAACTACTTCTAATAAGACCTTGAACCAGAAAGATCATTTACTTTTATTTTTGGCAGTGAGAAGTGGTGGGAGGGTGAGGATGGAAGGTCACACTGGAAAGCTTTGCTCAAAGTACATTTACAGGATGCTTGATCCATCCTTGGGGCCTTTTTCTGCAGCAGTTCTTCCTGTTGATCTCACGTCTCTTCTGTTGATACAGTACCTCCCAGAAGGCAAGCCTCTCTCCCTCAGATTCCTTGAGGGCTCCACTCTTGGAGTTACAGTCTCCTAACTGAAGCATTTGAAACCAGTTTACTTCAGGGAAAGAGGCACACTAACAGCTTTTGGTGTGATATATATGAATGTGTATAAAACCATGGAGTATCAGTTTCTCTTGTGCAGGATAAAGACAGCTCAATTAAGATTTTTTTGATACATGCACAGGACTCTTTACATAGATTAAGTTCCTGTTGTTTAATTCCTGGCATGTACAGACACTATGGAAAGCAAGACAAGCATTTCACCAATATTTCCCAGGTAAGAGAGCACCTAAGCCAGCATTTGCTTTCAGAGAGAAGTAACACAAGGAGCCATACATCTAAATTAGCCAAACAGCCTGTTTCATTTCCTAAACATGTAATCACCCTAGAAGCAACACAGGTGAGAACATCTTAGACATTCCTCTCAAGAGCATAAATGAGCAATGCCTTAAATGCTGTCTTACTAAGAGATATGTAGGACAAAAGGCAAAACTCTTTTCCACTCCCCCTGCCCCAACACTGCTGGCCCCAGGAAAGAAACAGTGTCAATTCTACCAATTCCTCAAACCACTGAGGTGAAGAAATCCCTACTAGACATCTGCAATCTGTTAGTAAAAACTGATCTGCAAGAGAAAAGAGCCAAGCTCTCAGGGATGATGGTCATGCAGCAGGCACACGGTACTTATCATGACTACTTGTCTGTCATAGAATTATGACTATCTCAAGGTGGAAGGAACCCAATAAGGATCATCAAGTCCAACTCCCTGCTCCTTGCAGGAATACCTAACACTAAACCATATGACTAAGAGCATCATCCAGATGCTCCTTGAACTCTGACAGGCTCCAAAGAGGCTAACAAGCTGCAGCCACACTTGTTGGAATGCAGGTTAAAGAACTGTTCAAAACATTTGAGAAATATAAATTAATTCTTTGCATAAGGTTTTTCTCTAACTTGAGTGAGCTAAATCCAAGTCAGTCATGTTACATCATTGCACAAGCAGCATACAGACAGAAGCCAGGCTTCCGATTTATTTTTTGGTCTTAACGTTTGCAATTAGCACTTTCTCTTCTAAGATTCAATTTTTTACAATCATTTGATGTTCAAAATTGGAATAGTGGCATCCCTTGAAATACACATTCTATAGGACACAGGATAAGTTTCAGGATATTCATTTGGTAAACTAAGGTTCAGTAGCACCAAGTGACAGCACTATATCTTTCTGCAGAGAAAACAAATCATCAGGGTGAAATTGCTTATCTTTCCTTTGACTTGCTTAGCAATATTATTTTCATTGTTTTCATTAGCAATAGCACAGAAGGTAAGAGCTCTGTTCCCCACTGAATGGGGAACTGTAAAGAAAGAAGCAAAAAATTCAAATGCTGAGCACATCCCAGAGCACTGTCACCACTGAATGATAGTCTTCTGATAGTCTAGATTGACTAAGACATCGCACACCACTCCATAAAAACCCAGCAGTCACCAATTTATGTCAAATTGTTACACCCGCATCACAAAAACCTGGACCATCACTAGCCCTAACTGCTTGATTAAATACAACATTAATTTCAATGCTTAAATATCCAAGGTTATTCTGATTTGACACCATTGTGTTCTTCATAACTGTAAGTTTTTTTTCATTTGCATTCATTCTGTATCTTCATACTCAACTAACTTATTTTTAAGTTTTAACCTAAACCACAAAGGCCAGCAGTTCTCCCTAAGAGATCCGATTCTCAGTCTTTTAATCCTAGCAACTCCAGGAAATCCACAGATCAAAATTCAAGTAGTCCCAGTCAGAAAGGTTAATTAAAGGAAGATGAACACAGATTTTATTAACCAGCTTCCAGTACAATTACTGGAATATGGGGATCATCCAACACAATACTATCAGGTGTATTTTATGACCATTTTTTCCTGCCAGATTTGCTAATCCTTATCAAAGATCAGGTTACTATACTACAAACAAACAAACAAAGAGTATATTTCCTGACACTATACAAGACAGCACCCTCATAGAACTCAGAATGCAAGAGCTGTATCTACTGTAGGATAGCTTTAATTTCATCATTGGTTCACTAATAGAATTTGTTCTATTGTTCTTGAGAGTTAATCCAATAAATGAGGAAATAAACATGTTGATCCTATAGACTATCTACCTTATAGTTATTGATATAATCCATATATCTGTAGTGCTTGACTTATGGGTTATTTCTGTGTTTTTCACATAGTGTATATTAATGGATAGTGAATTAGTAAGCACTCAAGGACTAGAATTGGTATTCAGATTTATTTACCCCTCAATTTTTACTGATCAAAAAAAGCTCTACTTGCAAGGAATCAACACCTGGAAATATAAGTTTAGTCAACAAAAATCTGTTTTTCAGTGTTGCTGCACTGTGGACAGCAAAGCACAAAATTTCACTTCTTACATTTGGTTTTGACCTAAGTAGCACAGACTTATTAGGAGTTCACCTGGTCAGCTGCCCTGATACCTTGTACATAGTGCATTATAATACAAGATGAGTGATGGTAAGAAGCATTGTTTTCTGCTATAGCCTGTGCCAGAACAAGGCTCCATAGTTCTTCAGAGAATTCTCCATATGCTTGAAAATTGTGAAGCATAAAGTAGACAAGCCCATTCAGACTATGCTTCAGCCTGACTTGCTACAGATTAATAAGTGATCAGCTCACTGCCAACCTCCTGCTCCAAGATTTCTGCAGGCATATTAGTTGTTTTGGTGACTGAAAGCCTGATGGGATCCAAGACATTATCTTTTCTGGAAGCTGTTTCTCTTTATATGACCAGACACTCCTACCAGATACATAAAAGTAAGTCCCAGGAAGCCATGTACGTAACAGGTCAAAGCTTTATTTGCAAGCACATTCATGTGATATGAAGTACACAGCCAGAACATAGGTCCTCCAAGTATTCCACAAAGCAAGAGGCTTCTTCGTGGCTGGTCAAGACAAGATTATCATCACAGGCCAAATGGGATCCCTGAAGCTGCCATTGCCACATGAAGAATTCTCATGTGTATTAAAGCCTTTCAAGAAAGCAAACTGAGAAGAGAAACAATCACCTCATCACTTCAGTTTCATATCTCCTGTTTTATTTTAAGGTTTACTAGGGAGTGCTTTCATGTGTCTGGGGAACTTCATGTTTGTTTAAGTTTTCAGTCTTAATGTTTAGTTAGCATAAACTATTTGTAAACTTATAGTGTTGGCATGTCCAATCTCTATTTGTATTTGTTTCTCCCACCATTTTTCCTCCCTCCTGTGTTTATTTCTGCATTGACACATCAAGGGAGGGCCTACTTTTGGCACACACTCTTGCCAAAACAAATTGTTTTATGCACAATTTCCTTTCATCAGAACTTCAGAATATTAACAACTTAGTATATTGCATATAAGTGTATATCAGGGTTAAAAAAAAAATGATGGGGAAAAAATTGGACACATGTTGAGGCAAGAAAGATTAAAGGAAGACATTTCTCTGAATTAAAGCCCTCTTAGTAGTGCAGTTGAAACACTACGCCCTAAGTTTTGTTTTGTCCTTAGACAAGTTCAACCCCTGATTAAATCATGTTTACAAATAATTTGGGATCAATCCTCCCTCCTCTCCTGGAAACAATCAACAAGAAGTTTAAAGTAGAACACTTTCTCTTTTTGGGGGGGGGGGGGGGGGGGGGGGTTGGGGGGAGGGAGACAGTGCAGGCAGTTAAAAATTAAAGTTAGTAGAAGAATAGAACTAAAGCAATTAGCTACTAACTCTCTCAAGTTTGCCTATGAACTGGGAAATAAAACATATGGCTGTTTAAGCAAACATATTTTGGTGTATTAGATAACATTGGTCCAAGTCAAAACCCTCCACAAAGCACAGTTAACTATGTACATTAACTACTGATTATTTTCCAGATACAGATTTGCAGATGTAAACTACAATAAAAAACCAAAATTAGCATTTCACATTGAAACTGAGATCTAGTATAGCATATTAAGTAATCTCTATTGTCCAATTTAATTGGTATTTGGCAAAGCCATCTTTGATAAAGGGTAACTGTCAAAAATGTTTTCTTTCAGATCCTGATCTGAGCTAGTCCACATCTGGCCTTAACAACAGCCTTACAGGAAAATGGTCAGAGAATGGTCTAGTTAAAATTCTCATCATTTTAAGCCAAGGTTCATCTATGCATAGCATAAATCCATGTGATGTAGAAATTTATACACCTCTTCCCTCTTTCTCCTCAAATACTTGTAGGCAGCAGCCTTCACCCTCACTGATCAGGCTTTATTTTATTCTGCTTAAAAACCCAAAACAAGCTTTTGTGGCGCTGGGTTACCTTGCCTGCAAGACACGGCTAGGGAGAACAAGGGGTAAGATGGTGTGAAGCCGAAGAAATCTTGAATGGAAGCAAGACATTAATCAAACCAACCAGTTTTAGCATTTCCATCCTTTTTCAAGCAAAAAGTTAGCTTTTCCCCACCACCAGACTTCAATACAAATAAAATAAGGCTAACTGGTGGACTAACAGAGGCAATATAAAACATGTCAAGTTGCAAGAAAGAGGACTTCCATAGTGCCATCACATCTTTAAGAGAATAATGTTAGCGTATATTGTGTAACTTCCACAAGCATTGGTGGTTCTCTCATTAGTCCTAACATAAAGAAAAAATTTTCCTTTTGATTTGCAAGGAAAGTTAAGAACAGTGTAATCAGCATTAATCATAACGGTGCCATATTATAGTAATAATTCCTACTTGATAATAACCAATGGAAATAAAAATGTGTCCTCATTTTCTTTCCCTCATTTCTGAGTAATCTGCTGTTTCTTACAATATATTATTACAGTGTTCAAATTACTGACTCCTAACAACATGACAAGATTGTAGCTGAATGTCTTAACAGTAAGCCTTCTCCATTTCAGCTTGTATTAATCTCTTACAGAATTTATCCAGACAGCATGATACTGAACTGCACCTGTTATGACAGCTACATGTAGTAGCAGAGAGCCCTAACCTTTTCAAGACCAGTAGGTTAGATAGCAAGATTTTAAGCTTACTGTACAGATATTAAATAGATGAAAATAGGTTACAGTTCCTTCACAGGGTTTTATGTTTGCAAAAGAACTGCAGGTATCTATTGCATAGCCTGAAACAGGGGAGCTGGGGAAAAAGAAGTCTTAGAGGGACTATGGTTTTCTTTGGATTTTGCTGAACAATCTGTCTGTAAAGTTCTGGTGATGCTAGCAAAGCTTTCCAGACTCAAAGACAGCTATAATGCACAGTTATTTCCTTATCCAGTTGCCTATTTGTAAAAACTTTCTCCATGCACAAATCCACTCCTGAAACATGGAATACAAAACAGAAAGCTTGCTGTGAACAAACATGGTTCGAAGACGCTGATTTTGTTGTTGTTTTTTAAAGCAATTGCATTGTGGTACATGCAGCATCTTTGACATTGTCTTGGGTGCATCCAGTTTGGAACAGAAATTGAAGAACTGAGCTCTAGAGTGAAGGATCTGTTATGGTGTTAACAGAATTCATGCTATCCTCTTATACAATCTTGTTATTTTTAGCCTCATTTTTCCCCACCCTACTATCTCTAGACTGCTCCTTACAATCTTTACTTTCTATCACTGTCCTGCCCATAAGTATGGCATTAATTTTGCATATGGTCAAGGCTTCAGTCTCATGAAACATAACTAGTACCTACTAACTCTGATAAAAGGATCATTCCACAGACACAAAGGCAAATGGCTTTGGACCCCCCACTAACAGTAAAGGAAACTTGAAGGAAGGAAGATTCAGGAGCTGGCAGACCTAATTACATTTTCATAAGATGAATAAGATCTAAAAATTCATAAGCATTGGAACACTTCTGTGTTATGTGTTTGAGACCCCAGTCACACTTGCTGTGATTAAAGAGTCTGTGAAAGAAAACAAAGCAAGAAAAAACCCACCCAGGCCCCTAGAGGATCAAGAGACATCTGCCAGTCAGTGCATCTCTGGCACTGAAAAAGAGATTTTGATCTTGCCCGATTTTGATTAAGCAAGATAAAGCTTCAAAAGCATAAGTATTGCTATCTATTAGGCCTTGCCTTAAAACAAAGTTCAGATGTACATGAGACCTTGTTGTCTCCAGATTAGCTTTCACCTACTACACAAGAATTGTTCCAGTCCCATGGGAGCTGATCACATTAAAAAGTTATCAGGAAGCAAGGATATGCTCTAAAAAAAAAAAAAAAAAAAAGAAAAGTAGAACTTGCCAGAAGTGCTAGACGTCTTTCAACATTTAGAGTTGCTCTAACATTTTGATTTGGGGAACTTTCAAATAAAACTTTTTTAAATATAACAGCAGCACAATCTCCAGTTGTTAGTTATAAAGCCATTTTGCCTGAATTTCACTTCAATGAAAAGAGACCCAGTTGAGAAAACTAACATAGAAGCACAGAAAGCAGGACAAGCATAGGGATATTTGGTGATGCAACACCACAAGTTACATAAGCAATATGAATCCAATGTAAGTTTTTCTTTAAAATACAGCTACTTATTTGGTATTCCATATCAGTATACCAGATGATAGGTGCTATGATGTTGCCTTCACATTATTCCACTCTAACCCCTTCTCCATGATTGCACATGCTTGTAAGTGAGACAGCTACAGAAACAGCTGACATAATCATTTTTATTCAGTTCAGGATGTGGTAAACTGCTTGATCAGTTATTACACCTTTATTTTGCAATGCTAGCTTTTCAGTACCTTAGCAGCATACTATTGAGCATTGCTTTCAGAACCTGGAAGAGGTAATTTTTGCTGGAGGATAGTATTATGACTTCATTGCTGGAAGAAAAGCTTTCATTGTTTAAGTTACTGGCAGAATTTCATAGAGGAGAAGGCAGAAGATAAGCATTCAGCAGAATTTTCCAGTTAGGCACATATCCATATCTTTACCTGCCTTTGTCTTAGAAATTGCAGTTTGTCTGTGATTCACCTTTCAGCTCTTAGAGTTTGGATAGCCTGGAAGAAATTCACCCCATTAAGGACTCACATAATCAAAAGCTCCTAGGTGAAAAGACTTCAATACCAGATCTGTATCAGACTCAAAGGATATTGGAAATGATGTAGTGAAGTGTCAAGAACAGACAACTCGTCCTCTTGGGTAAAAATCAGGATTGTTGTATCCTTAGAAAACATGTTTGATGATTCTAGAATGAAGATTCACATGAACTGGTGCATCTACATGGCACAGGAAGAGCTATGTAGAAATAATAGCTTAAGGCATCATTGTGCACTGTTTGGCTACCCTTCACAGCAGTACTGGGGCCAGTCTAGGTAATGATTTAGCTATATTTGCTCTAGTCCAGGAAACTAAGCTGGTCCTGAACCAGCACAGACACCACTACAGAAAGCAGGGTCAATGGAAGAACTTTGGGAGATTCAGGGTGAGCTCCATGCCAGCTACTATGAAGGATCAGGGGTTTTTATGGAACTCTTAGAAGTTATGTTTTAATCCAGCAACACAGAAAATCAGCACTTGAAAAATTTATTACAGTAACAAAAGGAAGTGGCTGAGACTAGATACCCACTAGCTAAGGTCTGACAGATACCCTGGCAAACTGTTCAACATTATATCAGTTTAACATTGTTCTCCTGTTTAAGTTACTGCCAGAGTGAAACGAGATGCCAGCACCAGTACTTATGCCTAAAATGGTACATACTAAGGCTTTTGGTAGCATAAAGACATAAATTTCTTATATCTTTATGCTACAAAAGTTTCTTATACCCCTGTTATGCTTCTATTAGAATTTTTTTTTTCTACTGCAGTGGCTGTTAAGAAACAAATAGAAATCCCTCATACAGTGGTAATTAATGTTGCAGATCCAAGAACACACATACATTTATATCAGTACACACATCTGGAACAGGCTGCCCAGGGAGGCTGTAGAGTCTCCTTCTCTGGAAATATTCAAAACCCGCCTGGACGCAACCCTGTGCAATGTGCTCTAGGGGAACCTGCTTTGGCAGGGGGTTGGACTAGATGGTGTACAGAGGTCCCTTCCAACCCCAACCACTCTGTGATTCTGTAACTGCTTAAGAACACGAAATGCCGAGAAGCTTATTTCAACTCAGTCACTCATTACCAGTGATGCTCACAGAAAAGGTTTTAGGCTAGTCTTCAGTCCTAGGCATAGTGTTAAGCAAGCTTTGATACCACTTCGTAATGCTTTAATGAAATTGAAAGGCTATTTTGCACACACTGCAGCAAAAGCAGTTCCTGCCTGTACCAGGAACTTGACTTCTGTCAACTTAATCACAGACCATACATCACATGAACACAAATTTGTTAGGGTGTTCAGTTCTGGAACAACTAAGCTTGATGAACTTGCCAGAAAAAAAAATTCCTCTCTTCAACATTTCCCTGCCACTCCTTCTCCTTTAAAATATTCCCAACACACAGGGGTAAAGTCTTATTGGCAAAACAATGCAGCAGAACATGTCATGAAAAAAGTATGACCTGGAGCCAGGGTCCACCCAGTGAGCTCAGGTAGGAGCAAAAGGAGACAGATACAGGGCTGGAGATGAGGCTACAGTATATGGCCAGGGGGTCCATGTGGGAGATAAGCTACCTACAGAATAGGGCTGAGGTCCCACCAGGAGGCAGTGCTAGAGACAGGCACTCCTATGATAAAGCTTAGGCCCCAGGCTGAGCTTAGATGAGGCTCCTGGGCACGTGGGCAGGGTTATGTGTGGGTCCCAGGTGAGGCTGGTCAGGACCATTAAAGCCTGTTGGTGCCCTGAGGGCTCTGACTTGAATAGTTCTTGATGAACCAAGTTTAACTATTTACTGAAATACACAGCTTCAGTAAAAGAACCAGGCTGCAGGAGAGGTTTGCTCTTCTACCAGAAACAGCCAGAGTTCCAGAAGCACACATGAGATTTAGGATTTACTAACATTCTAATTGTATTATCATTACAAAAATATTATTCCAACCCAAACTTCAATCTGACTTTGACAGCAAGAAGGTCTAGATCTCAAGTTTTACAAACTATCAAACATCAGTAAAGCCACCACCTTGAAATGTGGGAAAGGTGATGTAAAATACATTACTCTGAGTGAACTAATTTCCCTAATTGCAATTGATACGTTAATTGGTTCAATAAACAGCACATCAAAAAGGAAAATACCAGGGAACATGAGGAAAAAAAATTCCTTTTCCCCTCAGTTTATAATTCCTAGATTTCTTTGTACAGCAATCTGCACAGAAAACTGCTTGAGTCCCAAGCCCTGCCTCATGCATGGCAAGGCATATGTGAATTACCTATGCTGAGAGCCTGCCCTTTGCTCTCTTCCATTCTTATCCTTTCTTCCCACCAGATGTTCATTTCCCTCCCTTCTACCTCCCATCCCCTGGATCTATCTAGAAGAGGCTGCTTTTCTCTTTTGGGCTTCAGCCATCAAGTCTTTTGACAAGTGCTTACCAGGTCCTGAGAGAAAATCCAAGTATGTTCTGGACATTTTCTGTTGCCTAGAGTGGATTCTTGAGTGCAGAAAGTCACTCAGTTGGCTGTCAGTATACACAAGCATTGTTGGGCAGGGTTATACAAGCACAACTGGAATGGCATTCAGAGTTAACGTCTACTAGTACAATTTTGGGTTTTATGCAGACCCTTCTTTGCATCTCTCTAGAAGAAACACATTAAGCAACTCCAGTATATACAGACAAATTCAACTCAAGTTCATGATTTCCTTTTACTTTGCTTACTTAACCCATTACATCAGGGAATATTCCAAACCATCAGTATCTACAATATGGATTCAATACAGACAGAGCCAGTTTTGTAGCTTCAAGCAGCATCATCCCTTGAGAGCTGACCACATACCTTGAAATCTAAAACCAGAGTTAACCAAGACATAAAAACCTTGTAATAAGTTTCAAGCCTGATAATTTCTATAAACACATGCTGCAGCAATGATGTCACTACTACAGCTGTCCAGAACAGAAATGTATCCTGCAGAAGTGACCAGTTGACAGGGTAAAACTCAGATAACTCTTAATTCCAAACAATAAAAACTCACAATGTACAACAAGGAAAATTACTTTTTTATCCGAGTTCTAAATCTTTGGTTTCCAACTCTTAAGTCCAGCTGCTTTGTTTAGGTAAATTCATGTGGCATTTCATTACTTAACCTTGGTCATTCAGAACACTATTTTGTCCCATGTTCGGCATTGTTGCTAACAAACTTTTACTCAAGAGCATTCAGAACAGTACATGTGCTGTATAGATCAGGCCCACCATTCTACTGCCTCTGAAGAGAGGATGTATGACAGTTTATGACTAGGTATAGCTCTTGCTGCAAGATCTCACAGTAGAAGGCAAAACAGAAAAGTTACCTGGCAGCAGTATCTTTCTACAGCAAAAACCAGCACATAGATAGTGATTACCATTTAATCACCAACGTTGGAACTCCATACTTCATGGTCCACAGGAGAGCCATTAAAGGAAAAGGAATATTTCCTTTTGAGACTATTCCCAGACACAGAGGTTAGGAAGTTATAACAAAGCCCAAAAGAGATTATTTATTGGTCAATACCACAAATGGCAAGCTGCTTGCTATGTTTCTATTAAGGTTAACTTTACTACAACTCTCCAGCTTTATCACAGATGTTCTTATTACTTCAGTAAACAACTGCAATTTGAAATGTTGCCTTTTTCATTGCCAAACACAACTATGTAAGAGATATGAAAGAGAAACAGTTGATTTAACAATGTCTTTCCTACCCATTACAGAAAATTCAAACATTGCAAGAGGTTCTACATGCATCTGATTAAGTGTACAATACTTAATAACCCATTGCACACACTGTATCCATTTGGCAATCAGTAGAAGTAGTTAGATTTCAGAAATACAAATTTGTGCAAGTATTCACATTTACTGTCTAACAGTTTTGGTGGCCAATTTGGTGAGCAAATTAATCAAAATAGGCGAAATCCTTAAAATGAAATGCTTAAATTATTCCCTTCTGGGAACAAGTGTGTCAAAAATTTCCCTAAATTAGTAAGCAACAATTATAGCAGAACTGCCTAAAAGCTGCCTTTGTTTTCCAAGCTATTTTTCAGCTGGCAAAAGGAGTTACCACCACCTTTTCAGTGTAGTAATGGCACACTGCACATGCACCAATGCTGGTAGAGGCAAACAAAATGTATAAATCCTGCTGTGGTTTAGACAAGACAGACAGTAAATTGCTAAATGCTGTCAAGACTCCAAAGGTTCCATCCATGTACACTAACACTCACTCAGCTACAAATTCTTACTGTTACAGACCTCGACATTTAGAAAATTTAGGTTGACAGTTCTAGATTTGGGGAAACTTGAAGTCTGCTCTTCACGTGCCACTTAAGTGGCAACTATACGTCCTCTCTACTCTTGTAAATCTTAGTTACAGTAGTCTCCTGCTTCACTGAGGAAACTTTAATGAAGTTTTTCATAAATGTGGCATTTTCCAACACAAGTTGATCCAAGGATGGGACAATTTTCCTCCCAAAGTTGACAGGAAAACTCATCCGTCTCTAACAGGAATCTTAAAGCCTGAACATTTATAGTAAAAATGGACTTAATACACTCACTTAAAAAAAAATAGAAAAAAAAATCAAGCCTTAAAGGGCAAAGTACATGGAAGTTGATCAATAAAAAGTGTATTCACACACCATTTAAAGTTAACCCAACTACTTCAGGACTAAATATTTGCTTGTTTGCTCCCATCACACTAAACCAGATTTCTTCTCCACCTGAGGATATATCCCAAGTCTTGTTGCAAAATTATGCTCCACTTGCTAGGATTAATTATTTATACCCAAACAACAAATGGTTACTTATACAGCATTCAGGAAGATTCATCAACTAGATAAATAGTTACAAGCAGAACTTTTACCTCCACAGAAATTAGAGTAGAAATTGTTTACGCTATTTACTGACTGAATGTGGCACACAGCTTGTCCCAACGGAAAGAGTACTTTCACCTGTCAGTGAAGTAGATAAAAGGAAAAATTTTCAAACCCAAAGAAAATTAATATTACATTTCAACTTCTAGAGGAATAAGTCAGAGTCTTCAGCACAGATATGTGTTTGAGAGGTACAATGTCTCAATGGTGCCTCCTACCATAGGGAAACCTACAGCAAGGTAACAGTTTTACTTTTCACTGGAAACAACTTCCAATCCATATTTTCTAGGAATGATCTATGAATCAGTGAAATTATCTCATCTACCACTATTTGACAATAGCTATGAGGCAGATTACTAAAGACATTTTCCAGATGAAACAGTCCTCTAATTAGGCATAAAGTGTGCTTTTTATGTCCTTTTTCAGAAAAAACTGCTGTGAGGCAAGACAACAGAAATGGCACCATCTGCCAATAATCCAATTAGAGAATTTCAAAGCAACAGCTAAAAAAGCTAGCTGTTAGTGATTTATTTTTCTAAACATATTTTTCAATTACACCACATGTAGGTCCACATGCTTTCTAATTACGTTCTACTTGGAAACCACAACAATTCATGGGATCAAGGAAAAGTCACATCATGGGGTAATGCAAAACACGAGCTTTTCCCAGTTACATTGTTGTCTCCAATTGTGACAGAATACATCTTTGGCTTTACCACTTTTTCTCATATTCCCCCATGATACGTGACAGTCAAACATGTCTCAGACACCACTTTTAGCAGAATATTCTCAGGAATGATCTAGGATACACCCTCTCTTCTCACTTGGTTTATGGTCAAAATTATTATCAGATGCACAAAGACAATGCTAACTTGCCTACCATGACTAAATGCTCTGAAGTGGTGTATTTAGGAAGCAATTGCTGCTTATCATTCAAGATTACTTGAATAGAGATGGGAACTTGGCTAACCTTGTTTAGATGGGCCAGGTGTTTATCAATGCCAAACAACTTACTGGCTCTTGGCCTCTTGCTGAAGATTGCCAAGTTCAAGATAACCAAAAAAGAAACACTAATGTTTGAATAGGTCTTCAGAAGATACTGACAACTTCAGGTAAACAGTTTTATCCTACTGACAGGTGACACACAAATTAAAGGACTTGCTCAAGGCCTCACAACAAGTATATGAAGAACATACAGAATTAAATGCATATCCTGAAATCTTAAGGTATGCTTCCTCTAATATCACAGCAGCTCATTTGTTATATAAATAGATATGGCCAATGAATTAATATGGCCACACATGACATGGAACATAGAACTGCAGTGGTTAAAAGTGCCTAAGGATTAGAAACAACCTATCTTGACAAGAACTTTGCTGAACCTTGATGTTTTCGTTCTCATTCTGCCTTCAGGTCATCCTGTATATCTTTTCACATCTGTCTCACAGCATGCTTAAAGTACCCTATCACAGACCTATGCAGGCCAATACCAGCTTCAGCAGGATACAGCTGAAAATTCAGTGTGGATATTTTTAGTTTCCCGAAATCAAATGATCAGTGTCTGCCCTTCAGTGAATACATTATGCTTTATTGCTAAAGGAGGACATACTGATAGCAAGGAAAAGGGCCCATCATCTCAGTTTCACACTTCCCTCACATTATTTAACTATTTTAACAACTGATTCTTAAGAATACACATAAGACTTCATAAAATATAAGATGCATCTTTGTATTCCTGGTACATAATGATCCATGAACATAAGGTTCATCTACATCTAAAGAAAAGCAGCACAGCCAATCCTTTCTGCCTAACTTGCATTCTTAGTCACCCAATGTTGCACTTGTTTAAAATAAGCATTCTCGAGTATATTCTTACACACCCTAGACACTGTTACTCAAATAGAGGGTGAAGTTTCTCAGAACCATGTCTAGTGCAGGAGCAGGCTGAGAAAGAATAGTTTGTGATATATTTGAGGCTTCAGGTTTCATCCCACCATCAAGCAACTGCAAACAAGCATAATTCAAAGTCAGTTGCATCCTGCATATTTGATTGCATACCCTATCCTTTAAAAAATTACAAACAGCCTACCTTAAATAGACGTCCTACATAAAATTTTATTCCAAAAAATCAGTTACACACCTTTTCAGGAAAAAGTGTTGATTGAAAGTTGTTAGATAAAGCACAGTCACTTCATACAGAAAACTACCACAGTCAAATGAAAACAAATTTTTAAAATGAGCACTAGAGTCAATGGCCTGTTGAGAACCGTCTCAATGAAGGCTACCCACATCGAGTACAATTTCTGAAAACATCCTTTTGACTTAGAAACCATTTGAATGAATGAATAATTCAAAGTTATCTACTAGCTGTAAGGAAAAAGATCCACCAGAGGGAATTAAAACTAGTAACTATGACAATAACCTATCCCACTCTTAAGTAAGGACACTAAGCCTCCATTACTCCATCCCATGTGCAGGTCTGCTTACACTGCAGATGCTGGTAACCACAGAAACTTTTGGCAGGACTTTAATATGATGTTACCAAAAAAACCCAAACCATTAAATAATTAGACCTGGCTTTCAGTTACACCGGCTCCAAAGGAACATCACATCCAAGTAGAACGTGAAGCAGCATCCTGTTTTAATCAAGAAGCTTTTCCAAGCTGTAGAGTTTTTGATCCAAAGGTGATTTTATGGCAAAAAAAGAAAAAAGATCTGTTAAAAGAAGTATTTGTCTGGAAAAACTTCAATAGCTACATGTTGTCCTGTGGCCAACAGCTGCTAAGCTGTAAACCATATGTCCACCATAACTGCAGTAGTCCCAGATCTTTAATTTTTCCTCTCACTTTCCTTCCTCAAGATTAGCCTTCAGACAAAAGCACAAAACATTAACAAAAGTCTCAGATAATGAGCTTAACATGGTTTTATTATGCCTTCACAGAAGCAGCAACCTGCTAGCTAAACATTTTCCTACAATGTATTGACTACCTTTTTTGGTGGTATTGTATAGCCATTTGAAAAAAAGGTAGCACATGTGCATTTGGAAAATAACGTACCATGTGCACACAACAGGTTTGAATGTTGTTGGGCTTCTTCCTTCGGAAAAAAAAGTTAGAAGAGGTAATAGCTCAGTTCTCCATAGTGAGCACTACATTATTTCAGGCACACAGCAACCATTCACTACCATTATCCATGCCTATTCTCACATATGAAAGAATCACAAAGTGTTTGCTGGGCTCCATGCTGTCAGAGGGTCGTAAGAGTCACTTTACTGATACTGAGCTAATGGTTGTCCTGTAAAAGAAGCCACTGATAGCCACAAGCAACCACTCCCTAAATACCTCACTTAACTTGCCAAGCCACTTAAATGCTATAAATTGACAAAAACATGTTTCCTTAATTTTACAAATATGGGCCCAATACATCACTGTACAGCAGCCCTTGAAGAAATGTCGAAGGCTGCACATGAAATACTGTTGCACAAGAAATACCTACACACCCAAATCTGTGAGGTCAACAGAAAAACCTGACAGCATTTGCTGCTCCCACTCCAGGAACACTCACTTCTGTTGCCCTGTAGAGAAAGGTGCCTCACTCATGCCTGGCAACAGCTTACAGCTGTGCCATATCAAACCAAAGGATATCTAAACCCATATCCTGTGTCTAACAGTAGCCAATAGCAGATGCCTGGAGTGTGTCCAATGAGACCATTCATGTAGTTAAACTAGCACAGATATTTCAAAACCATCTTTAAATCATCTCTTTTAAAGTAGGAGCAGCACAAAGCTCAGTGCAGGCTAGCCTACTGTGCAATGGTACACAAGGTAAGATGTAAACATACCCTGAGTATCATTACCTCCTTGCCTGACAATATACCTTCATTGCATACCGCACAACAAATATATTCTGCAGTTACATCCAAATATTCCTAAGTTGCTAAGTAAATACATTTATTCAGTCAAAACCACAAGCAACCTATTTTCTTAACGAGCAATCTGACCCTATATTACTTCTGGTTTCTTTCCTATTCAGATGCTCTGGGCCAGAGGTTAATATACAGCTTCTTGCTCCTACCACCTGAAGAAAATCAAGGCTTGTCTAGATAGCATCCACACTACTGAGATAGTATCAAGACTTGAAGCAAAATTACTTGGACTGGTTTTTTATGTACTTCTGGATGTCCCCATGAACTTGTTCCAAGTACATTTACAAGAATCCTTACATTTTATGTTCCTTCACTCATGAAAAGGGAGGACTTCTCTTTTTTTATCGTATGAATACATAAGCTAAGTATTAAACCATGTCCTGTGTGAAGGGTTTGTACATCGCAAGTAAATTTCAAAGCGATAAAAAACAAAACTTGGGCTCAGTATTTTTGCATGTGCTTGTCATTGTGTTAAACTTGTCATTCCCAGCATCTAAGATTAATTGCTTTGATTCTTTCCCAGGATCAAAGTATAGGCAATAGTTCCAGTGGGTCCTAAGATTGATTTGTTGAGATTGCTGACTTCAGAGAACTTGTGTGCATGCCATGACACGCACTCCTTTGTAACATAAATTGATAACTTCATTATCTGCCACAGCAAACTTCTAAGAGTGTCCATTTCTAATACACATTCCAGTGCATCAAGTAGCTAATGAGGAAAAACATGAACTGGGGAAGGCAAAGAGGTCTATTATGAAATGAACTGTACAAACAAGAAGTGGTCTATAGAGTGGGCAGCTACATATAGTCAAGCTTGCATTACTTACAACTGCAGAAGTTCTGTAAAAACAAATGCCCTCCTAGTTGAATCTGTCATGAACAGATCCTTGAGATACTCCAATGCTTTATCGAGTATGAACAAATTACCTTTTCTGGTTTTAGATTCTTTAACTTGGTCATAAAAGTTAAGGCAGAACATGAACCTGGGGTAAGGAAACTTGTTCTCTGCATTTGGAGATACTTAGAATTGAACAGTTATCCAAGGAAATCAGTCCAAACATCATGAGCTGCAGATGAACCCTGTATGGACGAGCAGGTTATGATATCCAAGCAAAGCCTCTGACTCCTCAAAGAATTCTAAACTAGTCACCGTTAGATATATGGTACGGATGATAAATGTTAAAAGCAAGTTTGCATTTCAAGCAGGCTGTACGGACTGAGTAACTGACTACTGTCAGCCTTATGCCATCTGTATTCTGTTCTTCATTATCCCTGTGGCTTTCTATTAAAAGAAAAACAAACCAAAAATCCTTTGAGTAATTTATCTGTAATGACATCACTCCAACCTACACTATAGTAAATAAACCACTTATCACCTGAATGAAGCAACTGAGACTTTTTTGTCTTTATCTTTTAAGGTTTTGATAGATTTTCTCACACTAGAATAAGAAATTGCCAGTCAACTGCTTTAATTTCAGCAGCTAAATGGCATGGTCCCAATATATAACCACTGTGAGACAAATATCTGACCTAATCTATGGGCAATTAATAGTGAAAGAATGTCAGGGGATAACTGTGTGAGCTGGCACATATAAAAGTGGAAGTGGATTGCTGAAGGCTCGGGCCTGCAGCCCCGTGGGGAGATGGTCTCCCCTTGTGACCAGCACCCATTAGCTGCAACACAGCATGAATGAACAGTGTCATTCAGGAGTGTCACAGCTGGGTGAGAGCTGCATTGCTGTGCACCCAAAAGCTAAGAAGGTTAGATGGCAGTTTAAAACCTATTTACAAAACCAAGTTCAAATTAGGTTACGCTCGTGGTTTAAAAGGCATAGACCCAGAAATGAACTCACACGTCAGCTCAAAGCATTCACTAAACTACACTTGACAATGCTAGGGAAGATATTCCTTAGTACAGTACACTAGGGAGTAACACCACAACACATTTTCTATGCTACAAATTTAACTTCTATATGCCCCTTAATGTTTTACCTAGATTTTCCCCTCTGAAGCCTGTTGCATTTGAAAAAGCTAAGCACAGCACTACTCAGATTAGGCTTGCCTTGTTTGCTTCCAAATTTAGCTTATTTTTTCATGGCAACTGTACTCCCAACTTGAGCATACAGTATGCTGAGATATGAGGTCATAGTGAAGTTTTAAGATCAATAAATATCTTCATGACATGACACTAAGATCACATTTGATGGAGAGCTACCATTTCTGTTTATAGCATGGAGCTGAAAGGAAAAGATAGCTTTCTGAGCAGTTTAATTTCAGTTTTACTCAGCTCATTTGCTGAGAAAATGAAATGGTGTGATAGAACATTATTTTAATGCAATCTTTATACTCAGTGTGTGATAAGCAATTATGTGATCATATATCACAGAATATCCAATATTCACTTCAGGCTTTGACTTCTATTTTCCATAACTAAACTATAAAACTAAGGAAAAACACAGCACACACAAATTTCTGACAAAGATATGCCTCAACTGGAAGTAAAGATAATAAAAAAACCCACAAAACAAAAAAACCCAAAACACAGCAGCACAAAGCTACTGGTTATTTAATATGGTTTCTTCTGCCTAGCTTACACATTTAATATTGGGAAATAAGTTGTTTTTAAGTGAGGTATTTCTGAATGTTTGATCAAAATATCAAATTCCACAAGAGTTTTACTTCAACATTAGTTACTAGAGCCATACCTTTTTCTGCAGAATAGACAATCAATTACAGACTCTGCAGATAGCTGAGCTGTTGGTTCAGGTGGTAGCTATTTCCATATTAACCAGGAAACATACACATTTCACTTCCCATTGTGAAAGTCATTGTAGTCATTGTCTGACAACTCATCACTGAGTAAACGCTTCAACTATATTGGGATACATATCCTGGCTTTCATTTGGTAATCCTCAATTTTAGAGTACTCTAAAATTAGAAGTTTAATTTCCCACCTTTAGTACTTACATTCAGCCAACTATTGCACTGAAATCTGGACTGGACATAGACTGTTAGTATAAACTGATCCCTAATACTTTGGTACTTGTATAAATGTAAACATCATATAGGACTCCAGCAAGATTTCAAGAGACAGCTTTAGCATGTGCGTATAGCTACACCTTCCTTTGTAACTGTAGCTATCCATTAACCTTTTGGTAACACAACATGCTTGAGGAAAAACATGTACTAGCAAGCTATTAAAAATATTAATAAGAACTAGGTTTGCCGATATAGGCTTTGTACTCAGTGTAAGCACAGTATTTCCCCGCTTAGTATTAAAGTTATACCAGACTTCTACATGCATTCTGGTCATTCCAAGTCATACCCCAAATGCCTACAAACTAAAGTACATCTTCATTATTTCTAATAGCTGTTAAAACAATAGAAGTTTCTGTACCTGAAAAAAAAAACAGCATAATAAATTATGACTGCTAATTTAAATACAAATTCTCTTCTCATTCATTCTCCACTACAAACTAATTGCTAATAATCATAATGCCTTTCACTGGCAAGTCTGCTATATTAAGTATGTTTTAGGTCCCTCTCCTCAGCAGTTCTACCCCCAAGAAAAACAAAAATATGTTCTAATGAAGCTAAAGTCCATCAGCTACTTATGGCTGCTTTCCCTGTTGTACTTTTTAAACTTGCTTCACTCACCTGTAATTCCAGAAGCAAGATGACTACATGCAAAGACAAAGTAGGAGGCAGCTCTAAGAGCTAATGTGAGTTCTATGCTGCAGATTAGTTGCACATAACAGGCTAAAAAAAAAAAAAAAAAAATCAGAAAACAAATTGTCTATTAGCCAAGATATGTCAGGATCTGAATGACTATACTAAAGGCTGGGATCTTCAGGACTCCTGAGGAGAGGCAGGTGCTCAACATGTAACTATTTCAAACACTTCACTTGTTTGAAGATGCCAGCCAAAGAGATTAAACCCAATGCGCCCCAATTCATTTTAATTCTTATTCTGTTGGAAGGAGCATTAATTACATAAACTTTTGCCAGTTTTCTGCCTAAAAATTAAGCACATTTGATTCTATTCCCCCGAAGGAAAAGTAGGAATAAAGTAACTCTCTCATTATAAAGGTGTATAAGGAGTCAGCATAAGCGCTCTCAAATAAAACAAAACCTGTGGTAAACAACTGACTCAGTGGATGAGTCTTCCTGCTCCTCCCATCACATTTAAAGTTTGCCTAAGGAAAAGCCTTAATTGAGGCTTGCATTCTCAAACTGGGAAGCAACTGCCAAAACAGTTTGTGCCAGAAATTAGTAAATTAAAAAAAAATTTCAAAAGTACCTTCTCTAAGTGATCTAAGATCAGGGAAGCTGTTAAATTTAAGGTAGGACCTAAGTATTACTTGAGAGTTAGGTAATTTATGTTATTCTTCTAGTTGGTACCATACTGTACTTGTGTAACACAACAGGACAGAAGTGGGAATAGTATACCCAATACCAACTTTGTGAAAGATTTACAGTGAAAGCGTAGCTGGTTCTGTAGACCCATCCTACTCCCTTACCATAGAAAATAAAGCAATGGCCAGCAGAACAGCTGCTTAACTCTATACACTATATTTCCAGAGGCATTAATTGTTCGGAATTCAAGCCAGCCCTAAGCATAGTAGCTCTTCTATTTCAGAAGGTTTCCAATACACTGAACTTGAACTAAAAAACTTCAGTAATGTCATATATAATGTTCATAGCTGTTCTTTATTATTAGAGTTTCACATTTTGTGCAGAGAAATTTATGAATTTAAGTTTCATTATACTTTTCATTAATTGTCCAGCTAATGAGCAGCATTAGAAAACGTTGAAACATAAGAGTATACTGAATTGAGAATAAGCATAGGATAGCCAAGAATTTCATTTTAGGGTTATATATAGTGATATGGTTAAATTCAGAAAGATCAAATTAGGCTGTCCATCTTCCAGAATTATGGCTAGAGACAAAGCTGAGCAAGGAAATTAATGACAAGTGAGACAATATCAGGGAGATGTACCTCAAAATCTAATGCAAAGGTAACTGAGTCATAGATAAAACCTCTGGACTGAATTTTCCTGTTAGAAATTGAAGTATGAACTTTTAAAATGTGTCTGTTTCTTCAGGCCTGAAATTTCTTGCAGTCACCGAGAATCAATATGGTACAAATTGTAAATTAGAGAGTCAGAGCAGAGATTCAGATATAAAATGCATAGGGTTTCAAAAGAGCTTTTGTGCTCAAATACAAGTTCTTAAAATCTTCTACTAAAAACTAGAATAGCGAATAGCATATAACTAGATAACAGATTGCAATACTCAAAGGTCACACCGCCTTGCAAGTGAATGGCTTAAGTAAACGAATGCTGTCAACTGTAAGGAATCTATGCCTCTCAAGAGTTATGTTAAAATCTCAATGTTAAAATCTGCTAAGTGTGTAAAATAAACAACCTCAGCAGAAGGCATTAGGTAACGGATGTCTGCCCTAATTAACTACATGACTTGCACGCTTTTCCCCCCAGCAGTGATGGGAGCTTTTTGATGAGCAGCTTCCAGGTTGGGTAGTGCAAGCAGCCAAGTGAATCATCTCTTCATCTAAACCTGGCAATTGATGATGATTCTTCTTTCACATCTGGCTTTAATTAGTTTTTCCTTTCAAAATTGGTGCACAGCATAACGTTCAATACCACTGAAACCCAAAGAAACAATGAAGACTTAACCCCCTAAGTGCAGCAGTTGGCAAAAGCTCTGGCCAGATGAACAAAAACCCAATAGCTCATTGTACATGCTTCTTGCAAATATGTCTTTTCTAAATGTACTTTTTGGAAACACACTTATATACCAATAAAATCATGAGATCACTTAGAAGTAACCACTACTTTTTGCATAATAATAGCTTTTGGGAACAGTCCTATTGCAGATTCTAGATTAAAAACAGTTTCAGTATAACTTTTGACACAAGGCTATCTGGCTTCAGAGAACAATATTTTAGAATTGAGCAAACCCCTAAAAAAATTTGTTAGAGCTTAAGTTCACAAGAAATAGATACTAAAGACCTATCTTGAGGTCTGTAAAGATTAAAGCCTTACATCTTTGATTTTGATAACCTTGCCTTTTAATTCATCATGCAACTAAAAGAAAACAGTAATATTTTACATCACTGAACAGACCTCAAGGCAACAGAAGTGCCCTACTTCCCTTGGAAGTGAGCTTTGCTATGCAATACTATGTAAGATGAAAAAAGTAGTCATTCTTTGTTTTATGCAAGATGTACTTTCTTCCTCCCCTCTTTCTCCTCTTTCTTGTACACTCTTGCAATTCCCAAGACAGATCAGAAAGATTACATAGTCTGTGAAAATCTTATTTTGGACAAGTCAGTGACAGATAAGTTATTGTCTGATTACCCACCTAAATTGTGAACAGTATGTGTGTGTATATATGTATAATGCCTTATGTATGAATAACAGGTTTCCACTAGATGTAAGGTTATAAGGGTCTTTGTGTCAGCATGTAATTTAAAGAATCAAGAGATCTATAGATATAGAATAAGCAAGGGTCAAGTATTGATTATGTGCAAAGACTTAGCAGAATGGATTAATTCATAATTAAAAGCAGATTACAATTTAAAAAATGACCAACTACTGATAGGAACATAGCTTTCGCTGAGAGTGAAGAGGCTGATAAAATGCTGAAGGTAACTACAGAAAATTTTATGAGAGATTAGAAATATCAATTCCACTGGTAATATCCACAAAGGCCTTTATTCAAAAAGGCTTTATGGAAACCTTTGGGAAGGAAAAACTTTTCTAAAATTAAGACTTGGGTGAAACATCCCAGTTGATCCATTATTGTCTTCTCTTGCAAGAATTACTATCCTGGGTATACAGGAACAACTGACATTACAGTATTTTATAGCATGCAAGTGTTAGCTTAGCAATGTAATTTTGCCTTTTATCCAAGTGAACAGCAATTCAAAGTCCTAAATAAACACAAAGCTGTTGAATTTTACTCCAGCATGGCCAAAACAAAACTTGACACCTTGGAGGAAGCCACACTCAACAAGATGAAAGGTGCAGCCAGCCCCATTGTATGCTGCACATATGAATAATGTAGTGAAAGTAATAAATAAAGGTACATTTATGGCAAGTAAACTGTCACATACTTCAATAGTCACTCTATGGCTAGTGATACTTGTAGGAAAATTTAAAGCAAAAAACCTATCAGCTTCCATTAGATGAGGTAAATGCCCCAAGACAATATAATACTATGCTTTAAAGGAGAAGACTGCAGAGCCTGTCATCCTAGATGTTGGAGGAAGACTAATGTCGTGTTCTTCATTTCTTGT
Source organism: Nyctibius grandis (assembly GCF_013368605.1). Taxonomy (NCBI): domain Eukaryota; kingdom Metazoa; phylum Chordata; class Aves; order Nyctibiiformes; family Nyctibiidae; genus Nyctibius; species Nyctibius grandis. The sequence goes on from NC_090679.1 coordinate 4,271,477, forward strand.
TTTGACAAGATTTGTAGCAGTCATTTCCACCTCTACTAATAATAAGAACTGCTGGATGGACATCACCAATATTTTAAATCAGCCTGGTTCCAATCGGTTTGACACAGACAAGCACCCTTTACTGGATGTCTAATAGCCTTCTACTTCCAGAAGAGAAGGAAAAAACCTCACTGGATAATGTGTTATACTGATCAGCTGAAACAAACACACAAGCTAGACCAGAGGTGCCAGTCTAGAATACAATAAAACTATACCCTTTTTCATTGTCTGGGCCCATGAAATCTGAAATGCAACTTAGTTGTCATGCAAGTAGCTTACCTAGAAAAGTATCTGCTAATGAATAAGCAGTTTCCAAATATTCTGTAAGAACATGACTAAGTCTTATATTTTTTTGCTCTATGCATTCCTGCCTCAATAGGAAAGAGTGAAAGGCTCATCTTTCCAGAAACCTGGACAACATGCAGTTCTATACAGCTTGACAAATTAAACCCAGAGGGTCTGACCTATGTAGAAATTTACTAATATAAAAATCTCATTCAGCTGTGATTTAGTAAAACTCTCTTCCACATCTGTTTGCCCTTCAAAGGAGTGAGCAAGTATATTAGCATGTCAAAAACTTAACTGTAATCAAATCTCTTCAACTGATATAGTTTGGTTTCATATAAAAGCTTTAACTTCACTGCATGTAGTGATTTTCTGCTATGCCACACTGAACAAAACATTACTCAGCTCACACAAAATACTTACACATCACAACCCACAAAACCCACAATGTACTGCTCAGGGAAGTTACTATTCTACACATCTTGAATTTACAGAGAATAAAGATCCTATCTGGAAGAGTTTTGACCTTCCATTGTTGGAGCCTGAATTCACTTAAAACATCATTAGAATATAAAAGTCAAAGGAAAATTTTCTTTTAAGTTAATATGGTATATAATCATTTAATATGAAAAACCACCACCTGCACTGTATTCTGATTTCATTCTGAAGTCATTTAATTAAGTCTAAATGATAGAGCAGTGAAGGCACAGGTTAAAGAGGCACAATCCAGAAAAACCGTTATCACCTTTCCAACGGTCATTCAATCAGAAAGGAGTCATTACAGTTACACAGAACCTGACACTGTATTACAATTAAAACTAATCCAGCCTGAAGTGGTAATGTAAATCATTTCACCAAGAAACTACAGAAATCTTACTAATATTGTTGAAGCAGCAAGCAGGCAGGAACAGGAAAGAGAAATGACCAAGACCTTCAGTTGCAGCACAGGTTTATGCTGGCTTAAGTTGCTCACAGAACCACAGCACTAGCATCGTTACTTCCCTCACCCCAGCTGCTGACTATAACCTCAGCTGGCAGACCAGTAAGAAAACCAAGTCCACAAGTTCCATGAAAACCAGCAGCAAGTTGGAAGAGAAAGTACCTGCCATCGCTGGAGAAAAACAGCTCTAGTGCTGTACAAGAGTATGTCCCAAACACACAAGAGAAAGCTTATAAGCCATCACAAAATAAATTTACAGGAAACCAAGATTCATGAATTTTGTTGCTGAGCAAATAACACTGCTTTGTATCTGCAGCTGTCAGCAATTAAAAGCATCCAAAAAACCCAAGAGAAAAACAACCCTTGGACAGATAAAGCATCTTGGCTGCAGGCTGGAGAGTATGAACACAATTTTTAAATTGTCTTTATCAAACATTTCTTCTGAAATTAATATAAGGATTATATTAAAAATGCAGGTTAAAAGCTGGTTAGGCTAATGAAGCTAAGGAGCATTTCAAGAACACATACAAGATTCAAGGAGCTACACAGAAGGGAAAGTGCAACTAAGTGATGTGGAAGCTACTAAAGAGTTACGTGGAATTAAATTGATTTGAGAAGAAACGGTACCTGTTCTACTAATCTACTTCACCATATTTTCGTAGCAGAGGCACAAGGGAGAACAAACACTGTGTTCGACTTGAGGTCCAAAGCATGCTGAAAGTCACTGTAATTTGGGGAAAGGTCATCTGGTTCAGCATCTCACATAGATAATACACTGCAGCAAAATAATGGGACACTTGATGCTTTCTTCATGATTACATCTGGTTTATAGCATTTAAAGTGTAGTAAGACTTCAGGTGGCAATTCTTTTGTGTGACCTAACAGGCTACACTTTTTAAATCAACACGAAAAGAAACAAGATTTAACTTTATTTGCATCAATGGGCTTTCTATGAAGAATTCTATTAAGAGAAACTTCCCTCTGAAGTTACTGAAAACTGAGTAGCACAGAACTGCACAGGCAGAACACAGGCTTTCCCCTGTTCAACCTTGAGTAATAAAATAGAATGAAATAAAGTCTGAAGGCAAAGCACAAACCTGTCAAAACCAGTTCATTGAAATAATACCCAACATACAATAAACACCAAGATATTAGAAGATACTATAACTAAACAGTATGAATGCAAACCTCACAAACAGGAGGTATGCAAAACTATGTTAATGATAAAATACAGAGAAGTTTTCAGAAGAGATTGAAATAGAGTGGTACTTGTATTCTAATTTTAGATTACTTGTATAATAAATGAAGAAAGGTAAGGTCCAGTTCAGGAGTCAGCCTTTCTGTAGGAATCTGTCCCACTATTTCCTATACAGACTCTAGTTTCCTAACCAAGATCTCTATATGGGGCACTTCAGGTCAGACACTATGAATAGTTCTTCACTATCTTACCAGTTGAAATGTCTTGCCTGTAACCAATGTTAACCATACTGCCTTTTTCACAATCCCTTTGTATGTGAATACCTTTTTCACAATCCCTTTATATGCCTCAGAAAAGTCAAAACCAGTAACTGCCTACCTTAATACTTTATCATAGTGTCAAAAAAACTGAGCTTTACACTTGGAGAAAGACAGTGACATCCAGTGGTTCATTACTTAGTCAGTGGTATGTTTTAAAATAGCTATTTTCAGAAATATTTCCTAAGTCCTATTACTCATCTAAATAGGATCATTTAAACCAAAGCCGGATCCCAGCTGCTCAAATCAGCACACACTTAATTTAAAACAGATCCTGAGACATTACAAAGACGTTCTGCATACCACAGGAAAAAGTAGGCTTATTGCAGTCTTAATATTGCTATGCTTTGATACGATCAGCGAAGAAAAAAACAAGTTGTTAACAGTTAGAAAAAGAGCATTTGACCTCAAATGCTTAACAGAAGTTAGCTATGTTCTCATTGCTATGATCAAGAATAAATGGTTACTTAACAAACACATGCATAAAAGTTTCTGCTAATTTATAGTTCAAGTTTTATATGTATATATATTATAGGAATAATATATTAATGTATTAATTGTTGCTAAAGGAAACTACTAACTAACGAAAAGCTTTTCACCGTGCTGCTTAATTATATCCAAAAAGGCAACTTCAGTGCTTTATTTTGACCATACGAGAAAGTGTGCAACACCTCTGTCACAAGGCTGTTAGCACATTTGTAAGGTTTACGGAGATCATCAAAAAGTTCAACAAGTAGCTTCAAAATACATAAATATGTACTTTAAGAGTCTGGCACTACCAGAGATGAAAATACAAGAAAAGCTATAAGCACATATTTCAAAAGTAATAAAGACTCAAGGAAAACCAACCTTTTGATAGTACTAATTCCCAGCTACACAAAATACACTATCACAATAAGGATTAGAGGAGAACCCATGTAAATCACTCAGTTTTAACTCAGATCAGGTTTTTTTCTTATTGCATTAATTTATGCATTAGCTTCTCTTTCACCTTACTCTTCATTAGTGAGAATCTTTCAAGTAGAACTACTGCTTCCCTTCACACAACTAATTATCAGAAAACAGCACCCCCACATGTTATGTTAAGTAGGTATGTCTTAAGACATTCCTTAATGGGGCAGACTCAGTACACCAAAAATTGGTCCCAAGTGCTGAACAATGTAACCATTGAGTTAATCCCTAGAAGGAAGCTTATAGAGTTTGAGTAAAAGTGTTTCAGTGCTCAGAACTGCTTGCATTTCTACTTTAACTAAAGGAAGCATTTACATCTCATTGCTGCTGAGATATTCTATGGCAATTTGCCCAAATTCACACTGGTATTTTCTTGTAAACACAGCCCAAGTTAAGACTTAGGTAAGAAAATAAATGTAAATTGATATTTTAGCATGGTATCGCAATTGGTACAGAGTTATATTGGTTTTCTGAAGAAGTACATTTGAACCTAAAAAACTAAGGTGAATCTACCTAAATCCAAGTAGATTATCTAGGTTAAGTTTGGCTAAAGTAACACTTCGTAAAGGCTGATACACTGCTTCATACTAAATGACATAGTAAGTTTAATGGTTGGAAAGCTTTGTGCACCACACATTTTAGGCCATTCAGTAACATAATTTGTCTGCAGAAAAAAAATGAATTGTATTATTAAAGACACTGTAATCATAAACATAGAGCAGCAAATATGGTTACAGGCCATCTTCACTGAAGCATTTTGTGAGATCTTGCACTCAAGATTCAACTTACAAAATTAAACAGTTCTATATTTTGAGATACACAATGAATATTCAACAATGAAATAAGTCAATTGCATTTAGAATTTTAAAATTAAAACTAGGTTCTAAGCTGTTTATCTGCCAGTAAAGCTATTAATTAGTATAATTATGTAGCAAATGAGGTTGGAACTAAAATAATCAGAATATTTTACCAGGCTAGGCAAATACACAAAGAACACAATCAAGTGATTAGACCCTTCTGTTTCATCTTTCCAAATCATCCCATTTTACTCAGTACTGCTCACTTGATTTCTCATTTTGTTTTCAAAAGTAAATATAAAGGGAAAACAATTACACTGGGCAGGGGGGGAGGATCCCATGAAGTTTGGTTTGTTTTGTTTTTCACAAACCTTTTCCAGAAGTTTTAGAAGACATATCTTCTTGCTGGCAAGACTTCAACAGGTCAAGTCATTTTCAACCTGCCAGTCCCAGAATGAAACTCTTCAGTTGCAGTGGTCGATATGCTTCTAAACTGGTACCCAAGCAAGCAGCTGAAAATAAAATTAGTGCATGAAGTACCTCAAAACCAACAAACTTTCAGTCTGCTAATTGTCCATATGAGCAGACAGATATCAGATACTGTTAACTCTTAATTTTTAAAACGTTGATTTCTGCCTGATTCAGACACTCTCACGTCACATTATATATCTCTACAATCAGAACAGAACCACTTAACCTCAAACAGTATCATGTAAGTTTTCTTAATAAAAAAGCATCTGTTAGTTTTACCTGATAAAGTGTTTGAGTTCATCTTTTAAGAAGGATGGAAAGGGATTGGGACTGGCATTAAAAGTAAAATCATAAGTATTTACTCTGACAAAGTAAAAAAACTGGTTAGAAGCAGTCTTAAAAATCAAAAATCTAGAATTGGAACAGAACTAAACAATCACAGTTCAATTCATTACTCTTTCCTATTACAACCTGGGATAAATACACTCAGCTAAGCTTAAAAAAAGCTAGAGTAACGCACTACAGTGCTGCTCCCAATAGAGTATTCTACAGTTTAAACTTTTAGTTTGTTGTAAAGCAGTAACCCTCAATCAATAAAAACATAACCCATTTTGCTAGATGCATTCCATGTAAGATTGCTATAAGTTATCCATAGCTCCTACAGCATATAACACCAGTTTTATACATAACAGGGGATCACATTTATAGCTTAATTTAGGCCCTTCAGGAACAATCTTATCTTCAACATTTCATGACACTATTTTTAAGCAATAGCAGACCTTAAAAGCAAAATACACTCAAACCATCAAACACTTATGCATTCAGATAGAGCTCTTATAACTTACCACATTTTATGTTTGGTTTTTGTTTTTGTTTTTTACTCTTCTTTATGGTTATAAGTGTTAGAGCAATACAATTCCTAATGAGCCTCTTCAAAACTACTTGGTAAAGAATAAATTGATGAAATATAGATTAACAATAAAAAAAAATTTATTTGTCTTCTCTATTCATTTACACAGAACACAAAATCTACCATGTCTTTGGGGAAAGTGAAGATGTTTTATAGGAGGCCTGAAATTAGGTTCAGGTGAAAGCTAAACTGGTTTTGATGGTGAAAAGGTAATGACCTCCAGCTTGCAAAGCTGATTAAACTTTTTAATCCATTTGATTAGAAATGCACAGCAACAGTGCTAAAATTATTGTCCAGAATGTAGCTGATGATCTGTATAAAATTAAATTCTATCAAAATTAAAGATAATTACCCTGTTCAAATATTTATTGAAAAAATGCAGTCATGTAAATTAATTTGAAACATACCTTTTATCAAAATGAAGCTATATTACTTCATTAAATAACATTTTCTCATTAATATTTAATAGCTGTTACCTGCTTCTCGTAATACCTGTCTGATTATCACACAGAAAACTTGTGTAATGGCACCGAAGGCGTTGCAGGGAGACTGCAACACAAGGAAACCGTAATTAGGCGAGATACCCAGAAGGTGGTGCTGGTGACTTACGCCAGCTGGGGAGCAAGCCGGGAGGATCCACACCGCCCGACGCTGCCTCCCAGTAATTTTGAACGAATGAGAATCTGGTTTGCAAAAGCTACGTGAACACCGGGTATATTAACTACCGTGGCAGCAGGGATGTTAAAAAGCAGATGACTGTATTAGGGAAGTTCTGCTGTTAGTAAGTATTAAAAAAAAAAAAAAAAAAGTTATAATAATTTATAAGTAGTTTCAGAAAATAGCAGAATTTTTGGCTTAATTAATGGTTGTATAATTAGTAGTATTAATGATGGTGTCTATATGTATATATTTATATCATAAAATGTAGCTTTCAAATACTCCTTTGATACTGTTCAAAATGCTTTCCTACTGAAGATGACAGTAACATTTAAATACCAAATTAATTATATATTATTGAATATATTGATTCAATAGATTAAATAAAAACTGGTGTCAACTACTTAAATTCATAATGTATGGAAAAAAGCAGTGAGAGTTCTGAACCAGTATTAAATTATAGATTGATAATAATGGGTATCTGAATTCATACTGGATGTGAAGTTAAAGGGACGTGTCTGGGTACTGCTTAAAGAAGGAACAGTTAAAACTGATTTGAATTACAGGAACACTCCAGGTTCTATTGCATATTGATTTGGTAAATTTGTTATGAGACTCATATTTCGAGCTACTGGCTATAAACAAACAAACAAACAAACAAACCCAACCCCCTGACCTTAATGTCATAGAACTTGTATTGTTATATCGATGTTTTTAGCAAAATCTTGTAATGGTGACTTTAAACATGGATATTTGGAAAACTTGAAAGATGTATCCAAGTTGTCCTGATACTTTTGTTAAAAAAATGGAAATCAGGAAAAATGAAAGCATAGTTTACAAGATGCTAGTTGAGTCATAACATAAATTTCCACTATAGTTTGGCTCTGAATTTATACTGAAGAATGTATATTTTCATAACTGGACCCCTCGATTACAAAAATCTAGGAAGCTTACTGCAAGGCTCCTGGCCCATTAAAGCAAGTAGTAAAAAATGTAACAAATCTAAAAAAAAGCAATGGAAAGTTTTCATAAGGGAGTAGCTGAAAGCTTGTGTTTGAAAAAGACTCTCACACCTACTTGATAGATTTGCTAAGTAATCACATGAAGCCACAAAAGGCTGGTTAAGGTTAGATTGGCAAGAAAAATGTAAAACACATCTTTGTTTAGCTAAGATGACTGAAATAGTGAGATGAAGTGATTTGGATGAGGTCAGTCGCTAATAGTTTAGAGAGGATTAGAACAGTGTGTTACTGGCCCTCAATCTGTTGCTGTAATTATTGAGCTACTTGAGTTCCTTGGAAAAGAACTCGGGTATTAGTGTTACTGCTCTTGGAATTCACAGTAATAGATTAAAACATCTAGACTTGTGAATTCTATTCAATTGAAGGTGAAAGCGTGTCATTTCGAAAAAAAGCAGAACAGTTTAACGTTTACCAACTGAAAAATGTGGAAGGGGTTAAACCTGGGCTTTTATGAAGTTGCACTAGCAAATAAAGTAACATGGCTTTAAATTGTGCAAAATTAAGTGTACTTAAATAATGAAGAGCACAAACACGCAAAAAAAAAATCCCAAACAAAACACCCCCCTAATGCTTCAACAAGTTTTGATTATAATGAACCCCGCATCTGCTGTGTCAAAATGACTTGCGTAGCTAGTAATCAGTTGCTTCTCGATAAGCTGCTATTACTCGCTTGCTTTGTATAGCATTTGGGATCTTAAACACAGTTAACATTAGTCAGCTTATATGTTACACTGAGCAATTAGAAGGGAAAGACTAAGAGGGCTTTTTAATGTCATTTGTTTTTATGTAGATAAAGGCAACAAGCCTCCTCTTCAGGGGAAAAAAAATGCAACGCATCCACCTGCTGTAATTACTCCATTACTGATATGGAATGCTTGCCTGCTAGCAGAGATAAGACTTAAAAAACACCCATTTACATTTTATACAGGGTCAGCAGTGCACAGATTTGATTAAGTTTAGCGATCTAAAATGTCAATAAACAGAAGTATACAGACTACACGCTTAGGAAACATTTATGCTTCAGTAACTACTGGATTCCTGGAATCTCTAGGAAAATAGCTGCTACTGAGGTGACAAGGAGGAGAAAAGTTTCTAAGAGCAAATACATAGTTACAGTAGCAAGCTAGGGACAAAATACAACTGAAGCTGAAAAGAAACATGAAAAGTGAGTCTTCTCATAGCTAAGTCAGACAAAAGTATTTGTCTTCATAAAGCCAAATTTACTACCACCGATGGACTTAATGATCTTGTTGTCATATGCTCTTCTACAACCTCCTAAGGTAAAATCTAGCTTCAAAGCGAAGTACAACTCAAGGAATCCTGGTATATAGCCAAACTGTAAATAGTGGTATTATGTAACTATTAAATATTTTATAACACTGGTGAATAATCTTGTAGCATTCTGACAAGATGGTCACTCCATTTGACAAATCTGTATCACAAATAACTTATTAGCAACTGATGCATGTATTTTATATTCAGAAGAAGCAGATGTGATCTGTAAAACAGTATCCTAGGTAGTGCCAATTCAGTAAAGAGAACACTTATGAAGATAATGGCATGTTTTAAATAATGAATTGGTTAGTTGGTATCTAAGTTCCTAACTCTGTTTTAAAGGCATAAATTCTAAAAGGAAATTCTAAGCTGAGGAAAATATTATGGGGTCTGCTAACATATTTCATGTATTGAACATCGGCTGTTACCCATGACTGGAACAGAATGCAGGGGGAAACAGCAGCTATTTTCACTGTTCTATGATTTAGCATGCTATGGCAGATAATTGATCTGGTGGAGGAATCATGTTAATATTTAGAATTTACAATGTACTCAACTAACTGTCAGGAGAATTATATGGATTTGTTAATTAAGTCACTGTTATCCTTGTTTTAAAACAAGGGGGTTTAGCTGTGGGTATTTGGAGTGGTTAATCACACAGTGAATGCAGCAGAATCGGGATTAGAACAGGATTCTCGTTTCCTGTCCCTGTTTTAATCACCTTGGCCGTCTTGCCTGTTTAGACCATTCTGTATTTAATTTTTAATCCCATTTCTATTGATCAAAGCTAGACCTGCACATTTTGGTAGAACAGTAGAAGTAGTATCATTTTGATAGAAGTAGTAGTAATTTTATTGGCTTCCTCTGTAGAATTTTACACTATGTGCTTATTTTCCAAGCCCATTTTATCTTAAGACACCTATTTCTGTTCTGGTAGCTCCAAATAGGATTGTTACCCTTGCATCTACTTACAGCCTGTTGCTTGATTTTAACCTTGCATTACTTGAACCATATTTCTTTAAAGGCAGAATTTTCTTTAGTGTATTTCTATGCAGTGGCTTTTGTCATGGATGTCACATTAGACATAAGAATAAACCTTCCATACTCACTGATGTGGTTAGAGTAAGTGCAAAAATATATTAACCTTGCAGAATATATTAAAAATTTAACCACTGCTTAAAAAGGTAAAAATTACTCGTTTTCTTTTGGGGCAGGGAAAATGGCACATAGCTAGACTCTCAAATAACCATCAGAACTGTGTAGTGAAATGCTCCAGCTGACGAGTTTTGCTCCTTTGTGGATATTATTCAGACCTTCACTGGCTTAGGAAATCTATGAATTCTGGACAATCTAACACTGAAATCCCTCCCTGGGTCTTCTCCCTGGTGCAGGGAGTGAAGATGAGTAGAAACTAGAGCAAGCTAGGAAGAAAAATAGTAAGTTAGAAGTGTAGTTGACAGCTATGCTACATGCACGGTAACTTGCTGTGTAGCTCTTGAAGTTTGGACAATAAACTCTGTGGAATTTAAGGAAAGGTTTGGTTGAATAAGATGGTGACATTTCCTCAGGGGCAGGCAGCCTCGGCTGTCCCTGCTTGAAGAAGGGCGAGTTGCTTGATCATGGAAGTGGGTAGTGGGATACACCAGACACTTACAGCATTCTGCTGTCAAAACCAAAAACTCTCCTGTAGAATTGTGCGTGGGAAGAGCGGATTGCCCCTCTACTTTGCAGGTTTCCTAGATAATACGTAACACTGTACACTTTAATCACTTACTCTGTGTGCTTTCTTTGAGCGACGTGGCATTGTGGGTGGCTCTGGAGCTAAGTATCTCCGCTGCACCTCCGGCCTGCTGCGCTCTGGCTCGGTATGGCCCCAGAACTAGACCTGACCTGTGAACTTTATTGCCTTCCCTTTCTTTTTCCGAAAATTTCCCACAGTCTCTGCGCCAACACCCTTCCGTACCGCATACCTACTCCACACGGCGCCGAGCTTAAAGGAGCAACTGATCCTTAACACGTACGAGAGGAGCAGGGCGGCGGCGCGCACACAAACCTCCCCCTCACACATTTCTCTCCCCCCTCACACGCCTCTCCTCAGAGGCGCCCGCCCGGCTAGGACACGCATGGCCCCGCGCGCTGCCCCGCCGCGCATGCGCCGTTCCGCTCCGCGGGCTGGCGGCACCGCGCGCGCGCGCTGGCGTGGCGGTGAGCGGAAAAGGGGCGGGGGGAGGGAGGTGGAGAGCGGCAGCTCTCGCGAGGTCTGTGGCGGCGTCGAGTTTGAACTGCAGGAGCGGCGGCGGAGCGGGAGCGGGCCGGGCCGGCTGCTGGGCCGAGGTAGCGCGCTGCGGGGCGGGGGGTGCCTTGAGGGACAGAGGAGCGAGCTGCGGGGGGGCTTTCCTCTGTGCGGGGCTTTGCTGTTCCTTGTCTGCAGAAGGGCGCTCTCGAGCGGGGGGCTGTGGGGTCGAGGGGCTCGGGGAGGGCGGAGGAGGGCTCCTGTCTCCCTCCCCTCCTTTCGGGACTCCGTGGCCTTCAGGCCCTCGCCGGGGCCGCGCTGCCAGTGCCTTCCCCTGTTGCCTCAGGTGGGAAAGGCCGTTTTCTCTCCTGCGGCCCCCGGAGGTGCTGTGTCCAGTGAAGCAGCGGAGGCCCCTCTCCCTCTCCGCCCTCTTTTCCCCTCGGGGTTACAGGAGGGGCAGGGGCCGTTTTCCTGGGGGAGACAAGCCCGGCTGTAAGTCGTTGCCCGTGTGCGTGCGGAACGCGTTAGCGGGGCTCATGTTAACAACCTTGTGCTGGGGCGAGCCCCAGCTTATGTGGGCTTGAAGTGGGTAAGGAAGGTGTGCGAGCAGAAAGCGGAGAATGGCGTGGGATGACCGGCCTGAACTGCAGAACGGCGACGTCCTGAGTTAATAGACACAGCATTGCCCTGCCCTGTTTGAGCAAAAGGCGAACAGAGCCAGGTGCTGGTTTGCCGAGTACTTTGTAGTCACTGAAAGGTCCGGCTGTAGTCTATTTTTTTTGTTTTGTTTTCTTTTTTCTGTAATACTTATCCACCCAAGAATGTGTTTTGGGGAAGGTGATTAGCCCTGAAAATATTTCTGTTTGAGTGTGCAACTTGGTAGGTGAAGAAATGGACCTGTTTAAGTAACTGCAGTGAATTGTAAAGGGAATACCTGGCTTAAGGGAGAGAAACTATCTTGCTAATTATGTTAGTGATCAGAAAACTGTGTAGGTACTCGGGAATAGATCAGAACATAGACAGCTGTTGCATATGACCCTTGGGAACAGCAGTTTATGTAGAAAGACAGTTATAGAGTGGGAGAAGAAAGTTTGCATGCCAGGAGAGTGCCTTTTTACCTCCTACCCTATTATTTTTTTTTTAAGGAGTACTTCAGTGGTTGAATAATCAAGGTCTGGAGCCCTCAGAACAGAATCTGTCATAAAATGTTTGAAGATAACTAGCCAAAGGTGAGTAACTCTTGTAACTCTTGGTAGAATAAATGGAGATTGATTTCTATTATTTCCTCTCCTACCTGCTCACCTTACTACCTCTTTAATTTATCTTAAAACATTATTTTCATGTTTAATACTAAATTGCAGGCAATTACTTCCCTATATAACAATACAGGTTTATGAACTAACTACCTGGACATGTCTGATTCACTTCATCCAAAATTGACAATGAAAAGTTTTCCTTCATACTTCAACTATAAAATTAAAGAAAAGCCTAAGATCTTTTATAATATTATCCAGTAAATGATTTATTAAGAGCTCAAAGATCTTGTATGTGAAACTGGAGGAGAGCATGCAAAAGAGATTGAAGAAGTGGGAGGGAGCAAACCAAAATCCCCAAACAACCCCTAAAAATCACATGTGTGCTAGAAGGAGGTGACCCAGGGTACAGCCTGTTTACTTGCCCCGCAGGCCAATCGCAGAGAATCTATCCTTTGGCAACACTGCCTGATCCGGCTGTTTCTAAACTATCTGATGGCGGCCTCAACTGAGATTTGAATAAGATTTACATTTCTATGGGGTTTTAGCTTGTGATCTGCATTTTCATAAGACAGACACAGACGTTAAGCCTTTCCAGAAGAGGACTGCTGTGAAGGACTGTGCTACAACGGCAGCTTATACTCATCCAGACTAGACAACTGTTGCTTTTTCTTTTTTTTTTTCTTTTAGTGGTGAAGTCCGAGAATAAGGTCAAGAAAGAGTTAAATGGACTTCTGAAGGTGAGTTAAATTTGAGTTACATTTTTAATTTAGTAAGCTAGGACCAATCAAATTGCGATGTTGCCTCTATAATGTTTGATCAGAAAATAAAGCTATTTTTAAAATTCTGTTTATGCAGTGAATAAGGATTAATTTATACCCTTTACTAATGCAGATGCATGCCAGGAGGGGTTCACTGTATGCTCGTATTGCCACATCTTACTGTTAAACACTTCATTAATAAATTGCGCAGTGCACGTCTCCTTTCACTAGTAGTAATATTGTTGATTCTTAGTTACAGGTATGCAAAATTCCTGTCTTTTACTAGCTTACTGTAGCGTAAGTGTGCAAAACTAGTATTTCGAGCATTGCAATGGTTAGATGTGAAAACTGAGGTTTCAGAGCCTGACTGGATAAAGTCTCTTTGTATGTGTTAAACTTGAATAACAAGAAGTGATGGAAAATGTGAAAAACAGAATTTGGTAATTTCTATCTTGTATCTCTGAAAGGAATTAGCACAGTTTTAGCATGATGTACTTTTGCATGTTAAAATTATTTTTTTTCTTTTATAGGAAGCTGTTGAATAAAAGTTAGAAAAAAAAAAAAGTGAAGGTATTACATTACAATAATAACTCTTAAAAATAATCTCTCCTGTTTTGAGTTGTGAAATTTGCTCTTGATTAATGCCAGCATCTTGCTAACATTCATAATGATAATATATGTGCCAGTAAGAAATGGCAAGAACTAAATCGTTTATGTAAAAAGAAAAAGCACAGAATAAGATCTTCAATGAAGAATTACTTTAATTTCCAACTTGTATAACAATTATGAAACCTGGCTTTGAAAAATCAACTGCAGATTTTTTTTTTATTTGTGTAGCATTGTTACTGCATACTTTCTGAGAGAACTCTTGGCTTATGTTGTTCGGAAGCCTGAGCTGCTTAGCAATTTCTGTCTTAATAGGATTTTTTTGCAGTGTGCTGATTTAGATTTGGGAGCAAGCAGTCAAATCAGCTTATGGTGTTAGTCTGACTTGATTTTTTTTTAAAATATTTTCTTTTTTTGGATTTGACTAACTTTTTGCAAAATTCACCTTTGCTTGTGTCTTCTGTTATGATACAAAGATAGAAATGGATTAATTTTCTGAAACATGTGACAAAGACATGGTTATTAACAAATAGGTCACCTGTACTGACTTAAGTTTAAAGTGGAAAACTGTAATGAAAGACTCCATGAAGCACTTATAAATAAAAATCCCTGTGTTAATATTCCATATTTATTTTAACAGGGTTTCTATTTTTGACTCTTCCCTTCAACTACCTTTATCTGGTTTCTATATCCCACATAATGTTATTAGGAGTAAACTGTCCTGCTAATACAGCTGCCTACATGAATCTTAAGTGTTATTTGTGTACACAAGTAATGCTATAGTTGGTATGGCTTTATTTATAATACCACAGAAAATAGCCATAAGCATAAAATTGTTTTTACAAGGTTATTTCCTAGCCTTCTCTTGCATGGGGCAAGATAGCTATATACGAGATTAACTCTGGTTCTAGTGCGCTAGGAAAGTGGGCTGGGTACACAGGAGCTGTTTTGCTGAATGCTATTACTTAAGACATAGTCAGGAATAAGATGTTAACTAAATTAATGGAGAAATAACTATTATTTTACTGTTCACAGGACTGTTCGTGAGCTATCTTTTTTTTTTTTGTCTTGTATTAATGCAAAAATATATCCTTGTATCCTGATTAAGAAAGGAAATCCAATAACTTCTTTCAGATTAACTACTGTAACTTACTGCAATATATTTTTAAATCATTTTGTATTTGCAATGTTGAAGTAACAAAAGGAAGAAAAATGGAGCCAGAGACCGTTGTAAGTCTTAGAAACCAACTCGAGGAAGCAGAGAATGAGCGAAGAAAGGCAGCACAATATGGCTTGCACTTACTGGAGTCACAAAGTGAAGTTCAAAATCAGTTGGATCAAGCACGCCGTGAATTGACTGAGAAAACTGAGGTGATGTTTTAAACTTTGAGTAAAAGAAAGCAGTCAAGAACTTTGTTTTATTTTAACTATTTTCGAAATGTCACAGGTGTTTTGAATGCCTTTTAGAGTCTAGATTAATTTTAACAAACCTTTTTAGTTTATGTATTTGTAGAGAGGGCTTTTTATCTCTGCTCTAAGATACTGAGCATAATTTTATCTACCTGAGACAGGGTTTCATAGCTAATTATGCATAAAATGTTCAGTACTGTGTAGGATTAATTGTCTTTAATGTTAAATGAATTCTAAGTGCTAAAGTCATCTTGTTTTAGAGCGTGTGTTTTCAGTATGTTTATCGATCATTCCTGTTATGCTCTTCCTGTGAGCTTTGTATCGCTGCTAGTGTTCTCTTTCAAGCTCTGTAAAATTGATTTTGCATCTATCCCTTCTCTTGTGATAGAGTGAAAATGCTTGTGGTTTTGTTCTGGGTTTTTCTTTTCTTTTTAACCAGCTGGAAAGTTGTAGCACCCTGCTATTCCGAATAACTCTAGTAGCTTATTTTGATCAGTTTGCTGTAGTGAGCTTAGTGCAAGAGAGGCAGCTGGGAAGCGCAAGGGATAAGGAAGGCAGGGCAGGCTCATCTTTTCCTGCAGAGAACCTGAGATGGTAGCTGCTGTGTTGTGAAGCTGCACCCATAGGTTGTAATCCTAGGTTACAGGCTGGAGCAGTTATGAGCTAAGCTTGCCCTTTATAATTAGCAAACATATATAATCAGACATAGAGGGAAGCTGATTAAAAAGTCATTCTTCAATCTGGAAGGGTTGATGGGATTTATTATAGAACAGTAGACAATTTTAGATGTCTTTACCAAACATTGAACCCAGCTGTTCTGCAGTAGGGGAACACTTGATGGACTCTAACAAGTTTTAACATGATCGGGTTCTGTGGTGGTAGAAAGGACATGTAAGCTCTCACTAAATTTCTTTGTTACGCTTGCAGAAATGATGCCCACACCCTTCATGGTGGGTGCAAAGAAATACACAGTTTTGATGAAGAATATTACACAACCAAATAAGTCACAACCAAATAAGTCATAAAGTTTCAGAGCAGTTGTTTGTTGTTTTGTTTTTTAAACATGGGTATGACAATTCCCTAATTGGGACTTCAACACGAGGTTGAATGAGTTACAAGTTTTAAGCATTTAGAGTGTTGGTTCTGAGCTTGTATTTAGAATGTCGTTCCCCAAGCATTTATGAGTATTAGATCTAGATTTATTAGTATGTTATTTCTTTCAGGAATTTGAACAAGAGAAATACTCCCTTCAGAGAGAAATTGAACTCAAGAATCGAATGTTGGAAAGCTTGAGTTTTGAATGTGATTCCCTGAAGCAACAGCAAAATATGCAACTGGAGAAACAGAAAGAACATCTTGACAGAGTCTATGGACAGGAAATTAGTGACCTTAAAAACAAGGTTTGGCACCTAATATACAGCTAAAATGTTGCTATAGCATTTTAAAGAATATGTATTTAAGTCATAATTGCACACTTACTACCGAAACAAATCTAATAAATAGTTTTAATGTGTAGGAGCTTGTTTGGGTGGTTTTTAACAAACATCTGCATAGTTACATTGTGAATGACATTAAATTTCAAAGCTTATTTTTAAAAGTTTACTCTTAAGTTGTATTTCTAAGACATTTTTTGTAATTAGAACCGAGTCAAAATTAATTGTGCTTTTCAAGAATTTATTATAAAATGGTACTACTTAGTTGTCAACTGTCTTTAAGTTGGAGAACTTGAAAGCAGAACTAGATGAAACCCGACTCTCAGAGAAACAATTAAGACACAAAGTGGATCATCAGAAGGAAATAATTGCTGCCAAATCAGAAGAACTACGTATGATGTCTGAACGTGTACATGAGACCATGTCTTCAGAAATGCTAAATCTTCAGGTAGAACTCACTGAACTGGAAAGTGTGAAGGTATGTGACTAGTACTTAATTATTGGGAATGTAGGCTAGTTGGAGATAAAATTCTGTGCTTTTGCTCATTTCATTTTTAGATGCTTTGTGGATGTTGCTGCCTTATGATTGTATTACTATTAAGAAAATGTGCACAGAAAAAAATAATAACCTTAATAACTAGACTTTAGTAGAACCTCTTCTTCAAGATAATATTTTGTATTGGAAGTAATTACTACTAACAAACCTGTTTGCTTCACATGGGCCTGCTTTTCTTCAAATTGTTTCATAACCTTTTTATTTCATATATGGGGGTCTTTTTTTGTTTAGGCCAGTCTTGAAGAAAAGCTGAATGAACTGCAGTACAGTAAAGAACAATTAGAACTTGTAAACAGTAATTTACGTAATCAGCTGGAGCGTCTGCAGGCAGAAAAAGAAGAGAGGGAAAAAGAAGTTGTTTCCTACTGTAATGCATTAGAGGTATTCTCTTAATTTTATTCAACAGTGGTAGATGATCCCTGAATTCCACAAGTTGCAGTGGTAGCTTTTCAGTGAAATCAGAGGAGTTTTGAGAGAGGAGTTCTGAGGAGGGAGGAATGAGCAGAAGGCAGAGGGGGGGGAAAAAAAGGATATTGGCTAGTCATGTTTGGTATTGCCTGTTGCTAAACACTCTCTATATTGGCATTCTTTTATGGAAGTCTGTGTATGGAGATCGTTCGCATTGCAGTATTCTCAAACAGAACCTTCCGAGAGGTCACTGATGCAATTCTCACCGTTATTTCAAGTTCCTACTGAATGCCCTGGAAAACTTTGTACTGGGTAGTAGAGGATTTGTGACTAAATAGCACGGCAACGCTAGTAGTCTCAATACCATTAATCCCATTGATGAACATCAAAGTTTTCCTTTAAAGGTTTTAGTTATGCTCTTGTCCTGAAGAGCAAGTGTAATGTTAACCCCTTTGGTGAAACAAAATTGATTGTCTCTTACTGAGTGGAACTGTATGTACAGCTAAGTACTGCAGTACAAGATAATCTGTGCTAAAGGCATAGGAAATGAAAGAGAGGTAAAAAAATCTGATTAAATTCATATATGCAGTACATCAGACACTTAAATGACTAATATCCTCTTTGCTTTAATCTAGAAAGCTCGTGAAACTAATCAAGAGCTTCAGGTTCAGCTGGATCATGCAATGCAGCAGTCTTTGGACCCTACCAGTAAAGGCAATTCTCTCTTTGCCGAGGTACCATTATGCCACAGACACCTGAGAATATACAGAGGACAGAAGAAATACTTTCTAAGCTTTATTTCTTATATTGCTTTGAAAATATTAGAGTATTTGTGCCTGATCTGGCCAGCATGAGGAATAGAGATTCAAATACTACTTCGGTGTTGAACTGTCTAGGAACTGATGTACGGAGAACCATTTTTATACACACTCTCAAGTTGGGGAGTTAGTGAACTTAATGGAATCCCTTAAAGTTACCCGGCTATTAAAATAGAAGATGGGACTGAGGGTTCATGACAGTTCTGTCTGCAGCCCTTAGCAGTTTGGTTCAGCTGGTGAGCCTTCTTTAGTGCAGAAGATAGTACGTGAAGTATTAAAAGATGCTGTTAAATGCTGTTTTTAAAAACATGCTGAAAATGGCTGGATGTTTAAGCATTTGGGAGGGTTTTTGAATTGGTTTTTGAATAAGAGTTCAGCTGCTGTTAAATACATAGGAAGTTACTTTGTTTTCTAACACCACCCAGGGAATGGGCTGAATTGGTACATAGTTGATATAGTTTTTTTTAAATTATTTGTTCTCATGCCAATGGACAAAACTATTCTACAGCAACAGTGAAGCATATGAAATGTTACTTTATTTTGATATCAAAAGAACAAAAGAAAAATCTGTTGCACTTTACTGATAGTGCTGTAGCAGCTGAAGCCCAATCTACTCACTTTTATCTCAGAGGTCATGACAACAGTGTATATTTTCAAGTACTGTTGCTGGAAAAAGCAGTATTTGTAGAACCAACATCAATTGCTAGGTAACATCTCCATGTAAAACTTGACATCCAAGTGATGACAAGTGTTGTAATTTTCATAGTAATAATTGTTAACAATGTTCTGTAGGTGGAGGACCGTAGGGCAGAAATGGAACGACAGCTGATCAGTGTGAAAATACAATATCAGTCACTACAAAAACAGCATGCATTCACTAGAGAACAGTTGCAAAGAATGAAGGTATGACCATTACCGTAATACTCCAGGGTTTCCTTGGGATCTGGTAAGGCAATGCTTTAGTA
Organism: Nyctibius grandis; assembly: GCF_013368605.1. Classification (NCBI taxonomy): domain Eukaryota; kingdom Metazoa; phylum Chordata; class Aves; order Nyctibiiformes; family Nyctibiidae; genus Nyctibius; species Nyctibius grandis. The sequence continues at coordinate 4,290,782 of NC_090679.1, forward strand.
CACAGGCTAGGGGATTTGTCTGTCCTTAAAATATGATACAGTTGTCTGGGGGGAGGGAAATGGGAGAAAAACCAAGTGAGATGTCATTGTGCTATTTGACTTTTATGGTACATCAGCATTTTTCTATTGCTCTCATGTTAGTACTTCATCCTAGGACTCCAAGTTATGCTGAAGTTTGCTTACTTTGGCAGTAGCTGTTAAATGGATAGAAGTAAAACACAATTGCCGTTAATCAAACTAGCATGCAGTTTGTCTTGACAATTGCTTTTTCTTTTCTTATCTAATTCCTGTACTACATCAATCATTTATCTGTGTATTAACTGTGGTTGTCAGGAACAAATGCAAAGAAAAGGGCAGGCTTGTACTCTGTCATCTGATCACACTGTTGGTTTCTTTTTTCCCCCCCTCTGGGTTGCTTTCTTGGTTTTTGTTTGTCCATATTTTTCTTGCTTCTCCCTGTCTTTAGTGCAAGAAAGTCATAACTTTTGTCATAACTATTTCATTTAGACTATACTGCCATAGGATGGGAGCCTGTTGGCTAAATGCTGTTGAGAGCTAGGTAGCAGAAGCTGATTTAGATAATGTAAAGGGGATGCTGCAAAACTGCCAACTCTTTTCATATTGGTCTTCGGATTTTCCAACACAAGAGTGGATCCTTTCATTTTGATCAAATACTTGATCATGCGGTTTGAGGAGAGTGCTTAAACATCAAGAGTGAGTAACACTGAGATACAAGTTTGTTACCTAGTTTGTTATCCATACTGACTAGACTGGCAAAAATGCTACAGTTACCATTAACACCCTCTTAAGTCTTTCCATTATTTCATTTCATACTGTTTCTCCAGTTGTTTAAGTGTCTGATGTGTCACTTCGAACTTAATGTGTTAAGGCCTTCATACTACGATATTATGATGTTAACAGCTTCAAAAAAATCTGCTATAAATGCAAGACTTTTCTTTGATAACTTCTTTTGTAATGACAAAGAGTGTTCCTTTGCTTGAAAGGATGCATTTCACTTGAAGGTGTAGAAGAAGATGAAATTCTTGAATTAATATTACAGAAGGCAAACTTACTGTTGTCTATACCTTAGAATCAGAACTGCAAAAAAAGGGGTTTTAAATTCGTTGGTGAACTAAGGTATTTTTTCCCCCGAGTGAGTAGTTGTCAACAGATGCATTTTTAGCTCTGATAAACAAGCCTGGACTGTAGTTTGGTTCTAGCTGACTTGGTGTTTACAGTTTGAATGTGAAATGTTGTGTGTGTCCTTGACAGTATATTTGTAGGTTCCTTAGTCAGTACAGAGAAAGATATGATGCCTCAGGACTACTCTGTTCAGTAAGTTTTTCAGCTGTCCTAAAGATTTTTAGTGTCCACCTATGATGACAATTGTGAAGACTACGTTGTGAGGACTACTGAGTTTAAGCATCGCGTGAGCTTCTGTATTCAGGATTAGAATTACAAGGCTTGAGTACCCTAACTGTCCTGCAGAAGAGACTGAGATTTTCAGTTACTTAACCCAGTATTTGTTGCCAGGATTTTTTTTTCCTTTTATTTCCAGCTGCAAATGGCTACATTGCTACAGATGAAAGGTTCTCAGGAAGAATTTGAGCAGCTGGAACGCTTACAGTCAATGTTAGAACAAAAGAATGGTGAGATAGAAGATCTTCTTATGAAAGTGAGGCAGCTAGAAAAATTTAAGGTATGTTATCTATAATTAAGTGGAAAAGTCATAGTCAGAAGCTAAAACATGAGAATAAGAAGAATTATGAAAACTGTCTGAAGTCCATGCTCAGGTTTGAAAAGGGATCCAAAGGCTCATAATTTTATTTGACCAAAGTTCTGGTTTACAGCTGGAGAACATAAACTTCTGCAAGTTTAGAGAAACAGAAAATTCTATTCCACCCAACCCTCAGTTTGGAGAAACAATCTTTTCTGGGTTCCTGGGTGTAGCATATTCATATTTTACATAGTTACCTGTAGTGTTTAAATTCAATGAGCTGGTCAAAGTTCACTGAGCTATGACATCTGATTTTTTTATTTTTTTTTTTCCCCTTGGAAGACATAACCATTTCACTTTTTTACTGTGTGTACTTAGGCTTTATCACTTTTTATTCTCTCAGCTATATTGGACTTCTTGGATATTTATTTCATTAATGTGTCTTAACTTTGCAGTTGAAGCATGTTCTTTTCTAGAAAAACTGAATTGCTTAATTGTTCTTGTAAAGCAATTTCTTTAGTCCTTTCATGTGACTTGATAGCATCTTGTCAATATTTTTAGAAGGTGAGAAATACATGAGAACACCTGTATGCACTATTGTAATTTTACTGATGTTTGTGTGTATACAGAGCGAAAAACTGTAGCCTTTCTTAGGTACTTATGGACTTGATTGGCCCTTCCTTATCACAGCTTACATGTATTAGCTTATGCATTAGGATTATGCTTTCCAGGATAGGTGTACTCTCTTCTGCATTTAACCGAAGTGGCATAAAGCTAGGCTTATCCCATTTTAGTAAGCAATTGAGACAGCTTGATTGCTTTACCAGTTGTGTCATGTATAAGCTTGATCAGTATTTATTTTTGTCTCTATGCCATAAACAGGTTGTATTGGGAGATTAGAGGATTGATTCAAATAACCATCAGAAGTACCTGTAGTCAGTGACTGACAGAAGCCTGAGATCTGTGGGACAGTGTTAAATCTGAGTACTGCTTGTTCAGGGAAAAAACACAAAACAAACCCTGGAATGTCACATGTTACTGATGTATTTTATAGAAAGTTTATTGCATTTGTGGCATCTTTACTGTGAACCAACTTTCTCATCTAAAAGATGTAACTGACTTTAAGATTTTTGACTATTGATTAATGTGACTTGTATTCATTGCATTTGGGGTCCAGCTGCTGAAGCCTAGAAGTAAAGGCTGAAACAAATTCCCTGTGGGTTAACTAAATATCTGGTATTTTCAAGTAAAAAGGGAGACAACCATTCTGCAGTGCTAGTTGAAAACCTTCTGGAGTTGAGAACTTGCTCTTTTATTTACTTTTTTTTTTTTTTCCCCCCAGTGAATGAGAGAGAACTGTCAGTTTCACTGCTATTTGACATTTGTAACAAATGAGGAAGTACTCTGAGCAACTGAGCTCTCTTTCATGTTTAAATGCCCCATGATGAGGCTTCTCTATAGAAATGCATGGAAAAAGTCACTAAGGACTAAACTAATGTGCTTCTGAAAGGTCACTATTTGACAAACTGACATTCTTCCTTTATCAGGCTTTATACGAGAATATGGAAGAATCCAAAGCTAGTAGTAGCTCAAAAGAAGGAGAGTCCGAAGATGGTTACTATGTAGATTTACTGCAAATGAAGCTTGACAACTCAAAGTATGTACTTAATGGTCTGAGGCCTAGAAGTTGGTTGTAGTCTGGTTATCTTCTAGCTACTTGGTTTTATTCTCCCTTTTTTTGTTACTGTTTTTCTGTATGTAGTCCTCTGTACATGCAAATATGCTTGTCATCTCACTTTCTAATGCTGTGGAACTACCCTGTGTTTAATATAGGACTGAGAGTTGTTTTGTTTGTCATTTTACTTATTGTTGCAAAAGATAGCAGCAGCAGAACTATTTGATATTATTGTTGCTTTCTTGTAGAAATGTTGCTAATACTTCTAGATACAAGATAGTTGACAACTTAAAAAAAACAAAAACAACAAAAAAAACCAAACCTCTAAGGGAACTACATGAAGCTTCTTAAAGTCCATAGGCTGTATATATTTATTTCTCTTCTAAAAAGAGCTAGATAATAACACTTGAAATGTTTTCTTGGACTATTTAGTTGAGGTGTGTTCTTTGGCTAGTGAATTCCATATCTATTAATTAGAAACTCCATAGTGTTTGGCCTCAGGACTGTTTTGAAGCCCTCAGATGAAAGTATTGCACTTCCAGCAGGAGGCAGTGGTCTGCTGTGGGAATTCCTGAGGAGTCTGTCACCTCACTGTTCTTGCTCTTATGAGAAAGTGGCATGATCCGAGTACCTTAGGATTGCTGAGTGGTGGTGATTCAGTGCTAATGATGTGGAAGTTAATGGTCTCTGAAACAGAGGCAAGGACATGGGCTCAGTATTAGCATAATTATTTTTATGATGGTCACTTAAAGTAATGCCTGTGTATAAAGCTTGTATTGTCAGTTATAGAAGTAGTTATATTAATTTATACATAGCCTAAAAAAACCCCGACGAAATAATGAATTTGTAGGTTAGGGAAAGTTCCTCAAACCAGTTACATATGCACGTGTGCGTTGTTCAGCACACAGCTTTGTTTTTAACAAGCGTTATATCTAATGCTTATTAAACTAAACTCACTGCTCTATGCAAAGTTCAAGTGAAAACTTTCATTGTACCGAAAGAGATCTCTTCATTTCCTACTAGTGTATAAATACGAATTTTATGTGAAGTTTCCGAATGCTTAGTTGACTTTGTATCTGCTGCTTTGCTAAAAAAAACCAAACTAAAACAACAACCAAAAAAACCCAACAACCAACTCTGACTGTATAATTTTCCTCCCACCGTAGCAAGGAAGCTGAGGCCTTGAAAAATGAACTATCCTTGCAGACGATGAAAGCTCTGTATGAGAGCCAAAGAGTTCTGGAAATTGAAAGGAAACTCTTCGCAAATGAGAGGCTTTTGCAAGATTGTCAGAGTGAGAACATGAACTTGCGAGTTATGCTGGATGAGCTAAAAATGAAATACGAACCTGAAGGTAAATATTACTTTTCCCTATGGAAAAAAAAAAAAATCTGGTCTTCTCAACCTTCACAAGTTGCACGACATTATACAAGAAGACATTGGGTTAGTTCTAGATATAAACTAATGTTTAAATGGCTGTCTTTTTGATAATAACCTGGTCCAAAAACTGCTGAACTGAAGCCCTACCTTGCTCAAGGACCTTACTTAGTATGTATACTAACATTAATTTCAGAAGACTAAAGAGTACAAATCATAGTGTTCAGAGGCTTTGGAGTATGGCTAGACAACCCTAGTGAAGTAGGTGGGAACAAATTCTCAGGAGGTGCTTTTCATAATAGTAGCAGTATCTCCTCTCTGTTGAGGACAAGTACCAGCTTTCTGAATGTAGGCAGCTGATCCGAGCTTTGTAATAACTGCAAAGCATTTAGAGGAAAACTGTTCAGTAGCTCAAGCTAATATGGATTAAGTTTTGACAACAGAGGCCAACCTGAAAAACAGCTGATAGCTGGAGTTGTGCAGAAACAAGGGAGTTGTAGTCTGTGGAGGAAGATGAATGGGGAACTAGATGGGTGAATTGGGTTTGGTACTTGTCCACACCCAAAGGATTTAATTTTAAAATCGTAGTTGTGGAAGTTTACCTCAGCAGCCTCCAAAACGACAATAAAATCATTGAGCATATTCATGTAGTTCAGAGCATCTAATTAAAAGCCTTGGTAAAAAGGGAGAGTGGATGGAGAGAAAGAGATTTTTGTCTTTTTCAAGCTAACTTCTGTTGGGATGCTTACTTGCTGATAACAGACGATATGAAACTACATTCTTTAAGGGATGTAAATTGTCTATTAAGAATTATTCCAAGGTCTTTAGTCATGTGAGATGTTCTTTATTATTTTTATTATGAACATGTTGGTGGACAAGTTAACTCCAGCTTCACTTGTGTACAAAAAGTATATTCCTTTTTTTCTTAGAATTACCTAAAGACACTAAAATTAAAAAGGAGGGGGAGAAGATTCCAGTGGACAGTACTTGTGAATACTTGGACAGCAAAAATACTTCAGTAAAAGAAGCTGCTCTCACTGAATTGCCAAGTAAGGAAGAAACAATGACTTCTAAGAATGTGGAGCAAAGTGATGCTTCTCTGAAAAAAGATGCTTCTGAAGCACTGCCAACAAATACAGCTCTTCAAGTGATGCAAGAAGTAGTTGAACCTGAAAGAGAAAGAAAGAGGGTTAAAGCTAAAGACGAGAATTACGATGCCTTTACTTCAGACAGCAGAAGTGGAAGTAATTCCTTGACTTCAGCTGCCACAAGGTCAGTGTCAGCTTCTCTCTGTGGTCAAGGCATTCTGCACGGACCTGCCTCTCTTTTCTTTCGCTGCATGAACTATGCTATCCAGTTCTTTGTCTATTTCCTCAGTGTTGCATGCCGTGTAATTCATCAGCTCCAGCTGCCTACGGTGAATCTCTCAAAACCTTTTAGAAGACTAAAATGATGACTAATGAAAAAGACTCTTGAAACTGTAACAATCTTTGAAATAACTTTCCCATTGCTTGAAAACGTTTAAGGTGTGCAGACAGCACGGCAGTTCACTCAGTTTGCTCTAACTGCAGAAATAGGACGCTGTTCTTGGTCCCTTCAAAGCTGCCACACAACTGTTACGTAGCAAAGTAGCAAAGGCAATAGGTGTTATTCTTCAGTTTCATACCTAGTTTTATCCTTCAACTTTCAGATTTAACTAAAAGCCTAAAAATTATTTAAATTAACTAATTCTAAACCTGAATTAGGTTAACAGAAATTGCATTGTAGAAGACAATAGACAACAAATTATGCTATTTGTGTTGTCAGACATCTGACTTCTGTAATCTGGATGCATGATAACTAGAAACACAACTGCTAAACTAAGATCAACTTTTTCCCCTGAACTGAGAATTTAAGTTACTTTTTGATAGATGGTACAGTAACTTAGTACAGTAATTAGCTCCAGCTTTTTTATCTTGGTAAAAGGAATGCTGACTTTTTTTTTCCAGCTGATGATTTTGTATTCTATCATGATCATAGTAAACACATGTTTTAGTGTTTGGGGGGAGAAAAAAAATCTGGGATATTCTACATGTTTTGAGCTTACAACTTGCTGATGTCTGCTAGTAAAAATAGTTTATTGAATCTAGAACGACAGCAGCTTCAAAGATGGAGGAAGGCCTAACACACGGAAATGTGTACAGTATATTCAAAATCAATGGCATTCAGAAGTAACTGGATCAATATTTTGACTCTCGGATCAATTATTCAGGGCTGCATTGGATGCAATTAACAGATTTAAAGTAACCAAACAGTACAAACTTCTGAAATAGTCTAGAAAGAATATGGCAGAAATAGCAGTTTAAGTAGCTACGTCAAAATATGTGGGGACTGTTGCTGAGGAGGAAAGATCAGGGAGGTCAAGCATGGGTGGTGAAAGTTGAAAGGTGGATAATTTAGTGATGGGATTGTGTTTGGATGGTGTTCTGTACACATAAAGGAACAGATAGCGTGTAACCTGGGTGTGAAAGGTTTAACTTATTTAGTTATATTGCCTTTGGGAAGGAAGACACAGTGTCTGCCAACAGGAAGTTGTTGGAAACAGTTTATGTGAACTGATGGGGTAAACCTGCCAGAGATGGGGGGATGGAGAGGAATTCATTTCATGGGGTTCATGTCTGAAAACAGAGCAGGTGGAAAAAGTGGAAGAGAAAGATGAAATCGTAGTTCAGAGGCAGGGTTCTAATCTTGCACCCATTGCTGTTGGTTCAAATAAGGAATAAAACACAAATCAGTAGACTTAAAAAAATAAAAGCCACCAATATAACAGCAGCAGCAAAACCCCATATAAGCTTTAAAGTTGTTTTCAGTGGTGGTATGAACCTGTAAAAGGCAAATCCAGGCAGAAGTTTTTGTTAATGTTTCTGATTGCGTTAATAAACAACTAAATCCCCAATTAATGATGATAATATAACATTGTTATGTTAAGAGAACACCGAGGATTTATTTAACCCTGATCTGTTATGATTTGTTATGAAATAGGAAGTCACGATAAAATCTGAGTATTTGAGAGGTTGGGTTTCTAAACACTAAAAGATTCTCTGGACTGTTGCGTGATGGATGTGGCCAAACTCTACATAGGAACACAGCTAAACGCAAAGGTACAAAAAATACTGGCAACTTGAGGAGGAGTGTGGACCTGAAAATGGAGAGTTTGGGAGAAGAAAAAAGAATTGGCATGTGCATGGTGGATAATTGCCAAGTGTTTCACCTTGTGTTAAGTAAAATGTGATGCTCTGGCTAAAAAGGCTACTGTGGCCATTGGGGGTTATTTTTGTAACTGGAGTAGTTTTTGTGCAGTAATTAGCTCTGTCATTATTAGTCCATGAAATGTGGCAGTGAAAAGAGCCATAGTAACTGTGAAAGGATTGCAAACTTCACTTCTAGAAAATGGCGTTTGAAAAGCTTTGTCATCTTAGCTTAGGAGGTGATGAAGAAGTGGTCAGTGATCTATCTGTATGGGTGACAAACTGCTTGTTTAAAGAGTCTTGCTTGCTAATGTGATTTAGCAAGGTAAAGTGAGATAACTTTGAATTAGTAGCATATGTATGTATGCTTAAAAAAACTTAAAGCAAGTAAACATTGGAATACTTTATTTGTTATGGTACTGATTAGGTTATGGTATGTGAGTGTTGAGAACACAGTAGCTGAGACTAAAGATTTAAATATAAGTGATTATTTTTAATTGCTAATTGCTGTTGTGATTCAGGCAATGCAAAGGCTATAGGTAGTGATATCTTCTGTTAGGCCAGCTAGTCTGTAAAGATACACTTCTCTATGGAAATGCTTTTCTTCACTTCTGAAACTGAAATAGCAAATTCCAACCCTTGCTGCCCAACTTAGTTTGCATTTAGATTTGAGGTTGTTTACTTTAGTTTGACCTAAAGAAGGGCTTGTGTGCCTAAGAGCAATGCCTAAGAATTTATTTGCTCTTTTAAATTATTTAGTTGGATTAGATACCAAATCTACCTGGACTCTGTTCAAACAGGAACAGTAAATGCCTGTAGCCATTTGGCTCAGCAGGAGATCTGGATAGCTAGTATTCTCTTTGGGGTTTTAGGCCTGGCATTCATCCTCAGGAAGCAAAGCTCCATCTGATCAGATTAGTTGATCTGCCTTAAGTGGGTAGAGGGAACCCTCATTGTGTCTTGTTTCTGGAGTCTTCGAAGTCAAAGCTTGATAGCATCATGTCATGGTTTCCCAAACTTTTTTTTTTTTCCCAAATGGAAGTGTTTAACTGTTGTTTCTTCTTTCTGATCTATCCATTTCCTTGTGCAAACACTTCATGAAATATGACAATGGGGTGGTCTATGAGCTGGCTTGGTATGAGGACTGGTGGGTTAACTTTGGCTTGCTGCCAGATGCCAGCTGTTCTCACACTCCCCTTCAACAGGATGGGGAAGAAAATAAGATGGAAATAGCTTGTGGGTTGAGATAAAGATGGGGATCAATTAGTCATGGGCAAAACAGACTTGACTTGCAGGGTAGAAATCTGTAGCTAAATTTCCCCGAACTTTTGTTACAGCTCCTTCCATAGTCCTCATCTTCAGCCATATCTCTCTATATTGCACATAAAACTCTAACTGGGTAGCAGCAATTCTTGTTTGGAAAACCATCCCTGAAAGCAGCTGTAGATTGTTATGGGTTGCTCACTGGAGGCTCTTGAGACCACTAGGAATCCACAAGGTCACTAGAGAATTGCTTTAACAGATGTGGTGATGAATCAGCGTACAATTTGTGTTGGTATGTAAAGCGATGTTTGATTTGGAACTTCATTTTCCAGAATTTGTTTTGCTGTGAAAATAATTGTGTAATAGTCAATTGGTTGTGGGTGATTTGGTTGAGTAAATACTGCTATCAGTTTGTTCCAATGACACATTTGTCTGTTTATTAATTCTTAAATAATCAAAACATCCGATTGTGCTCACATGTCTACATCTTGTTTTTAACTTACCTCTTTAACAGCAATGTGGCAGTTCTATTCCCATTTACATTTGTAGCAGAGTTAAAACATGTCAGTGAACAAATAATGTAATTTAGAGTCGGAAAATAATCTTTTGCAACAACTTTTCAGACCTTCAGGTGTTAAGATATAGGCAGAACTAGGTTGGAAACTAGTATATTGCTTTAAGTCTAGTCCTTTTTTTGGTGGTGGTAAAGCAAAATTCACGTTTGTATTATGTTGCTGGGACTTTTCACTTGGAGTTGTGCTTTTGTGGACTTGGTCTCCTTTATGTGCGTGGCAAAGACACTGTGTTTTTTAAAGGCTGATCCCAACCAGTTAACACATTCAGTAACCATTTTTACCAAACACTTCAGCAGATAAGGGGAGGGGGAAGGCTATACTTTAAGTGATGAAATATGAATAGGACTGATATAAACATGCTTTATTTTAGTCTCGTTTTGTTCTTAAATACTGCTTGCTCTGTCTTTGCATGTGGATGGTCTTCTATGCCAGTTGGCTCGTTCATTTTGCTTAAAACTCTTATTTCAGCCCTGTTTTTTATTAACTAAATATGCATTTAGAATGGTTGCTTTGCCTGTAGGTTAACAGCTGAATCCAGATTTGAAACTACAGAAAAAGAAGATAGGAAAGAAAATAAAATCACAACTGAGAAGAAAAGACAAAAGAAAAAATATACAACATTGTATGTATCTTCTAAGCCAACTTCTGAAACACAGTGTGCTCAGCAATAAAGCTTACATTTATGGAAGGAACCTGAACAACTTGGAGCCCTGCTGAAGCAGGGAATACTGAGTAAACATACGTCACACATAAATGTACAGGTTCCGAACTTAGATACTGCTCTGCCTTGTTTTATGAAGAGTATGATCGCATTAATAAGAGTTGCACTTTTGATACCTTAACTTCCAGAGGGCACCTGTTAAGTTCCCTGGCAATGTGACCTGAAGTGGTGCCTTGTCTTGAACCTTGGCTGAGTCTGTAAACATGTGTTAATTGTTATTTGTTTGAAGCTCAGTGCTGTTCTGAAAGATAAGTACTTGCCACAGCAGTTTTATTATACAATAAGACGGGGGTCAACCCTGAGCGAGACAGACTAGAGACTGTTGATGTAGTCATGTGCTCCTGATTTTCTTCCAGTTCCTGGATTCAGACTTCTTAACATTTTTCCCCCCAATGTGTAATTGTTCAACTTTGACTGACCTGGTTGCAAAGGTGCACGTGAATCTTTTTATGCATTTGTAGGATAGTATTCTTTTGAAACTCTATAAATTCTTGTATTTGTACTAATAATTAAAATAAATGTTTCTTTCTCTTCCTTTTAAAAATGTAGTCTATGTTGCCTTTGAGACAAAATATTTATCTAAAGCTATCAGGTTTTTTGATTGATGTGAGGTATTTTGTAGAAAGAATTTTATTGTAAAGTGCCACTCAATAAAAGCTAAGAAATTGTAATGCATGTGCTGTGTGTTGTCGTTGTGTTCTTAGGAGACAGATCTGATGACACTTGATACAGAATAATTCTGAGGAGAACATTTAAGTGAGTTCCATTGATTTCCCTGCCCCCCCCCAGCATTTATATGGAAGTTTAAGATTACTTCATTTGACTCATTTTATTATGGTTTAAGCTCCCTCTTGTGAATCGATTAGCCACTTTTGAACTAAAAGACTTAGTAGTTAAGATGAAAGTTCTTCTAAGACTTTTCATTTTAAATCCATTATGAAAAAAGTATCTTGGGGAAGAATCTTACAACCCAGTGGGTTTTAGGTTTGACAGCTTGATCTGCTGTACATTAACTTCCATTGGTACTTTGGAATCCAAGACTCCTAACATGCCTGTGTATTTAAACAGATGCAACTGCAAAACCTACTGCTTTACCTGTGCTGCTGGGAGCATGTAGTCTTTATCATCTTAGATGATACACGCATGCTTACAGATCTTTTGCAGAATTACAACTAATAGGTAGGGCAAGAGGTCTGGAATTAAGGCTTTTGTTGTGCCATAACATACTTAAGGTATTGTCCTTTAAGTGCATGGAATTACTTTGCATGTTTTCTTTTCTGTTTTGTTGAATCAGTTGCTTTCCTGCAGCTGTGCTCACAGATCTTGGTATATAATAGAATTTAGAGCAAGTTAAATGCAACTGTTGTATTCTGCTTAAATTCTTCTGTATAACAGAAGTTAGCATAGCTAAAAATTGATAATCAGGTAGTCAACATTTTGTAAGATCTTGTTTTCTGGAATTGATAGAAGTATTAAAGGAAGCAAGAATTCCCTGCCTTCTTCCTCTGCCTGCCCTCCAGCCCCTCAAAAGGTAAGTTCTACCTGTGAGTTCCCTAGGCAGAAAGATTTTTAGCTTTTGGGGAAGCAAGGAATGTTCTACTTGACTGTAAAGACCTTCTGCCTGGAAAAAGACGTAAGGAAAAGATGGCAAGGTACATGCGGGTGATAAATGATTCTGTCCACTATTTTCTGTGGAATAATAGTGTGGAATGGTAATTACACAAATAAACCAACAACTACTTGGAATAAAACCTTCACTGACCAAGGGTTTAACTATTATCTGCTTTGATTCTCTAGACCCTTGGGGTTTGTCCTCTGCTGTAGGAACACAGGATTTCAGGGTTACCGTGTATGCTTTGCTGTCTGGATGCATTTTCCTCTTAAAGCTGAAAAGAGATGTTGTTGCTCAATCCATTTGTTAGAAGTTAATAGCTGGACTTTTTCAGACAAGTCAGACGAGGAGATTGTCTTAGCTAACTTAGGGGAAAGTGCTAGTAGGCGCTAGTAGCTAATGAGTTGCAAAAGCATCATCATGAAAGCGTGACAGGAGGAAGCAAGAGCAGATGTGTGCAACGCTGCGAGCGGGGTGTGGGGGAAGGGGATGGCAGGTGGGAAGCAGCAATGACTTCAGAAGCTTGGGTCCTCCAGTCAGGGCATTGTGGTGAGTCGGGATGGTAAGGAGGGGCATTGAGCTCTGAGGTGGGAACGGAGCTGTGTTCAAATGTACGGGGGTATTTAGATGTATTCTGCAGAATCAGATCTCTGAGATGGAAGAGATTCAGGGCATCAAAAGAGTATTACAAATTGGATCCCAGTTTGGAAGGGAATTTTCTGTATATCATTTCTTTTCAAAACATAGTAGTATTCTACTAATTAGGTTTATTAGACCTACATGATAAAGCATGTTTTTAAAAGTGCTAGAAAGGAACAATTTTGCTCAGGACTTTCGTATTACAAGAGAACAGAATGAGCAGTAGGGAAGATAATTATTGCTGGTTAGAAAGTTAGTACTCAAAATGCATAGTAAAGTAAAAGATTAAATGGTTCAGCCTCAAAATCTTTTTTGGTAGATAAACAATATAAATTGGATGTTCCATGGAAAAGAAAGATCTAGAACTCTAGAGGAAGCTGATTGTAGATGCAGATAATCTGAGTTGCTCAGCATCTAGCTCGCTTCAATGAACGTAACATGAATTTCCATGTTACTTTAGGGGGGGAAATAACTAGCTAAAAAAGTAACTAGCTAAAACCTTTTGCTAAGCTATTAGGTAGACATGGTTAAGATTAAGGCATTCAGGCAATTCTGTGGTAAAGTTTAAGGTGGTTTTCCTCCAGAAATAGGTATCCAAATTCCATGTGCAATGAGACAGACTGGCAGTCTGTGCTTCTCATGATTGCTGGTTAAAATCAAGAACTGACATGTCATGTGTTATCAAAAATATCCTGACGGATGTAGCACAGCACTGTTAAGTTTTGATAAACAATGATTGTGAAGTTGCAATGTAATATCCAGAGGACAGGATTGTCATGTGACTTTGTTGTACTGAGCAGGAGATAAAGAAACAGTAAATCTTTTAATGCATTTTTTGTTTGGATTTTTATTTTATTTTTTAAATTAAGTTTAGGGATGGTGCAGGAGAGGATCGGGGTGGTTTTTCTCCTCTTTGTCTGCTTAGGTGTTACAGCCAGTATCATGCAACAGAAACACCCAGTTTGGGATTCCCCTCCCCCATGACACTGGGGTACAATATCTTGAGTTGAGAAAAGAGGAAGGAAGCTCAGAACAGCAGCAAATCTCGCAGAACCCTCGCAGCTGCCTCAGCCTGCCTGCTAGTCCTCACTGACAGCAGCTGGGAAACATCTTGCTTCCAGTGCTGTTGTTTGTTACCCATCTTCAAGCCGGTGTCCTAGAAATCTTGGTTTCCTTGGTGGTGGGCATCCTTCGGAGCCTCATGGATTCACATGTGATGGCGAGATGGCACAAGACAGACAAGAAGAGTGGCGTGGGTATGTAACTTAGTAAACTGCCATTTGAGTTTTGTCTTCCTAACTTCTGAACAGGATGTGGGCAGGTGTTTTCTCTAGTGTGCTGAGTTAACACCCTCCACTCTACCACGGTGGCTTAATTGAAATGATCAATGTCATACAAAGTTTTAATCTTTTGAACAGAATGACAAGAAGTACATGAGCGTCAGCTTGGGAGATGTAACCCTTCCACCCCACCACACGCACCCACCCCTCTCCAATCTTGAACTCTCACAGTAAAATGCACCTCAATATTTCAGAAACAGATTGAATAAGTAGTATGTTGTACAACAAGTAGTAGCTAGAAGTAATGGGGAACAAATGTAGGGGAAGGGGAATCCTACAGTTGCTTCTAAGAGACTGTCACTTGAGGTTAGTGTTACCACCTCCTATACAGGTTTTTCTGTAAGTAATAATTTTTGGAAGGAAAGTCATCTTCCAACATCACTACTTCTTAAAATGAATGATGTTAACTTGCATAAAGGACTGAATTGTTTGAAAAAATACCTTAAAATTAGGAATCAAAGCTGAAGCACTTGAAAAAAATGTCGTGCTCGAGTTAACTGCAGGTTCTCAGTACAGAAGACAGTTAATCTTGTACTACTTATATTTTATTTTACTTTCTAGTGCATAGTTATTAATCTGGAATGCCCAAATTCTTCTAAAAGACTTTTTTTTTTGTTTTCAGAAGACCATAATATTTTGTGATATGCATTAAAAACAAAAAACCCCACCCAACTGGCTTCTTGAAATAAAATGAATCATGAAGGAATTAAGAGGAAAAGAATGTCTTCCTGTTCAACTTCCATGTGCAGCAGTGGCAGAATTGTGAAATGGAAGTAGCCTGTTCTGGTGGCAGTTTGTATTTCAAAATAAAGGCTGTAAATATTTTATGTTTCAGTTTTACAAGTAGTAGAAAGGACTTTGTTTTTGCACTTGTTTTTTGAAAGCTATTGATTTGGGAGAATGACTGGATTTGCTGGATGTGGTCTCTGTATCCATATACTCGTGACGGATGTTATCTCACATGGATATAAGTACTAGATGCTAATCAGTTATTCACCGGAATAATATAAAACAAGCTTCCCTTGTAGCAGCTTTTTGCAGGGAGCATTTTAGGTCAGGGTGAGTTTCATGTAATTACAAAAAATTCTTGCACTAGTATTTTTAACATTATGGGGGCTAAATAACCTGACTTGATGTTAAGTGTGATGTAGGCTAGTGATTTTTGTGCACATCCCCCTGCAGTGGACCAATCTACTGGATTTGACCAATGCATGTCCCCTGAAAAGGCCCTCAGTTGTGATCTGTCGTTTGTTCAACAGTCAGTCTGCCGTGCTTTGTTTACGGTGAGGTTTTGCCTGTTTGTAACTTCATAGCCAGTACGATCACTGAAAAACTAGTATAATATAGAACTCTCTATGGTATTTGAAAGGTACAGCAAACCACATGTAATAAAAACCATCTTGTGAAATATATTACTTGATAAACTAATGACAATCCAGTGAAGTTTGTTTTCATGAAGACTACAATGCATTTTGATTGAACAATTCACTGCACTATTTGACTTAAGATATAATATTCAGAATATGCAACTTGGTACAGCAGTAGTTTTTTCTGCCTCTGATCAAAGAAATTTATTTCAAAATAGTAAGCTTTTAACTGAATTATTTATCATGAACACTTACTATAGTGCATGAAAAGAAAGCAAATAATAGAAAATAACATTTAATGGCAGTATTTTAATACTGTTAAGTTTAAAGTGCCATAGAGACAACACAAATTCAGGAATTTTCAAAAACCTAGAAGGACTAGGTTTTATTTGATCTGGCAGTGGACCAGTGCTCTTGCTCTTCAATAGTGTCAGCTCTAACAAGTATGGCACTCTCATTTTAGAGTGAATAGGTACTATGTGTAGCTCGTAGTGATACCAGTGCAACCACTACTATGTACAGGTATTCCTTTCTGAAATGTAGTCTACTAGAAATACTGCTTTTCCTTTTCTCACCCATCTCCCTGACAAGACTGTTGTCTCCTTCAGTCTGGTATTTGGGTTTACAACAGAGACTGGAATTCTTGAAAAAGGTCTTAGCATAAGCAGTTTGATTGTTACAACTGCTCATGTGCTAAAGACACATTTGGATTACGTTAGTCACTTCACTGAATACTCTGCAATCTGTTGTATCATGTGGACGAGGAGTCCTGAGACCTGGGAAGTTTCCAGGTGCCAACACAGTGACCCGTAACTTGTGGACCAGGAGTTAGAACTAACTGAAAGAGTAACTTGCTGTCATATAAGCTTTTAGGACATCAGTGGTAGTTTTGTGTCAGGAAGAGTGAAGATGAGGGCAAAATAAAATTCCTTTTTTTTTTTAATTTGCAAGTTTTTAAAATTAATTTCCTGCTGCAAATTAAGACAAAGCCATTTAGCACTCGACCTACTGCTGAGATCAGCTCAAAGAAGCAAACAGCCACTGTTTGACTAAAAGAAATCTGCAGACAGCATGAATAATGAGAAGGGATTATCAAGTGCACCGAAAGGAAATGGTGCAACTGATTTTCTGTATCTTTAAGGAACTCTGCTAGTGTTTAAAAGCAGACAACAAATTTATAAAAGCTTTGATACATTTCCTTTAAACAGGTAAAGAAGGGATATATCCAGTTTGTGAAGCAGCAGATGGACTCCCGCTTTACACACTGACAATTCTCAAAGATGATACCTTTTCCTTTGTATGCTTAAAAAAAAAAGTAAACCTGGTTAGCCATGAAGTAACTTACTCAAGAAGAAAGACTGTACAACCTTGCTTGTGCAGGACTAATACCAGGACAAATAAGATTATTTCTATAAACAGTAGGCCTAATTCTTTAAGTTTTATGGCTGTGAGGCTTAGGGTAAATGTATTTAATTTGTAAAATTTGTGGCAGACAGATATTAATCTTAAGGAACCCATGACACAAAGCATTTAAAAGCTGGAAAATCACAGTAGCTCTTTAACATTGTTGTGTGTACTTTAAATATACATTCTCTCTACTGTTGTTACCATAGCCATAACCAATTATTGCGCTGCTCTACAAATTGTTTGAGATGTGTCCTCTGTGCATGCTGAACTGCTCCTTGAGGAAGGGCAGGTATGATTTTGCTTTCCAATGGGAAGTCCAAAACAGAACATCATAATTAAGATCTATAGTAGGTCACTGGGGAGAACTGACATTGCAGACCTGGTGGGATTGCCTTCACCCTGTGCTTGTTTCCCTGCTGTTCTAGGCTACAAGCACATGTGATTTGGATGTAAAAGAGAGTCTGTGCAAGCTGTGCCATCATGTGTGGTGGTCGTATTACCACTTGCTGTTTCTCTGCTCACCCCAAGAAAGTCCATTTCCTGGGTTAAAGAAGGTTTTTCTATTAAACATCGTATTATAAGACTTTTTATACTTGTGTGTAAAAAATCCCAATCATAGCTATATCTGTGGTTTAGTCTATTGCAAAGGCAGAATAAGGAAAATTAGAACAATAATCAAACGGACTTTCCAACAACACAGAATACTAGTTATACAAGTACTCATACACGGAATTTTCTTGTAGGTTGTCTTCAGTAGGGAGTGTTCCATTTCTGCTTTTGCAGCTGATTTGGAAGACCACACAATCCCAGCTGAGACTCTTGGTTATGCTAGAATGCAGGCTATGTGCACACTTCTGTATTTTCCTTAATTAAATAGGATACTCCAGATAGCTGATATTCAGCTTTGTGCTTGGAAACCATATTCCTGATTTTACACATGAAGCTTGTTCTTAGCCTGGAAGCATTCCCAACATAAATGTGTGCTACTTTTACAGATGGTACAAGACAGAAAAGTCATGGTAGGCTAGTGGTTTGGGGTGACAGCTACCTAGTAAGGTGCAAGATGAAAAGTGTTTGAAATCTGCTCAGACCTTGAGGAAACTATCACTAGTTTCAGTTTATAACTATTCTGAAAAAGTTACGAGCTGGTGAAAAATTATGTTGGCACGCTAAATTCAAGTGTCAGATTTACTCCTGTACTGCTAAATCTGAAAATGGGTATTTGTTGATTTGAAGCATAAGTTGTGGGGAGGAGAGGACTAGG
Organism: Nyctibius grandis; assembly: GCF_013368605.1. Lineage (NCBI taxonomy): Eukaryota > Metazoa > Chordata > Aves > Nyctibiiformes > Nyctibiidae > Nyctibius > Nyctibius grandis. The sequence continues at coordinate 4,308,966 of NC_090679.1, forward strand.
TGACTTCTTTGAAACTGTAGAAAAGCATATGCCAAGCCTGAGTGCAAAGGGCTGTGACTGGCTGGTCTGATTTCATCTGCTGAAGACCTCTGAAAATTAATTTACATCCATGTGAAATCTGTGTAGATTGAGCTGTAAAGGAGACAGAGCTTTGTTCAGGGTAGGTTGCCTACTTCATGAAATACAGCCCCTGAACCTAAAAGACTGTTTCAGCTGCTTGGGAAATAACACCAGTTTCGTGAAGTATAGCTCACTGTAAAAGGCAAACTGAAGTAAGATGAAGACAAAGCTCCACAATCTTTCATGAAAAGGAAAAAGCACAGTTAAAACCTCTGTTCTTCATAAAGACTTCAAAGAGAAATGACCATGCTCTTATTTCCTATGAAAAGGTAAAGAATCAGAAACAGTAACTAGTTGGGTATGTTAGAACTTCCTGGTTCTTAAACTGGCTTTATTGTGTTTAAGAAGGAAAATAAGTAGCTCAAGTCAGCTAAAACCTCCATCTGGTCCCAAGGTTAAGCATATGTGAAGAATGTTATCTGAGAACTGAGGAGTTACCCTTTGCTGAGCATGGCTTGCAATTAATTAAACTTGCCTCTAACCCACCTTGAGCTTTGGTACATGTCTCTGACCTGCGAAATATTCATTAGAACTGCATCCACGTCATGTTCGTTACAGGACACTTGCTCTGTGAGATTTAAAGGGAGATCCTTAACTCAGAATACTGGAACACAAATTTTACAGGTTTCTTTCCAGAACTCAAGAAGTCCTGTTAGGACTGCATAATATTTTCACGTAAGATTTGTCAGTGTCCTTACTGAGTAATTTCACCCTGGTTTCATGAGAAGAAAATGGTAATTGAATACAAAGAATTGATCTGTAAGGAAAGAAGGTACTACTTTTACATTACTACATAAAAGTAGAGCTGTAATATTTCAAAAATAAAATGGAACAGGATTCTTGCTGAGGCTACTCATTAGAAAGTGTTTGAATATGCAAAACACTTTGAGTTATTACATAAAAATCATTCCAGATAGTCCTCCTATTAAGGTAAAGTGAAATTAAGAGCTGGTTCAGCAAAGCTATACCTTGGAAATTTTTTTCAAATTCTGTTTAAGTGGAAGGGTGGAAAGTAGCCAAGTAAACCAACTTGAAACATGGCTTATTACTAAAAGGTGAGTCTCAAAAACAAAACGATGTAATACTTGTATTTGTTATAAAGAACAGAGCAGGGACTTCATATGAAGGAAAACAGGCAGGAAAGACAGGTAGGAGGATTAGGACAATAAATGTCTTCAGTGTTGCAGATCTGTGGGGGCCTTTCCTTGCTCACCATTCCCATCTTGCATTAGCTTACAGTCTAACCATGTGAATAGCAAGAATCTCTGTTTTTGGAGTATATGAATACTGAGGAAATCTAGCTTTTTGAGGAAGGGATTCTGTTACCTGCACTACTGTGAGTTCTCTAGAGTGTTTTGTGTGTGAATGTTCCCAAACAAGGTACGAAGTATACATTTTTTTGCTGCTTGTCATCTTCTGAATTGAGGGCATATAATTGAAATTACAAAATGTTAACTGTGCTTCTATCTCAGTCTGTGGTTGTTTGAATTTATATTTTAACCAGAATCCTACTCTGAACAAAGAGTGACTGTTTCATTTACCTTGTGTCTTAGAATGTCAAGTGAAATGTCCTCTGCAGATTTTCATTACTCTACTTGGGAAAACATGTACATACCTACGTGGCTTAATGAAACAGGCTTCGTAGTCAGGCATATATTCAACAGCATAAACATGTATATATCTAGTGGGGGGAATGTGCATATCATATCTGACAGCTCTGGCTTTAATAGATACGTAGGAATTAAATGGAAACAGAGGAATTTTCTTCAGCCTTCATAGTCATTTTTTGCTACTGAGATGGACACTGGTAGATGTTGCACTTACACTCTGGGTGGCTGAACGCGTGAGAGTGATAAAATTAGACATGGAAACTTCTCAGAGTAACTGTCTTTACACCATGTATTGTTTGGCTGAACAAGAAAGGATTCTTTGGGTGTGCTTCGTGGGAATGATGGGAATTGCTTCCATCTTCCTGAGGTACAATTCAAAGCCCACTTGTGCTTGAGAAGAGTTAAGTTTGGAAAATCTTCTATGTTAGCAGTTTGACCTGGCATTTCTTAGGCTTGCTTTCTGAAGCAGTATTGTTGTGGTGTTCTGGCTTTCAGCTCATCTCCTGACGGAGCTAAAACAAACACCTGGAATCTAAGGGGGTTTTGCATTGGGGTTTTTGTTTGTTTTCTGTGTGGTGGGTGGGTGTGTGTGTCCTGCTATAAAATTACCACTGAGGTTATGGAGAGCTCTAAAAAGATAGGTTTTATTCTTTGCTGACCTGGGGGGAAATTTGCTAACTGTATTCTCAATGAACTGTAAAGTCCATATTTAGGAACACTGTCTTAAGGCTGGAGTTCCTGGGCATTGTCTCTGCTGTTCAGGGAGAATCCGACAGCATCTGTGTACAGGTATGCTATGGATGGGAACACCTTAGCCTGATGCTGGCTGCTGGAGAGGGCATATGCTGTCCAAATCTCTCCTACTAATCCTATTGCCGTGACATCAGTTGTTCTTGAGGTCAGTAATTGCTATTGGGATTTAGAACGAATGCTGGGGTCTTCAAGCAGGCCACCTTCTGTGCCTTGAGGATATTGTCTCCCTTTGTATTTATGGCTGGGATAGAGGATGCCAGGGAGTGGAGTGGCAGAACATTCTTCAGAGTGATTTGAAGGGGCCTTTATTTCTACTGACCAGAGAGTTTATTTAGAAAACCAAAACCCAACAAAACAAAAAAAAACCCCAAACCAAAAAAACAAACTGTGGTGAGTATCCTACCAAGAAATCTTTAACTCCATACAGGTCTTTCACATACTATTTTTGAAAAGCAAAATAAATGAAATATGTGTTTGTGCGCACAAAACTGCACACACACAACCCCAAAGATCTCAACAGAGGGTGGAGGAAAGGGAACCCTCCTCTTGGCTGGTGAACTCTGAGGTGATACTTGCAATATAAGGGGGTCACAGTTTGTAAGGGAAATTGTATCAGTTACAGCCGACAGAAGACATAATAGTCAAATTTTCGTTCACAGTTAATAATTAAAAAATTAGCAGATGTGATAGGTAAGCGGTCTGGTGCTGTAGATAATACATCTGGATGTAGCTGATGGTATTAGGTTGTTTGATGTTTATAGCTTTTTGCAATGGTATATGTGAGATAACTTCTTATCGTAAAATGTCTGGATAGGTCTATAGCTTAAAACTTGGTAAAGGAGTTTGTTAAACTCATCCTACCAAACAATCCAAATTCTACAGTAAAACCTTATTAAGTTTCCACTTACTCATTTAGAAAAGTCTTAGCTGATATAGCCACTTCCTTTGTCAGTTTGTTACTGCACTTTTCAATGTTAATTGCTGTCAAATGAAGTTTTTGAGAGCAAACCCCATATGCAATGTGAATCTATGACTCAGTAATTTGCATTTATATTTTGAGACAAATACAACTGCAGGTAGAGCAGTGTGTATTTTGAAATATAAAGCATATACTAGTCAACAGTATTCTTAATCTGTATGGACATTTCAGGAAAACAGTACGAGCACACGCACACCCCCACAAACACTCCTGTGGAAACATTTTTAAAAGTCATGGTAACTTAGGAGGGTTGTTTGCTATTTTCCATTTCTTGAAATCTGCGTTAAGACTAATGAAAAGAAGCCAGTCAGAACATAACTACACATCTACTATACACACCTACTACGTAAATTCAATTTGTTTCTTGAGCTAAGGCAGCTCTCTGAGGATCACTGAGGAAGTGCCTTCAAGATTCTCTTAAAAAAATGGCTGAATCTGGACAGAAGAACCTCGCTTCAAGTTGTGGGGTTTTTTTTTCTTTTTTCTCCTTCCCCTTATATTTAACAATTCAAGCACTGCTCTACCCAACCAGGAGGAGGAACTGGTGGGAAAGCCTCTTCATGTCAACAAAAATAAGAACTTATTTTTGGTCCAATAAGCCTCTTAATTAAATCTGAAATTCCTTCTAATTTCTGTTCCAGAAATATAATGAATATAATGATGGCAAAAGAAACAAGAAACACAATTTATGGAACACTTGAAAAAGTGAAGAGCGTCAATCTATTTAGCTCTACACTCCTACCTTAGGTATTTTCATGAAAGGCAATTTAATTTGGGGATTTAGACATAATTTTAAGTAAAATGTACAAGTAAAATGTGTCATTAGTATACATTTTTGCCTAGCAGAAATTAATATTCTACTTTAGAAGCCTGGAGGGGGGAGCAAAAGGAATGCAGGAATACACTGAAGATAGGTTCAGCTTACTAGATCAGTCCAAAATACTGCAAGCTGGGATGCTCTGTATGTGTGGATGGATCGGGACACTGTCATGAGAAAAGGAAGAAAACTCTGCTGACTGATATCTTTACTGCGCTACAGAGATCATGGTTAGTAGCTGCTGTACTGTTCCTACTTGTACAGTTTAATTGTGGTTTCAGGCTTACGTGTATTCCTAGGATGTGACCCTGTGCAACGTGCTCTAGGTAAACCTGCTTTGGCAGGGGTTTAGACTAGATGATCTCCAGAGGTCCCTTTCAACCCCAACGGTTCTGTGATTCTGTGATATTTTAATCCGTTTCCCTGTGTGATACTAGCTTCAATAACCACTTCTACCCTGTAATACTATTGTAAAAGTCTATAACCAAGCCCGTGAAACAAATGCTTACCATAGCAGCCCACATCCTGTAGCCCTAGAATGTACGAACTCGTGAAGAAGCTTATTTTCTTGAATTCTCTCTGAAACTTAGCTGTTTCTTAACCACACAGAGATAAGCTTCTGATTAGAACACTTCTAAAATCCGCTGCTCCTGTGTTCTTTTCAGAGTGATTAAATAGAGAAAATTACAAACCTTTCTACTGTTTCCATATGAAACACAGTTTCATGTTAAGATGAAGCATCTAAACCCAGGAAAGAATTCAGTAAATTCAGCTTTCACATGTGTCTCTGCGCCACTTCTCACCAGCGTAGCCATAAATTCCTGTAAACTGTGCACTTAAACTCTTAGACCAGTAGACTAACGATTCTCCAGCACAATGAACGTGTATATATTGAAGACCTGCATCTAAACAGGTGCTCTTAAATCCTGTGCAGAGCAGTTGTTAATAATAGCTTGTTTTCATGCATGTGCTGGGGTTTTTTGTTTTCAGCACTGGCCATTTTCAACACCTCTGCATTTTCACAAGAAAAGAGATTAAGTAATGGTAACAGATGAAGCTTCTTGATAGAATTATAGTTCTGTTTGTTTATTCTAGTGTGTTTATCCTAGTATGAGAATCTTAATAACCATGTGTATTTTTCAGTTTAACTGTACTGTATGGCTGTATTGAAAAACAGTATTTTCATCCTTTAATTTTTCAGCTATATACAATTTCAAAGGTACAGGAATACCACAACTACCTCTACAGATTGGTGATGTGGTCCATATCTTGGAGTCCTGTGAAGGTAAGTCAGTTGCCTTCAGGCTATAGGTTTCTCTGTGTGAATAACTTAATCCTTTTACTTGACAGCAATTGCCCATGTTACATAATTAGTTGTCTAATGCTCTTATTTGTATTGGTGGTGGTGTTCTATTTTGAGGAAGAACCTATTCATTTTTGGAGAGCCAAAATCAGAAATGTTACAGTACATGTGGTTTTTTTGGGAAGCCATTATCAAATGAGGAAGTCACAAGGTGAATGCAGTCTGTGAAGTTCATGCCAGCTTGTAATATACCTGGTGGAAGTTACATTAGATTTGATTGAAGTTTTAATGGAGTACATTTTTGCCTCTAAACTAAATACTTGTTGCTAGGATATATTCAGCACCCTAGTCATCCTATAGCATAAGATGGAAATCTAGTATGTTAGAGTAGTCTGCGGGCCAACATGATAGAAACATTTCTGAAAGCCATCCAACTTAGTGAACATGCTAAACAGCAGAAGTCCAAGGCAAGTCATGCATGATAGTCAATATGCTGATCCAAACTTATGTAGTCAGTACGTGGAGGTATCTGACCAGCTGGCATAAACATAAAATAAATACAAGCAGCAGAAGAATAAGCGAACATAAAATTTTGTACACTTGTGAAGCTGAAATCATTGTCGACACTGTAGTGATAGCATATTCCTCCGTATTGATTCGATCTGTACCTTCACAATCTGACTGAATTTTCTCCCAAGTCTGCCAGAGCTACTTAAGTTTTTATTAGTATAAAGCAACAAGGGTGCAATTATTATTACTAACTCAACAGTCAGGTATCTGCAAATGTCATTGTAATAGCAATTTATTTTCAGTCTGCAGTGATGTTCTTGACCAGGTAAGAGCTTAAAAAAGCTTAAAAGTGCTTCAAGCTTTTCAAAATGTATTGTAAATTTATCTTCTTCAACCTACTTCCACTGTCTGTCAGTTGTATCTTATTAACTGTATTTACGTTAAAGAGAAAGGCCAACTGCTGCATTATGCAGTATAGAGACAGCTCAGTGTTGAAAGACATTTTCTATGTTGTGGTCATAAGGCTGCAAAGAATCTGAAGCTGTTTAAGCCCAGCCCATTCCATTTCATAGAGCTCCAGGTTGTTTTGCATGGAAACAACAAAGTATTTGAGAGAAGAGCATCTGAGAAAACACACCTCCAATGCTTTGGAGCATTTTTTTTCCTTCTTCTCTTTGTAAGAGAAATTAAATAACTCTAAGCATTAATGAAAATATTGATGTCACTCATTAGACTATTAGTCAACAGATGTATTTCTCAAAGTCATGAGTATAGAGGTATATATTTGTGTCCTCTCCTAAAAAAAAAAAAGAAAGGTCTACATAATTCTTTAAGCCTTGATTCTAAACATTTTGGCTAAGGAAAAACACACTGGCAAACCAGAAACCTCTTCATCCCTATATTGTCTCTGTTAATTGCAGAAACAGCATTTCAGGTTTGTGACTGCTGTGGTACATCAGTTGTCAGCCCAGCCTAGCAAGTTGAGGGGTGATCTTATGGGGTTGTTTTTATCTAAAAGTCTTTTCTGAATCCTCTGCCCTTAACACACTATGTTGTAGCTTGCTTTATGAAATACATTTGTCAATGAAGAAGTGGAATATCTTATATTGTGCAAGTGAGGAGGTTCATCTTTTATCAGATATCTTAAAGATATGCTGCCAGCTGCAGCTGAAGAGTAACCAACAGTAACAGGTTTTTTTCCTGAGCTCAGTTTTTGTGCTATTTTAGTTTGTTTTGCATGCACAAAATATATACACAGAACATGCATGTGCAGTCAAAGCAAATGGGATGAAATAGATTTTACACATTTGGTTGTAAACTGGAGACTATGTGCAAATAATTCCATTTTAGAAGTTGGAATTCTATTGTTGAGAAGATATAAAATCCCTGTGCTGAAAAAGCTGAAACAAATCTGTCCTGAGTCTGTCTTTGAGGTCAGTGATTCTACTCTGACTTTTAACATTGCCTTTCTCTCAGTACTGTTTGAGGTTTGGGAAGGTTTTTTTATGCTTTGTTTGCATGACTGAAATACCTGTGCTGTGGTAGAAATGGAGAGACAGAAAAGTTGGTAGGGAAGAGATAATATCTGTTCATGAAAGTGTACACTTTCAGTCATAAAAATGCTTTCTTTGGGGTGAAATAGAAGTAGTATTCAACAGAGCTGAATATTGTTGCTGTGCAGGTAATGTTTCATGATGAAATGTGTGCACAGTGTACGTGGCTTCTGCTGTAATTTAGTAAGGTTGAACTCTTCATTTTATGTTCTTTGTAGAAGTTTATTGTGACTTAACTGAGGCATAGATGGAACAAAGTCTGAATGAGTATTTTAATTGCCACTACTGCAATACTGCACTCTTTCCTTTCAGAAGGGGTTTCTAGTTATGAATGCAGCAGAACCTCCTAATAGTCCTTCATTTGCTTGAGGTTCTAACATGAATTTTACACTAGAAAGCGGTTTATTTGAGTTGGGTCCAAAAGCTATAACTCCTTATGGCAGAAAGATGGCTTTACTCCTCTTACAGTCAAGGAAGTTGAATATATAAGAACCAATTGTGTTCTAGGTGTAGTATTAATCCAATACAGTACAGGGAAGAGCTTCCTGAGCTATCCAGTACCATGAGTAATCTTCGTTGAGAGAGATATATACGTGTGTGTGCTACAGAATACATTACAGAACAGCTTATCCTACCTTTATATGTGTGTGGGTGTTACATTCTGTGTAAGATTATCTGTACTTACTATGCAAGACTAGAAAGAGCATATAATCATACTTGCTAATGTGCAAGTCATGCTAAATATACTGCCTGATATTCACTTTACTTTCATCTATGTATTTTTTAAGTAACTATTAATTTTTAATCATCTCGATGTTTAAAATGTTAGATAGTTCTTATATGAAACAAAAACCATGGCTTTATTATATGCTTTTTTATGCATATGTTCTGTCGTACTAAGTGCACTCTTTCTTCCTTTTAGATTGGTACAAGGGTTATCTAGTAAGACATAAAGGATCAGAGGTAAGATCACGCTATTCATTCCTATGAGACTATTTTTAAGAAATCAACCCATAAAGTGAATTTTTTAGTATCTCTTATCAGGTAGTCCTGTTCTGATCTCTGAAGTCAGCTGTCTCCATTCTCTTTCCTTTCAAGATGAATAAAATGATCAGCATTTGTCATGGACAATGTTGGTAAATATTAGAAGTGAGGACTGGGACAAGCATATCAATGAACAAAAAATTACCGTGCCTTCAGGTTAACAGACTGAAGACATCATTTGAAAGAACTTTCTCAGTTAATTTACTGCTAGATGTGTCTGCTTCTGCACTTTTTTCTAAGGATTCTTTAGGCTACATTCAAGCTAAACAGCTCCCATCAGGCTTAAATTCTTAAATATATCTCTAATGTACAAAAATAATATCAATTAAAAATGTCAATATTCTTATACCTAAAGATGGAAAGCCACAAATGAATACTTTTTACCCTGGATATGATGACTCCTGAGTTAGGTATCAAGAAAATTGCTTTTTAGTTTAAAATGCTCCTTTCTAGAAGAAAAGCATCTTTTGAAACTTGCTCTTAGTATCAAATTTTTTTTAGGGAGCAGCAATGCAAAGGCATTTGAAGTTAGAGACTCTTGCCTGTATTACAGTAAAAATGTTTGATGGAAGTTGCTTCTCTGTGTAGCCTGGAAAAAGGATGTATAAAACCTTCACAGCCACTTAAAAAGGGATATCTGGAGACTAGAGGGACAGTTGTTGGCAGAGAATATGCCATCAGAAAAAATCAGAACAGTCCTAAGTTTTCTATTTCTCCTTTTTCTTGTTTTGTATTCAGTGGCTTGTAGGTATTAGCAATAACTTGCATTAACTTAGAGCAACTAATTAGTGTCATTTTCAAACTGTATGTGATAGTAAGATAGATTAGTTTCCTTTTGGAAGTATTAGATGCTTGATTTACTATTTCACTTCATTGCTCGATGACTGCACAACCTAAAAGACAGAGGAATGAATAATTACTTGTGATAATTACGCATAATTGTTTCCTCCAGACTCCTACCTGTTGTTTCTCATGCCCTATGAGCTCCAGTACAACTGCAGAGTACACCTTATTTGCTTGCTTCCATTTCTAGCTCATCGCAGATGAGGTGAGGTGGAAGCTAGATGAGTGATAAGGTAGTTGACTGTAAGTTCTTGATACAGCAGAGTATTTCAGTGGGAGGTACCCAAAGCAGTTACTATCAGCTGTTTGATCTGCAGTAATTGAGGGTGGATGTGAGAGAATGGCTAACCATCCTCCCATTCTGCCCAATACTCTAACTGTGTTTTAAATACTCCTTTGATGTTTCTTTTGGCTCAAAATGCTATTGCTGTCTATTCTAATTAAAATTTTAATTTATTAAAATTTAGTCTAAAACTAAAAAGGGAAAATATTGACCAGAAGTAACCACTTCCTTTTAACTAATTCTTAATATTGCTACAGTGTTTCATCAAGGTCAACATGCATAACAGGTTTTAAGAAGTATTATTAATTTCATATACTAAGATTTCACTAAATTTACTATTAATGGGACCTTTTTTACTTTGCTTCTTCATGGACTCTTTTGAACTTAAATCTTGATGAAAAACTGTGGAAGCGATAAGACAGGACTGTTTTGATTAAGATCCAGTGCTAAAAGAAAATGGCTATAAAAGCTGAAATCTAATTGAGAGAGATTTTTTGTAAAGTACCATGTATAGATGTCAGTTATTGAACAGAGAAGAATCCAAGAAGAACCTAGCTTAATTACCAAGACTAGATTTGCTAGTTAATGTGAGGATTGTCATGGACAGATTGATGGTCAAACATTCCTTTAGGGTGACTTAAAACATTTCAGCTGTGGTAGAGCAAGGACACACATCACATTAGATCATTTTGTCTAGTGACTTTTTTTTTTTTTCTACACAGGTCAATTAAAAAATAAATGTTGAGAATGTCATGAAATCTGGTGCCTCCTTTGCTACATCTCGCTGGGTATCTTACTGCATGGGCCTAGGTAGTACAAAATGAGACCATAATCTCAGTTGCAGTGGTGCCACATATACCTAGGAGGGCTGAGAGCTTATGGCTTTACTAAGTGTCTCCTTTCTTTGTGCATTGCAAATGAAACGTCCTTCTCTTTTCTTAAAGTAATTTTAGTGTTTTAAACACAGTGTTCTTGGCTCTTATGCTTCAAAGTAAACTTTGAGTTTACTATCCTCCATGTCAGTGGCCATTTTGCTATTCATCCCAAGTGATTTCCACTGCCTACCAATATTTCTTTCACTAGATGTGATGATTCTATATCAGCATCTTTCTTTGGGTTTGATAATCAAGCTGATATCTAAATTAGGCTGCATTTGTTTTCCTGGAATGAGAAATGTATGGGCTGATGCACAGAGAAAATCCTTCTTTACTGTATTTACACTGTATGTGCTGTTTTCTTGGGGAGTAGATGGAGGGGTGGGAGTGGAAGATGGTGTTTCTTATGAAGAGATGTAATTCTATGCATTCTATGTTTGTAGAAAAGGACGTGACAAAACAACTATTATTTGTCAAACAGAAATGTATATAGCTGGACAGAAAACTAGATAGACTGCAATCTCCAAATTACCTGCTGCCTATGTTCACAGTCATAGTTTTATGAAGAAAATGTACAAGTGGGTTCTGGAAAGTTCTCACTTGTTACTTAAATGTTCTTGGAGAACAAAAGTGGATTGTAATTTTTTTTTTTCTCCTTCAACAGGGAATATTTCCTAAATCTTTCATCCACATCAAGGAAGTTACTGTTGAAAAGAAAAGGTATTGAATTTAACTGTTTTATTACATTAAGGATCTTGTCTGCTAAAGAATGAGTTTTAAGGCATTTATATGCCTTAAACACCATAACTATAATATAAACCCATGAAACTCAGATACTCTTTTCATTTTAATTGTGTTAAATGTTCTTTTCTTTCCTAGACATACAGAAAACACAACACCTGCTGAAATTCCTTTAGTTCAAGAAGTTACCACTACTCTCTGGGAATGGGGAAGCATCTGGAAACAGCTCTATGTGGTATGATGTTTTGGGACGCTAGAACAAGTTGTTCAAGGGTTACTGGGAGCATGTCGCTATTAACGATTGGCAATTTCAAGAAGTCAGTTTTTTTACTTTCAATATCTTAATTTTACATTTCTTAAAGAAAAACATATTTTTTCCACCTTGGAGAAAACCAATTTTTTCCTGTGAGCACTTCTACCAATACATAAAAGTGCAATGAATTCGGAGGTACTAGTCAAAATGACCACTGCATCAGCATCTGTGTTCCTCGTCAGTAAGCAACCTGTAGTCATGGTGGTCTTGGGCAAATGCTTGTAATGCCCACAGTGTAGTACAGAACTGTAGAAGTCCTTTTTTAAAATTATCTTTTTATTTTAATTGGACCTGAAATATTTTTGCAGGCCTCAACCATCCTTTACACAGACACCAAACCTTTCTTACAATATTATGCCTGTCCTTGGACTCTTGAGAGGTAAAATTTGAATTTGAAGGATAGAAGGCTAATTTTTACATTTGTATAATCATAGATATTTTGCATGTTGTAATCCTACATTAATCCCTACTGATTCTAGTGACTTGTTTATGAATTTTTGGCTGTCGGACTTAGGTTGAAGTGTTGACTGGAAAAACATTAAAAGATGGTGAATTCTGTAGTACCTGATTAGTCTCTTCTAATGGATAACCTGTTTCAACAACTTGCACTGACTGTTCCAGGATCCCAGACATTGGACTTTGCTTTTTCTCCGTTGGGGCAAAGAAATCTTAAATATGGTGTAGTTTTTCCTCATTAATATATCTTCTGAAACATGTCACTTCTTAGTCTTCCTCTTGTTAAAGTCAACAACTAAAACTTCTCTTGTTTCAGTGAATGACACTGGAACTGCTTTAGTGACTTCTATGTGTTCTCACACTTTTCTCTTAAATGTATTAATACCACAGTCAAATGTAGTTGTTCCCAGCATGCTTTTATCAGTATCTCATAGAGAAGTAAATTGCTTCTATGTTTTCTCTTGATGAGACTTAGTTAATGGATTTTAAAACAGCACAATTAAGTAAACCAAAAATAACGTATTTCCCTATCCCCATACAAACTGCTTAAATTTCATGTCATTTCTTTACAGTCACATGGGAGGTTCTGTCCTTAACAATTTGTGGCACGAGAGGAGGAAGGAAGGAAGCCAGGCTCAGTACTTTGCCTGATTTTTGCTCCTGCAATCATTTAGCATTAAATATGACACATTCTTTAATTGTCAAGACCAATGTTTCACTTCAGCTTGAAGCTTGAAACCTGTTGTTTTCTTTTATATCTTAGGCAAATAAGAAAGAGCGATTCCAGCAGGTGCAGTCTATGATGTATGACTTAATGGAGTGGCGGTCACAGCTTCTGTCCGGGACTTTGCCAAAAGATGAACTCAAAGAACTGAAACAGAAAGTCACTTCCAAAATTGACTATGGTAACAAGTAAGTGGCCTACGTTGCTTCTGGAAAACGTGATTTATTTTAAACCACCCAGCTAGAACAGAGACGATGATAAAGTTTTCCTGTTTGCAGTTTTGTAACTCATTCATATGAGATGAAAATGTTTGAGAAGGAAGATTCAATACTTCTCCCTTTATTCCTATACCATGTTGAGGCTTCTCATAGCAAATTGCTTTTTCAAAATATTAATTTATGTGTTAATTACAGATATATGAGCTTGTCAGTTGTAAAGATTTGAGGTTAGATTAACTGGGCTTTATATACATATAATATCAGTGTACTCGGGACTCAAAACTTGTCCATCTTTCACAAACACAGCCTACCTCTAGTAGTGTTATGCTCCCACTTCGAAAGTGGTGCTGAGAAACCTTAGTGTGGTGGATGAATAGCAAAGGTCTAAAAAGTCTTAAGTATATAGAGCCTTTGCTAAAGGCACCCCCCACCCTCCCCCATCCCAATTTACTAGGGATTTTTAAGGCAGAACTCTGGTTCTGGTAATAGAAGTGAAACTACCAGGGATATAATAGTTTTTTGACAAAATGCCTTGTCTGCTTCTTGCTAATGAAAAGTCACTGCAGTACAACACATTTTTGGCAAAAATGAGGTTATGTGGGGTCGAGTGGTGTTCCACCATCTGTTAAAGGAGGGGAGAGAGCTTTGTTCACAAATCTTCATAGTATTGGCTTTATAGGCACTGGAAGCTGCTTATAAACTGTATTTAGCTACTGCAAATGGCTGTGGTTATTGTGGCCTGAAGGCCTATATGCAGCTGAAAGTCTTCAGTTACCTCTGTCTAGACATAAGCAATGGGCATGAGAGGTTACAAAACTCTTAACTTGTTCACTGTGATTCGGGTGCACAGATTTCTGATAAATTATATTCTTACAAAGCACACTATGGGAATACACGTATCCTGCTACACTATGTGAGCTGAATGATCACTCCAAGACAGATTTTACTTTGAAATGCTCCAATCAAAGAGCATTTTAAAGAGCAATCCTAGCTCTGATTAAGACAACACTAACATTTCTTTGCTTTCAGGCTTTTGTTTTCACCCTCTTCTCTTCTTTCCAAATTATGAGACAGTAAGCTCCTTCCTTTAGAGGAGCAGGGGTGGAGGGGATGTTTAAAATGGTTTGGGATTGTATAAAGGAAAAGTGCAAGCTGGCTAATATTTGTAAGTGTCTGAAAGTGTGGGGTTGAGTTGTGATGTGTGAAGGAAACTTCCCAAACTGTGGAGAAGGAATAAAGGCAATGACAATGGAGGCTGCGCAGGTCATTCTGGGAGAGGAAATTGGACACCAAATCAGGACATGTTGTAGATAATCACATAAGGCGATGAAAGATGGCTTGCAGTCTGATATAGACTCCTTCAAACCACATTAACAGTGCCATAAGGGCAGGCAGTACACTTCAGAAATTGTGAAAGGTACAGTCTGGCATGAAGTAGACCAATTTTAGAGGGGGATGGAGGAGTGAGATCCTGGACAGGCAAGAAAAGATATCTCTTGGCTGAGGTGACACCATGACACTGGGCAAGAATATGTAGGATGTATGGAGGTAAGACTTGAGTTTTGAATGTTGAGGGGAAAAAAAAAAAAGAGTGGAAGGAGAAAAGGCGTGATTTGTGTGTGTGCAAAGGAGAACAGAGCATAGTAGTTAAGTAACGGGACTGGGAGAGTAAGAGAGCAACATAAAAGCAGAAGGTAACAGGAAAAATCTGCGCCTCTTGATTACAAAGGTTATACGTTAAAAAGCAAAAGAGATGAAGACTGCTTGACGTGATGAACACAGTGAATTTATTTTATGTGAAAAGCATTTAAATGCCTTGATGACATTACTATAAATTTGTAAAATGGATAAATATACAACAACTTGAAAAGAAAATAGTGGGGTTTAGTTACATTTTTCTTCAATCAAATACTGTTGCATGTATTTAAACTTACTTTACTGCTTTAAAACTTGAAGCAGCTCCTTGCGCGTTACATTTCTAAGCTTTATTTTTATAGAAGGAAATAACCCTGCCATTATGCTCTTTGTATTTTCACAGGATACTTGAGCTAGATCTAATAGTTAGAGATGAAGATGGGAATATCTTGGATCCGGATAAAGCCAGTGTCATCAGCCTATTTCATGCACATGAAGAAGCGACTAATAAAATCACTGAGCGAATTAAGGAGGAAATGGTAGGAATGACTGGCCAAACTTAATGCTTCCTTTGCTAAAACCAAAAGGAAAAACCAGTACAAGGGTTGAAGGATGTAACCTTCTACCATAAAAGCTGGTGGAAACTTTTGCCTCTGACTGAACTAAGAGTAGATTCATGTTCATGTGTTATAAATATGGCTAAGCCTCAAATGGAGTTAGTTGCATTTGTGCACTGGATTCACGCTGTGGGCTAGGCTGAAAACCTGTGTCTAAAGCTGGTTCTAAATCCATTTTTGGATTTCTAAATAGAAATGTCTTCTCATTCCGTCTGTGGGCTACTTAATGGGCTGATTCACATAGTGAACAGTTACATACTTGGACTTCAGGCTGTAAGCTATGACTAACCAAAGCTCTGTTTTAGAAGATCTTGTGACAACACTAGTAGTCTTCTATGTGTTGCTGCTTGTTATTTAGTCTGATGGAGCTGAAGAACTTAAGCTCACTAAAGAGGAACTCAGGTGAACTCAGCATAATCTTGTGGACACCAGAAGTTAGCATGCCTAAGAAAAGCTGATGAGTACATTAATTTAATCTTTTAAAAAGCAAAGCAGGTGACTACACTTCCTTGACCTTTTTCTATATTAAGTCTGTTCAGGGACTTGTAAGATACATCGGTTCTTTTCTTCATTCATGAGAAAATAGTAATAAAGCAAGTAAAACACTCGACCAAAAAAAAGTTGGGCTGTCATGACACTTCAATAAGGTCCATGAGATATCACTGCAAAACACCTTATGAGTTGTTCTCATCAGTGTCACTAAATAAGTCTTGCTTCAAGACATCAAAATGTAATTTACTGACAATATAAGGAAAACTAAACTTGGCAGTCTGCTATAGACTGTGTTGACTTGTTTTAAAAATACAGCCAAACAATGGGTAAAAAGAGCTTTAGGCTATCAAATGTTAAGTAGCTGGTTTTAGGTGGTTAAAATGGGATGCTGGTAGAAATTAGGAGCCTGTTTTTTGTCAGCGAACCTGCTCAGCTGTGTCCTGATCTCAGGACATGCTATTTGTCTCCTCTTCAAAGAGGTGTATTTTGTTTTGCTAGTGTTCCTAGCATACTGAAACCCCATTACGATGTGGATAGTAGGCTTCCTGCTACATCCTACTGTGTTCAAAAAAGATCTGATACTTTCTCTTCTCTTCAAAAGTGATGATAATGTTTCACCCTTTATGTAATTGCCCAGTGGCTGAAGAACTGGCCTAAGATACGGAAGTCTCAAAATCATAGAGTATCTCAAGTTGGAAAGGACCAGTAAGGATCATCGAGTCCAACTCCCTGCTCTCTTCTCCTAAAGGGGTTTAAGTTCTTACAGCCTGGCAAAAATATTCTCAAATCTTTTAGGCACAGTCTTTCACAAAATTTTAGTAAAGGACTTCAGAATAGTTCCATTCAAAGCAGCCTGATTTTCTTGGGAGGTACTGTTTTGGATACATTCATATATAGGAGGGAAACTTTACCTGGCTCTTTTCTCCTGAATGAAAGTATATGTAAGATTTTCAAGAAATGAAGGTTTCTGGAGGTGAAGGGAGAAGGGAAGAGAAACAGCTTAATTATTGTGTTCCTTGGAAATATTCATAAAATATTAATAAAAAAAGTAATCCCTGTTCCATTCCTAAAAGGAGACACCTACCTGGAAAGGATAATATGCGTAGAATCCCATACAAAGGAAGCTCTTACTCATACTGAGTAAGTCCCCTAAATACTGCAAAAGATTGATTTAAGGCATCAAGCTTTTTCATTATTTGCACACAGAGGTAGCTCCCTAGTCTGGGTGCAGTGTTTTGAAGAACCCAGTCTGAGCTTTTTATCTCCTTGCATACATTGAAGGCTCTGCAGAGGAAAGTGGGATCTTGCATACTTATGTCACTTCTGCACTTTCTAACCTGCTAACTTTCTAGCTTCATAGTAGAAAAGGATGTTGATATACTGGTGAAGCATTGCACAGGGTCAGAAACTTATTTGCTAGTTATGTTTGCATTATTAAGCAATGTCTTTCAGATTAATATACAGGGCAATGCTTATTTGCTGGAAACAAGTATTTTTATACAAATTTTCTATTATTTTACTGCTACACATGATAAAAATTGAAACTACTTGTAGTATCCCACCATTTTAATTCATGGATCTAGCTAATGATTTTCCTTCTTCCGAGTAGTCAAAAGATCAACCAGATTATGCGTCGTACTCCCGAATGTCTTCATCCCCCACCCACAGCCTATATGTCTTTGTGCGGAATTTTGTTTGCCGAATTGGAGAGGATGCAGAACTCTTTATGTCCCTATATGATCCACAGAAATTAACAATTATAAGGTAAGCTTTCTTTTTTAATTGCAAAGGAGTAGCAAAAGGAGATAGCCAAGATGAAGTAAACCAGTTGCCAACATGCTAGTAATGCAGAGAATATATAAATAAAAAGAAGAAAACAAAAAGGAAAGGGAAGTGTGGACAGATCTAGTTGTTGGTGGCTACTAAAGAATTTTAAGGTAAAGGATTGCAAGTATTTTGATAGGTAGTTCCTGGATTGAACATTTCAGAATTTTGGAGAAGCCTGGGACCACTTCAAATTTAAGAGATTATTCTTGATGGGGAACGTTGTGGTGTCTGGAGTAAAGTGATGAAACAGGGAGAAGGGGACAAAATGGGAGTAACTTATAAATTCAAAGATAGATTAAGATTCTGTTGCGTATTCCCATCAAACAGACTGATGATGGTAATGTTTCCTCCAAAAAAGGTGCCATTCTGTCTTAGGTTCAAGTTATTTTTCAAAACTTAGTGATGGTATTTTGTATAGCATTCTTCTTGTCTTTTAGTCTGGTATGAGATTTAAACAATCACTACAGACTATTGTCTGTTATGCAACCTTTGTTATGTACTGTGGTTTTTAATGTACTGTGAAAGGGAAGAATTTTTAAATCACATGACAATAAGATATTTATCTTCAAAACAGTGAGAACTACTTGGTGAGATGGGGGAGTAGAGGCTTTCCAAAGGAAATTGATATGCTCAACAATCTTAAAGTAGTGTTCACAGTAAGTGTCTTCCCGTTTACCTTACTTCGTATTTGCAAATTGCATTGTCTCTTCTCTGTGGTCACTATCAGAACTCCTGAAGACTGAGCAAGATAAAGAAGGAAGCAGAAGTAATCTTAGAAACAGAGCAAGATGACCGTTCACTGAGTGCTTTAAGGCAGTGACAGTGCTTCAATATCCTTTCTTCAAATCATTTTGCTGCCTCATAAATTTACTGATGACTTGACATTTTTTTAATCTGCTGTGCCCCTTGATTGCTACTATTTTCTCTATTTATCTTACCTTATATTTTCTTCAAACTTTAAACTGTCAGGTTTTTCATCCTTTCTGTGGGCTCAGTTTGTGTTTTTTCTTTTTCCATTGATTACTGAGGCTCAATAATTATTATCATCAACTTGGTTCTTTCTCAAGCAATATTTCAATTCTTTTTTGTTTGTATCTTAGGATCTTGGAAATAAAGACCTTAGCAGAGATAAAATTTATTTAGTTTGTCAAATAGTCCGAGTTGGAAGGATGGATCTCAAAGACAGTAACTCAAAGAAATACACACAAGGACTAAGGCGGCCTTTTGGAGTGGCAGGTAACTGATGTCTCCGGTGCTATATCTGAAGCAGGACCCCAGGGAGACTTGCCAACCCTGGACCGTAGAATCTCTACCAAGACATGTCACAATACAAAATAGCTATATCAACCACCTTCCATATTTAATTTTTTAAGTCCATAAGTCCTTCATAAGGACTGCACCTACATTAGCACTTTAGCTCAGGTCAGAAATGTGCTTTGGAATTTAATTTCCTAATAATTCACACTTACTGCTATGCAGTGCAAAGCACAGTACCAGAGTATAATAGAATTTCTTGCAGATAAAATAAAACCAATGATTATGTCCCCAGAGCACCACCAATGCACTCATACCTGTATTTGCAGGATTAGACCAAAACTAGTCTGAAGTAATTTTCCCTTTACATAACAACATGTTTGTAGTGAGGACTTTGTACTACATGTTCTGTCCCACAAATCTACCCCTGTTGGTCTACACTGCTTCCTAGTGAAAAATCTGTATTTACCTTGAGGCACAAGAACATTAATGCACATTATTCATAGATAAGAGGAAATATTTTGTAATGCTACTATGTGTTTTGATGATTTCTCTTCTGCTCTTCTAGTTATGGATATTACAGATATCATAAAAGGAAAAGCTGAAAGTGATGAAGAAAAGCAGCATTTCATTCCCTTTCACCCGTAAGATAGTCACAGATACCTTTTTTTATACACACAAAAATATTTCTGTATCACTTTGGCTGTAACAATCTGTGAAATATTTCAAGAAAGAATAATTTTTGCTTTTAATAATTTTATGTTGTAATAGTGCTAATTATTTAAGTATCACTTTAAAAGGTACTTAAGACTTGACAGGGCTTACACAGTGTTTTAAATGAATGTGTGTTTCTATGAATGTGCTCCTTCAGGCAGCTGGTACCATCTCCTATTTAACAAAACCCAAGTTAAATAGTTATACATACTCAACAGTAATTTCTTCAAAAGAAATGCCAGACCAGCTGCCTAAAAATGTGATACTTGCAGATCAAATGCATAGATGCCAGTATTCACTGGAAACATGTTTGCATTCTATATAGCACTGCTGCTCTGTACTATGGAGAATAAATTTAATTCTGAAAGATCCAAATTTGACACACTGGTTTATTATTTCACTTGTTCACAATTTGGTCCAACACGTTTGTTATGTGAGAATTTGTTTCCAACTTCAAAAGTAGCTGAAAAAAATTCAAGGTTCATTTGTTTGTCAGGCTATTTATCAGGAAAGTGGACTGGACTGGCATGTTGGTGAATGCTTTCATGTTGTGCATTCCTACAAAATGTTAAGCTTTCATAGTGTCAGTCTGTCACAAAATGCTGTTCCTAAAGTTGTCGATTTAATCTTTTTCACTTCAGTGTACGCATAAGCTTAATGTGAGTGGTCTGCAACTCGGAGTGAGACATAATGAAAATACAGAACGTATCATAATAAGGTCAAATACAGCAAAGAGGATTGAGGCTGTTTGTCATCTACGTTCTGACTGGTGTTTGATATATGTAGCACTTAATTCCTAGTAGACATTGTTTTTTCTCCTGCAGGGTAGTGGCAGAGAATGACTTCTTACACAGTCTCCTAAGCAAAGTCACTGCATCAAAAGGAGACAGTGGTGGACAAGGTAAAGTAGACTTTTTTTTTTTTTTTTAAGTAAAGTAACAAGGTCTTTTTATGGAACTTCATTTTATATTGTTTACATTTTAGAGAAAGGCTTTTATATTAGAGCTGTAGCACCACCATGGAGGTGGGTCAACTTGAACCTGGAAGTGAAGAATTATTAGTTTGTTGCAGAATCTTGGAGGTTATTTAAATTAGTAGCTACAGTTTTGGATTATAGAGCTTTTACTTTCAGCTAAAGGAAGTGGGGAAAGTGAATTCTTACCACTGTTTTGGTGGGTAGAAAAGGCAACCATGTGAAGAAAGGTTTGGGTTTTTTTTCCCTAACCATATATGTAATCTATTTCTTTTTTTTCTCTTACTAGGTCTCTGGGTAACTGTGAAAATGCTTGTTGGAGATGTGACTCAAACTAGGAAGGATTATCCACATCTTGTAGACAGAACTACAGTTGTTGCCAGAAAGCTAGGATTTCCTGAAATAATCATGCCAGGTAGGAGGTGCTTTGTTCTGTAATAGGAATGGATTTTGTTTTTTTTCATTCCCTAGGTTAATGAGCATCTAGCTGCAGCCTTATTTACTTACTTCTGTAATGGGTAACTCAGAGGTTCTTTAGAGTTCACTCTTCGTGGTAAGTTTTGTTCCAATATTAGAGGCTTATAAAACAGTGAAATCCTTGGAAAGTATTTTCTAGTACTTAAACAGGAAAAACAAAATCCAGACAGTAAGGGATAATCCCAGCTCCTTGTACAGAGCTTTCTTGTCTTCTAAGTAGGTTATGGGGGATGCTTACTTGAATTTTAAATTAACCTTGTTTTTATTGTAACTTATCACTGTCCTTTAATAATAACAACATATGAGTGTGCAATATCTTGATTTTTTTTTTTTTTTTTTGATTTATGGTAAGATATTTTTCCAGTTTAATTCACTCACTGTCTGCAGTGCTCCTTTTTAAAAAACAAATAAATAATATCGCCCCTCCAACCCCTTCAATTCAAATCTCGATACTTCTTTCAAAAGAAGTAATTAATTTGTTCAGAAGGAAAGGAAAATATGAAGCTCCTTCCAGAAAGAGAGCTGTGTATTTGGGGAAAATTCAGTAACGGAATCATCTGTCACCTCACCAGCAGGTGTCAGTGCAGGACGAGAATTGCTTCAAGTCACTTTGACGACTCCCATGTGGTTCGTTTCACATCACATTGTGGTATCTTCTTAGCTAAGAATAAGAGATGAAAATTTTAAGTTGAGAGGGAAAATAAGACATTGATATCTGTTTCACTTCAGAAAAAGAGGTACTCTTGTGAAGTTCAGTTGGCCCTATGCTTCCACAGCTATTTTAATTGATTTTTAACCTTTCCATTTCTTTTTTTAGGAGATATAAGAAATGACATTTATATTACATTGCTGTATGGAGACTTTGATAAATACAATAAAACAACTCAGAGAAATGTGGAAGTGATAATGTGTGTCTGTGATGAAGAAGGAAAAGTGATGGCAGTAAGTTTTCTTTTTTTTCTGTTTGATGGACACAGAAAGATGAGTTACATTATAGAACTAAGCCTTAAGCTTCTTATAAATTTTTATAAAATACCATTGTGCAAACACTTGCAGTTCCCTCACTTGTGTCATCTTGTGAACATCTCCTGACTGATATGTTTTATGATGTTTAAAGTGACATATCTATTAAAGTCCTATAAATGTCTTGCATAAAACTGTAAAGGGAAATAACAGTGAGTGACCTATTTTAGCTGTGCCAAGGAACAAATGCTGTTTCTGACAATTACTGCATTCTTACTCTAGGGTTTTTCTTGTGGAAATTCCCCGAGGAATGCAATTTGTACAATAAAATGTTAGAAGTACCATTTCTGCTACATAACAAACCCTTGATTTGTGCCAGGAAGACTCTATCATTGTTTCTTGAATGAAGCACATTGCGGATAACTAAATTAGTGACAACAGAGGAGTGTGAACACTGTAAATATGCAATATAAATATTTACAGTGTCTTTTTGCTTGTCTGTTTTCTTTTTGAAGAGTTTTTGTCTTTTCCTGAGGGCTTTTTAACACCAGTTCAGTGTTCAGGGGGATTTTTGGCCTTTCCTTTTCTGAGCTTTATACTGTTCACTAAATTAGTACTGTGATCATGAGGGTGAAATCATAATGACGCTTCTTGAGATAAAATAAAGATGGAGTAACTCATTGTGATTCATGACCTGCTGAAGTATGTTTATGAACTACAATTAAATGCTTGACCTAAAATTTAACTTTGAAGCTTAAATGCAGAAAAACCTAAACCCATGTAATGCTTAGGGTCTACACAACAAATTGTAACCCTGATAACAAAACACTTACCTATACATATGAAAACACCTAAACGTGACTTGCATATACAGATGTTAACTCTGTTGTGAAATCAACTTCAGCATCCTCTATTCTATTAACAGATAATATGCTTAGACTTAAGTATTCCCTAAAGAAATTAACCTATTGCAGTGCATTAAATCTTGCATTCCAATATCATATGTGTTCAGCTCTGCAGATGCATCCTTTCTCCAAATACTAGGAGAAAGTAGATGTCACTTTGTGTATGATCCGAAATATATGTTCAAATCATGCCTGCTTTCTGTGGCTAATATGCTTTAGAAATGTTTAAGCAACAATTTTGAGGAGTTAATTGAAATGCTGTCAAATGCAAGTAATAATAAAAGTAACTGGTTTTCCCTTTTGTCATCCAAAAAATAAATGAGTACCAATAAACTTTCAAACCCATGAATTTATATAAATTTCAATATTTCTAATTATCCATTAATCAAACCAGGTATATGTTCACTGGAAAGGAAACTGGTTGGCTCTGTTCAGGTATCAAACTAGTTTCAGTTGAAGAGCTAGCACTAGATGTACTGTTGCAAGTTAAAAGGTCTTTTGTTCCAAGTGAATGTCGCAGAATACATTCAAACAAGTTGGTGCATAAGCCTTGAAAAACCTCCATTCAGGCAGATGAGACATACCTTTCCGCAGTTAAATCCCTTTGGTCAGACCTTACAAATCATCTTCAGGTATCAGCATCACACCCTTCTTGTCACAAGGCATCGTGGTGTTTGAAGCAGACTTCTAAGATTCACTGGACTTTCAGCAGGAAAATTGCACCTTTGCAGTAGCTGGTGTGGCATATATTGGGTTAGTTTCGTCTGTGCCCTCAGTAGAGAATTTAATATGTTTGCTTCTTTCATGCACTTCAGTTTCACGTCTGAGGCCTGGTGCCAGTGATCTTGCTTCTTCAGTTATCAGCATTAGCAGTTACTCTGCATGTACAATCCTCAACTGCAGTCAGCTAGGAAAGATGGATGTAGGCCAACAAACTGAATTCCTAGGTTTCAACAAATGTTGAACTTGATAAAAAACTTCAGTTGGATCTGTGCTAGTTCTGATAGTCATTAGAGAATGGGAAATCCTAAATGTTTAAAAAATGCAGGGGGGCATACCCTTGGCACCTCTAGAACACTTAGTTTGGAAGTCACCTCTGGTATGCGGCCAAATACTTTGGAAATTCTGCTGGAATAAAGTATTTTAAAGTAAATGGAGAAATAAATGGAATAATGAAGGTAGATTATTTTTACTTTGTGAGTTTCTTCTACTAATTGAGATGATGCCTTGGTTACTTAAGTTCATCAGTTTGAGAAATCAAGTCTAAATAGGTTCATCACCCAGCTCTTCTTAAAGCCCATTGTGTAAGCCCTGTAAAATGCAATATATGGGTAGGTCCAGTATAATTCTGGAAAATGTATATTTTCACTACATTCAGAGGCTTGGAAAATGCAGTATCTTCATATTAATGCTTCCTCTCTGGTGCTTTCATTATTATTTAATTTTGAATGATGCCATACCCAAATTCAAAACTGCTTGTTTAAGACAGGTCCTCGCGCTGCACCATACACGCTGGTCCTGAACCTCTACCTTCCACGGAGCGCCTCCAGGCTCCAGGCCGGAGCTGCGCAGGGCCTTGGGGGCAGCCCGGCCCAAGCCGTGGGGCGTGTTTACCTCAGCTCCCAGGCTGAGGGCCCGGGCCCCGGTGCCTTCCAGGCGGCACCCGCGCCCTCTGCCCCGCTCCCCGCCGCCACGGCGGTGTGAGGAGGAGGCCGAGGCGCGGCCCAGCGCGCTCGGCTCTGCTCCCGCCCGCCGCTGTGAAGGCGCTGTGGCTGTGCGGCTGAGGGCGGGAAGCGAGGCCCGGGAAAGCCTGGGGCTGGGCTGGCCGAGCGCGCTGCGGCCGCCATAGCGCCGTACCTGGGCGGGCGGGGGCGGGCGGTGCGCTGAGGGAAAGCTGCTGCCCGCGGCCGGGGGCGGGATGCGCGGGGGAGGCTCTGCCTCGGCGGGGGGCTGCTTGCTCTGGTTTTGCTCGTCATAAAAATTTACAGAAATTAATGAGCCACTAAGCGCTGTTTCTTCCCTTCTTTTTGTAAGAATGCTGTTTGCTTGGGAGCGGGGGACAAACCCGTGAGTGAATATAGATCAGTTCTTTACTATCAGGTCAAACAGCCACGCTGGATGGAGACGTTAAAGGTACGGTGTAGATACTCTTCACTTGCTTTTTTCCTCTTCAGTTCTTGGTACCTCACACAGAAAAGTTGCACAGCAGCAGCTTTTACTAAAAAATAACTTGGTCCTGAATACAGCTAGAAGGATGGAGCCTTAGTCATACCTCAGTTTATTAGAGGTATATGATTACTGAGGCCTAAAATTTGGCCTAGAAAATGATTCTAAGGTTTTGTTTAGCAGAACAAATGAGGTCATCTTAGATAACCTCATGTCCTAACGTGGCTCATCAAAAATTACATACTGCTTTTGTTCTATTATGGTGAAACAATGGAGATGAGCTTCAATTGCATGATTAAAAAAAAGGCCCCAAAGACCAAACTAAAACACTACCCCCCCCCCCCCCACACACACACACAATATTACTATTTTTAAGAGAAAAAATGGTCTTGGATTTCTTAGAGACACACCAATTAGCTTTAATCTCTTTGATTGGAAAATGCCCAGAAGTGTCCAGAAGTAGTTCTTATGAAACATGTCTCAGGCTTGCTAGCAAGCGTGATTTTTTTTTTTTTTTTTGAAGATGACTATTGAAGATTATATTGTCATGTGTGACAAGCCTGCAATTATTACACTCAGGTGTGTTGCTGAGATTGGGCAGGACAAGGAAGGAATGGAAGTGTAATTTGAAACAACCTTACTTGTTTTGAAAATATTGACCTATTCTGTTTTTTTTCCTTACAATACTAGTTTCTTTTTTAAATTATTCTCTAATTCAGACTTTAATACAGAATCATTAACAGTAGCTACTTTTGAAAAGTGTAGTTAACGTGAAGGAGTGTTACGCATTAAGACTTGTAAAGGTAAGTTGCGAATGAACACAAAGGAGTACAAGTCTTTAAAGTTTTAGAGCTATAAACTTGATAATGCAAAAATTTGTGCATTTCCTTATGCAGTTGGCCTTTTTTGTTGCATATTTGTTATAAGTAGGTATGCTACTTTTTAATAATAAAGCACTCATGAGTTACTGGGATTCTACTCAAGGCTTTGAAACTGAGTTTAATCACAAAAATATACCTAATTTATTTCACTAGAATTTTGATACCTTTTTCATCTGTTTATGAAATTGGTCATCAAGTTATGTGTATGAAATGTGGAAGTTTCATAGTGCAGAGTGTTACATAATTCTATATGGTTAACAAGGTAAGTAATAAGACTGCAGTATACTTATTTGCTAGCATACAAGCACCTGTGGGCTTTATCTCACTGGGTTCAGTACTTCATTTCTTTGGTGGTGCTAGACTTTGAGCAAAGTCTAGCAGATAATTACTGATCAGCCACTACTTCTATGACTGTGATCGGGCTCAATAGTTTTAAATGGTCTGTGAAAGGCATTATTGAACTGGCAGAAGTGGTGCTTATTTATTCTAAAATAGGAGCTCATTGCATATGAAACCACCTTCTGCCTCTGCCTCCCATAACTCTGTTGATGATTTTCTGATTTTACAAAAGGTAGCAGTCCCTATTGAAGACATGCAAAGGATACATCTGCGCTTCATGTTCAGGCACAGGTCGTCTCAAGAGTGTAAGTAGGGAGTTTTTACTTTAGTGAATTTTAATTCATTGATGGATGGTCAACTGAAAATATTTTGCTTTGCAGCTAAAGATAAAGGGGAAAAGAATTTTGCAATGGCCTACATAAGACTAATGAAGGAGGATGGAACAACTCTTCAAGATGGCATCCATGATTTGTTAGTCCTAAAGGTATTGGATCAATTTTTTTCCTTTCTTTCCCCCATGAGACACCTTTTTTCACACTGTTGTCTTCCACTACATTGTTTATTTTCTTAGTTCTGGATTAATTTTGTTATTCTATCAAAGATAAATATGTTTTTAATCTGAACAAAAAAATGATGCAACTTGTTCCATGGTCAGTAAATGTTGCTCTGAATTTTAATTAGACATTATCTAAACACAATGAGAGATGGTTACTCTTCCTACTGTTTTTACTGAAGTTTGTGCTTTTGGCCTTCTGGAGTATAGAGGAAGTCATGATATAGCTCAGTACCTGGATGTGTACTATTATCCTTGCTGAAGGCAGGGAAAAGTGTTGGTTTTGTTCATTTAGAATCTTTGTCACATGAATAACCAGGGAGTATAATCTTAGGGAACTGGTTCTTTGAAACTGCTCTGTGTACAGGTACAAAAGTGAGAGTTTCAGGAATTGGATTTTGGATATGAAGAATAGTTTTGGCTAGCCCTGATTGGACACGGGTCACAGTTTTGATTTTGTGAACTGAAGCAGGGAACAGCTGTTTCAAGATTTGGGGTTTGTTTGTTCGTTTGTTTTTGTGGGTTTTTTTTCTTCCCTTGGAGAATAGTGTCTGGCAGGAGCGAAGAACCAGAAATTGCTTCCAATACAGAAGAAATTTTAATTTACGTATTTCTTAGTGCTCTTTTCAGTAAACTAGTTTGCCGTAGCATTAATGGCAAGTGCGATGCATACAACTAAATCATGTTGTTTTGGTAGTCCAATGAAGATTAATGGCAGCGTATAGTTATTTATCTTCTCTTCGTTGATACCAACCTTGATAAGTACTTAGACCAGAAGGAAATTAATAAGTGGTGTATGACCGTGTGGTTAATGTTGATTATATGAAATTCCATCTAATTAATTCCTGCATCAACCTGGTAATTTTTCCTTAAGTGACAGCATAGATGAGAAATGCTAAATGGATTTGACCTAGTTTATGTTTGGGAGAAACAGACAGATTTTCTGACATATGTTTGCCTATTCTAGTATTAAAAACAGTAATTGTAAGCTGTAAGTGTTTTAAACAGTAGTACATCTGGCCTCTCAAAATGAGTAATTTGAAAACTGCAAAGTTTAAGCAGCGTACTTTATTTTCACTGCCTTCAGGCATTGAATCTTTTTTGAGACTTATGGATCAAAATTTCAAGCCTTTTACCCCTTGTGTAACTTGTCTCAAAAAGTGGAAGTCAAGATTCTCTTCTGGTTCCAGAAATTCTGAGAAGTAATTATTTGGGAAGCTTGATATAATCGTAAAAGTCAGTAATGCTGCCTGTTTTGCTGCATAAGGATTTTGCCTTTTGTCTAGGACTCTTTATAGTAAATTTTTAACTTACCTTCTTGTTTGATGGGAAGTAGAGACTGCACACCTACAGTCACTGAATCAGATACAAACCCAAAACTTTAGAAAATCATTCTAGATTATGTTTTTTGTAACTCCTTGTTTATGCACCGTTGTAGGCTAAGGGTCTGCAACTGAGTCAGGGCTCATAAACTCATTGGGGAAATTTTCTTGAGTAGTTTTGTTAAAGAAAAATTATATTCTTTAAACAGTGAGGAATATGATTTTAAAGAAAAACTATATTCTTTAAACAGTGAGAAGTATGATTTTTATTGTCTTTGTCTAAAAACTGCTTTCCTGTCTGGGGTATGAATCAAAAGTTGACACACAAAAAAAAAATCTATGAGGGTTGTGGCATGCAACTTGATGAAAGAGAGGGAAAAATACCTGTTACCTCTCTTTGTACTGTTCATTCTACTGAAAAGCATAAATTCCGTGATATCTGTGTCATTTTGTTACTGCAGCATATTGTCTAATTTAAAATATAATCTTACCATGTCCTGATCTTTTATGTTAAAGGTCCAGGTATTAAGTTGTAATGGGCATTCAGAAATAGCGCTGCTATTCTTTCCCTAATCAGTCCCATTTTCTATTCTAAAATTGTGTGCAGACATCATAACCATGTTGTCTATATCATGTGTACAGTCTTCAATGCGATGCTCAGTAGTCTGTTTTGTTCTGTAGCTATTGACATTTTAATGAGAAATCTGCTCTTGCTTTTACTCTGCCAGCGATGCCAGCCCTCATAGTTCCTTACTGCACCTTAAAACACATATCTTTATAATTTCAATGCAGTATTTTCCCTGCATGTTCATTGCAGCCTTTCTTGCTGACTAACATTGGCTCTTGGTTTACCTGTACGAGCCACGCTAGGACTTGGATGTTCTTTATCCTTTAGTGCATGCATTTAATTGCATAGAAACATAGGTTTTTGTTTGCTTTTGTAGAAAGTACAATATAAGTCTAATTTTAAATCCAGTGGTTTGAAATATGTAATAAATGGTATGTTGTTTTGCAGGGGGACAGTAAAAAAATGGAGGATGCTACTGCTTATTTGACATTACCTTCTACACGTCAACACACAGAAAATAAAGGAGCAACTATAGTCAGGAACTCAAGTCTTGTAGGGGGGCTTTCAGTAAGCTCACGAGATGCCTTTTATATTTCAACTCTTGTTTGTTCTACAAAGTTAACTCAGAATGGTATGTATCTTCTAAACAGAACATTAAGAAAGAAGGCATTTGCACAAATGATAAATCACATTTTAAATTTTAATGTCTGTCCATTTATTTTCTATTAGTGGGCTTACTAGGTCTCTTGAAGTGGCGTATGAAGCCAGAGCTGCTTCAGGAGAACCTGGAAAAACTGAAGATTGTGGATGGAGAGGAAGTTGTGAAGGTATATCTTTATATAGTTGTTCTAATAATAGTTATTCTCCATGTCCCTTCATACCATGGCAGAAAAAATGCTACATAATTTCAAAAAGAAAAAGAAACTGGAGGGTCAGTTACAGTAAACATAGGAATTTAAAAAGCTAGTTAGTTATACTTTCTTTTATGAGCATCATTCAGTGTAATGCCTTTGTTAGGGATAGTTTGCAAAAGACACGAGCAAAGCTCTTCATTAGAGGCAGCAAGGAAGCAAACACCTGGACAGGATTCTTTGTAATGTTAGCCATCTTTTTTTTCTACTTGTTGCTCCCAAACATCTCTGGTATTGGCTACTGTTAGGCTGTGGAGGTTTGCAAGATTATTAGTCAGATCTGCCTGCTTTCACTGGTAGTTAATTTATTAGGATCCTTTTCTGCTTTCTGTTGTTTTATTTTGCTGGAAGTTTTGTGCATGAGTGGAGAATTCAATTCCAAGAATATTTGGAGTCACTGCTGCTTTGGTCAGGTGCTTATGTATATGTCTCAGGTAAACTTTAATTTTTAGTATGTGCAGAAAGTTTTATTTAAAAACTTGATAGGATATGAAGGCAGTAGTGGTAAAAGATTTTCCACAATCTCTGTTCAACTGTTTGTTTTTGTCTATTGGAAACATCACAAACAATTCCTAATGCTTTCTTTACAGTTCTTAGTATTAATTTACATGTTGATATTAAAAAAGTGTATTGTGTACCCAGTGAAGTGCTTTGTTAATTTAATGTGTGTAAGATGAATAAAAACTTCTTAATATTTTGGAAAGTGGCAGACACTATTACATTTCTGTTACTCTTTAAATATAAGCACTAGATGCCTCTCTGGAGAGGAGTAGGAAGGAGAACTTAAAAAAAATATTTTTTTTTTAACAAATAAAGATTTGGGTCCCAAGTCACTGGGGTACTTTCCTTTGAGTTAAAGTGGGCTTTGAATCAGACCACAGAAGTATGAACTGTGTTTTTCATCATCACGCATATGTGAAAATAGCAACTATTAATCTGTACCACTAAGGAACCTAGGAATGCAGTTTTAGATAGTTATGTCATTTATGTAATATTTTTAGTTTTCCCATAAGCTTTGAGCTAAACGTATTATTGACAGCTCATGTATCTGAGGATGTAGGTTCTTAGAATTAAAGAAACTAGAGCCTAAATCATCGGAAATGTTGTCTTGAATTTAAGTGATGTTTCAGTGAAGGCCTTTAAAATTTGAGTTGAGAGAAACCAAGTGTACTATCTGAAAACTGACTTGTGAGGTTTTCAAGTTGAATTTGTTGCCAGCTTGTCATTTCATGTTGTTTTATAGTTTCTCCAAGATACACTGGATGCCCTATTTAACATCATGATGGAACATTCCCACAGTAATGAGTATGACATCCTTGTCTTTGATGCACTGGTAAGAATCAGCAGCAGAGGATTTTATTTGTCAAAGTCAAGAACCCTATAATTTTGAATGAGCTATCAAGTTGTTTATTTCAATGAATTAATCTTAAAATCTCTGCAGAACAGATGGAATATTACTATTTGACTGAAAAGCAAATTTCTTTAAAAACTCTTAAATAGTGGATTATCAAAAATATTTCAGAAGACTGGTATTTAAATTTGGAATGTGACTTTATGAAAAATGCTAATTATGTTCATGTCTGTTTTAGATATATATCATAGGACTTATTGCAGACCGTAAGTTTCAACATTTTAACACTGTTTTGGAAGCGTATATCCAACAGCATTTTAGTGCAACATTGGCGTACAAGTAAGTTGGTTTTCTCTTCTTCTTTCTCTTTTTTCCTAAACACCCACCATCACATTAAAGAAAGTAAATCCTGTTTGTGACTTTTCTGATGTAGTTAATGATGACTGTTGTTTTGATGCTGCTGTTTGCTTATCTGGAAACAAACCTGCCTGAGACACACATATGATTATAATTAGAGTTAATTGACAAATAGTAATTGATTTGGATTAAATGTTTCTTTGGCATTTGTTTTCTCTTGTCTGGATTTTGCTGTATCTGAGCACTTCACCTGTATCCTGTCAAATTTGTCAACAGATACTTAGCTGTAAAGCCTCTCCCTTTACATTCCTGGCCTTAACCTGAAATGCCTTATCTTGAGGATGTCCTTATCTCATTTATATAGGTTCCCATGTATTCTTTTACAGCAAACAAACTCATGGGGAAAAAAATTGGGAACTGTCAAGTCTTCATATGCCGTTCACAGTCTGATGTTGCACTAGGAGGGTTTCAGCGCAGTGAACTCGAATTTTGGTATTTGTTACGCGGTCTGCTATGGACTGGAGTCTTACTGTTTGTTACATGGTCATGCCATAGGCAGATTTATTATTTTTTTGGAGCTTCCAGATAATGCACAGATGGGAAGACATGGAATCATAGAAGAGAATAAAAACTGTGGAGACATGTTATACAGTAAATTTAATACTGGATTTCTACTTTATTTTAAAAAGTTTTTTGCAGATGATGGTAGGATAAAATCACTTTGAGTTATGAAGAAAGATAACATCTTCAGGATAGATAACAGGATAGATGTATTTTTTTCATCTACCTGAAGCCTTGTTCTGGCAGCTTAATAGGGTGGCAGACTGAAGCAAAACTTTAATTTGGGATGTGAATAATAGATGGAAGATCTTAGCTGAAGGTCTGGAATAGTTGAGGATATTGTGTAGTGTCCTGTGCTGAATTTGCATCAGTTCCAACTCAACAGGAAATGTCCTGCATATCGTGCATTAGAACATGGGTTTGCTAGAGCTGAAAGGCAGGAGTACACAATCAATCCTTTCTCACATTCTGGGAAAGTTGAAGTTAGTGTTATTGGGCTCAGAAAGCTCAAGGTAAAGCTACATGCTCTTTAATCCTCGTTCACTCCTTATGTAATAAGCACATATAATTTAATGCTTTATATTATTTTGAAGGAAGAGAAGGCTGGGTACAGAATCCCTCAGGACAGCCTTATTTGTTTAAAATATTTCTAAGACTTACCTGACTGAGAGTTTCTGATGATTTGATCAAAGTGGCAGAGGCAAAATGATGTTTATGATTGTTCCCCATATCATGAGTTTTCTTGGCATCGCTGGTTCCATGCACATCATGGAAGATGTGCTCTGTTTCAAGAATCATTTATGAGATAAATAGCTGTATGTGGCCTAATGTATGTTCCAAATATCATAGTGATCACTTACTCCTGTTTCATCAGTCCATTTGGTGAACTGTTAATTTTCATCAACATTGAAGTGCTAGTTTGGTTTTTGTTGTTTTGGTTGGTTGGTTTTGTTTGTTTAGGGTAGAGGAGAGTATGTTTCCATTTTTGTAGCGATGTAAGAAAAAAACCCAACCACCCTTATTTTAGTTCTTCTTATAGCTACATAAAGATCAAGATTACATCACTAATATTAGTTTAATCATTTAAGATGAAATTATAACTAGAAATTAAGGGCCTTATTTTTAGATGAGGTTTTGCACCTTTTTAGCAGGTTTTGTGTTTAGCGAAAAATTGCCTTTGGATACAAGGCAAGGAAGTGTTTAAATAGAATAAATACTTTAAGCAGGTATTGCTGTGTACCAGAATATTGTACTATTTTACATGCAGTGAATTTAGAGCATGTCATAATGTTTAATCACTGTTTAATGTAGGTAGGCAGAAATAACATTTTGTGTTACTTTGTGCAGGTATATTATAAACTTCTGTAAAAGTGCGTCCAGGATCGTGTGAAGTTATGCTGCTGTTTTGAGATTTCAGATTGCTTTCTTGCTTGCACAGTTAAGAATTTGCTCCTCATTTGTTTATACTGATAGAATTTGTGCAACATAAATGCAAAAATACATGCAGTATGTTTTGTTTTGTGTGCTTGACTAAGCACAAACATTTATTTAGAGTAACCAAACAAGTTAGAGAAGTTAATTTAAAAAAAAAAAAAAATTTTAAAAATGTTTTTTTAACTTCAGGAAATTAATGACTGTTCTGAAGACTTACTTGGATACCTCCAGCCGAGGGGAGCAATGCGAACCTATCCTAAGAACTCTGAAAGCTCTGGAATATGTTTTCAAGTTCATTGTTAGGTCAAGGACATTATTTTCACAGTAAGTACCCAGTGATTGCCATTTAACTAGCAGTCCAATACCAGAAATAGAAGTAGATCTGAGAAACAGAAAAAATTGATTCCAGAACAGAACTGTATTTCTTGTTTTTACTAATAAAACATAAAAGCTGGCAACTGGCCTAAAATACAAACATTGCTGAGATATTTTTTGGAGAGAGATTCTTCAAAAATCTGCTTTCTGATTCACAGTGTAAGTTCCAGAGACTTACATAGTAATAGCAACCGATTTCAAAGGGTGATTATTCTTTGCATCAGGTGGCTTGGCCTAAGACCGATGGATGGCCAAGCGTTGTGACAGATGGCTTGAAGCTGGATGCTTGTCCTTGAGATCATGGTGTTCTGCAGCTCAGACTGTGCATAGAACAATGTAATTTTCAGTAATCATCGTCCAACTGAGTTCAGAGTTTCAGATCTCCAGTTAAGAAATTTGTAGGGAAGACTCAATGAACGAGATATGAATAGCTCAGCCAAACACGAGGCGTAATATTTACAAGCGGCATTCAGGTTTAGGGAAAAGGGAGATGGGAAGAATGAAGGAGATGAAAGCTGTAAGGAGAAAAACTGCACTACAGTAACTGTGTCCCCCGGTTTCTCCCCTAACCCTTAAGGACTCTCACCATATCCCACGGACCCCATCCACATCCTCTGTTTCCTCTCTTCTTTTCTACTTCATCTTTTTCCATTTATCTTTACCATGGTTCCCAATAATACTTGTTCTGTTGTCCCTCTGCTATATGTGGCTGAAGGAATGCAATGGCAGAAGATATGCAGTGGCAAACTGAAGACTATGGGTAGACCAAGTGGTTGGATGCTATGTTTGTAGTTGGCATTCAAGAGAAAAACAAGGTGTTCTGTTTTATCTGTCTTTTGCTCAGTGGGAGCTCTAATACAATTTTGCTGTCATTCCACTGCCCATTTTTTAAAAAAATCCATGAAGATTTATACTTTTGTAAAATTAAGTATATTTGAGGAATTATGAAATTTTGGTTGAAGTAGGAGTAGATTCAGAAGTTATTTGCTGGTGGTAAATAGCCCCTTAGAAATATTATTGCCTCTAAGAATTTACTAATTATAGGTGGATACAGGTAAGGAGAAAAGCTGTGTAAGGAAGGAGATGGTGCTCATGAGAATTGAATATAACTGGTAGTTCAAAAGCTTTTTTTAATTTTTTTTTAATAGGTGTCATGGCAAAAGGGGACACTTAGAGTTTTGGGGAAGGAAGCATTGTATAGAGAATTATGGAAAATTTCTTCTCAGAAGGCAGGGGTTTGTTGCAGGGAGAACTTTGGTCTCCATTTTAATCCCTACTATTAACTGGCAGCAAAAAGTGCACATTGGACAGTCTGTAGTAAACTAGGTTATTGCAATATGTTGCATATTCAAGTGATTAGCTGTACATATCTACTCCTTTTAATTTTCCTTATAAATGCCGTAACTGAAGGTCTGAAACTTTTAAGTTCAGTTGGACAATTATTAATGTAGGCTGTCATAGCTCTTGCAAACAGTAGCCTCTGGCAAAAATAACCGGTGAGCAGTATCATCTGATACTGTATATCCATCTATAGCTGTTGTGATCTGACTTTTTGCAGTTAATTTCCTATTGTCAGACTGGCCATGAAACAGAAGAAAAGATGGAAAAAAATGGATTAATGTATGTTGTTCCCATGAGAAAAGTTAGGATTTACAATTAAAGTACTTCACTTTCAAGGGTTGAGATTAGCCTTCTTGGAGACAAATATTTTGAATTAATAGAGCTGAGGCAGATCTTTAGATCATTCTCTCATGTATTTGATGGGCTGCTTAAGAAACTAAGATGCCTTGTTGAAAGGTAAGTGACATTACAAATTGAAAATTGTGTAGGAGAGATGAATAATGACTTCTAATGTTAGACATAAAATGGGAGACTTTTTTTATCTCATTGTCAGGCAGATACATTGAAGACAACCAAGTTCTACTTTAATTTGCATTCATTCAATCCTGTTGAAGCTGTAGAGATGTGATGAAAGCAAAAATTTTTTTACTCCAGTCAGCTGAACTAAGGTTATGTCTTACAGCTGCTTGTTCAGTGACTCTGTTTGGTAGAAAGGTCATCTGTATTAGACAAAGGTTTGCATAATACAGACTGTGAAAACATGAAATGTTTGCTTTCCTCCTTTCTTTAGCCTAAGGTTGTTTTGGTGGTGAAATTCATTTACAGTGTTGTGATGAAGTTGTTTCCAAGCAAATAATTAGTCATCTTTTAAAATAAGCTTTCAGAACAAGCGATTTTAATTGAAATTTAACACAGAAAATTGTGTCTAAATGGAAGCTAGATGATGAGTCAGGAAATAGAATTATCATTCTACCTGGCTTAAATTAGTCCTGGTGTAAATTTAAAAAGCATGTTCAATAGATGTTGTGTGATGCTTCTGCCCCCCTCCTTGCCCCACAGGTTTAGTCAAGAAAGCTTCAGATTTCCACTTGAATAAAAAAATAGGTTTAAGAAACTTCATTTACTTTTGCAGCAATGTTGTATAGTCAATAAAAGCTGTATCAGTGCGTTAACTAAGTAACTTTAATAAACACTGAGACAGTCACATTGTTACAACTTATATGTACTTCATTCCCATTGAAAAATAATTTCAAATAGCCCCCACATGCCACAATCTCCATTATGTTAAAAAAAAATAATTTAACCCAAAATCAAGCTCCTAAAATACCACTTGATAAGATGACTTTTCTATGTAAGTGTGCTCGTACTAAAACTTGTTTCAAGATGCCTTTAACATCTAAGTTTTTCTGGTATGCCTTTTTCACACAGCTATCACACCTCAGTAGGGGACGTACCTCAAGTAGTGTGCATCATGTATGTTGTATACATGTATACATAAATTTTTCTCTCCAGATAATGTTTTGGATCTTGAGGTTCCTTTCCAATAACAGACTTAAATCTCATTGACAAGCACTGACCTAAACAGTGCAAAGGCCATGGGCCTGAAGAGTGTACCTCTCGATGTTTTCCTTTCCTCAAAGCTTCTTGCCAGTCCCTGTATGAATAGCAGTTTTGATTTTTCCTTGCTGTAGACAAAAGCTCTTAATTTGCCTTTAGTTCTCTTAAGTTTCAAGTTGAAAAGAAAAACACAGGACACTGGAATACATGACTTTGAAAAGAGGGATTTTTCTCTTCTGATAAAGAAGGCAGTACATCGGAGGTGCAACATTTTAGTTCACAGTATCCTACAGGCATTTCAGGCTTCTCTTGTTGCATTGGCTTTTTTCTTAGCTTCTTTAACTTTTGACAGCTGTTCGGGTAACTAATTCAATGTGTCACCAGTGTTTTTTACTGTTTATGTGAGCAGTATTTAGTATTAACAGCTAGTATGAGCAATACAGGAGAGATAATCTGAAAGGTTCAAACTTTAGGACAGGGAATGAAGAAATAATGGAGTGAGCTTAATTTAAATGCACTTTTTAACTTTTAAGCATCAAGTAGAGACTTTTCAAAAAGCAGGCTGGTTAATGGGAACAGTAAAAATAGCTATTTGAAAAAGTGGCAATAACAGCAGAATAAAGAAATAGTGATAATATGTGAAAAATATCCTAGAGTAGCTCAGCTGTAGTGGAAAAAAAAATCAATTTTGCATATAAGTCACTTTGAAAGTGAAATGACTTTTTTTGTAAGCTCAAATCTGGGAGATGTCATTCCTTAGAGCCTTTTAAAAAAATGAAAATGCTTATATTGTGTTCAGGCTGAAGAATTTCTACACAATGCAGTGAATAGCAGATATAACCCATTGGTGAAATATCTATGTACATAATATTGGATCAACCTGTAAATATATTTTTAAGGTAATGTTAAATCTGGTACATTTAGGACTAGGAAACTTTCTGATTTTGAAAGAATTACCCGATGCATCTCTCAACAGATTATATGAAGGCAAAGAACAAACAGAATTTGAAGAATCTATGAGGAGACTCTTTGAATCCATCAACAACCTGATGAAAAGCCAACATAAAACTGCCATTTTGTTGCAGGTTGGTGTGTGCTTGCAAACAAGTTGGTTTTGGTTTATATGGTTTTGGTTTGTGCGTTTTTTGGTTTTGTTCTTTTTAAACCGAGGAAAAGACAGTCTTAGGAAATGTATCCTTTGTGTCTCTTTTTGTAATTCCCCTTTATTGGAAGACCAAGTTGTCTAATAAAGTTTGAGGCCTAGGTTGAAAAGGTCAGGAGAAGATACATTTATATTATTTTGTGAATGTAGTGAGTGAGAGAACCAAAACACAGATGCTGGAATCTTTCAAGGAATCTAATGAAGTGAAGCCTCCAGTGGGAGCTGAATGTTTAATTCTTGAGTTTCTTCAGATGATGCTAAACAGGGATTCCACCGTCTTAGTTTGAAAAGTAAACTTGCTAGTATCAGCCTTTTGGCGGTATGTTATCTAAACAACTGAAAATAGGATCGGGGTTTCCCATTCATGTCAGTCTTAGTAATTCTAACACTTTCGAATCTGATGTTTTAAGGAAACTAGAAAAGAAGGAGCTATTAAGATTATTAATATCAAATAATTGGTATGTAGTTCTGTATTAAAATAGAAAACTATCAAGGCTTCCTATAAAGTAGGAAGCAGAAGATTTTATTGGACAACAGCAATATTGATGGTTCATATGTTCTTTATTATGAACTCCTATTTATTGGGCTTGACTTTTCCTCTGGTTTTGTGCTTTGATTCCTTTTGCTATGACTTAGACTTTTTCACTGGCTTCCACTTCTAGTATGTCTTGAATAAATCCTCAGATGGCTGCTCTTGAGATTTGTATTGTCTGACACTTTGTATGGGGTGTTACTGTGCAACTGTAAAAGAGCTAAAAAAGTAAATACTACTTTAATTGTATAATACAATGATTACAGTAATGTTCTAAATGCATTTTAAAATCATTCAGTGCTCTCTGTCATTATTTGACAATTCTGTAGAGGCCTTTCTGGGAATAGTTCATATATTTGAAAGACACTGCATCAGAAGCAGGAGAAACTTTGGAAAAAGAAAAAAGTCTTTACTATAAAGTAATACTGAAATAGCTAGTTTATATAATAATGTTTGTTCCTCTGATACTTGTACTGTATTAATAAGTTAATTAACAAATAGATCTTGAAGTCTTTTTTGCTCTTCAGGAGAGGCATGTCATGTCACTGCATGCTTCCCTGCCTTAATCTCAGAATGGCTGGGTTGTCCGTCTGTGTTTCCTCTAATGAGCAGGGTAGTTTCTTCTTGAGAGTAACAAGAAATAGTTATAGAAGACTGTTTTGCTTGCTTACCTGTTGCTGGGACACATTAATGGGTTTGCAAGCAGCAATGCTGACTCTGAAATGGTTGATGGGTGTGTTTAAAAACAGGTGGTATTGTAACACTAATGGCTGTATGGTGATGGATGTACTGATGAATGTTGGTTGTGCTTACTGGGATTCCCATATTTCCATATTTAATGCTAGTTCTTAATATTACACCTGTTTAGCAAAAATATACTATATCTTTGCTGATACTCCTAAGAAATAGCAGAACCTTGAAAATATAACTGAACATCTCTTAGAACTAAACAAAAGAAGTCTATGCTAATTTTAATGAGCATGTAAACATGTTTTAAAGATAGACTATTATGCTTTTCTCAATACCATCTTAAACATGAATATTTTGGTTTTCTAATGAGCACTGTCAGTTGTGAAAAATGAATCAAATTTATTCATAACCATGAAGCAGTAGTGGGCTTTTAAGTATCTAAATCTGCACCAGCTACTGTAGGTTTTCTTTTTAGCTGAAACATTTCATGGCAGATCTGAGATACTGGTTTATATCATAATTTTGCTGTTGCCCCCACTACTGATAACTTCTACAGACGTGTTTCTGAAAGAAACCTACCAAGACATTACTTTGCATACAGTAAATAAAAACTACTGCATTAATGGTATAAAATTCCAGTAGGAGAGGCACTGCGTGAGAACTGTCCCACTGTAGTTTAGTTCCTGCTGCTGGAAATAAATTTATTGGGGAGAAAAATAAAAAAATAAGAAAAAAACCCTACTCCATCATAAATGCCATAGGTATGTCAGTCATAGTAGCTCTCACAATGGACAATATGTTTTTCTGTGCCTATTTGGAGGAGAATTATGATACTTGAGACTCCTGCTCTGGTAGGTGCTTATGAGTTGTCCATAACAGGCTAGAAAAATGGAGATAATTTCTGCATGGGATGAGATGGGGCAGAAAGAAGTACAAATAAATTCAAGAGTCTGCCCAAAACCAACACTGATTTCCCTCCCCCCAGCCCCCATATTAGGTTTTGGGATGACAGTGATAGATGTTGTAGTAGTACAAAGTTAGCTTTGCAGGGTAAGGGACAGGTAGTTATTCAGAGATATTACAAACACACAGGACTCTATAGGTATTATACCTTGCATACCCAGAGGGGGAAAGTTCACAGTCTATAGGAAAAACAGACAATAGTCAGAATATCAAAACAGCCTTAAACCTGTCACATTTGGAATTATCATTGATATGAATTCAAGTGGCACATAAATTGGTAGGATCAGTTGAATGAGTTCAAATGGATTACACTCCGAAGATATCAGAGAAGAAAGTTTTAGGAGCCCTGGAGAAAGTTAAAGTAATTTGGTTTCTCAGGATATTGAAACTTAAAATGAGCTAGTTTGCAGAGCCTTGGAATGTGAATTCTTAACTCTTATTTCACCCTTGGTTGTCGAAATACCTATGAGGTTTAGCTTTAGAAGATTTAAGAAATTATTTTGAAACCTGGGAAGTCTGTTGGTTTCTGCTAATGACTGTTTTTTAAACTTGGAACTCAGTATTTTAGCAATAATTTCCCAGTCATTTTTACTGATAGCATTCATACTTAGACTTGTGTTGAATATTAATTCAGTCAGGAAAAGATTGTTTATAAAAATACATGTCATGAAACAGCCTAGTCACTGCCAGAAGCACTTTATTGTTTCAATTTAACTTTATCTACTGAGTGATATCTTATTTCCTAATCTGTTACGTGCTGTGTAACTTTACAAAAAGTTAAAATTCTCACTTTTCAATCTCTTGTTCTAAAGCTGACTGAAGTGAATAGATGCTTTGGTTTACTGTACTGCCTGAACTTTGAGAAGAGTAGATATCTGGTTCTGGTTTGCAGTACTGTTTATATAAGCTTTGAACGGCTGAAGACTGAATTGTTAATTTATTGTTGGTAAAGGGGAAATTGTAAATCCAAAGTAGCTTTTCTTTTTTTTTTTTTTTTTTTTTTTACTTCTGGAATTGGTGAAATTACCTCTTTTGTTTAAAGATACAGACAGAATGCTTAACTTCAGCTTTACATGAAGTCATTTTACTACAGTTAGGATTGTAACTTCGATATCCTAACTTTGGTGGTGTAAAGCATTTCCTGATGTTTGAAAGCAACCACATGAACTGGAGAGTGACCTGTGTTCGGGTCCTGGGATGGTACTTCGTAAAGAGATTGCTACTTGTAGGCAAGATTGGGAGTGTTATAAATTCACTAGTACGAGTATCAGCGTGCATGTGCAGGATAAGGATTCCTCCTTTTAAGAGATTTTTCACAGATTTTTCTTGTAATTATTTAAAGCAATCATTTCAGAACTTATACTGTCTTACTGGTAGTGGCACTGATCTTCCTAGATACTAGACTTAAACCTTTTTGTAATTTATTTTGGCAGGGATCATGTTACAGCTCTGTTTCATTTATCAGTTGCTTCTCTGTAGCCATTGCTGATGAATTTTTGTATTTTTTAGAGACAGTTTTTCCTAAAGTCTGTACTTCTGAGGATAGACTCTTTGAAATCTGGAAACCTGGAAATAAATTTCCAGAACCTGCAAAAAGTTTGGTCAAGGGAGAGTCTGGGCGTTGAGTAGGGAGGTGTTAGTACTTCCTTTCCTTTCTCTTAGCTCTCAGGGAAAAAATATAATTTTCTGTGGTTGTGTTTTGTGTCTGTGTGAATCAACGTATATTTCTGGGGAATAAAATCTGAGGAATTACTGTTAAATTTCAGATTATGTGTTTTTATAAGGACATACTGTTGATGTCTGATTTGTAGTCTGTGGGTGTGCCCTTCCATTGACAAGTTTGTGCTCTGAACCTTAAATTACAAATCAAGCCTCAATTTTTCTTCCCAAAACTGTTCTGTCCCCCAGTTGATGCATCACATCTGACCTACAGATGGTCTTGTCTGTTGCAAATGTCAGCTATACCCAGCTTGCTCTTAGGCACTGAGTTTAGAAAGTAGTGCTCCCAGTTCTATGCATGCTTTCAGAAACCTTATATAACACATTCTCAAGGTCATGAAAACATTGGAATAAGAAATTGTCTGTGGCATTGAAGAGCATGAAAATAATGTAATATGAAGATGCTACTTTTCTCCTGTCATTCTTTCCCACACATTTTTGACCCATCCATACTGCTGCAGTAGATTCTAAGAACTTAAAACTGTACAGAGATGCATAGATGACATATGCGAGAGTAAGGCTAGAAAGGTACTGACAGTGATGCTGTGATTGCAGTGTACAGTAGGGGATGGCTTAGAAACTTGTTAAAATTGCCTTGCTAGCAAATAAAATTAGACTAAGAAACAGAGCATCGATTTCTTAGAATGTTCTTTTCATCTCATGGGTACTTGAATTTTATAAATATGTATAATGTAATGTTACAAAAGAGGGCAACTAAGAAAATAAGCTTGGTCAGGTGTAAAAGTTAAAGTAAATTTAACAGTGTGTTGTATATGGATGAAATAATGCTATGGGTTTATCTGTATCCTGCTTAAAAAATTAATCTCTAAGGTCTGAAGAATGCAGAACATCCTGTACTGCTTACTAGGAGATTTTTATGACTTCATTAAGGGCAGTGCTCTGTTGTGTCCATAGTGCATCATTTGAAGCAATAACTGCAAATGAAACTTGGGAGTTTAAAAGAATGCAGGGGATATACTTGTTATTGTACTTCAGTTGGTACTACAGATCTGGAGAGAAATGGTAGCTACATCCTTCCCATTTCCCTCCTCATACGAGCGCAGAGTAGGGAGTATGTGGGAAGGCAGACAGCACAATAGACCAAGTGTCACTGGAATACTGCCTGAAATATTTTTGTGGCCACTGGTGGCCCTATCCTTTATTGAACAACTTTCATGGTAACTGTGAATTGGTGTAAAATGAAATTCAGATGCTGCTATTGTACAGTATCTTTGGAGAGTATTTGTTGCGTGAAAAGCAAGGAACAACACATTGCTGAAGTAAAACTGGGGCTAGGAAGAGTTTCTAGCCCACCACAGGTATCTATACGGGTGTTTTAAATAGCCCCAGGCCTATTATGAAAAATAGAGCTATATCAGTAATAGAAGACTTCGCATTCCTGTAACTTATTTTTCAGCAAAATGTTAGCAGAAGTTTACACTCTTAAAATTGCACAATGAAGTAAAACTGTTATTACCTTTGTAATTCTTATAATCTGG
Organism: Nyctibius grandis; assembly: GCF_013368605.1. Lineage (NCBI taxonomy): Eukaryota > Metazoa > Chordata > Aves > Nyctibiiformes > Nyctibiidae > Nyctibius > Nyctibius grandis. The sequence goes on from NC_090679.1 coordinate 4,352,246, forward strand.
ACCAAGAAGAGTTTAGTCAAACTAAGATGTTGTAAATTGATTCTCTTTACTATGGTTGGATTTATAGCAGCATGCAAACATAATCAATATGATTATTTCTATTTTCCTCGGTTATAAGTTCATAATGGGAGCAGAGATTAACTATAGCTTTTTACTAAGAATTTTTACACAATAACAAAAAATTGATGCTGTGGTCAGATTTTTGGATAGGCAAAAATGTTTTTGGCAAGAAGACATTCTGGTTTTCATCTGAAATAAGAACAGAGAAAACACCTAATTTGTTTTAGATAAATAACTGTCCCTAGACGTTGTTGCTTTTGGCATTCAGGGATTGGACAGCATCTTTATGCAGATTAGAAATTCCGTGAAAAGAACCTACTGTAGGTGACCTACTGAAATAGGAAGATGGGAGGAAAGGGACTGATGTCCTTCTTCAGACCTATATCAATGTGGCCAGGTTCTCCTTTTTGACAAACTATGTGGCACTTTACGAAAAATAGTTTTAAAACCACAGAGTCTATTTTTGCTTGGCTGAGAACTGTAATAAATTCCCAAAGTATGGCATATGCTTTTGAATATGCAAAGTATTTGAGAAATACAAGCTTGTTAGTGGGAAGATAAGTCACAGATCATTTTGTGAATGTAAAAATCATTCAGGCAGCTTTTAATATCTAAAGCATAAGTAAAGAAATGAGTGGACAGTGGCCAGCAAATGTTAAATATGTTGAACATTTTTGCTTTTTATTGCAAGATTTTTCACTATGTTTGCTCTCAAAAGCTATTATAGAGGCTAAATACTTATTTTAAAAGGAACTTTATGATACTGACTACTGCGGGTTAGTCTTTAAGGATGTTAGCCTTAAATGTTAGTGATGATTTTGAGCCTGAAAATTACCTGCTTAAGTATTCTTGTCCGTGTAAGTATAGAATGTCTTTTTCTTACCACTTGTCATCTTTTAAGTTTTGATTATTCCACTACAGTGTTAAAATATACCCCAGAAATCAATAGGGGAAGATAAACCATCAGATAGCTAAGCTGCAGGTGGTTGGTTAGGGAGATGATGCTTCATTTCATCCATTCCAGAAAGTGTGGCTTTGGGGTGGATAGATGACTGTTATCCTGACTTCTGCCTCCTGCATGGCACATTTCTGGGATGGAATTGCTGCAAAGTATGATCAAAGTGCTCCTGCTTTGATCAGTACTTGGGTTACATGTTTGCATCATAAAGACGGTCTTAGTGGTCTACAAAGAGAATATAACCTACAAAGACGGTCTTAGCCCTTCCAGTGGTCTACACAGAGAATATGATCCACTTGGTACTATTGTATTTAAGTTCCTCTGCATACTCTCAGCATAAGAGCCCTTGTGTGACTAGTACTCTGTGATGAAATTAATATTCAATGTGATGTAAAATTTCAGTCTGTGGAAAGAAGTCCAAATTTATCATTGTTTGGTTTGTGTGCATCTGTTTCAGTGGTGTGCTCTGTATTGTTTGTATGCTGTACATGCAGATAAACATACAAAATCAACCCAATCTATATATCAATACAGGTTGCTGCCCTGAAGTACATACCGTCAGTTCTTCATGATGTTGAAATGGTCTTTGATGCCAAGTTACTAAGGTGAGCTGCTTTTGAATATTTAGTAGGTATGTCACATGGTGTATACAGTGTAATGCTGCTGTAAACAATGAATTATTATTGATCAGTATAAGTCAACAAAGCTATGCCAGTTTGTACTGATCAAGGCAGTGGTGGAACTCTGGGCGTACGTTTTTAACAGGGAGTTCTCATCCGACTCGCACAATGTCAGAATTCATTATGGAGGCCCTATAGTGAAGCAGTAACTTGGTAAATAAAATGAGCAAGTGGAGCTATCTTTTTTTTTTTCCACTCTCCCTCTGTCCCTGCCCCCTCCTTGAATAAGCCCTATTCCAGAAAATGAAATCTGATTTTAGCAGTTTGAAGTGAGTCTCTTGCTTTATTTGTCAGACGAAGATAAATTGCCTCCACCACACACAAGTATCTTTATTCCATAGAAAACAATGGAAAAAAAAAATTTGTAAACATGGCGGAAATGTAGTTCATCCTCATCTTGTTTCTCTTGTAAGTTTTCTTTCTAACCTGCCACTGATCTCTTGGCAATGTTTATGATATAGTAAATAAATCTAAGTCTTAAAAAGAAATAAATGTTTAGAAATATATTATCTTTTGCTCTTTCTGTCTGTCTTTATTAACACATGATGAATTCATCTGTACAGTATTTGACACTTTTCCTTTACATGCAGCCAACTACTATATGAATTTTACACTTGCATTCCACCAGTGAAACTACAGAAGCAGAAAGTGCAGTCCATGAAGGAAATCGTTCGCAGCAACCTTTTTAAAAAACAAGGTAAATGTAAAATACCTTTAAGGCTTAAAATAAATAGGTGTGAAAATGTTGACTGACTTATGTTTTGTGCAATTCCTGTTTGAAATTGAGTAAAACTAATACTGAGAGAGTGTGAATGCCAGAAGTTTGACCTCTGGAGAGGATTAATCTTTCTACAGGATGGCTACTGTGCAAAGCGTGATTGCTAGCCTAGAACAAGGAACAGGTGGATCGCAGAGGAACAGGTTTGTGTGTTTTTCCTGTGATATAATGGTTAGAGGGATGCAGTGATATATATCCTTTCAACCCATTTGTAAGCTCTATAGTGAAATAGAAACATGAAGGGAAACCTTGTGAACACAACTTAAGTTACATAAGGCCTCTTCCTGGACACAGGCATCTCGTTTATAGGAATTCACAATGTTTCTTAACCTTTATCAGAACTTGGTGTCTTTCTCCACTCTCAGAACAGGAGTGATAAGTGGTACTGAAATGTCTTTATCGGTCTTATGCTTAGTTTTCCTTCATATTATCACAGAAACGGAATTTTTGCTGAAGGAGTCCTAGCAGAGAAGCCCAGTTTTACATGATTGACTTCATCTTCACTGTTAAGCATTCTGTCTCCTTTTGTGGACTGGATGGCTTGCTTCTCTCAGCAACTTACTGCTGTGTAGAAGACCTCCAGAACTTTGAAAGGCACATGAGCTACTTGGATGGATGACCATTTTGTCAGAATTTCAGTTTCTGACAATCTATAGGTAATGATTGTAGGAACTCGATGGTACAACAGTGGTAGCAAATAGTACTGAGCATGCGTAGTGAGGATTGCTCTGCTCATCTCATCCCTCTGTGTTGTCAGTAGAGTCATGCAGTTCTAACTAGCTAGGACAGAAAAAAATTCAACTTGATTTTGAGACTTGTGTTGCATTCTATTGGGATGGAAATGTATACTGTAAGCTATGACAGTGATTAGCTGTGTCTGTTGTGTTTTGAGACCGTTCTAGATTTCCTGGACAAAATCAAGAAAATAACATAGTTGGTTTTATTGCTTAGATTAAATTAGATAATATCTCAACCTATATTTTTGTTAACAATTTCATGGTAATCAGCTGTTATTTTTTTAACTGTGTAAGACAAAAGATTACTTGAATCAGTGGAACTTGAGTAGCTATAGCTTGAGTATCTGCAGGCACTGATCCAAGTTGTTAAGAGCAGATCCAACTAGTTGATTTTCAAACGGATCTAATTTGGTATTCACAATTGTTTCTAGTAGTTTACTGTGTTTCTGTTTTACAAGGACAGTCTCATTTATCATTGCATTACAGGTTGCTTTTACTGCTGCTGCTTCTAAGATCAGAATTGCCAGTCCTGGTTTTCTCTCTGCTTCTTGCATCAAATAGCATTTAGACCAGGAGGAAAAACATCCTGTCACAAAACTGAAAGACTTCTGGGTTAAAGCAATGCAATCTCTTGAACTCTTGATCTTACTAGAATTCAGTCAGTTACCTTGACTGTGTTTAATACTGAGAAATTAAGTGTAAGCTGTAATCTTTTTTTTGGTGTATGTGTGCATTAGTAATGATCTTCTGTGCAACATGTAGGTATGTAAGAGACCAGCCTAAACTTTGAGGTTGTGAAAGTTTTAGTTCGTCTCCAGTAAACCCACTGCTTTGCTATCTGTGAGAACAGTTAGAGACTTAAAGCAGCGGGGTAATTCTAGTTCTAATAGTACTAAGGATATTACTTGTTTTAATCTGCCTTTTGCTAACTTTTATGCTTTTATTGTGCTACATTAGTCTCTAGTCAAATACAGTTTTTCTGGAAGAAAAACTCAACTTTTTATTGTTCTGTCTCAGAATTTTAGAAGACAGACTAAGACCAGGCACTGCTGTGGAATAACAATAGTTTGATAATTTTTCATTCAAGAAACTTGTCTCGTTGAAATATGTTTGTTGTTGGTTCATGTATCAAGAGTTGTTGGTCAGGACAACAGATCCCATGCTCGTATAATAAAGAATAAAGCCTGAATAAATGGCCAGAAAGAAAATAGTTGAGCATACAATAACAGCTGAGCATACAGCAACCTGTGTGCTTCACAGTTCTATTGACTTGCATCTTATTTCTTTTAGTGTGCATCCCACAGCTCCTTTCTTCCATATCTGTGTAAGCTGCGGCGGAGAAAAGAGCAGGTTTTTTGATTCCAAAGAAGCTACCGTTATAGTCCACTTAGTGTGGCTCTCATTTCATGTGTTTAACAGGCCTTTGCTTTAGCTGTGGTCTGTTAATGCAAAATGTTCTGTAGAGCTTTTACTGCTTGCAGATAAATAATAATAATAGATTGCTGCTTGCTTGTAAATGCAGCTTGCCTGATGTCTTGAAATACATAGCAGGTATATCATGGAAAATGTCTACCTTAGAATATGTTGTGAATCATAAAAAGGATATATGTTTTGCTTTTATATTTTAAGGTAATAATGAATAAGAAATTTTGCTAAGATGATTTCTAATTCTGAGAAGCCTTTATAAAAACAATGAATGGTGCATTTTGTATACTGCTGACCAGGTAATCAATACATTTTAATTTTCCCCAGACAGGTAGTTAGTGGATTCATTTAGTCTTAAATTTATAAATTAAAAAAAATAAATAACATCCAAAACCTCTCGGAGATATTTTTTGCTAATATCAAACACTTGACAGCAAAACTAAGCAGCTAAAACCATAAAGGCATCATATAATTCTTAAACCATTTCCCAGCCTAGCTGCTTTACACTGAATCCTGTGTGTCTGAATAGGTCATTGTGATCCAAACTTGCACTAGTAACAGACAGTTAAAGCGTATACATTTGATAATATGTAGAAATTAACAGCTTGTTTATATGCTTATGGTGATTACATATGCAAGATCTACCTTAAAATGTGTTTACTGTAATACTTGGTATATAATTATGTAATAATACTTAGATGCTGCTGTTGTTTTTAGAGGAGCCTGGGGAAATAGATTGATCTTTTTTTAATTATTTGTTTAAAATAAGAGACAGTCTTCTGAAGAAGTAAATGCCCAGAATAGAGAGAGAAATCAAGAGGATATCATTTTAAAATAAAGCAAAACCATGCCCAGTTTGTTTTAGCTTTATCATGACATGCTGTTTTAGCAATATCATGACATAAGTCATGATATTATAACCAGAGAATATTCTTAGTTACTACAGAATATTCATTTAAAGATTTTGTGCTTCAGTATTTTGATGAAGTGACAGAATAAAGCTGCTTATTGCTGCGATTGCAGAGTTTAAAATTTATACATACCTGAACTTGACAATTTCCATTTTTTTTTAATTTTTTTTTTTTTTTTTTTTTCCTTGGGAGACAAGGAGGGGCCAGGCATACCTTTTCACCATCCTCTATGCCACCTAGTCAGGGACAAACAGACTCTTACAAGTGTATTTTCCTTTTCGTGAGGCCATCCCATGATGAAGTTGTCATTCCTCTGATGCTTAGTGTGGCCAGCTAATCATAGAGCATTTAATCTTCACCCAAAAGAGGAACTCTATGATCTTTATAACTTTCCTTTCACCCAGCCTGCCCCTACATTGCTGACGCCTGAAAAGCAGCCTTGGGATAATTGCAGGGTGTTTTATATCTAACTGATATTTTATGATAACTTGCATTTGTTTTGTTTTCATAACACTTGGATTTAACCTTCAAGTTGTAATTACCATAAGGGAAAGGCCACAACAGTGGCTGACTGCAGGCACTGGAGAATGTGAAAAGACCAATACACAATTAAGTATCTCTGATATTATAGTAGTGTGTTATTGTATTATATTATATTATATTTTTATATAATATATAATATTATATATTTTATATATATATTATATATTGTGATATTATAGTACTGTGTTATTGTAATATTGTGCACAGTAAATAGCAAACAAGTCCTTTTTCTTTTACAGTGCAGTGCTTTAAAATAGAAAATTCCAAAGACACTTTTATTGCTCTACATTAAATACAATTGATTCTAAAATTAATCAGGTAGAGAACCAACTGTGTTTGCAGGGTGTAGACAATGCCTGATTCATTACTCCAAGCAGCGAGGTGGAAGGTAATTTACAAGAATGAAAGTACATGTAGTGTATCACAAAATAGCATGCAGCATGATAATTAAGGCAAGATTGCCAACAGTATCATTAACTAAAGTTCACATTTATCTAGAACAGGTAGTATTTTTTTCTGCCATGAATGTGGAATATATTTATCTGTATTGCTAATTACAATGAAGTCTATTAATTTGCGTGTGTTTCAGATTATCCATTTTTCCTCCAGGCTTTAGTATTTAGTCTCTTTCCATGTAGTTCATTACAGTTCCAGTTCAGTTCATTTCTTCTATTCCCAATGGTATTGTCTTTATAATTTAATTGGATTTCATGTATTGATATTTCCTTTACCCACTGATGTTCACAGCATTTTCTAAGGAAGCAGAATTGTGAAAACATAAAAATGTGTTTCCAAAAAAAAAAAAAAGCCAGTGAAATTTGTTTTTATTAAACAAGTTACACATGAACCTGAAGTTGGAAGCCTTGAGGTTAGGCTGAATTTATTGATGTGCATTCCCAGGCATTCAAAAGTTTTCACTGTAGACTGTCATGGAGTAGAGTGCTTTTGTCAGATAGGATGCATGGTCCTCTTGACTGCTACTGTAATTGATCTTCCAAAGCCCCGCGGTGCTACAGCACTTTTACAAGCTTTTAAATTACGTTGACAGATTTTTTTTTTTTTTTTTTTGTTGAGGCATCAATTTCTTGTTCCCGCTCTGTAATTATAATTCAACTTAGAGGTGTTATGGTGCTTCAGGTGTTTGAGTGGCTGAATGTAGGCAGACTGGTGCTTTCAACTGCTTGTGCACTTTCACTCTAATGTTTAGGAACATTCTTACAGGATGTGTGAGCACATACACAGATATTTACCCAGTTTTGTCTTCAGGCAATATTATGTCCTTGATCAGTGACAAGAAATCTTCTTAAACTTAATTTTTGACACTTTCCTTTTAGTTTACTTGACAATTCATTATTTAAAAACATCAGAGGGAAAGAAATGGTTGTCTTGTCCTGTACAAGCACCCCTAATGGGATGTCAAAGTCTCATTTATGATGTAAGAAACTGTCTCCTGTCATATAACTTTCCCTTTGTGTAGGCAGGTGTAATGGATTATTCTCTCCCTCTTGTGAAATTCGCTGTTGGACTTGCCAAAGAAAAGTTTTGTTAGAATTGCTTAGTTTCTATGTAAAGCTACTTCTGATGCATCACTGTTTTTTTTAGGAAACCTATTGCCAAAATTCCCTGACCATCTCTCCGTTTTTGAGAGATCACCAGATTAACACATAGCTGTTTACAAATTACACGCAATTTTTATTGTAGTTAACGTTTCTGAGCTTATAATACTTGGATCTAGTTTTTTATTCTGAGCTGACCACAGAATGTTCACTGACGTTATGTTGAAATTTGTAAATCAGTTAGCCTTGGGCATATTGTTTTTTATTGGTGTGAAATGAGTATAAAATGCTTGAACGTATAATAAAATGTGTATGTATTCACACGGCTGCTTTTGACTTTGTATTCTCTAGAGGTCCACTCCCGATTAAGAGTTTGTGCTGTAGCAGAACACTGAGACCTACTCCAAAGAATATAAACTCTAAGTAGGTCACACAGATGGTCACTGGCAGGGGTGGGAATAGAGTTTCAGTCTCTTGGCTCAGAATCCAGGTCCTCTGTTCACTGTGGCTGTAGACATAGCTACTGCATGTTCAGCATATGCAACCCACTCGCTGATTTTGGAGGAACAGCAGCAAGAGACATATGTTAGCAGTAGGAGTTAATTTGCCAGATGCCAAAAGAAATGCTGAGACTACAGTAATTTTTTTCTTCCTAACTGAAGAACTCTTTCTGTCGTACTATTGTTTAAAGATAGGTACCTGTACACACCCATAATTAGACTGGTTTCCTAACATTCGTGTACATTACTGAGTTTTGTTACCTGTTAAATATTCTGATTCTTTCATTTCACTGCTTGAGAAGTATTGGTACTTCATGTTTTGGTGATCTAGAAGAGCAAAGATTTAAGTCAGATCTGAGATTTATTCCTTAAAAAGTAATGTACATATAAACACGTCGTAAATTTTTGAGGTGCAGCTGAGGAAAACTGTCAGTAGGTTGGTCTTGTGCTATGAATGTTGTGTGTGTGTGTTATTAATTATATACAGGTTAAACTATGGCATCTTTTCAAGTAGATCATGATCTTAAATACTGTAATATTAAATTTAAGCAGAAACAAGTAAAATAAAATAGGTGAACTGTAATATAGCGTGTGTAATATAGCATGAAGTGAATGCAAATGGGTTTGGTAATGTTATGTTTTTGTATAGTAGAGCCTCAGCAATCTCAGACTGTCCTGCTAGGCTCTTTAATGAACTTTTCTATCTGAAAAAAACAGAAAGATAATGACTTATACTTTCATGTTCTTTGGAGTTCTTCTTTCTAAAGGTTTGAATTTGTTATGTGGGCTATGATCTGTCAGGGAATGCAAGTTTGTGTTGTGTGATGCCTACATTCACAAGGAATATGTTTGGTTTTTTCTTTTGAAGATGCAGCTGTAAGTCCATGTTGTGATTTGATACATGCAAGTGAGGGTCAACTAAGAAAACCTTTAAGTTAAAATGGTGATTTATAATCAGCATCAAGTCTGTATTCTCTCTTCTATGTAATCCTATTAAAGATTTAGAAAAAGTGAATTGTTTTTAGCTTTGGGACTGTTAAGAAAAAAGTTTAAAAAAAAATAAAGGGGAACACAAATAATTTCTGATTAAGCATCTTTCAGTTTAATTATTATTACCGAAATTGAGTTATAGATTTTGATTTTAACTATTCTTGTAGCCTTAGGTTGTATTCCTGTTGATACTAGTTCTTATCCCAAAGTTTTGTTTTTCATTTTCTATGATTGTTTTCATGCACCATTTTCAACACAACTTCTCAACATTTTGAAATGTTTGAATGTAAGAAATTGTTAATTTATTTGACTCATTTTTAGCTACTGGGAAAACATTGAAAATGCTCACTGTTCATAAATTCCTTTAAAATGGTTCTCTATTGAAACACTAAGTCTTTCCTGCAGATCCATTCTTGAATTTTGTAGTTAGCTTTGAAAAGATTCATTTAACAAACACATTCTGAGAGTATTTTTTTTTCCTTCTTCCTTTTGTAATACGCAGTAGTGTTTTTAGGGGTACATTACCTTTAAAGCATCACTTCAAATCCTGTATTCATTTTTTGCCGGTTCTATTCCTGCAATATTTTGATATGGGTAAGGATGGCATACGCATATCTGTAGGTATTTTTCTGCATACATTTCTGATGAACAAATATAGATTAAAGCTTTTATTTACTTCTGTTTGTGGAGGAGTGGGTGACATGCTTGATATTGCTGCTGATAACTTTTTGTTAGACTTGACCCATTGTGGCAGTTTTTTTAGTTATATTTTTATAAAGATCTCAATGTATGGAGGGAAATTGAAATCAAGTTAGGTGAACTAGTTTTAACAATGAACTTCTAAATGTATGTGTAAAAACTCTGTGTTTACAGCTACTTCAAACAGAAAAGAGAGAACAAAGACATATTACAGAAATTATATGGAGCTATTACTTTAGGAAAATTTTGTGTGTCAAATGGAATATGGAAACATGTGAGTTGGAGTTCATCAATATTCCACAATCCAAACACAAGGCAAACTTTTAAATCTGCCAGAGAGGATATGCTGACAAGCATTCGTGGCAGGCTGGCAGATATGATTGCAAACTGGAAAAGGCACTGAACACTTAGTGCTGTTTTGGCTACAGCGACGATAGTGTTATATGTTGCTCTGGCTGCCTTTGAATACACTCAGCTCCTGCGAGGAGTGGAGAAATGTGAAGATATGCCTTGAAGTTGGGAAGTGGATGTATTCTGTGGTGTTCTTGGTTGCAGTGGTGTGCTGTGACCATTAATGTTGTACCTGTTCTGTATCTAACCTTACCTGCTGACACTTGCTTTGAATGATCAGCAACAGTGTTGTGTGCTGGCTTCACAGGTTCAACCATTGTGTTTCTCCTTGCTATGTTAGTACTGGGTTCCAGGAGACAAAAAGAATTTGCATCTTACAGTGCTGTCAGTCTGTAGGTGACCTACGGCACCTCCTCTTTCTGTGGCTCTTATCTAAGCCGTGAAATTTGAATTTACATTCAGCAATGAATAAAATATATACAATTTTAAGTTCGTGACTTTTGGGCTCCCAGCAAAGAGTTAAATGACTAAGAACGAAGAGATGAGACTTTTAATAGAAAGATGCCTGCAGTTGTGAGCAGATGTCCTTTGTGAAGAAGCATGGCGCTTTAATTGAGCACTGACTGCCATCAGATCTCTCCTCGTTGAAAAAATGTTGTTCAGTGGTTTTATTTTTAAGGCTTTGCTCTAAATCTGTATTCAGATGACACCTATGTCCTTATAAAATTGGTATGCCAGTTTCCATGTGGGCATGAAGCCATCCTAACAGATGGATATGACTACAGGCATGCCAGGGAATCAAGAGTAGTGTTTCCCAAGGGAGACAAAAGTGGTGTTAAATCTTTATTACCATTTTGGCTGCACATATGGGGCAGTCAGGAATGAAGCCCGTCTGTGATTTTTGCTGAAGGAGACCCAAATGTCTTTTTTAATGACATTATTGCATTAATGACTTAGAGTTTGAGTTTCATTTACCTGGTACAGAAGAAATCATTAGATATCTTCTAAAGGAGAATAAGGGGAATTAGAGGGATTGAAAAAAAACCAACTAAGCCCCAAACTGAAAAACACGTAACTGCTTAATCTTCTACAAAAATGAATCTACTCGTCCTTATTCAGAAGGTGTTACCAGGCAACTTCTCTCTGAGAATGTGTTGGAATTTGGGGTTGATAAATACGTAGAATGATATATCTTTTGACAGACCTTGATGAAATAAATGCAAGATGCTCAAACTGTATGTTGATGTTTTATGTGTTCAAATACAGTTTGGGGCAGCTTCTAGAAAAAAAGCCACTCAGTTGTTTTTTCATGGATTTGAGCATTAAGAAAGGGTATATCTGTCTTTGGCAATGTTATCACATCATTTATCAAGCAAAAAAGCAGGCAGTACTCAAATAGACGTTGCCCCCCCGCCCCCCCCTGCCATGTCTCTCCCTCATCTGTCTTGAGCTTTCTTGCGGTGGGGGGGGGAGATGTGTGTATGTGAATTGCTTAGTTATAGAATTATAGGATCATTTAGGTTGGAAAAGACCATTAATACAAATACAGATATATGGCCTTAATCCAAACCAAAATAATTAACACAAAAGAATACAATTTGCTTATAAAAATATGTTGAACATTTTTTCCATTAATTATAATTGCAGATTTTTTTTAGAAGGAAATAATATAGCTAAGGCTGGTTAAACGACCTTTGAATTTCCATGTAGCTTGACACTTCAACATTGTTCACATCTGAAAATGCACTATAAATAATTGATCAGCTGCATATGTTAAGTCGTTTTAATAGATTCTGTATGTATCAAATATGGATCAAATTTTAATTTGTAATGCAAAGTACAACTGGGAGTAATGAAGCTTGCAGAGTAATTAGCTCTTAAAACTGGAGGAAATCAATTGTACCTTCTGCCTCAGCTGTCCTCTCAGTACAATAGGAAAATTTTGTCTGTGTAAGAAGCCTTGCTTTCTTCATGTTTAAGAAGTATGGAATGGCTTTATGCAGAAGAAGAATTATGTCAAAGACTTATTTCTTTTACCAGAATATGTGTGTGTGGTTTTGAAATGAGTTAATAGACAACAGTGGGCATTTTGCATTCTGGTAGGAAAAGTTTTAAATGGCCTCTGAAACCCTGGTATGGAGGAGTTTTAAATTCAATGAAGTTTGCTTCCACTCCTCTTTTAAGGTGTCCAGTGCAACTTGTAACTGGTGATCTCCTCTGCAGTTCCTGATTATTGGTCAAACGTGTATCACTGGCATGTGGAGTCAGATGTAATTTAGTGATTAGCATACACATAATACCTATCTTGAAGTCCTAGCATTTTTTCTATATGAGTACAAAATTAAAATGTACTTTAGCTAAAACACAGGATTCCCCTTGATCAATGACTTTGTGCAGTGTAGTGTCTTACTTTACTTTTGAAATAAATCTTGTTAAGTATAGATTTTTATTATGATTTATTATCCAGTTGCTTCCTGTAACTTTAAAAGCTACTCAAAGAGAATTTTTATATTTGCTAGCTGTCAGACATTTCAAGGGAGATCTTAGTGGCTTAAAAGTTGAGCTGGATATTATTTTGGAGGAGTGGGGTCAATAAGTATGTTTATCCTGGCAGATGTGAAACTGATGTGTGCATGTAACATTCCATCCTCTGTGTGAGTGGTGAAAAGTGGCTGAGATGTCATGTAATTTGATATGACTTTGAACTTTGTTATGAACAGGCCTGTTAGCATAGCAGTCCCTACTGGGTTTTTTTTTGAAGTGGAGATGTTTTAAAGGCACTATTTTAAGAATGGTAGCTATGAGAAAACAGTTAAATTTCTTACATACTGTTGATTTGGAATCTGTATTCCTGTGACATGGGATTGCAGATTAGTTAAAGGTTGGATGTGTTTGTCTAAATATCTCCATCTTCATGTTGTATTGATTGTAGCTGTTACTGTGTCTATTGCAGAATGTTAAAGTAATAGTCGTGCATCCTTATAAAAAATGGAGTTTGTACACAGCAGGTTTAAAGCAGAGAACTTGTGACACAATATGCTGCCATGTGTTAGATGTAGGTATAACTACAGACAAGTATGTACAGTGATACTGTATGCAGATGAGCTTTATTGCCTATCGTTTGGGTTAGTGTATTGGCTCCACAATGCTATAGGAAAGATGGGGGGTTTAGCTTGTGATGAATCATTCCTTCAACGTATCTTGCATGTAGTTAGAGAACCTGAAAAGGAAGACAGAGATGAGGCAGGGTGGGTATCAGAAAACAGAAACTGAATTGTTGATGTCCCTCAGTGCTTGCTGCACGTGTATTTTCATACAGGTTAAATATATGTGAAGCAATTTTTTTTACCTCTCTACAGATGCTGTACAAGTGCTATGGACTGAATTGACAAGAAATAGGTTTCTCCCATCTGTCTTTAGAGTCATGATTTTGATGTTGTCTCTTCTGGTATAGGAAACCTTGATGTTTGCATCTATGGATGAAAAAAATGACAAGCCTTAAAAATGTCATGATTTGCATATGTATATATGTAGAGGTGTATCTTTGTCCTAATTTTCTGATAGTTTTCATTTGTTTTCCAAAGTTCAAGGTCTCGCAGTCTCCTGTAAATTTTTTGCTGTGTGCTGGCACTTACTTCTTATCAGTAGTTGGCTACTACCTTCTGTTTCTGAGGATTAGCAACTGGTCATTTGCAGTGCACCAAGCTACCGCTACGCTACCATTAATCAGCAATGTCTGCAATAAAGGATCATACACTAGTTCAAGTTGGAAGGAACGTGAGAATGTGTCTAGTCCAACCTCCCACTCAAAATGAGGTCAGCTGTGAGGTCAGATCAGGTTGCTCTGGGCTTGCTCCTGTTGGGTCTTGGAAACCTCCAAGCATAGAGACTGGGCAAACTGTTCGTTCCACTGTTTGACTGTCTTCATGGGGAAGTTTTTCCTTATATCCAGTCTGAACTGCTTGTTTCAGTTATGAGTCCATTTTTTTTAATTATTTTTTTTTTCACCTGATCCACTTTAAAATCTGTTACATGCATGCCATATTTCAGTAACAGACTGGAAATCCACCATAGTCCCATTTTAATTTGTCTTTTGCAAGTCCATAACTTGCATGTGTCTCGCTGAGGTGACGTGCAGCTTCTATCTCAGCAGCATACGGACTGTATGGAGAAGTTAAAAGTCTGGCAAATAACTCTTTCAGCCCAACTCTGCAGTGGGACTGAAACAGTCATTGCTATTTTAGAGAAGTGTGTGTTTATACTAGTAGGTTTATCAAGTGTTTACACTAATATGCTAATGGTCTTTTTCATAATCATCCTGAAATGCAACTCGGTTAGCAATACATGTTATGTCCAAAGGAAAAAATATCTTAAATGTTTTTGGAGTGGTCAGAACCTTGACAAATGAATCCTGAACTGATCATGCTGTGAGCTGTTTCCCCCCTGAATAGCCCTAGACTGTTAAAAGGACAGTTTCCAGAGGCTGCAATGAAAACAGACTTAAAGCTTGTTTTCTAGCTTTTTCAAAAGTAGGTAGGTAATAATCTAATTTACAACTTGTACTTATTTGTTGACTGAATATATAAACCCCTTCTGTATTAAAAAAAAAGTGTGCTATCACATTTCAGCAAGTTTTAAAGGCGTAGTATATAACTTCTAACGTTGGTAATGATCTTTCTTTGGTTTAGTTGTTGGTCAAGAACGTAATGGCACTGCATTTGTTGCATTTATAATTAGTTATTAGAAATGGTTCATATGAGAAAATCAAGAAATAATTTGCTAATTATCAAATTACATCTCAATTTCAGAAAACTGTATAATGATTGTTTACAGCTGGTGACTAGAAATCTATCAGTATTGATGACTTTTGGGAGGGAGTTTTGCTCTGTCTCCATGGACACGAATCCGCACTGAAGTGCTTTAGAAGTGTTAGTATGCCCTGCTAGTACGCTCCACCAAGTGCTTTATAAGTGCAGCTGTTTGGTTTCTGAATCAAAGGGGTAGTCTGTGGCCTGCATTAAGTGCAGGAAGCTTGTCTACGTGCAGAATTGGTCACACAAATGAACTGTAAGCATGTGAAATTCCTTTTTACGCTGCTCTTTGAACAGGTTGATACGTGTTCTTTAACTGCTGTTTTACTAGTGAGTTTGTAATTTAGTCATTGAGTAAGATTTCTCTTGTAGCTTAGAACAAGGGTTATAGAAAATCAGATAAATAGCTTTTTAATCATGTTGTGGCATTACCAAAAGTAGAGATGCTTTCTGAGACAAGAAATTATGCTGCCCCTTAGATGTGATTAAAAGCTCCTGGCTTTATATGGCTTGGAGCTGTTACTTGAAATAATAATCTGCATGGATAGCCTCTGTTGCTTCATCTGCAAAACTCAGAAATTTATAATCTACTTCCCATTCTTTTCCTCTCTTTCTTTCTTATTCTCCTGTCTTCCTGTACAAGCACCCGTATTTGGGGGGTTCTGAGCCCCTGGCTTGTTTTGAATCACATTGTGTACGGTTTCACCATATCTCACACTCCACTTGTTTATCAGTAAGTATGCTGCATGTTTGGGTAAAGGTGTTCTAAATCTTTCTTAAAAGGAAAAAAAAAAAAGCCACGTTTTTATTTTTGTTTGCAATAATTAAGAAGTTTTCTAGTTTTGCTCTATTATTTTTTCAGAAACTGTGATATGTGGTATTGATAGAAAATAGTATCCGATTAGTAATAGAAATATTTTTCCAGAGTTCAAACAGACAAGAATTTTAAGCAATAAAAATCAGTTGAATGTAAATGAGTAAGAACTTCACCTCACTGTCTGTGACTAGAATGCTTCTGTAGTTCTATACAAATTTTATTCTGAGGTAAAACCTTTGAAGCTACATTTAGCTCTGTTTTCTTCCCAGGTTATTTTCATAAACATAAGAAATTTTCGAAGCATCTGCTTAGGGTTATTCACGCTGTTGTGCTGTACTCTGTTTAATTACATAGCACTGTACAAGTAAGTTGCTACTTAAATCACCCAGTGGCATGTATCAATGAAATTAGAAAAAAAAATCTTTCGTATCTTGTTCCTAGGTAGATAGTACCTTCGTTGAGGTTATTTCAAATTTATGCACCTTGCCCTCCCGATATTTACCATGAGCACCTTTGTCTTAAAAAGTCAGTGTACATGTGAGATTCAAATGTAACTTACTATTTGTGTCAGCTTCCTTAGATTTAAATAAGGATGAATGTATGCATAGTGTTCACTCTCATAGGCTTGATAGGCATTTCATTAGTCTTTTCCTTGTCTGCATTCTTTTATGTGTTCTTAGAAGGTATGTTTCAAAATGATGCACCTAGAACAATTCTGTTGCTGTTTGTGTCTTATTTTCAGAAAGAGTAGTTTAGTAAGTATAGTATTCTTCTTACATTAAAATCCTGCCACTACTTAAACATAGCTTATTTCCAGGTACTTTGTATGTAAAGTGAATAATTTGTCCCTAAGGGTTTGGGACAAGCTAAACAGCCTGCAGTATTTAACTGAAAAAGATTATTTTTATCAGGTAGTTCTGTTTTTCATATATGAGAATTACTGTTGACTTACTCTTAAACTTGTGTGATACTTTTGTATCCCTGAAGTGTGATGGGAATATCAACAATTCCACATTGGAAGGGACTGTAGCTGTTAAAGCATGTTGTGTTTCACTGTTTGGACAAGGATTTATTTGCAAGTAGTAATTGATTTATATTTGTTCTTAAGATAATTTGCTTTTTTTTTTAGAATGCAGGGACATTCTGCTTCCTGTGATTACAAAAGAGCTGAAGGAATTACTGGAACAGAAGGATGATCAGCAGCTCCAGGTCCAAGAGAAGAAGTACTGTGTTGAATTACTCAATAGCATCCTGGAGGTTCTGAGCTGTCAAGACCCTGTAAGTATTGATGATGATGTAGATGGCCCAAGTCGGTGGTAAGCCTGAGCTGATTAGGTAGTAAATTATTGATGCTGATGAATCTCATTTAAATTTTTAATAGAAGTCAGTGGCAAATTGAACTTTTATCCTATTTTTCATAAACTTAAGTTAAAGGGCAGTTGCGGTATTAAAGGTGAAGTACTGAAATCTATGCTGTCTTTTTTTTATTTCTCAATTTTATATTCTTTAAATAGCTGCTGTAAATCACCATAGTATTAATAAATTAAGTTTATTTTCAAACTTAACAGTTGCTGTCCATAAACAGTAGCTGACATGTCAAAGACTTGTTAGTGCCTACTGAAAATATAGGTTTGTAGCTCGTGTTTGCATGAGTGAGAACATTGCTATATGCAGAACAGCATGAAGAAGTTGAATTCGTGTTGCTTGGTATGCATATGTGTAGCCCCATGCAGTCTGAAGACTGTTTTGTAGATTCTAACTTGTCCAGTGTCCAAGAGCAGGAACTGATATATCCAGAATGGTGTAGAAACATGATGGGCTGTTTTTGAGAGAAGAAATATTTGGAAATGTAGGGTTTTTTTAAAAGGCACCCCAATTTATTTATTTCTCAAATTACTGTTTCTAAAGACATAAACCCCTTTCAGTCTGTGTTGTCTTCATATTTGAAGTGTGACTGTTGGCACAAAACCAGTTACTAAGTAGAATTCTTGCTAGTAAATATTTTTGTTAATTTTGGAAATGCCTGTAAGTTTCCATCATGGGAAAAAAAAAACATTTTAAAGTATAGATAGATTTTTCTTTTTTTTTTTTTATTCCTCAATATTAGTAAAAACACAAAGCTTGAGGTGTGGAGGATGGCCTATATCTAAACTAATACAACTCCTGTAGAAATACATTTCTATATACATATATACCTTATAGAAATATAATACATGCCTTATAGAAATATATATAATATATAATATACACCTTAGAGAAATAAGGTGTAAACGAAGTGCAAAGATGATTGAAGAAAAGCAAGTGTTGGTTTAAATAAATCCCATGTTTGAGAGGTTTGTAACTGCTGGTTTTGGACAGTTCTGTGAATGAATGTACATATGCCTCAAGGACTTAAAAATAATTAGACAAATACTTTAGATTTCATTTGGAACATTTTAGTTGGAAACTACTTGGTTAGTGTGATGCTGCTGAGAGCTTTTGAAAAGCTCTTGTTTTTTTTTCCTTCAGGTATTCTCCCTTTGATATTAGGCAAATGCTTAGCTGTGTTTTAAAATCAAATGCACTTTATCATTGAGGAAAATGTTATCTTTAATAATAGGAATTTTTTTTTTCACTGATCAGTATGATATGTATGTTCAAACACAGCTGGAAACCAGAGGTTTAATGGGTGATTGTACTCTTCACAGGTTTGGACTTCAGTCTTTTAAGAATCCAATTAAAATTATGTAATTTCTGTAGAGTGACGTTGTTTAAAAGCATGTAATGCAATCTGTGCTTTTACTGCTATTGAAGGAGAGGTAGCCAGGCAAACCATTCTGCATTATGACAAACAATGGCTTTTTATGCCGTGAAAATTGCTGAGAATTCAACACACATGCATTTAAAAAAACCAAACACATTCACATCTGTTTAAAACAAGTGGCATTTCTTCAATGTGTGTATATACACTGGAGATTCTCTGTAAGATGTTTGGGTGGCAGCTATCTACAGATTGTGTTTGCAGTAAATACTGATGAGTTTGTAATACAAGGAGAAAAGTCCCTTAAAGTAGGTTTAAATCCACTGGTGGTATCAGCATATGATGACCCCTCTGGAGGCTTCATATTTATAAGAAAAATTGTGGAATAGTTGGGACATCAACAGAAGAACCACATGTTTTAGTATTAAAAATCTACTTTTGCTTGTCTGAAGGACAAAAAGAGACTAAAGGAAGAGAACACCTTCAATACAGCAGTATCTAAGGCATCAGACAGATTTGTCTTTAAGAGACAGTGCAGATTTCTCTTGAGTGCAACATAGATGTTTACTTCCCAGCTAAAGTGAAAAATCGTGTTTCAAGGATATACAGTTTTGACTTGTGATGGGCAATACTTCGTATCCTGTACTCATACAGGCAAATGGAAAAGGTTCACTATATGCCAGATTATTATGGTAGTAGTATTTAGGTGGTCTCCTTCAGAATGCCTTTATTCAGTGTGATCTAGATATAAAGAATTGTTTTGGTAATTAGCCAAGTTATTTCTTATGGGATTACACTTGAACCTTAAGATTAATGCAGTTTTCTATTGGACAATTCATTTCCTGTGTCTCTTAGAATCTTTTTAAGAAAATGGATGATTTGACCTGCTGGAGGAGAAAACTTCAGGCATTAGTGGCAGGCTCACTTTACAGTATTAACTGTAAGCTTAACTCTGTCTTTGAAAACACCAGCATCTTGTCCATATTTTTTCTGTTTTTCCATCTCAATAGAGAAATCTGGTTTTGGATTAGTATTTAAAACTTTTTGTAAACTTAACTTTGATATTTTTGCATTGTATTTATTCTGTGAAAATCGCCAGAAGTAGATTATACACAAAGGACAGAAAAGAAGCAATAGTAGTTGTTTTCTCTTTTCTGTGGTCAAAATTTATATTGTGAGGTTATCTTATCTTTGAAGTTACTACAGAATTTTTGAAGAATGTATTTTCTTTATCAAAAAAAAAGATATCGTGATATTACCAGCTCTGCTCTACTGGTTTGCCCTATGTTGTTTGGCGAGTGCGAACATGTGAATCATGAGATCCTTGTGTTCAAACACTGTTCTCTTCACCTGCTGTCTAGCTGCTTGGTTCTGCAGGTAGCAAGTACATTGTTTAGAACACTGGTTTGTGGTAAGGACTTTATTTTTCTGAATAAACAGTCATTGTTAGGCATCTGGGTGAGATGCTTACATTTGATTTTTAAATTGCCTCTACAGCAAACAACTTCTGGACATAGATGACATTGTTTTGACTGAATCATGTCTAAAATTAGCTTCATAGCTTGAGAGTGTGTGCTTTCAGCACCTGTGAAATAACAGTTAAAGCTCAGAGCTGCAAGTAAGTCATTGACGAAGGTCGTGGTGAAATCCATGACTTTTTATTTCTGTTTTTAATTAAAAACTCTTCCCTTTTCCCCTTTTACAATAACTTTGTGTGCAGTTTGACAGCCCTTCATAAGGTGACTTTGTAATCTGACATATATCCTATAGTTTAATATTTACTGTATCAGAACAAGTTTTTATTTATAGTGCTTACATGATTAAATGTAATTATAAACTCTTTCTCTTGGAATCTAAAAGAAAATCTTAGTTGAGACTACAAGTGGAAGTGAGATGTATAATCTTTTCCTGTTCTGTACACAAAATCAGTAATTGGCAGCAGCTGCATTTTAAGCTGTTGATTATATTAGCAAACAAGTTTGGAAGCATTTTAGAATTGTACAGAAATTTGTAAAGCATTTGCATAACTTATGGCAGATCTTAAGACTTAGCAAAAGAGAATTTCAAAGGAATTTAGTCAGGGAACTTCCATGTTCTTTTAGGGCCAGTTATCTTAAGTTCTTCTGCAGACAATTTGCAGTCAGAACAATGCACAATTATGAACTATGTGATTTAAAAAAAACCCCACAAGCCCAAAACCCCCAAACTCAAACAATGTTATCCTTTTATGGGTGCTCTTTTTTTTGTGTGTGTCTGATGGGGAACACAAAGTATAGAACTGGATGCATAAGAGAGCAAGCATACTGGATCTGGTTGGTATAGAGTCCCTTTTCTTCGTGGCACTCCATATGGTGCTGTGTTTTAGATTTGTGAGCAAAACAGTGTTGACAACACACCAATGAAAATTTTAGTTACTGCTGAACAGCACTTGCACAGTGTCAAGGCCTTCTCTTGTTTCTCACTCTGCCCCATGCCAGGGAGTAGGCTGGAGCTGAGCAAGAGTTTGGGAGGGGACACACCTGGGACACCTGAAACAAATTGACTGAAGAGGTATCTCCAAGAGGATATCTCAAGTACAGGTTGTGTAATACTACAATTCTGAGGGAACCATTCAGTTAGTCTGTGTTTGTCACTGTCCAAATAAATGAGCACTCTTATCATATTCTGAAGTGCATGGTTGACTCCAAGACAATAAATTACTCTAATTTTTGTCCCAACCCTGTAGAAGTTTAAATAGAATGTGAAAGCTAAATCAAACACTAGATGCTATTACCCTGCACAGACATTTTTAGAGAGTGAAAGTTTGTTTGGTTTGGATTTTCTGTTAACTGATTTGTATGTACCAATGTGTGCCATCCATCCCATCAGTGAGTCTGAAGGCGTTTGAGTTCTGTGAGAACTTACTGCTGCTGACCTGTATACCATGTATGAGCTGTGTTTGTTTCATAACTTGATCACCTAGAAAATCCTTTTCAACAGTGAAGAGAAGCATACATTTTTGATGACCATATTCCGTTAAATGGAATAAGACAATTCATGTTTTCCAAGGGAGCATTTATGTATGGTACAAGTTGTTAATTTAGCTTCTGAAAAGTTTTGTTTAACCAAGTGGACTGCAGCCAAATGGTAGGTTTTCCAGGTTTCCCTAAAAAACGTATGTCATCCTTGTAAAGTGAAATGTGATCTAAGAAAATGCATGTTACAGTGGGTTGCTAGACTGTCTTCTGAAGCTAGAAACTGTTAGTTAAAATAACAGCTGAAATCTTGTGTATAGGCAGTGTGTGAAAACACTTTTTGTTAAGTTAACAATGTCAGTGTTGAATGCTTAATTGTTCCTTAGATTATCAAGAAGAAAGGTAGTCTCTATTTCATAAAGAAACCATTTTAATTAACTTGCTAACATTTCTTTGAAAATTCAAAGGCTTAGCAGAAAATAACCTTTGCATGCTTGAGCATATGTTGGATTTTTTTCCAGGAAAGGTGTGTTATGTGCTACTTGTGAATTCAGAACAGAGCTCATCTTTAATAATGGAGCCATGGCTAGATGTTAAAACCTTTATGTAATGTTCTGAACTGTTACTAATAATGGTATAGCAAGTACTGAAATGTGGAAGGAAGTGAAGGTAGGTTATAAGAGCCCTCAGGTTTGAATTAAAGAAGAAAAGGTCAAACTAATGAACAAGTGACTTCCTTGTGCCCAAGGAAAGTGTGCAACGTAGCTTACAATTTTTGGCTGTTGATTTCTTTTTAATTATGGTGGTAATAAATATTATAAGAAGAGCTATGATTAATGAATATATCTTGAATTGTAACAGAGGCCAAGTCATAGGATCATAGAATATTTGTTGCAGCACTGCAGATAGCAATTCCAGCTGAGATGCCAGTTTTTATCTCTGCATTTGGTACGGTAGCTGCATTGACAGACTTCTAACCAGAAAGCTGTTTAGGTGTTGCAGTTCTTACAGTGAGACATTGTATCTTTCCTGGATGAAAAGAAAATACTCTCTGCAAAGTAATGGCTGTGAGTTTTAGTGCTTTTAGAGACTATTGTCAGACGACAGCCACTGTTATAAACAGGTAGCTTTGCATACCTTCAAATGAATATTAGGAAGTACCAGACCAAAAAAAAAAATCTCTATACCATGTTTACTTTGCTTAATGTGCCTTTCCCTTTAATGGTGCTTTCTCTGCCCTGGCTGTGTAGGATGTTTTGGTAATGTCTGCATTAGCAAGGAATGTGTCGCAAAGGGAGTGTACCACTGGGTTCATGTGGTTCGTTGTTGGGCTCCTGACGAGTCTGTTGTACCTGGCTGGGGAGGTGTACGCTGAGTAAGATACAGTCTGACACTGTGGTTCAAACGTCTCCATTGTGCATACGGCTCAGCTTTCTGAAGGCAGGCAGCTTAGAAACAGGCTGGGACACCTTATATTGGTGTGAGACCCAAACATGGATCAAGAAACTCATGTCTTCATTTCTAGCTCTGTCAAGGAGCTTATAGTTTATCTCTATCTGGAATTAATCTAGTTTGTGTGCAACAAAACCACTCAGAAGCAGTTTATAGTAAATGGAAGTGATCGAGGGATTTGCCTCAAAATTGTTCTGAACCAAACTGCTGATACAGGCATAGCTGTATAACTTTAAGGGGCTTGATTTATGCTTAAGATAAAGGTATATATAATTGCTGTATTTAATTTTTGTAGTTATGGGGAGAAAGTTATACAAATAATGCATTTTCTCAATTTGATGTTTGTGTATTCCAATTGATGTAAAAAAGAAATGAAAAATTCAGGGGCAGGGTGTGTAATTGTATAAGTGTGTG
The DNA here is from genome assembly GCF_013368605.1 of Nyctibius grandis. Lineage (NCBI taxonomy): Eukaryota > Metazoa > Chordata > Aves > Nyctibiiformes > Nyctibiidae > Nyctibius > Nyctibius grandis. The sequence continues at coordinate 4,375,622 of NC_090679.1, forward strand.
GTACTCTAGGTTGCTTCACTTTTCTACTGCTCTGTTAACTGTAGCTTGGTAAAATTACATATTTTATGGCAGGTGGTTTGCCATAGGTCCTCTGCTGTCCTAGGATGCATTCTTTCAACAGTTGTTTGAAACAAAATGCTAAATTTTAACTGATGCCCTAATGCATAAGGATAACAAACGTTCTATGCTTCAAAGCAAACCTTGAAATTATTTAATAAATGCAATACTCTGGAACAAGAGAAGGAAAACTTTTGGACAGAAGTGCACAACCATAAAATATATTGCTATAGTCAAAGTTCAAGAAGAATGTACAAAAGAGGTTTGTAAACAAAACAGAAAAGCTGTGTAGACCTCTGTAAATAAAACAACATTCATCAAGAGTATACTCCGAAGATGTAGCAAAAATTCACCCAGAGTGTAGTTTGTCTAAAGCAAATTATTTCCTGACAGTTATATTTGACATTACAGCTATGCTAGTGAATGTGGAAAGCATTCAAGTTCAAAGAACAAACAGGATGCCTTTCACAGAAACACAAAATCCTGCTGAAAAAAGCAAGCATCTGTAGCAGGCAGATGGTTTTCACTGTAGGGCTACCAAGCAATTCCATGTCTGTGTACTCAATATCGCTGTTTCCTCTGTTTTTCACTGTGTAAGCTGTATTTGTTAGGTAGAGAATGTCTAAAGTCTGATAAAGACAATATTTGAATGGAATATATTTTTTCCGTAGTCTTCACTAGTATTTCCAGTAGAAGAGTAGGATTTGAAAACATGTTGCATTTTAGGTCCTGAAGGCAGCGGATAAGAGAGAGCTCTTCTGTATGTTTTCTAGTCTAAGATGTTACACTGTTTCAAGCACCTTGGTGGCATTTGTCTTTCCTATGGTTGGCTCGTATTTTTTTGATGCCCTTTGTCCCCTCTTCCTCATGCTGTCAGCATCTGTCTGCTTCTTTTCCTTTTTCTGGCTTCTTGTGAGATGCAATCCCTCTCTGTATTTCTCTCCCGTTATGCTCAGCCCCTTGTTCTCAGTTTCAAGCAGGGTGCAGTAACTATTATACCGTATGGTGAAACAGTAGTGAAGAATCTGTGATCCAGGTAAATGCATCTGTAATGCATTAGTACAGTCTTGGAAAGAGAAGTACTTAAGATAAGAGTGGCTTGTGTAGCCTCTTAGTCCAATAAAATTTATACTATTTTACAAAGAATGTTTCAAATTATGTCTTGCTTTCTGCCTGTATAATAAAACACCCCAAAAGTGAAAAGCTTGTGAAGATACTCTGGTGCCAAGGGCTGCCACTGTTCAACAATCCGGTGGCAAGGCTGGATTTTCCTTTTTCTGCTATGAGGTCAGTTGTGCCAATACATTCATTAGGAGGACTTAAGATATGCTGCTTCTGCAACACAAGGCCATAAGATTCTGGTGGTTGCTCTTTGAATGAAAAGTGTCTTTCTGATTACAGCTTTGTGTAAGTGTGAAGAATTTGCTTTGCTGTGTGACAAAAAGCGGTTGTGTTTTACTGGAAGAAAGTGCAATTTTATCTCAGAGGTTTTTCAAGTGATTTAAAAAAAAGAGACAAAAAGAGTATTTGGCTAATTATTAAAGTTGATATGGGGAGAGATGCACTGTAGGTTTATTGTTACATTCACTGTTATTTCCAGTGCATGTAAAATACCAAGAGCCAATGCACTGTATGGTTTTCATATTATTTGACTGGCATAAACCTGAAAGCTCTCCGTATGCATATTAGGAAGTGGAGAAGATGGAAGAGAAAGCAGCTTTGTGAAACCACAGCAACAAATGTTTCTTCTGTGCAGCAACTGTCAGGTGTAGTCTCTTTATAAATATGGGACTGTACCAGAGAAATTTCAATTTCTCCACAAAGATTTCAACCACAAATTACTCTGTGAATACATTGTCCATTTGTAGAATACAGTAGCTTTTGAAATGCTGTGACGGGCAAGAAGATCACTTAAGCTTGCATGTGTCATTGTTGAAGGACACGGTAGGACTAAATGGTAACAGTAAATAAATGGCTCGATATGAGGAAGGTCTCTGTTGCAAGGGATGCTGGCCTGATCCGGGTTAGTCAAAACAGGAGAAAGAGACAGTCTTGGATGTCTCAGAGGAAAAATAGTCAGAAGCAGTTTCTCCTGGAGTGGTATTGGAGCTCAACCATCTAAAATATTGTGAAGAAATCACCATGGCTTCTGTGTTTGTGGTGTTCTTTCCGTACTACAGGTGATGTTCAAGAAGTGCCTTGTTTTGGTGTAAGCTGATTTTTTTCTTCTATTAGAAACTTGTTTAGACTCTTTCTTTCTTTGACTGTTGCATGCTAGTTTCCAAAGTTGTCTAGCAATCAGAGTAAGGTCAGTGAAATTGGTGAATATAAGGTTATACTCCTCTTTTCAGTGTTTTAAAATAACCAAATGTCCTTTCGCAGGCAACATGTCAGAGGTACTTAGCATTAGATGTGAGTTGGTGAATATTTGCTATTGGGCTACAAAGATTGCTCAAAACTTGGTGCTGGCAGGTGGTGGGTCTCTAGTGCACTCTCGGTCAGTCAGATTGACCGGTACTTTGGCAATGGGGCCAAAGAGCAGACCATCTTCAGGTTGTGCCCTCGCAGAGCTGCGAAGTGAAACGAAGATAACTTTCTCCTTTAATAATTACATATTTCATGACTACAAGCTAAGTATGTTACTGAGCTCCACACTACCCCGACGGCCCTTGACAGGTGTGGAGAGCTATGATACAATTTGCCTCAATTGTCTGTTACCAGGGTGTTGCTATTAAGTTATAGGCTACTCCGTTACTGGGAGAACATGAGTCCCTTGAGTGAGGGATGGGAAGTGACTACTTGAAACAAAAAAGTTATGGGATAGATAGGGCTAAAATTGGACTGTGCCACTTGAAATGAATATTCCACTGAAATTGCTGGAACTAAGGAGGAGTGTGAGCAAGAAGAATTAGTGTTGTTCTTTCAATAAAATGGTTGTGTTCTACAGCTTGAACTGTCAACATGGAAATAATTGGTTTATTTCTTTTACAAGAGGTATGGATTTAATACTTGAAACTTTTTTCGTTTACAGGCATCGACTTATCACCATATTCAAGAAATAATGGTACAGTTATTACGCACAGTGAACAGAACTGTTATTACAATGGGACGAGATGATCCCTTAATTGTGAGTAATATTTTAATGTATTTTTAATGCTTTTAAAGTCATTTTATAGTTACCTTGAAAAATTTGTGGAGTCCTTGTTTGTGGACTTTTTAGATTTAAAATAAAAGGTCTAAAGCTTTACATTCTTTTTTCATTCAGCTGTGCTACTGTAGTGTCTTCTGAAGTGTAGTTGAATACTGCGAGATTTGTGCATTCTTTAAAAACAACAAACACTAAATCTAAAGTTAATTGCTGTTTGCAAAAAAAATCTTTTAAGTGTGCCCTTTATGCAGGTTTCTAACACATTGAAGATAGTGTTTCTACTAATCTAAAGCAGAAGTGTCTGAGTAAAACTAAAAAAAGAAAAAAACCTATGCTGAATAGCTGATATAAATAATTGGTGGATGCTCTGTTTCTCCCAGTTTTTCCACATGCTTTCCTTTTGGTGGGTTAGAGTTGCTATGGAACAGCTGCCAGTCCTGGCTCTGTTTCTGGAGGGGGAAGATTCTGCCCTCTGTGCACAGGGAAAATATCTGGGGATGCACTGGCACAGAGCGCATTTTTGTGGAGATTCCACAGTTTGAGAGTTATATTCAAGGACAGATTCTGCAATTTATTCAGATTTAAGTATGTATCTTGTGAGTAATCTTCTTGATTTAGACTATTTTTGAGAATGCAAGCCAGTTGTGTTCAACGGGAACTATGGAACTTGCCCTTCAGATTGTGTGCTTAAGAGAAGATGTATATTAATTGTTAGTCTTTAGAGATTTACATTATTCTGCAAAATCACAAGCAGCATTTACTTGATTGTTTTGGTAACAAGAGGTACATTGTGTGTCTTTTAAAATGTACTTTGTTTCCTTGTTCATTTCTGTTGACAAACCAGAATAACAATTTTAGATCATTGCCTGTCAAAGCACGTGTGTCTCCTAACAATTGAGTTCTTCAGAGGAGATATTTGCCGATGGTTGCTTCAGATTTCCTGGTGGTAGATCTGCAAGTTTCAGAAATCATATCATTACCTGCTTATCAGAACTCCAGTCTGTTATTCTTGTGTGTAACCCTCTGGCATGTATGCATGGTCATAACAGGAAGAGGTTTTGAATGAAGACCCAGTGAACCTTTCAGTTCTTGTTCAGTGTTTGAAAATGTTCTCTGTACTTGCAAAGAAAGCATCATATGAGTGTAATGGATGATGTAATCAGTCTATTAAGGCGTATTTCTGGATACCATAAAGAGTAAATGCAGAAGCAAAATGAAACTGTAATAATCCTGCAAAAAGGATCTTTATCATTAGGAAACATTAGGAAATCATTAGGAAACAAGCTGGTTACAGTCAGTTGAAATGGCTTGGAAAATATGTTTGTTTTTCTTTTTCCCCCTCTCATCTACTGTAATTTGTTCAGTTGTTTTTACCTAAAAAGATCAAATCCAGTGTGAATGTTGAAATCCAGATGTCTGAATGCGAATAATGCTCATAAGCACCTATGCATATAAGTATATTGGGCTTTTAAGAGGTTTTTCAAAGCAGAATCCCAACAAATTACAAAGTTTTCTAGAGCTGAGTCAAGATCTCTCAACAGAGTAGTCTTTTACATATGAAGAAATCGTTTGTAATGAACAAAATAGTCTTTTGCATTCAGAAAGAGCTAGCAAAATAAGCTCGTTTCGTGTTCTGTGTAGTACCTTTAGTTCAGTCAGTTCATTTGCAAGTTTGCTTTAAAAGCTCTTGAGAGGGCCAAACTTGTTGAAAGCCTGAATGCTTAATCTTTTAAAAACTGAAGCAGATAGTCAGGAGTTACGGCCTTCTGCAGAATACTTAGGTGAGCTAAAGTTGCTAAAGTGTAGTGAACTCTGCAAGTGCAGGTGGGACATATGGAATTGCTGCAGTCAGACTATGTAGCTGATGTTATATGGGTGACATTTCAAATGGGACTACCTCTGTCATTTACTTCCAGCAGAACAGAAGGTTACTCTTTAGGTTCTTAAATCTGTTATTGTGTTTCTGAATATTGCAAGTATTTTTATTATCTTCTGCTGTGTAACTTTCTAGAATTTGAAAACGGTGTGAAAAACTATGCTAACACTTTGTTATACTAATAAAAACAATGGTTAGAATTTACAAGACCTGTAATTCATTGCAAGTTTAAATATCTTGCACATGATAGAGTACTGGATTTTATTTATCTGAGGTTTTTTGCTTTCTGGCAGGGATAAGCAGGTTAATTTTCATATTCAGGTATCCTTTTTGCAATCTTCTAGCTTGTTGGCAGAGAAGGCGTTAAAAGGATTTTGGGTTACAGTTGCCTTTGTCTTTTCTTGCTACAATGCTGGTTGAATCTAGGGAAGGTGCTGCCTTGTGCTCAGCTGGTAACAGCATGCTGTGAGCTTTGTTCATGTAATTACTGGAAAGTGTCAGGCTAAGGAGGACGTAATCCTTTCAGGAGAAGGTGTTGGTGATGGAAAAGTAATTTGGCTCTCTGCAACTACTGCAGAGAACACTTACTTAAATGCCATTCTTGCCTTCCTTGTGATGTTTTTGGCAGTTGAAGGCTTTAATAGCTGCTTGGTTATTTTCACTATTGAAAAAAAACCCCTCAGCTGCAGTAGTAGAAGTGCTTCTATGCTTGTAATAGAGGGACAAGTTCACTGTTTGAAATTGGCTATTCAAGCTTTATCTCGAATACTTAATAAAATTCAGACTTTTAGTTAAAGGGCGTTGTGGTGCAGTGAGGTCGTACTACAGTAACTGTGGAAGTAAAACGTACAGAAGCATGTAGAGTACAGAAGTACTTGTTTTCAGTATTGGCTTGGTTAGATAAACAAAAATATCATAAATCCACCATATACATTTTAAAGCTTTCCTTTGGTACTCCAGAACTTGATTTTGTTCACAATATCAGTTTAGCATGATGAAAAGAGTGTAGTTATGCTACACAGAAAAGGTTTTAGATTATGTTTATATAAGATATTGTACAAATAAAGACTTTGCTGAAAAGAAAATGGTGTGCTCTGTTAACCAAAGCTACTGTAGATAGCATACTTCTGCAAAAACCAGTACTCTTGGGGAAATAATGAACAGAGAAACCGTTTTGCAGAGCTGCTGCGGTTGGAGAATATGATATATTCAAATATACACATGGTCTAGTTAAAAGTTATAGCTTTTTTATTTAGTATTCAGATTCAAATTGAAATACTTTCTCTACCTAGAAAAGCTGCAGAATGATTCCATGAAAGACCTATTTATTAATTTCCCATTCATTTTCATTTTCCAAAGAACAGTTTTCACTTCCTTTGTAATCTAAATGTTTTGTTATTGACTCCTGAAACCTAAGAAAAATATCTCATTTTATTGAAAAAGATAACATAATATTTAAAGAACCTAGAAATGTACAAAACATACATTAGATACAAAACATCTTCCTAATGAAATGTATTATCTAAGCTAGCATAATTACTAAGTATCGTGGCTTTTTCAGAAGAGCTGTAGTGCACAAAACTATAAAAAGCCCTACATGAACTGCTGTTACATGAGAGAGAGAAATCAGTATTTTATTCATACATTCTGAATTTTTAAAGAAAGTTAGATTGACTCCATAAAACAGCAATTTCAAATCCAGTAATTTTGGAATATGCAATGTTCTGTACAGTGTTGTAGAAATAGCATACTGTAGTTGTCATTTAAATATGTCTTTCAGAGAAGCCTACGATATTTTGTACGCAAGTGCTGTCAAGAAGGTGTGGTTCTGGGATTTTTTTGTTGGTGGTTTGTGCGTTTTCTGTTTTATTTAAATTTTATTTCAGAGCATGTTTGTATGTATTTCTAACATTTATTTCCTACTCTGGGAGCTGTTTTTAGGCATTACACCATAACTTTCTAAATCAGAGAAATTTTTATAGCCATTACTATTATCTTCTAACAATCTACCAATTTCTGTTGCTTTTCCAACCTTGACGTCATAAATTGCATAGTGTGTATCTGGTAATTTTTAAATTTCCTATATGAATTAATAATTAATTACTAAAATATTTTTAAAATATTAAACAATAAAACAAAGAGCAATGCAAAATTTAGTATTATATTTTCATATAGTTTAGATTCTCAAACTATGTGTTACAAAGCTATTAATTTTTAGGTCTTTTGTGTTGCCAGGATATACAAATTTCTATGTTAAATCTAAACAAAACATATAGCAACCAAGCAGTCTTACCCTCTTGCTGTGGCCGATGCATACCACGACTGACACTTTCCTGCTATTACGTTTTAATGTAACAAATAGACTTTTGCTCCAATGTTGTGTTTAAAATTTTATGTAAAAGCCTATTGTGTGTGACGTACTGTGGAGAAGACTGGGGATAAGAACTTCTTGCGTTTAGTAGGTGTGGCTTTATTGTGAAACTATGATGGTTATTCTTCTGTAGGAATAATTTACTTCTGGCATATTTGTACTTTATTTTCAGTTAAATTATTGCGTGTTTTTTGTTCACGGTAGTCAGAGCCTCTGCAAGAATAATGAAGGAGTTCTGTCTGTGTTTCAGATGAGCCTTTTGTTTGGATCTTAAATATATATTGTAGAACTTAGCTGGCTGTTGCTACTACTGCTGACTCAAAAAAATCTCCTTTGTTGTACTGAAGCCCTGAAGTAGAGAACTCTAGGAGCAACCTTTCTGAAGGACAGTGCTTTAGCAGCACTGTAATTTTATGTTTTCTTTCAAGGAAAAAGGTTAGCTTGAAGGGGGTGAATTTGAAAACACTGGACAGAGGGTAGGCTGAAAGACAAGTGAATGTTCTTAAATTGCAGCATTGGGAGCTGAGGGTCAGCTGGCATAGATACCTTAAGTGTTTCCCTGTTGGTGTGTGTGCATGTGTTAAAAAGAGAATTTCATATCTGTATATGGATAATCCATACTTCACTGATTGAGAGAGAACTGAAAAACAACCAACTGAGGAATACAGAAAACGAAGGCTACTTTCGACTGGGAGATGAAAGATTAAAAATTGTCTCCAGTTCTGAGTTCTATCAGATCAGACATTAATATGTAAATTACATTATCATATTTCAGTTTTTCAGAAGTATTGACATTTGTTCAGGTTATCTTAGAGCCTTATTTACAACTATCTTTGGTTGGACTCTCTTAAACTAAATAAAATATTTCTGTTCTTGCATAGTTTTATTGATCCCAGGAAATGATTGGTGCTGTGTGGCGAACCAAAGTACTGTGGTTTGTTTAAATTGAATAATCTGGATCCTTTGAAACTATACTGAAGGCATCATATTCATTATGTATGCAAAACAAAAATCAGACAGCTTAAAATGAGCTTTTTTTGTGCCTATTAACAAGAAGACAAAAAGATTGCTTCCATATAATAGCAAATTATTGAAAATCAGTTCACTACAGAAACTTACTGGTTTTGCCAGTGTTATGCCTGTTGGTAATGCTTATTATACCTTTACCACAGAGGATATTAATCTTAAAATGTTATTTTAATGCACAGGAAACATTTACACATGAATAAATCCTTCATTATATCAATTATAGAGACTAATGCAAAATAGGAATGCTCTTGGCATGCCAGCATAAGCAGTACGTGTATTTGAGTAGAATATAATGACATGTTCTGATGTAATAATTTAATTCTTACCTTTGTTATACCCACAAATTATTATCGAAGAGCTTTTCTGTCTCACTAAAGGCATGCTTTTTGCTAGTAAAAATCCGTATAAGGCTTTTCTTCTGAAAAGCCTATAAAATAATGATCATTTTGTGCCTGTCATTTCCGTACTGACTGAACTTAACATGGAAATGTTTAAAACTGTCAGTCCTTTAGAATTTTGATAAATTAAACCATGTCACATAGCATCCTCTCTTTTAAATGAAGACTAGTTTTATCAAAAATCTTAGTTCTTCCAGACAAAATTATTCTGTGCAAAATTGTTTTTAATATATTTTCAAATGTGTAAGTAACCCTAAGAATTCAAGGACACAGAAGTGTACAAAAAGTGTACAGACATTTTTAACTAACATTGCACAATTAATACAATACGATTTAAAAAAATAGGATCCAGGGGTTAATCTGTTGAATACCCTGGCACCATTTGAACTAGTTAACCAGAGTCATTTCTAAGAAAAGGTCTGCAGTACATTCCACTAAACATAAAATACATTATTCAGGCTTTATAGTGTGCCCTTTAAACTTGTTTCAGAAAACCTTTTCCCCTCTGCCCCCCATATGAAAGGAGACCATGTTTTTGTGAGCAAAATAATAGCATCATCAGCTCTAAATCAGGTTACATTGGCATGCCCCGGGCTAGCTGGTAACTCAAGTATTTTTGAAGGAAAGAAATAGCTGCACTGACATCTGATAAAATCTTTCCAGCATATATAATTTTTTAATATAATACAGATAAGTTCATTAAATATTATTGTTTATGATCAGTTTTGTCTCATGTGTCGACTTCTATCTTAAGGCCAAAAAAACATATCTTGGGATATTTTGGTATAGTGATACAGGTCTTAAATGTATGGTGGTACAGGATGGACAAATTGGGCAAGTAGTTTAGCAAGACGGTAGCCAAAGTGGTTGTTCCCCTCTACTCAACAATTGCATGATGACATCTGAGGTGTTGCGTCCAGTTTTAGGCTTCCAGGTAGACAAAAGACATCAACTTACTGGAGCATGGTCCAGAGGGAGACCACCAAGATGGTTGTGGGCTGCAGCACGTGACATGTGAAGAGAGGCAGTGAAAATTGGATTTATTCAGTCTTTAAGAAGTGAAGGCTTAGGAGAGAGGTCTTGTCTGTCTAATTCTTCTTGAAGGTGTACTTGGATAGGGCAAGATGTAATGGACACAAGTTAGAACATAGAAAATTCAGATTAGATGTTAGAAAAAAATTTGAAACAGCTTGCCCCGAGGGGTTATGGATTCTTGTCTTCAGAGATACTCAAAACTCAAATTCAGCTAAATGAACCTTGCTTCAGTAGGGAGTTAAGACTAGAACTACTGAAATATTTTCTGGTTGTATGGTTTTATGATTCTTTTCAGAGAAGTCTGCTAAATGGCTGAAACTTCTAAATGGTTGCTTTCTAAATTGAACCAATAAAAGGACAGAGTAAAACTTAACCTGAAATTCTTTTTCGTTGTTTTTAAATATTAGATGACAGCAACAAAAATATTTCATTGGGGATGTGAAATAATTGTAATTGTCTCCTTTGAGGAGAAATTTGTTTGAATGACAGATTCTCCTGAATTTGTTCTTGGTTATGTGGGTTGTTTAAAGATCAATGAAGTTCTTTCTTTTTAGTCCATGTTGCTTATAAATAGGAAACAAAGACTGTGAGACACCATTAACTTTGCCTACCATTGTTTTTTAAAGTAGAGAATTAAACCTTGTTATTTTTGGAAAGTTGAAAAAAATGTCTTTACAAAGCATATGAAAGTGTCCTTGGAAAAAATGAGGAAGCTTCCTTTTAAAAGAAACAATTTCTTTTTGAAAATAGCATCTTCATACGCCCTTATACAGTGAGATGATTTAAGCAAATTCAATTCTTCTGATTTTTCAGATACTCTAATTAAACATTCTTTAGCTTTGTAATTTCGTAATAGCACATTTTCAAGTATGTGCTCCCAAGCCACTTTCTGTTCTAGTGTCTTTTGAAATGTACAAGGAAGTCAAATCCACCAGAAGCATTTTCTTTTCACCTTTTTTGTTTTTCTTCTTAACTCCTTTTTCTCGGGAGCTGGATGATCAGTTGGTAGCTTCTGAGGTGAAGCTGAAGCTGGATTTTGCTCTGCATGATCCAGCATTTTCAAAATCTGATGAAATCGTCCTTCCTGTTGTCTGAAGTCATATTCTACACTATGGAAAAATGGAGAGATTTAAGCTAGTAAGTGAGAAATTTCATCTTTTAAAAACATGTGGAAAGGATGCTTGCTTCATTAGAATAACTTGGCATTATTCAATATTAGAGCCTGGTTAAAACAAAAGGCTGTATAGGTTGCTACTTTGAAAGTAAGTTCATCTCTTAATCTGTTCTGAGGGAATCCTTTTTCTTTATGTGAGTAAAGGACTCAAGCATTGTGCCCAAAAGAATGGACAAAAATTAAGGGAGAAAAAATGAAAATGTACTAGGATGACCTTGCAATGCATTTTACTCAATGGTCAGATTTTGATACTGTAATCTAACTCAGTCATATGCTTGGCATGAATTCAAAACTCACGTGCTTCACTTTGTTAAATGTGCATGTCTCCTGCTAGGACCAAAAATATATGAAATTAAGCAAATATGTAAGTCTTTGATATAAGTGGTATTATTTAATAGGAAAGTAGAATGTCCATTTTCTCCATTGAAACTCATAATTATTACTAAAGTCAAATGAGAGCAAAGATGTTAATTAGATAAGAGCAGATATGTGCACAGAAATAAACATAAGGTTCAAAAGAATCAATGTGGACAGTGATTAAGCAGTCTGATGCAGCCAGTGCAGTTAAACAAAAGCAAAGGAAAAAAAAAATGAAAAAGATGCAGTACTGTATGATTTTTCTTTATTTCAACCATCCTTTTCTGGGCAGGAGAGTGGGAGTTGTATCAGCTATGTCTGCAGTGGAGATTTTATCAGGCAGAGGAGAGAGCAGAAAGGAGCTGGTTGTATTTCCATAATACAAGCTCTTTGGGAGGAAGAAGGTGTCATCAGAGGGATGCTGAGATGTTGCATTAAGGTCCCAAACCTGATTTGGGCACTGGGTAGAAATCTGTAAAATTAGTAAATATGCATATCTTGAAACACTATTAAATATGAGTATTTGTAGTTGAAACCCGTAAACATTGTTGAATAATATGTTAAAATTAACTAGAAGCTTGTTTTCCTTATAATTAGTGTTTCAGGGTTTTTAATGAAATAAAATAACTCAGCTGGCAAAAAGAAAGCAATAGGATTATTCTAATTTACAAGAACTGGAGAGGGATCTCTGGACAGGGAGCAATACTTGATAAATAAAAGAAGTAGAAGGAAGTGATATAAACAACAAATTTGATCAGCGTCTCTTCAATTTTATCGGCTTATTGCTAAAACTGCAACTTAATACTTTTCAGTGGTCACAGATCACAAGCATTGGAGAATTAAGTGTTCAGTTTATAGCATACATAAGGATAACATCTGCTTACATTCCTTTTTTCTTCCCTTGTTCAAAGTTTCTAATTAAATGTTGGAGATAGCATCTCTAGAGCCAAGAGATCAATTCAGTCTTCATTTAATACTGTGCCTTATATCCTGAGATAACTGTTTTCGGTTGCTACTTGCATTTGTTTATTATAATACAAACATTTGTCTTACAGGATCTAGATTGAAAGTCCCAAGTCATCTCACATAACCCTGCTGAATCGTTAATAAAGCTAAACTATATACCTGGTCACTGTTAGACTGAAAAGCTCTTTATTACTTTACCAATCAATGTAATCCACACTTGGATTAAACAGTTGGATTCAAACCTTTGGTTTCAATACATATCCTCTGCCTCTCCAAATGAGGCCCTGGCAGTGTTCAAGGCCAGGTTGGATGAGGTCTTGAGCAACCTGGTCTAGTGGAAGGTGTCCCTGCCCATGGCAGGGGGGTTGGAACTGGATGATCTTTAAGGTCCCTTCCAACCCAAACCATTCCATGACTCTATATGGTATGTAAATTTTGACCATGCACTCATCTTGCTCTTCATTCTCTTAAGCCTGCGGTGTATGGCCGTACTGGAAAGGATCTAAAATGGCAAAGTGCGAGCTCCAGCTCTGATTCTGCTGCATTTATACAGTATGTTACTTAATATTCTGTGAAGAGCCCAATGAATCTTACAGACTCAGATAACTGAAGATGTGTGTTTTCTGCCTCATAACTGAGACTGCAGAGGTTGGATAATGTGATTATAAATTGTTGGAAGCCCTAGAAAAATCCCTTGCTGGGTGGACAAGCTACATGTACAGTATAACCAAGACTTTGTACCTGCTAGCTTTTTGGTTAATGACTGGCAAACTGAAGACTCTTACAGTGTGTTCGTATAGACATAGTATTTGAAACATGTACAGCTTCTGGAACACAGTACTACAAACATTGTTGGTCATAAGAGTTTAACATAAACTGCAGTTTAAATGTGTACTAACTCATACTCAAACTGCACACATTCAAAATAATAACAAATAAACATTTACTGAAGTGAGAAAGTGGGGGGTGTTTGTTTTTGTTTTGCACATAAACACAAACTGTAGCTGTGGCTTAATAGCATTTGGAGAATGAGTGTTTTATCTTTTCCAATATCTAAATTTATTGCAGAAATCTCAGCTTTAAAAATGCAACACACAAAGGGAATTTCATCATCAGAAATGGCATCAAAGGTTTTCAGAGCATACTAGTAATGATCATGCTGTGAAACATTACTGGGAAATTTCTATTTGAATTCTCAGAAGTACAGTACCTCGTTCAGATAACACCAATATTGTTTTCTACCTGGGAAAACAAACCAACCACCTCACACATACCACCTGGTCTTTTGTTAAAAACTGGATTAATAATAATTGAGACTTTTTGTAGCTGTGAGCAAAACATTGTATTGTGCATTTGTGAGAGATACACAGACAATACCAAACTGTGAAGGAGAGGAGTACCTGTAAATGATACAAGCGGTGTTCTGACAGGTGCTGCAGTTGTTGAGGTCTTGACCAGTGTGATAGAAGTTGCGCCTGTAATAGACAGTAGTTCATATAATGTGTATTTATAGATACATTTACAGATCTCTGAATCTTTAATGAATAAAAGTAATTCTGTTCACCACTTCTATTATCCTTACTAAAAATTCTAGTCTCAAATTCTAAATTAGGAGGTTGCTTTAAAAAACCCAAACCCTATGTTGATTTATGGTTTTGTCTCGCAGCTTTCCCACCTCAGGCTATTGAGATTCTGGTTGGTGGTTCTTGGGTGAATACTTGTTATGAAAACGCTTAGACACGTGACTGCTTCTTATAAACACACTTTGAAGTATTTGAATATCCATGCTTTGGCCAATCAGTTTGATCTCTACCCTTTATGGTTTCCATTCTTTCCCCTCTTCGTGTTTCCTCACTCGAGTATAAATAAGTCAGATTTTCACTGCTGATACTATGCAAATTTGGAGTGTTGAGAAAACAAGAAAAGTGACTTTAATACTTACCACCAACTACAGCTCTATTATTTTTATGATGGAGAGATCTGTATTAGAAACAGTTTGAGGTCGGTGGCTCATTAGGTCTGAAAGATGCATAACACTTATATTTAACGAGTTTTATTTGAATTAGGGGAGTTCAGTTGGTACCAAAATAATTTTCTGATTGCTTTTGGAATTAAAGTGGAAGTTCTTCATATGTGTCATTGTGCTGCCTCCACGAGTCCTTGGAACATTCAGTTCTACTGCTAGATGATTCTAGCAAGATGGATTGAAGCTTATTATTGAATCTTGGTGTGAAAATTAAAGATATTTGGCAAAAATTTTGCTTTTGACCATGTGGTAACTGAACAGAGATGGACTATAAATATTAATGAATAATGTGGCTGTGCTTCACTGCAAGTTACTCTTTGTAATGGTCAGATTTGCAAACATGATTGAAACTTGCCCGCTCTGTCATACATCGCTACATGCAGGGGGGAAGGAGTGGGTATTTTTTTTTTGTAATTTCCTAAAGAACTGTAGTCATATAGTAGTTATATGAAATGTACTGTAGACAAGTGATTGCTTAAGCTTGACACATACTTGGATTCCACCCCTCCTCCACTTAAGATCTTGCTTCTAAACCTAACTTCTGGGTTTTGGTGTTTTATAAATATTTTTGCATTTTTGTTATCAGTGTATCTATGTGGATTTTGTCTTGTGCCTAGGCTTTTACAAAGTTGGTGCTAGAAAATCGTATGGGCTTTTTGGATAGAGAAAAATGACCAAGAACAACCCAACCCTCTGAGAGAGGATAGTTGAAACTGAATTATATGGAAAAAACATTACATAGAATAAAAATTAATGTGGGCACAATGGAAACTAACAGAAGTATTTTCATGCTAACAGCCAGATGGACATTACTGGTTAGTGTTTCCAGATTAAAAAAAATGTAATCTGTGCAGAGTAAAATTACATGTTAACTTGATTTATATTATTTTAATTTTTTAAATGAGTGTACATTCATCTTTGGAGTGTGAGTTGGAGAATTATGCATCAGAAAAGCAAGAAGGTAAATTCAATTCCCAGATAAAATACTTTGAGAAAGAAATAGTTCTTCAAAATAGTTTTATTTTTCCTCAGAAGTCATAAGAAAATCAGGGCATAGAAAATTGTGCCTTTAGTTAGTTATATCCTGACAATTTTTCACAGCCACGCAAGCCTTTTCTGTCCACGTGAGAACAAATGCAAAGACCTGGTGCTGAGTCACCTGAGCAAGTCAGTGTGATGTTCTGTGCTATTTCTGTGCAATTGAACCTACATAAAAATCTCAATGCAGCGTTTTTTGTGGTGCTTGCAGAGTTTGTGGAAATGTGGAAGATTATCAGATTTATTCCTTAACTGTAGGCACTGAATACTATTGATACACATGATCTGATTTTCAAATGAAGGATGCGGTTTTATGCACAGACTAGTTGTACATACATGATTATTCTAGATGCCTAAGCTAGCTGTGCTAAGTATAAAAGTAAATGTATGATAACAGACTTCATGTTGTTTTATCTTTAAAAGATAAAGTAAAACGGAACCTTTACTTTCTTGATACTTTGAAAGATTTGTGAGTTTTTCAAAGGCAAAAATTATTTGATGGGTATACTACATTTTCAAGTTCTGTTTTATGATAATATATCCTAGATGCATTTACTGTAAGTAGGAGCTGCTGTCAATGGTTTGGAAAGCATTATTAGGATATTCTAAAACCTGTTTTGAGCATAGAAATATTTAAAATTCTGTTTTAACCTTGTCCTACAAAGGAGTCCAATCTCTAGACATTAGTTGCATTTATAGTATTATTATTATTATTTATTATTATTATTTATAATGCATGAATAAGGTGCATAAAGAAGTTACATAAATAATGCGTGCAGCCTTGGCTAATAGTCACTGTGAGAGCATACTAAAAATAAATACCAGTCATGGGTTCTTATGATAGTGCAGAAAGCAGTCGTTGTAAAATCTGAGATTCCGGAGTGAGTTATCGCTAACAATTTTCACATGCTCTATTTTCATAGTTTTAATCCCTTTTAAGCACCTACCTCCACCTCCTGTGAAATCTTGCTGCCATATTGAAGCTCTTGAAGTTTACCTGGCATCGTGCCTTTTCCTATTCATCAGGCATTCCCTTTAAGCAGCTATGTTGTTTCTGATACCGTGAAATGTAACCAGCAGTGTGGTCCCCAAATGTCTGCAGGTGCTATGCTTTAGCCACTAATACTTTTCCTTGCTTATGAAGGCAGCAATAACTATTTCAGCAGTAGAACTGCCTTGGCACTAAATGCATATTGGACCTTGCTAGTAAGAGATAGTTGGCTTGCCATAGGTTTCTATTTTACTCTGTTAGTACATTAGACTGTTGGGTTTTGTTGTTCTACTGCATGCAGATTTTACCTGGATGGAGAGTGCCAACACTTAGGTGTCAGTGGCTTTGTATCTGACACCATAGATCTAAATAAAAAAGGGAGTTAATAAACTGTCTCACACTGGGTTTAGTAAAGGCAGTGTCAGCTAAAGCCAAACTATAGAGACTTGCTTCTCTGCTGACGCCCCAATACCAGAAAAAGAGCATAAGATACTGTTTTTGCAAACTCATCTTTAAATATCGCAGGAAAGATTTTTTCAGCAGTAAAGGTTAAAAGAGTGCTAACATCTACTTTACACTTCAGATGAATTACTAATATTAAAGTGCACCATACCCTTCACTGAGGGCTCTGGATTTTTCCAAGTCTTGGATTACATTCAAAAGGACTTTAATCTTCTCCTGGTTTGACTGCAAGGATTCCTCTACAGACTGCAGCCTGCCTTGTAGGGCACAGAGTTCGCCATGTGCCAAATGAATTTGATTTATTTCACTAATCTCTTTGTTGGTTTGTGGTTTTGTTTCGTTCCTTGGCAGATAAGACTTTATGTGAAATCCTTCTAAACAGCTGTTACACTGGGAAACATCTGACCGGGTAGAATTTTTCTCAATTTCAGTATTACATGACAGAATAGATTTTGATGCATTACTGCTGGTCAACAACATCATTGTGTGATCATCATTTGTTAATGTCACACAGCTGGAATCTGTTTTCAGCTTCTCTGCCTGTTGGTAGTCTCTGAGGAAACAAGGAGATGAACTGTAGTTTGATGGAGGTGATAATGGAGTAGTTTCCTTACTGTTTGCATCTTTGCTGGCTATAAGCAACTCAGAGTCACTTCTCTCTGCTTCACAAGAGTCAGAATGAGGATTACATTCACTGCAGTTAGTAGAATTGCTTAGGCAAGGGCATGCTTTTTTGGAATTAGATGACAGCGTGCTGTTTTCATTGTTTTCATTGATATTTATGACAGTAGAAGAATGCAGTGAATTATGTAAGTTCATGGTTGTGTCTGGTGCATCCATGGAAACTTTGCTGTCTTGTGGAAAACTCACATGTATGTATTCAGGCACCTGTGTAGAAATGGTTGTCTTCTCTGATACTGAGAAATCATCTGAGTGGATAGGTCCATTGCTTTGTGCTTTTGATGGTCTTTGACTTAACTGATTGTCCACCTCACTGTTCCTAAATCCATCTTCCAAGTGATTAGTTATTCTTAAGTAACAGAGATCTGAAGACATAATGTCTTGTTCAGAAATATTGCCGTTTACTTGGATAGAATTTGCAGGCTCAGCTGGCATTTCTGTTAATGACTTGCTTACTGTCAGCTTTTTCTTTTTAAAAAACGGGAAGTGTTTCCTGAGACTAGGAGATGTTTGTATGGCAATATTCCGAAGCCCCTTCTGAGCCCTTGAAAAAGATGGAGATTGATGTAGTAAAAAATTGTGATCCCTAAATATTTCTGTTTTTCCAGTTGTGAATGCTGTGTCTTGGGCAGGACTAGTATCCCGTTCCGTTTTTGTGTTCACACCATCCTCCTTGAATCGAACTTGCTGAGATTTGGTTCTGCGGTGGTGTGGCTGTCTCATAAAATCAGCTGAATCCAGACTGTTCCTTTTCAATAGCACTGGGCGCATTTTCATGTTTTGCTGGGCCATTGAATCACAATTTAAAGTCTGTAAGTAACGTGTTTCTTTGCGACCCATTTCATTTCTCATTTGAACTGTATATTAAGATTGTTCCTAAGATGCAAATGGATACCTTACTCCTGAAGCAGCTTTTCATTCTTCTTGTTGTTATTAAGTATACTTTTAACTGACATGCTCTCTTTAGGGATGTTCTTTCAAATTTAATTGCTGATTAGACCAAACACTAAGATAAAGAAATTAAATATCATATTTAAGGAAAGATTTCTTGTAGCTAGGGAATGCAGAAATCCTTGTGTTCTGAAGCTACCATGATCCTTGTATTACAAAATTGCGACAAGCCGTTATGCTTACAGTTAACTAAATTAAGGGTAAGGTTGAGTCTATGGCTTTCCTGATGGCTCTTATTTGACAGTCAGCTCTCCATTAGTGATACAGCTTTTTTTATGATGGACCAGTCACATATGTTTTATTTGCACGTTGTCTAAACAGCAAGCATAATAACTTTTGAGGGCGTTTTCCTTTCTGATGCATAGTTTTACTGATGGAATGTATCCATGAATCCCAAACTGAATTACTTTCTTTAGAGAGAGTTTTTCTTCCTCAGCCATCTTCTTAATGTTGCAAATGAAACTATTCTTCCCAAACAGTTAAGCAAAATGTAACCACTTCTGACCGGGCAAAAGTATAGCATCCAGTGGGTTTCAGTGAGAGAAGGTATTGATGTGTAGTTGCTACTTCAGTTCATGCAAATCCAAGGCCAGTCATATCCAAGCGACTGTTTCATTTGGGGAAGTTCTGTAAATACTTTGGCATCAGAAGAGTGGTCCAGATGGAATAACCAGCAAATGCAGAATGACAGGAGGTGTTTCCTGAAAGTAAAAAGACAACAGTTGTGGATGAACAAGCTGCCAAACACTCTAGTTGTCTTCTGCTGTCTCCTAACAACTTTTCATCTCTAGTGGTTTTGTAACTTTGGCAGTGAGATACTTATATAGACACTGAAAAATGTTTTACAGTTTTGAAGTGCTTGAAGTTTTCTTCATATGAAATAGAAAACACCAAAAATCGATATTAAAATATTCAGAGTAGTTGTCTTTTTCAAGTGCAATATAACGCTAATCTTTTTTGAACCCCCCAAAATAAAGCTTCAACCTGTTTGTCGCACCTGCTACTTCAATTATGAGAATACTTGCCACAGAGACTCATAGGTTAAGGTGTAATGAGCACTGACCACTTTCAAGTTCTCTGTATTTATTCTATAAAAACAGTATTATTAGTGAAATTTGAAGTGCTAATGAATTGCCACTCCAAATGTAGATTACGGATGCATCCCCTGCATTGAATACCAGGATGGGTCGTTTGTAACTTTGTGCTCCAGTGTACACACGATGATTCCTTTAAGCTGGGCAGTCACACTCAGGCTGTTTAATGGTACGTTTTACTGATCGAAGGGTTGTGCAGTGTATTGTTTCCTCTTTCCTGGAACATGAACCCATGTGCTATGATGGGTGCTATGGGCAGGTGGTGCAACAGGATAAGGGAAAGACATGTAACAATGCATTGCTCATGAACCTGTGATGTACAAGAGCTGCAGTAAGAAAATATCAAGGCAGTAAAAGTGAAAGCTAAGTCTTGCACTTCACCCGTGTGAGTGGACACCTTCACGTATGACTAGAGATCACATCGGCCAAGACAAATCTTGTTGCTTCAATATTTTTATGTCAAAATGTAAGTTACTTTGATAGAATTTTGTTGGCAACCTTTCTGTTACAAATCTAGATGCGTTATAGCTTCCTGAGGTAGGACACTAGGTGAGTGTATGCCGTATATAGTTTGTTCAAATTATGTACATTTAACTTCTAAGCGTTTTAGCCAGGACTTCTCACTCCAGGTTTCTACAGTGTTAAGGATGGTTTTGCTGTTTCTTACCCAAATAACCTGTGTGATAGACTTCCTCACAAATGTGAGCTCTTCTACCCACTTCATTCCAGAATAGTTTGAGCCAAAATTCGGTATATGCAATGAGGAGTGCTGGACTAGTAGCAGATTTTAAGTCCTGAATTTCAAAACTCACTAATGAGATGTACCTGTATGTAAAATATCTTTCCTGCATTTTTAATAAGTTACACTAAATCTGAAACCAGCTGCTAGAACAGATTAGAATAGGGATAAGAGGATAAATTTATGCAAAATATCTGAAGTATTTTTAATAATCGAACATAGTTTGCTTTTAGGATCACAGTGATTTTTAAGACGGGGATAAATTCCCAGCATAGTATTAATTTACTATTAATCCTGTTCCCTGTTAATTCACTGGTGGTTTCATTAGCCTTACTACTTCCATTATCATAGTGTACCTTTTTTTAAGCATTGCACAAACTTTACCATGTTTAGTTTACAAGAACTGATGAGATGGGTGCAGTGAGAAAGATCTTGTTACAGAATATAGCAAACTTATGTAGCTTCATGTAATATTTAGGCAATGTAATATGATTTAAGCAAAGTAATAATGAGATATTATTATATTTTTAAGTTTTAGAAGAAAATGAGTGCTGAATGATTTCACTGCAGAGAGGAATGTTTTGTAACATACCAAGGAAATAATATGTACATTAATACCAAATTTTACTTTCATGATGTGCTAGCATTAAGTCACTTAAATCACTGTACTGCTTGTTCACTGGAAACAAGTACACACAATAAACAAGTCAAACAGCTTCTGCAAATAAAGTTCCAGTGCCAAGTTCTGAATTCTAATATCATCCACTAATTACTGGAGGCTTTTTACAGTTTTGTTTGAGAATTTATCCAAATACTGCAGTAGCATTCTCCACTTCCCATCACAGCTGGTGTGCTCCAGGCGGATGGACTACTTTAAAAGTTATACTTGCCCAATTAAATTCAGAAAGAAGCTTTAGAAATCTGATCCTTTGTGTTTTAAATAAAAGTAAAAAGCCCTTAAGGGTTTTAGGAGAGCTCTCTACTTTGGCTATAGAGGCATATGAACTAGATTCTTGCATTCTTAATTTGCAAATTGCTATTTTATTTCTGTGTGATTGTTTAGCTACCTTGGCATTCACTAGTCTGGGGTTCATTGAATTGTTGTAATGAAAGTTTTGATCCTGTTATTTATATTAAATCAAGCTGAAATAAAGAATATTTAGATAGGAATGCTCAAATATTTGGGTTGAAAACACAAACTAGTGAATTTCAATAAGTTATAGGTGTCTCTGTTTAGATTAACAAATTAGTGTAACATTGCCAATTACTAGGTTTAAATAACATTTTCGCTTGCCCAGGATATAATTCTTCATCCTTTTCTGGCACAGCAATTTACAGGTCTTGTTTTGCTCATTATTTCACATTGACTGAAGTATGAAAAATTCTAAGGATCTGTTTTATAGAAATGCTTTCAGTGTATTAATTTAACTTACATCACTCATAACAAAAAGCATATGTCAATTTAAAATTTATGTCTTGTAATAATAATAACAGTTTTGGTAGGAGAAATTTACTGGGATTTAATGTCTGCCACACATCCACACCTCACATCCAGCTGACTGTGGATTTGCTCCAATCTCTTCATTCACTGGTTGTTGAAGCAAGTGGCCTATTAGGTGCTTGATAGTTAATGTTATTTCTAAATGGTGCATATTTCATTCTCCTCTTTTCAGTGTTTTGAGTATGTGAATCTAACTGATAGGTAGATATTGCATTTTTGTCTTTTATGCTTGGCTTATACTGTTAAAGGAAATCTTGATTTTTAAAGTCTCTACATCCTTTGCACACACACTTCTTAATGGCGATAGTTACTTTAGCAGGGGGTTGGACTAGATGATCTCCAGAGGTCCCTTCCAACCCCAACCAGTCTGTGTGTAAATGTACTGAAAGTTACAGATGAACTGCAAGGAGTCTTCTGAAGGGAATATTTTCAGATGAAAATGGATGAAAGATGCAGAGCCTATGAAGTAAAAACAATCCCCCAAAAGTGCAAATTTGCAGCTTATTGAGTTACACAGGAAAAAGCTGGCAGAGAAAAGGAAAGATGAAGCTGCTGAAAGAGACTTAAATGGCCTCTGTGTACAGGGGCCAATCATTGATCACACCAAGGAGTCTTATTGCTTTGGGTCCCACAGAATAAAGCAAAAAGCTATTTATGAACGTAAATGTGTTTATTATAAGAGACAGAATAATTTTTGTAGCATAGTTTAACTGGAGTTTTCTCCAGTGCACAGCTTGTTTTGTGTAGTATTCTAGTACTTATTCTCATTGGCCAGTACAGAATATCCAGTTCCGATTGTGTACACTGCCACAGGAGAGTTCTGTGTATATTCCTGTACGTGCTAAAATGTTCCCTACCACAGTGGTTTTGGTAATGCTGAACGAACCTTACTGGAGCACCCAAGAAATGAGGACCTAAGAAGGCGGCACAAACTTTTTTATAAATCCTGCTAGCAGGTTTTGTGAACCACATCAAGGTGAATGGAGAGGAGGATCTAAGACAGATAAGTAATACAGGGTAGGATGTAAGCTTCTGACTTCAGAAAGGGAACATTTCAGTGATGGAAGAGAATATAGGATTTTATCTTTGAGTAATATTACAGTAAGATTTGAAACTTACTTCAGATTGGTGAGATTGGTAAAGAAGATGCAATATTTACTGCAGCAGAAAAAGGGACTTAACTAAGCAATTTTAGGAATGAAAATTGAGTGTGGTTTGGCTATACTTTGATTAAGATGATGCAATGCCATTCCGCATGAAGTGCTGAAGATGCACTGAAAGATAAAACCATGGTGATCTTGTTCCTGAGCATAAATTTCAGAACTATGGTACTTCTTTTGGAGCATATATTGGAATTTGTTAATACAAGGTTTAGTCTTAGGAAATAAGATAGATACAACACCTACGTTTCTCTGAAGTGAATAAATTCGGTCACATACATATATAGTGCACGAGTTGGATTTTTTTTTTTGCGGTGTTAGTTTGCAAAGACAAGTGTACTTAAAACTGAGAAATTTCTCTTGAAGAAATGCTTGAGTGCCTACAGGGAGATGGAAGTTATCCAATGTGACAGGTTGGTGAGCTGGGAAGTGTCCAAATAGCTGGTTCATAACATAACATTTCAGTGCTCTTTCTCATATAAATCTGGTATTCTACTATTTTCTTGGTAGTTGAAAAAATACCGGGAAGTATGCTTACGTGTTACACCTTAGATTACTGTAAATTTATACCTAGGCTTTATGAACTGTTAACATATCTGTATCTACATGTAGATATAGTTATACAGGTAGCCTGCGCATAGGCAGATATGCACATCTGTGTGTGTATGAGAGAGAGCACGCTGCTTTGCAGGCCTTAGCAGTTTGATTGCAGATGTATTTGTTCCTGAAGCTTACCTTTTGAACTTCCTCTTTGGTTGTGTAGTTGTGACCAGTATGCCTGTTATAACAACCAAACTCAGTAAGTAGCAAACTTAAAAGCTACATTTACATGGTTCCTGCAGTGACAGTTTGCCATTCCCCACCACCTTTCTTCTGGGTGTCTTTGGTGAGAAGACTGCTATAGGAAATGTGTGCCGTGTATTTAGTATGTGGGTTTTGGCGCCCTTGTTCTGCTGTCCCCTACGTTACCTGACACTTTTGAGCTCTGGCTATTCTTCAGATGTCAGCTGTTCATATGCTAACAAAACAGTCATCTCCATATATCAGGGCGGGGAGGGGGTGAGAAAGGGGGGAGTTACTGTATATATTTTTTTCTCTTTCTGGTAGTACCTCATCCTCCTTGGTATTTCAGTCCTATTTCATAGTGTATGTTGTTTTTTCCAGTAGAGTATCAACAATAAATAAAAGAAGCAACATCTGGAGATCTCATGTGTTGTCTGAATTTTTGGGTTTTTTACTCAAAATCTTAGTGCAGGTGAGGAAAAAGATGAAAAGTATGTGTTTACTCCCTTGGACTTCCAGAAGGTTAACCTTCCTTTATAATATATGTGCTGAAATTCTTCTTCCTTTACAGTGTTTACCACTCCTGTTTATTTTTGAACGTAGATAGTCTGCGTCTTTCTAGACAGAAGATGAAGAGGCCAGAACTATCTCAAGTGCTTCATGGTGATTCTGCAACATAATCCCTTCCCATTATCCCACAGGATCTTGTTTGCTATCCTCAGAACAACAAAAATTGCTGGGCTTCGTTGTTATGGCACAGAAGTAATTTCATTACAGAATTCACCTTTCAGTGCTCGGCTCACACTAGTATTTCCAGGAATTCTTTCAATATGGGTGTCTTGTGTTATGCACAGATCTGTAGTATTCTTTACATTCATATGTTGGCTGTAACATGCAGTGATAACTTTCACCTTTTAAAACGCATCCCAGTGTAGTTAAGTAAGTATCCGACTGAAGCCACCACCTGCATAGAGAGGGACAAGCCATACGGGCCCAGACTGTGCTTGTGATATACTTCTGTTTGTTTTAACTTTGGCAAGGTGTTATTCAAACTTGAGTTCCATTCCATTGCATGCAGAGAAAAGATAATCGTTAGTTTCATACTGTTTCAGACAAATAGAAACCGTTTATTTCCTTAATAGAATTATTTTATCTTCCTGTAAGTAATGCTTCTTTTAAGAAAAAAAAGTTTCTGCCTAGATTTTCATACACTGAACGTGATTCTTCTGTCTTCAATTATGAGCTGCAGAACTCTTTGATTTGAATGTATGTGCTCCTCTCAAACTGAAATTCAAACACTATCAAAATTATCTTACATGCTTTGCTAAGTTTCAGTTGTTAATGAAAGTTTTTGAGGATGGTTGTGTGCCCTTGAGAAAGATATCCATGCAGTGTGCAGGGAAGACTTTAAGTATGTAACAGGAAAAATTTTGCCATCTTCTCTCACAGTGTTCTCAAGTTTTACAAAACACTACTGAATTCATTGCTGTGCTGGATTTTGAAAACATCATAATAAAATTCATATATTTTCCTACAGTAACTATATATATTGAGAATGCCTAGTAACATGACACTGCCCCAGGCTGTGTAATTTTTCATTGTGTGTATTTATGAATAATTGTTAGCCAATATAACATCGCTTGATTATTGAAGACAATTTTGTTTCTTCTAAACAGGCTGTTTAGTATAGCAGTGCACTCTAGGTGAGAATAGAGGAATCTTGGATAAAGTCTTAATGCTAGGCACTGTGATTCCATTTAAAATATGTGGGCCACTGCATTAAAAGTGCAGTTTAAGCTGGGCTGAGAGGTAGAGCGTTAATTCTTCCTGCAGAGCTCCCAGCGGACCTGAAAGTATGATTTATAGGTCAGAATTGGCTCTCAATGAACCTGTTGAGAATATGACTAGAATGATAGTGATTTGTCTTCTCTGTGTCCAGTGAGAGGGCCTGAAGCGTACTAGGGGCAAAGAGAGGAGTCCAGCATTAGGCCTGTATGAATGACTTGGGGAAAATAAATGTTGTCTTTGTTCCATGACTCTGCTATTAGTCTTCCTGGTTAAAATGGATGTGCTAACTGTAACTAGTGAACACTGCTATTCAAAAAAAGTGTTGTGTCTTTTGTGTATAGGCTTATATACTTCAGTTTTCTGGGCAGATGTGTTCTGAATTCCTCAAGAAGTTACTGTATTAGGTGTTTTTAAAAGTATGTATATATTTACTCTGTATCCTTGCATGTCTTAGTATGTGATGGAGTGTTTCTTCCGTTCCTTCCACTTGGAGGGTGCATGATACATTATTCGTATCAGAGTTGTTGGGTGAATGTGAAAGGAAGAATAAGGGGTAATACTGCTTTTGTACAGTAAGAGCTGTTTCCATTCTGAGCTGTAGTTATGTGGGATGTATCTGAGAGATTTGAATTCCAGGAAAAAAAGACTGCTTCCATCCGAAACCATTTAAAAACAGAATGAAGCACTTGCTGAAGACTGACTTCCACACTTGAGTTGTTTTCATCATTACAGTATTTATTTACTTGTTGCAGCCCCTTTGCTTTCAGTTACTTTCTGTATTCTGTTTTTTCAATTAATTTATCATTTCAGAGCAAGAAGAATGACATGGCAAAGCTGAGTCCAAAAATATCTAGCAGTCTGCTGTGCTGCAGCTGTATGTAATGCCTTGTAAGCATCGTGTTTTCACTTGTGATTCTTCAGGATCTCCATAACTTAGTATTTTTTTTGCCACTTCAGTACGTGGGAGTATTCAGTAAATGTAAGGTATCAACTGTTACTCTCACATATCACAAACCTTCTGGATATATTGGGAGACAGTGAGAGAAGAAACCATGCCAGGTTCTTGCTGAAGTACATTTTCCTGTGTCTTCTGGGTTTCCTACAGAAATATTGAAACCTGTGTGGAAAGATTGTGCCAGATCTCATCATGGTAACAGGACTGGAATGTAAAATCTGCATCTTGAAGCTTTTTTACCCATATTCCTTCAGGCCAATGAACGACATCAGAAATGCAGTGGCAGTATATTTTGTCCTCATGAGATGTATTTTGTGTACTTAGCTGAATATACCTTGCTGTATCTCTTTCCAACTGCTGGTTTTGAAAAACATTTTCAGTGTGAGGGAATTGAATTATGGCAGTTTAGGGACTGGGTTACAAGAAACTGGCTGACAGTAACCGCTGGAGAGACTGAAATTATGCTATTGGCTTTGGCAGGATATATGCAGAGAATGACATTTCCCATAAGCTCCCTGTGTCTGGTGGGAAAAGCTGCAGATGGAGAAGGAATGTAGGCTGAGATATAAAGAGCTGGGTACTCCTCTGAGAAAAAGTGGTATCAGTTGTGATCATGGCTGCTTTTCAGTATCAGAGGAATCTTCTCAGGTTTTAACTTTCTGCAGTGTAGTCTGCTAGGACAGTCTAATGTATTGGCAAGTCTTTTCTCTGAATGTTTGCAAACTGAAGCAGTGATGCCATTGTCAGTAAGGTTGGTAATTTGGGTTCTTGTATGATTTCTGTTTCATTCTGTCCTCAACTTGCCATGAGCCAGAATTATCCATTCTTGAGGGGGACTGGTGAGAAGAGTAGAGCAAGAGAGAAACCTCTGTCTATTACGAGTTCCTGCTATAAGCCATTTTACTTCAAAATACACCAACCTGATGATGTTGGCGAGTTCAATGACATGTATTTTGGGGGATTACGGTTAGAATACTGTAATATTATTATTATGTAATAAGAATTACATAATAGAGAAGTCTTTGGGCGTGCATGTTCTCTTCCTTTGGCTCTGCATTTGCAAACTTTTGGTCTATTTAATCTTGTCTGTAATGTAGGCATTAGGGAAACTCAAAGTTCAGATTTATAAGACTTAAGAGAATTTGTTAAAAACACAACACTTAGTATTCTGACCAGCTATTTAACAACCCAACAGTTTGGTGGTGCTAATAAATAATGGGAAGAGACAACACAGGTGTATTTTGCTTTGCTTGCATCTGATCTGTTGTGCAGTACTTCTCTTTCAATCCATGAGAAAGGTTGCAGGTTTGTTTTCTTTCAGGAGCATTCTGAAGGCAGTTTTTTTCAGTCATGTTTTCAGTCTGGTACACTAACTTATCCATAATTCTCTGTGACTTCATTCTGTCATTTTATACACCGTTCCGTCCTGTATATTTTAATGCTTTGCGGTTCAATGGTGCTTGTGAGGTGCACAGATGATTATGCAGAGCAGGTGCCTTTAAAAAGGAATTGTAGCATCATTATTGCTTGACTACCTTTTCTAAAGGTAGAGAGAAGTTGCTTCTCAAAAACCTTGCTGTTTGTGAGGAGAGGATTTGAAAAAAAGCCCAGTTAATTATTTGCAGCCTGAAAAATAATGTAGCCCTACAATTGCGCTCTAAGCTTTGCACCACTCCCAATGTTAGGAGCTCCAGGCATTGAATGTAAGCTTCTCTGCAGCTCGTTCTTTCTCAGAGTTACCAGTTCTAAGTTACAGCATTATTGCCACGTGTAGCATTATTTTAATGTATTTATGGCTAAATGTTTTAATATATTTATGACTGAATAGTGTTCTTTCTTCAAAGCAATAGAATGCTAAACCAGTCAAATCTGGTCCCACTGGGATAAGACAAACAGCTGGATGATTTGTTCTTCACACTTTATTCAAATACTATTCTTTTATCAATTTTTGATTATTGCTGACTTTGCACAGGTAATGAGAGTTTAAAATTGTCTCAATACTAACAAGTACTGAGGATGTAGGAATAGGGATTGTTCAAAAAAAAAAAAAAAGCCAAAAACCCAAGCAGCTTTTCGCTTGGTATTTTGAAAGAAAATATGCTTATCTTCTTTATCCAAAGCTTGTTTACTTGTCAGTGCAGTAAGCTGGAAAAGGTCTGAGTTACACAGGGGCTGGACACTCAGCTGGAACCCAATTGCCCCTGATGACTGGAGTGCTGAGGGTGATATGTTAAAACACAGGAAAAGCAGGAGGATAAATTTACAATTTTTCTATCAACCTTGTTCCCTCTGTTTGTGAACTAATTGCTTTGGCATATTCATCTCCTGATCTTGATAATATTCGCTCTTAATATTACACCTATGTAAAGGAACACCTTTGTAAATAAAATGAGACTCTGCAGTTAGATGTTATTATCGAGGTATCACAATGTTCTAAACTTAAGGGCTGAGATTCAGTAGCTGTGCATCTTCTGGCACACTGCATAACTATGCGTATAGAAACAGAGGATGAAGCAAATTCTGTGCAATTGTGTGATCTCAGGAGGATAAAATACAGGAGGATCATGAAGTGGTTTTAGTGCATGTAGTGAGATAATAAAAGCAATATGATATATAAAAGGAAGCCAGTACAATGGCAGAAAAAAAGTGAGATGATACTTTTAGTAAGTGTTGAAATGGGGGTTGGGAGAGAGATCTCAGCACATACCAAGGTATCATATATATATCTCATATATATATATGTGTGTATATATATATATATATACATATATATATCTCCCGCTGGAGGCATTTAGAACCAACTGGATCTTGTGCCTAGTATGTCCTGGAATGCCTTCAAATTATCCAGTTTAAAAAAAAAAATCATAAAAGTGTGGATAAGCGTTTCACTGTCCTCTTGGGAAAGGTGGTGCCTAACCTTGTTGAGTTTCTAAGATGACAGAACACAAAGGATGGTAGGTCATCCTTTAATGATCTACTGATGTGGTCACTAAAGGAAAGATTACGATCTGTGAACACACTAAGGGCTCTGAACCTTGCTCAAGAAATTAACAGCATGTCGCTGCTCTGGGCAATATAAGCAAATGTCCCAGTGATGTCAAGGGCATTACAAAAGCCTGGGGTTTTGCCTTTTTTCGTGTCAGATATTTCTTAATATCTGTATCTTGTAACTGATTTGTAACTTGTACAAATTCAAATTTTATTTTTAGCTAAGAAAGTTATTATTAGATAGAGAAGCTAATTGTTGATCGACATCTCTAATAAGTCCTGAGCTGTGTAGCACTTGCTTGTCGTTCAGTGTTGGGTTTTTTGTTATTCAGTCTTTACTCAGGCTGGCATTTTGAAGAAGTCCAGAAGTTATATGTGGGAATTGAAATAAGCGTAGCTCAAAAACTGCGTGGAAATAAGTGTCTTCAAAAAAACTCTTGTGTTCTGAAATTTGTGAAAGTTTTTCACAAATTAATGCAGTAAACTTCAAAGGAGATGGGAAGATAGAATGCGTGTAGTAGGCTCTACAAATTAATAGAAAATCGTGTTCTTTGTATGTTGTGAAATATGTGAAATCCTTAAAAAGTAATATGTAAGTTAATCACATGAGTAAATGCATATTGCCTTAAAAATCACTTTCCCTGTGCTTTCTGGTGCTCTTCTAAGCATAAGAATGCAGAATGGCCCATGTAATTAAGTGTTTTATGTGATTGTAGTATCTCGAGTGAGTTGGAGAAGAAAAGAGCAATCTCCACTCTTAAGTGGCTTCATAATATGTAATATGGCCTGCCCTGCTTCAGTGTCCGTGGAATAAAGAACAGCTTATTTTTCATATCCCTGGGCTATTCTCCTGGGGCCTGGTATTGTGATGTCAGTAATTTTATAGAAGTTATTTCCTTTCTTCATTATGCCATACAAGCAGTACGTTGCCTTAGTGGCTCTGCAGTGAGATTATTTTCACAAAATTGTACTGGTTATTATTTTAAATAATAATTTCATTGTAAAAGGTCTCCTTGGGAATACCTACAGGTTTAACTTGGTTAAGTAGCGGTCTGATTCAGTAAAAATTTTTACATGTATTACTGCATTATTAACAGAACAGATAAGCATAAAGCATGTAGGCGTGTTTTTTTGTTTTATTTCAGACATGGTTAGGCATGCAGTTTTTCCAGTGTTTTCCAGGTGAAGTTGAATAAGAAACTAAATTACTACCCTGTCACTAAGCTGAGCAAGGCAGGCATCCTAGAATCTGTGAGAGAACCTTGGGTCATCTTATATTGTGTTAGCAAAACCAGTGAGGTATGCATTTAATTTTCTTTTGTTTCTGTCTTGTAAAATTAAAGGAAAAACAACCACAACATTTCAAAAAAATATTTGCTATAACCCACAAAAATGTTGATGTGTGTAATCTGTCAATATTGCTATGTTATTCTCCTAACTATAAGCCCATAAAAAGCCTTATAAGGCAAGAATATAAGCCTGTCTAGCTGGCAGCCTAAAGGCATGTATATCCTTGTATAACAGGAATGACCTAGTTCAGTGGGAATATCCTCTCCTCTCTTTTTTTTTTTTTTTTTTTTTTTTCAAATTTCCTATGTCGATAGAGATGTTTCTGTTCCTAGTGTTATTTGTTTTGTGAATAGCTTCCAGAAACTATAGGATTCACATAGTTATGTCTGGTGCAATAATTGAGATTTCTGTTAGCAGTCTGTGAAGACTCGTTTTCATACACTTTGCATGTCCCCAGGATACTACATAGGCTCATACTTTAGGCTGTTTCCTCCTTTAGCTTGTCTTGAAATGCTGATGTGCCCCAAACCTGTGGGGGAGCACTAGTGATGAAGGAGGAAGAGCCAGCAACAGAGAAATGCATTGGAACATGGGCCAGGTTTGGGGTTTTTGTCAGCTGCTAACAGTGGCCAGCCTAAACTACTCTGCCAGCCCACTCTCCATATTATACACATTTATTTTCTTCAGTTTATTTGCCACCAAAGAACCTCTTTTATTCACAGTGCTGTGAAATCCTGAATAATATGTTCTTGAATTCAACAGAGTGGAAGTTCTTTTTCTCTCTCATCCAAAATCCTGGTGACTATATTATTGGTTTCCTGTTTTCATGCTTGATTACTCTGTTCTTCCAGAGCATCTGTGACTTGAGCTGTACAACCTGCTAAGTCCAACCTAATGTCCTGGAACTCTCTAACTGCAGCACTGTCATTTAGATTTTTATGATAATCTGGAAGGGGTAAGGGAGCTCTACTACTCTTCCTGTATTTCAGATTTGCTTCTTCTCTCTTGCCTTATTCATTTGGCATCAACGTATACACAACACGCTTTGCATAGTCTTTGCATTTTTTACAAATGATTTGTAATTAGTTGCTAAAATTATTTAAATATTTAAGTGTTTACTAAAATTATTTAGCAATTTCAGAGGTCGGGACATTGTACTAAGGAGAGATGAAATAAGTCATTCTTATCTTACATGACTACAGTACCATTTTAAAAAAGATAAATGGCCTTGGTATAGCAGTAAATGCTTTTTTGCAACATGTTTTCTAAATACAAGAAATTCTGTGGGAAAGGCTGTATAGCATCTTGTGCTCTCTTCCTTTTTTTTTAAGAAAAAATACTCTACATTGCTGAATTCCTGGCATTAAGCTCTGAAGTCTAGTAAATTCTGGTTTAAGCTGTAAAATATTAGCAGTATCCTTTAAAATAAAAACTGAGCAGAACAAGTTACTTTTTTTCTTCTTCGTAAAACATGCCTTGAAAACTGATAATGATCCAAATAGGAAATTTGATTCCAGTCCCCTTTAAAGCTAAATAAGAGCATGAGACTCACCTCTAGCTTTCCACACTCTTCCTAATATTATCAGGTTGCAACCATAATTCTGAGAGGGCTTTGTTTGAATAGGGACAACACAATAGATCACAAGATAACAGGTTTAGGAAGCTGTAATGTAACATTCGGTTCAATGGATTTATGCTAACATATATGAGAAAAGAATTTGTTTATAAAACATACCATGATGATGTCGTCAAGAGGTTAGTCCTCTTAAAATATCTTGGAAATTTTTCTGAATATGTGCTGGTATAACATCTACCAAATGCTTGTTCTGTCCTTCAGTCCTATAGAGGTGATTGTATATATATATTCATTACCAAATTAAAATGACAAAAAATTGCTTGCTTCATAAACAGGTCCTTTCGTACCATTTCAGTGGAGTGGTATAAAAAGGATGATTCTACATACCATGACCTAGTAAGCTTTTATGAACAGTTTCAGTAGTATAGTTCTGAAACTCCGATTAAATCTAATAGCATTAATATAGAAATGTAATTAGTGGAGGTGTAGGTTGCAATAGTTCTAATCATAATCTTTTTTTCTGTATGTGCTGTTAGATATATACTGATGCTCCCACATGTTCTGTATTGCAGCAACTAATCATAAAAATAAGAGACTTATAAGAGTGTTTAGGAGATGCATACACTAAATATCAGGCATAACAAATTATGTTTTCTGTATATGCTGTTTCTCTGGCACTGACTCATTGATCGAGTCTGCTTATATCTGAGCGTGGTTCTGATTTTGTTTATTTTCTGCTAGGAATGCAATTCCCTAACATGTATCTACACTCATTACTTCTCTGCTAGGTTCAGGAGAAGGTGGTAGCACCCTGGTTGTTAGCAAAACAATTTAGGTGAAATCCCAGTTTAGTGATTAGGAAAAATAAATCGCTGCAAATAGCCCTGAATATTTTGGCAGTAAAGCAACACAAAGAAATTGTCTTTTTGGCATGTAGTTGTCATCCTCTGAAGGAGTTCATATGGTCAGATGACATGGCACCACAAAATACTTTGATATTCATGTTTGCTAAAATGCTTGAAAAAGTTTGAAAATCAGTTTGTGTTTGGGAAGGCCTGTTGTAACTCAGTACTGTTGTATCTTTACTTACCATTTGTTCTGAGGAGGATTTATGTTTGGGGGGGGGGGGTGAGATGAATTTCAGAATGAGGATATCGTTTGTTATCGGAAGGATTTAATGCCAAGGTAGCAGAGGTGTTGCCTTTGAGCATCCTGATGTGTGTTACAAAAAAAAAACAAGAACCGGAGTTCAGTCTTGTCCCGTTGCAGTTTTAGGACTTGGAGGCTCCTAGACTGCAGTCGCTGAGCCCCTAAGAGACAGCCACACTACTGAGGGAGCACAAGCCGGGGCGGTCTGGAATTCCATGTGCTCTTCTCTTCACTGACAAAATTGCTGTCCCAGCTTCAGAGAGCAGCTTTAGCAGTCAGATTTAGAAGCTTCCCAAGTAGATACAGTTTTAGAACCGTTCAGAACACATCCGAACTAAGCTAGTCCCCTAAACACTGCAGCCAAAACAAGTAATTAATTTAAAAATCAGTTCCAACCATTTGTTAAATGTAGCATTTGTATTAAGAAAAACGACGTCCTGCTCAAATCCTCAGCAGTTTTCCTGATTACCTTGTAGCTGTGAAACACAGTGAATATTACATATTTCCTTTCCTGTGTTTCTACAAGAGTGTTTTGAATATATGTATGGTTACTATTTACCCTTAACTGTATAATTATGTGATTGTTCATCTCCTGTACTAATGACCTTGCCTTTTACAGGCTTTTGAATGGTTTCTCTTTTCCTCATTTAAAAAATGGAAGAAAAATCAAGAGCTAAAATATTCCCCGATTTTGTTACTCAAAGAAATTTCTACTCCTATCTTCATCCTAGTTATCTAGTACGTACATTATAAATTCAGCTCTCATTGGGCTGGTGCAAAGCGTTATTAAAGGAGTATTCCTTATTCTGCCAGAGACCAGATTTTGGTAAATTTCTCTCTATATTATTACAGTTTGAGGATTCTTCAAATCTGTGACATTGTGACTGAAACTAAATGAACTGGGACATCTTAGAAGTGGCACTCCTTAAACAGAGCCACACCTAAGAAGGATGCTTATTTGGCAGTAGTTTGCAGAATACCCACTAGCAGGTCACTCTGTAATTTGTGAAGTTTTACCCTCCCATGTTTATACATGCGTTCCCATGGGGTTTTCTTCTTTCACTGAGTATTCCCTGTGCTTTCTATTAACCGACTTACCCAACATTCAATATGAAAAGCTCTCTGCGTCAGACTTTTTTTTCACTATGAACTTTCTTTTTTAGCCAGTTTCTCTGTTAACCACACTCCAAGATTTTTTTAATGTTTAAAAGTGGAGCCCGTTATTACATAAAAATTAAAAACCTAATATAAAACCCTATTGGATATAATTTAAATATTTTTCTTATTTCAGATATGAAATAAAACTGTTCCAAAAATTACTAGTTACTCCTTTGGTTTTACTTTAAAATGGAAATATGATTTCTGTGCACTTTGTCCCTGCTTTCAGCTGTGGCTGAGTAGCAACTTGACAGAACAACAAGAAGAAGTTCATGTAACACCTTTCCACACCCCGTCTGGCTTTAAAAGCTGTACAGTATTTTATCCTGTGTAAGAGTTATACAGTTAGAAAATTATATGGAACGTTTATATGCATGCTGCATTACACTAAGATTTATGTCAGTACATCTTCCTTCCTTGATGGAAAAGCCCCCATTTATGCAGACTGGATGCATTTTACATCATTGTCTGTTGGTGTAGTATGAATTATTTTTAAACTCTGAGTAAATTCATATCTATATTGGAGCTCCTGTGTATACACATGCTTGAATCTGTCTCAGTTCTTCTGTTTTCCCCTACTGTGAAAAAGCAGAAAGCAACATTATTCTAGTGAGAGTCCCTTTTGCCAGGGTAGTGTTGGTAAACAGTGGAGTTAACAGGGCAGCTTCAGGGCAATTACCTCTACAGCTCCATTTATTTCAACTGTTTTGTACCAGAATCTTGAGGATCCTTGTGAAAGGTTCGGGATGTTTGGGGATTTTTTTTTTGGTGCAACTTCATGTATTCATTGTCTAGGTCCTGGAAAAATCTCTTTATAAATATTTCTGTAATTTCCTGAACAACAAAGTGACAAGTTAACTTCTTTTTTAAGGATGAGTACGTCTTCTGTTTACCCTTCACCACCTCCATAGACCAGAACAGACCATAGTTAGCTTTCAACCCACAAGAACCGTAGTCAAAACAATTTTAAAATATGGAGGTAAAGAGAAGTTTTTATTCTTTAAAAAAAGCTATAAATACAACAGTAGCTTATTAACTCTTAATTTTCATTCTGGTTTTAATGTTCTTTTTACAAAACTAAACAAATTACCAGAGTACAAATATAATGCTCTTAATGCGGAAGGGGACAAATGACAATTGGAACTGCCAAATTAGAAGCACTTTGGCATTAGTGTACATTTAAAATATCAGGAAAAAGTACCAGGCTCCTCACATAAAAGTTTGTCCAGTTGTTACAGCTGCTAAAAAAGGAACAGTGATTTTTAGATAAATTTAATTTTAATTTCTCAGCAACTTGGATCTTATGGCTTACTTAGCTACGCCTTCCAACCTAGCAGAAGGGATGTCAGCCAGGTAAGGCACTGCTGATTTTAATCTCAGCCTAAGAGATGGCTGCATATGGCGTTTGCACGTGTTCCAATACTGGACTGCGTGCACTTTGACAAAACCAATATTTATTCTTCAGCAAGAATGTCTGGTATTAAACAGAGTTAAAGTTTTTTCCATGAGTATCTTCAGGATTTGGTGAGATTTTTGATGGCCTGCTGACAAAAAACATTGTGTTTTTGGAAGCTCAAGTGCAGCTGTGCTATGGCTCAAAAAGAAATAATAAAATAAAATCTTAGATAATTTACAATAAAATGGGTTGGTGGATTCATAGGGATTGCTATTAATTAATCCTAAACATACGCAGTTGGTACATTTGTTAGTGTAATGGATGCGAGTTGTTGGAAAATTATTTTTATTGGGCCTTGTTTTTTTTGTAAGATCAATTTAAAAGCAAGAGGAAAGTTTCTGGAGCTTTCAGCAGTTTTAAGCAGAACTAGTATAATAAATCTTTGTTTTAACTATTCACAAATATATTGTATTAGTCTCATCTCTGATCATGTAGTTGAAATTTAATTTATTTTTTCTGTCTTCAGTAAGTGCAGCTGAAAAAGAACAAAATCAATTAAAGGGTGACTTAGTTCTGGGAATACAGGAGGTGGCTCTGTTTAGTTTTAAGGAAGTGAATCAGTATCCAAGGCATTCATCTTCACAGTATGTGTAAATTCAAAGTATATGGCTTAGAAATAAAAGATGTTAC
The DNA here is from genome assembly GCF_013368605.1 of Nyctibius grandis. Classification (NCBI taxonomy): domain Eukaryota; kingdom Metazoa; phylum Chordata; class Aves; order Nyctibiiformes; family Nyctibiidae; genus Nyctibius; species Nyctibius grandis. Next base: position 4,412,449 of record NC_090679.1, read on the forward strand.
TGCACTTTAATGAACTCAGATTACTCAGTTCTACGCTTTTCCCTTTGACCCAGCTGCTGATCTCCCGTGCAGCCGGTGTGTTTTGCTCTGCAGTCCTACACAGTTGGCAATCCCCCCTGGGTTTTTTCTGCTGTTAAGTATTATACCTCTGGGCAGGGCACTAGCTCCAGCTCACCCCAGCCATTGTATCACTTCCTTCACATTTCCAGTTTGATTTCCAGTCCTTTCAAATGCAAGAGACTGGCCAAGCTTTAGTACAGTAAATAAACCGGGGGTAATATTTTTAATCTTATTCTTCGCTTGTATTTTGTGTGTGTGCTGCCGTCATTCCTATGGAATACTGACTGCATCATCTTTAACATGGCAATGAGTACGCTGGGACACTTGGCAGGACAAGCCATGCTTTGCCAACTTGACTGACCATCTGGTTTGGTGGCAACAGGGACATGGACTAGCACTTCGAATAAGAAATTAGTGAAACAAGCAGCCCGACAGCACCGGGGTACTTGGGATTCTCAGTGGATATCTGACATGCCAGGGCAGGAAGTTTCTTCTGGCCTGTGAGACCAGTCTGGAAACTGGCTAAAGTAATTGTGGTGAAGCAATTAGTGGGTTGCAGAGGAGGAGGTAAGAGATGCAGCATGAAGCCGCATAGATCCCTGAAGGCAAGGATGGAAGATTTCATCTGATACAGCAGAGCTGAGACTCGGAGTGCGGACAGCAGTGGTTACGTGAGGAGGTGAAACAGCTGACTTTTTTGGTGACTGTGCTCTGGACGAGCTAGTTCAGTTTTTAAGCAATGATTGCTTGTTCCAAAGGATTACCTTCCCACTTCATACTAAATATGTTATCCATAATTTATTTGTACATACACCTTGAAGATGAACACAATGTTAATATTCTGGGAAAAGTAGTAAATTACACAACTGTGTGTGAGCACAGACTTGAGCATAAGTTAAATCAATTGCAGTAGAGTGTTCATCCTAGCCAGAGACTGTAGCAGAAATTCTGGAGTGGATTTGTGGCACAAAACCAACCAAACAACAAAACCCAGCAGCAGCAAAAACATTGCAGAGAATGAAAATTTTTCTTTTTGGTATATTGCTGGGAAATCAACATAAAGTTAAAAATAAATAAATAAAAATATATGGTAAAGGACATATTCTAAAAACCCATGCTACTTTTATGTCATACCATAAACCATTGTCTTACTGCTTTTATCTATGTCTGAAAGAGTCTTAAATGAAATAATTTCGAAATTGCCTTGATTGTCTAACTTGTAACATATCTTTAAATCTTACAGAGCAGCTGCTATTACTATTTCATTGTGTTATAAAATTGTGCTAGATTTTTTCCAGCTGGTAGTCTGCTGTTTTATAGTTGTATATCCTTTTGGCTAAATCATATGAATGTCAAGAAAACAGTAGAACAAGCTAAAACAGCCCAGCATGTTTTCAGTCAGAAATCAAAAGCTGTCAGTAAGATGTAGAAAGAGGGTGCCTGAGCTTCTGATCAGTCTGCTATAAAAGACAAGGAGACAGAACCAATGAACTATGTGAATGTATACATGGAAAATTAAAATCTCAGACCTGCTAAGAGTAGATGAATTTGTTATTGTAAATTAATTATTAGTAAGATGCCCTCATTGGCAAGCTGCAAGTCTGTGTGCATTAGGAGCTATTTCCCATCTCAGACATACTCTGTGCATCTGATGAATACCCGAGGTTGTTGCATAGCAGCCTATGCTAATGTTTACATTTTTGCACTTTTACAGCTAGAAGCAGTACAGTTTAGGCCAGCACATGCACTGGCAGTGACAGCTGTTTCTGGAGAAGAAACAGAACTACATTAGCAGGTCACTTCAAGTTCTGCTTATTTTTTAATTTCAGAGTGCTGTTGTTTAGTGTTTGCACAATATGATAAAGACGTTTGTGCTACCCTCTACATATGCCACAGTTCTCAAGGCTTAGTGTGGTTTTCTGAGGAGCTGGGACTCCAAACCACTGTGGCTCTTCATGGCATCACTGAGCATCTTCCATACTTTTCTGGTAATTATGTTGCTTTTTAGCTCAGGACACTAAACCGGTGTGATGACTCTAATTCTGTGAAAACAGTATATTGGGAGGCCTTCTCAGTTATGTGCTTGTGCTACAACAGAATATTGATGATTTTTAACGTTAGATTGAAACTGTTGTTTGGTTAGCTTTTCTTTAATTACATTAAAGATAACAGATTTATCACTTTTCCTCCAGAAAGATTTTTGCAGTTGTTTCTGAACTAAAAAAAGGGGGGAGAACTGTTTGGCCTGTAGAAATTCTTGATCACCCTTTTTATGTGCACCATTTTTCCAATTACTGTCACTAACATATGATGAGTTTTGAAACTTCTGGCTTTAACCTGAAAGGGAGTTCAGAATTAAATCTATCTATGTAGTATGGTCACTTCATACACCACAAAAATGTTGGGTCTTCTGGATAAGATTCTTTGCCCAATACAGAAAACTGTGCATTAATCAAATGTAAACCATGATTAGTGAATATAGGGTTACAGGTTGTGAGGATGGTAGTATGTAAGAGTTGTCTTACCTTACATTAATTGTGAGGGTAAGTAAAATGAGCATTTAAAACATCCAGTATTCTGCTAAAAAGGGGATATAAAAATAACTACATAATCTCTGGCTTTCGGAAGTCTTTGAATTATTAGGAATTATTCATGTTTCTGTTTTGTCTGCTTTTAAATGATGTACATGTGGTTATATATTTACACTTGGGCTCTATGTACCTAAATAGCGCTCTGTTAATGAGGATAAATGTTAGTTAAGTGCCTACATGAAATAAATATCCTCCTTGGTCCTTCCAGAACTACACTTGCATGAAGATTGCCCGCCCTACAGCCACTGAAATACTTCTACTAGATTAGAATAAGTCTGTAGCTTCCTTCTACGTTATTTCTGTTGCTGTTTGTTTTTCCAGTGCATTTGCTTTATTTATTCTTGTGGTGCTAGTAATATTTGAAGTTACTACGGCAACCTGTCACCATCTGCGACTATAAAGTAGGCTGGGATTTAGTTGCTGGGTGTTGAAGTTTGTCATCTTACTCATATGACCCTAATGTTTTTCAGAGGTTTCTTTTCCTGTACCTGTTGCATCCACAGCTAATGTGCACTTTAACAACAGTGGAAAAGATTCCGCGTTCTTTGCCCTTGACCTTAGAAAGCCCTATTTGTTTTACAGAACACATCTATGATCCCTTTTGATGTACTTTGTATATACTCAACCAAAACAGCATTTGTTTTACCTTAGCCACTATTTTGCAGTGTTTATACTAAAGCCAGCCAGCATTATAGTTCATTTAAAGTTGATATTAATTATGCTTTTTTTTTTTTAAGTGGACAGGGAGTTTGAATGTTTCCTGAGACATTTTCTCCCCTGTCTCATGTTCCTGCTCCCGATAGAAGTGCAGTGTTCGTACTATCGATTTCCTTATTTCTTTACCTATTTTTTGAAAGGCTGTCAGCCAACTGGTTAATTCAAAAATTAGAATTCAGTGCTGTTTCTGTTCCAGGTTCTTTTACAATTAAATGGAAATGAATGTTTTTAAGTTGGAAAACATACATTTTATTAGATCTCATCATAGTAGTACAGTGTCTTCACAGTTATTTCTGTTACTTTTTCTGTTAGTATTCTCTCATCGGTCAAGTGTTCACTTTGATACATTTATTTTTTATACATTTGACCTAGTTCTAATCAACCTTTTCTGCTGTAATTCATAAGGATAAATCCTAACAAGCCTAAGCACAGCTGAAATTACTTGTTAGGATTCTATCCGAAGAACTTCACCTTCTCTGCCACAAGCTTTTTTACACTATTCAATCCCTGTGTATAATGCTTGACTTAATGAAATATATTTTTGAATCATAAGCATTAGACTATCGTGTTGGTACATGATGCTTGATTCTGAATTTCTTCTATCTGTCTAGTGATCATGCAGGCTGCATTCGAAGTGTAATAGATCATTCTTGTGCAGAACTTACTGGATTTTCAAGCAGTTCATGCTCTTTGCACGTTCTAGTAAGAGGTACTTAAACAGCATAGGAGAATTTAATTAAATACATAAAGATATTTGCAGATCTGATCACAGCTCTTTATAGTCCTGTATTACACTTAAGCTCTGCCAGTGAGAATGGTGATGCTGAGAGTGCATGAGTACTTTAAAGCTCCGAGGCTGCATCTGAGAAGCAAATCTTTATTGCTGGCGTTTGGGGATTAGGAGGGAGGGGCAAGCTTTTAACCTATAAAGAAGCTAGCAGTTAATTTCTAATAGTTGAGATCGCTGGCAGGAAAATTATTAAAGCTCGAACAGTATTTGTGTATTTCCTACTTTACAGTTACATGGAAATGATGGAGGAAGTTTTTCTGGCAAACCAGCTTTACTGTCACCTTCTTTTTTTATTTCTCATTCCGTCCCACTGATGTGAATTTGACAGGTTTGGTGTGAGGTACTGGCCAGCAATATGTGATCTTTGCATATGGCTCTTTTCAGTAATCAAGGCATATAATTTCTTAATTTTAAAATCACCATACACAGTTACTAAGAATAGGCACTCATGCTGTACCATAATCACAGATAGAGCTAGACACGTTTTAGAAGTTGGTTTCAACAAAAGAAATAACCTTCTTAAAAATTTTATGCATTTAAGCAACATATACATCTGTTCAATGCTTGTGAAGAAATGCTGCTTATCTCAAGAAGTGGTTATTTAACATGAGTATAGAAAGGCATTCTGTGGCAAATGCTTAACTACTAAAAATACAAGCTGTTTTGCATGTACAATTCTCTAACTTCTGTCAGTAATGATTTTCAAAATCAAGACATCAGAAGAAAAACCCCACACAATGTCATTACTGAATCCTTTGCAATTCATTATTACTTTCAGCTATACATTTAACATCACAGAAAAGATTTGTCTGATCCATAACTGTAAAAGTGAACTACTACAGCAGGAAAAGCAGCATTTCTTTTCAGAAGAGCATCAGTACCCGAGAAAACACGATTCCTTACCTGAAAGCTTTTGGCTTACCTGCAGAAAATGTGTCGTCTTAGTCTTAAAAAGTAGGCAAGCCTCTTAGTAGCACTAATGTTACTCCAAAAGAAGGCATAAGAGGTCCTTTATATTGTAATTTTCACTGTTTATATGCAAGAAGTGTGCTGGGTCTGCTCATGTAGGGATAAATAAATAAATAAAGGCAGGCAGCACAAACTGAACAGCAGCTAACATGTGAAAGTAAAAGACCTCTAGTGGCAATAACCTGAAGTTAAAGGAGGCTTCCCTTCTCTCAGGGGTAGACAAAATGGTTAGGTATGACAAAGTGCAGCTGATACGTCGGTAACGTGTGCCCTTGCTGCCTTTCTGATGTAACAGAAGTATAACGGGAACCACAGTTAAACAGAGCATCTGACCACTCTGGCCAGAGGGGCTGGGGGTCCCTTGTGTCAATTCTAAACCAGTCTGATGGAAAGATCTAAGTAAATATAGAAAATTATTTGCATGCTCATCTACTTCATAGTGTCTTATTTTAAAAAAATCAAAGCACTTAAAGCAGGTTCACTTTTAAAACAATAATTTAAACTTCAGCAAATTAAAAGGCTGGTTAAGGAGGATTCTTCACTGTCTTAAAGGAAAACTGCAAATCATTAAGCTCACTATTATTGCTTGAGAGAGAAATGTCTTTGTGACTTTCAGTAAATTACAGTGAAAACCTGGGATTATAAATCACTTTATATCTCTCATCATTTCTGCTTTAGGAATTGAGAAACATAAAATATTTTCTTTTGAGGAAGTTTGAAAGAAGTTTTGAGAGATGAAAGTAATAGTATTCTATAGAAGTTTTATGGAGTTCTGTAATAGCTACTTAAATGCCTGCAGAATGTAAAAAAATATCCTTTCTTGCAATATTTCTTCCTGTGAATAGCCTGTATTTCTAGAATGATTAGAAAATTTTGGTGCTAATATATTTTCTTCATATGAATTCCTAATAAAAGAATCCTAGGCAACATCACATGCCTTTTAGGAGTCTTCAGGTAAAATTGAGTTGTACTTTGTATACAAAGTGTTCTAGTCACAATGTGTGTTTCTATGTGGAGTTTCATAAATGAAGCAACTTTCTCACCAGAGCCTACCCCTTGCCAGGGTAGCTTTTGAATTATCCTTTTCGAGTTCTTAGTATGTTTCTTTCATCTGGGCTTGCAAAAGCCTTGAATATTGTTTTATTTTTACAGACATTAAAGGATTTACGAGGCATCTAGAGTAGTTCAACTTTAGAAAGAATACAATCCAGTATCCTAAGCAATCTGCCTGTGTTGATTTCTGTCTGGTTTTCTTTCAGAGTCACTTTGTGGCATGCATGACAGCGATCTTAAACCAGATGAATGACCAACATTATTCAGTTTACATTGAAACTTTTCAGACAAGTTCAGAACTAGTGGTGAGTACAAAATAATCATGGAGGTGATAAGTAATTCAAGTATTTTATTTCCTGTGAAAAATCTGATTCTTCCTAGCATGAAGTCTGTTTCTGTATGTTTTCTGCCTCTATGTCATTGTGTTGCCTCCCTCTTCTAATGGTGACCTTGGACAATACTGTAATCAGAAATTTGGAAAGACATAAATGTCACTGTTGTTGACCCTAGCACCAAGGTGGTAATGTAATAATCAAGAATAAGTAATGGGATCTTTGTGTTATACTGTTCTGAGTAGAAGAAAAACCCACACCAAAACCAACCCTCAACTATTTGAACCCTCCCTCCTCACTTTGCACACAGTGATCCATTTCTACTTTTCATTTCAAGTATTGAATCTACTCCCGGTCCACATAATGTTGTATGCTAACTGCAGTAAATGCCTTGTTCTTGCAACGTATCTTTTTATTCCAGTTGTTTCTGGCATAATTTAATGATACTTGGGGTATATTCCAGTTTGTACCACTGGTCATTATGTTCTAGAAGGTTTCACTAGTCCTGTGTCGGTTCTTTTATACTCCTGACACAACTCTGAAATAAGTCTGGGTATTGGCAGAGGTTTTGATTACGCCATCTGCGGTTTGTGCATGGAGGTAATATTTTCAGTTGGCGAGATTTGTTCGTTTTCCTTTCTTTCTTAAAGTCAGAGTGTTGCCATAACTGAAACGCTAACAGATCTTGGGTAGCTTTGGCAATTCTTCATGTGCTTTACTTTACTTGAAAATGTAACAGTATTTTAACATAATTTCAGCTTCTAAGCAGTTTGGGTACTTGGCCCTAGAAGTTTTAGTAATCCTTAAACTATTTGAATAGTTCTGCAGAGGGAAAAAATAAAAAAGACAAGATATCAATATGTTCAATGGGGTTTGCTGTTTTTAAAGGCATTGGTTTGTTGTCTCCTTTTTTTCCATACCGTAAGTTTATGTAAGTGAAGATGACAGATTTGTTTTCAAATAATGCTGTTGAGAGCTATGGTTCACTTGGTTCTCTGTAAGTAATATGACAAGAAAGAGTACAGACTTCGCAGAGAGCTGCTTGTGAGGTTTTGGTAATAGACGATGACATTTCAGCTTGTTAGTCTCGCAGACTGCTGGGTGACGTGCTCAGAAGTTCAAGGGTAAAACCGCATATATGTGCTGTACATGAAACAGACCTGAAATGATTATGTTAATTGTATTTAAGTTCATTATACAGTGAATACTCTAAATACTTCTAGGAAAGAAATAGTGTTTGGTTTATTTGAAAACTTTCTCTCAGTGCCTTCAATTTGTAATTTTGAATACTAAATTTGGATTAAATGGACTAAATAAAAAAATCCTATATTTTTCAAATCTATTAATTCTTTATGCATAGTGAGACTCTTTTGCTAATTAATAAAAAATTTAACAGCTCTACTCCCAAGTACAATAACTTTTTCTTTCCGTTCCTTTATGGCTTATCTTTTCTGAAGAGCCCAATGTAATGACTTTTAGCTTTCATTTGGAATCTGAGACTGCTGTTTTACAGGGCTTCAGTTCCAGTCTTGGGCTTACTGATATCACCAGCAATTTTTCCGTTGACTTCACTGGGAGCAAAGTGGAGCCCTCCATCCATTAATCACAGCAAGAACACTTAAACTTTGTGTTACACAGTGACAGACTTACTGTATTTTGTTGTTCTAGGACTTCTTGATGGAAACATTCATAATGTTCAAAGATCTCATTGGAAAGAATGTTTACCCTTCAGACTGGATGGCAATGAGCATGGTGCAGAACAGGTAAAATGGGGCGGGAGGATCAGTGCTCACGTTCCATGTGCTTGTGAAAAGTGAACTCATTTCATATCTTACAAAAGTTTTGCTGTGCAGTCTAAGATGATTATATGATTCCAGTTTGGTGAATGCCAAGAAGGTCATCATCTGAAGTAATTTACTTACAATACCTTAAATAGGTACCTGCCTGTGCTTTAAGTACACTTACAATGGAAAGGAAAAAAAATGTATTTAACGGTAAAGTGGAAGTACATAGTTGGTCTCTGTGTTGACAGTCAACAGAAGCCAACCTGTAAAAGGCGCATTGAACCTTAAATGTACAATTTCTGCACAGGGTTAGAATGTCCTCGCTAATACGTCAGCAAGTTCATTGTGATGCAAGAGTTATCAAACACAATTTTCTTTCCAAACTGATATGGTTGCTTGGATTGCTAAAAGATATGATGATAAAGACCAAACCTTTGAGCGCAACACGCTATTTGTAGAGGAGGTTGGATCCATGGTGCTTACTGTAGCTCACATTATTGAGGAAATATATTGCTACACTATAGATCATTTGGGGTTGCATCATGATTGATTGCTTCAAATTCAGGTATATTGCCTCTATAGATCAAGATGGCATCTAAGCAAAAGTTTGTATGATGAAATTTATCATGCTCCCTGTTGTTTGCTCTATGAGAGCTTGCTGTTAATAAGAAATCTTTGATTACTCTTAGAAAATTGACTGAAGGAATATCTTGTGAACATGAACTGTGCAGATTGTACACCTTTGCCCACAGCTATAATCTGACTGTTTTGGTGTCACCATAAATGATGGTGGGATAAACAAAGTATTTCTTGACCTGTGTTAAGCCCAGGACCACTGTTATACTGGTGTTAGGATTGCAAGTAGCATAAGTGAAATTTCACATTAAATAGATTGTGATGCCACATGAGCTCTTCTCCATTTATCATTTCCATATCATGTGATACTGAATTGGAAAGAAAAGAGAAATGATCGTTGTGCACCTCCACCATTGATAACGGTTTTAGACAGCTGGCTTGGGCCAGTATATCAGTGATGGATTCCTTCAGAGTATCTTTGAAATATTGCTTGTTTGAAGAGGAAGAAAATGTTCTTCCCTTGAGCTGTGAGTTTTGTTGTTTATTATGAGCATCAGTTAGAAATGAATGTTTTTGGCAACAAGGAGACGCCAGTATATAGGGTACAGGATGGCCTATGTGGGGATTTCTTTCCTAATAATTGTTCCCAGCCATTCTGAGGTACTGACTTTTTTATTTTTGTGCCTCTAGTCTATAACAGAGGAAAGCAAGGAAGAGTTGGACTGAGAATGCAAAGTAAAACACATGGCTGCTCTAAACAAAGTTAGTTCGTTCAATTTGTTTATTTGTGGAGCTTGTAGGTGAGGAAGAGTTTCCTCAAAATTTAACATGTAGAGGTTTTACAAGCCATCTGCATATGTGGAAGGAATTGAACAAAAAAGTAGCTGTGTGCATGTGAGCACCTTACCTTGTGGATTTTTTTTTATTTGCCAGATTTCTTCCTCTTCATACTTAGTGGAATTCATGGCTAAAAATCTCACTGAAAGGGATCTGGATTTGGGGGAAAAAATCGCTTCATTTACATTTATTTATTTGGGTGTTACCTTCAGGGCCAAACTTATTCTTGCTTCTTATTCTCAAAAAGCCACTTTGAGTTTATAGGCTGGATTGGATTATGAAGTGAATGTGCTCTTTTTTTTGAGCAAGACTTCTGTTGGTGAGGTGGATTTTGATCACCTGTACGACCATTATTTTAGTTTTGTAGAAATGACAGTAACATTGAGTTTTCTAGAAGTCCGTCTAAGAATTAAGTCTCAAAGATGCATAGGTTCCAATTAACTTAGAAGTCCACTGATGCTGTTTATCTGAAATGTCACAGTTATGTAAATTTACTCTTCCAGTTTTGTAATATTGAAAAGGAGAGAACAGAGGATACTTAATGAAGTTGATAATCTCCTAGAAAGTAATCTTTTCCTGAGGAAAAGATTTGCTAAGAAAATTTACAGCATTATGAAACCCAATTTTGATATTGGATACATTTTCATCTAGGATTTGAATAGAATGATGAAACATTTGAATAGAATGATGAGTAGAATGATGAAACATTTTCTTTTCTGGGTTCCATGATTCAAAGCGAGGGTTACGGTTCTAGTGGGTAGTGACGGTGGCAATAAGGCCTCAGGTGCCTAAACCTCGCTCTCTGTCACTCATGTACACTAATGTTCATGCACAGAGATCACTAACCCCTCCTCTGAGGTGGGCAGATACATAAATGCTGGTGGTTGTGTTCATTCCAGGTAAGATTGTAAATGATAATAGTTTCATCCCACTTGGTTCTCTGTCTGAGCCAGTGTTTGGCCTATAAATGTAAAATCTAATTCAGTGCACATTCCTATGTTGCTGCTGCTGCAATTTGCAATTGTTTTTAATGTGGCAAGGATTACTCTTAAAAAGTATCAGCTTAGTACTAAAGTAACCTAACAGTCTTCTACTGTGTGTAAGCATATCAAACCTTTCGTATGAAAACTGTTTCTCTTAGCTAGCAAATGCTGTTACCATCTGCATTATTCACAAGTATAGGATTTTTTTTTTATTCTGTGGGGGTGGGGAAAGTGTCAATCCTTGCTCAAAGAATATCCCTTCGGGGCTTGGGGGTTCACCTGGCAGTATCTATATTGCCTCAGTTACTGGCAACAGAAATTCATTTGTGGTGCTGTACCTCTGTTGATAATGCCTCCTAATGACTGAACTTTGTGGGAAAATTTGGTCCAGGCAGGCTTTGTTGCTCTAAACCTTATCCTGCATTGGACAGGTGAAATGAAAATATTTAAAGAAAAAAGTCAGTATTAAAAAAAAAAAGTGTTTAGCAGCTATTTAACAGTGCTTCTGTAAACACATTGCTTACCTAAATTGACTTGGCACTGTTTGTACTCTTTGATTGTGTTGCTGTTACCAAGATTACAAGGAAATGAGTTATTGATCTTACTTTCATGTCTTAATTTTATGCTATATCAACAACTGGGAGAGGGGATTTTTGTTATCAGTCTTTATAGAAATTTGGGTTTGTTTTTGTTTGTTTGTTTGTGTTTTTTTTAAGGGGGTGGGTGTTTTGTGAAATCAATTGAAGACTAATTTAGATTTCTAGATTTGTCTTGTTAACATCTTTTATGCCAAACCATAGAAGTAGCAAAGAAAAACTCACACGGGATCAGGCTGGGGTCTCTTTCAATAACAATGAGAGAAGAAAATAAATAAAAAACCCACAAAAAGTGTTAGCACAGCTCAGGTTTTGCATTCTTAATTCACCTGTTCTGAGTAGGAGGCTACATGCAGGCCTTTTTACACCCTGAAGGAGGTATTTTACTTTAAGAGTCTCCTCTTTCTGAACTTGCAGAAATATTAGCTACCGACTGTAAGGCATGTCTGTTGTGTAACGGAGCCAACGGCGCGGAATGGAGCTGGCACTTCTTCCCCACAGGCATTCAGCAAAGCCTGACAGTCTCCCCCAGATGATCTCTTGTATTTTGTACCTAGCAGGGAAAGTGGGCACTGCAGGAATTTTGCTGTAGGATATGCTGCTGTACAGAAACATAAATTCAGAGTACATTTACTTGGCAGAGGAAAAGGAAGAGCTTAACTAGTACTGCAAGTTTGGTCCTGTTTGTGGGTAAAAGGTGTTCCTAATGAGCAGGACACTCTAATTACTCTTATACATAAATGAAGACAGACAGTGCATGCATGGTATCAGGGATATTTCTACTAAATGTTAGAGTCTGGCATAGATAAGGGGAAAAAGAATGAGAGAATGCTGTCTTATAAGGTCCTGGAGAATTTTATTTTTTTTTTATTATTATTTTTTTTTAATGAAAGAGAGCGTGCACCATCTGGGAAGTGAGATGCCTCTGTCCCAAGGAAGGGAGAATGGTCACATTCACTTCCAGGAGAAACTGTTGTAGGAGAGTTGAAAGAAAGGGAGTAGCTGAATTGACTAAACTTACTTAGTCAAGCTTTGCCCGTATCAGGACTGAATGATTTAACTCAAATTACTTTAAATCACTATTATAAATAACGTGCTGTTTGCTCTCAAAGCATGTTCTGATTCCCGAAGCCCATTTGAAGGAGGCAGAGGCTGTGTGTACTGGTCCCACTGGACTGGGAGTGTTCTATTAGCAACTGAGAATCAAAAAGTAGAATGAACTACTTTTTCCCCCCCTGTTGTTTTCCCTTCTTCCATTAACAGCAAGATGGGAGGAGCACTTTTTTGTGGCATGCTAGATGGGGCAGAACACTTTGGGAAATAGTGAAATCCTCAGTGAGGTCATGAGGATATAATATCTGAGTTATTTTTGTGATCCTCCATGGCAGATTTAATCAACTTCTGTTCTAATGAAGGTTGCTTACTGCACACTTCTTAATAGTTGCTACTGCTTGTATGTGCACTTTATTCCACTTATGGTACTTAGACTATTGGCTATTAGCTTATTAAAAGCAATAATTCCTGGGTACATGGCATTTGTGGGGAAATGCTTTGCTGGTTTAGGTAATACCATGTAGTCTGCTTCTCTCTCAGCTATTCATAATTTTAATTTAGAGGCACATAATTCCTCCCAGGAAATTCCTGTACCTTATTGTCAAAATGAAGTGCACAGGGAGTCAGATTCGCTGAATAAAAGAAATGGTGAGGGGGGTTAAGCAACAAAAGGGAAGTATTCACATCCCTCCCTTCTGTTCCTCTGGACTTTGAAATGGTAATTGCTCAGACAGAGTTTGAAAGTACTTGATGTTATAATTACTACCTGGAATCAGTTTTGGTTGGTGTCCAGTCTGAAGAGGCTTAGTAAGCATTTCCATTGCTTGTGTGCCGTTTGAGTTTTTTTCTGAACCTTGTTGGCGTATTTAGGTATTTAAAAATAAAAGGAAACAGTTTCTCATATTTCAAGGTCAGATCCTATTTGCTGAAAAACTCATGTGAGATAACACTGTAGGGTATTTTCTAACACCAGTATGGTTAGGCTTTTTCTAAAATATGTTTCCATTACCTGTATATCTGAGTGTTTTCAGACGTCTGTTCGAGTCAAGTGTTCCCCAGCCCTTTTTAAGTCTAACTTGAAAGGTTTAGTTATAGGTATTTGGCAAAACAGCTGGAAATGTTGCCAGTTTTCTTTCATTATACATACTAAAAATAGCTGCTTATTTGCTGATGAACTGCTTTGTAACCCCCTCAAGACCTCGTTCTCATGTAGCTCACATGTTGTAGCAGCATTATTAATTTGGCAAAATCTTATTATGGCTTCGAATCAGTGCCACCTGCATCCCAAAGTACTTTGCCATTTCTCAGACTGTCAGGAACTGTAGATTCTGTTGGTATCATCAGGTCCTGGCCAACCAGCCAAATGAGGCAGAATGAGTTCCTGTTCATCACCTAGCAAGGGACCGTAGGGATTTCTTTTTAAGAAAGGGACAGTAGGGACTCCAGACCTGAGTTTTTTCATAGATCATCTGTGAATGCCTGTTAAACATGACTTCTGAAAAACATGTTTTGCACACTTATGCATATTTCTGAACAACTCTACAGTTGAATAAAAAAGCCTTGTCAGAAGAAGTAGCTGCTTATAGTATTGTCCTGTGGAACTTGACAAAAAGTTGCTTTGTGCATTATGAGATGGCATTTTTAACATTGTAGTCCCAATCTTTAAGTAATAAGCACACATGACAAATTCAGTGGCTGCTGGACTGCGTTTTCTTTTAAATTTTCTAAAGAGAAAACCTGAACAGCTGGTAGTCACAATTTAAGCGTATTATTCAAGAATGGTATGTATAATAATTTAGGAGAGAAGGGAAACTGAACACAGGTGGCAGAAAGTAGGGAAATATGCCTTTTTCAAGCCAGAAGCTTAACTATTTATGGGAGAGATGCTACAAACTATATTGCTACTACCAACTCACTGGATTTCATAGAATCATAGAATATCTCAAGTTGGAAGGGAGAAAAACACCAAATTAATTCAAATATTAGAATGACTTCTCAGTGTTCCACCTGTCTATTTGTGGAAATGAAAGCTTGTCATATTTTCATGTTTTAGAAATATTTGATACTGTGCTATACTGTGATATTTGATACACAATGTGTATTGATGTCAGTGGGTATTGTGACTGTTCACAGACACTAATGGATCTGGCCATATACAAGGCACACAAGTTCAGTTGATAAGGGTACGTGTTATACTTTACTCCAGCTGGTGCTGTAATATGCTGTTCGATTTATAAAAATTGTGGAGAGATTTTAAAATCAAGAATACCGTTTCAATTATAAAAATAGGAAAAAAATCCTCCTGAACTTCAGTTCTTTGATTATTAATATGAAGTCGTTCTGGTCTCATAGGAAATATAGAAGAAAAGTCAGATTTATTCTATCCGGCTATGCTTTAACAGTTTGCTTAAAACATTGCCTGGCTCATTATTTGTCTTGCAGAGAATAAAAAGGGGCATTTATTTATTTATTCCTAAGAGGAAAAAAAAATACAAGTAGTTTAGATTAGTTTTACTGTTGTTTTTCACAGATGTATTGGGAGTTAAGATTCATTTATGTAACTAAGGTTGGATGATGGTGTTGCAGTTTATTTTGCACAAATAAGGCAGAATTTAGAAGGCGGATCTGTTGTGTACAAGTAACTCCTTTGATCTTGTTTTCCTCTGGCGACTCTTGACTGGCCTAAGCGTACTTGACAGAAATGCAGTTGTTTTTCTTAAGGGCTTGAATTTTCAGGGGGTCAGAATGCATTTACACATAGGTTATGGCATATTGCAGAACTTTGTAATTTTAATATATGAAAAAGTATTTTAAGCAACAACTGTAAATGTCTAGTGAAAATATTCCTTTATGCACACATGCACAAAAGGGTAAATGAAGTATTGTAACAGGTTCAAACAGTTTGTACTGTTCTGTCACTGCTTTCATCACGTACAGTAATAACAGGTGTCCTTGGACAGTTTGGTTTTGCTGTGAGACTAGAAATGTCCTTGCTGAAGTGCAGTTTCCCTATTAATATAAAGTCCCTTTCAGAGGCAAAGGACATCTACTTTATCTATTTATTATTTTTCTTGCTGGGGTGTTTCAGTGTCTCAGAGTTCTCAGATTTGTATCTCCTTTCCATGAAATCTAAGTAACTCTGTTTCCTAGTTGTCTTTCGCAGTCCCTACAACAGTTAGTACTTGTAATAGGGCAAGTGGCAGAAGGTTAGTCCTGGGAAAATGGAATAAGGCAGATAAAGAGGAGAGGCAGTTGTTTCACTGTGGGTTGTAAATTTACTTCCATGGAGGGTTACGCTTCCAGCTGTCGCTGATACGTCTGACTGAGTCATTTAATGCTTTGCTGTCAGTTACAAGCCTAGCAGAGAACCTCTCTTCCATCTGTAGGTGTTTGAGCCTGGTTGCGCCTGATGTAACCCTACTTTTCAATCACTTGCACCAAATACTACAAGATGCTTATTCTGCACTAACTCTGCATGTTGCTCATTGTTACCCATGTTGTCGAACTATCTGCTTATCAAGAATCTAAACACTTAATTACGTGGTGGCTGCAGCAGATCATCTGCTCGGCAAGACAGGCTATTGCCTATCATGGTCGCAGCACACAGTGGGTTCCCATTACATTTTGACTGCAGTCATTTAGTCTTTTATCTAAAATGCAGAGAGAAAACATGCTGAGAGATGTCTCCTTCCCGCTCCCACTGCAGAGTATCTCATCTTTCTTGGTATCGACTGCTAGGATGCTCCTGCTTCTAGTGTATGAGGTCTCCTGAACTAAAAGCAAAGTCTTCAGTGGAGAGAACAACTCAACACAGAGAAACAACTTGTTAGTTTGGTGTTTTCAGAAAGTCATTAAGATAAACTGTTACGGTTCCAGATGCCACTTTGACTTGCATTTAGGAATCTCTAAGGTTCTTTGCTGTGTGGCCTGTTACAAAATATTTTTTGTATGTTTTCAGGTATTTTAATTTCAGTAAAACATTTGGGGATTAAGGCAATGAGTAGTATTTTCCACACTGTAGAACGTATGTGTAAATGAGTAAAAAAATAATGAAGAGATTACCCTCATAAACTGTTCTAAATCTGTCACTACAGAAAAGACTGAAAATACAAATTCAGTATTCATAATTTTCATCAGGTGTTGTAAACACTATTGAGCAATCTTTGTGTTCCCCTTTCTGATGAGTAACTTTGGCCAGCACTTCATATCTTAAGAGATTTTCAGGAAATTAAATAGATACAATTTTCTCATATTTAACATTACTGTGAACAGTTATTTTCATACTTTTAAACAGCAACATCACAAAATAACCCTGCTGGTGTATTATACATTTGCTGCGTAAACATCTTTTTTTAAAGACACAATCTGCTGATTCAGTGTAAATTCTGTATTGATACAGTTTTGGCCATAAAGTACTAAGCTCAAGTGAGCAGCAATTAGACAAGAGGCAGATGCATAGTGGTCTGTACCTGTGGTTACAGATCGTATTCTTAGCTTCAGAAAAAGCCAGGCTTCCCTGAAAGTAAATAATGTCCACCGTTATCCATTAGTTTCATGCAATTCTCCATTTTTAATCCTTTGACGTGTGAAATAATAAAAGTATTTCTAGAAATAGGCCCTAGAAACATCCGTGAAAATATGTTTACCAAAGTACCACCTCTGCACTATTCTTTGTACATATCATTTAGTCTTTATTTCTATATATCTAATATTACAGCAAGAGTAAATTAGTGTCAAAAGATGAAAAATAAAATCAGGGGAAGAATGGAGAAGTAATTTCACAATATCAGTTCAGACTTCCTTCAAAAGTGAAGGCCACGAGAGCTTTCATTAGTGTATGACATCTTGATATAACCATGTTAAGTCGTTACATTCGTGTACACTAACAGGGTTTCAGCTTTGTACTTATTTCCAGACTTGATCTAGCACCAAATACACCATGTGATTTTTTTTTTTTTAATTAAAAATATTTCTACTCTGCAAACAATTAGCTGGAATGCACAAAAAAGGAGACTGAAGTGAGAAGATACTCACAATATAAGGAAAATTACTGAAAATACCTTTCAAACTTAAGTTACTTATATCAGTCCACTATGACAGCTTTTTGTACGCTTAGATGTCAAGATGTGCAGTTTCTTAAAGCATGCTAAACGTCACATTTTCGAGAGTTTGGCATAAATATGTACCTAATGTGCAGTTTTGAAAATGTATTTTGATTTCTAAACGGGAGATAAGCAGTCTTTAAAGCATACTGTAAGTAGATGTTGAAGGAAAAGCTACATACAAAGAGGCTGTTGGCAAAGTCAAGAGATCTCAGATGGAACCTTCGCTTGTATAGCATCAAAGCAATCGCTCATTCTTGTCTTTCTCTAGGTGTTGCTTTTGTACTGCTGTCAAATTAATTCTGATACATTATGGCATGTATTATTTTTGTGTGCTTGGCATAGCTATTCAAGGTAAATTTTCAAATCATACTAATAAAGAAAATGAGTTGTACATAACAATTTATAATTGAAACAAGAGAAGCTGGATACCAGTTATTTTAAAGCAGTTATTTTCTGACTGTGCTATTTGGATAGACTCTCTTGCCATACAGTGAAAAAAAATATAGGAAAATGACAATTGCTTTACCATTAGAATTCAATCTGACGGGTACAAAAAATTATTATTCAGTCTGTAGTGATACTGAGGTGGCACAAGGGAGAAATATGATTAAATTATGCTACTTCCTTTGCACCACTAGCCATTTTTTCTAGTTACCATGGAAGTGGATTGCTTCCTAAGTGTTGCCATTATTGTGCTCTTAATAACCAGGTTTCACGTAGCTACAAGGTTTTAAATAGTGTTTCCGTCTTGCATTGTCCTTCCTTTCTAAATCAATGATAGCTTGCCAAGTTATTAGGAGATAATTTCTGCTGTTGCTTTGTAGAGATATCTGTTATTATCTTTTCACCTGCTTTCTTGGGCTTTCTCCTGCTGCTCTGTTTTGGTCACTGAAACAGTAAATGTGTATTTTTGATCTCTTCTATCACACTGATTGCTTGTCTGTTCTCTCTTCTGTGTATTTTGTAGCTTCCAGGTTTAGTTTATAATTACTGATCACTATTTCAGTCATTGACGATGATGAGCATTTGGGATTGGGTCTGACCTGCTTTGTTAGTCTCTTCTTTATTTGACATGCTGCCTTCTACCTGTGCACACAAGAAGGAAGAGGAAAAATGACAGAAGCCTACAAGAGCAGCCTACAAGAGCATCAGTTGACTTTAGCTGCTTTTCATTTGTGCTTGCTTCATGTTAAAAATACCTATCAGGTGTCTTCTGCAAAGCATTTTATGAGGATGCTACTAAATTTAGGAGTCAACCTAAATTATGTGGGAGTGTTACTTCAGTTCTGCTATTCCCTACTCCAGATTTCATGTAGTTGGCAAACTAGCAAGGCCATGTCTATCAGAACTTAGAAAAGGTCTTCAAAATAATAGCCAATGCATCTCCTAGGCTTTGAAAGAATTCCCCTCATATTCCTCATCTGCTCAAGTAGAGGATTCACTGATGAAAGTGCTGATTGATCAGCCTTTGGGGATTACAAAAAAACACCTGCCAAACTGAAGTTAGTGTAACTCCTTCATTGATTTTCAAATGTGATTTTTAAAAAACATATATTCCAGCATCTTAATGGTTTCTTTCAGTAAGAGCTTTCACAATGACACAGGAAATAATATTCTTTTAAAGCTTATCTCTATTTTTCTGTGTCTGATTATCCAGTAGAAGTTTGTACTTGATTGATTTTTTCCACCTGTCACTACATCAGTGTAATCACAGCTTTAGAAGTCATATTAAACATGAGTTTGAGTTGATGCTCATAAATACCGAAGTGAATGAACTCAGCCTTCATCTCAGTATCTGGATTATTCATCTCAAAGGTGAAGCAGTGAACTCCCAAATTTTAGATTCCCGTGAACCTGAAAAGACATTGAAGAGCATCTCACTGCTGTTGTATCACTGCTTTAAAAGAATTCACATGTAAGAGTCTGAGGAAAGGTCAATTAATGATTTTGGAAAGGTTTATAATTCTGTACCTGGTTTAGGCACCTTTGCCAGGGCCCCAGAAGTGTTCTGTGTCTGAAACTAGGTGCAGAAAAAGGCCAGCTTTTGCAAAGCCACCTACGAACAGGCAATGCCAATTTAAGGTGGGATTTGTTGTTGGGTTTGGTGATTTGGTTTTTTTTCCTGTAATCATCTCTCTGTTTTATGCTGCAAGGAGCTGATGCACTAATTCTAACTTGTTTGCTAAAAATAACTTGGAGTTCCAGATCTATAGTTTAGGTTTATCACCTATTTGCATTTCAAAAGCAAGGACAATGTGCAGACCTATTTTACCTATTTAAATAGAGAGTCATCATCTTCTAAGGAATACCCTTGAAATCCTACTTTGATTAACAACATGTTGTTTATGAATACAAAATTATTTCTTTGCTCCATCTCAGCCCCTCTGTTTTATTTTGTCTGAGAGAGAATCAGTTTGAAATCAAATTTTTATCTTTGGATGACTTAAAAATTTTCAGCTTTATCTGTCTTAAATTATTTCTATATGTTACTTACAGTACTGATTTATCTCTATTTAGAACGTACATCTAAGTATTTGAAACTAAGTACAGTTGCACAGGATTCTATTCATTGGGTTTGCTTTCAAGCCTCATTTTGAAAGTAACTGTAGAAAAGTTACCACAACTAAACACCTGAAAGAACAGATTTGTAGCCTTGTGTGATGGTTAAAATTAAGGGGAAATGTGACAAGAGGAGAACATTACACAGAAAAAAACACCTGATGACATTATCTGTGGGAGAAATCAAGATCCTGTCCTTTGGTCAGTCTGGGTCAGTCTAAACTTGCAAAGCAAAACTGAGCAGCAGTTCCCAAGATCAGAGAAAAGGTAAGCTCCACTGATCTGTTACAGAAGCAAGGGGAATTAAGTTATTTTAAACTGACAAGATAATCCCTTTCCGTAACTTTTCTCAGTAACTTCTGAAGTCAGACAGTACATACTGTGTTTTTCTGAGCTGTTCTGGGGCACAATTTTTTACCATCTCTTTTCTAGCTGCATCTTCTCCATTATGTCAGTTATAATTGATAACTGATGTTATGAATAATCATGTAAGGGATGACGACTTCTCCAATCAAATGACTTTAACTCTCTCCTCTTGGATCAATGTTTACTTCTTTAAATAGGAATATGCTGTCAATAATAATTACAATTATATTTTCTATTATTTTCAAAATGTTTTGTAAGTATTTATTCAGCTTCATACTTGTGGCTAGTTAATTAATGCCCTTTTTGGTGAAAGGGGAGGCTGAGGCATATAGAAGTGAAATCATGGAGGTAGGACAGCATGGCATTGGCAGGAGCCAGGAATAGAATTCAAACCTCCTGCCGAAGTGACTTCAATGACAGAAATAGATACACCCTTTAGGCAAAATACAAATGCATGAAAATATTTGGAACTTGACAGCCTGGAAGTATTGCATGCTTCCTGCAAGTGTGTCATTCCAGTATGTCAGATAAAAATACCTGTGAGAATGAATGGGATAGTCACAGACGATAGCTTACATATAATTATATTGTATAGAATCCTGTAAATATTTTTAATATTATAAGTAATTTTCACTGGACATTAAGTACTTCAGTATTTCTCAAGTGTCCTTGGGGCTTTTTATGTATGGCTAACATTAAACCACAAGCTCTTCACAAAATTTTGAAATATGACAGACAAGACATATGTCCATATTATGAAATAGATTTGCACTAATAAATGTCATGTATGTTTAAGTTATGATTATTTCTACTGTGCCTTGCACAATAATTTTTGTGCTAATAGACAAAGTACCTAAAAGTGTGGGGGTTTATTAATGTAAGAGATATGATCAGCACCATACCAGATCCTACCCAAACACGGTATTTAGGTGACATGTTTCGCCGCAGGTGCTGGAATAGTGTGTAAATACACAGAAGTTGGGAGATTTAAAAAAAGTCCCAAAAACAGAGGCCACCCCCTCCTACCCCAACAAAGGCTTTCTGAGGGAAGGGAGATGCTACTCTCTGAGCAGCTGGAGCTGGAGAACTTGATTACATGAGCTGGCATGAAATAGTACTTTGTAAATCAAAGGAGAATCTAGAGCAATATAGTTCTACCGAAAAGACGTGACGCCAGAAAGGCCTTGACCCAAAACTCCTGCTCGGAAGAGTAATGGGGCTGCTGACAGACAGAATAATGTGTGGGTGTCCGTGATGCTGCCTAGCTGTGTATGGGTTTTGTGCTGACAAAAGTAGACCATTCTTTTTAGAATCTTTTTTTTTTTTTTTTTTTTTCAAAATCTTAAGCTGTTTGTGTCAAGCATCAGGCAGTTTTGTAGAGATAAATGTACCTGTGCGAGTGAAGCGTTAGGGAAGAATGTGTTTATTTTCTTGTGGGTAGTGTGGGGCAGCTTGCAGGGGAAATCGCTTTTTCCAGAATAAGAGTTGATCACATAAAAGGCTGAAAAGTTAAGTACAGTAGCCCGTTGAGACCAACATAGGGTAAAATTGCAGTGGATGCACAGGGCATTTCGGTGATTATACAGAGGTTGTTTGGGAGTGGTGGTAGCCTGGCAAGAACAGTATTGAGCAAAATTAGGTTTCTTGAACTTGAGGTGATTTGATGACACTCAGCATTTCACAGATCAGACCCTTAATTCAGCTGGCAAGATTAGCTGAGCTAGTGTTAGAAGACTAGATCAGACTATGCCTTAGACCATTGGAAAGAAGCTCGTCTGAATGTGTGGGATGATGCAGCAGAGCAACACAGCACCCTTAGAAGTCCATTACCTGCCAATGGCACAGTTACTGTAGTAGTTAAATCTGTAACGTCCCTCTGATCACATTAAAAAAAAAAACCAAACCAACCCAAAAACAGTGTAACAAGATATAACACCATGTATAAATTACTTTATTTCCTTGATCACATCAACATTGCAGAGGAATGTTACATGGATGGAAAGATATTCCTTAGAGAAAAGAGGGCACAAAAAAGAATTTTTTCCTTGTGGAAAACCATAATCATAAGAAAGGATTTCAATCCAGCCAGTCATGTTGTTGCCCTAATGAAGCAGTGTGCTTCTTTGGACTATTGCTTAGTGGGTAAATAGGATTCCCTGTCACAAGCCTGCCAAAAGCTGGACTTGTGTTTTACCTCTCTCATTAAGAATCTGAACTTAGCCCTTGCAAATTTATTTTTTTTGGTGTTGAGACTAAAATTTGTTTCACTGACTATTCTGTTTCTGGTAGTGGCTCATAAACGGCTGCCTAGGGAACAGCATAACAACAGAGCTGGGAAGCAGTGACGCTGTTTGTGTGTTCTCCAGCCTCCAGTGACCAATGACGTTCCGTAGTCCTCCCTTCGTTTTTGTCTTTGATGTGTCTAATCACTTTTGAGCCGGTATAAAATTCAGCCATTCACAGCATCCTGTAGAAATGAGTTGCAGAGCTGAGCAAGACCAGCATAAAAACTCGCTCCCTTTGCTTATTTTGAATGCACATGCTGATTTTGTTCAGTGCTCTCCAGTGCTTGTATGAGAAACAGTGAAGAGTTCAGTCTCTCATCCCCACGGTACTTTCGATTTAATGGATTCTACCGTATCCCTCCTCAGTCACGGAGTGTCCCCTGACTAAAGAAACCAGGTCTCAGGCACAATCCATTAAATGTGTTTGATCATTTCTTCGTGACATTTAGTTGCTTGTTTTCTTCTTTTTTCTTTTTGTATTTGTTTATCTATTTGAGATGGGAGACCAGAACACCACACACAATCCAACACAAGGAGACAACGTTCCTTTGACAGGAACATATGGATATCCTGTGGCCTCTTAATTTTTTGTTAATAATTCTAATAGTTGAATTACTGCTTTTTCTGATGCTGCTAAACACGAAGATGGTGGGGGTTTTGTGGACCTGTCTGTTACAACCATTAGGTCTCTTTCCTGATTGGTAATAGCGAGTTCACAGTCAGTCATTGTATTTGAACAGTCAGGGTGGTGTTTTCCCCTGTGCTCACCTCTTTCAGGTTGCAGTATGTTTGCCCTCAGTGTTTCACATAGAAATATTTCAACTTAAAACTTTTAAAATTTTTATCTGTGAAGCAGGGGAAAATGGATCACTTGTTATCAAAATTGTAAACTGAATAAATCTGAATTATTTAAATAAACTTTATAAATATTTAGAGATACAATTGATTTTTTGTTTTACAAATGTACGGTACTGGAAAGTTACACAAAGAAATCAGCTTTAGAAATGTGACTTAATCTTGCTGCGTTAATAACGAGCATAAATAGGTGCTGCTTTTCAAGCTAGAAGGATAATGTTCACACTCTTCCTCTTGGAAGAAGTAACTGTGTATTAATTCAGCTTTGAATGTGTTTTTGTAATCAACCCGAGGAGGAAGATGGGCAGAGGTGTCATCCTCCCCTCACCACCTGTGAGAAAACGAAAAGCTGCACATAATACCTTTTAATTGGGAAAATGCAGTGGCAGCTCCTAACTAATAACGTAAGTACAGGAACTCTTTCAGCTGTCAAACCCGTGAGGAGGCAATAACACTCTTGTAAATGATTCGGGTTTGTCACACAGAAGGTAAAATTGTGTTTTAAAGAATTGTTGTCTATGTTTTCTCAAGAATGCAGTGCAGTGTGCAGCAGAGGAAAAGAAATTATATTGTCTGAATTTTTCAACAGAGATCAAGAAACTTTTTGACAATCACATGCTTAAATTTATGTATAACAGACTAAATAACATGCCATTGCACAGAACGTCATCTGCTGTGTTCATGTATGTGTGAACTTTGCTGCTTCTGCTGTGCTCAGTGTTTAAATGTGTTTCCACCAATATCACACGTGGTTGGAATAGATTCCCAGATTACATACATTTATCTGTATCATTGCTTTTCTTTTTTAGGGTGTTCTTGAGAGCCATCAACAAATTTGCAGAGACAATGAACCAGAAATTTCTGGAGAATATGAATTTTGAGGTCCAAGTAAGTATTTAGACTTTTCCGCTGCGTCGAGTTAATACGTGCAGGTATGATCATTCTGGGCTGTCAGAGCCCCTTCTGGTACTTTATATTGGTATCAAAATGATCGTTGATTTGAGTGTGGCAGGATTAGGCCATCTTTGATAAGACATGAAAATCATACTTTGATTATTTATGATAAGGCACCCAGAGTATTTTGGACTCTGATTCTCTCAGAACTGGCAAGCAGAAAACTTTTTTTTTCCTTAGCCAGCCAAGTGTATTCAGAAAGGCAATCTTTGATGTAATGCACGTAGCCTGTACAGTGTCACTCCTATGTATATAGGGCAGAAAGAGCTTAACTTTGGTTGACTCCTGGAGTATTTAACACGTAGAATTTATTTTTATTTTTAACTTGTAGTCTTCCCTTTCTTTCTTTATTTATTTTCCTTTATTTTTAAGAGTTCTTTATGAAATAATTCAGAATTATGTGTGTTTGTTTTTTTACTTTGCTCAGTAACATTCTTTATAACTTAACTATTTGGTCATGCATTTTACCATATGTTTGACTTGCTTCAGGTAAAAATGAAAATGTCTGTAGTTTTCACATTAATTAAATTGTCATTAAAATGTAAATACAGTTTTAGAATCAGGATTGGTCACTAAACGCTGCCCAATTATGGTGTGTGCTCTAGATAGAAAACACACTGACAAAGTACAGTATGAAAAATTATTCTGTTTCACTCCTTATATTACCTGCAGTTAGGAGTAAATGTTTTAAGTTCAAAACTGCTTCCTGATTACAAAAATCTAACCTGTTCATTAGATAATAACTTATTGACCCTAACCATGAAGGTCAGAGAAAGTTCAGGGCTCTGCCTTCTTGATTTCTTGGGGTTTATATTTTATGGTTAATCTTGCAACTTGCAATCTGTTTTAAGTGATTCTACTCTACTGCGTGTGAATGTTTAGGCTTACTATGCTAAAAACTGCTCGGGTATTGGTCTCTGGGTCCTTAACATAAAATACCTTGGTCACAAATAGCTACAGAGCAGTCATGTAAGTGGTTACACAGCAAGGGTTTAAGAGACAATAGTATAAAGAAAGATAAAACGTTCGGTTTGTACTCAGTTACAGCGGCCTCCAAGTATGAAATGTAGAGCTTTTTCCTCATTTATTTCATTAAAAATTTTGTACCTTCAAAAGCTGTGACTTTACAAATGTATATATGCATAATGTTAAGATTTTTGAATCAGAGGGAAAGATGTTTCTTATGGCAAACTTAAAATTTCCTTTTAGTAAATATCCCTGCTGGAAATTCTCAAATCCTTGACGCATTTATGATACAATGTCTCTTAGGCTATTTCACAGAATCACAGAATCACCCCTCAGTCTCCTCTTCTCTAAGCTGAAGAGACCCAGCTCCCTCAGCCTCTCCTCATAAGGAAGATGTTCCACCCCCTTAATCATCTTCGTGGCTCTGCGCTGGACTCTCTCTAGCAGTTCCCTGTCCTTCTTGAACTGAGCAATTTAAAGCACAGTTAAGTCGATCTAAGGATTGTTCACTTGGCTGAGTGATTACATGACAATATATAGCAGACAACCTAACCAGACAAAACAAGTAGGCTATGAAATAATTGAACAACTAAAAAAGATATTTAAATCTAGACAAAAGCAATGAAGAAATTTTTACTACTCTGTTGAAGCTGATTAAATGGAGGAAAAAAGGTTCCTGGCCTTTTTCTTGTTCCCAAAGCAAAATTACCTTTTTTACTCATTAGGTGATTCGGGCAGAAAGGAAAGGAGTGGTATCATTTGGGACCTGTGAAAGGATGTGGTATATCTGATGAACAGTGGTTACAATCTTTAAGTTTAAAACTATGCATAAGCTTAAAGCCATAGGTTCAATGGTGAAGCTGTTCTATACCTCAGAGACGAATACTAAAACTGTGCACAGCACAGCAGTGATGTGCTGTTAGATTTTCTGCCTTAGTATGTAATAAGTTTGGTTCACTGAGTCCATTTATGTAGAGAGCCCTTTTTTAAATTCCGGTGCTTTTATTATCATTGCAGTGGTCAGGCAGGAAGTGCCAGAGCTGCTGTTTGGCTTGAGAAGCATTACTAGAGGTAACTAAATAGTCACCCGAGGTCTGAGATTGTACGCCTGCTGGGTGAGGAGGTGGTTTTCTCTGAGGTTTCTTTGAGTATTGCATGCAGAGTTTACGTGCTGGATGTACTCAGATGTACATCATCACTCTCAGAGAACAAGCCATAACTAGAGATTGCATACAGCAGGTATTCTCCGATGTCATAATACAGCAATACCTGGAACAGTAAAGAGCAAACTAGCTAAAAGGCATTTGTTACAGAATATTTACTATTGTGCTGATAAGACAAAATTGTTAGCTCCAGAGCAAATGATTCTACAGGAGAGAAGGGAGTGAATTTTCATTAAGTGAGTGACCAAAAATAAACCATGAAGCAAGAATGAACGAGGGCTCACAATATTCATGATACCTTAAGCTTGTGAATGCGTACAGTACAAACAGGGAAAGGATATTGTGTAATACATTAACGTGTGTTCTTCAGTACTGAAATTAAATGGGAACTTGAAGGTGTAATACACCGAAATCTGGAGTTTCAGTAGGAATTACTGGAATAGGTAAAAAACTTGAATATTTAGCAGTTTATATTGTATTCCTGTCTCTGTATTTGAAAGAGGTCATTGGCTTGTATTTATGTTAGATCTAAACACAGTTGCGTATTGAAACAGATTATCTGAAAGGCTAGGAGATATTTCTCACTTAAAGATTCTAACGAATGGCTAGAACAGACATCTGTCTGAAGTAGTTTAGCAGATCTTGCCCCGGGATATGGAGCTGGATTAGCTGACCTCTCAGGTTTCCTTCCAGATATATGTTCTATGTTTACAACTAGAAAAAGTTCACTGAAGTGTAAATCGTGTCATTGAGGGGTTGTAACTATGGACAGTATAATAGTTTAAGCTCAGAATGAGCATATTAAGGTAATGTAAGGAGATACGTTGATGGCATATGAGAAAAATGCAACAAATATGTTAGGAAAGCAGGTCTGAGGTTAGACTTGTTTCTGAAGACACAACGATATATGTCTTAATGGTGTTCAGTTTCTTCATTGACTTTTGTTGCATTTTGTGTCAATAAAAAGTCTTACCTGTGTGAATATAAATTGCTTATATTTTCTCTTTTCCCTCTTATATTTTTGTGTTTGCTCTCAATATTCTACTTATTTTTTATAACTTTCATAAGGATTCTCTTAATTGAATGCAGAACTGTCTCATCAGCCAGCCAGTATCCACACTACTTGCCACATATTGGTGCTCACTAGTCAGGATAGTGTTGTGTAAGTGTAAGAGTATTTGTGTTTCCAGTTGTGGGTTGGCTTTGGTGTTTGTTTTTTTTAGGATTTATGAGTTGAGATGGGTTCTTCAAAAGAGACTTAACAAATAAACAAAAATATTAAAAATTGTATAATACATTTTGGAAAAAATATTCCCTGGAAGTCACCCTGGTTTCTTGGGTTTAAGTATAACAAAAACTTTGTGTGGTTCGGTACTTATGCAATATATACACTCGTGGTATCCTCAATAAATGTCTGAGACGTACATATATGTTTTTTCCTCTAAATTTTATTTAGTTTGAATGAAACATAAGCCAGTCTTCCATCAACAGAAAAATGAAGATAACGTTTAATGGTTCACTTCAAAATTTCAGTTAAAATTTCCAATGTGCACGTTTACCTTTATAGAACCTATTTGGACCTCGTATGACCTTTTTTTGTTTGTTAGTAGCTGATGTCATTAGCTAGGCGTTACCTTTGTGTAGGACAACAGAGTATTTTCACTCTGTTGTCAGTCAGCTCATGGCTGCCTCAGCTTTGGTTTTAGAAGCCTTGCTCTGTGTAGTATTTCCATTCAGTGACGGAACACATCAGCACTGTAGTGCAGTCAGCACCCATTGCCACCCTTAGTGCCACTTAATTCATTGAAATGACGTTTTTTGTGCCACGTTCCTTTTATAACGTTTCTGATTGGAGGTGGCAGCTTCTGACAGATTAGGGGCAGGGAAGAGTGAGCAAATCGAAACCATTTTGTTGAGGTCAGGCATAGCTATCGTAGTGTTTCTATTTTGGAAAGTACACTGCTGCTGATTCCCGTTCCTTCCTACCCTTCCGCTCTGTTAGCAGTATTTTTACAGGGCATTAGAAAGGATTATATTTCTAAATCTGGACTGTTATAGCAATCATAATTTCATATTAATCATCTATATTCCTGCCACAGAATTTTATTATAAAAGGCATAGTCCACATTCCATTATAATGTCAGTCTGATTTAAAAAAAAATGCTTATTTTTCATCTTTTTCCCCTCTTTCTTGCATGCACTAGGCACCACTCAGCAGTAATTAAATGTATTTTAGCATCACAAGCAGAATTGCACAACTTACTTTTTTATTTTTAAATCTTCTGTTAGGAACCCCAAAATCAAAAGCTTCACTGCATTACAAATACACAAGGAAAAATACGCACTACTTGTGATAGTGGCAGTCACTGTAGAAAACCCTAGTAAACCCATGTAAACAGAATGTAGTGCTTACTTAATTTTTAATGTTTATTGGTTGGTGAGTTATTCTGCATTTTAGCCTTCACATTCTGCTTACGCCTCTGTTCAGCAATTTGTATTTTTCTAGTGTGATATTCTGAAAGACAATGCAGAGTAATGTTTGTGACTGTATTTGTCGAGAGGATGGGGCCAGTCTCTGCTCAGGACAGACATGGTGCCCAGTGCCAGGACAAGGGGCAACGGGCACAAACTGAAACACAGGAAGTTCCATCTGAATATGAGGAAAAACTTCTTTGCTGTGAGGGTGCCAGAGCCCTGGCACAGGCTGCCCAGGGAGGGTGGGGAGTCTCCTTCTCTGGAGATACTCAAAACCCACCTGTGCAACCTGCTGTAGGTGACCCTGCTTTTGCAGGGGGTTGGACCAGATGATCTCCAGAGGTCCCTTCCAACCCCAACCAGTCTGGGATTCTTTTGGTTCAGAATTTTAGGACTGCATGATGCCATCATGTGTGCTCTCTTTGTGACTGAATTTCGCTGTCTGTGATTGATCCAGTTACACAATTTATTTAAAACACAAGTTGCTATTCATTTTTTTAAAATTGCTTGTACTCAAAAGGCTCACAAAAATAGTAAAAAAATAGATGTTTCTTTTAAATTATTTAGTTTTAAGTGATGAAGAAATGGATTCCCGTATGTGAAAGAGAACATTTCTGAGGTAAAATCATCACATATTGAGAATTATATATATCCTGGAAATCAATCTATCATTTCTTACAAATGTTATTCAAAGGTTCAGAATAGTTATTTCTAGCTAACCTAGCTCAAGAGCTGTGGTAACGTCATGTAGTTTCCAATTATGCATACATGCAGAAAGTTTGTAAGAGCCATTTTTCTACAAAATCAGAGTAATGAACCCAGTATCTATCTGAAATATTTTATTTCTGCTGGTGTTAAGGGGCTGAGCTTGCTTGTACCTCTCCTGTGAAGACAGGCCGAGTTGGGGCTGTTCAGCCTGGAGAAGAGAAGGCTCCAGGGAGACCTTCTAGCACTTTCCAGTGCCTGAAGGGGCTACAGGAAAGCTGGAGAGGGACTTTTTACAAGAGCATGGAGTGACAGGATGAGGGGGAACAGTTTTTAAACTGAAAGAGGGGAGATTGAGATTAGATATTGGGAAGAAATTCTTCACTGTGAGGGTGGTGAGACCCTGGCCCAGGTTGCCCAGAGAAGCTGTGGCTGCCCCCTCCCTGGCAGTGTTCAAGGCCAGGTTGGATGGGGCTTGGAGCAACCTGGTCTAGTGGAAGGTGTCCCTGCCCGTGGCAGGGGGTTGGGACTAGATGGCCTTTAATGTCCCTTCCAACCCAAACCATTCTATGAATCTATGATAATATTTCAAGAAAAAAATTTAAAAAACCTGTCATCTTGTCTGTTTTATGAAATGCTGGAGTACATTTAGTATCTGCAATAATTTGTTGGAAATTCAGAAGTCTTCCAAAGACTTAATGTTTCTCCTACATTATCAAAAAGAATTGAGCAAAAATATCTGTACAGAAAACAATGGCTAAAAGGTAGGCGTTAGTGCAAAAGAGGCATTGGTTTCAAAGGTGTGTATGAAGGAGGCGGCAGTGTTTACTTTTGGTAGTTATCCTGAAAAATCATCCAGATGTCCTGCTCTTTGTGAGATGGCTGGAAATTTCTTAGTAAATTACTTCCACATTTACCAGTACGGCAGCTGTCACATTTTCTAGGGGGAAGGCACCTCATGTTTTCTGGAAGAAATGAAATGAGAGATCCTCTTCTGTGAAGTCCCCTTAGCCCTGCTGTGGAGGGGTGTTGACAGAGCTGCAGCCCTCTCACCACGTGTGGTTAGCGCCATGGCAGCCAGTTCAGTCGCCACGTTCTGAAGTGTTAAAACACACTAAGCCAAACCGTGCTGCTACTGTCAGATGCTGCATCTTAGGAGAAGTTTGCAGTGAATAATTGATAACTAATTACAGAGAAGGGTCACTTCTCAGCTCTAGCTTGTCTCCCAGTACTCTGTCCCTAGCCGACAACTCAGCACTGGAGTTCGTGTCAACGAGCAGCAAAGCGTGAATATCACACAAATGAGAGCACAAGAGCTCTGGTCCTCTCCTGACACTGAGCTACTTCACTTCAGCCCTACCCCATGCTGGATAACTGGATGTTCAAATGCAAAACTCTTAGAATGGTACTGTGGGTTTAAGAGAAAACAAAACAGTTCTCATAAGCATTTTTTTTTTCATTTTAAAATCTGTTTCTATCAGCTTTTGCCATTTTTTACTTTTGAGAGTCTACTTTGCCTCACAGGGTTTTAAAGTTCATTTTGGTACTTGCTTGCAAGTTCTTAACTTGATTGTGCTACTGAAATGCAAAGGAGAGTATTTTTTCAGCCATCATCAGGTACTCTGAGGATGAATGGAAATGTATTTTATAAATAAGGATATTGAGTCTTTAGGGTGTGTCTCTGACAAAGGTGGCATTGAACTTTGAATTAATAAATGAATAAATAGACCATTAACTGTGCTAATAAGGCTTCATTTTTCTCCCCATAATCTAGAACAATTTGAGAAATTTTCCATTTTACTGGTGTAATTGACATACACATGGTACATTCCCTACACATCAATAAATACAGCTTCTCAAGGGACTGAAAATGCTAAATTGGTCAAATTAATCTTTTAAAATCTTTTATAAGGGGGGAAAACAGGCCTTTCAGGGCATAAATAACATCTATCCTGGGGAAAAATGCTCTAAATTAGTATGTACTATTAGTATACTGTCAAAAATCAGATGTGAACATAATTAAAATGTTTGTATTAAGGAGACAAAAAAAGCTGCTGCCTTCCTAGTGCTCATATTCAAATGTAGTTTTAATAAGGCTGTGATTGGTTTGGGTGAATTCAGAGCATATTTGTATGGTGTAATATGTAACAGATTAATAACTGTCTCCAGCGAATGCTGCTTGAGTCCGTGGATCTGCACCGGGGAGAACTGTGCTCTCTGGGCTGTAAATACTTAAAGACAGGAACAGCCCTCCTAAGGGCTTTTAAATAAGCAAGTCTGCTTCAGAGAGCTTTAGTTGGGCCTCGAAGGGAGGAATAAATTAAATGCAGGATCTGCTTCACGTTATAGAGGATGTTTGAGGATTTTATTTATTATAGGAAAAGTCTGTAATTTTGTGTGTGTTTTTTGTTTTTTGGTATTTATTTTTCCTGGTTATTTGTGCACAAGAGAGTTCTTTCCAGGTTATAAAGGACAGAGGTCACTTAAGTTTTTGATGAAACGTTATATTTCTAGGCTATTTAGGGTTGGGTTCCCAACCTGGAGTTGTATTTCACTATACAAAATTAAGAGCTCTGTAATAATGTTATATGTTTTATTTCCATCCTTTAAATTACCACTGAATACATTTACTGCTGCCTTTCTACTGTCTCACTGATACCTACTACACATTTTTAGATGCAGCTACGTTTTAAAAGAAGTGTCTAAAGCCATTGCTGACTGCTTAGAAGCTTCTGAAGATAGTATTGACTTCCTTGAATTGTGTTTCCTAGTGAAGTTTCTTTTTTCCCCTGTCTTTTTCCCTGTCCATCTTTAGCATGTGAGAGAAGAATTTCATTTTGATTGTCTGGAGAACAAGTAATTTGCTTTCAGAAACGAAGGGTTGTGCACTGGAAATATAAGGGGTGTTCTTCTAGTTCAAGTACATGTAGTAGTACAAGTACAAGTAGTTATTTAGGGATGTATTTTGCCCTTGTTTTTGTAGAGAGCTCTTAACAAAATATATTGGAATTTCACACAAATCATTGTTGGTTTAGAATCCAAAGAGAAGACAGTAGCTGCCTTTTGAAGTAGTTCTCAAATACAGCGCAGTTACACTGGATGCCTTTAGCTCCCCTTTGTTAAGATTTCACTAGTCCTGCTATGGTTCATGGTTTAATGTTCTTAGCTAATGAATCTCATATGAATCTTTTTTTAGCACTATTTATTCAGCTGCTGTGTTCTTAAGAGCAAATGTGTAGCAGTGGGTTATTAAAATTCATCTTTCTTGCTTTTCTACTAATTGCATAATACTAATGATGTACTTCTTTGCATAATATAAAAAAACCTCATTGCTTGCATTATTTGGGTTCATAAATTATTCAGCATTATGCATAGTTTAATATTATTCCTGCTTGTCTCAAAACTATTGTAATTTCCTTATATTCAATTTACAGCTGTGGAACAACTATTTTCATTTGGCTGTGGCTTTTATTACCCAAGATTCACTACAGCTAGAAAACTTCTCCCATGCAAAGTACAACAAAATCCAGAACAAGTAAGCAAAAATGTGTATACTTTAGCTTATATCTTTAATTTTGTAGTAAAATGATGATAAAAAGCTACTTTTCATATTTCTTTTTTCTAGATACGGAGATATGAGATGTTTAATTGGCTTTGCTATCCGTGACATGTGGTACGAACTTGGTGAGTAGGCAAATGAACGTAATTGCAACTGAATCCATAGCATATGGCTTTTTTCATTGGAAAATATCTGACATGAATTGCTTTTGTAAATATTTCTGCTGTTTGAATTTACGTTTTCCCACCCGTGATTAAGCTTAGAACTGACATGAGATACTGTTTGACTACTGCCTGGTTTTTATGTCTAAGAGAGCTCAGAGCCTTTGCTCAGATTTCAAAGATGGCTGAAATCAGAAGATTTCAGAAATCTTATTGTGCTAAATTTGAGAACCAGATAAATTTTCCCAGAGAAGGTTGCTGCTCAGTCTGAATCTACAGTTCCAGAAATGATTGGCTCAGATTTGGAATCTGTTTGGATTAAAATTCCAAAACGTTTTTACATTTGTTGTGCAGCCATGTTCTGCTACTGCTCCTCTGAGAGTTCATAATAGAGGAAACAATAACGCATTGTTCTGTGAAAATATGTATTATAGAGGGGTTTTGAAGTACACAGTGAAGACAATTATGATGATACCTATGATTACATTTTGAAATGCAAGCTGAATGTCTAATTTCAGTTAATCATTAAAAGACTGGATTTCATCAGTTTATTAACATAGAGAAGACAGAGGAAAAGGCTTTTACATCCATTCTGTCTATTTGAGATCTCTTGACCACAAGCCAGTCTGGTCTTTTGTTCCTATGCGCCACTTCAATGGAGTGCTGAGTAAAAGCTAATAGCATTTTTCCCTTTTTCCTGAGGTCCTCATTGTCCTGACTCAGCTAAAATGCAGTCATTTCATCCAGGAAAACTTGTGTAACCTCTATGTATCAGAAGTTTATATTTTAAGAATGGTGTGGAATCTTCTCAGTGGCTGTAATAAAAGAGCATTTTTGAAAGGAAACATTATCTCCAAATGGGGACATTTTCTTCCCTCGGTGGGGTGGCAATGCCTGCTGTAGAGGCAAAAGTAATTCCATGTTTCTCCTTTTAGTGTGCTCACATTCTACTGGTTACCTTTCCTCTCACCTCTGAGTTGGTCAAATAAGTTTTGCAGTATGTTTGAACCTCTGACACAGCAATGTTTCAAAGTAAAATAAGCCATGGAGAGGCCATAATATCACCCTATATTACAACACAAGGAAGCCAACTATGCACTGAAAGGGATTGTTTCTTATTAAGTGAACTATGTAGAATATTTGTTTTATCTTGGAAAATTTTTGCAAAGTTCTTCTATTAGGACATATGAAATTTCTTTATGATTTCTGTTAACTTTCACATATTTTTCTTCCCCAAGAAATAAGCAGCCTTTGAAGAACATCTTGGACGTGGTTGAGTTTTTTGCAGATTTGGGTGTTCGTTGGCAGCTGATATAACAGTTGTGCTACAAGATAATTTTGTGTGGTTTTAGGAGTTGTGTAGATAGTGTTTCTATATTGCTTGCAATGTTTGATACATTGGTTGGTTTGATTTGTTGGTTGCAATGTTTGATGTTATTCAGAAATTAAAGCAAGGAATGTATTTCTCCTCCATAAGCTAGAAAGGTTACACCATGTGACGTTACTGTGTGGCACTCTCCTACTGATAGAATTTGGGAGATTCTTAGGTTTATTACTCCAAGTATTTAAAAGGAGATGTCAAAAGCTGAAAAACTGAAATGTTCACTGAAAATGTCAACTCAGCTGACATACATGACAATTTCTGGCACTGAATTCTGGTGTCTTAGAATGAGACTATATCCATTAACATGCTTTCAGCTTTCAAGAAGGAATAGAGATCAGTGGCTAAGTTTTAAGACTTTACCAACATAGATGGTTTAAAATCTTGCTTTAAATGATTGCATGTCCTAAATGTTTTCCTAAGAAAAAATATTTTTCCCTCTCCTCACAAATACCCAATTTACGTTTCTGTTTCAGGCCAGAATAAAATTTGCTTTATTCCGGGGATGGTTGGACCCATCTTGGAAATGACTCTTATTCCAGAAGTTGAACTACGAAAAGCCACAATCCCAATTTTCTTTGACATGATGCTGTGTGAATATCAAAGGACAGGAGAATTCAAAAAGGTAATTAAAAATACTCTGTGTGAAAATTCATTGAAATTGCATGTGGTCAGTTTATTTCTGGTAAATATTTGTTGTGTGGGCTTTTCTGCTTACGGAAAGTAAAATCCAAAATATTAAGAACAACAGGAAGAGCTCTTGTGCAAGTGAGTGTAGGCTCTCCAGAGTGATTTAGTTGGACTTAAGTAAAACTTTCGTCACAATGACATCAATAAGGTGCTGGAAGAGGAGCCCAGATAGGTTGCAGGATCTTTATCAAAATTTTCAAAATTATACTGAAAAAGGTTCTAAACAACAAGACACTGACATTGAAGTCAGCCCTCGGTTAAGTAGAAGGTAGAATTAAATGACCTCTAGGAGTCCTTTCTAACCTAAATTTTTCATTATATCCCTTCCTTGGGACATAGATATTTATAAGCCAAAAATTTCCATTTTTAACTCGGAATGTCTGACAGAAGTAGCAGTGAATACTTAAATATATATTATCAGATTTCTCAGGAAACTCTAACTTTTCTAAATATTTACTGTGAGAAAAACCACTGTGAAGAACTGACATTCCTAAAATGTTTTCTACAGTAATTTTGAAAAGGAAAAGGATTTTTCAATCACAAGTATTAAATATTTTTGATTGATGGAATAGAAATAGGGATGGTGAGATAAGACATTTGGGAATGTAATCTAAATCTCCTGCCACTGCGTGCTGTGTCTGCTTGGGCAGTGAGTACCTGTCCGGTTCTTTCTGAGCTGACTTTTCCATTCTCTGCAAGCTCTTTGGGCAGGGCCTTACCTTACGCTGTGTTTGCACACTGCCTTTCACAGTAAATTTTAAGCAGGAGATTCCGGCTTTGTCTTTACTCAGATAATTAATTTAGAACAATCTGTGTAATGGTAAGTGGCAAACAAAAAGTCATAATTTTAGACATCCATAGGAAAGTAACTATAAATGTCACTCATGTACCCAGCTGTGGTTAGCACTTTAAATCGTGTGGGGCATTTGTGTGTTGACTACGTGTGGAAAAAACGAGCAGGTGGAATTTCCATTTTGGTCTGTATTCCACAGTGCGAAGCTTATGGTTCAAGGCCAAGATTAAAAAGCACTTTGCTTCTGTGCATCTGTTCCCTCCATGTCCTAATAGTCCTATATTTGCCTTCTTAAAAATGTTTTCCTGCTCTTGGCTTATACATCATCTCTTGGGAGAGACGCACAGATCTGTACAGACCGAAAATCCCGAGAACTCATCAGTCACCCTGACCGATTAACAAGAACAGCTTAGGAGCCTGGAAGAACCCAGGCATTTAGGTGACCCTTAAATCACTTCTTATGCTAGTAGAAATAAGTTTCAGGTGATATTTTTTCAGTGCTGGGTAACAAGGACATTCATTTTATTGCAACTTAAAAATAAGAGGTAATTTTTATCG
The DNA here is from genome assembly GCF_013368605.1 of Nyctibius grandis. Taxonomy (NCBI): domain Eukaryota; kingdom Metazoa; phylum Chordata; class Aves; order Nyctibiiformes; family Nyctibiidae; genus Nyctibius; species Nyctibius grandis. Next base: position 4,449,365 of record NC_090679.1, read on the forward strand.
GATGGCACTAAAACTATTTCATAATTGAGCGTTTGAGTCTCATTGGATTCCAACGTTTTGCTTTAGAAATTGCGATCATTTACTGCTCAAGAATTGTGGGGTTTATTTTCTCCTTTCTTATGGATGAGGTAATTAAGATAAATGGCTTAAACTTGCATCTCTAAGTTTGGCATTTCTGGTAAGTTTTTTTTAAAAAAAATATATTTTAAAGGAAAGGCACATTAAGTTTTATTACTTAAGATTGTTACCATCTTAGAAAGGGCAAAGAAATAATATTAATGGAAAATTATTTGATAAACAAACACGTATATGCTAACTTTTGCTAGTGGACAATTTTCATATTCAACTTGGCATTTAGTATTATAAAGGATATTTCTTAAAGGTTTCATATAGAATTTTGAGAATGATAACATGTAATTTCAAGACTGCCTTAGGCACTCAGGAGCCTAGACTGACATTCAATTAAAGCATAATTTTGCTGCATTTTAAAAATAAATAATTATTTTCTAATCTAATCCTTTGGAATGAGAGAGGGGGAAAAAAGCACAAACAGAGACATCTTTACTAGTTGAGCCTGTACTGGCACTATATTCAAGGAAAGATGGGTTATCAACACTCCTTGAAAGATCAGGTTGTACATTTTAAGACTTCCTAAAGAAAGACACATCATCAAGCAACCTAGTAGTATTTGTTCTAACTGATAATCTGAGGCCAAAAACTGGAAAAGACTTACTTAAAGAAAATCCCCAAACCCGACCAAACTTTAAAAAAAAATTAGCTTTTTCCAGAGTAAATGAAAATATCACTGAAATAAACATGGATTCAAGTTACGTTAAGGATTTAACTTGGCTTAGGAAAGATTAATTCATCTGTGTTTGTATTTTTGTTCAAATAAGTCATTCTGTTTGTGTTTGGTATTTTCAATTTAATGTCTCTCATTGGTTCCACCAGTTGCTGAAGCCATCTGGGGAAGCTGGCTATATTTGCTTTGCTTCCTGACTGTTGTTGGACTGTGTCAGAAAATAGTGCTGACCGGGGGTGTGTTCTGGGGCTTACGTAGCTCTTGGTAGGGTTAGAGGATAGATGTTTATTCTTAGTGAACCTATGGGAGTCTGATCTCTTTCTAAGCTAACAGCTGTACGAAGTTACTAAATGAGTGAATATAGGTGTTCTCAGCAAGCTCCTCTGGCACATGGGATTTATAATTGCTGTAAATACCCATATTTCTTACTCTCAGTTCTTGAAATTTCATTATGCCTAAGGATTTCGGAAGGATGTGAGATCACCCCACTAGCAGAAACCAAGTTTGTATGGCTTGATGCTTCAGACAGATTCATGTAGAAAAAATGGAGATGTTTTGCAGTTTGGTATTGAAGTGTATTCAGAGATGTGGAGATTTTTTTGGATCTATTAGATAGCAGGTGGTTTAAAAGCCAGATTGGTGCCAATGACAATTAGGCACACTCTGTTTGAGTTAGAGGAGAAATACCCTTTCCAGGGCTTCATTTAGGCATAGATACATTAAAACTTTATTCTATATTTCTGCCAGTTTTGGGTGGGTTTTTTTTGGTTCAAACAACTGGCTTTTTTATTGCAGCTTGTTGAGAAACTGCAGGAAAAGATGCTTAGGGAGAGGGTTTTTTGTTCAGATCCAGCACCTGTGAAATTATTGCCTCTTAGAGAAGTGATCAATTCTCTACCTGCTGAATAAGTGCTAGGAAGGATTTAAGATGTGGATGATTTTAACTGGTGCTTGACTTGCACTACATTCACAGATTCCTGTCTTACTGCAGTAAGTCCACAGACTTCAGCTCTAGAAAACGACTGGATTGGATGTTTTTGCTTAATATTGCCTAGTCCTGAAACTGCCGTGTACTTATGTTACCCATGTTACTGATACACATATATACACTAACACACTCACTACTTATACATAGAAATTAATTCTGAGCCCTTTAAACTTCTGTTGCTTAGTTAGTAAAACTACCTGAAGAGTATATGAGAGATTGTTACAGGGTGTGACAGGAATGGCAAGTCAATAATACAGATAACATCTTCAGGTACCCAGCGTCAAGAAATTTCTTATAGGAATGACTGAGCCCAGTAGCTGGGTTGAAGTGTCAAGGGCGACTCTGCAGACTGGGCTGTAGTGCTTCTCTGTAAGCTGCGTTTGGGAGTTTTAAGAGTTGGCTGATTAGTGATAGCTAATGAGGTATGACCAGTGGAGAACTATTAACAGGTTTTCTCTCCTTGTATGCACACAGGCTGCATAGATTCTTTTTTAATTCACAGAGGGGGAAAAAGTACTTTTTGACCTTACGAGAAGAGAAATAAGGCTGCTGATGGCTCCAAATGAACTGTAAAGTAAAATTGAAAAAATGCAGTAGAGCGGAAAGAATTGTGTTTAACTACAAAAGACTTTGTTTACTGTCTTTGTTTATATGCCACTGTTTCCTAATTAGGATTGAGATAGACCTAACAAATAGCAATTAAATAAGGTATTGCATACTGTAGCATTGTTCATATTTTATCTGGGTGAAAGTGATTCTACTTACTCTGCAATCCTGCATTTCAAATCAGAGGTGTGCTATGAAAGCCCGTCATACAGACACTGTAGCCTGTTTCCTCAGGTTATTTTACCAGTTTGTACTAAGAAACAGGTATCTGGAGATAGTCAGCTGTGCATTGTTGAACTGGAATATATTCAAGCATTTAACCCTTGGGAATATGTGATATAACTCACAAAGATATTCTTTTGATGCCATATTGAAATGTGTTTGACTTCTGGATATCTGCTCAGTGTTTTGATTTTTCTGTCTTTACTAGTTTGAAAATGAAATCATTTTGAAGCTGGATCATGAGGTGGAAGGAGGACGAGGGGATGAACACTACATGCAGTTGTTTGAGTCCATGTAAGTAGTGCATGAGAATAAATGCCTTCAGGATGTGTTTTTATCTTATTGTTCCCACTTCTCAAGTTGGTAACCTCACTTAAAAATAAAATAGAATCTTAGCAGCTTTTTTTAAGAAGGGACTGGACATAGCATACTGTTTCAGTAAACCTGGTTTGAATTGTACTTTTGCTCATTAAAACTGTTTTCCTGGTTGCTTTTCAGTATTTTGTGCTCCAGCTAAATTATGAAGAAATTATACCTAACCTGCATTTTGCTACCCAACTTTCAAGCAAAGATAATCAAATATTCACATCACTTCTTAGTCTTTCCCCATTTTTCTTTATAAACTTTCTTGGTTTTATATCACACTAATAAGACGAAGGTATTTTAAAATGCCTTACTTGATTTTCTCGATGTCTAGATTGGACTCCAGGAGATTATTCTCTGAACTTGCACAAGGTGACTATCCTGGAATGAGAATATTGCAAAGTGCTACAGATTAATACAAATACTTCTATTTCTATATTTCTGACAGTCCCAAAGCCTGATGTAGCATCTCCTTGTCTTCTTGGCCGCCCACATTCCATTCTGTTCTCAGACTTAATAGCTGTGTCTTCACTTGTGGCAGGTTGCGTGTGTGATGTATTGGGCAGTGATGGAATCCTTGCACCTACCTCTGAGAATTGGTTCCTAGCTTTGTGCCTTAGACTGTGACAGTAAGGCAGTACATAGCTCATCACACACTTTCTCAAGCATTGATAACCTAGTAGTTATTAAGCATAAAAATACTGGAGCATGTTGGCCACAGTTCAAAATTGGTGTAGACTTTGTGACACTGAGTGTGTGTGTGTTTTCACTTTCTCAAGCCTGCTACCTTGTATATATTGTATTTTTGTGTAGAGGGTAGCAATCTTTGCAAAGTCACATCCCTCACCAGATGAAGCATGAAATCTTTGTGTATACCACCATGGAAAAAAGTCTGCTTTCAGTGCAAACATATTTTGTAAAAAAGTACTGAATTATATAATTAAATTATAATATGTAAATGTTATCTTATGTAAACAACATGTAATTATATTCTGATTAAATAGTATAATTTAAAAGAAACAGCATTTAAATCAAACACAATTTAAATGTTTGCTATGTTAGTTTAATTTTTGTCCTATGAGGAGGCAGATAAAATATAGAGAGGCAGATCTGAAAAAAGCAAAAGTACTGATGCTTTTTAAGTAATATAAAACTGTTATTTGAAACTGATACACTGGCAAGGACAGAGGAAATTTTAAAAATGTCTCTTTTGTTTCCTAACATGCAATGACTATGTAAACTGAGAGCAATAAAGTAATTTTTCAATTTTGAATGTTTACTGTTTGGCTTCAAGTTTCAGGATAGCTAAGAGGTGATGCAGAGATGTTCAGAGTAGCCCTCGGTATGACCAGAAACAGGCCTGCAAGTACCTAGTTTTCTTAATCACACTGCGAAACTGCGATGCCTGCCTGAACTGTCGCTGCAATTCATCGTCTCCAGTACCGGGGACTCAGCTGACACTGCGGACATTTATTGCGGTGCTAAACTTTCCTTGCTGCTAGGAAGTTTTTTTCCAAATATCCGTACTAAATCTTCCTTGCCTCAGTTTAAGCCAATTATTTCTTGTTGTACCCACAGGGGACATAAAGAATTATTTATTCTGTTTCTCTTTGCAGCAGCTTTTAACAAATTTGAAGTTGCTATCAAGTTTACTTTGGTCTTCTCTTTAGGGTAAACAACCCCAATATTTCAGTTTATCATATGCAATGTTTTCTGGACATTCCTACAATGTCTACATCTATTTTGAAGTACTATATTGCCTTAAAGCTGGAGAGAGTATTCGAACTGAGACTATCAAAGCAAAGAGAGAAGCTTCCTTCAGATCTTATGTATGAAACTCCTTGAAGTTTACTTTTTCTGAGCTGTGTAACATTGTTTGCTTGTCTTGTCTGCAGTTTACTCTTCCCTTCGAATGTTTTTCTACATAACTGGTATCTATCCAGTTAAAACCCTTCTTTCAGTAGTGCAGTTAAATAGTCTCACCAAACATACCACATAGCTTTTGACCTTCCTGCCTTCCCAAGGTACCATTCTTTCTTTGACATATCTGTTTTTTTTCCCCTTGATACTCTCCCATGTTTCTACAAGACTTAAAGGTTTCCACATTTCTAAAGATGTCACTTTGTATTAGCTCCAGATAATGTTTTTTTGTTCCATCCTTGAAGTTGCTTAATGATGCCTGTAGAGGGACAGTGGAAGCAGAGGCTGGTGACTTGTCTGTGGTAGGACCCTGTTCTCTTCTCTCTTTTGTTTTTGTTTGCTTGTTTTGTTTTAAATCTTCCTACCTCCACAGCTTTCAAAGCAGGGCTTTCAAGCCTCTATCCCCAACTCCCTGGTCCAACTGGATAGAGACCCAGTTAAACTGGGCTCCAGATTTATTCATTTGGTCATATTTTCAACAGCTAATTTCCTGCAACTGTCTGCATTCCTGCACAGTTCCAGTTGCCACCTGAACGCAGATATTTAGCAGTAGTCACTGACTGTCGTATGTGTGGATGCTCACCTCTGTAACCGACACTTACCCACACTGGTTGGTTGCTGGGAACTTCCTAGTGCTCAATAAAATAAAAGGGATCAGCAGAAGTTTAATCACTGCCTTGCAGTTGTCCTTAGTCCTCACTGTTAGCATGTACCATGGCAGGGTTATGCCCTGTGCTAATGAACGCTGTCCCAGGCAACCCCACGGAGGAGCTGGGACAATGTGGAACAGACGGGAGGCTGTTCTCAGCAGGCAGAGTAGGCAAGGCTACCCTGTTTTGGGAAACGGAGGAGCATCTAGCTATAGGAGTACAAGTTGTGCTATGCCACTTTTCCTCAGGCTCAGATAAATGAATTCTGGCATGTTTTAGTTACTAATACAGGCACAACAGAAGAGAGGATCTGGAAGCTTTCCAGTTCCCCGTCATTGCAGTGGCCCATGTTATGCAGTTGTTCCCTCGAGCTTTATTGAAAATATTTTTTATTTTAAAACTTCTATTTTTTCCAAGCTCTGTTTAAAAATTCAAAGGTTTCTTGCTCCCTCCTGGGGAAAAAAAAATCTTCTAAAGTTTTATGGGTCCTTTTTATTGGGATTATTGTATAAAGCTGAGCAAGACAACTTTTTAAATCTTCCCTCGTGGGACAGATATTCCTCTCTCCTGTTCGTTTTGTAGTTCTCTGTGTACTCAAGTTCATCTTTCTTTGGTGACTGGAGTTACTACTGTATCCTGGGTGAGACCTAGCAATAGCTTGTGTTTTATATCAATGTTTTTCTACTCATATTGGAAAGAAATGTCATGCCTTGGTGACTCCTGTTCATTTCACAGTCAGTAATGTTCATAGGTCTGCCTTGTTTGCTGTCACTCCAAGTGAACCTCTGGCGAAAATTCATAGTAGTCACTTACACGGTGACTGTACTTTCTTTTGTTTGCATCTTATCCTGTTTCTGACACTTACAGATGTAAAATAACCCCATTTTTCCTGTATTGTATTCTGGTCTCCTATATGATTCTGAGGCTTTCTTACCTTCTTCTCCACAAACACCATTTCACATGCTCTAGCCTGTTCTGTCAGTTGTCAACTCTTCAGACCCATTAGTATTTAACATGCCATTTGCAATATGTTTAATGTCACAAGCTATGTTTCAATCATTTATTTAAAGATTTCAGTTATTGTTTCAGACTAGTCAGACAACAGCAAGTATTCTGGTTTTATCTGTTAGCCTCTGTCTGTCACATCTTGTACAATATCAATTTTCTTCCTTTAAATGCTCCCTCTGTCTCAGCAAAATAACTTTATGTTGGATCTCTACAATCAAAGGAATAAACCTTAGGTGCTGATTTTACTTTGCTTGAGTTAGAACTTGGAGACCTGGGTACTTTGCTCAGGTCCCATCCTAGGCCAAAGCTTTGAGCATTTCTTTGCGGTTGAAGTTAATATGAATATGTATTTTCTGAAGTTTAAATAATTCTGAGGAGTAAAAAATGATTTTTGCAATTAATTAAAACTTTATAATGAAAGTTTAAAAAATAATAGTGTACTTAAAGATTATTAATAAGTTATTAAATGTATTTGCATATAAATTGAGTGCTGTTAATAAAACACTAACAGGTCAGAAATTTATAATAATGTGTCATTGAGACTGCTCAGCTTAAGCACACAGTATAGTTTCAGGGATAATTTTGCAATTGCTAGTTTGTTTTTACTATTTTCCTGTAAGAATACATGGTGATTTTTATATGTTATTAATAGAACATGCCAAATACACATGTAGTTACTTTGTGCATTGGGGTGGGTTGACCTTGGCTGGACACCAGGTGCTCACCAGGTCGCTCTATCACTCCCCCTCCTCAGTAGGACAGGGGGAAGAAAGTAAGATGGAAAAGAATTTGCGTGTCAAGATAAAGGCAGTTTAATAAAGCAAAAGCCGCCCGCAGAAGCAAAGGAAAACAAAGGATTTATTCTCTACTGCCAATCAGCAGGTGATGTCCAGCTACTTCCCGGACAGTGAGGCTTCAGCATGTGTAGTTTGGTCAGGAAGACAAACGTAATAACGAATGCCCCCTGCCCCTTTCCCTTGGCTTTTATTTCTGAGCAGACATCATATGGTATGGAATATCCTTTGGTCAGTTTGGGTCAGCTCTCCTGGCTATGTCCCCTCCCAAGATCTTGCCCACCCCCAGCCTGCTTTCTTTTAGGGGTGAGAGGGACAGCCTTGAGGCTGTGCCAGCACTGCTCAGCAGCAGCCAGAACACTGGTGTGTTATCAACACCTTTCCAGCTACCAATACACAGCACTATGAGGGGATATATAAATATATTTGTGAATATATATGTGTGTGTGTGTGTGTGTGTGTGTATATATATATATATAAAAAATGCAGTTTGTCAGAGAGAATCCCAATGGAAAACCAAAATGCTAAGGAGAGGAAACAAGCTCTTAAGCAAAGAAAGAAAATAATCCTTAATGAGGTGCTGGTAATCATTTCATAATGTTTAAACAGTTAAGCTTTGAAAATAAAGCTATGATAGTCATGTGAAATATCTACTCCTCAATCACTTCAGCAATTTATAGAAAGAGCATATGCTAATATTTTGTTAATGTAAATTGGAATCTGCTGATGATGTATAAAACTCACTTTCCTATATTTTTATCAGAAGAGAACTAACTGCTTTTTTTTAATCTGCAGCAAGTTTATTGTTTGGTTTTGCTTATTTCTCAGGGGCAAATTTCTCTGGTGAGGTCTTGTTCATGAATGTCTTTTTTGACTTAAAATTTTAATTTATGTTAGTTTGAACTTTCTAGTCACACGTAACTGTACAAAGAGAAGTAAATAACTGTTGCATTTCATGTTCCGCAGTAAGAGAGGAAAGGAAGGTCTCATATTTATTGCAATAGTGTAGTGTTCCAGAGACTTGAGTTTGTTATACCAGGGATGGAGGTTGCTCCATTCTGAAATTGTGGGTATACCCTTGAATTTGAAGTAATTTTCAGACAGGAAAAGAAAATGTTTCATTTTTTTCTTTTGATTTATATCCCACCTGTCTTCTGGATATCTAAAGTACCAACCCACGAAGGGAAGTCCCAGTGCATTCTGCAGTTGCTTTAGCCCTAATTCAGTATTTGCCTTGAGGTCCAAACAGTGTTTCAGCTGATGGGCCACTAATTTTCACAGTATTGTAAAAACATTTTTTGTGTGTTTGCAGTCTTACAGATTGTGCGTGTCAGTATCCCGGCATTTCTAACTTGGTTGAAAGTTTTGTCAGCCTCGTTAAAGGCCTCTTGGAGAAACTGCTGGATTACCGAACTGTGATGAACGATGAAAGCAAGGACAATCGCATGAGCTGCACTGTGAACTTACTGGTATGCTCTCTCGTGTAGTTCTTGTGTGAGAATGGGGAAAGGCTTTAGAATCCATTTACTAAAGATGAAGGTAAATCTTCCTGGGGATAGGAGTGGTATCAATGCTCAGCAGTGATTTAAACTCTGAGGCAAGAGATTTTTGTATCTATTTGCACGGATATATGTACAAACCTGACAGCAACGTCCGCTCAGTTCTTTGGTTTTGCTTGTATGTTTTATCTTCTTTGATCCTGTGGATAAATAAGGAAGTCTTCTGCTCAAATACCTTTACCTTTTGATAGGCTTAGTGTAACAGTGGACTTCTGCCAGAGTCAAGTTTTGCATGAGGAACTAACCCACTTGCTGCTTTAGCAACTCAACAATTATGGTTTTTAAATCTAGGGAAGAAACGTGCAAGATACACTTGCAGTAAGGTGCCAAGAAGATATGAGTCTTTGATCTGGTTCTAGGCTGCCCTGGCTTTTTTTCTATTTTTATTTTGTAATGAGGATATCGCACATAGAGATTCCTCCAGGGAATTCCTCTAAGCTGAAGAGGAACCTTCGTCAACTTTAAAGGCTGGAGGGAGAACATGGTTAATATGTATTGCCCTCACATACTCAGTTCCTCAGTAATCACTGCGCAGTGTGGTATAAATTTCTGCAGCTCTTCAGGAGACAATTCTTCTAACACATTTTGCACAGCCTTAGCAACTCATACACCTGCAGAAGTGTTACAGTGACAAAAATGGGCTTTATGCCTGGAATTAGCCCCTTTAGGGGTATTGCACAATAGTGTTACCTATCAACAGTGTGGAGAAGTATACAAATGTATGTATAATAACAGCTAATAGCTAATTAATAACTAATAGCTAAATAATAACTAATTGCTACTTAAAATATTAATTGAAGTAGTAGTGCCAGGTTTAAACTTGAGATAGTCTCTAAATAATGTATTTCTTATGCTGTCCAACTAGCAAGAAAAGCAAAACCTCAGCATTTATATTTTTATCTTGTGTTTTAATAAAAGATATTAGGAGATAACTTCTAAATGTTTGTGTCCCTAGAATTTCTACAAGGACATTAACCGTGAAGAGATGTATATCAGGTATGGCAGTTGTTCCGTTGGATCTGTTTTGGAAAGGACAATAATATTCTCTTATGAATTGCATTTTTATCATTGTACTTGGATTTCTGTTACTTAATGTTAGTTTACAGTTCACAATGACTCTGTTGTAGCCCTGGCCTCATTTATATTCTTACTTCATTGTTTGCTTAGCCTTCAGCAATTTGGAATCTATCATATGGTTTCAGCAGCAGCATTTTTTTTCCCCAAGAATCAACTTTTAGTTGATCAAATCACTCAGCATTCATTGTCTATTGTTTTAAATACAGCAAATGCAGCTAGGTTTGAGGTTTGATGGAGGCTGTATCCTACATTTAGAACAGCAGAAAAAACATTCAGGTTGTGTAGAATTGTGCAGTCTGCTGACTCTCTTTAAATAGGCAACACTACTTGCAGTGCAGAATTACTAGTAAAGCATTTTTCTGTAAGAGCTGTAGCTATACTGGCAAATTCTTTCAGATGTGACATGGCCTCTTAATGTCTCCAAGAGTTTTGCATATGAGCTGCAGCAAATCTTGCTGTTCAAAAGCTCACTGTTTCCTGCGTCTCCTCCCATTCTGCAAAATCTGCAGAACCACCTGCCCCTCAGCCACTGCAGCGCACAGCCCAGACTCTCAGCTGGAAAGAGCACTGGAGGTGATTCAGAGCTAAGCCTGGAGCTGTGAGCTGGAGTGGCCAGGGAGAAACATTGCTGAGGGAGACACGTTTTCAGTTGGCTTAACAGCTGTGAACTGCTACATGCCTTGAACTGCTACAGCAAGGTGTCAAAACTCCCGTTGTGTGTAAGAAGATGGGATGCACTTTTTCTTTCTGGCTGCTGGAAAAGATGTGGCTTAAGTCACACGATGGGCAGTGGTTGTGCTGGTAGCAGCAGTGCCCTAGGGATCAAGGAGAACACTGGCAACATAGAACAACTCTGCTGCCCCCACCACCTTCCAAGTTGTACAGGGACTTGTTTTGTCTTTCTGGGATGGTAATTTCTGTTTTCTCCTTTACCTTGTGTTATCTTTTGTGCTTGCATCTATTTACATGGAAAGCATTTACATGCAACCGAGAAGTGCTGCAGAGAAAGGCATCTATAGTAACAGTCCAGAAATAATAGACTCAGAGGTCTGACTTAGCTCTTCCTCTCAGAGGTGGAGCTGACAGCAATTCACAGAAGGAGGTTACTCTTTCTCCTCCTTTTCTGCACAAAGTTTCAGCATACAAAGAGCACACAGAAAAGTCTGAGCAAACGCACAGAGCTTTAACCCCTCTCAGAGTGTCCTTAAAGACTCTCTGGGTAGTGACTGCATGACGTCCATGAAGTTTCCATTACAGAGTTTATCTAGAACTTTTGTGACGCTCAGTATTCCAGTCACGTCAATATCTAGTCTAATTCTTCATCTCTCCTCCAACAGATATTTGTATAAACTGCGAGATCTTCATTTAGATTGTGAGAATTACACGGAAGCAGCATATACTCTTCTACTCCATACATGGCTCTTGAAGGTTAGATTTTCTAAACTCAATATATAAATAAGCTTTTGCAATTTTCAAATGTATAAATTAAAAAGTGATTGTCTTAATCTCTGAGTTACTGCATATTAGGTATTTTCCACAGGGGTGTTCAAGTTTCTAGTTAAAAATACTGCAGTAGGTCATACAAAAATAACATTAACTATTGAAGTTTTATTTTCAATAGGTGATTAGAAGCCACATATTGGTAAAACGAAATATTGTAGCAAAAATAGTTTTATAGTGAGAACATTGTGTGCAAATTCTGAAGCTATTTAACTTCCATGTGGTTTTCATTTTGCTAATTTCTTACTATCTCAAACATAACAATGATGAAAATTAAATGCAATATTTTCCAGCTATCACAGGGGGACAGCTGACTTTTCATTTTAAATAATGTGGATAATTCTGCCAAATCATGTTTGCTTTCTTTTGTAGCTGGTAATTATTTTTCACTGCAACTAATGTTGGTTCTTACTGTAACTGATGTTATCAATAACAATGGTCTGTAAGATGCATTTCCATTTCAAGGGAAAATTCAAAATTTAAATGTTCTTCAACAAAAAAATAAGTTTTTTATGGAATTTCTTTCAGCGCAGAGCCATATAAATTTGGCTTTTCACAGTGCTATTTTGCTTAAACTTCATTTTGACTTTTCTGATTATACAAAAATATGAGGTATATTGTATGTGTTGGTATAGACAAAGATAATATTATATGCAAATATTTTAATACAAAAAATCAAAACCAAAGTCAAGATGACACCACTGAAATAAAATGAACTCATTTTCTCACATAGATTTTTATCCAAAATTTTTGGGTGGGGAGCAGGGGGGAACACAGGTTTTTAAAATGTTGTGTCTAGTCCTGGTGATCACATGAAATACAGCACTTGTTTGAAGAGGTGATGAAAACATTGCCAGTACCTTTCCCAGTTTCTTTGTGGAAGGGTAAAAGACTCAGGGGAAAAAAAAACACTTAGAAGAGCCCAGGGGACCAGACCTTGGGGGAGGCAAGATGTGTGTGCGAAATGTTGAACTCCAAAATCAATGGGGTTTTAATGTGTTTTTATTCTCAGTGGTCAGATGAACAGTGTGCACCCCAAGTCATGTCAACAGAGTTCCAGTGTTCACAGACTTATCGACACTTGAAAGAGAACTTGTATGAGAAGATCATAGAATACTTTGACAAAGGCAAGGTAGGTCTGTAGAGCTCTTCCCTCTCCCAAATCTCTTTTGACTGTGTTACTTTGTACGGTAGTATTTAACAAATATGCTCTGTATAAACCATTTGTGTAGAAAATCCTCTTTAAAATGTGGGTCAAGTTCAAATTGTGTCCTGGAGGCTTATTCACAGAGTATATCTGTTCGATATGAACATATTCTTTCAATAACCGCATAAAGAACGAGGGCTAATGTTTGTACTGGTCACAAGCACCTCTGTTAGGCAGTAATAAAATAATAAAAAATGTTGAATGTTCTTTCCTTTACTAGGAAAAGAATACGGACTATGTTGATTGCATTCCTGAACCATTCGGTCATTATCTCCCAAAAAAACAGACAGTTCAATAGGGACATATTTGTGTCAGAGAAGTCTGAGAATTGCATCCCAAACTTAAAATGTAGTAGTTTAATGTTCAGTACCTGGGCTTATTTCAGCTTTAAAAAAAAAAATCTGTTAATAAAATTGCCTGTCAATACAATGTCAGTAGAGCTGAGATTTTTGGAAATAAAGCAAAGGACTAGAAAACAGGGAAAAATTCTGCAGTGCTGGATAATGAACCTTATGACCCAATAAGGCCTTTAAGTCATTATGTCTTGTTCAGCTATAGCTAAAGGTATGAAGGGTGAGGGCAATTAATTACTGCTGCTTGCAAAACAAAGGCATAACTCTCCCACAAAAGTCCTTCCTATAATTCAGAAGGGAGGAAGTTTTTGGTGCTTCAGCACTGTGCAGAAATATGCAGTGCTATTTATAACTTCTCAGTTTTTTTTGTTGGCATCTGAAATAACTCCAACGTAGCAGTCCCCACCCACCGTATCAGAATAATCCAATGCTCATGGCTTCTGATCTACCTGGCTCTCCTCTGATACCTCAGAGGGGGTTTGCAGGCAGCTGAATGCAGCTGTCAGGTTCGGAGCTGCCTAACCTAGGAGTACACGGCACTGTGTAAAAATGGTCATAGTGCGTGTGACCACCAGTGCCCTTACATCTGTAGAGAATTATGCTCAGAAAACCTCTTTTGTCTCCTTTATCCTGAATAGATGAGGACTGACAGAATTTGAGAAATATCCTCAAGAGAGGGAGTTTCTATCTGCTTTAAGACCACTTTTGTGCTGCAATACGTTAAGTTCTTATAGCAGACAAGAAAAACTGTCCTGGTCTTTCCAATGCAGATCTCTAATTCCTCACAGTAATTTTCAGAGGTAGCTATTATGTTGTGTGGAAAGAAACAAGCTGCTACTCCAGGCAAGTGGCAATTTAAGTCTAAGCTTTGTAATTTCTTAGCTGACTAGGAGAGCTGTCATATGCCAGGCTGCCTATGAATTATGTGTGCTTCAGAATTTCTTGTAAAATGAAGTGTGTTTGTTCTAGAGAGGCGGGTGTCAGTCCCCTCATACACTGCTTGGGGTATATTCTGGATGTTATGTACCGTAGTGATTTACTCTTCTTTTTTAATGTATCTGACAGGTTAGGTGATATTTTATTAACTTATTGTAAGAATAAAGTAGATTTACTTATTCCTTCCTATAATGAACCATAAAACACTTTTATTTTTTACATTAATCTACTTTCCTAAAGTTTATGATTACCTTCAGTCTTCCATTCTAAATGTGCAGTTAATAAATGACTGCAATTTAAAGACAGCATAATCAATAAAACTGTAGTTAAACAGTGATGCATTAAAAACATATATGTTGGTACTGGCTTTACTTGTTGAATATGCGGTTACATTGCAGATGTGGGAAGAAGCCATATCTTTATGCAAAGAACTTGCAGAGCAGTATGAAAAGGAAGTTTTTGACTATGAACTTCTAAGTCAAAACCTGGTAAGATTGTATACAGATCTTCAAATTATTTCAGTCACAGAAATCAGTACTTTTGAGGTATCAAATGACAGAGCTGCTTATAAGCTTGTTGTCTATAATTGATTTTTAATTCATTTGTCAAAGAGTTGCTATGTTGTATTGTATCATTCCAGTGGTAAAGTAGAGATTCATGAAGAACTCTGTTGAAGTTGCATGGACATCTGCTTATTGAGATATTTTGAAACTTCTATAGATGAGATAAACATATTCTGAGTGAGCGCAATTGAAAGGCCACGTGTAAAAGAAATATCACAAGTTTTTCAGGCCTCTGTGCTGCTCTAGGGTAGAAAAAGTACCTGCATGCATTTTTTTCCTGAAATTTTTCTTCAGGAAGTTTAGGAACTCGAATCTTGACAAGCCTAAAGACTTCTGTCCTAATTGGGGAGTGGAGAAGTAATACATCACAAGGAATTAGAACTAGACCCAAAGGCTAGAAGGAAGATTTTAAAGGAAGATTAAATGTTTGATTATTTGTTTTCATTAAAATTGAATTAATTTAAAAAGAACCTGTTCCCCTACATACCTTCCTTTTTTCCACCCCCAAGATTCCACACTTGCATGATGTTTAAAAAATGTTTAGGGCTCATTCAGTAGATAACCCTGAGTATTCCACAAAGAAACCATAGGAATGAAAACATGATGTTCTTGAACAGTGTTGTGTATATAGAAAGCTTCTTTTCCTCCCCATCAATTCTGCTTTTATCATAAACTAAAAGATAAAGACAATATTTTTGCCAATTCCATTTAAGTTGCAGTGTTGCATGTCTCATAGATATAACACAGGAAATAAAAATAGCAAACCTAGATGACACTTAGTATTTTATGGAAGACGTTGATCTAAGCCCTCGACGTGGCGTGTGTCCTTAGCATGACGCTAGGGCAAACATTTGAGTTGATCCATACCTCAGAAAACATTTGGGCCAGGGAGTTTTTCCAAAGGGATTACTTCAGTTGTTATCAGTTAAGTGTTTAAAGTGTAAAGTGGTGTTTGCTGTTTTTCTTTTCACGCTAGTAAATAAAGAGTAAGCCTGATTCTGAGGTCAAATAACTAAAGTTGAAGCCATACACATTTAGCGATGTATCATACTTGCATATAAATGTAAACAGTATTGTGTACCACAGCCGCTGACTGATTATTGCTATAGCTTCCCAGTGATAATTGATAGCTCTTGCATATCCACTGACAGCTACAGTACTGCTGTAGAGGTTAAAAAATAAATGAAAAAAACCCACAAACAGAAGTAATTGCAGTTGGTTTTGCTTTCAGATTCAACAAGCAAAGTTCTATGAAAACATCATGAAAATCCTGAGACCTAAACCAGACTATTTTGCTGTTGGGTATTATGGCCAAGGATTCCCCACATTTCTAAGGGTAAACCTGTTTAAATTCTTTCTTTTTTAAACTATTTTCATATGCTTCTAAAAATATGAGCGTACTCTACTAATTCAAGTGAGTCTCTGGGGACATTTGCCATGGATTTAGTTTTGCTTGGATGCAGGACTGTAGTCAAAATCTGAATTGTTGCTTGTAACAATATGCATGAAATGTTTTCAGATGCATTCAAGCTCATTCTTTCTCTTCGTTTGATTGTGGAAACTAGAGGGTAGTGAAGGTGATAGATGAGAGCCAAATGCAGCAATATGATGTAATTTGGTATGGGCAGCTCTTATGGTACATATTTCTCAGATGAGTCCCCATACAGGTTATTGATAACTAGTAGAATGTCATTAACTAACTTGTGTGCAAATTAAATCCAAAATTCTGTTTCACGTGAGGCTGGTATTTTTAGTGGACCTTTTCATGAACTGACAAGAATTTCAGATTTATATTGCCTCTCAGCTACAGTTGAAAAACATTACAAATGTAGAAACAGCATATTTTTCAGACCAATGCGATCTGTAGCCAAATATTGTGTCTTTAACAGTGGGAAATAGTAGATAAGTAGGGTAGGGAAGAGTATAATACAGAGCAGGTGTGCAGTGATGCTGACCTGGTATATATTCCCTACTTACATAATAAACTGCCTCCTGGGTTGGAGGTGACAGTTTTGTTTTCTAGCCCTTCACGGATTGTTCTACAGTGAATTTGTCCAGTTGCTTTCTGAACTGGTGCCCTCCAGAACATACTATGGCCTCATAGTACACAACTGTGTGCTGGCGATTTACTTTTTGTTGTCTGATAATTTCTGTACCCTAGGTCTTACAGAGAGACTGAACAGTTCTTTAATCACCTTCCTCATGCCATTCATGACATATTGTTCCTTATAGTCTTGGTTTGTTTAAACATTGCTTCCACAGCAACCATTTTACATGTTTTAACATCCTGGTTCCCTTCCTGTCCATCTTCTAGTTCATGAGATAGTGGGACAAGAAGTGTACATACTATTTGAAATATGGATACACTATGAATTTGTTCAGTGTGATATTGATGTTTCTTCTTTGGTTTTCCTGTTTTCCATGTAATGACTGAAGTTCAGATTGAATATTGGATGTTTTCTTGTAGAAAAAAAAAAAATCTTTTCTTACATACTACAATGAATATGGTAGCTTTCCTCACACTTGAAAAGCAATGAAAAACCTCTCTTTCCCAGTTTTAAAAGCCAAATTTGCCTTGAAAACATTGGAAAAATAGTGAAACAATATGCTAATATTGCACCGACGGAAGCATGCACCTTTTATTTCTGGTGTTATAGAAGTATCCTGTTAAATGAAGCAAACTGAACCACAAATGAGCACATTTGGGGTTAGACTGTATTGTAAATTAGGACATTTCATAATACCAAGGAGAAGGAGCAGGCAGAGGAAACCTATGTAATTGGTATTGGAAAGCTGTGAAACCTGGACCCAGAATGCATTTGAAAGCAAATCCTTTTACTTGACAGACAGGAAGAAAAGGAATTTCAGTACTTTTCTTACCTCGCATTCTGCTTTTATTCTGCTCTACAGGATCATCCTCAGTGGTGATGCCAGTTTATTTTCATTCTATCTAACAGCGTAAAGTAGGGTCTCTGGAGAGTCAGTGCTGCATTCCAGCACCTGGTCAAAACGGTGTCTTGCTTTATAGTTAATTAATATTCAGAAAACAGTAACACTCATTCCAAAATTCGGAGACCCCATCATGTCTTTGTACTGATAAACATGCATCTATGACTTCTGCCTCAGCATCATCCAGGCCAAGAAATCAGCTATTTATTCCTTGCAGAACAAAGTATTCATCTATCGCGGGAAGGAATATGAGAGGAGAGAGGATTTCCAGGCACAGCTGATGAGTCAGTTTCCCAGCGCAGAGAAGATGAACACCACCTCAGCACCTGGAGAGGCTGTGAAAAACTCTCCTCGTCAATGTATCCTTGAACACGTGGGAGATGAGAGAACGAAGGCAGCTTGGGGAAACCTTGTTTTCAGCAAGAGTTTATCTGTGTGGAACAATCATTTCCTAAAAAGGATGAAAGTTTATTAATGTGGCAGCGCAGTCTGCAGTTTTACTTATATGTCCTGCATGTCTTTTAATGGTTTGTTCCTAAGGTGTTTGCACCTGTTTTTCTCACGATTCTAAGGAGTCTGTCTCTTTCAGTCATCATAGGATCATTTAGGTTGGAAAAGACCGTTAAGAGTGAGTCCAACCATAAACCTAGTCTACCACTAAACCAAGTCGCGAAGTGCCACATCGACATGTCTTTTAAATCCCTCCAGGGACGGCGACTCAACCGCTTCCCTGGGCAGCCTGTTCCAGTGCTTGACAGCCCTTTCGGTGAAGAAAATTAATTCAAGTTCACAGATGGTTTACCTTTATTTTCTTCAAATGGCAAAACCAGTGATGAACACTTGAATTGGCCAAGTTTAAAGCAGCAAATTGTGTATTACCTCACATTCCTAGCTGTTGTGTCTTGATATTAAATTCATGTCTTCCTTGAATATTGTTCTGACTGGCACTGCACTTGGGTATCACCTGTATTTCTTGGCAACATAAATATGCCATATGTCACTCTCAGAAATTTTCCTAGGAAAATTAACTCCTAAACATAGTTAACCACCTTTTAGAATACCCTGAATTATTCTTGTTCAGAAGTACTCTAACAGCTGCTTGCACGCATAATCTTTTTCTTCATGTTCTGATTCAAAGCATTACTGGCTGAGCAGATATGAGATCACCTCATTGTGTCAGATTTTTTTTTTCGCATGTTGGTTTTCCTTTATGAATTTTCAAGGTAATGTTGTAACACTTTACGTGCTCTCTTGAGTCTATTCTGATGGAACCTGCTGGAGGAGAAAAGGAATACTTCTTGCTTTTCACACTGCTGGGACTGAAGCAGAGAGCATTACAGGCTTGTCTAAAATAGCACATTAAGCTTGAGAGCCAGGCTCTCCTAAGTCTGTCTTGTGTCTTAACTAATTTTATTTTTTTTGAGATCATATGCTTCAGTCCTTCGTTAAAGTAGAATTTGCTCAAGCCTATTTGCAACTAACAGGAGATACGCATTACTTATGCACTTAAGAAAAAGCTGCAGAATCTAACTAGAAGGCATGAGTTTCAAATATACTGACATATGTAAGAGTGTGAGAGGTTTACTTACAAATACAGTATTCAGATTAAAAAATAACACTTCCATAGAAAAAGGAAATCTCAAGTAAAAGGGCTGCTCAATTACAGATTTCAAAGGTGAAATGCTAAACATCTTGAAGTTATGCATGCCTAAAACTAAATAGTGAAACTGTTAACATCAGATGTTGTTGATGTTATTTTTGTAAGTTGGCTGGGCTTTAAAATTTAATGAATGATTTAGTGTGATAAATTCAGCTACAGATATTCAAGCTCAGTAAATAATAAAAATATGCAGTTCAAGCTCAGTAAATAATAAAAATATGCAGTTCAAAATTAATACTACTATATATTCACTGGTTACTACTGGCAGATTTTTCCTTTTTTTTTTCCCAAGAAAGCTCCACAAATGAAACGCTGAACCCTGCAGATTTTTCATCAGGAAATGTCTTTTTTTTTTTTTTTTTTAATTTCCCTCACAGCCTACAGTATTTCATACTGATAGTTAATAACATGCCCTTAACTTTCACGGTTTCAGATATCCAGTGTTTTACAGTGCAGCCGGTCCTGGAGGAGCAACCTAGATTCAAAAACAAGGCAGTACCTGACCAAATTATAAAGTAAGTGAATTTCTGTAAGAGGTAATATAATGGAAGTCAGTCCATATTCCTAAACTGACAACCATTATTTTGTGAACTCAGCCATTTCCCAATGAATCTTAGATTTTTTTTATTGTCTTAGTTTACTTACTTATGTATTCCTTAGGAATTTAATGAAATTTCATCTACCCATCTACTGCTTAAGGAATAGCATATAGTTACAGGTGGGGAGGTGGAATCCATGCTTTGGGTCCAACTTTCTGAGTTTTCAACACAGCTTCTTAGACAAGTGATGGAGGGAGGGGTCTTAGAGGTGACTGGCAGTATGGGAATGGTTGAGTTGAAGGCTCTTGTACAACAGAATCTTGTTATCACTTATCTTGCCAAGTGCAAAAGACATGGTGGCATAATGGTTTCCATTGGTACTACGGTCAAGATTTTGTAAGGGAATAAAGGAAATGAATTGCTCAAAGTATTTTGAGAACAGACTGGCTAACATTTCCGAACCCAATGTAGAACAGGTTGAACTTACAACATGCTCTTAATTAAGTGTTCTGACTACATGTGTGAAAAGTGATGGTTCATTCTAATAGCTGATGCCAAAACCATATACAGCACCTACTGGAATATTGGCTGACTTCAGGCTTGTGACATTTTTGGCTCCAAATCCATCAATATATAAAGGGGGATTATAAGAAAGATGGAGAGAGACTTTTTACAAGGACAAGTAGTGACAGGACGAGGGGTAATGGTTTTAAACTGAAAGAGGGTAGATTTAGATTGGATATAAGGAAGAAATTCTTTACTATGAGGGTGGTGAGACACTGGAACAAGTTGCCCAGAGGAGCTGTGGGTGCCCCATCATTAGACATGTTCAAGGCCAGGTTGGATAGGGCTTTGAGCAACCTGGTGTAGTGAACGATGTCCCTGCCCAGGGCAGGGAGGTTTGAAGTAGATGATATTTAAAGGTTCCGTCCAACTCAAACCATTCTATGATTTATATGGTTGCAAACATGGTCAATAAAAGCTTTTGCTTACCACTATCACCTGAATGAAAAATTTCAAGATAGTATTTGTTAGCTTGTAATTTAAGGACAGCAAAAGGTACAAGCACCCTCAGTTAAGGCAGGCCATATTTTCTCCCTGTTCTTGTCAGTGCCTTGTGAAAGCACAAGGTATGACTGTATCTTCCTAATTGAAACTGGTTAAAACAGGCATCTTAAGCTAAAATTTCTCCAGGTAAACTGAGGCACCTGCATTTTTAATGCAAGAGAAGCTTTGCAATGCCTCCACACTTAAACAAGCAAGAACTCAGACTATACCCTTTAACAACACTTGTATTGTGACTTTCCAAAAAGAGCCTGAAGATAGAAGGCTTCTTTTTATCAGCTGAGATGAGTTCGTTTCTAACTGTTCCACAGCTGGATTCAAACCAGATGTCACCTTTGTCTGCAGCCTTCTCTATAAAATCTTTACTGAAATTGCGATTGATTCAGAGTGGAAAAATAAGAATCACTTCCCCACATACAGTTTAGTGGAAATATGTGCTCACAGTGATTGAGAAGGATTCATTAGGTAAATAGAATAGACCACAACATGAATTTGCAATAGATTCTTCACATTGATGTCCCCCTCTACAAATATTTATATACATTTTCTTATCTATTACAAGAAATTGTTATTAATGGCTTCAAATGTTTAGTTTATTGAATAACTATTGTTTGGCATTGTGAGCAGAATTGTGAGTCGTGATTGAACTGGTTTGGCACGCGCTGTGGATGAAAAAACACTTGTTTTTGAGTCCAGGTGAATATATCTGCTCTGTTCAGTCAGGTTTTTTTAGCAAAATAGACTCCTTTTGTATGCCATTATAAAGCTGGCAAGCAGTGTGCATGCCACAGCAAGAATACAGGAAAGGAAAAATCTTTTCTAGACCACCTGCGGTAGGTTTTAACATTAATCTGGAAGTTCTGGAATTTTTATACCTGGAAATTACACCCAGTCACAAGCTGAAGCTTAATAGTTGTCAAATACTGTGTGTTGACCCTGATTTATAGATAAAGTAGTTGTCTCCTGAGTTTTCAGTAAGGTGCTTTTTTTCTGAGCAGTAAATTTGCTTTTATTTAAAAACTCAACTGACTCAAAATGAAATATTTCCCTGTGATAACAAGATCCATAAATTTCTGAATTCTGTATTTTACAATAGTCTTTTTTAAATCTTCCAGTTTTTATAAGTCCAACAACGTGCACCGGTTCCACTATTCGAGACCAGTCAGAAAAGGATCTGTTGACCCTGAAAATGAATTTGCTGTAAGTAAATGACCGACAGGGTGATGGATGTAGTTCTGGTAGCTGTGACTGAACTTTGATCTAGATCCTTTCTTAGTCTCAGATTACTCATTACAGACACCTGAACTTGAGGATCTGGTTCAAAAAAAAAATAAACACAAGATTTCTCTATTTTGGCACTACTCCTAGGTACTTACTCAGTGATACATCACTGTTTCAATTGCAGGTAAACATTATGTAGTTAAATACGTTCAACACATTTGTGTTAAGCAGTAACATTGTCTGGTACGGATTTTCATTATGAAACAAGATGACATGTAAATAAATATCAAATGGTTTGCCTCTTGTAGTTTACACCACTTTTGTCAGCTGCCAGCTTGGCGATGAGAGAGGTGTGTGTTGTCTGCTTTCATCAGTCCTGTGAAATCTTGACAGACAAGAGTACTACCTGTCATTGTTATTCCCATGCATAATGGTGTAATGCTGAGAAATAGTCTTCGTTGTTCAAATATTCTAGGAAATCTGCCACACCATAAACTATTTTTCAGTGTCAATTTTGAGTGGAAATCAGGATAGCTGGAGCATGTCTTCATTGCATCCACTATTATGTTTCTCGGTACTGGCAGTTTAGGTGAGCTGATACTGGTAAAATAAGGAGCAGTAGGGTAAATGAACTAGTGCATTTGAAAATACCAACAGCTAGTCTTTTACAGAAGAGGAAAAAGAAAGGAAAAAAAAAAGTAAGAATTCTGGCAAGTTGTTATAGGGCTATTAATGCTTTTAATTGCAGAAATATATTTCACAAGTGGAGAGAGGAAGTATAATCTGGGTAGAGGTGAGAGTGGGTCATTTAGTCACAGTCATTCAATCTGTAATGGCAAAAATAGGAATAGGTACTAAAAGATTCAAGGGTAATTTTCTTTTTCCTCTGCTTTGTGCAGGCTTCGTGCCTGAAGATGACCTAATCTGAAATCAGAAAAATGATTTGTGCAAATTGCTGTGCTAGATTCATTTTACAGTGTCCTTTTATGCAAAAATGTGCATGTTTTCCACCTACATTCTTTTCACTCTGACATTTCAGAAAGCAGAAAAGATTAAAATTTAAATCCTGAAGTATCATTTTGTCCTTGCTATGTTTTTTTTAATAGTCTATGTGGATTGAGAGAACATCATTTGTCACAGCATACAAACTTCCTGGAATTTTACGATGGTTTGAGGTTGTCTCCATGTCACAGGTGTGTATTAACATGCTAAGAACCCGTAGAACATGTATCTATATGATCCTCATGTACAAAATAATTTGCAAATTTATCACACAAGATGATTGTTTACTTATTTTTATACATGCAAAAGTGTTATTACTTATGTTTTATCTTTCTACTGCTGGGATCAATACATCTTACATCTTATTTATAGTTCCAGGACCAAGTCCTAAGAGAATTGAACAAATCTGTATTGGTTTGCTGAATTGTAAGAATGTTTTTCATGTACGTGAAGTTTTATAGAACCAGAAAGACCTTTTTCTCTCTTACAAACCTTAGAAGTCTTTTGTTTCTTCATAGACTACAATTAGTCCTTTAGAGAATGCTATTGAGACTATGTCCCTGACAAATGAAAAAATTCTGATGATGATTAACCAATACCAGAGTGATGAGAACCTTCCTATTAATCCACTTTCTATGCTTCTGAATGGAATTGTTGATCCAGCCGTTATGGGTGGCTTCGCTAAATATGAGAAGGTAAGTGCTTTTAAGTCAATGCAAAGAACATACTCATATACATTATTTCATAATCCTCCTGCATCCTTTGTTCAAAGTGACAGTGGAGTGTGGGCTGGGAATACGAAAGCTGTAACTCCACCAATTAAGAGATCCTCGTATCCTGGTCACATCTGTCTTTGAAACTGGAAATTAGCAAACTAGAGTAACTGAAGCTCAATATTAATTGCAGTTATGAGGGGTTTCATATACATGTGAGATGAGATACCCCTTTTGTAATGAAATAGGCTCTCACACATCAGAAGATTTGGTCTGGAGTAAATGAATCAAGTTTATCCTAAAGTAGGTCTGGAGTATTTAGATGTGGGTTATCAATTAAACCATCGTCAGGTTTTCTCAGTAACTGCAGCCATTCTGCATAGCAGGTTTTGTTGTTAAAAAAACAGGAATACAAATAAAAACTGTTCTGGCAATACATGGAAAATGGAATGTCTTGAGGAACTGAGCAGTAGAAAATTTGTCCCTAAGGCTACCTTGTGAAGGTGGGGCAGGAGAGAAAGCAGGAATGTTAAAAACTCATATACATTTAAATTCTAAATTATTAACTGTTAAAGTTCAGGATGAAAATGAATGTGGGGTTACCCCACAGCTAGACCACAGCTGTAGAGCTCTATTATTTCTGCCTGCCATTTTCTGATGAAGAGCAAGTGCCTTGCTCAGTAGGCTCAGTATGTCAGATAGACTTGGGTAGTGCTGAAAAGATGCCATATATATATATATAGATAGTATATACGTACACACATAAACTCTATGCAGTAAGCATGACATATTCTGGAGGAGTATGACTTATGCTATGGCAGTCCTAAAGTATCGTTTGTGCAGATGTTTGGCAGTCATGGACAAATAGCTACATTCTTCTTTTGTACCTGGGGGATGGAATCTGTGGGCAGTGTGTATGCAATATCTGGCTCTGCTATCTATGAAAGGGTTCCATTTCTTTATCGTACAAGACTGGCTAATGTCTGTAGGTAGGGTACTTGAATAAAATAATTGTTTATCAATGTAAATCATGATACTCCAAATTAGTGTCTTTTTAGTTTCAGTGCAAGCTTAATAAAACAAACAATAACTGGGTTTCGTAGTGTAAGAGTCTCAAACTCAGTAAAGACTGAATACCTTTTAAGAAAGAAGAGCACCTCAGTCTCAACTGATATAATAAGCAGTTAACCAGCAGCATCTGGTTAAGGAGCATGAGAGTGTCTCTCATTTGATGACCGATATTATGGAGTCAATGGAGTAATCTCTGGTTTCTTTATCTGCTGAAATGATGGACTGAATTATTTTTTTGTTGTCTAAGGCTTTCTTTACAGAGGAATATATCAGAGACCATCCAGAGGATCAAGAAAAGCTGAACAGACTCAAAGACCTAATTGCTTGGCAGGTAACTTCGTACTGACAGCAATCATCTGAGGCTTCATCAGCTATTCCTTTTTCCTGTTCCTTTCTAGCAGGAGAACATAGCATTTAGATGACTGTGTCATTTTTACCATCCTGCCTATACTAGCAGCACTGAGGTTATTTGGTCTTTTATTTATTATTATATTATTCTAGTGTACATATGATAAGCCACCAAACCTGCAGAAGCCTTTTGTCCTCAAAAAGGAAAATGCACCTACAGGAGGTAGTAGTAGAAAAAACTCTCTTTTTGCTGAGATTCAAGGGAAAATGGCTATTTTCATTGACTTAACCATTTGTTACGATAATGGAGGGAAGAAAAACATGACCTCAGAAATTATCAATTCTCTTTGCATTATCTAGTCCAAATAGAAATTATTGCCATCTATATATGGCAAAATGAATGACTATGAGAGAAGAGACTTATATTTTTGCACATAGGTAGTTTGTTAAGAAACCACTAACTGCTGAGTCCTCTGAAATGTAGATGATTTAAGTGAGAAAGAACTGTTTGCTGTGTAAATGAATGGGCACAGTAATTGCTATATCAAGGCATAATATAGTGATCTCCCTTTCAAGAGGGGTATTATGAAATAGTGTGAGTTAATCTGGAATTTTACTATCAGAAGTGAGTGGCTCAAGATATTTCTTGTCATGTTCCATGTGTCATTCTTTGTACATCTAACTCACTAAAAATATCTTGCTCATTGATTTAATCTTATGCCATTCTTGTGAGAGAGCTACAGTATGCTGGGCTGCACCAAAAGCAGAGTGGCCAGCAGGTTCAGGGGGGTGATTCTGCCCCTCTACTCCACTCTGGTGAGTCCTCACCTGCACTACTGCGTCCAGCTCTGGGGTCCTCAGCACGGGAAAGAGATGGACCTGTTGGAGCGAGTCCAGAGGAGGCCACAAAAATGGTCAGAGGGATGGAACACCTCTCCTGTAAGAGAGGCTGAGAGAGTTGGGGTTTTTCTCAGCCCTGAAATGAATGTTCCAAATAGTTTTAGTGGAATTTTTTGGTACTATTTTCTTAATGTTTTTGAAGTTTCTTCCTGTTTATTTTGGTTCATCTCCGTTTGGTTATTAGTTTGAGTCACCAACTTTTACAGCTTTCTCCTATGTCATTGCCCACCACAGGCTCTGTATATGATTGCTTTCTGACCATCAGAAGTACTCATTGGATGTAGGGGTATAAATTGACCCTAATGCCATCTGGCATTAGGGAATAAAGTGGTAATTTGTTTCTATCCCTGTATATCCCTCTAAAGAGGACAAACAGATCTGTCTGTAATAGATGGGCTTTAATACCATGTTTTCAAAAGTTACATTGAAATTGAACTTCCATAAAATGTGGTCAAGTCAATGGGTGGACCAGTGTATACAATGTTAATAGTATTTATAGGGTCAGAACACAAAAAGGAAGCATGGAATCTAAGTGGATTTTACAAAAAAAGCCCAAACATTAATGCAAAATAGCTAAAAGTCAGTGGTAAAGCAGTTACAAAAGGTTTCTGGGAGAGGGTAGCTAAAAGTGTGTTGCACAAATCTCATAAATCACCATCTTCGAAGACTCAAGGGTAATGAAATGTCTTTATATTTTAAAGAGCAGCACTACAAAGTTTCTCTTTGTGAAGGTGGTTATTATTAATTAAACAGCATGTCAAAGTGTGCTGTCCATTATCTTTGAAGATAAGATTTGTTTTGTTTGCTCTTAACTGGATATTATTACATTAATATAACAGCAAAGATGATAATATCAATATAATAGCAAAGGAAAGCACTGTAAGGAAGAGGGGTTAGAAAGGTAGTATTATGGCCATATTTGCTTCATTATGAGATTTTTTTTTTGGTAAGCAAGCCATTCCTTCTGACAAAGGAGAAGGATTTTTTAAGAAATTCAAGTGGAGGGAGGTATTTAATGAATAGATAGACCTTTTTCTGACCTTTTTATCAGGTGTTCTCCTTTAAGGGAGTAGGTATCCCTCTTCCCTTTCCCTCCCCTCTTCCCCCCCACCCCTGCCTAGTTTTTAAAAACTGTTGTTATCTACCTTCTTTCAACACTAGTAGGAAGAATCAGAGATCTTAATCCCTTTGATCACTTGTCACTGACCCCAGCTAAAGGATGAGCAGCAAGAAAGAGAAGCATGGGGGTAAAACTGAGCAGTCAGCCCGGTTGGTGTAAGCTGCGTCTGTTCCTGGCTTGAGTTGTTCATTTCTCTATTGAAGCATTATCTTACTGAATTTTTCTTGAGATGTGGGGAACACAGAGGAAGTCTGCAGAGTAAAATCGAGGAGAAAGGAAGAGGTCACCTCCAGTAACCAGGCATTAACATATTGAATTGCGGCAGCAATTGTCAAAGTGATCACGTGATTAAGACCCCAGTAGATTGATTTAAAGCTTTCCCAGTCACTTAGTCCTCTGTTTGAAAGAGAAGAGTTTGAAACCACCTGTCTGGAATCCACCTGGATATTTTTTCATCCCTACCTCCATTCTTATAAACTATGGCAGGCACCTTCATAAGCAGGTGGGCTAGTAGTCTAAGAATTTTTTAAACTCTGGCATGGTGTGTTTAATCTCATAAGGGATTAACATTAAAATACATAGAAGAGAGAAAACAGTCACTATAAGGCAGCCAGCATTCTTCAGAAATTTACTGTTCACTCCCACTTTTCAAGAGCCCTTTCTGTCTTGTAGTTGGTGTTAAAAGTTGAGATCCACTGACAAATCTATCTGCCAATCACAGCGAGAGTTTTGCAGTTGACTTAGCAGATACTTTAGATGGAGCTAGAGGGGTGCTCAGACCCAGTTTAATATTCTCACTTTTTTCTTCTTTTTATCCTTCTTTAAGATACCTTTCCTTGGGGCTGGAATTAAAATTCATGAAAGAAGAGTTTCTGATAATCTTCGTCCTTTCCATGACCGTATGGAGGAATGTTTCAAGCATTTAAAAGTTAAAGTGGAAAAACAATATGGACCCAGAGAACTGGTAACCTTTCCTTCAGTTTCTCTTCACTTAATACACATCTTGTTCTTCTAAACAAAAACACATAATAAACTTTTGCTTGTGGGTTTTCTTGTGATCTGAAGGTAGTAGCACCTGAGTTTTATAGTCAAAGAGCTGATTCAAGTCTCTGACATTTCAAATATCCTTCATTCTGGAAGATTTGGAGTATTTTATTATGTCTATTAAAATTGCAATTCTTTTCCACCTTATTAAGGAAGTAAAAGCAAATTCTCATGTTTCTCCTCTTTGTAATTTTTCTTAGTGTTTTAGAGCTTTGATCTGCAATTGATGGCTCCCTGTGCTAGCCACTTCCAGCTGTGTTGTGAAGCAAAACCCATCATGTGTATAATACTATAAATATTAGTTGAGACTAAACTGAAATATATGGGAATTGAAGGATAATTTCTCAGCACAAACTCTCCAGACAATTCTTGAATAAAATAGTCTATCTGAGCTTGTGCAGGCTAGCAAGAATGATGCTGCGTTGCTTTGGGAATTATTTTATGTTGTTGCTTTCAGCATTGATGATTTTATAAGAGGATTTATTTCTTCTGTTATAGGGGGAAAAGTAGCAAGTTTCTAACCTAAATTTTGGATACTGTGCTGTTACACATCTGTGTGATGAAAATTCTATATATTTATCTCAGTATGTTTTTCTTATTTTCAGTCCCAAGCCACCATCCTTGCAATAATAAAGAGGCTGTAATCCACAATTAGAAATCTTGCCTAATGCTTGAACCCTTCAGCACTCTTACAGATCAGCACTTAAAAAAAGCAAGCTATTTAAAATTTTGTAAGAGCAGAGAATGTACTTTGTGAATGGCACTACTGCCATTTTATCATGTCTGACTCTCTCTGGTGGCTGGCCTGAGCTTTTTCATTAAAAGAAAAGGGGAAAAAAAGTTATGCAGCTATTGTGTCTTTATCACAAGATTCTGGCCATTCAAAGGATGAGCAGCATGTAAATTCATTGCGTGTAAACTCTGCAAAACACTTGAAAATAATTCTTGAAACTATAAATGTTTCCAAGGCTTCTGCTAGACATCAGAGTCTTAGTGAGAAATGACATCAGAAGCAGAGTATTTTGGAATTCGGCATATGAAATAACACATACATTTTTAATATTTTCTGGATAATCAGAACAGAATCCTGTGCTTTAATATGAAATGTTTTTTTAAAAGTTGTCATCTCCTGTTTATAGGATAGAAATTGAAGTAGGCTGGAAAAGTAGTTTATGGTATGCACGTGCTGGGAAATTCTCAAAAACCTGCCTCATATCATGACATTGTGATGAGCTAAGTAGGGGGAGGCATGCTCCTCCCAGGAAATACTTGAACAGAAAAGAGAGAGAAGAGCTGACTGCACTGTACGATTTTAGATTCCAGAAGTCACCCCTGCAGAAAGAAAACAGAATTAGCCAAGTTAATGATCATACTAGATCATTAAGAAGAGTAACAGGAAAGCCTTTGGAAATGTCAGATTGTTTCAGTTAACTTTGTACCAGGTTGCAAAGCCTAAATAACCATCAACATTAAGCTGAATATTTCCAATATTTCCACTGCAGAACATATCAACTTCAAGCTTTGCAGAGAGATGGTACAGCATATATGGCTTTGTGCAATATGGATACATGATGACCTGGAGAATCCTCCTCTTCTTCCTGTCTGGCTATTAGAGAAATACTAATTTTGTCCAACATTTGCAAACATAATTAAAAGACTATATTAACATATAGAGATGGCAGAACCTGTTGTATTGAAGACGGAGCAAGATTAGTGTCTTCGAGCAAGGACTAACTAAATCTATTTGTCCAAGAAAGAACTTTAATGGCGTGCCCCAGGTCTGTTCAAAATAAGATCAGCAGACGCTGTTTCTCTTAATTTCTTTTTCCAATATGCAGTTAATTGTCAGTTGCAGTTTGTTTAGCTACTCACTGTGTCATTGAGTTTGAGAGGTCTTAGAGGAAGAGTGTATCCAGACAGAAGATACAATCACAGTAATTAATGGTAGCAAATAACTTCTTTCATGCCGAATGTTAAAACATCTGTGCTATCTTCAAGACCTGGTGAAAAAGGATGAAATGAGGTTCACACAAAGTTGTTTGATAGCATGTGTTTCTCTTTTCCATCCTGTAGCCAGATTTTGATGACAAGAGAGTAGGACGGCCAAGATCAATGCTGAGATCCTATCGCCAGTTATCAGTTATTTCACTGACTTCCATGAATTCAGACTGCAGTACTCCAAACAAAATTGCTTCAGAAAGGTTGGTTATGAATACAGTACAAACTTTCTTTCAGTCCTGGTTTTTAACCAGTTTTATGGGATGAAACTAAAACATTTTAAAAAAGGCATTCAAGGATAAAGACCACTATCAGTCTCTTCAGACTATGCCAAAATTCTTTTTAACTGTAGCTATCACTTCCTTCAGGCCTAAAGCTACAGTATTTCAACCTTAATAGACAAAATATGCTCAACTCTCACTGAAAAAAAGTGACGTTTCATTTTCAGGAAACAAGTATTTTAAAACTTAAATGACATTTCAAAAAAATATGAAGATCTGGGTTTTTTTGCAAGTTTCTCTTTATACAGCTTTTAACTTAATTAGCATCTTTTTGCTTATGAAAATTGGAGAGGAAGAGGACAACATTTACAAACTTAAAAGTAAGGAGGTGTAACGTTTTAGTAAAGCCTGTAGTAATGTAAGACGCTTTGCTTAATATACTTTTTTAACTGCAGCACTGGGAAACATGAAGTCTTTTAAGTTTGAGAGAACAGTTATAGGTGTATTGATCAGCTTTTTCATCCACAAATTGTTTTAATCACTTTATAAATTATCCTTCGGGCACATAGAACTTCTTCGCAAACAAGGTACCTGTAAAATTGATCTTGCTGAGCAGTGTTTGATTGTGGGTTTTTTTTTTAAACATCTGATCTCCCTTTTTGAGTAGTTCAGTTTTAAAGCAGTAAAAAGTCCAAAAGGGTATGACCCTAAGATGGAAGTGTTCCTTCTTAAGATATTCTTCTGTTCTTGGCTGTTTGACTGCCAGTTCATTGTTTAACACTTAACAGTTACATTTTTTGAGTTGTCTAACAAAGATGTGTAGTATCACACGTTATATGATGCCCCAGGCTGCTCTTGCTGCCCTTCAGCTTCCACTCAAGAAGGGTGTAGCACACTGTCACGGTTTAAAGCTGGGCTGGCGATTAAACCTGCAGCAGACGCTCTCTGTTAACCCTCCCCCCCCCACCCGAAGGGAAAGGGAAAGGGAAAAGGGA
Organism: Nyctibius grandis; assembly: GCF_013368605.1. Lineage (NCBI taxonomy): Eukaryota > Metazoa > Chordata > Aves > Nyctibiiformes > Nyctibiidae > Nyctibius > Nyctibius grandis. The sequence continues at coordinate 4,480,759 of NC_090679.1, forward strand.
GAGAGACTTACGGGTTGGAAAGTTAAAACAGTTTTAATAAACCTATAATAATGAAAAAGAGTATAATAATAATATTGGAATAATCAAATATATACAAATATATATACAAAACCAAGATCGAGCTCCCCCGATGTCGGCAACGTCACCACCGGCACTGCAGGGCAGGCTCCGGGAAGGCCCAGGCTGGGCCTAGCGACGGTCGAGAGCTGGATTCAGGGATGCACAGATGAGGATCGGGGGCAGCAGGAAAACAGACGGAGTCCTCCTTGGACACCGGCCATAGCAGAAAAAAGCAAGAGCGAGCAAGAGAAGCGAGACCCTCGTGATCCCCCCGCTTTATACCGAGAATGACGTGTATGGGATGGAATACCCTCGTTGGTCAATTTTGGGTCACCTGCCCTGTCTGCTCCCCCCTGCAGCTGCGACCTCCCCCTTCGGCTTTTCACTTGTAAGCAGTGAGGAATTCAGCGGTGACCTTGGTTTCTCTAAGAAAAAAGTACAGCAAGAGCCTTACTGCACAACATCCCTACCGGTGCCTCAGCGATAACTACAAACTTCGAGCGTTATCAGTCCTGGAAGCAGACACTGTCTGCAAAAACATGCAGTTAGTTTCAGAAAGTGCAGTTATTTAGAGGAGACTTAGCTGAAAGTAAAAATCACTGAAAGGAAAATCGGCCTGGTTTAGGCCAAACCAGGACACACACAAACATGATTTGTGTCACACCTGCCAGCTCCATGTCTCTAATAAAGCAGGACACCTCCTATGGAACCAGACAACTACACTTAAGCAGCTGAATCATGCACCTATTTTTAATTCTTATGATGTTAATTTGTTTCTAGGAAGCATGGGTCAACAAATTCACCGTACTACTTGATCTGTCAATTTTTATGTTGTAAAATAAGTTCAGCCCCATGTTCAATAGGCTAATTACATCAGCAGAGAAGAGAGTAAAGACAGCACCAATTTCATATTTGTTTTATTTTAAATGAAAAAATAGCCCAATTTTTAAACTATAAAAAATTAGAGGAGGAGAAGAGGGAGGGTGTTTTTTTTTTAAATCACTGGGTATGTGCGTTGTTGTCCAATACGGTGAAAAAAACAGGATGCGTTTAAAACGTGATAACAAATAGTAATACTCTGTTCCACTGTTTTCAACAACCAAAACAGTATGTCGTGCTTTCAGCACCATCATCACCGTGCATAAATTTGCCATATGGGCTCTAACTCTGTTTAGTTTAGGAGTTCTTAAACTAATGCACAAATCTTTAAAAAGGGATTTGCACTCATGTTAATATTTTACATTCTTTGCAACATTTTATGACGACATCATACCTCCTGAAGGCATCTTATTTGTATCTATAGTTGCCAGCTGAAGCACATCATATGCTTTTTGTCAACAGTTTGCAAGGCTGCAGAGAAAGTCAAAGGAAAGGATGACCTGCATTTGTTATTCATGGGGAAATGACATCAGAATACCAGTGGCTTTTAAAATATCACTCAGCAACTTGTACTTTTTTCTTTTGCTCCTGCAGCTTTGATCTGGAAGCAGTGCTACCGAAGCCAGTAAAAGCAGAATCAGAGGAGCCTGTTCTGCAAATTAATCCTCACCCTGAAGTAAAGATGAGAAAGTCCAAGAAAAGAACGAAAAGAAGCAGTGTGGTGTTTGCTGATGAGAAGACAGCACCTGATATTTCGATCTCTGACATGAAATGTGTATGTTACTGATTTAGAGTAGTATTTTATAATCCATAAAAAAAGAGGACATTACTCCCTTTGCTCAGGAAAAGAAAACTATATCATATAGAACTCTAGCTGTCGTAAAGGGCAATATGCAGGATGCAGAGATGATCTGCCCTGCCATGAATGAAACCTGCAAGATGCTGAGGAGGAAACAAATCAATGGAAAAATCGGAACATCTCTGCTTGCTTGAGATGACAGATAATATAGCCTTGAAGTTGCAAATTCTGAAGCTTGGTTAGCTTGAAATGGAGCACTATATTGGGAGGGTTAAGCTAGCTTTCCTGTGGAGAGGCAATTGACTGTGCTGACATTTCATGGCAGCTCCTTGCAGTCAGGGCTATTTCAGAAGTGATGAGCCCTGTACGTTTTGTACCTTGTTATTGAATGTGCAGCTGTTAGGAAATTGCAAGATTGCAAACAGTGTTCCTTAAATGGTGCCAGACTGAAGTTTGGAAGCGCTGGCATCTCTCGCTCCATAGATATCTGAGTGCTTTTATTGCACTGCTAGATCATTAGAATGACTTATATAACTTACATTGTGCTTTTTTTTTTTTTTTTGTAGTTTAATTCTCAGGAGAGTTTTCTTCTTTGAGTATAAAAATAATAAAAAAAAAAAAATTGAAAGATGTCCTCTTGATACACAAGCCCTATCTAAATTAAAATGTCAGGCAATAACAGATTGTTGAATTACATGGAGAGAGCATAAGTCGTTTGATCAGAAATTTTTGGAGGAATCATCAAAGGCAAAGTGAATTCAATAGAAAGCTAAGATTCTTTTGGGAAACAAGGAGAAACTTATGGAGGATTATTATTGTCTTACACTAAATGTCATCATACAAAAGAGAGATATACAGCACAGTCATGCTCTGAGAAGCATTAATATACAAAAACAAGCAACACCTTTGTCTTTTGATTAAATTAGATAACACACACCTAACTGTGGGACTCTCATACATACTGAGTTACAGGATTTTCTTGTGCTTCAGAAAAATATTGTCAAGCCTCACAGCAGCCAAACTGCCTACGTTAATGCAATAGGAAAAAATATTTTCAAAACATTTTTACATTACAAGTCACAGTCAGAGCTGGCTGATGGTATTATTCAAAAGATATGGTAGGAATACCATCCTACAGTTCCAGATTACAGAATCTCTTCTAGCTAGCTTTTTTAGTGATGTTTTTTCTATGTGGAATGAGAAGTATTTCTCTAACTATAAATCATCTGCAAAATCGTTACATGTTTTTAGCTAGTATATAATACTATATGTGGACAAAATTCTACTGTTTCTAGTTACTTTTATTGTTCAGTCAGCAAACAATCCCATAAAGAACTCTGGTTAGACATGATAGTTTGTTTATTAGTTATTTTCTTTTATGCTTTTCACAAAATATTATTTTGTTTTGGTCTTTATTGCTCATATCTCAGTTCATCATGAATGGCTTTTTTTTTTTATTAAACAGCTGTCAAGGAAATATGAGTTCATGAGTGACACCAATCTCTCAGAACATGCAGTTGCACCTCAGAAAACATCTGTCCTCAAGCAGATGAGTTCTGTCAGTCGTTCTATGCCAACTATCCCAGGTAAACTGCTTACAGTAAGAGGAGAGTTCTGCACTGCAGAGCAGGTAGCTCTCTCTATGTGGCTCTGTGTCTCTGAGACAAAGATTACAATTTAAGTGTGGTTTGTGCGTGTGAGGCTGGACTGCTACTGCTGCTTGGTAACGCTGTGCTGCCTGGTGCTAACATGCAAATTCTAAAAGTGTTACTTCTGGATCTCCAATTTTTGTTTCCTTGTATAGTGTGGGCATTCCCCGGCCTTGGAAGAGGCAAGGCTTACTTCTCTTCCTTGCTTTGTAGGGTCTCACTTGCAGAAGCAAGGGCTTCTGCAGTCTGCCCTCACAGCTGAGGGCAGTGTTTGGAACAGGAAGAAATGCTCTGTACTTTGCTTTGGCAGACGAATATCCCCAAAGCTTGCCCCATAGTAGGGTTTTCACTTCTGCTTTTGACCTTAGAGAAGAATCTCAGACGCCTCCCTCACAGCAAGAGGAAGGGGAAACAACGTAACTGCCCGCTAGAAAGACTGACAGTTGCATGATAGACAAGGGGAAAGTGTAACTGAAGGTGGAACTCATTTCTAGGCCAGGGTGTATAGAGAAAACGTGCCCTATTTCAATATCCTTTACCCCCTGCTTCTTCCATAGCACGTCCCATTTCTTACCCTACACTTCATCTATCCCTCTCATTGTCCCTGTCTTTCCAGATGCCTGTAACAGATGTTTAGCACAACACAACAGACTGTTAGGCCTACTTCTTTTTCATGTATTTATCTATTTTTTTCTTCTTTGACCAGATTGGTTCATTTTTTTCACTATTCACTTTCAATGTAATGAAGTTTAGTGCTTCCCCATTACTTATTTTTGTATTCTAAGGATGTGGGTAGATTGAAAATGTGTCATTTCTGTCTAGTAATTGCAGTAGTTCATTATTTTGAATTCTGCTTTATCTTACACTCTGATTGTCCTTTTTTGGTTTTGTTTTGTACAACCAATATGTTTCTATTCTAAGGATTAACTCTGTCCGTCAGCCCTCTGGCACCCGATGAAACAATTGCATCACATAGGTTGAGTCAACCAGTGTTTCCTTCCACCTCAGATGGTGACAAGAAAACCTTCAAAAAAAAGAAAGTGAACCAGTTATTTAAAACAATGGTAAGTTCTGTGTGTTTATGGGGGGAAGAAAAGTGCTACCTCTTCAAAAATTCAGTGCTCTGAAATTAAGCCATTTTAAAATACCATAAGATCATAAGTCAAACTCTTACTACTTTTTTTTTTCTTACTTCTCTCAACAGAGAGAGGAGTGGAAGCTCTATGGGGCAGCAAAAATTTGCCTCTGGCTGTGCTCTCTGGAATACAGATGTACATCTGTGTGTGTTTGAAAGGCAGGCTCAGATCTGCTGTTCCACATCTGTGCCACGAGAGGTCTCATTTGACCTACTCATTTTCTCTGATTTGCTTTATATAACCTTATTAGCAAAAGAGGAAAGCAATTATTTCTTGTTCAATTTAATCACATGGGGCAGTTAGCACTAGCATCAGAGTAAGTGATAGCATATATAGCAAAACATGCACGGCGTGAGTCCATTTCTGATGTCAGAGATGCTTACTTGAAAGTAGAAATTGGCTTACGCTGGAGTGATTAATGTTGCTTAAAACAGGTTGCCTTCCTTTAAGGTAGGAAACCTTTCACTGATTTCTGGGGAAATTTCACATAATTAAAACTATTTAATTTAATGTAGTGTTTGAAAGCAAAAAATATATATTCAGTGCAGATATTAGGATTCACAAGTTTTAAAGTTTTCCTATTTTTTCAGGTAGTGGAAGGGTGACATTTAATGCAAATGCTGGTAGCTACTGATATGCATACTGCATAAGCGTTCTATGACACTTGTAATATTTTACATGTCAACTCTTTGCTGATCTTTCAAAGCAAAGGTTGATGTTTAAAAAAAAAAAAGTATTTTTTTTTTCCTGGTGAATAGGTTTATTTTCATCCTTTAGTTTCTGCAGTATTTTAAAAAATATAGATGGTGCCTTCAGGGACCACAGAGCAACATTTAGGACAATCTGCATTTATATATGTTCATAATGATATTTTTCTGGTAGGAACAAGAATAACCTATTAATTTGAAGTCTGTAGGATTTCACTTACATTCAATTTATCACATACTTGTTCTTTTCAGACCCAGGAGTAACAGCTTTTCAGCATGATCTCATCCACTCACATTTAAGCCTAAATAGCATGTAAAATAAGGACAAAATGTCCTTTTTTACAACACTGGAAAAAGACTGATAAAGCTAAAAAGCCATTTGCACAGTGCATGTTTGGAATCATGTGGACAGGTTTAAATACAGGTTTATGGTTTTGCAGGATAGAGAAATTAATTCAAAATATCCAGGATTTGGTCAACGTCTTTTTTTCTCTAGCCACAGCTTAAGGCCACAAGCCTTAATTAATTAATAATTAATAGACATATTACTGCATCCAATACAGTAGTCGTTTTAACATCTGGCATTCTTTTTCTCCTTTTTTTGCAGCGCATTTCCAAAGTTCTAGAAGATGGAAAGCAGTCTGTGGAGCACCATTTCAAATCTTCGTCTACAGATCTGTAATTTATTCCATTACAAGACCACTTCTCAACCAAAAATAATTAGATATACATATGTATCGTATTTTAGAGCACCATCTACTCTAAAGAAAGGCACTGATAACATAGATGGCTAATAGAGAATATGAACAGCAATATTCATGGGCTCTGATAAGTTACTTGTGATGTAGATATAGGAATAACATTTGAAGAAAATACTACAGGATGTGCCCACCAGGATATGGAACAAAAGTTCATCGAGCCTCTGGTTGTACAGCTCAAAGGGCATTGTGTGTTCCCTGGTGACAAAACATTCCTGGGAAGAAAAATGTATTAAAAGGCCATCTGCAATGCTTACTATCTAATGTAAGTCCGATCTTGTTCTTTTCAAAGAGCACAGAAGTTATCATTTTGTGTAGCTTGTACAGACACACTCCAGCTATCTGTAAACTATTGCTGGCAGTGTAGTCAAGGCAACAGATGGCTCAGCACAAAATAGCCACTGACAATTTACTCTGTGGCTGTAGCTGGATTTACAGTCCTCAGATCCCTCTGCTGCTCCCACCACACTGCTCTGTATCCTCACCTTCCTCAGGGTGATGTCCATGACTGTGACACCATGTGCCTGAGTTATTTTCAGAACAGTGGCTATTATGTTGAAAACATGTGCAAAAGTTTATTTACACATGTACAAATCAATATTACATCCAGCAGTATGATAAAGAAAAGCTGCATTTTCCGCTGTTCATCAATAAAATGTTAAAAATTTATTTTATTTGCCTTGAACCTTTCTCCCTGAAATCTCTACATATCATTATATATAAGGTAATAGTTTCTTACTGACAGCAAATAGAATTCTACAAGTCCAAGTCTTCTGCTTTCAAAATTGATTTTCTGTCTTTCCCCAACTCATAAGGTAGCGTTGGAAGATAATGCCTTATTGGCGTGAAGCTAGACAGCACTGCAGGTCAGCATCTCAGGGGGGTTTTTTATAACCTGTAACTTTCTAAAGGCACATGTGTTATCCAAATGTAACGGTTTCTAAAAGGCGAATAATTCATCTCCTTCGCTCATCCCTTTATGTTTCAGATGCCTACATAGGTTTATATTCATTAAATAAAACATGACCATGTATAGTGTTGTGGATGGGAGAGACTGGCCTTGTTGCCATTTATATGGATATGGGAAAGACAAAGAGGTTAAAATTATTCCTTGCTGAGTGGTTGAATCAATGCAAAGCCATCTTCAGTTTGTTCTAAGCCTAACTGTTTCTGTAAGGCTTTTCCGTTCAGCATGAATAGTTTATTTAATGAATGTAGACTCTCTTTGCAAGTTGTCAGCGTGAAGCTGTTTTCTACAGAAATAATTAGCAATTGTTTTCTGTGAGAAGTTTGCGATATTTGCCATTGGAACTAATACTGTGCCAAGAAATACTTTTCACTAGAATAACCATAGACAGCAAAACAAAATGGGTCCAGTTTTGACACTAACTACAGTGTTTGTTGGCATGGATACTGATAGACTTTTTGTTTCATTTGCTTTTCACAGCAACTTGATACTGCTTTTGAGGAAGAGCAAGGCTTTTTAATAGAGTAGGTTATCTGTGAGTGGGAGAAAGTGAAAGGTTGAGGGTGCATGTTTAACATCTTGCTAACCTGCGGGAAGCAGAGGGAGAGTAGCCAGGTTGTCCTTCAATGTTATTTGCAGATACATTGAAGAAATATTGATATTGCAAAATAAAAAGTATTTTAAAAGAAAATGTTTGGTTCTCCTGGGAATGAGTAAGAAAAGGATGATTTAGCAACTGTTTAATCTTTGTAAAAGGTTGTCTTTTGCTTATTATATCTTGCAGCTATATTTTCATGTGAGAATGGAATAAAAGAGTTTTAGCTCAAGCTGTTATTATAAATCATAATTAAAGTACTGTGATTCGAAATAAAGAAGTACAAAGAATGGAGGGAAGGAGGAGCCCAGAAGCAAATACCAGGAAGGCAGCAGGACAATGTCCAAAGGAAGTTTGATGTTGAGTGTTTAGCTAGTGGTTCAAGATTCATTCTTGTGTTTTGCTCAGGTTTCAGTATAATTTTTGATGAAGAGTTTAGATTCGCACTTAATTTACCAAATATCAGCAAAAATCTTCTTAGTTCTCTCACATCACAGATTGTCCTCTTCTTGCCATCCCAGTTTGGATCTGTTTCAAGCCTGAAATCATGTAAATCAACTCTGAGCAGAAAAGCAAAATTAACTAAGAAAAAATAACTGCCAACAACAGGGCATACGTGGAACTGGAATTTTAAGGATATTTGGACAACAAGTTCCAGCCATTCACGTTTCCAGAAACCGTGGATACTGACATGAAGGTCTTCAGAGGATAAGTCAATAAGGATCAAGTTTCTGAGCAGGAAGGAGAGTTTTATTAAAGGTTTTACAGACCTTAGGAACACATTGTGTTCTTGAACTGAAATTAATGTGTGAGAGACCTGTGTATTTGTTGCAGGTATTGCTTGACATTGAACTTCTTATCTGTATCATGTGCAGTCTGTAATCTTTTTTATTAGATGATAGAAATTTTGGTTGAGTAGAATCATAGAATGGTTTGGGTTGGAAGAGACCTTAAAGATCATCTAGTTCCAGCCCCCCGTGGGGTAATGGGTGCCATATTGGTTATTCTGTATGGAGTCCACAGACACATTAGGCATCATTGGACCTCTGTTTTCATTTTCCTTGTTGATATTGTTTGGTCTGGCTTTTGGCTTTTTCTCTAGTTCTCAGAATTGTTTCAAGTCCCTGACCTTTCTTTAAAGACTCATTATGGCAGGATTCTCACTCTCTGTCTTGGGACACCACAGTCTTGTATGGGAGAGAAAGAGAACTGGATTTCTTCATAACTTCAGAAGTGCAAAATTTTAAATTAACAGTTTCTCCTTTTCTGTCCTGTTCATAGTTGATGGAAGGTCACAACAAACAAGTTAATTTAGCTCAGCCCAATATCACAGAATCACACAGAACATGTTAAACTAAAGGCAGTACAACACTATGTAAGTAGCTTTTCCTGGATATGTTACTACTGCATCACATGAATGGTAGCCTTAGTAGTGCAGAAGACTCAAAGTCTGGAACATGCCCAATTTCATCGTGTTTAAACCGAAGGAACCTTGTGCCATCCTGGGCTCCAAAGAACAGAACTCCTAACTGACATGGTGGACTATTCTGCTTTCCATATGAGATTTGAGACGCAGGGGCAGTTTGCTCCCACAATTACTGATATAAGGAAGCGGTAATGGAATAACAGTGGATAATTTTCGTCAATCTGGAGGACATCACGTAGCCAGAGTGGTGATGAGGAGTTTTTAGCACCAGCTACTATATTCTACTCCGTGCTTTCAAGCAGCAGCCGTTTTACTGTAAAAACTGACTGAAGAGCAGTTCCTAACCTGAACTGGCAAAAAGCAATAAATCTGTGCCAAGCACATGTTCACAGCTCTTAGAAAAGCAGGGAATGGATAGACAGGTTAATGCTTTTGTGTCATGTTACTAAAGTTACTGAAATTTCAATGACAAAATGGATTCAGAGATTAGGTTGCTCTCTCTAATCCATTTGATATTCACAGCTGTTGGGCTGTTTTGTTGCTTTGTGGCAATGATGGAGCAGACTCTCATTCAAAATGAGTTGAAGGTATGTGTGCAAGGAATGCTGCCAGAAAAAAAATTTGGAATGATGATGGGAAACTGCTCAGGGAGTGAAGTGGACTTAGAAGATTTGACTTGATCAGTTTGAATATGAGGTCTCTTAGCAATTCAGCAACTGAGGGCTGGTAGATCACACAGTACAATGTATACCCAGACTCATAATGAGATTTTACAATGATTGCGCTCATGAGCATAAATTTCTGCTTTGGACTAGGATAAATCTGTAAGTATAACAACTCTACAGATTCTGAATCAAAGCTGCTCAGTCATGTCACGATATTGCAGCAGCTGTATCATGTCTGGCTGATTATCAAGGGATTTTTATTGCAGCCCAAGAAAGAGCAATGGAAACATCTTTGAAATAGTGACGTAACTTAATCACTAAAAGCTAGTCAAGCTCCCAAGTAGGTCTGTTCCACCCTGCTCATGGGATGAGGGCACTTTTAAACAAGAAAAGCTGTTAAACGTGGTTTTAAAATAGCAAGGTAGGACAGAAGCAGGTGGTTTTTTTTGTTATTAAATCTGGTTTCTGTTGTAAGTCAGCTGAGGTCCAGGATTTGTGTTTAAAGGCATCTAATCACATAATTCTCTGTGCTAACTTGCTCTTCCATTTTAAAGGATTTTAGCTTAACTATCATGAAAAGACCAGTTTCTGTGCAATGCTGTTTAACAGATGAAACGTTTATCCCAGAGACTGGTTCCATGTATGCCAGAGTTAGTGGGAATCATCTAGACCTAGGGCATTCTGTTTAAAACAATAGCACGGGTCAATTCTCCAAAGTGTAGGAAAATATAAATAACTTAGCCAAGCACAGGATCCTTCTCATGTAGAAATCAAGAGAATTAAGCCAATTTAAAGCCAAATTGTCTTTTGCATCATTTTTTTTTTTAACCATTTCTGAGAAGGGAGAAAAAATAAACAATTTAAGGATCCTTTTGCTTATTAATTTTTGGAGGCGGATATGTCCATCTTGTTACATAAATCTTTTTTTTTTTCCGATGAATATGGAAGCCTCCATGAAAAAAGCTTGCAGCCATCTCCTGTCCTGGATGCCTTGGAGTAGCCACTAGTATTACAGTATTTACTTCTATTTCCCTCCCAGAACTGAGTTCCTACTTGCTCTTAGGCATTCAGGGTCCTTTTGAGAGGGAACATTGAGCAACATTCCAGGGGCTGCCCTCAGTTATAAGGACTTCAGCATTGGCAATATTTACTGCTATGGGGTGAGGAGAGTAGTTGTTCTTTATTGACTCAGTCTGTAATTTTCTAGTCTGATTTGCTATCATGATGCAGTGTGTGCTAAAGATTAACACTGTAAATGAACAATTGCTCTGCAAACAAACCTCAGGTAGGGCATGGATTTTGTAAACTTTAAAATGTTACATAAATTTAATCATGGTTTTTAAGTGAGGACATTTTTGTCTGACTGGTTTTTGGATAGTATTATCCCTTTTCAATGTATTTTTTTTTGTCTTCTAGGAGAGCAGAAATCTGCACTGTGCCATGAGCGATCTTTCACATGGCTGACCCTAGAATTAGACAGCCACTATGTCTGTGCTTTAAAAAATACAGTTTCTGTGTTAATGATTTTTTCATGAGGATTAGTGTGTGCTGCAGCTCCATGTGCCCCATTATGCATGTGGATATTCAGCCTGCATTTACTAACAGGTTCATGTGAGGCATGAACGATCTCTCATTCACAGTTAACACTTCATAGGCCTTCCTATTAACTTGCATTAGTTCAGCTGATGGTAGGTAGCTGTTGATGGTGTTACACTGGGTTTAAGTGGTGATTAATTCAAAAGGCCCAGGAATGGTGATGGGGTTCAGAAAGCAGTCATTTAAGGTATCTATGCCCTGACTTGGCTGGCCAGCAGCCAAAAAAAGAAACTTATCTAGGTGAAGCAGTAGGAATCTTGCACTGTTGTAACTAGAAAAAGTCTAAACACCCTCCATGTTTGACAGACACTTTGAAGAAAGATTTTCCCCAGAATGTTTGCTCATATGTTTTTATACATAAGAAAACAGCCTTGGATAGAGTTGCTTTAGATGCAGCTTTTTTAGCCAGGATTACTGTATTTTATCATACAGTAAAGCAGGTTATGGTTGGATACCTGGATTCTACAAATACTGAGGAATGTGAAGTCTTTACTACATGACTTCAGTTGCTTTGACACACTCATTGATACTGCAGAAGTGCTTTGACACACTCAGTAGTACTGATGCACCATGCCTGAATTTGTAGAATCTTCCTTAACAACTGCTTTTAGACTTCTTTCACAAGACAAGAAAACAGTGCTATTGGAGTTCAGTGCTGGAAAACAAAAGAGCAAGGAAACAAACCTAAAGGAAAGACGCAAGTCTCTCAACTTACCAGAATTTCTGCACAGAATTTCAAAGCACACAAAGGATTCTAATATGAAACACTTTTAAATGTTTACATATACCACTGGTTATTTTTACAGATCCCAGAATTACAACTCTAGATCTATGTAATATTGCTAAGGGGACCATGATCACGCCAGTATAAAAACTTCTTACTGACTAAGTCATTTGTAGGGCAGATCCACACTAATTCGATATACTTTCAAAAATTGTCACTAGGGGGAGATCAGTAGTTGCAATACTTTGCCCATGTAATAGAACTGAAACTACTGATCTGCCTACCCAGATACCGGGAAAACTAAAGTGGAGCAACTGGAATTAACACTGTCAATCACACTATTCACAAGTTAGATGATCTTAGTTTACTGCAGTTAAACCCTGGTTACATTAAAACAACCTTAAGTTTAGGTATGACTGGGTGTGTCCATAGAGTAGTTCATTGCACTTCTACCAATTCACTTATCAGTTTGAGTTGCTAATTAATTTTCCCCAAGTATTTGTGTTGTACCAGTACCAAAGGGTGTAGAACTCTGTGAACAAACAATTAAAAAAAAAAGAAAGTTATGTTTTCTGAGAAAATGTCTTTTCAATGAGATCTCTATTTAAATTTGTGGATTGGGAGAAGCTGATTTATCCATACAAGCGAATACCTTGATGCTGAAATCTGACTGAAAGTATTAGCATGTTACTATTTTTTCTTTGTATAAATCCTGTTGTGCATCTCATTGAAAAGCACAAGAATTTGAACTTTGAAGGATTTTGGAAAGGTGTACAGATTAATTTCCTTGGTAAACACAATTGATGTTCATACAACACCTCATTTGATTTTAGCACCATTTATTTCTAGTATAAACAAACGTTTAGTGGCAGGCAGAGAAGAATAATGTGAAACAGGCAAGCACGTCAGCTGTTCGGAAGCTGGTAGCAGCAGTGAGGCTGTCAAAGTATGATTGAAGTATCTATATTTGTAGTAATCTCTCACAATTGAGAGAAACCTCAGATTCTAACATGGAGGAGTTTGTTGCAGAGTCTCTCCATGTGTGGTTTAGACTTGAGGTACCCCTCTGTTGCAGGGCTGAGCATGTCTGTGTATGTAAATGCAGCAGATCCCCTGGGAGCCACATGCAGC